>NC_089492.1:159875656-161218970 GCF_036850765.1 Saccopteryx bilineata | reverse complement strand
TTCTTCTCTCTCCCCTCCCCAAAGGAAGGATGGGACTGGAAAGCCTGACCTTTCCTCCTAGAATATCAATATTAATTTTTTAGCTTTTTGGTACCTTACTACAGAGCAAGGAGTCACTTGCTCTGCTGTAGCCCTCCAGTCAAGGCACATATGAGAAAGCAATCAATGAACTATTAAGGTGCCACAACAAAGAATTGCAGTTTCATCCCCAGTCAGGGCACATGCAAGATGTTCCTGTCTCTCCTTCCTCCTTCCTCTCTCTCTAAAATCAATAAAAAATAAACAAAAGCTTGACCAGGTGGCAGCACAATGGATAGAGCATTGGCCTGGGATGCTGAGGACCCAGTTTCAAAACCCTAAGGTTGCCAGCTTGAGCACGGTCTCATCCAGCTTGAGCGCAGGGTCATTGGCTTGAGTGTGGAATCATATACATGACCTCATGGTCACTGGCCTGAGTCCAAAGGCCACTGGCTTGAAGCTTATGGTTGCTGGCTTGAGCCCAAGGTTACTGGCTTGAGCAAGGGGTCATTGGCTCAGCTTCAGTCACCCCTACCCCCCGCCAGCAAGGAACATATAAGAAAGCAATCAATGAATACCTAAGATGCTGCAACAAATAATTAATGCTTCTCATCTTTCTCCCTTCCTGTCTGTCTGTCCCTCTCTCTGTCTCTGTCACACACACACACACAAAAAAAATTATACTCTTCAGCTTGGCAGCTCTACTTACAGGAAATTGTACACAAGGAAAATAATCCTGAATATGAAAAAGAGTTTGTTTACAAAGATGGTCACTGAAGCATCAAATACAGCAAAATAAAATAAATATCTAACATGAGGGATGACTGAAAAAAATTATGACACATCACACTATTGTCACATAGGCATTTTTAATGATAATTATGAACATTTTTTAAATGCTTATGATATAATTTTTAGGAAAAAAATAATTATATTCCATGACCACTATAATTTTTTAAATGAATGTAAAAGAACTGGAAGAAAGCCCTGGCTGGGTGCTCAGTGGATAGAGCACCATCTGGCACACCAAGGTTGCAGGTTGGATCTCCCATCAAGGTACATATGAGAAGCAACCAGTGAGTTCACAACTAAATGGAACAACTGTGGTAAGGTACCAAAGAATTGAAAAACTAATATTAATATTTTAGGAGAAAGAGTCCGGTTTTTTTCGCTCTCTCCTTTCTGTAGGGAGTGAGGGGAGAGAAATGAGGAAGTTTTCTGGCTTGCAGAGACATACTGTGTAGAAAACCCCCTTTTACTAGGAAGATTAAAGGACATTTTATAATTTGGGCTAAGCATACAGAGAAATTTTGTAAGTATGATTTCTATACTTGTGTGTGATTTAAACCAGCTCAGGATGGACAACAGCATTGTGTTGTTAATAGAGAGATTTTGTGCTGGATTTTGAGTGGAGGGGAGGAAAGATCAAGTGAGCCCTTTTCCTTTCCCTTTCTTTCTTTCCTTCTTTAATGGGCCAACACAAACACTTATTCCCTGGTGCCATGTAGGCTCCCACTCCCATTCTGAAGGCATATAGTTAATGTATATACCTCTAGACAAAGGAATAGCAGATAAACACTGAAAGATTTGGAAATGTCTTTTAATATGAAAAACATTTTTCGCTATTGTGTTACCTTATAAGTTTTAATATGTAGAAATATTTTTTATAAATTCTATAGATGAATGTTATAAGCGTAATAATGATTAGGTCATTCTCCACCCCCCCCCTTTCCCACCAACCTGTGTGATCAAAGGTCTATAACCTGCCTCAGGGCTATATGCTGGACAACACGATTTAGGTCACATATGCCCCGTGTTTGTCATATGCAGCTGGCATATTAATAAATCTCCTTCTTTAAAATAAAACTCCTTAAAAATTCATTTGGACTTAGAGTCTCTACGTAAACCTGAGGGAACATTACTTTACAACACAACTAACTGGAAAAACAAGTTTATGCTTCTCTCTTTTTCTCTTTCTCTCTCTCTCTCTCTCTCTCTCTCTCTCCTCCCCCCCCCTTTTGCTTCTTTCACTTTCTCAAATCAATGGAAAACAATTTTTTTAAAAGAATTGGAAGGAAACACACAGAAATAGTTGTCTTTAGGATTATGGATTAATTTTTCCTTTTTTCTTATATTTTTCAAATTCTCAAAGTGTCCTTTCCATAATAGAAAAAATAGATTAAACTTAAATTTAAAACCTTACTGTCATTATAGCATGCAAATAATGCCAGTGTGACTGCTAGGATTAATATAAAGATGTTTTTGAAAGAACAAGATTATTTCATTGTAACTCAGGATCCCAGATGAACTCTTTCTCTCCGTCTGCATTTCTGGAATCATGAATTTAGCACTTTTGAACTTTAGCACTTTAGGCTTATAGTTTAAAGCTTATACTAAATCTCTATACTAATATTACTTTCTCTCTTAGTTTTCAAGTTTATCGAGAGCAGATCATACAGTTTCTTTGTAGTAAACCTACCTCCCCACTCCCCATCCCTTCTGCTTATAATCAGAACTTCTCAATGACTATTTGTTTTTCTAATTGGTAAAGAGTTAGTTATTAGATAATGAAACTAGTAAAATAATCAAATATAATTGACACCAGGGCCTTTCATTGCCCTGGGTTATGGTAAGGGTACACACTGTATGTAATTATTACATACAGTATATTACTACTCTTTGCCATATTAGGTGGACAAATAATGCTCAACGACTAAGTGAACTACAATTCAGAATGTGAACAAATAACTTTTGAGCCATTAAAATCAATCCACTTGAGACCTAGTTAGTTCTAGGGGCCTTCATAATATCCCTGTATTTCTAAGCATCTGCTGGGGTCCCAGTCTATCTCTCAGAATTATAGAAACTGTCATTTACCACCAACCATGGAACCACTCCCACCACCTCCAAAACCATAAGATTTTTACCTGTATCAGTGACTCACACAACTGACTGCATGACTTTGGGCAATTTATGTACCTTTGAGGTTTAGATTCCATCTTCTATAACCAAGAGCTAAGTAGCTTACTCTGAGTAGCTACAGTGGCACATGTGGTTACTGAGCACTGGAAATATGCCTCTGGCACACTCAGATATGCTGTAGGTGGAAAAAACACACCCCATTTTAAAGACCTAGTATGATAAAATAGTGTAAAATATCTTAATAATTTTATTCTGATTACATTTTTATATATTAGGTAAAAGAAAATATATTAAAATTAATTTACTAATTTAAATTTTTTTTAATTTAGCCCTGGCCGGTTGGCTCAGTGGTAGAGCGTCAGCCTGGCGTGCAGGAGTCCCGGGTTCGATTCCCAGCCAGGGCACACAGGAGAAGCACACATCTGCTTCTCCACCCCTCCCCCTCTCCTTCCTCTCTGTCTCTCTCTTCCCCTCCTGCAGCCAAGGCTCCATTGGAGCAAAGATGGCCCGGGCGCTGGGGATGGCTCCTTGGCCTCTGCCCCAGGCATGCCGGGTGGATCCCAGTCCGGCGCATGCAGGAGTCTGTCTGACTATCTCTCCCCATTTCTAGCTTCAGAAAAATACAAAAAAAAAAAAAAAAGTATAATTTTTTTTTAATTTAAACTAGAACTTTAAAAAAATTTTAAAGCAGCTCATGTTATCTTTCTATTATACAGCCCAAAGATGCCTCCTTCCAGGCTAACACAATAAAAATTCTTCCAAACTGTCCAGGTTCAAAAATCTGCTCTGCCTCATACTAGCTTTATGACCTAGGGCAAGTTTCTTAAACTTTCTGTGTTTAGTTTCCTCATTGGTAAAAATGAAGATGATGCTGATAACATTACTTATCTCATAGCGTTATTATATGCATTAAATGAGTGTAAACATGTAATGCACTTAGACCTGTGCCCAGGCCTCACTCATCAGTACTACCTATTTCCATTATCATCATTGTTGTCCGTGGACAGCAGTATAACAAACTATGTTTTAATGTGTAAAACACCTAGATGAAAACAGGGAATGTCTTACCTAATTCTGAATACAATATTGTTTAGTATTAAGTGATATATTATAAATATCTAAATACTGTAGTACAATAAATTTCAAGCTTTCATTCAGATGGATTGTGTTCTATACTTTCATTTATTCAACTCACAAGTATTCTTTGAACATCAACTGCAAATATAGAAAAAAAACTGTTGTTGTCTTCATGGAGTTTACATTCTAGTAGAGGGAAGGCAGTAAAGCTAGTGACCAATAAGGTCAGGCTGAACTGCTTGTTTTGTTTAGATGACTTATTCTTCTTTTTATGTTATTTTTTTTATTTTAGAGAGAGGAAGGGAGAGAGAGAGAGAGAGAGAGAGAGAAACACCAATCTGATCCTGTATGTGCCCTGACTGCAGATCAAATCCACAACCTTTGTGGATTGAGTCCATGCTCTAACCAACCAAGATGTCTAGCCAGGGCCAGATGACTTATTCTTGAATATTTAGAAGTGACCTTAAAAGTTAGTTTAAAAATTGTACCATCCTACCATTTTCCTAGCCATTATTTGCACACTAGAAAGACAATAGATTTTAAATTTAAGTTTAATCAATTTCCCAGCTCCTTCTCAAAAGAAAGATAAACTGAATTGATATTCTGCACCATATATCAATAGCACTCACCTGAGTGAGGGGAAAAGAAGCTACAACAAAGGTGTGTTTAAGCTCATTATTTAAACCACATGAAAGAGTAAGATTCAGGGCATTCTTTTCATATTTGTTTAAAAGCTTGAGAAAATATACAATATGACATAACAAATGACAGGCAGGTTTCAAAATAAGTATTTATATGCACAGAAAGATAAAAATAAATACTAAGTGCCTGACCAGGCGGTGGCGCAGTGGATAGAGCGTCAGACTGGGATGCGGAAGACCCAGGTTCAAGACCCCGAGGTCCCCAGCTTAAGCGTGGGCTCATCTGGTTTGAGCAAAAGCTCACCAACTTGGACCCAAGGTCGCTGGCTCGAACAAGGAGTTACTCGGTCTGCTGAAGGCCCACGGTCAAGGCACATATGAAAAAGCAATCAATGAACAACTAAGGTGTCACAACAAAAAACTAATGATTGATGCTTCTCATCTCTCCATCCCTGTCTGTCTGTCTCTGTCTATCCCTCTCTCTGACTCTCTCTCTCTGTCTCTGTAAAAAAAATTTTTTTTAAATAAATAAATACTAAGTTAAGACAAATATTTGTCTAAGTTGCATTTAATAGGTAAATATGCTTGTTCCAACTTACATACAAATTCAGCTTAAGAACAAACTTACAGAACCTATCTTGTTCGCAACCTGGAGACTGCCCATACAGGGTTTCATACGTTTTAAAACTTAGATTTATTTATTAAAATAGCAAAACTGGGGTGGGGGGGATGTATTCAGTGAAACACTTGAATCTATGTAAACACAATAAATTTAAATCAATAAAAAAAATAGCAAAAATGAATATAGGCAACCTAACAATTCTATTCTTGCATGCATACACTAGAGCAGTAATAAGAAAACATTTTTGGTTAAGGGTTAGATAGTAAATATTTTAGTCTTTGCAAGCCAACCAATCTCTGTTGCAATTATTCACTAGTCCTGAAAACAGCCATGGGCAATATATTTTAAAAATGAGCATGACTGTTTCAATAAAATTTTATTTATGGATACCAAAATTTGAATTTCATGTAATTTTGACATGTCACAAGATATTAGTTTTCTTCAAATTTTTAAAAACCATTCAATAATGTAAAAACCATCCTTAGCTCCTGGATCATACAAAAACAGGTGGGAAGCGTATAGACCAGGCCATAGTTTGCTGATTCCCGCCCCAGATAACTCTTACATGTGCACAAAAGCAGCTATATACAAGAACATACATAACATCATGATTTGTGTTAGCAAAAATTGGAAACGAGCTAAGTATCTATAATAGGAAGAGGATAAATAAATGTTGGCATAACTGGAACTACTTGTATCAACATGCATAAATCTTATGAACATAATGTTGAAGGAAAAAGCACAGAACAGTTACATGTCATTTATATAAAGTTTTAAAATATGCAAAAACTATGTACTACTGTATATATTTAACACATGTGATAGAAGTATGAAGAAATATACAGGAATAGTAGACATCAAATTCATTTGCCCTGGGCATGAGGGCAGGGCAAGAGGCAGGGAGAGAAGGATAAAATTGGAGAAGGATGTACGAAGGGTTGCATGGCAGGTTCATAGATGCTTATTTCTTATACAATGTTGTATACCTCTAATATTTGATAATAAGTATAAAGGATTGTGTAGGATTAATGTGAGTTTAGCAAATAAGGTTTATCCTATTTTGGGGAATGGGGCTTAATTTTTATTAAAATATCCAAAAACTTAGACTTGAGCCTGGATGTCTCATACTAAAAAGAAAAAAATTTTTCATTTTTTAAAACTAGATTGAACCTTAGGAGAAAACAGAAAATTGTATTGCATTCTTGCATAGGTAGCTATTGTAAATAACTTCATGCAGCAAACTGGTTATTATTATCTGTTTCAAGGAATCAAAGAGCTGAGTCAGACTCTGACTTATCTAATGGTTCAGTTACCTTTGCCTGTCTGCTCTAGTTCCCTTGTTCCAGGCACAGCCTCTACACCATTACAATAATCCTCACGCCCCAGGAATAGCAACTTTCCATCACCTGCCTCAGAGCAAATAGAAGTTTAAGTGGCAATGACGTTAGTCTTTCTCTGTGAAAACCAAGTGTGAATCCTCCCCTTTCTCAGGCAAAAGTTCACAAGGCATCATTACTTAAAAAAAAATAAAGTTATTGCTCTGCTTTTACTGACTTTAGAAACAGTCATCATTAAAACTATCTTTTGAGGTCCTGGCCGGTTGGCATGTGGATGTTCCAGGTTTGATTCCTGGTCAGGGCACACAGGAGAAGCACTCAGCTGCTTCTCCACCCCTCTCCCTCTCCCTTCTCTCTCTCTCTCTCACACTCTCTGTCTCTCTTCCCTTACTGCAGGCTCGATTGGTCCCGGGCACTGAGAATGGCTCCATGGCCTCCAGTTTAGACACTAAGAAGAGCTCAGTTGCTAAGTAACAGAGCAACCGCCCAGATGAGCAGAGCTTCAGACTCAAAAGGGGGTTGCAGGGTGAATCCCAGTCGGGGCACATGCAAGAGTCTGTCTCTGCTTCTCCTCCTCTCACTGAATTTAAAAAATAAAAAACAAAAATCCCTGTCTTTTGATCTAGAATTACTTAAATATTTTAGTTACATGGAAAAAAATTTTTTTTATTGATTTTAGCTAGAGAGAAAGGGAGGGTCCTATATGTGCCCTGACCAGGGATCAAACCCACAACCTTTGTGCTTTGGGATGACATTCTAATCAATTGAACTATCTTGCCAGGGCTTAAATAATTTCTTAAGGATCTCCCACATTATTTATTTTCCAGTGACCTAAATTAGTGGTTTTCAACCTTTTTACACTTGGGAACTGGTGACCTAGCCAGCTGGAAACGGAAACACACAATAAATAAAATTTTATCTTATCGCACATAACAGTGCAACATGGTAGAAGCTGGTGCTCAGTTTCTGAACTCCATATCTATGATGCATTGAATGCCACATAAATTTCTCCAAGTGCTTTTTGTCTGTTGCTCATGATTTATAAACACTCTTCATAATGCAATATGTTGATCCAACAAGCTTACAAGTTCCAAAGATATCTAAGACAACCTCAGTAGCATTTTCATCGATGATACAGGCTGGTAAGTGGCAGTCACCCTGAGCATAAGCTAATTTGACTAAAATCATTGGGTTTATAATCTTCACACAACATCAGAGTAGTTAACTCTGCATGAAATGACTGGTGAACAGAGTACTGAAAAACACTGACCTAAATGGGAAGCTCTTTTTTAACTCTAATACCTCCCAAGTAAAGCAACATCAATCAGTTCCATCTGTTGGGCAGGGACTGCCCTCTAGTGCTTATACTTTTCAAATAAAAATTATAAACACTATCTGACATCATGCCACTAAAAGCCTGTCAAAAGTTAAACAACATTCTATTAACCCAAGATTTTTTCAGTTTCACTATTGACATTTTGGGGAGTAAGTCTTCGCTGTGGGGGCTGTCCTGTACACTGTTGGATGTTCATCAGCATCCCTGCCCTCTACCCATTAGAATAGTGGTTTTCAACCTTTTTCATCTCATGGCACATTGAAACTAATTACTAAAAATCTGCTGCACCACAAAAAATATATTTTTGCCAATCTGACAAATAGGTGTAATTTAGATTCATTCACACTGGATGGCTATTGTTATATTGGCTGTTTTCATTTTTTGATTTGACAATCTAAAGGGTCAGGGGCCCTGGCCGGTTGGCTCAGTGGTAGAGCGTCGGCCTGGCGTCGGAGGTCCCGGGTTCGATTCCCAGCCAGGGCACACAGGAGAGGCACCCATCTGCTTCTCCACCCCTCTCCCTCTCCTTCCTCTCTGTCTCTCTCTTCCCCTCCCGCAGCCGAGGCTCCATTGGAGCAAAAGATGGCCCGGGCGCTGGGGATGGCTTCTTGGCCTCTGCCCCAGGCGCTGGAGTGGCTCTGTTCGCGACAGAGCATCGCCCTGGATGTGCAGGGCATCGCCCCCTGGTGGGCGTGCCGGGTGGATCCCGGTCGGGTGCATGCGGGAGTCTGTCTGACTGCCTCCCCGATTCCAGCTTCAGAAAAATACAAAAAAAAAAAAAACTTACTTAAAGGGTCAGGTATTGCATGGTTTTGGGGGGGGGGTTGTTTTTTTTACAGAGACAGAGAGAGAGTCAGAGAGAGGGATAGATAGAGACAGATGGACAGGGATGGAGAGAGATGAGAAGCATCAATCATCAATTTTTCGTTGTGACACCTTAGTTATTCATTGATTGCTTTCTCATATGTGCCTTGACCATGGGGCTGCAGCAGACCGAGTAACCCCTTGCTTGAGCCAGCGACCTTGGGTCCAAGCTGGTGAGCTTTGCTCAAACCAGATGAGCCTGTGCTCAAGCTGGCGACCTCGGGGTCTCAAACCTGGGTCCTCCACATCCCAGTCCAATGCTCTATCCACTGCGCCACTGCCTGGTCAAGCAGGTATTGCATGTTTTAAATTTTTTTGCTCAGTGGATAGAGTTTCAGCCTCACATATGGACGTCTGAGTTCAATTCCTAGTCAGAGCACACATAAGAAGTGACCATCTGCTTCTCTCCCACTTCTCTCCCTCTTCCCACAGTGGTTGGACTGGTTTGAGTGTTGACCCAGGCTCTGAGGATAGCTTGGTTGGTCTGAGTGCATCAGCCTCAGGTGCTAAAAATAGCTTAGTTGATTTGAGCATTGGCCCCAGATGGGGATTGCTAGGTAGAACCTGGTCAGGGCGCACGCGGAAATCTGTTTCACTATCTCCCCTCCTCTCACTTAAAAAAAAAAAGTTTATGGCACACAGGTTGAAAATTGCTGCACTAGGCCCTGGAGTGTTGGCTCAGCAGTAGAACATCAGCCTGGCGTGTGGAAGTCCTGGGTTCAATTCCTGGCCAGGGCACACAGGAGAGGCGACCATCTGCTTCTCCACCCCTCCCCCTCCCCTTCTCTCTCTCTCTCTCTCTCTGTCTCTCTGTCTCTTTCTGTCTCTCTTTCCCTCTTCCCCTCATCCCTTCCTGCAGCCATGAGCAAGTTGACCCTGGGCACTGAGGATGGCTCCATGGCCTGGCCTCAGGCACTAAAATAGCTCAGTTGCCTAGCAACAAAGCAGCTACCCTAATGGGCAGAGCATCAGCTCCAGACAGGGGTTGCTTGGTGGATCCCAATCAGGCGCATGAGGGAGTCTGTTTTTCTGCCCCCCCCCCCCCGCTTCTCACTTGATGAAAGAAAGAAAGAAAGAAAGAAAGAAAGAAAGAAAGAAAGAAAGAAAGAAAGAAAGAAAGAAAGAAAGAAAGAAAGAAAGAGAGTAAGTCAGAAAGAAAGAAGAAAGAAAGGAGGGAGGGAGGGAAGGAGGGAGGGAGGGAGAAAGAAAAGAAAATTGCTGCACTAGAAGCCGTAGTACCTCCTAACTCCAGTTGTGACAAACAAAAAAATGCCTCCAGACAGCCCTGGCCAGCTGGCTCAGTGGTAGAGCATCGGCCTGGAGTGTGGAAGTCCTAGGTTTGATTTCTGGTCAGGGCACACAAGAAAAGCACCCATCTGCTTCTCCACCCCTCCCCCTCTCCTTCCTGTCTCTCTTCCCCTCCCACAGCCAAGGCTCCATTGGAGCAAAGTTGGCCCGGGCACTGAGGACGGCTCCATGGCCTCCACCTCAGGTGCTAGAATGGCTCTGGCCTCAACAGAGCAATGCCCCAGATGGGCAGAGCATCACCTCCTTGTGGGTATGCCGGGTGGATCCCAGTCGGGCACATGCAGGAGTCTGTCTGACTGCCTCCCCGCTTCTAACTTTGGAAAAATACAAAAAAGAAGAAAAAAAAAAAGATGCTTTCAGACATTGCTAAATGGCCCCTGGGGAGCAAAATCTCCCCTGGTTGAGAACCACTATATTAAGCCAAAGGTTATCCAGAACATTCACATTATTCCTAAAAATTATAAGCCAAAAACTTCTTCTCGACTAATTCTTTTGAGTGACATAAAGGAGAATCTCATTTCTGCATGAAAAATAAAAATAAAAAATTAAGACTTTCAGCTCCCTGCCCTCCCCAAAGTCCTGGCTAGTGGGAAATTCTTCACATCTTTATTTTTTTTATTTTTCAAGTGAGAGGCTTGGAGGCAGAGACAGAGTCCCACATGCACCCTTACCATGACCCACCCGGCAAGCCTACTAGGGGGCTATGCTCTGCCCATCTAGGGCTGTTACTCCTGTTACTCGAACCGAACCATTTCAGCACCTGAGGCAAGGCCATGGAACCACCCTCAGCGCCTGGGACCAAATTGCTTCAAGCCACTGCTGCAGGAAGGAAAGAGAGAGAGAGAAGGGAGAGGGGGAGGGTGGAGAAGCAGATGGGCGCTTCTCCTGGGTGCCCTGGCCAGGAATCCACAAACTCAGTATTTCCACCTGGGCTGACTCTCTACTGCTGAGTCAACTGGCCAGGGCTACATCTTTAATTTTCTGTTCCAGTTTTACTTCTTAGATCTGTTTACTTTCTTTCAAAGTGCTTAGAAAACAAAGCTTGCTCTTCTAGCAGAATGTAGGTAATATGGTAGAGTGGGAGGAAGTATGAGTGTACAGTATTCTAGTACAATTTAGAGGGTCACTATGAACAACACAAGCAACCAAGAATCTCTGTTGATTGTAAACATAATAAAAGAAATTTCAAATCTGGATTTTAGAAAGTTACCTTAGGAGGGTTTATTCAGATCTACATGAATGATTATTCTTCATGTAAATACATTATACTTATAAATTCTGATTCTATAAATTTTAAAACCTACAAATAACTGAGGACTAGATATTTTCTTTTTTAATTTTTATTTATTAATTGGAAAGAAAGAGGAAGGGAGGGAGGGAGAGAGAGACAGGAACATCAATTTGTTTCTGTATGTATCCTGCCCGGGGATCAAACGGGCAATGTCTGGGCTCTGGGAAGATAATACCAGGTCAGGGGAGGTCTAGATATTTTCAAATTCAAAACCGTAGTTTAGACACGCACTTAATGTAACTTCCTCCCCTCATCAAATCTCTCACTGACTTAACTGATTTCACTAAAGAAATAAGAAAGAAGAATCAATAACAATGTTAACTCACTTACATGATTTAAAATATATCAATTTTTACTAACTCATTTAGAACTAATATTTTACTTACTGTAATTGAAAATAGTATAGTTCTACAATTGTCAAGCTCTTACTAGCAGAATCTTGGAATGGAAATCTATTTTATCTGCACAAAGCTGTTTGTGATCACTCCCTAACTTCCTCTTAAAGTCTGTTGCTTTCTTTACTGATTTTGTTTATATTGATTTCATCCTATCCTCTCTCATCAAATTCAATTAGAAAGTCTTCTAATCAGATAATAAAGCAAGGCACAGATGGGTTTTAGGCTTTGATTGTTTAAGGCAGTGTTTTTCAACCACTGGTCTGCAGACTTGTGCCAGTCTATGAAAGAGTTAACCACCTAATGTTGTATGGAGATTATAGACCCAGTGATTATAGACTATAGACAGTGGTGGGATTCAAAGAATTTAACAACTAGTTCTCTGCCCTAATGACCATTTTAAGTATAAAAAAACAATATACTGAAAGGTAGTTTATTATTTCATGCATTTATTTTTTTATTTTTTATTTTTATTTTTGTATTTTTTCTGAAGCTGGAAACGGGGAGAGACAGTCAGACAGACTCCCGCATGCGCCCGACCGGGATCCACCCAGCACGCCCACCAGGGGCGACGCTATGCCCACCAGGGGGCAATGCTCTGCCCCTCCGGGGCGTCGCTTGTCGGCGACCAGAGCCACTCTAGCGCCTGGGGCAGAGGCCAAGGAGCTATCCCCAGCGCCCGGGCCATCTTTGCTCCAATGGAGCCTTGGCTGCGGGAGGGGAAGAGAGAGACAGAGAGGAAGGAGAGGGGGAGGGGTGGAGAAGCAAATGGGCGCTTCTCCTATGTGCCCTGGCCGGGAATCGAACCCCAGTCCCCCGCACGCCAGGCGGACGCTCTACCGCTGAGCCAACCAGCCAGGGCCTATTTCATGCATTTAATACTTAAATAAGAACAATAAAAGAGATACACAAAACTAGATTATATTATGAGTTTAAAATATTAATGAAGCCCTGGCCGGTTGGCTCAGCGGTAGAGCGTCGGCCTAGCGTGCGGAGGACCCCGGTTCGATTCCCGGCCAGGGCACACAGGAGAAGCGCCCATTTGCTTCTTCACCCCTCCGCCGTGCTTTCCTCTCTGTCTCTCTCTTCCCCTCCTGCAGCCAAGGCTCCATTGGAGCAAAGATGGCCCGGGCGCTGGGCATGGCTCTGTGGCCTCTGCCTCAGGCGCTAGAGTGGCTCTGGTCGCAACATGGCGACGCCCAGGATGGGCAGAGCATTGCCCCTGGTGGGCAGAGCGTCGCCCCTGGTGGGCGTGCCGGGTGGATCCCGGTCGGGCGCATGCGGGAGTCTGTCTGACTGTCTCTCCCTGTTTCCAGCTTCAGAAAAATGAAAAAAAAAAAAAAAATATATATATATAAATGAAAAAATATTAAATAATACCTGATAAAAAACAATAAAACTGTTATTTAAGATATTTCCTTATTGCTTCTTGATTGGCGTCACTTTGCAATATTTTTCATCTATGGCAGAATGAACATTACTACAGGAGCTCAGAATACGCTGTTGTACATATGAACATTAAAAAAGGAGTAAGGAATGTAAATTTGTGATTTCCACATTGGGTGGCTGCCCAGGTGCCCACCTTAGAGAGAATTCTGATTACAAGTGCCATTTTATCTGCTGAACCTGGGAACAGGCTGAATCCCACCACTGTCTATAATTTTTATATAAAAACAGTGGCTTAAGGCAGTGGTCTCCAACCTTTTTTGGGCCACGGACCGGTTTAATGTCAGAAAATATTTTCACGGACCAGCCTTTAGGGTGGGACAGATAAATGTATCATGTGACCGAGACAAGTGTCAAGAGTGAGTCTTAGACGGATGTAACAGAGGGAATCTGGTCATTTTTTTAAAAATAAAACATCGTTCAGACTTAAATATAAATAAAACACAAATATTGTAAGTTATTTATTCTTTCTCTGCAGACTGGTACCAAATGGCCCACGGACTGGTACCGGTCTGTGGCCCGGGGGTTGGGGACCACTGGCTTAAGGAACATTCAAATGATTTATAATGTATATTTAAAATTATAACACAAAAAATTCCAATGATTCGGATCAAAGTAAAAAGCTAAAGGAAAACACAAAATCTGGAAAGATATCAATCTGGTCAGAGAGGAGAGAGGTATGTGATACAGTGATATTATTTGAGAGTTTCTTGGTATAACTTTTTTCAGTTATACAAAAAGTCCAGGTTAGTCTGTAATACGCAATTACTTTAAAGCATCCAAAAACCTTTTTAAAAGCAAATTATTCTAGAAATTAGTTTATGTATTCATTGCTGATTTCATAGCACTTTAAACTACTCAGCTATGGAGAAATTTATTTTATTTATTTATTTTTGAGAGAGAGAGAGAGAGAGAGAGAGAGAGAGAGAGAGAAACAGGAACAAACATACAAGAAGGGAGAGAGATGAGAAGCATCAACTCATAGTTGCGGGCTTTCATTGTTCCTTGATTGCTTTCTCAAACATGCCTTGATGGGGGGGGAGGCTCCAGCTGAGCCAGTGACCCCTTGCTCAAGCCAGCGACCATGGGCTCATGTCTATGACCCCACACCCAAGCCAGCGACCCTTCGCTCAAGCTGGTGAACCCCACACTCAAGCCAGCAACCTTGGGGTTTCGAACCTGAGTCCTCAGCATCCCAGGTCGATGCTCCACCCACTGCACCAGCCCCTGGTCAGGCAGGAAAATATCTCTTTAGATTTTGATTTAAAGGAAGTTGTAGGCAGAATAATCATCCCACCCCTTCCCAGAAGTCTATGCCCTAATCCCCAAAACCTGTGAAAACTTTACCTTACATGGCAAGAGGAACTTTACAGGTGTGATTAAATTAAGGATTTTGAGAGGAAACTTAGAGGAGGTATGA
Organism: Saccopteryx bilineata; assembly: GCF_036850765.1. Classification (NCBI taxonomy): domain Eukaryota; kingdom Metazoa; phylum Chordata; class Mammalia; order Chiroptera; family Emballonuridae; genus Saccopteryx; species Saccopteryx bilineata. The sequence continues at coordinate 161,204,293 of NC_089492.1, read as the reverse complement.
TAGTAGAAGTGGTCAGAGTGATGCAATGGCTATCTTTGAAGGAAGGAGCTATAAGTTCAGGAATGTGGGCAATGTCTGGAAGCTGAAAAAGGCAAGGATGACTTCTCCGCTAGAGCCCCCAGATGGAGCACAGCCCTGAAGACACCTTGATTTTAGCAGCGTAAGGCCTTTTGCAGACTCCTGACCTCCAGAACTGTAAGAAAATTAATTTGCATTGTTTAAAGGGACTAAATTTGTGGAATTTATTATAGCAGCAACAGGAGACTAATACAAGAACACATAATTAGTCTTTTAATACTTTTAATAACCCATTAAGTCAGAATTTTAGCATTTGAATATAGTAATTATGTCCTATATTATTATCATGCTTGTGCTTTTAAAACATGTTCTTTCTCTGGGTGCTAATAGCCATCATGTTTTCACTAAAATATTTTTTCTATTTACCTTCAAGTAAAATAATAGTTCCCAAGATTAAAACTTGGAGGTTAATACACTACAATGAGGAACATCCATTCTAACACTGTAGGACAAATTTAGTGGACATTACACCAGGATTTTAAGTGTGTGGTGATGGCTACCTATTGAATGGAAGAAAAAAAAAAGTGCCTGACCAGGTGGTGGCACAGTAGATAGAACATCGAACTGGAATGTGGAAGACCCAGATTCGAAACCCCGAGGTCGCCCGCTTGAGCATGGGCTCATCCAGTTTGAGTGAAAATTCACCAGCAGGGTTACCAGCTTGAGCATGGGATCATAGACATGATCCCAAGGTTGTTGGCTCTAGCAAGAGGTCACTTACTCTGCTGTAGCGCCCCGGTCAAGGCACATATGAGAAAGCAGTCAATGAATAACTAAGGTGCCACAATGAAGAATTGATGATTCTCATCTCTCTACCTTTCTGTCTCTCCGTCCCTATCTGTCCCTCTCTCTGTCTCTCTCTCTCTCTTTGTCACACAAAAAAGTGACTTCAGTAGCCCAAACACACTGATTATTACACAAGTTGAAATTTGACACAGAAAATAGAATGACCTCAGAAGACAAAAATGGCAAAATTAACAATGCTATTTTGACATGACCCTTTAGTAGAAAGCTTATCTTTTTAGCAATTGTTATAAACAACAAATTGAGTCATTGTAGGAGAGAGCTGAACTTGCTAAACTATAAAAAATCATTGTCAGCCCTGGCTGGTTGGCTCAGTGGTAGAGCATCGGCCTGGAGTGCAGGAGCCCCGGGTTCAAATCCCGGCCAGGGCACACAGGAAAAGCGCCCATCTGCTTCTCCACCCCTTCCCCTCTCCTTCCTCTCTGTCTCTCTCTTCCCCTCCCGCAGCCTAGGCTCCATTGGAGCAAAAGATGGCCCAGGCGCTGAGGATGGCTCTATGGCCTCTGCTTCAGGCGCTAGAAAGGCTCTGGTTGCAACAGAGCAATGCCCCAGATGGGCAGAGCATCGCCCCTGGTGGGCATGCCGGGTGGATCCCAGTCGGGCACATGCAGGAGTCTGTCTGACTGCCTCCCTGTTTCCAACTTCAGAAAAATACAAAAAAAAAAAATCATTGTCAACATTGGGGATATTAAAATATCCCCTAATTTTTGTGAGCAGTATAGATATGGGCCCTGGCCAGTTGGCTCGCTCCATGGATAGAGCATTGGCCCAGCATGCAGACATCGGGTTTGATCCCTGGACAGGGCACACATGAGAAGCGACCATCTGTTTCTCTTTCCCTCCCTCTCCCCCTTCTCTCTTCCCCTCTAGCAGCTAGTGGCTAGATTAATTCAAACATCAGCCCCGACAGGGGTTGCCAGGTAGATCCTGGTCTGGAAGCATGCAGGAGTCTGTTTCTCTATCTCTCCTCTTCTCACTTAAAAGATGATAGATGATGATAGATAGATAGATAGATAGATAGATAGATAGATAGATAGATAGATAGATAGATAGATGATAGATGATAGATAATAGATAGGTAGATAGATATGAAAAAATATATTGTGTATTGTTTGTATACATGTATATGTAAATATGTATACACATATGTATCCTCTGTTCATTGAGAAAGTCTGGGAGGAGCAACCCTCCAAAAGCAATGAGCACACTTAGTACCCATTCTCAAGGGCTTGTTGGAGAAATGGCTGATTCCAGGGCTGGGACAGGAAAGTATAAGATAAGCCGGGAACATCTTGGTGTACAAGAAAGCAAGGAAGTGCTGAAAGAATGACGGGGCATGTCAAAAGAATACGGGAGCTTAGTTTGAAGAGGTTCCAATGGGAAAATCTGAAAACAATTTAAACACCAAAACAAGGCCTGACCTGTGGTGGCACAGTGGATAAAGCATCAACCTGAAATGCTGAGGTCACTGGTTCAAAACCCTGGGCTTGCCCGGTCAAAGCACATATGGGAGTTGATGCTTCCTGCTCCTCCCTCCCTTCTCTCTAAAATGAATAGATAAAAATAAACACTAAAATAAGTATACTCACTCACTGACTAAAATAAGAAACTATGAGCTCATATTGATATAAACAAACTGAAAGTTTTATGAAGAATGTGATCAAGCAAATAATTACAAAGAGAAGAAGGCAACCCGGCCAGTTGGCTCAGTGGTAGAGAGTCAGCCTGGTGTGTGGATGTCTGGGTTCTTTTCTTGGTCAGGGCACACAGGAGAGGCAACCATCTGCTTCTCTACCCTCTCTCTTCTCCCTCCCCCCACCCCACAGACTGGCTCCATTGGTTCGAGCAAAGTTAGCCTTGGGCACTGAGGATGGCTCCATTGGCTCCGTTAGCTGCCTCAGGCGCTAAAGAAAGGGCTCCGTGGCTGAACAACGGAGCAATGGCCCCAGATGGGCAGAGCATCACCCCCTAGTGGACTTGACAAGTGGATCCTGGTTGGGGCACATGTGGGAGTCTCTCTCCCTCCCCTCCTCTTACTAAAAAATAAAACTAAATAATAAAAAGAGAAAAAGACTAATTTTACCATGGGGAAGCTGGGAAAATACCATGCACATCAACAGATCAAAGTAAACACTATTAGAAATGGAACAAATAGAAATTATATGCCACCTGATGAGATGCAACAAGAACACAGCATTGCCAATATGATGTTGCATGTCAACTATAATCAATATATTTGAACACAGCATCACTTCTGCAATATGCCTATCAAAATGGATAGCACTAAGTCAAATCATGAGGAAACAGCAGACAAATCTAAATTTGGCGATACCTGTATTCTACAAAATAAATGGGCTGGAATTTTCAAAAGTGTCAAGGTCAAGAAAGTTGAAGAAACACTGAGAAACTGCTTCAGACTGAAGGAGACTAAAGAGAAATAACTAAATGCACCAACTCATGATGCAGAACTAAATCCGTTAGCTATAAAGAGCATTGTTGTGATGATTGGAGTATGAGGATAAGACAGTATTAATATATCAATGTGAGTACCCTTATTTTGATTATTATATTTTGGTTATATGGAAGAATATCTTTGGTTCTATGAAAGGCACACTAAAGTATTTGAGGAGGTGAAATATTACATGGGTAACTAATTCCTAAATGGTTCAGGGGGAAAATGTTTTGCCTACTATGCAGTGTGTCCGTAAAGTCATGGTGCACTTTTTTTTTTTTTTTTTTTTTTTTTTTTTTTTGTATTTTTCTGAAGCTGGAAATGGGGAGGCAGTCAGACAGACTCCCACATGCGCCCGGCCGGGACCCACCCAGCACGCCCACCAAGGGGCGATGCTCTGCCCATCCGGGGCGTCGCTCTGTTGTGACCAGAGCCACCCTAGTGCCTGGGACAGAGGCCAAGGAGCCATCCCCAGCACCCAGGCCATCTTTTGCTCCAATGGAGCCTTGGCTGCGGGAGGGGAAGAGAGAGACAGAGAGGAAGGAGAGGGGGAGGGGTGGAGAAGCAGATGGGAGCCTCTCCTGTGTGCCCTGGCCGGGAATCAAACCCAGGACTTCTGCACGCCAGGCCGACGCTCTACCACTGAGCCAACCGGCCAGGGCCATGGTGTACTTTTGACGGGTCACAGGAAAGCAACAAAAGATGATAGAAATGTGAAATCTGCACCAAATAAAAGGAAAACCCTCCCAGTTGCTGTAGGATGATGTGGAGCATGTGCACATGCGCAGATCATGACATAACACCGTGTATACAGCGAAGCAGCCCACGGCCATGCCAGTAGAGATGTGGACGGTACAGAGGAAAGTTCAGTGTGTTCTGTGGCTCGCTAAATTCAAATCCGTGACCAAAGTGCAATGTGAATATCAGCGTGTTTATAACGAAGCATCACCACATAGGAATAACATTACTCGGTGGGATAAGCAGTTGAAGGAAACCGGCAGTTTGGTGGAGAAACCTCATTCTGGTAGGCCATCAGTCAGTGACGAGTCTGTAGAGGCTATACGGGATAGCTACCTAAGGAGCCCTAAAAAATCTGTGCGTGAGACCACATCGAACTGCACTGAATAGGTATGAAACTGGGAGAGTTTTCCTTTTATTTGGTGCAGATTTCACATTTCTATCGTCTTTTGTTGCTTTCCTGTGACCGGTCAAAAGTGCACCATGACTTTACGGACACACTGTATTTGCAAGTTTTCTATAGGTTTGTGATTTAAATTTAAGGTATTCTTTAAACTTTTGTCACCTACTCAATGAGAGCTTTACTAGCTACTCTAAAATGCTCATACCAATAATAGTTCATATTCCTTTTCCTGCTTTATTTATTTATTTATTTTGCTTTGGGACATACATTTTATTTATTTATCTAGTTTTTGTTGTTTTGTTTCACCCAGGAGTATCAGACAGTAATGTTTGTCTGTTTTGTGTGTGTGTGTGGGGGGGGGGGGGTTGTTGTTGTTTTTTAGAGAGAGAGGAAGGGAGAGAGACAGACAGAAAAATCAATGTGTTCCTGTATGTGCCTTGACTGGGGTTCTAACCCATAGCCTTTGCATATCAAGATGATGCTCTAACCACCGGGCTCTAACCAACTGAGGTATCCCAGGGCTGTTTGTGTTTTATTCACTGCTATACTCCTGAGTGCTTAGAGCACGGCCTGGATCAAAATAAGTGCTTGATAAATGAATAGATAAGCCTATTAAATAAATAAATATTCTAAGGAAGATAATAACCATTATAAACACAGGTAAAGTAAAACTATTGTTTTCATCGTCAATGATAGCTTGTTAAAAGTCTTTTTAGAAAACAGTTTTGCAATTAAAAGTCAGAAGCCTGACCAGGTGGTGGCACAGTAAATAGAGCATTGGACTGGGACACGGAGTGCCCAGGTTCGAGACCCTGAGGTCTCCGGCTTGAGCACGGGCTTACCAGCTTGAGTGAGGGGTTGCTGGCTTGAGTGTGGGATCATAGACATGACCCTATGGTCACTGGATTAAAGTCCAAAGTCTCTGGCTTGAGCCCAAGGTCGCTGGCTTGAGCAAGGGATCACTCTCTGTGCTATAGCCTCCCCCTCCCATCAAGGCACATATGAGAAAGCAATCACTGAACAACTAAGTAGCTGCAACAAAGAATTGATGCGTCTCATCTCTTTCTCCTTTTCTGTCTGACTCTCTCTCTTTCTCTGTCAAAAAAAAAAAAAGAAGAGTCAGAAATATTAATATGCTTTAAACTTTCTGAGAATTTACTCTAAGGAACTGTCATAAAATATGGGAAAGCAATCATAGTGTTAAGCTGTTCATTGCAGTGTTTTTATAGCAAAAAAAAGGAGAAATAAATATATTAAAATATTGGATAAATTATGCCATATCTGCAGATGAAAATTCTATTTTCTTTAAAATTCCATTTGTTTTGAAATCCTATTTCATTTGAAATTCTAATAATGTGGGGAAAAATTTTATGCATTATTACATAAAGGGAAAAACAAACAATATGAATTTATAGCTATGATTCCAACTAAATAAAAATATATACTGTAATAAGGAATTAATGTATTGTAGCAATTTTTATTTGCAGTATTTTCTCAACTATTGGCAATATGATTATAATTTTTATTCTTAAAATACATTTATAATAAAAATACATTCATTTAGCCCTGGCCGGTTGGCTCAGCGGTAGAGTGTCGGCCCGGGGTGTGGAAGTCCCAGGTTCAATTCCCCACCAGGGCACACAGGAGAAGCGCCCATCTGCTTCTCCACCCTTCCCCTCTCCTTCCTCTCTGTCTCTCTCTTCCCCTCCCACAGCCAAGGCTTCATTGGAGCAAAGTTGGCCCGGGCACTGAGGATGGCTCCATGGTCTCCACCTCAGGCAATAGAATGGCTCCGGTGGAAACAGAGCAACGCCCCAGATGGGTAGAGCATTGCCCCCTGCTAAATACAACAAATATGAAAACCACTTAAAAGGTATGCCCTAGTGTGGATCAGAGTAAGGCCATCATGTTTGCCAGGCCAGTAAAATATCCTCCGACCACCTCACACCCTCTGCTCTGGGTCCATGCTCAGCAGAGAGCGTCTGATGAGCCCCCTGCCCTCCAGTTACCTTCTCTCTGAAGGACATACAGTCTTCCAGACCTCCATGTAGCTACATGAATACTTGAAACATGGCTAATCTGTATTGAGATTCGCTGTAAATGCACTTTGAAGATTTTGTATTAAAAAATGTAAGATATCTCAGTAATTTTGTTATAATGATCACATGTTGAAATTATTATATTTTGGATATATTGGTTTAAATGAACTATATTACTAAAATTAATTTTACCTGTTTCTTTTTACTTTTCTTAATATGGCTACTGGAAATTTTAAAATTACTTCTGTAGCTCATATTTGTGGACAATATTATATTTCTATTGGAGATCACTGATGTAGAACATTGAACAAGAATACAGCAGTCTATGTAAATAAACAATCTCCCTATAAACTAATAAATTGACACAGCTGGTTTAGACAGACACAAATCTGCCCTTCAGAAACTGGTCAACTTTGCACTGACCAAATCAAACTCTGCTAAACAGAAGGTCAGACCTTCACTGAAGTAAGATAATCAAGGTTCTGGCACCCTCCAAGCTTCCTGGGCACAAGCTGTCTACCTTCCATCTTTTCTCTCTTGGCTCTTAATCTTGTGTTTAGACTGTGTTCTTCAAGGGATGGAACTGAGTATTATTTCCTCTTGTTTTCCTAGCATTTAAGTGCCTTAAACAAAGGTTTTAAAAAGTCTTATTAAATGAACATTCTTCTATATCTTATGGCTTTGATCATGGCTATAGGCCTCCTTACCTTGAAAAGGATTTGTACATAACCTTTCCATTGGTTTCTTCTTCATCTGTTAATTGCAAACGACTTGTAAAAACTGAACACAGAAAAACCTGTAAGACCGTAATTTTCATTCATGTGAACTAAAAATAATGAAAAATAATCAGTACTATGAAGTGAAAACTCATAACCATAACAGCACATAGTATTTTATTATCAAGGACAGAGAGCCTTAGAAACAGATCACAGAATTGATATTGTGTCATTATATAACAGCCTACATTATATGACTTCTTATTTGTCCTTGAACTCCAAATGCAACTCAAGGCTGATATAAAATAGTAGTAGAAGGGAAAACAGATGACAGAAAAGGAGGTTTATCATAGAATCAGTATAATGCTTTGGCTTCGTCACATAGATCAGATGGCAATAACCCCTTTCTCAGCAAGTAGCTTCTCAATGTCCCATGGGTTGTACAAAACAAATTCACTATCAACTTCTGCTAATAACTATTTTTGAGTACTGTGGCAGCATCAGCTAAAGACACAATCCCTCAATTTAAGAAGAAAAAAATAACAAATATCTACTCTGTTGAAAGGAAAATCCTTTTCTGAAAAATGATGTTATTTAATAGAAAATCTTGGCTTCTTAAAATACAGGTATGTTCTCATCACTTATTTGAAATGAAGTAGATGGTCTTTGTTTTATCTCAATTATGTGACTGTTTTTGTAAAAGCTGTTGAAAATGTCTGAGAAGCTACTGACATTAGTTTTCCTGAAGTTAAATATTTACAATTGCTAATTCTATAGAAACAAAAACCCATCCTTTAATATTTTTCTAAAAGTTGTTTACACAAGAATTCAATTGTCTTCTTCATCTTCCATAGCTCCAAAGAAACATCTTCTGGTGTACAAGACAAATGGAAGCAAATATTCTCTAACAGCTTACTGATTTCAATAAAAAGTGTAATTTGATGACAGTTTTTATTCAATAATTTGAGACACTTCTAATAAACTACAATTCATTTGCCCAACCTAAAAGAAGAAAAAAAATTGTGTCTGCAAGTTGAGCTGTGCAAAATTTCCACAATGAAACCATTCTTTCCTTCCAGCAAAGAAATGGATCCTAGGTATGTTGAAACTTTTTATCATTTTACACATGGGCTGCGTGTCATTTTCCAATGTTTTTTCTCTGGGTAGATGGTTGCTCTACAGATTTTCCAAAATTGTTTCATCCTTGGAAACCGACTTGACTGAACTATTGAGACTCAGATCACTCCAGCCATGCTGGCTTTAAGACAGAAAATAGGAATGACATGGAATAGCAGGCTAAGGACAAGAAGTAAAGGTCACCCAAGTGTCATCCTGCACCATAACCAGGACAAAGGACAGGGAGGGGCAGTTGCCTCCGGCCAATGACAGTTCTACCTGATCTTAAAAAGGTACATATACACTGCCGCTCCTTGTTGCTAAATTGGATTGTATTCATGAATGTGGGGTTAAGAATAATTCAATAGCCTGACCTGTGGTGGCACAGTGGATAAAGCGTCGACCTGGAATGCTGAGGTCACTGGTTCAAACCCTGGGATTACCTGGTCAAGGCACATATGGGAGTTGATGCTTCTTGCTCCTCCCCTCCCCTCTCTCTCTATCTCTCTCTCCTCCCTCTCTCCTCTCTAAAATGAATAAATAAAGTCTTAAAAAATTAAAAAAAAAAAAAAAAAAGAATAATTCAATAGCCTGACCAGGCAGCGGTGCAGTGGATAGAGTGTCGGACTGGAATGTGGAGGACCCAGGTTCAATACCCTGAGGTTGCCAGCTTGAGCACAGGCCCATCTGGTTTGAGCAAAGCTCACCAAGGTCGCTGGCTCGAGTCAGGGGTTACTTGGTCTGCTGTAGCCCCACGGTCAAGGCACATATGAGAAAGCAATCAATGGACAACTAAGCTGTCACAACGAAAAACTAATGATTGATGCTTCTCATCTCTCTCCGTTCCTGTCTGTCCCTATCTATCCCTCTCTCTGACTCTCTGTGTCTGTAAAAAACAAACAACAACAACAAAAAAGAATAATTCAATATCTGGGACTAATTAAAAAGAAGACAGAAGTTCTAAATCGTTAAGAGAGGATTGTAAAATATATAGGAGTGAATGAATAAAAAAGGAAGGTCAAGTTTTTTTCTTAATTGAATTTACTGGGGTGACACTGTTTAACAAAATTATACAGAATTCAGGTGCTCAATTCCACAACACATTTTCTGTACGTTGTATCACGCCCCACCCACCCCCACACCCCCGGCGCAAGTCAAATCAAGTCAATCACCATTTACCCTCGGTATACCTTCTGCACCTCCGCCCCAGCAATCACTGCACTATTGTCTGTGTCCATGATCTTTTTTCTTATTTTTCCTTTTTTGCTCAGTCCCTCCACCTCCTCCATCCCTTCCAACCCCAACAGGCGAGTTTGAATGTGCACTATGTGGACCGAAAAGGAGGGAAGCGGAAGAAGGTCCGAGAACTTCTCTTGCCCATCACAGACACGAGACCTCAGGGTGACAACTGCTCCCTTCACCACGCGCTTGCTCAACTCGCGGCCTGAATGGTGTGGGCGCGCCTGCACCCATCTGTCGGGGCTGGGAGGGCGGGGCGAGGGCACGTGACCGTGATTGCAATTTTTCTGGCCCAATCCGAGGTGTCTGGGAAAGTGCCCTCGCAGAGCCATTCGGCTGCCTGGGTTTGTTCATGGCGTTTCTTTTAATCTTCCAGCTTCTCCCTTCCGCTCTTTAATCTAAAAGCTTGGTTTGTCAGACTTTTTGCCATATGGTTCCCCAATAAAATTAGGGGCGCAGGAAGGGACTGCCAGTCAAGCCGGCAGAGTGCAGCCTGACCAGGCGGTCGCACAGTGGATCGAGTGTGGGACTAGGACGCCAAGGCCGGAGGTTGAAACCCGAAGTCGTGGCTTGAGCGCCGGGTCGTTAGCTTGAGCGCTGAGTCGCTAGCTTGAGCGTAGGGTCCTAGACGTGACCCCATGATAGCTGGCTTCAAAGGTCGCTGGCTTGAAACCCAAGGTCGCTGGCTTGAGCAAGGGGTCACTCACTCTGCTGTGCCCGCCTCCACCCCCATCAACGCACATATGAGAACGTAATCAATGAACAACTGAGGAGCTGCAAGGAAGAATTGATGCTTCTCATCTCCCTTCCTGTCTGTCTGTCCCTATCTGTCCCTCTCTCCGACTCTGTATCTGTAAAAACAAAAAAAGAAAAGAAAATGGCGGGGTACACAATCTGAGAAGTTGAGGATTTGGCCAAGATCCTACAATTATTTTTTAAAATTTAGGGGCAAACACTAAAGTCATGCTTTTTATCTCTTTTCCTCCATAACTAGAGTCGTTCCTCCAATTTGAAATCCTACTGCTTTTCCCCCAAAAAAATGCTCAAATCCTGTTCCCACTGCTTGGGACTCCAGAATCTGGAGTGACCCCATTGTGAAGATAGTTCCCTAATAAAAGGAAAACTGCTTTATATCTTGGGTTAAGGATTTGGGGAAATTAAGGTAAAAATTTAAAGGCAAGTGTCCCATAGGACTAGGACACAATTTAGCTCAAAAAAACGTATCCCAGGAGAGCACTTTATTCCAATTTAAGCATTTAAAGCACTTACACATATAAATAAAATCTCCCGATCTATCTATTGAAGCCTTCTATCAAGGATCTGAAGTAGTGATGCTAGGATAAGATTATCTGCATGATGTGATTGGTTCGCCCCAGGGGAGTTTGACAAAAAGAAAGAGAATTTATTTATTTATTTATTTAGTATTGTTTTTATTTTTTTGTGGCAGAGACAGAGAGTCAGAGAGAGGGACAGACAGACAGGAAGGGAGGGAGACAAGAAATATCAATTCTTCGTATGGCTCCTTAGTTGTTCATTGACCGTGGGGCTACCGCAGACTGAGTGACCCCTTGCTTGAACCAGTGACCTTTGGGCTCAAGCTGGTGACCTCAGGGTCTCAAACGTGGGTCCTCCACATCCCAGTCCGACGCTCTATCCACTGTGCCACTGCCTGGTCAGGCGAAAGAAAGAGGATTTAGAGAAACTCAACTCTAAGGCTGAAGTCCTTGAAGTGACAAAGGAAGTAAAAACTAAATGAATGAGGCTTAATTCTAGAGTTTTTATCCACATAGCAATAGTTATAGCCTAGGAACCTTAGTCATGAGGTAGGGGGGATAAAATGCCAAATGTGTCAAAACAATAAAAAGAACTTTCTCTCCACATATCCCAGTATAGATAGTGAAGTGTGGAAAAGAAAGGCTCTTAACATGAATAATTTTTTTTTTAATATTTTATTTATTGATTTTTAGAGAGAGGGAGGGGAGAGAGAGTGAGAGAGAAAGGGGAGGAGCAGGAAGCATCAACTCCCATATGTGCCTTGACCAGGCAAGCCCAAGGTTTTGAACCGGCAACCTCAGTGTTCCAGGTCGACACTTTATCCCACTGCGCCACCACAGGTCAGGCAACATGAATAATTTTTTTAAATTTACTTTCTCTAAAACAAAGAGACTTTTAGTAGAACTTACTCTTTCTGAATAGACTCCCTATTCTTGACCTTGAGGCTGGTTTCCCAGACTATGGCCTTGGACTAGCTTTACAAAGTAGCAGGTGTTCTCAGAGTGTTTCTCCCTGAATTAACCCTACAGATAAACACTGTAAGAAAGCTTGTTTCACTGCTTTGTTTTACTGCTATGCTTTCTCCCCTCCACATTCCTCAATCAGTATGTAATCCTTCCTATAAAACCTAACTCCAAAATGCAGTTGGGGCCGCATTGATTTGAACGACTTAGGTTTCCATGCGGTCTGTGTAACTGGCTAATTAAAGACTCCTAATTTCTTAATTTGGCTAACTGATCGATTGTGTGGCAAGACGTTTGTTTCTCGCTGTTACGATATAAGAGATAGCCTGGTAAAAAAAAAGAAAAAAAAAGAAGCACCCTCACCTGGAATCCTATTCAGAAATAATTCACTTATTTTCAACAAATATAAATCCTCAACACTATAGAAATGAGTTTGTTCTTAACTTTGTATGTGTTCAGAGAACCAGAGGGGCATGTACAGCTGAAAGCGCCATACTTGCACTGGCTTCTTTGCTTCCCTTGCAGAGAGATGAGTTTCCCCTGGTAACGTTGTCATTGATTGAGTTTAGTTGCTTCAATTACACACATAAATAATTAGTTATAATTCCATTACACTTATGATTTTTCTACCAATCCCAGTATTCCTCAATTACAGCTGTCTATATAAATAACGTTGAGCTCCACCGAGGCTTCTGGATGCCAAAAGAGGAGGACTCTGGGAGAAAATGCCTCCAAGTGGAGAAACCTAGTATGGCCTTTGTGAGGTACGGTAATTCTGGAGCTGTGGACTGAGTTTATTCAGGAAGTCACAACTAAAAGTGGAGTGCACAGATTATAGCCTTCACCTACAAGACAGTGCAGTCTGAGTACCTAAAAGGATAATCAGAGAAATAGGGAAGTATTTACAGTGTCAAAGTAACTTTCTGAATGGCTAGAAAGGTTGTGTTCACCAGCATAGTGCACCTATTCAGTAGTCTGTGCCAGTATTCATCAGTAATGTGGATGATGCGTCCATTTTATAAGTAACCACGTCCAAATGATGCCTTAACAAAAACTTAAATTATTAGTAAACATTCATCAAATTGAAAAAGTCATACTTACTTCTTTGTCTTTCTTAATCAGAACTGATATTACAGGGTAACCCTGCTTCAAGGTCTTACCACCCAAAAAAGTGGTTAGATTTGTATGAAATAAAAGTATTCCACCTATATACATCTTTTAAAGATTCTCCTGGAAGATCAACTCATTTTGTAATTAAGTTAGGGTTGTCCAATAGACTAGTAACACAAGTAGCTGCCAGCGGACAAATTACCCAAGCCAGTCAAATCTTAGGCTGATTAATACATGGAAAATGCAGTAGAATGCAATTATTAAGCAACAGCTGCAGAGTATGATTGCATCCAGTCTAAGGAACAACAGTGGAGAAATTTTCAGCAATTGAGAGAATAGATGTCCTATCTTCAAAGCCTCTCTTTAAAATATAGAAAACAAGGGGCCCTGGCCAGTTTGCTCAGTGGTAGAGCGTCCACCCGGCATAGGGAAGTCCCAGGTCCAATTCCTGATCAGGGCATACAGGTGAAGCGACCATCTGCTACTCTCTCTCTCTCTCCCTTCCCTCAGCCATGGCTCAATTATGCACATCAGCCCTAGATGGGGGTCCTGGGGTGGATCCCAGTGGGGGCACATGTGGGAGTCTATCTTCTCTCCTCACACTTAAATTTTTAAAAAATGAAGATAAAAATTTTATAGAACACAGATGTTGACTTGGAATGCTGGTTGTCAGTTCAAATTCCTGAGTTTACCCAGTCAAGGCACACAAAGAAGCAACAACCATGAGTTGATGCTTCCCATTTTTCTCCACCTCCCCAACTTTCTCACTCTCTCCCCTCTAAAGTCAATATTTTTTAAATTTTTTTTTTTTTTTTTCTTTTTCATTTTTCTGAAGCTGGAAACAGGGAGAGACAGTCAGACAGACTCCCGCATGCGCCCGACCGGGATCCACCCGGCACGCCCACCAGGGGCGACACTCTGCCCACCAGGGGGCGATGCTCTGCCCATCCTGGGCGTCGCCATGTTGCGACCAGAGCCACTCTAGCGCCTGGGGCAGAGGCCACAGAGCCATCCCCAGCGCCCGGGCCATCTTTGCTCCAATGGAGCCTTGGCTGCGGGAGGAGAAGAGAGAGACAGAGAGGAAAGCGCGGCGGAGGGGTGGAGAAGCAAATGGGTGCTTCTCCTGTGTGCCCTGGCCGGGAATCGAACCCGGGTCCTCCGCACGCTAGGCCGACGCTCTACCGCTGAGCCAACCGGCCAGGGCTAAATTATTTTTTAAAAAGTTAAGGCAGATCCTGAATTAAATTGTTAAACCACAATGCCTCATATCACATTCAAGTGTGTAAATAAGTAAACTTTCAAGCTGTTTCTCAGCTGTGTTTTGTTTTTAAAAGAGACAAAGAGAGAGGGACAGACAGGAAGGGAGAGAGATGAGAAGTGTCAGTTCTTCGTTGCAGCTCCTTAGTTGTTCATTGATTGCTTTCTCATATGTGCCTTGATGGGAGGAGCTACAGCAGAGCAAGTGACCCCTTGCTCAAGCCAGTGACCATAGGGTTGTATCTACGATCCCACACTCAAGCCAGCAACCCCTCGTTCAAGCTGGTGAGCCTATGCTCAAGCCAGATGAGCTCACGCTCAGCCAGAAACCTCGGGGTTCAAACCTGGGTCCTCCGCATCCCAGTCTGACACTCTATCCACTGCACCACCGCCTGGTCAGGCTCTCAGTTGTATTTAAAAAATAATCTTCAATGTTCCCAATGGTAGTATTCAAAGTGAATATCATGCACTGAAACTAATCATTAACAACAAATCTTCAATTTATTTGAAGCAATTTGGTTTTAAAAACTAAGTTATAGCAATCACCAAAAACAAAAAACAAGGAACAGTCAGAAACAAAAGAATAATCAGGAGTACTGCATTTTTGTGTTTTAACACTGTTGTGGCTTTATTCAAAACACAGTTGCACAAAAGTATTCATCTCAAAGATTTTTAAGGCGAGTTTTGAGGAATTTAACACACTATATACATACTGCCATATAAAGAGCATTAAAATAGGACCAAAAACTACAAAATATAAAACCCACCCTTACTTATTTGCATGAAAATATCACCCACAAAGCTAAGTAAGTCTTAAAAAGTTATTTGGAGACTCTTACTTGTTGTTTTCAAACCAAAGAACTCTAATTTTGATTGTACAATAAGATGATTGATAAGTCAATATATAGATTTAATTTAAAAAATAAGTATTTTATAATCTGGCTTACTATGTGATGAGAATTCTTAGGGACTAAAACAGGGTATTTCAATTGTTAAAAAGGAATAAAATGTTAGCCATTTGGATATTCGAATCTCTTCCACTAAACTTATCCCAAGAGTTTAGTGAACCCTTATCCCAAGAGCTCAGTCAGTTGTGCAACTTTTTTAGTTTATCCACAAATAACTTTCTAATTTTTACTTTAAAACTCCAAGTCATACATATTTGAACTACAAAAGAAGCAGTACTAGACCCAGGAATATAAACGTGTTCCAGTATGGAAGTGTAATTTCAATTAATTTGCTGACACTAACTTAAAAAAACAAATATTCAAAACAGAGGGGGGAAACAATTTAGAGAACCAAGATTTGAAAAGCAATTGCCTTGAATGTGGAGCCTCCACAACAGAAAGGGAGATAGATGTACTTGTCTGCTCTTATTATTGTTACTAAACACACCTTTGCACTTTTCCCAAATATTTTTCTACCTTTAATGGACATCCACTTAAAAACAAGTCTTAATTTTAATATGGATTTAGTTCCAAATATTTCCCCCTCTGCCTAATATATTCCAATCAAATGCTGCATCTGGTAATGCTTTAAAACTATAGAAAGAATAATTAAAGGTTCTATTCAGAAAAGTTAGAAACACTTGGAGAGTGACAGCTAAGTCATTTGGAAAGCTAACTTAAAATTTTGACTTGAATGTCTCATTAATTATCAACAGGCAATTCTCCTGATGGAACACTATTGCTGCTTCCTAAGGCTCCATTTTCTTTCTTCCTCTTCCTACACAGTCTGTACATCTTGTCAACCAAGAAAGATTTCCCGTAAGCAGAGTTTGTTGCATAAAACTGCACTGATAATAACATTCATATCTCAGAAAATACTCAGTTTGTTTTACTTAGCTTGTTTAAAACTGAGACAGGTCTGAAAAGGTAGTTGAGGTATAACACTAAATAAAGGTCTTCCTAGGTATCTATAAGTTTCCCAACTTTTTTTTTTTTTTGAGAAGAGGGAAGAGAGTGAATCAAGGAAGGTGATAATAAGGAAAATGCTGAAAGGAAAATGAAAATTGCACACTGAAAAATAAAACAAAAGAAACAACTGGTAGCATGTCATAATCTTCATTCATCTTGAAGAACAAAGGGCTTACCTGCATGTCTCTGAACTTACTATCAGCAATTATTCCTTCAAAACTAGTATCTTATTAGTCACCTGGATTAAAAGGTTTCAGAAACCTCCCCAAAAGCCATTAACTATATTGGTGAATAAAACCTTTACTATTCTGCTCCTACTGTCCAAGTTATTCATGTGACAAATAAGTATCCAATAACCCTTAGCAAAAAAAAAAAAGTCATTGCTTTCCAAATACAGAGCTCTGGGTCACCTCTTAAAAAAATAACCAACTTACCATTCATGAGACTATTTTTATTTCATATTTCAGCTGTGAATTTCAGTAAATAACTCTGATCTCAGTTAATTCATAAGTTACTTTAAAATCTTATGAATGAAATACACCATACTATGCCTGTGTAAAAGTGATCATGTTTTAATTTTGGGCTAAAAATAACCAATACAGTGAGCTTGTATTAGAATAATTAAGATTCTAAATAAACTGCTAATGAATTTCACAATGTCAATGAAAATTTTCTACATACAATATAATCATTAACAGCCTAGTGAATCTTATTTGGAATGATGAGGCAAAAGTAGTAAAACCACACTTTTCCTATAAAAAGGTACATGTTATCTTCTGTAGAGAGAGCTACTGTACATGAAGAAACAAGAAAGATGTGATCGATCAATTGCACACCCAGTAACTTTGGGGATCTGGTCGTAGAATGATCTAGTCATCTTCTTCCTCTCCATCATCTTCAGCATCTCGTTTCCGCTTTTCCCCTCGAAGACCTTCTTCTCCTAAAAGAAAAGTGAAAGAGAAAGTACAAAATAGTTAATTTTAACAAAAAAGTGTTTAAGTTACAAACTTTTTACTCTATCTTAGTGAAAAGTTAATGGCCTTAGAAAAATATAGGTTAAGTTTCCTCTCTGAATTTCTTTTCAATTTCAGTATATTGAACAGACTTAATAGACTTAGAAATCCATAAATAATAACAGCTTGCTAAGCACTCTGGTGGCCAAATCATGAAGTACAGATCAAGAAACTATTAATGGAATTCTTAGTGAATTTCTTCATTTATTTTGAAAGGTCTAGGACTCCGTGGTTGGCAAACTCATTAGTCAACAGAGCCAAATATCAACAGTACAACAATTGAAATTTCTTTTGAGAGCCAAATTTTTTAAACTTAAACTATATATTAATAGGTAGGTACATTCCTTATCGAGGTAGTGCCTGCATGTGTATTTTGTGGAAGAGCCACACTCAAGGGGCCAAAGAGCCGCATGTGGCTCGCAAGCCAGTTTGCCGACCAGGGGAGGTAAACAGTACCAGAGAGCAGATCTAAAAAGGGAATTATCAAGTTCAAGTGTTCTTCCCTTCTAAAGAAGTCTTCACCTTCTCCAAAATGTAAGATCCTAAAAAAATAAATTGAGCTCAAAGATCCATTATTTCTTCATTCCTGTTTTGAAAGTAAATGTTATGTTGTTTATACATTGGAATTAATCAATACCGAGAGATTACTTTAAAAAAGATTTTATACCTCTCAAGGCATTCTATATGTTGCAAAAATCAGAGATCAGTAATCATTTTGAATTATAAACTCATTCTTTAAAATTCATGAATAGCTATAACTCTAATTTTAGAATATTTTTATGGCTAACATAACTCACCCTCTTCTTCTTCATCCCCTTCTTCAACATAGTCATCATCATCTTCTTCATCCTTGAAATTTAAATATTCAGTTTGAGTATAAAAGAGCCATGACACAAATTTTTCAGTTTCATAATACATTCCAGCAAAGCACAAGAAACTAAGGTTATTCTGTGTTCTGATAAACTCTGTGTAACTTATAAATGACCTTTTAAACACCCAGCTAAATCTAGTTGCTTTATGAAAATAAGCTGTTTAAAAAAATTTTTTTTAATTTATTTTAGAAAGAGAAGAAGGGAAAGAGAGAGAGAGAGTTACAGGAACATCATTCTGTTCCTATATGTGCCCTGGCCGGGGATCGAACCGGCAACCTCTACACTCCCAGATGATGCTCTAACCAACTGAGCTATCCAGGCAGGGCAAAAAATATAATTGCTGTTTTAGACCAGCAATGTTCAAAACTTGGCAACAATGGAAATGTTCAATATCTGTGCTGTCCAGTCCAGTAACCACTAGTCACACGTGGCTACTAAGCATTTGAAATGTGACCAATGCACATCAATGTTTGAATAAGATTCAAACAAAAAATAGCTAATCAAATACCTTTTTTTTTTTGACAGTCAGCGAGAGGGACAGATAGGGACAGAAAGACAGGAAGGGAGAGAGAGAGATGAGAAGCATCAATTCTTCAATGTGGCTCCTTAGTTGTTCATTGATTGCTTTCTCATGTGCCTTGACCAGGGGGCTACAGCAGAGCGAATGACCCCTTGCTCAAGCCAGCAACCTTGGGTTCAAGCCAGTGACCTTGGGCTTCAAGCCGGTAACCTTCAGGCTCAAGCCAGCGACCACGGTCATGTCTATGATTCCATGCTCAAGCCAGTGACCCCACACTCAAGCTGGTGAGCCCGCACTCAAGCTGGAGATCTTGGAGTTTCGAACCTGGGTCCTCTGCATCCCAGTCAGACGACTCTATCCACTGTGCCACCACCTGGTAAGGCTCAAATACCATTTCTATTTCCTTCTAATTTCTTTTTAAATCTCAGTAGCCCCTGATGATTCCCCTGGCTATTAGTTTCTAAAAATAAGACTTCATATTGTTTTTATTCATATTGTTGTATGCTGATGTAAATTTTTAATTTTATGGGATTTTAATTAATTTTAACTTTAATTTTTTTAAGACTTTATTTATTCATTTTAGAGATGAGAGAGACAGAAGAGGGGAGGAGCAGGAAGCATCAACTCCCATATGTGCCTTGACCAGGCAAGTACAGGTTTTCAAACTGGCAACCTCAGCATTCCAGGTCAACTCTTTATCCACTGCGCCACAACAGGTCAGGCCTGACTTTAATTAATTTTAATAGCCAAATGTTCCCGGTGACTACTATAATGGAAAGATTCTTCTGTCTTTCAAGGACAGTGTCTGATTTTATACCTTGTAGTAGGAATTACCTGAATCCTGGCCCAAACACAGATAAATGTATTGAACAAGTTACTTAATCTCTCTGGACCCCAGTTTTTCAATCAGTAAAAGGAAGTATTTATCTAGAAAGATCTATAAGTTCCTTCTACGTCTAAAAAAAATCTACATATTAAAATAGCAAATGTCAAGTCACAATAAACTTGATCTATAACTCTTGCAGAATGAGTTGCTCTGGATAGCTAAGATTTCAACATAGCTTTGAAACATTAACACCTTTTTTTTTTTTACTTTAGCCAACTGGGATGCAAACCTCTAAAGTGCACTGAACACTCTTCTACCATTCTCTGCTAAACCCAACAAACCTTTTTCTTGAATTATCAGTTACCATTTTGATCATGAACATTATACTAATAGTATTGCCAATTCCTTCAGAGACTATTAATATATATAAGGCAGTTTTCTCATTTTTAAAATGAGTTGTGAATTTCCCTAGTTTTTATGCCTTGTCTTTTGCAGTGTGTTACTATTTCAATTTTAATCTACTATGGATTAAAAAAATAGATCAGCAAGCTTATCAGAGGACTAAATATAAAAGAGAAAATAAGTTTAGAATAACAGCATGAACAATGTCCTACAAAGAAAATGTCTTTTATTTTGGTTACTCAGAGTCCTTTTACACTTACTGCCTTGTTCTTGGCTATCTGCCAAATGGCTGAGAGCTGTATGTTAAAAAAAAAAAGAAACCCTCCAATCCCACAGAAGTTTATTGCTCTTTAAAACTACTTAAATTGGCAAGTGTCAAGGACTGCTAGATAGTGAGGGAAAACTTGGACACCCTCACTTTTCACAGTATTGACAGTCCCATTTGTGTCTAGAAATACTAAACAGAACCAATTTCTCCAGCATTTAGCTAACAAAGACACTGTAAAGCATTCCATACCAAAACACCATCAAGCTACAGGGAATAGAAGAAATGAGCGGTAGCAAATAGTACAAAAAGGAACCACAATAAAAATCAGGAGAATCCACAGCCTCAAACTAAAGACAAAAATAAAAGCAAGGAAGAGAAGGGGGTTAGAGAAGAAAGAGGAAAGGTGGGGGAAAGGTGAGGAAAGGAGGGGGAGGGAGAGTAAAGGGGGGAAGGAGAGAGACGAAACATTTTAAACATATTACATCTGCAAGGAATGATAAAGGAAGATGCTTAAACATTTATAATTTTTTAAAAACACTTGAGATACTAATCATCACATTTATTCCTTGGTAATTTAGAGCCTAACTTTTTAGAGCCTAACTCTAAAAAGCTAATTACTTCTCTGGATTTTGTTTTAAACAAAATATGATTAGATAAGTTGATTCATGTTTGTAAGCCTTTAAAATATATATACATAAAATCAATTAGACCACCAGGAACTTGCTCTGTAAAGACTCTGGTCTCTTCCTAATTAGTGGGAAATAAAATGTTTCCTCATTTGTACTACAAATAATACAAAAGCACCATAATTCCCAATTCTTCTAAAGCTACCTTCCCTGTTTTTAATGAAATATATTATACCTAAAGTCCTTCTTTGTACATATTAATTTCTTACCTCTGAAGAGCAGCTGAAATAGAAATAACAGTCGAACAAAAAATAGCTAATCAAATCCCATTTTTATTTCCTTCTCATTTCTTTTTCAATCCCAGTAATCCCTGATGCTTCCCCTGTATCTTAGTCTCTAAAAACAAGACTTCGTTTGAAATAACCACGTTACCTCATCATAATTGAGAACTTCTGGCCCGCTACCTGGGTATTACTCTGACTTAATATCATATGCATTATCTTAGAGGTTCTTGCTCTATACTTGGCCATGTCATTTTTACTTAATATTCCCCAATAGTCAATGAAATGATAAACATAAACATTTGCAGTTAGCTGAAGGTCATTTTTAAGTTACTTAACACTATTTTTTTTCCCATTTTTCTGAAGCTGGAAACAGGTAGAGACAGTCAGACAGACTCCCGCATGCGCCCGACTGGGATCCACCCGGCACGCCCAGCAGGGGCGATGCTCTGCCCACCAGGGGGCGATGCTCTGCCCATCCTGGGCGTCGCCATGTTGCGACCAGAGCCACTCTAGCGCCTGAGGCAGAGGCCACAGAGCCATGCCCAGCGCCCGGGCCATCTTTGCTCCAATGGAGCCTTGGCTGCGGGAGGGGAAGAGAGAGACAGAGAGGAAAGCGCAGCGGAGGGGTGGAGAAGCAAATGGGCGCTTCTCCTGTGTGCCCTGGCCGGGAATTGAACCCGGGTCCTCCGCACGCTAGGCCGACGCTCTACCACTGAGCCAACCGGCCAGGGCCTTAACACTATTTAGACTTAAGAAGAATTATTGGCATAGAAAATAAAAAGCCAAAGACAAAATAATATAAGTTCATTATTTTACTAAATAAATTAAAACTTAGGGGGAAAATATTCAAGTTATATGCTGACATAAATTGAATAGGTTGCCTTTCTCTGTGAATACTTGAAATACTTAAAAGTTTTCTTCTTCATGACTATATAGCTCCTAACTCACTAAGGCCCCAAACAAATTTGAGCCCCGTATTTTCCCAATGGTTTCAGAGAAAAATGATCATTAATCAGTGATATCATCTATCTAACCAATGTAAAAGCCATTGAAAAACAAATGAGAATACTAACAATTTCTAGTCTAAATAAGATGTTATTTTTAATAATAAACTTATTTTAAATTATAAACTATGAAAACAAAACTCAATAATTTAACATTAGGAGAAAGTAACTTATCTAAACGCCCAGGAGTGAAAAGATCATTTGTTCAAGTCAACTGACATTTCCTGTGAGCTTACTATGTCCCAGCCAAATCAGTTTTTACAAAAGTGTCTATAGGTAATAGAAGTTTAATCAAGGTTCAAAGGTAACAGAGAAAGGAGTGATTGTCTATGAAAAATTATAAAAAGCTTTAATAATGAGGCAACTCCAGAGTTGAGTTTTTAAAGATAAAAGTTCATGAGGCATGATTCATGTGGTGGTTACACAAATATAAACATACATAAAAGTTTATGGACTTGTACATGAAGTTAGTGTACTTTACATGCTTTACTATATGTTTACTCAGAAAAGAGAAAGTTCATCAGAGGGCATGGGTACAAAATCATTTCAGATAAACAAATGTACTTTAGAATACTACTCACATCATATACAGACAGAAAGGCAACAAATATGTAGCTTCAGGTGACAATTTAATTTGGTATTAAGGGAGATAAAACCAGAGAAGGAAGTAGGGGCTAAACAATCATGGGTCTTGTGTGTCTTGGTGGCAGCAGGGAAACAGAAAAGGATTTCAAGTAGGCTAGTGATAGGATCACATTTGCACCTAGACTACGCAGACAGGCACTGCAAAGGATACACCTGTTGTGATGCTGTATTCAGAGAGAGTATTTAGAAAGCTACAACAAAACCATAAGCAGAAAATAATTAGAGAAAAGTTTTCTTGAGTGCCTACAATGTGCCAGCAACTAGATACTTTACATATTTTGTTAAATCCTTAATTCTACGAGATAGTATAATCGAGGTGGATTTGGGGGATTTGTTTTTTTATTCAGTGAGAGGAGGGGAGGCAGAGAGACAGACTCCTGCATACGCCCAACCAGGACCCACTTGGCAAGCTCACTAGGGGGCGATGCTCTGCTCATCTGGGGCCATGCTCCCAAGGGAGCCATCCCGTCTTAGCGTCTGAGATGGAGGCCATGGAGCCATCCTCCTGGGGCCAACCTGCTCCAATTGAGCCATGGCTGCGGGAGGGGAAGAGAGAGAGAAAAGTGAAAGGGGGAGGCATGGAGAAGCAGATGGACACCTTTCCTGTGTGCCCTGGCTGGGAATCGAAACCAGGACATCCACAAGCTGGGCAACATTGTACCACTGAGCCAACCATCCAGGGTCAATCTAGGTTTTAGTAAGGCAGAAACTAAGGCTCAGAAACATTTGGAAAATGGTTCCACCATACCATGCCGCTGAGGGAAAAATGGATTTGAAAGCTAGCTTCAAGGTAAAAATCAATAGGTGTTCATGATCATCTGGTTAGTATGAACTGGAGGCAGTGATGGAAAAAAATGACAGGCAGACAGACACATGTACCCCCATAAGTTAGATTTCTATACAACTTAGTTTTTATAGTACTTAGCCCTGTGCCTAAATAATAGCTTTTCAGTGCATGTAAAAAGGGTCTGTTCACCTGAATCTCCTCTCGCATTAAGTATGAGAGGCCTACTTCTTCTTCTCCCTCTCCCAATTCTGAGCCGGCTTCATCTTCATCTTCATCCTCATCATCTTCTTCCTCTTCCTCTTCCTCATATCCTTCAGGTGGACCAGCTTCCTCTTCATCATCTTCATCTCCATCTTTAAAAATATTTTAAGAGATGTGCAAATGGCTGGGCACATGTTTCTTGATAATATGTTGTTGATCCTTTTAACCTTTGCCCCAATCACTTCAAACTTTTAAGCCAATGGGTAGGCAGTATCTCAGGGTGATATTATTTTTTTAAATGTCTCTTTTATAACACCCATATTTACTATTTGAGAAATATGGTTTCTAAATACTGAAGATTTTTCAATGTACAGATTTTCATCAAAACATTACATATACTGAGGTTTGTTTTATTTTGTGGACACTTCAAAAGCTGCTTGTCCCTCATGTCATTTTTTTTCTTTTTCTTTTCCAAGTGAGAGGAGGAGAGAAGAGAGACAGACTCCTGCATGCACCCCAATCAGGATCCACCCGGCAACCCCCATCTGGGGCTGATGCTCTGCCCATCTGGGACCATGCTTCCAACCGAGCCTGGGCCGATGCACTCAAACCAATCAAGCCATGGCTGCGGGAGGAGAAAAGAGAGAAAGAGAGAGAAGGGGCAGGGGGAGGGGTGGAGAAGTAGAGAAGCAGATGTTTGCTTCTCTTGTGTGCCCTGACCAGGACTCAAACCTGGGAAATGCACATACAGGGCAGATGGTCTAACACTGAACCAATGGGCCAGGGCCTCATGTTATTTTATAACATTGTTTATCCATCAAATTGTTTTCAAATAACAAAGTATCCCATTATTAATAACAGCTGTTTTGTCATCTTATATGTTAGTCACCCATTTATCCAAAAATATATAATATATTCACCATCTAATTCTAGAACCTTTTCACCACCCCTAAAGAAACCCTAAATCCATTAGTTCACTCACCGTTCTCCTCTTCCCAAGCCCTGGCAACCATCCATCTACTTTGTATGTATTTGCCTACTCTAGACATTTCTATCTAAAGAGAGTCATATGATACGGAGCCTTTTGTGTCTGGCTTCTTTAACCTATAGAATGTTTTCTAGCTTCACTCACATATCAGGACTTCATTCATTTTTATGACTGAATAGTAATCCATGAATAGACATTTTGTATTTCCATTTGTCAACTGACTGACAGAGATTGTTTCTACTTTGTGGCTATTACACAGAACACTGTGATAAATGATTTTTGTAAAGTACTACTTTAAAAGTTGCAGAAAAATTCAACAATAAATAAATAGACACACAAACAAATAAATAAATCATGCCACTTTTACTGGGTGGTTTATACAGATATACAATGTCATAGAGCCTGATATAATAATCATTAAATTCCACCAAATCTAAAAAGAGAAATACAGGACTAGGGTTGTGGGTTTGTAAATGTTTCTTGTCTTACTAATACCTTTTTTTTCCCCTACACCTAAATACCCATGCCCACTCTAACTGGCATGGATAGAGCAGAGGCTAGAATCGGGACACATTTATGAGTATTACAAATGATTACCTGCATCATCCTCTGCTCCCGAGTCTGGTGCTTCGTTATCCTCCTGATCAAATCCATCTAAGTATGTGATTTGCTGCAGCAGTTCAAAAATACTCTCTCTGTAATCTTCCAGAGTTGTGATCTCACAGTTAAACAAGTCAAGACTTTTCAAATTTTTAAGATTTTGCTGGAAAAGTAAAACATTAAAACTTACATTCAAGGCCCTGACCGGTTGGCTCAGCGGTAGAGCGTCGGCCTGGCATGCGGGGGACCCGGGTTCGATTCCCGGCCAGGGCACATAGGAGAAGCGCCCATTTGCTTCTCCACCCCCCCCCCTCCTTCCTCTCTGTCTCTCTCTTCCCCTCCCGCAGCCAAGGCTCCATTGGAGCAAAGATGGCCCGGGCGCTGGGGATGGCTCCTTGGCCTCTGCCCCAGGCGCTAGAGTGGCTCTGGTCGCGGCAGAGTGACGCCCCAGAGGGGCAGAGCATCGCCCCCTGGTGGGCAGAGCATCGCCCCTGGTGGGCGTGCCGGGTGGATCCCGGTCGGGCGCATGCGGGAGTCTGTCTGACTGTCTCTCCCCGTTTCCAGCTTCAGAAAAATACAAAAATCAAAAATAAAAAAAAACAAATAATAATAAAAAAAAAACTTACATTCAAGATTTAAAATATGTTATTTCTTTTCAATTCATGAACCAGAAAATACATACTTGAACTCAAGAGAATGGTTTTTGAATTTTAAGAATTGTATAATGAAGGGTTATTATACTGAACACAGCCAACTCTCTTACTGAGGCCCTGGCATGCAAACTCCACAGGAGTAGAAACTTGGTTGTGTTCACTGATGTTTCTCCAGGTTAGCATTTTTACTTATTGTAGGGACTCAATATATTTTGTTGACTGAAATCAATGCAATAATAAGCAACAAGAATAATATTTAGTTTAAATCCAGAGTCAAACTTACATTCAACAATTTCAACCTCTTCACAAGCTTTTTAAAAATCAGATCAACCATTTTTAGTTTCACTTCATCTCCTTTTCCTTTCCTCATATTCGTAAACAAATGAGTAAATAATGAAATAACTCAAAAAATAATCAAGAAAGAAGGAAAAAGAATAGATTTAAGAAAATACTAGAAATTTTCAGACCAAATACTCAACTCCTGAAGTTGATAATAAAATATATTTCTCTCCAATTTAAAATTTTATCTGAATGTTTTACTCTAAAGTAAAAGAAACCATTAACCACCTAGATCAGTGATTTTCAACCGGTGTACCGCAAAAAAAAAAAAGAAAGAGAAAAAAATGTATTGATTGATTTTACAGAGGGTAGGAGGAATAAGTATCAATTCATAGTTGCTTTGTTTTAGTTCACTGATTGCTTCCATATGTACCTTGACACAGCAAGCCCAAACCCAGTGACCTCAGCATTCAGGTCGAGGCTCTATCTTCTGTGCCACCACAGGCCAGTCTGTGCCACAAAAAAATTTTAAAACATGTAATACATAAGCCCTGGCCTGGTAGCTCAGTTGGTTGGAGCATCATCCCCATACGCCAAGGTTCAATCCCCAGACAAGGTATATGCATACATAAGTGAAACAACAAAGTGGTTTTTCTCTCTTTACCTCTTTGTCTCTCTAAAATCAATTTTAAAAATATAAAATCAATTTTTAAAAAAGCATTCAATACCTGACTATTTATTTAGTCCGGGGCACTGACATCTTTTCCCTTAAATTGTCAAATGAAAAATGACAACAGCCAACACAACACTAGCCATCAGGTGTGAATGTCCTGTCTTTAACCATAAATATATGCCATATAATGGTGTTGCATCTTATTGGTCACATCACATAAGGTTGCATTTAATTGGTTAATTCTTGGTACCTGAAATCTTTATAAGCACTTGGTTTTTTAAAAAGTCACTTTGAAGCAATAAGGTATGTAATTACTATATTTCTTTTAAGTGAGAGGAGGGGAGATAGTTAAGACACACTCCAGCATGCGCCCTGACCAGGATCCACCTAGCAAACCCCATCTGGGGCCAATGCTGGAATCAACCGAGCTATTTTTAGCATCTGAGGCTTGATGCTGGGAACAACCGAGCTATCCCCAGCACCTGGGGCCAACGCTCAAACCAGTTGAGACACTGACTGTGAAAAGGGAAAAGGGAGAGAGAAAGGAGTAGAGAAGCAGATGGTTGTCTCTCTTGTGCGCCCTGACCAGGAATCAAATGTGGGATGTCCATACACTGGGCCGACGCTCTATCCACTGAACAAAATAGACAGGGCCCCTATTATTTTTAAATCAATCAAAATTATACCTTTTTTGTCAGGTCAGCAAAAAATATATTTTTTGCTATGCAGCAGAATTTTAGTAATTAGTTTATGTGTACCATGAGATGAAAAAGTTTAAAATTGCTGACCTATATCACAACATATAAGAAATTCAGAAGTTTCAAAAGAGTGAAACAGAAATCAATAGAATAACCTCTCCTCTGATATTAAAATATTTATGTAACTATTAGACAAATATTGATAAATAATCTTCACAATAAGCAGAGATAAAAATTTGATATGTATGAATTTCCATTTTTATTCCAATAGATAATATCAATAAAAATTGTTATTCAAAGTACTGTGGCCCTGGCCAGGGTTGGTTAAAGTGATGTCTCAATATGCCAAGATTGTGGGTTCAATCCCTGGTCAAGGCATATACAAGAATCAACCAATGGCCTGACTAGTGGTGGCACAGTGGATGGAGCATCAACTTGGGACACTGAGGTCCCAAGTTCAAAACCCTGGGGTCGCCAGCTTGAGTGCAGGCTCACCAGCTTCAGCAGAGGGTCCCTGGCCTGAGAATGGGATCATCGACATAATCCCATGGTCGCTGTCTTGAAGCCCAAGGTCACTGGGTTGAGCAAGTGGTCACTGGCTCTCCTGGAGCCCCCAGTTCAAGGCATGAAAAGAAATCAATGAACAACTCAAGTGCCACAACTATGAGTTGATGCTTCTTATCTCTCTCCCTTCCTGTTGGTCTGTCTCCCTCTCTATAGCTATCCTATGCACACACATGCCTGTGTTAAAAAAAGAAAAAAAAAAGAATCAGCCAATGAATGCATAAATAAGTGGAATGGCAAATAGATGTTTCTCTCTCTCTGTCTCTTCCCCTTCCTCTCTAAAGATTAATAATTTTTTTAAAATTTAATTAAAAGTACTATGAATATAAAATGCAGTTTTTTGGAAATTAGAAACCATCTGAAATTTTCAGTATTTCCAATAGTCTTCAAATATTAGTGTCTCATTTGAGCAATTGATTACATTAAAGCTTTATTGTACCTTCCTATCTTTTACTTTTTTCCATCCAGCATATCTATTGTATGCCTTTTAACCTTCTTATTTATATTCTTTTGTTTTACTTATGAATAAAACAAAAATATCTGTCTAAATAAATGAGCAGTATTTTTGTTTTTGCTTAGAAATACACATACACACACACACACACACACACACATCTCAGAAAAATTAAACCAAATAAAGCAAGCCCAGAGACAAAACTTTCCACTTACCAGAGCTTCTACTGCAGTGAGATCTTTGATTTTGTTTCCACTCAAATTTAGATGGGTAAGATTAGGACATTTCTCTGCCAGGACTTCCAAGCCTCCAGAAATTATATTGTCACTAAGTTCCAACTATATATTGAACATGGGGAGAAAAGAGAATGGTGAAGACTTAGGATAGATCAAAGATTTTTTAAATATATCAATTTGAAGAAAACATTTGTCACTCTCTCTGGCTTCAAGACTGTCATAAGTAATTCAGTTCCAAATTCCACCTACAACCGCCAAATAGTATAATAGAACCCCTGTACAGAGAGATGCTTAACTAATGATGGAGCTACATCCAGATAAAACCAACACCATAAGTTGAAAATATTGCAAGTCAAAAGTGCATTTAACCCTGGCAGGTTGGCTCAGCAGTAGACCGTCGACCCTGCATGTGGATGTCCCAGGTTCAATTCCTCTCTATCTCTCTCTTCCCTTCCCGCAGCCAAGGCTCCATGGGAGCAAAGTTGGCCCCGGGTGCTGAAGATGGCTCCATGGCCTCTGCCTCAGGCACTAGAATGGCTCCAGCCACAGAGGAGCAACAGGCCAGATGGGCAGAGCATCGCCCCCTGGTGGGCATGCCGGGTGGATCCCGGTCAGGCACATGCGGGAGTCTGTCTGCCTTCCTTCTCCCCCCGCACCACCATCCTGGCTTCTCACCTCAGAAAAATACAAAAATAAATAAATAAATAAAAAGTGCATTTAATACACCTAACCTACCAAACATCATAGCTTAGCCTAGCCTATCACATGCTCAGAATACTTACATTAGCCTACAGTTGGGCAAAATCATCGAACACATTTAATAAATACACTGTAGAATATCAGTTATTTACCCTTGTGATCTCACAGCTGACTCGGAGCTCTGGCTTATTGACACTGCCCAGCATCATGAGAGGGAATCATACCACACTATTGCTAGCCAGTAACGGATCAAAATTCAAAATTGGTAGTGCAGTTTCTACTGAATGTATATATATTGTTTTTGCACCATCATAAAGTCAAAAAGTTGTAAGTTGGGGACTCTTAACATAGGTTTGGTTCCAATTGTTTAATAGTTGGATTTTATGTTTCTTTTTTTTTTTCTTAAGTGAGAAGTGGGGAGGCAGAGAGACAGACTCCTGCATTCGCCCCAAAGAGGATCCACTGGGCAAGCCCTGTACTGAGCAATGCTATGCCCATCAGGGGCCACTGCTCCATTGCTTGGCAACCAAGCTATTTTTAGAACCTGAAGCAAAGCAATGGAACCATCCTCACCGCCCAGGGTCAACTTGCTCCAACTGAGCCATGGATGCTGGAGGAGAAGAGAGAAATAGAGAAGAAAGGGGAGGAGGTGTGGAAAAGCAGATGGTCACTTCACCTGTGTGCCCTAACCAGGAATCAAACCCCAGGACATCCACATGCCAGGCCAACACTTTACCACTGAGTCAACCAGCCAGGGCCAAATTTTATGTTTCAAAGTAAAACATTTGGTAGATGTTAAATTCAAATTCATGCTATAACACAATTTCATTATTAAATTTAAATGTCTAAAAGCAATGTATTACAGCAGATTGTGCGTGACCTGTGGTAGCACAGTGGATAAAACGTTGACCTGGAATGCTAAGGACAACAGTTTGAAACCCCAGGTTTGCCTGATCAAGGCACATATGGGAGGTTGATGCTTCCTGCTCCTCCCTCCCCTTTCTCTTTCTTCTCACCTCTAAAATGAATAAATAAAATCTTTTTTTTAAATAGAGCTGATTGCAAAATGTAGATAACCCTCTTGCTTACCTCTAGAAACTAGAACCTTTAATTAAAAGGCAAAATAGTTATTGCATTTGGCCAAAAACTAGAAATAATAGCCCTTGGCATTCAAAATATGATACTTTTCATGCCTAATGTCAACTTACCTTTCGAAGTTTATTTAAGTTGGGCAGCCGGGCCAGTGAACTTAGTTCCACATTAGCCATACTCAGAAACTCTAGTTTTTTAAAAGTATCATTCAGGCCCTCAATTTCCCCATTGACACAGTGGCAATTATCAAGGACTAATTGTGTCACCTGTAAGAGAACAAAAATGATTCTTTAGTTTGCAGTCTGCTTAGCAGAAGATTTTGGGTGAATGTTAAAACCACCAATCCCCTTACAGAGATCCTTTTCATTCTCAAAAAGGAAAAAAAAATGAAATATAGTCTACAGTCATCATTATAAGTTAACCTATTTTCTTTAATGAGAGGAAGACAGACAGATTCCCATAGGCACTCAGGCAGGGATCCCCCCAGCAACCCCTCTCTGGGCCAACATTGGAATCAACTGGGCTATTTTTAGCATCTGAGGCTGACACACTCAGACCAACCAAGCCATCCCCAGCACCTGGGGCCCGCACTGAAACTGAGGCCACTGGCTGCTGGAGGGAAAGTGGGAGAGAAGGAAGAGAGGGAGGGGAAGAGAGAGAAAAAGGGGAGAGAAGCAGATGGTTGTTTCCCCAGTGTGCCTTGACTGGGAATCAAACCCGGACATCCACACACCAGGCCAACACTCCATCCACTGAGCCAACCGGACTGAGAACTTGGACTGAGAAGTTTACCTGCTTCAAATCTGATGCATTAAAAATAAATAAATAGCCTTTGAAAAAGGTCCTATGTAAAATTTGTTTCTGGCTCTGGTGAGAACTCTCAAATCAGAGCATGTATTTAAGCAATGAGGGGATACCTAGATTACTGGGAAAGGGTACAAGCGAGCTGCCCTGAAAGAGTAGAGAGAAGAAAGGAAACTGTTTTATTCACTTTTTCAGTTTAAACTTCCTTATCTTTAGTTGATAAATTCCACCATAACTCAAAAATACCTTGTTATCCTCCATGAAGAAATATGAGAAAGCTCCTGAGAGCCCAGATTTCAGAAGTTTTTTGTTCTAATATCAAGGCCAAACAATATTACCCAGAGCGGTAGATATATCCTTGACAAAATGTTATTTTTCCCTGCCATCTTGGTAGCATTTTTGTGACTTTCTTCCCATTCTTGGGAAGTAGGGGCAGTGCTGGATTCTCTGCTAGGTCAGAGTTGTAGAATAAAACTTACTGAGGTGGGCCTAAATGGACTTAATCTTAAGGGAGAAGTAGGAGACTCTGACTCGCCATTCCCAAAATGTTTGAAGTATTCTGAGGGCTAAAAATTAGCAACAAAGAATGCCTCCTTCTCTATTTGAAAATGACTTACACATAACTACTTCAGTGAGCAGAGAAGGCATTAGGATCTGTTTAAAGATGAGGACGCCATAGCCCAGAGGGTGAGAATGACTTGCTTGGTGTCACACAGAATGTGACAGAACTGTGCCTCCACTCTAAATCTTCTAACTCCTGGTCTAGCTTAGCTGAGGAGGGTTAATAGATTTGGTGTCAGAAAACTAGTTTTCCACTTGAGTAAATAACTATAGGGCCCTAAGACTCCGCGAATACAATCCACCTAATCAGTTTGTCTGAAGGAGTAAGGAAATAGCAAAGAGGAAAAGCGTTCTGTGAACTGTAGAAAGCTATGCAAATACAAGAGACCGTTATTACACCACAGGGGAGGAAGGAGAGGCAATCGCCAAAGCCGGCAAGGAAATTACTACGAGAGGGTCGGTAAACGAAGGGGGGAGGGGGGAGATTTTACTTTTCCAACCCAAGACTTAATTAAAAAAGCATTCTAAATGTGTGCTTCTAGTAGACAGCTTTTAAAGTTTTATTTTGCTTTTTCTTAAGCCCCTAATGAGCAGGCCCTAGAAAACGTCCAGTTCTCTCTGATAATAGCGGCTGTCACCTCCTCCTTTACCTGCCAATTTCAGGGAAACAAACTTTTTTTTTTAAGTACAGAAAGATCTGCAGCCGGACCGACCCTACTCATCCTTGATGCTAGCATGTACAGGCACCGCCTCCACCCCTGCTGAAATAATTATATCCCTTATCTCTCAATCCTGGGTTTATCTCAGAGGCCGCAGTTCGCAGGACGCAGGACTCCAGACACTTTCCTCTGTGCTCAGAAGTATGAGGTTCTTGGCTGGTCACAGCCTGGCTCTGGCGACCTGCCGCTCCGACCGACCCCACACGGGGCGGGGACTCCCCACGGAAAACGAGGTCGCCTTCCAGCCCGCGTTCCCTGGCGCCTCCGTCCCGGGCGGGAAGGGCTGGGTGAAGCCAGAGGCAGCCTCAGAAAGGCGGAACCGCCTCCTGCCCGACCCCCAAAAAGTTGACTGCAAACCCGCCTCGCGAGGCCCCTCCCAACCCCGTCTCTTTAACTAAGGCGACAGCAGCAAGCGCGCATCATTAGTTCCGCCGAACCCATCTTTGAAGCACAAAACCCAAGAGCCATTTGTAGAGTTTTGTGAAACCGCCTCCAGGGATCAAATTCGGAGTTGCAGCCATCACGACAAGACATCCGAATATCGTTACATCGCGGGAGATGAAGGGGATTATGCCTCGAGTACCCTCTCCACCTCCAATTACAGCAACGAGTCCCCCAAATTTATCCGCGGCCGGAGAGCCGGCCGCTGACCCAGATTCCGCCTGGCGCAGTCGGCGCGCGCGCTTCCCGGGGGTGTGGGCGCTGCCGGCAGCGGGTGGTCGCCGACTGCGTCAGCGACCCCAGCCCGCGCCCAGCGCGATGCTGTCTGACGCCCAGGGCCTCGAGACTTGGGGCGCACTCCCCAAAAAACAGGAGTTGGCAACACTGAAGAAAAGTTGGACTAACTTCTCAGACGACGATGGCTGCGGGCGAGTGGGACTGGGGGGTCGCGCCCACACCGCCCACCTCCACGAAGAGGAACTCGGGGAGCCCAGCAGCCCCCAACACCCTGATTCCCGCCCCCCGAGGCCAGGACACCTCACTCAAAGAAAGGCGAAAGGGGATAAGCCCCCATGAACACAAAAACGCCCCTAGAAACTTACACCCTTCGCCATTTTAAGTAAAAGATTTTAATGACTTAAAAAAACTTCAAATTAAATGTTTCCCTCCAAACCAAGGTAGGGGTTAATTCGTTACCTCTTCCTACATACCCACCCAGGCCCCCCGAAACTCGACCCTCCAAATACTGGGCTGATGGGGAAGGGGAGGGGGCTGAGTCATCTCACCTCCTCCGGGGCTCTATTCCTTAACTCCAGGTTAATCCTCTTCTTCATGTCCATGTCCTCCGGCTCTTCTGCTACTACTCTCCTCCGTTTTTCTGTCCTGCCTCTCCCACTACTCACAACCCTCAAATTGTAAGATTTGGAAATGAATGAAAAGAAACGCAAATATAATGCCCACCACCACCAGATAGGTGTGGGGAAGAAAGAAGAGAATAGCAAATGGAGTCCAAGGAGTTGGACTAACTCAGCTGCCAACACCTCCTTGTCCACACACTCGCGCGCGCGCGCACACACACACACACGTACATGCACACACCCGCAGTTCCTTCCCCTTCAATGGCTGCTGATAGACTGAGCCTCCATGACACCGCACCGCCAACCCCCTGGCCTACACTCCACCCACCTCCCGAATGTATTGGTTAATTCTTCAACATCACACTATTCCATTGGACTGCATAAATGTCTATCAGCCTTGAGGGCGGACCTGAGCCAGAAACGCTGTGTCTATTAGCTACAACCAAGCGCGCAGTTAATTCCGATAGGTCCAAGAGGGTGTTCATCCCGGGGAAATTATTTTGAATCCCAGTAGCCCCTCTACTTTTCTTTGTGTGGTTGGCGCGCTTTCGCTAGGCTTTCGGATGGTTTTGATGCCTGTTGGATTTGTTGGTTTGTTTTCTTTATGTTTTTCTTGTTAAAAGGAGAAAGAAAGCATCCTTCTTACGTGCCCAAGTAGTGAGACTGGCAGTTCTACACACGGCATTCACCGGCTCTTGGCGGGTTTTTGTTTGTTTGTTTGTTTGT
Organism: Saccopteryx bilineata; assembly: GCF_036850765.1. NCBI lineage: Eukaryota > Metazoa > Chordata > Mammalia > Chiroptera > Emballonuridae > Saccopteryx > Saccopteryx bilineata. The sequence continues at coordinate 161,169,696 of NC_089492.1, read as the reverse complement.
TTTTGTTGTGTGTTTTTTTTGTATTTTTCTGAAGCTGGAAACAGGGAGAGACAGACAGACTCCCCGCCCGACTGGGATCCACCGGGCCCGCCCCTCTTGGCGGTTTTAAAGTATAGTTCCTGCTTTGCAGGCAAGGTGCACAGCAACAGGCACATCACATAAAAAAGCATGCAATCCGCCTTACCAGGTGGTGGCGCAGTGGATAGAGCGTCGGACTGGAAAACCCAGGTTCGAGACCCCGAGGTCACCAGCCTGAGCGCGGGCTCATCGAGTTACTCGGTCTTCTGAAGGCCCACGGTCAAGGCACATATGAGAAGGCAATCAATGAACAACTAAGGTGTAGCAATGCTCAACGACAAACTAATGACTGATGCTTCTCATCTCTCTGTCCCTGTCTATCCCTCTCTCTGACTCCCTCTTTGTCTCTGTTAAAAAAAAAAAAAAGCATGCAATCCTTCATGGCACTGCCCTGCCGAGGTCACGTTTCTGATGCAGAACCAGAGCCGAGATAAGGATGATATTTTTAACTTCCACCATGAGAGACAACGATTGTGAAAGAGTTGAATGAAGTACCTAAGTTAGGCACCTGTAAATAAAACTACCCTGGAGGATTTGTTAATAAGGTAGTTGTTGCTATAATAAACACTAAGACCTCGAAGGAAAGACAGTACTGGCCTAATGAAAATCAAACATTCAATTCGCATAGAAAAGGTATTGCCATGCCTCTCCGTTGTAATTTTCTTTTGATTTGTTTCCATGGAAATTGGCAGGTAAATATGTGCTTTTAAAGTTGGTCGACGTGGGATAGAAAAGAGCGGGATAAGAATGATTTTTTTGATATTTTGACTTCAGAGTAATTTTTCTTAGTTCTTGCTTAAATTCTGTCCTTTTCATTCCCTTACACCAAACTCAGGATAAATACCCAAAGAAATTGCCTATGACTTGGGGAAGAAGAGGTGAATTATTCCAGCCCCTCTCAGAGCTCAGTTTTTACTATTTTAAGTTTTCAAGTTGGAAACAGACCACTCATCACTTCGCCACACCACCTCCTGCCCCTATACTGAGGCACACAGCTTTTCAAATAGTCTTACATTTGAAATGAAAATATTTTGTATTTGGCATATTAACTACATTTAAAAAAAAGAAAATCATTCTATTTTCCTTGCTAAGTGTTATCTTTGAATTCCCTGAAAAGGACATTTTGTGAAGATAAAAACAGGCAGAGAGGGAGAGCTTTTCTTATAAAATGACATCTCTAGGAGGCAACTTAGAGTTCGTTGTTTGTTTGCTTGTTTTAATCAGGATAAAAGAAGCCAGGAGGATATGAAAACTGAACCAAAATAGAATGAAGAACAGTCCAAGGAAGAGTTAAAAAACAAGGGAAGGAAAAAAGGGCTAAAAAGAAACCTGAAAGCACATTTTAGTACTAGCTTGGAAAGAAGTCCTGTGTTCTGATCCCACCAGCCATCATAGAGTCTGGAACTGTGGGTTGGAATCCCAAAGAGAGTTCAGGGAAAGAGTTCAAATTTAGGAGTCATCCACATACAAGTGATAGTTGAGGCCATGAGAAAAAAATAAGATGTCCACAGACAATAGATAAAATAAAACTATCAGGCAAAGGAGAGCAAAACATGGTTAAGGAAAAAGAGGAAAGAGGGACTGTCTACCAAAATAGTCAAAGACACTGAAGAGCAGGTAGAAAAGAAAGAAGTAAATTCAGAAAAAAAAAAAGTTTGCAAACCAATGAGTTTCAAGAAAGAAATTATTATTGGGGTTAAATGCTAGGGCTTTTGTGTCAGAACATATTAGACACAATGGGAGAGTATGCTGGAAATAATGACTGTGAGGAAAGTCCGTGAATTCATTTAACCACTGGATAGTAGCTTCATAAGCACACCATAGTAGAGATAGACAAATACCATATGATTTCACTTATATGTGGAATCTAAAGAACAAAATAAATGAAAAAAAAAAACAAAATAGAAACAGACTCATAGATACAGAGAACAAAGTGATGGTTGACAGAGGGAAGGGGTTTGGAGAACTGGGTGAAAAAGGTAAAAGCCCTGGCCAGATAGCTCTGTTGGTTGGATCACCGTACCCTAAGCACAGAGGTTACCTGTTAGATCCCTGGTCAGTGCGCATACAGGAACAGATTGATGTTCTTGTCTCTCTTTCTCTATTTCTATCTCTTTCTCCCTTCCTCTCTCGCTAAAATCAATAAATAAAAGTGGAAAAAAGAAAAAGGTGAAAGGATTAAGAAGTACAAATTGGCAGTTTCAAAATAGTCACAGGATGTAAAGTATAGCAGAGGGAATATAATCAATAATATTATAACTATGCATGGTATCAGGTGGGTTCTGGAAACATTAGGGGTCACCTAAAGCCATCGGAAATACATATTTATTATACAATACATATTTTATTTAAAAATGTATTGTATAATACATTTGTATTATACAATATGTATTATACAATACAAAAATGGCTTTAGGCGACCCCTGTGTTTTGGTCGTTGGGCCCCCGCCGGGGTCGTGACCCACAGGTTGAGAACTGATGCATTAGGGGAACACTTTGTAAAGTGTGACTGTCTAACCACTGTGCTGTACACCTGAAACTAATACAAAATAATATTGAATGTAAACTGCAATTGAAAAATAAAATTTTAATTAAAAGAAATATATCATAGTAAGCATAGACAGGAATCCACCAAAGTGAGCCCTCCCCCCCATACCCATTGTCCCCACCATCATATCATCTTTCATCTGCATGATGTCAATACCTTGAAACTTACCTCTTTCCAGTCTTATCAACAAGCTGGGATAAATAAGATACTGGAGGAGGAACGATTCCCCATTGGGCTGGTCCAAAGAAAGAAAGGTGTCTGGGACGAAGCTAGATAAAGAAGAACATCATCATTAGTATGGGTCCAGTGGCGCAATGGATAACGCATCTGACTACGGATCAGAAGAAGAACATCATCAGGCTAATAGATGGGTGTATGGAACTAAATGGATAAAAGAATGAAATGTGATCAGGAGAAAAGACAAACTCATGAACTAAAACATGTTTTAAGCTGAAATAACAAGGCAGGGTTTTTGTTTGTTTTTAAGTGAGAGGTCAGGAGGCAGAGACAGTCTCCCACCTGCACCCCAACCAGGACCCACCCAGCAAGCTCCCTACCAGGTGATGCTCTCCCTATCTGGGCCACTGCTCTGTTGCTCATCAACCTAGCTATTCTTGGCACCTGAGGCAAAGGCCACAGCGTCTCAGCATCCAGGGCCAACTTACCCCAATTGAGCCATGGCTATGGGAAGGGAAGAAAGAGAAAGAGATAGAGAGAGGTGGGGTAGGGGGTAGAGAAGCAGATGGTTACTTCTCCTGTGTGCCCTGACCAGGAATTGAACCCAGGACTTCCACATGCTGGGCCAACACTCTACCCCTGAGCCAATCAGCCAGGGCCGAGGCAGGGTTTCAATGGTAGTGTGAAGAATGAGGTTAAGTAATAAGGAATTGGATGAAAGAAAAGGAACAAGGAGTAGGAGTAAGCATGATTCAGAACATGGCCTTTATCCACCATAAGGTATTATTTAAATCATCATGCCTCTAATATTCAAAAAATAAACTCATCTTCTGCTGCTGAATATCTTCTGTTGCCCTTCCAGATCCACTCTGCACCCTTCTCCACCCACTCTGGGCGTTAAAGTCCCCAGAGTCCTATGACTCCCAGGGTTTGGTCTGTGGTAGAGGGGTCCTGTCAGGTGAGTAGGACTCTGGAGGAGAGTGAGGTTGAAATATTTATTCCCCCTCTTCAGGGCCAGGTCATTACAGGATGGCTTCTACTGAAAGCCACAGATCCTGCTAGGGCTGTGGTGAATGCCATGATGCATCACCCCAATTTTTCCTCAGAAATGAAGGACCTATCCCCCCAGTGCTGAGAGTACTGCTGGAAAATGACCTTCAGCTGTCAGCCCTTGCAGGCAGTTATCTCGCCTGAGGAAAACTGCCTTGCCCAAAGTTATACCTCCCTTTGCTCTGACAAACTCTGAAGGGGCATTCATTCCAGAGCATCCCTGCATTACCAGTCAATTTCTCCTGCTGCTTAACGCCTGCTTCCTTCTCCCTTCCACAGCTATGGAGTCTACTATCATTCCCCCAATAAATGCTCTGAGTGCTGTTTCCCTCTCAAAGTCAGCTTCCTGGGGAACCCAAAATAAGACATTGGCCCTCTCCACGCACCTAACCTCTGCAGAAGCCCAAATTAACCTACAGGAGAGATCATAGGGAGACACCTAGAGTCTATATGAAGAGAGTGAGAGGTATCCACCCAGTCCCCAGCTTCTGCAGCCCTCAGCTTTCCCAACTCCAGCCACTGTCTGATTGCAACCACATGAGAGATCCTGACCTAGAACCACCCAGCTGAGCCCTTCCCAAACTCCTATCTCACAGAAACCATAGATACTAAAATTATCATTATTATTTTAAACCTATAAATTTGGAGTTGCTATGCAGCAATAGTAACTAGAACATGTTTTTCTGGCCCAGTCTCACTAGTGCCCTTTTGTGCTGCACCGGTGATAGTCATCCTGCTCTTTCCAGTGTTCCTCATGTTGATCTACCTTGACCAAAAGGGTTTTATCTTCTCCAATTTTCCTAGGACATGTTAAGTGTGCTATTTATTCAGCATTTATTCTCTGCTGCCTTGCTACATCTCCTGTATGTCATGTAGTTCTGGTTCATCCAACCCCATTAGAATTTTCTAGAGAGAAACCAAGTCTAGTAACTTGACTTTCTCTGGCATCACTCATTGGACTTGGCATAGTGTTGAACACACAGTGGGTACTCAAGACATGCTTAGTAATTGTTTATGCCTCAAATAACTCTCAGTTGGCAGTTTAAATTCCTACTTCTATTAGGAAATGAAGAGTTTGATTGATGCCTTCTTGGGGAACAGATGATGGAGTAGGAATGAAGAACTCCATACTGTTCTTCCTCTTAACTTTTTACCTTTCCCTTTTCCCAAAACTTAAGTTTCAGTCTCAAGATAAAACTAAGCTGGTACACCTAATACCAGTGCATTTTCTCCCAGATTCAGACTGATTTGGAATCTTCAAAAATCATTCTTACCCAGATCTCTGAGAAATCTTGTCCCAGAAAATCACCCAGTGGGTCAGTACTGCTTCCTTAGCACCAGCATAGATATTCAGTACAGAAATTGTTGGAAGACACCAACAATTCAACATGCTCATTTTACTAATACCCTGGAAACCTTCTAGGTCAACACCCTCCAAGGCAACATAAGTTGTTATATTTATATAGGGCCTTAGCTTTAAGGGATATATATCTATATACTTGTATTTATATCTATCAGAGATGAGTAACCATTCCAAAGGGAAAAAAACTGAAGTTCATTGAGGTAAATGGTAGGGTAAATTGTCGCCAAAACCAGCTACCAACAATTTCTCCCAAACCCATGTGCACATGGTGTTACTCCTATCAAGATGTGGAGTCTTGCTCTAGCCAGATAGCTTGGTTGGTTAGAGCATTGTCCGGAAGCGCAGAGGTTGCTGGTTTGATGTGCTAGTCAGGGGCACATTCAGGAACAGATCTAAGTTCTCTCTCTCTCTCTTTCAAATCAATCAATTTAAAAATTACATATGCCTGGCCTGTGGTACACAGTGGATAAAGCATCAACCTGGAATGCTGAGGTTGCTGGTTCAAAACTCTGGGCTTGCCTGGTCAATGCTCATATAGGAGTTGATGCTTCTTTTTTTTTTTTTTTTTTTTAGAGAGAGAGAGAGAGAGAGAGTCAGAGAGAGGGATAGACAAGGACAGACAAGAATGGAGAGACTGAGAAACTGGGGTGCCACAACAAAGAACTGGTGCTTCTCGTCTCTCTCCCTTCCAGTCTATCTGTTCCTCTCTCTGTCTCTCTCTGATTCTCTCTGTCTCTGTCACAAAAAAGAAAAAAAATACATAAATCATCATTTTAAAAAAATGTGAGTTTATATTTTCCTGCCATTGAATCTGGGCTAGGCTTTGCTTTCACCAATAAAATATCAGAAATAGCATCGTGCTAATTCTGGGCTTACCCCTAAAGAGGCCTGGCATTTTCTGATTTTGCTATCTCAAGAGCTAGTTCTCATGTAAAGCATCAGTCATTAGTTTTTCGTTGCGCATTGCAACACTTTAGTTGTTCATTGATTGCTTTCTCATATGTGCCTTGACCGCAGGCCTTCAGCAGACCAAGTAACCCCTTGTTCAGCCAGCGACCCTGAGCTCAAGCTGGTGAGCTTTTGTTCAAACCAGATGAGCCCATGCTCAAGCTGGCGACCTCGGGGTCTCGAACCTGGGTCCTCTGCATCCCAGTTCGACTCTCTATCCACTGCGCCACCGCCTGGTCAGGCAGGAGTTGATGCTGCTTGCTCCTCCCCCTGTTCTCTCTCTCTCTCTCTCTTTCCTCTCTCTCTCTCTCTCTCTCTCTCTCTTCTCTCTTTCTAATAAAAATGAATAAATAAATAAAAATCTAAATAAGAAAAAAATTATTTTTAAAAAATTACAGCCTGACCAGGCTGTGGTGCAGTGGATAGAGTGTCAGACTGGGACACAGAGGACCCAGGTTTGAGACCCCAAGGTTACCAGTTTGAGCGTGGGCTCATCTGGTTTGAGCAAGGCTCACCAGCTTAAACTTAAGGTCGCTGGCTTGACCAAGGGGTCACTTGGTCTGCTGTAGCCCCCCAGTCAAGGCACATATGAGAAAACTATCACTGAGAAACTGGGGTTCCGCAACGAAAAATTGGTGCTTCTCGTCTCTCTCCCATCCAGTCTGTCTGTTCCTCTCTCTGTCTCTCTCTGATTCTCTCTGTCTCTGTCACAAAAAAAGAAAAAAATACATAAATCATCATTTTAAAAAAATGTGGAGTCTATATTTTCCTGCCATTGAATCTGGGCTAGGCTTTGCTTTCACCAATAAAATGTCAGAAATAGCATCGTGCCAATTCTGGGCCTACCCCTAAAGAGGCCTGGCATTTTCTGATTTTGCTGTCTCAAGAGCTAGTTCTCATGTAAAGAAGTCCATCTACCCTACATGGAGAGATAGGGGCCCTAGCGGGTGAGAGACTATAAAGGGAGAGTCCAGACATCTCCCAGCTGCTCCAGCCATGGCCCTGCCATGGGTGTGAAGCCATCATGGATTCTCCAGGCCTTGTCAAGCATACCAACACTATGCAGAGCTGCTCTGCCATGCCCTGCCCAGATTTCAAAATCTTAAGTTAAAAAAACATGTTTGTTGTTTTAAACAACTCAGTTTTTAAGTGATTCCTTAGCAATAGATAACTAAAACATGAGTATACTCAAGGTCCCATGATACATAGGTCCTTTGATCAGTTCCTCTGATCAAAGTTCAACTCTTTTTCCAAAGGTGAGCATTATAATCCTGTCTAAGTCATGGTTAAAAAAAATGTTCTGCTCCCTAAAATGTCATTCTTACTTCCTACTGACATCCAAAATGGCACAAATAGATATGCAATATTATGACCTCTGTTGAGATACAAAAGCCCCATTGTAGCTAATAAGTAAACTTGATCATTCTATTAAACCTTAGTTGAAGATCTCAGATTTTTTTCAGAGAAAAGATTTTGATTGGTACCATGAATACTATAAAATTATTGAACTACCCTATATTTCTCAGGTTTTTTTCTGATCCCATTTTTTATTGATTTTATTAAATTTCTAAATTTATTGTATTAACATGGATTCAAGTGTCCCACAAAATATAACACTCTCATTTTTTCTTTAATTTGGAATCCTTTTCTCTGTGGGGAGAAGTAAGTAGTGAAAAGGGAAGCATAAATATTATTACAGCAAACTTTTGATTATTGCTATATGAATATGAAATTCTGTAAAAATCTGGAAAAAAAAAGATTAGAATTCTAGGTTGAGATTTTCCAGTTTGAGTCATGTCTTTATATGCTAACAGAGTGCAAACAAGTTCTAATATTAGCCAAAGTCAAACAAAATTAGAAGAGTAAGTCTTCTAGAAACCCACATTGCAATATCAAATAGAAATGATTTAGAGACTTTGTACTCTAAGAATTATTGCATCATTGCATTCTTCCACTGGGCTCCTCTCAGTCTTTTATTCATCTACCCTAAGTATGTGTTCCACACTGCTATGTCTTTCTTGCTTTTAGGAAAGGGAGTCTATTCATCAGAACACTTTTTTTAAAGTTGTTTTGTTTTTTGGTTTGTTTTGTTTTGATTTGGTTTTTGAGAAGGAGAGAGACAGGACAGGAGAGAGAGATAAGGAGGGACAGAAAGAGAGAAGAGGAAGAGAGACTGAGAAGCATCAACTGGTAGTTGCTTTCACTTTAGTGGTGCATTGATTGCTTCCGTATGTCCTTGACCAGGACTTTAGGCTGGAGCTGAGTCTGAGTGCCTTTGCTCAAGCCAGTGACCTTTGGTCTCAAGGCAATGATCTTGGGCTTTTCAAGTCAATGACCTTTGGGCTCAAACTGGCAACCTTTGGGACCATGAGGAGGATTCCCTTCCCACTTCCACCCCCACTCAAGCCAGTGCTCCAAGTTCAAGCTATGAGCCTGAGCTCTAGCCAGTGACCTCAGGGTTCTTAACCCGCAAACACAGCATTGGGGGCGGGGGATGCTTTATCCACTGTGCCACTACCAGTCAGACCACACACACATTGTTCTTTGCTCCTCCTCACTGAAGTCTCCCCAATCCAGGTGGCTTGATCCTGGGATACAGTAAGCGGACTCATTGACTCTCAAATTAAACTGCATCCTTCAACCTGGCATCTAACAGTAATAACAATGATATACTTATCTTCATTTTTTAAAATTTATTTTTTAACTCATTCAGGACTCTTGCACAAAGAAGGAATGCCATCATTGGGATCCCTCAACAGACTAGAGGTAATTGTCTTAGCAGAGAGGAGAAAGTTGAAATCTGACTGCCGGCAGGAGTTGAGAGACAAACTGATTTACATTGTGGATGCCCTCAAAGACTATGAATTTGGAAGCACTGAGAACCCTTAAAGATAAAGGTGAGGGTAGGGCTAGAACAGAAGAATTGGTTGAAGATCATATTAAAAGCAGCTAAATCCCTTCCCGATTCTGACCCACGCAGATCAAATACCTGTATAGTACTTTAAACCCAAAGGCACTGGGCATAACTAAGACCAGTTAGATGTAATGAAAACTGGCAGAAAAAGTGAAAAAAGTCTGTATTTCAGATAATGAGAACTCTTCCAAACCAACCCCATTTTCTCCTCCATTTGTCTTATAATTGGGTGTACCTTCAGGTAAAAAGTTAGAAGCTTCCTCACTAGAGAAACAGACCAGTCTAAGAGTCAAGTTCAGAAATATTGACAAAATGGTAGGAAGTGGCCAGATACCTCTTCCACCCCCTCACTATGCAGTCTATCAGTCAACCAGCTCCATACCTGAGTACATCTTTTATATGTCTCACTCTTGAATGTGAATGGATAGGTAAGAATCATCAAATATTTCAAAAAGGCATCCATATAGAAGCAGAGCCAAAAAACAACCCAACTTAGAGGACTACTAAGATGTACACCCAAAACCAATATATAATAAAAAAATAATAAAAATTAAAATTAAAAAAGGATTCAGAGGAAACAGAGATGAGGCAGGAAGCTGGAGAAAACAATTTTTAAAAGAAAGCCTAAGTTACCCTGGTAGCTGGTGCAGTGGACAGAGCATTGCCCCAGAGCACAGAGGTCACAGGTTCTATCCCACCTTGACGAGGGTCGCTGATCCCAAGGTTGCTGGCTCGACCCCAAGGTCACCAGTTCAAGCCCCAGTTAAGGCACATATGAGTAGCAATCAATAGCACAACTAAGTGGAGCAACAAGTTGATGCTCCTCTCTCTCCTCTCTCTCCCCCTTCCTTTCATTCTCTCTCTCTCAACCCCCATCTTTCTCTCAAAAATAAAAAAGCCTAAGTTAATATCATAGACAATAATGTATTCCTGAAAATAAAAAAGTAATGAGCCGTGGACCAGCGCAGCTCCAAATAACGGTGCGGAATTAAGGAAACACACTTTGTCAGAACAAAACCGATGGGACCGGGAGGACTCCTCAAACTGCCTGGCAGCATCTGAGTGCCTCACAGCCCCAGTTCGCTTTATTATATGGACCTATGCAAATCAAGGACCCTGATACAAAGTTGCACATCAAAGACTAAGACAGGAACTCTCCCAAGGCAAAAACAGGATACATTAGTGAAATTTACAAACATCTGAAACAAACAGAGTCAGAGGAAGGGTATGTATATTGCTTCCTGCAACCCAAGGAAGGAAGTGGAGTGGGTGCAAATACTCAGCATCAAAGCCAAATATGGAGATGGAGGGGGGAGAACTTAGCCCCCTGCCAAGCCTTGAATCTATAATGACTTTTTGCCATTAATGGTCCACAACATATCCCCCTTTTCTTTTTAATTTGTGCTGAGATTTGCACTCATCTGATTTTCTAATTTGGAGGCAGATGGAAAAAATACAAAACAAACACAAAATTAGTATAGCCAATGCTAACAGATACCCAAAACAAGTATACTAATACATCACAGTGATTAAAGCCTTTAAGCAAACTCTTTAAGCCAATACAACAAGAATCTACAAAAGAGTAATGTCCTTAAAGTGTTCACCAAGTCCAAGTTGGCACCAACACCATTCCAAGTCTCTGCAAATGCAACCCAACCCCAGTTCAGTCCATCAAAAATTGTCACAGGAGCAGGAGCCCAGGAAAAGTCCACATTCAGGAGAAGTCCTCATGGCACTGGAATTGCTGTCACACTTCCACACTCTGCAGCTAGCGTCAAAGTCCCAATGACCGCTGCTTCCCAGCTGGCAATGACCCAGGTAGACTGGAAAAGCCATCTGCAGCACGCATGAAGACGGAGCTTCCGTTTTCCTCAAACTGGAAAGATGAACCCAGGGGTCCTATACTGGAGCTTTACAGCCATGGAGTGGTGAGGAGAACCTTGGGATACACTAAGCTGGGTGGCAGAGGTAAATTTGTAAATTGGCAAAAAAAGGAAAAAAGGAGCTCTGAATTAGGAGTAGGTCCTAGCCTAAACTATGAGTGGGGCATTGAGGCAGGAGGAATAAAAGAAAGACTATATATTAATCAAAGCAGCAGAAAACAGGACTATCAATACCCACAACAGAGATCTTCGAGGGAAGAATAAAAAACCTGAATATTCAGGCAAGACCTAGTTAAATGACCCTTGTGTAAATGAGACCAGTCTACCAGCTACTTGGAAGAAATACCCCAGGCTCGTCCACAGTGTCGAAGATGGGGCTGACGGCCCTGGGCACCTTTTAGCCTTCAGTGGCAAATCCCAGTATTCTGGGCAAGGTTAGGTCACAGGTGGCTGGAGCAGGGCTGGAAGAGACTGAACCCTCCCTTAGAGGAGTGAGGGGGAAGCCTACCTTCCAGTGTGTCCCTTCTTCCTCACAGCAAAGGCATGTAAGCCTGGCAGGCTTTGGCTTAAATGACCATCCTTTCCACTATTGAAGCAGGGCCCTGATGAAGTTCCAGTTGGAGCGTTGGAGCCTCTGAGGGCGTATGCCAAGAGCTAGTATTTTACCTGATCTCCTTTGGGCTTTTTCGGCCTCTTGGTACCTTAAAAGCCATGCTCAGAAGATCTCGCTGAGGGGCTTGAGAGTCCCTATCTGCCTATATATCTGGAGCTATTCAGAAAAGAACAAAACAGTGTCATTAGCTGGAATCAAATAAAAGTAAAAAAAAGGGTAGTATTTTGCAGGACAAAAATTTGGGCATCTCTTGTACATCAGCATTCAAGATAAACTGTTTGAAGTAAAAAGCGTAACAGGGTAGACCTGCAGGAGTTCCAGGACATGACTCCCCCCCCCCTTTCTTTTTATATTATTTACAATTGAATCACACTTACAATATTTTGACTTCAAATATTGCAAGAAATTCTTGACTTTGTTAACTTTTAACAAAAATAGAGTAAAAGCACCTCCAAACAACATTCCCACACTTATCAAAACACCCCCTTAACATTAATTAACAGACACTTTAGAGAGTACATATCAAAACTGAAAAATCCCATTGTGATCTTCATTATTCTTCTACAGCAAAAAAAATCTTTACACCTTTATTATGTAAATCTATGCTGCTTCAAGCCTTTCACTTGCTGCCTGGAGCAGCCTGGCCAAACCAGCAAGTCTTTTGGATCCAAAATGAGCGTGCTCTACTTATTCCAAACAAAATTATATTTATATAGGGAAATGAAATTATTCCCGTTTTGTTTTCAATACTACAGCCGGCACTTCCAAAACTATTATCATCATTACTTTTCATGTAAGGACTTAATTCAGGCCTTATAAACAAAAACACTTAGACATTAAACAAAGACTTCACATACAATCACACAAATCAAGAGTGAAACCCGGGGTTTTAGAGATTAAACTATGGCCTGCTTGATCTTAAGTAGGGCTACCTTAATAGGAACGTAATAAGGATATATACTAAACAGAGATCTCTCTCGAAAAATCTCAAGACGGCCGTATGAGATTTCTATTCAGCAATACCCAAATCAAGCCCCCCTTTCGCCCTCTTTTCAAGCAATGGATCAGGAAAATAAAATGATCTAAAACATTAAAAAAATTAGATAATGATTGAGAAAGGGAAGAGAGCATAGTAAGTCTTATGCAATTGCTCTTGTAAAGTGAGTCTCTCATCTAGAATCATGGTGTCTCACCAGTCGTTCAGGGATCCACCGAGGAGCTTCAGCAGACCTAGGAAAAACACACACATATCCTCGGCCCCATAAGAGAACAGGGTCTGGCCCTTGCCAGATTCCTGTGAGTGGGTCCCTCCATCGCACTTCAGGGAAGGCTTTCCTTGCAGGGTTCCAGAGTCTCTCTGCTGCTGAATGACCCTGTACATCAGTATTCAAAAAATTTAAAGTGAAAAGAGCATGACAAAGAAGATTTGCAGGAGTTTGAGGGTATAATTCCCCTTTTTTAATTTTTTCCAATTGGTTTTTAAGTGTTTGATGTGCACGCTCTACAATGCCTTGACCCTGGGGATTGTAAGGAATTCCCGTCCTTAGGTCAAGTCCAAAGGTCTGACAAAATGTAGTAAATGCTTTTCCTACATATGCTGGAGCATTGTCAGTTTTAATCAGTTTAGGAAGTCCAATAATAGAAAATGCATACAAGCAATGAGCTATAACATGTTTAGCAGCCTCTCCTGTTCTGGCAGAGGCTACTATAAATCCAGAATAAGTATCTACTGTAACGTGGACAAAGGATTGTTTGCCAAATGAAGGTATATGAGTAACATCCATTTGCCAAAGTTGTCCCGGTAGGAGTCCTCGAGGGTTAATTCCAAACGAAGGGACAGATTGTAATATAGGGCACCTTGGACAAGATTTAACAATCTGCCGTGCTGCTTCCCAAGAAAGTTGAAACGGTTTACGCAGGGCTGCAGCGTTCTGGTGATGGATAGTATGAGACTGAATTGCTTGATCTGTCATGGTTGCTCCAATAATTTTCTTTTGGGTAGCTTGATCAACAAGGGCATTCCCTTGCGCTAAAGCTCCAGGGAGCATGGAGTGAGCTCGAATATGTCCTATAAAACACGGAGCTGTATGTTGACGTACAAGTCTTTGAAGAAGGAGGAACTGCTGAAATAGTTCCTCATCAGCAGTTGTCCCTAAGACAGCAGTCTCTATAGTGGAAACAACCATAAGTAAATATCTGCTGTCTGTATATAAATTAAAGGAGGAGTATGGCAAATGCTGAAAAGCCATGATAATGGCATGTAATTCTACTCTTTGGGCTGATTTTAAGGTGACTGTTTCAGTATAAAGCTGTCCATTGATTATTAAGCCTGCTATTCCTGAGCTGGATCCATCAGTAAAGATTGTAGGTGCTTCAGGAATGGGCTCATTAACAATTGTCTTAGGAAATATAAAGGTAGTAATTAATGAAAATTGAACTATTTTATCAGCTGGGTAGTGAGAATCAATTTTGCCTGTAAGATTTGCAAAAGCGATTTGCCATTTTGTGGAAGTTTCCCAGAGCCATTGTTGTTGATCCTTTGAAAAAGGAACAACAGTCTGTGGCTCAAAACCTATAAGCTGCAAGAGTCGCCTACGCCCCTTGATAATCAAGGAGGCAACAAGATCAAAATATGGAGATAAAACTTTCTTAGGAGTAACAGCTAAATGAATCCATTCAATAGGACCTGAAGCTTGCCACAATAGTCCTGTTGGAGTGTAACTTGAGGGACATATTAGTAGGGCAATTGATTCCTCAGGATTTATGCGTTTTAGTTGTGCTTGCTGCAAGGCCTTTTCTACAAGCTTTAAAGCTTGTTGTCCCGCAGGTGTAAGTAGCCGAGGAGAAGCTGGTTCAGCTGAGCCTCTAAGAATATCAAAAAGTGGCTTCAGTTCTCCAGTAGTTAATTTCAAGGAAGATCTAAGCCAATTAATGTCTCCTAACAGTTTCTGGAAATCGTTTAAAGTTTGCAAATGATCTGTCCTGATTTCTATTTTCTGTGGGCGAATTTGTTGTCCCTCAATAATTTGTCCTAAATAAGAAAAAGGTAAAGATTGCTGTACCTTTTCAGGAGCTATATAAAGTCCTGATTTTTTCAGAGAATATTCTAGTTGTTGCAAAATGGTCAACAGTGTCTTTATCTGGATGAGCAATAAGAATATCATCCATATAATGAATTATGTATGCCTTAGGGTGTTGCCTTCATACTGGAGAGATGGCTTGAGCAACATATTTTTGGCACAAGGTAGGACTATTAGCCATACCTTGAGGCAAAACTCTCCACTGGTATCGCTCCATGGGAGCCTGAAAATTAAGTGAAGGAACACTGAATGCAAAACGCTTGCAATCATGAGGGCTTAAAGGAATAGTAAAAAAGCAATCCTTCAAATCAACAACTATAAGGTGATAGTTCCATGGAATGGCAGTAGGAGAAGGAAGTCCTAGCTGGAGAGGACCCATAATTTCCATAGTCTTATTTATTGCTCTCAAATCTTGTAATAGCCTCCAGATTCCTGATTTCTTTTTAATGACAAATATAGGCGTATTCCATGAACTATTAGATGGTTCAATGTGCCCAAGCTGTAGCTGTTCCTGTACCAATTGAGCAGCTGCCCTAAGTTTCTCCTGAGAAAGGGGCCATTGGTCTACCCATACAGGATTATCTGATTTCCAAGTAATTGGGTCTGCACAATGCATTATTGAGGTAGCAGGAGCTACCAAGGCCCCTATGCTAAATTTTGATATCCTAATCCATGCCTTCTGGTATTGGGTGCCACTTCTATGGGGGTGAGAATTCCTCGCTGTTCTTTCCCTAGACCCTTAGTGGGCAAAAATCCCTGATCAAGCATTTGAGTGCTAACTAAACTATTAGGACTGACTAGCAATGCCCCCATATTTTTCAAAACATCTCTACCCCACAAATTAACTGGCAATCCAGGGAGCACATAAGGCTGAAAAAGTCCAGAATGACCTTCTTTATCTTCCCATTGTAAAAAACTAGAACTTTGTTGAGGGGATTTACTCTGCCCTATACCTTGTAATTCTGTGGCTGCTGCATGAGTGGGCCAGGAAGGAGGCCAATGTAGCTTTGCAATAACAGATACATCAGCCCCAGTATCTAAAAGCCCTTTAAATTTACGCCCTTGTATTGTTAGTTCCATTTCAGGGCATTCCTGACCTATTTTTTGAATCCAATAGGCAGTATCAGTGGGGCCAAATCTTTGATTCTCTCGGGGTCCCTTTAGCAGGGTTTGGCCTTGTCTTAAAAGAGGTAAAAGGATTAATTGAGCAATTTTCATATCAGGGGAGATAGTGACTATATTCCTCAAAGTGTGAGCCATTACTTTAATTTCCCCTGTATAATCAGAGTCTATCACTCCAGGAAGAACAAAGAATTCCCTCATAGTTAAACTACTTTTGCCTAACAAAATTCCTACTGTGTTACTGGGAAGTGGCCCAAAAATTCCAGTGGGTATGGCTTGAGGTCCCATCTCTGGAGTCAATACGAATTGGTAGGTGGGACTGAGGTCCAGTCCTGTACTGCCTGTTGTTGCCTGGGATAGTTGGGCAATGTTTGGTCTGCTGGAATCTGAATTTGCTGAGGAAACACTGACATTGCTCCTATTGTTTGATGGGGCCGGGGAGGGCCCCATTGTCCGTTTCCCTGCCCTGCGGTAGTACATTTAGGCCTCCCCTTATTCTTCCAATGTTTCCCTTGTCTACAAAGTGGGCAGAGGTCCGGAGCCTTAAGGGCTGGCTGTCCTTGAGGGAGAGGCCGAGACCAATATCCGGGGAAAGCAGGGCAGTTTTTAGCAAAATGCCCCGAACCCCCGCATTGAAAACAGTTTCCACGGGCAAAAGTACTTCCCTGACCTTCCTTCCTTCGCTTGTTCTGTCCTTTATCAAAGTTTTGTCCTGGAAATCTTGCCTTATTACCTGTGGTAAAGGCAAGACCTTGCATGTATGAAGGCCCAACATCGGCGCATATTCTAATATAATTCTCTATATCTCCCTTCTTGCGGTGAGGCCGAAGTGCAGCCTGACAAGCAGAATTAGCATTTTCATAGGCTAGTTGTTTTTTTTTTTTTAATGGGGTGACATCAATAAATCAGGGTACATACATTCAAAGAAAACATTTCCAGGTTATCTTGTCGTTTAGTTATGTTGCATACCCATCACCCAAAGAGAGATCGTCCTCTGCCACCCTCCTTCCAGTTCTCTCTGTACCCCTCCCCCTCCCCTCCCCCTCTCCCTCCTTCCCTCCCCCCACCCCCCTTAGCCACCACACTCCTGTTCATGCCTCTCAGTCTCGCTTTTATGTCCCACTAATGTATGGAATCCTGCAGTTCCTGTTTTTTTCTGATTCGCTTATTTCACTCCGCACAATGCTACCAAGACTCCACCATTCCGCTATAAGTGATCCATTGTCACCATTTCTCCTAGCTGAATAATATACCATGGTGTATATGTGCCCCGTCTTCTTCATCTAGTCCTCTATTTTTTTTACAGTGATTAAAATAGGCTAGTTGTTTTATTTAAACCTTTCCCACATTTCTATCCCCTACAATTCTTTCAATTGCATAAACAAGCAACAGGAAGAGAAAAACTACTAAACCAATTAAAGCATATCTAAGATTGACCCCAGGAGACATACACCAGGAAATCAGGGGATTATGTTCTAGTGCAGGCATGGCCAACATATGGCCTGCAGGCCACATGCAGCCTGCGCGGGTGTAATGAGTTTATGCGGCCCGCGATTAAATTTTTTTTTTTTTTCATTTTTCTGAAGCTGGAAACAGGGAGAGACAGACAGACTCCCGCATGCGCCCGACCGGGATCCACCCGGCACGCCCACCAGGGGCGATGCTCTACCCATCCTGGGCGTCGCCATGTTGCAACCAGAGCCACTCTAGCGCCTGAGGCAGAGGCCACAGAGCCAACCCCAGCGCCCGGGCCATCTTTGCTCCAATGGAGCCTTGGCTGCGGGAGGGGAAGAGAGAGACAGAGAGGAAAGTGCGGCGGAGGGGTGGAGAAGCAAATGGGCGCTTCTCCTGTGTGCCCTGGCCGGGAATCGAACCCAGGTCCTCCGCACGCTAGGCCGACGCTCTACCACTGAGCCAACCGGCCAGGGCTCCGCGATTAAATTTTTAATATTCTCCGCTACTTTAAAATCTCAGCTACTCTGAACAACTAAGGTCTCGCAACAAAAAACTGATGATTGATGCTTCTCATCTCTCTCCTTTAGTGTCTGTCTGTCCCTGTCTATCCCTCTCTCTGACTCTCTCTCTCTCTGTCCCTGTAAAAAAAAAAAGAGAGAGAGAAATCTCAGCTACTCAGAAGCGGAAGTGTCTTTGATTATTGGAAATCGAGACACTTAAGAAGATAGTGATACGCAGAAAAGAATGCCGCATGTTACTAACCTAGGGTTAACTTCCAATAAATGGCCGCATGGATTCGAGATACTTTATTTTTTTTTTTAAGTTTATTATTAATTTTAATGGGGTGACATTGATAAATCAGGGTACATATGTTCAGAGAAAACATCTCCAGGTTATTTTGACATTTGATTATGTTGCATACCCATCACTCAAAGTCAAATTGTCTTCCATCACCTTCTATCTGGTTTTCTTTGTGCCCCTACCCTCCCCCCTTACCTCCCCCCCAACCATCACCCTCTTGTCCATGTCTCTGAGTCTCATTTTTATGTCCCACCTATGTATGGAATCATATAGTTCTTAGTTTTTTCTGATTTACTTATTTCACTCAGTATAATGTTATCAAGGTCCATCCATGTTGTTGTAAATGGTCTGATGTCATCATTTCTTATGGCTGAGTAGTATTCCATAGTATATATGTACCAAAGCTTTTTTAAAATTATTTTATTTATTTATTCATTCATTTTAGAGGAGAGAGAGAGAGAGAGAAGGGAGAGGAGCAGAAAGCATCAACTCCCATATGTGCCTTGACCGGGCAAGCCCAGGGTTTTGAACTGACGACCTCAGCATTTCAAGTCGAGGCTTTATCCACTGCAACACCACAGGTCAGGCCCAAAGCTTTTAATCCACTCGTCCATTGACGGACACTTGGGCTGTTTCCAGATCTTCGCTATTGTGAACAATGCTGCCATAAATATGAGGGTGCATTTTTCCTTTTGAAACAGTGCTATGGTGTTCTTGGGGTATATTCCTAAAAGTGGGATAGCTGGGTAAAAGGCAGTTCGATTTTTAACTTTTTGAGGAATCTCCATACTGTTTTCCATAGTAGCTGCACCAGTCTGTATTCTCACCAGCAGTGCGGGAGGGTTCCCTTTTCTCCACATCCTCGCCAGCACTTACTCTGTGTTGTTTTGTTGATGAGCACCATTCTGACTGGTGTGAGGTGATATCTCATTGTGGTTTTAATTTGCATTTCTCTGATGATTAGTGATGTTGAGCATTTTTTTATATGCCTATTGGCCATCTGTATGTCCTCTTTGGAGAAGTGTCTATTCATTTCTTTTGCACATTTTTTGATTGGATTGTTTGTCTTCCTTGTGTTGAGTTTTACAAGTTCTTTATAAATTTTGGTTATTAACCCCTTATCAGACGTATTGTCGAATATGTTCTCCCATTGTGTAGTTTGTCTTTTTATTCTGTTCTTATTGTCTTTAGCTGCACAAAAGCTTTTTAGTTTGATATAGTCCCATTTGTTTATCCTGTCTTTTATTTCACTTGCCAGTGGAGATAAATCGGCAAATACATTGCTGTGATAGATGTCAGAGAGCTTACTACCTGTATTTCTTCTAAGATGCTTATGGTTTCATGGCTTACATTTAAGTCTTTTATCCATTTTGAGTTTATTTTTGTGAATGGTGTAAGTTGGTGGTCTAGATTCATTTTTTTGCAGGTAGCTGTCCAATTTTCCCAACACCATTTGTTGAAGAGGCTGTCTTTACTTCATTGTATGCTCTTGCCTCCTTTGTCAAATATCGGTTGTCCATAAAGGTGTGGGTTTATTTCTGGGTTTTCTGTTCTGTTTCATTGATCTGTATGCCTGTTCTTATGCCAGTACCAGGCTCTTTTGAGTACAATGGCTTTGTAGTTTAACTTGACATCCGGAAGTGTGATACTTCCCACTTTATTCTTCCTTTTTAAGATTGCTGAGGCTATTCGTGTTCTTTTTTAGTTCTATATAAATTTTTGAAATATTTTTTCTATATTTTTGAAGTATGTCATTGGTATTTTAATTGGTATTGCACTGAACTTATAAATTGCTTTCGATAATATAGACATTTTAATGATGTTTATTCTTCCTAACCATGAGCACGGTATATGCCTCCACTTGTTTGTATCTTCCTTGACGTCTTTTATCAATGCTTTATAATTTTCCAAGTACAAGTCTTTAATCTCCTGATTAAATTTACCTCTAGGTCCTTTATTTTTTTGGTTGTCATAGTGAAGGGGAATGTTTCCTTAATTTCTCTTTCTGACAGTTCATTGTTGGTATATAAAAATGCCTCTGATTTCTGAGTATTAATTTTATATCCTGCCACCTTGCAAATTCATTTATCAGGTCCAGTAGCTTTTGACTGAGACTTTAGGGTTTTCTATATACAATATCATATCATCTGCAAATAATGATAGTTTTACTTCTTCTTTTCCAATTTGGATGCCTTTTATTTTTTCTTCTTGTCTGATTGCTGTGGCTAGGACTTACAGAACTATGTTGAATAAAAGTGGTGAAAGGGGGCACCCTTGCCTTGTTCCTGAACTTAAGGGGATTGCTTTTAATTTTCATCCATTGAGTATGATGTTGGCTGTGGGTTTGTCATAGATGGCCTTTATCATGTTGAGGTATGTTCCCTGTATTCCCACTTTGCTGAGAGTTTTGATCATGAATGGGTGCTGGATTTTATCAAATGCTTTTTCTGCATCTATTGAAATTATCATGTGGTTTTTCTCCTTCCTTTTGTTTATGTGATGAATCACATTGATTGATTTGCGAATATTGTACCAGCCTTGCCTCCCCAGAATAAATCCCACTTGATCATGATGTACGATTTTTTTTTTCATATATTGCTGGATACAGTTTGCTAATATTTTGTTGAGGATTTTAGCATCTAAATTCATCAGGGATATTGGCCTATAATTTTCTTTCTTTGTGTTGTCTGTGCCTAGTTTTGGAATTAGAATTATGCTCGCCTCATAAAAGGAGCCTGGAAGTCTTCCTTCCTCTTGAATTTTTTGAATTGCTTGGGAAGAATAGGAGTTAGTTCTTCTTTGAATATTTGGTAGCCATCACGTCCAGGACTTTTCTTTTTTGGGAGTTTTTTGATAACTGTTTCAATCTCATTTGTTTTAATCAGTCTGTTTAGGTTTTCTGATTCTTTCAGATTAATTTTTGGAAGATTATATGTTTCAAGGAATTTGTCCATTTCATCTAGGTTGTCTGATTTTTTGGCATACAGTTCCTTCATAGTATGGAGGAACATATTCTTATAATATTTTATATTTCTGTTGTGTCAGTTGTTATTTCTCCACTCTCATTTCTAATTTTATTTATTTGAGTCCTCTCTCTTTTTTTCTTGGTGAATCTGGTTAAAGGTTCATAAATCTTGTTTACCTTTTCAAAGAACCAGCTCCTGGTTTCATTGATCCTCTGTATTGTTTCTTTAGCCTCTATGTCATTTATTTCCACTCTGATCTTTTTTTTTTTTTAATAAATAATTTTTTATTTTAATGGGGTGACATCAATAAATCAGGGTACATATATTCAAAGAAAACATGTCCAGGTTATCTTGTCATTTAGTTCTGTTGCATACCCATCACCCAAAGAGAGATTGTCCTCCGTCACCTTCTATCTAGTTTTCTTTGTATCCCTCCCCCTCCCCCTCTCCCTCCTTCCCTCCCCCCCACCCCCCGTAACCACCACACTGTTGTCCATGTCTCTTAGTCTCGTTTTTATGTCCCACCACTGTATGGAATCCTGCAGTTCTTGTTTTTTTCTGATTTACTTATTTCACTCCGTATAATGTCATCAAGATTCCACCATTTTGTTGTAAGTGATCCGATGCCATCATTTCTTCTAGCTGAATACCATGGTGCCTCATCTTCTTTATCTAGTCTTCTATTTTTTTTTACAGTGATTAAAGCCTTTAAGCAAACTCTTGGCCACTACAGCAAGAATCTATAAAAGAGTAGTGTCCTTAACATGTTCACCAAGTCCAAGTTGGCCCCATCACCATGCCAAATCCCTGAAAAATGCAACCCAACCACAGTTCAATCTGTTAGGAGCTGTCACAGGGAGCAGGAGTCTAGGAAAAGTCCACATCCAGGAAAAGCCCGCATGGCACTGGAATTGTTGTCACAATTCTATACTTTGCAGCTCATGTCCAAGTCCCAATGACCACTGCTTCTAGCTGGTAATGATTCAGGTAGACTGGAAAAGCCATCTGCAGCATGTGTGAATATGGAGCTTCTGTTCTCCTCTGCCTGGAGAGTTGAGACCAGGTTGCTTTTCCCTGGAGCTCTGCGACTGTGGCATGGTAAAGAGAACCTTGGGATACACTAAGCTGGGTGGCAAAGGTAGATTCATAATAGAAGTTGGCAAAAGGGGGAAAAAAAGCTCTACATTAGGAGTAGGTCCCAGCCTGAAATATGAGTGGGGCATTGAGGTAGGAGGAATAAAGGAAGCACTATATATTAAACAAAGCAGCAGAAAATAGGACTATCAACACCCACAACAGAAATCTTTGAGGGAAGAATAAAAAACCTGACTATTCAGGCAAAACATAGTTAAGTGGCCCTTGTGCAAATGAGATTAGTTTACCTGCTTCTTGGAAGAAATACCCTAGGCTCGTCCACAGTGTCGTAGATGGGGCTGACGGCCCTGGGCACCTTCAGCCTTCAGTGGCAAACCCCAGCTTTCTGGGCAACATTAGGTCATAGGTGGCTGGAGCAGGGCTGGAAGAGACTGAACCCTCCCTTAGAGGAGCGAGGGGGAAGCCTACCTTCCAGTGTCCCTGTTTCCTCACAGCAGAGGCATGTAAGTCTGGCAGGCTTTAGCTCAATGACCTTCCTTTCCACTATTGAAGCAGGACCCAGATGGCATCCTATGAGACCCCTTTGGGGCGTTGGAGCCTTTAAGGGTGTATCCTAAAAGCTGGTAGTTCCCTTGATCTCTATTGGGCTTTTTCTGCCTCTAGGTATCTTAAAAGCCATGCTCAGAAGATCTCGCTGAGGGGTTTGAGGATCCCCATCTGCCTATATAAATCTTTTCCATATATCTGGAGCTATTTGGAAAAAGACAAAACAGTGTTATTAGCTGGATTCCACTCTGATCTTTATTATTTCCTTCCTTCTACTACCTCTGGACCTTACTTGCTGTTCTTTTTCTAGTTCTTTTAGATGCAGGGTCAAGTGGTTTATTTGAGCTTTTTCTAGCTTCTTAAGGTATGCTTGTAATGCTATGAATTTCCCTCTCAGGACTGCTTTTGCTGTGTCCCATAAATTTTGAATTGATGTATGCTCATTATCATTCATTTCTAAGAATTTTTTTTATTTCTTCTTTGATCTCATTGTTAACCCATTCGTTATTTAGTAATATGCTATTTAATTTCCAAGTGTTTGAGTATTTTTCAGTTTTTCTGTTGTGGTTGAATTCTAGTTTCATGCCATTGTGATCAGAGAAAATGCTTGATATGACTTCAATCTTCTTAAATTTGTTAAGACCGCTTTTGTGCCCTAACATGTGGTCTATCCTAGAGAATGTACCATGAGCATTTGAAAAGAATGTATATTCTGCTGCTTTAGAGTGAAAGGCTCTGAAGATATCTATTAAATCCAGTTGATCTAGTGTGTCCTTTAAGTCTGCTGTTTCTTTGTTAATTTTCTTTCTTGAGGATCTATCTAGTGATGTTAGTGGGGTATTGAAATCCCCTACTATTATAGTATTGCTGTTGATCTCACCCTTTATATCCATCAAAGTCTGCTTTAAATATTTAGGTGCTCCTATATTAAATGTGTAGATATTTATAACGGTTATATCTTCCTGTTGAATTGTTCCCTTTACCATTATGTAGTGACCTTCTTTATCTCTTACTATAGTCTTTGTTTTAAAGTCCATTTTGTCTGATACAAGTATTGCTACCCCAGCTTTTTCTTTCATTTCCATTTGCATGAAATATTTTTTTCCATCCTTTTACCTTCAGTCTGTGTGCATCTTTTGTTTTAAGGTGTGTCTCTTGTAGATTGCATATGTATGAGTCCTGTTTTCGTATGCATGCAGCAACCCTATGTCTTTTGATTGAATCATTTAATCCATTTACATTTAAGGTTATTGATATGCAGTTGTTTATTGCCATTTTATTCTTTAAAGCTGTATTCCTCTTTTGCTATATTCTTTTTCCCCTTTGATCTGTTTACAGCAGGCCTCTTAGCATTTCTTGCAACATTGGTTTGGTTGTAGTGAATTCTTTGAGGTTTTGTGGTTTTTTAGTCTGGGAAGCTTTTTTTTTTAATTTTTATTTATTTTTTACAGAGAGAGTGAATCAGAGAGAGGGATAGACAGGGACAGACAGGAACAGAGAGAGATGAGAAGCATCAATCATTAGTTTTTCATTGCACATTGCAACACCTTAGTTGTTTATTGATTGCTTTCTCATATGTGCCTTGACCGCGGGCCTTCAGCAGACCGAGTAACCCTTTGCTGGAGCCAGCTACCTTGGGTTCAAGTTGGTGGGCTTTTCCTCAAACCAGATGAGCCCGCACTCAAGCTGGCAACCTTGGGATCTCGAACCCGGGTCCTCTGCATCCCAGTCTGATGCTCTATCCACTGCGCCACTGCCTGGTGAGGCTGGGAAGCTTTTTATTTCTCCTTCAATTTTAAACAATAGCCTTGCTGGATAAAGTAGTCTTAGTTGTAGACTCTTGTTCTGCATTACTTTGAATATTTCTTGCCATTCCCTTCTGGCCTCAAGTGTTTCTGTTGAGAAGTCGGATATCATCCTTATGGGGGCTCCTTTGTAGGTGATAACCTTTTTTCCTCTAGTAGCTTTTAATATTCTCTCTTTATCACTTAGCTTTGGTATTTTAATTATGATGTGTCTTGGTGTAGATTTCTTTGGGTTTCTCTTTAATGAAGTTCTCTGTGCTTCTTGAGCTTGTGGGACATTTTCCTGCATTAAGGAAGTTTTCAGCTATGATATGGTTAAACAAAGTCTCTATTCCTTGTTCTTTCTCTTCTTCTTCAGGAACCCCTATGATGTGGATGTTATTTCTCTTTATGTTGTCACAGAGCTCTCTTAGAGTTTCCTCAGACTTTTTGAGTCTCTTTTCTTTTTTCTGCTCTTCTTCCATGCCTTCATTCATCTTGTCCTCTAACTCACTGATTCAATCCTCAGCTTCATCCATCCTGTTTTTAATTCCTTCCATTGTGGTCTTCATTTCAGATATCTTATTTATCATTTCTGACTGGTTTTTTTTTATTATTTCAATGTCCTTTTTTATATTTGCTATGTCTTTATTTAGGTGTTCATAATAACCATCTATTGTTGTTCTAAGATCCTAACAATCATTATTTTAAACTCTGCATCCAGTAATTTGGTTATACCTGACTCATTCAGGTCCTTTTCTGGAGATTTCTCTTGATTCATTTGTGTTGCATTTTTCTGCCTTCCCATTTTATCTGTGTATAAGAAAGGTGTGGACACTGGAGTCCAATGGGTGTGGCCTCTGTGATCCCTAGGTGTGGTCTTTTTGCAGGCCTGCCACCCCCTCTGCCACTGCTGCCTAGGGCATTCGGATATGGGTGTTGCAGGTGCCAGCCCACTGGGGCTGTTGCTGCAGTTTCTGCCTCTCCTCCACAGGAGGAACTGTGATACATGCCTGGACCTACAAGCCTCGGTGGCCTCGGCCTTTGTCCAGCCCTCACAAGTGGGGTTATGTGCCGTGCCCAGGCTGCAAGCCTCCACAGCGCAGGCTGCGGGTCTCCACCTGTTTCTTGGTTTTCACCCCGCCCCTGCAGGAGGACCCTGCTTGTGGGCTGGCTGCAAGCCTCAAGTCCACCAGCCCAGCGGGGCTGCACATCCATGCTCGGTCGCTGGACTCAGCCTGTTCTGGGCTTTCACTTTTTTACTTTTTTAAAAAAATCCGTTATAGGCCTGACCAGGCGATGGCGCAGTGGATAGAGCCTTGGACTGGGATGTGGAAGGACCCAGGTTCGAGACCCTGAGGCCGCCAGCTTGAGCGCAGGCTCATCTATTGTAGTTTGAGCAAAAAGCTCACCGGATTGGACCCAGGGTCGCTGGCTCGAGCAGGGGGTTGCTCGGTCTGCTGAAGGCCGGCAGTCAAGGCATACATGAGAGGGCAGTCAATGAACAACTAAGGTGTCGCAAGGCACAACAAGGAGCTAGTGATTGATGCTTCTCATCTCTCCACTCCTGTCTGTCTGTCCCTGTCTATCCCTCTCTCTGACTCTCTCTCTAGTAAACAAACAAAAAATTCCATTATAAACATTTACAACTTTTGTACTCGTCTGTACTTGATATGAACTGTTTGATGTTTAGCGGCAATGTGAAACCCACATTCTTTTAGGCAGAGTTTGCCAGTGCACACCCAAGGTCAAACAATTTATTATTTTTGTGGTCAAGTGTGCTGAATCAAGTGGCATTGTAGCGTAGACAATAGCTGCAGTTGATAACTGAAAACATGTCCAGGCTATTTGTAAAATGAAATAATTGTTTTATTTGCAATATAACCCCTTCAAGCTCACTCTATTAATTAAATATTGTTTCAAATGATTGCGATACAGTTTGGATATTTATATGGTATGCAATTATATTTTTATTTTTTTTTATTTTTATTTTTTCATTTTTCTGAAGCTGGAAACAGGGAGAGACAGTCAGACAGACTCCCGCATGAGCCCGACCGGGATCCACCCGGCACGCCCACCAGGGGCGACGCTCTGCCCACCAGGGGGCGATGCTCTGCCCATCCTGGGCGTCGCCATGTTGCGACCAGAGCCACTCTAGCACCTGGGGCAGAGGCCAAGGAGCCATCCCCAGCGCCCGGGCCATCTTTGCTCCAATGGAGCCTTGGCTGCGGGAGGGGAAGAGAGAGACAGAGAGGAAAGCGCGCCGGAGGGGTGGAGAAGCAAATAGGCGCTTCTCCTGTGTGCCCTGGCCGGGAATCGAACCCGGGTCCTCCGCACACTAGGCCGACGCTCTACCGCTGAGCCAACCGGCCAGGGCTATATTTTTATTAAAATAATATTGTATATTAAAATTTTTCACTCACTTACATTTATTCATAAACAAATTACATAATGAAATTTTGTTTACTTAAACGAGTCGTTTTTGTATTTAACATTTTTTTTAATTTTAATATTTCATCCGGCCTGTGAAAAAGTTTTCTTTCTAATCTGGCCCGAGGGCAAAACCTGTTGGCCACGCCTGTCCTAGGGCCTCTGGTTGAATGTTAGCTTAGCGGCATTCCATTGACTTAGCCAAGATCACTCAGTGGAGTTTGCAGAGTGGCTCTGCAAGGGCAAGCCATCAGCAGTGAGCGTGGAGAATTCAGAGCATACCCAACAAGCACTTTCATTCTAGACATCCGTGAAATGACCTGCCTATTGCAGCAAGGAGGTAAGACAAGTGAAATAAAGGAACAAGAAATGGCAGATCTTAGCCATCTGGCAGGACGCACACTGTTGTGCAGTTTTGCATCAAAAGGGTTACACTCTATGGGGCCTGGCCAGGCTTATGGTCTCAGGCCCGTGTTTGTCCACCCCCCATTTGGTTCCCAGAAGAAAAAGAGTTCTGATTTGCCATACAAAAGCAATGTAAGTGGCCCTAGGTATTATGTCTAAACCATAATTATTTATGACACTGGACCATATGGGCCATGTCCCCAAAACATTGG
Organism: Saccopteryx bilineata; assembly: GCF_036850765.1. Lineage (NCBI taxonomy): Eukaryota > Metazoa > Chordata > Mammalia > Chiroptera > Emballonuridae > Saccopteryx > Saccopteryx bilineata. The sequence goes on along the minus strand of NC_089492.1, from coordinate 161,142,226 downwards.
ATATAACTGCCAGTGTTGCTGTAAGCCCTCCTTCCAGGGTGAGCAGAGAAAGCATCACTTGGGACTAATCTGCGCTGTCCTGGTTTTGGCTGGAGGGGGGGTTTGCTGTTGTTTTTGTTTTGTTTTGTTTTGTTTTGTTTTTGAGAGAGACAGGAACATCAAGCTGCTCCTATGTGTGCCCTGGCTGGGAAATCAAACCAGCAATCTCCATACTGGGACAATGTTCCAACCAACCAAGCTATCTATGGTTTGATTGATTGATTGATTTCTAGAGAGACAGAAAGAGGAAGGGAGAAAGGAGAGGAGAAAGGGAAGCATATATTTGTTGTTCCACTCAGTTGTCCATTCATTGGTTACTTCCTGTATGTGCCTTAACCAGGGATTGAACCCACAGCCTTGTTGTTTCTAGAAAACACTCTTAACCGACTGAGCTAATGGGCCAGGGCCACCCTAGTCCTGGTTTGAGGCCCAGGCTGGCACGGATCTGAATGCGAATGGATGACGCTCACGGTTGGTTGAGCAGTGTTAGTGGGCCTGCCTGTCCTCCCCATTGCCATTCACTTAGCACTCGAGTCACATTGTCCAACCCTGGAAGGAATGAGCATCAGTCTGTAAGGCATTCTCCAAGGGGCCATTGTAACACTCTATGAGTCCCCCATTGGGCTGTACCAGAGGTGGAAATGCCAGCCAATGTGGAGGGCCACAGCCCATTTTTGTACTAAGTGTCCAGTGAAATGGAAGCCCTGATCACTCTCAGTGACTTCTGGGAGCCATATGAAACACATAATTGCTTCACTCCCCGAATGGTTGCTCTTTGGTTAGCCTTCCCACTCGGGTAGATCTGTAGAATACCCATGGTGGTATCCACACAGGTTAAGGCAAACTGGAACCCCTTGCTGTGTGGCAAGGGTCCAATGCAGTCCACCTGCCATTGGGTCAGGGGTGTCCCACCCTGGCCCTCCTGTCACACTGTTACACTGTCACAGGGGAGGGGACATGGTTGTCTTTCAACACACACCGGGCATTGCTGACACGCAGTCACTACCTTTGTGGATAGCAGTGGGAGGCCCCAGGCTTTAACAGTTTCCCACACGGTTCTTTGACCCACATGGCATAGTTTCCAATGTAGCCACTAGGCAGTGTCTGCTGCTGGAGCATCTTCCAGCCAGCAGACTCGTGCCAAGGCATCTGCTTCCTCGTTGCCCAGAATCTACAAGGGTTAGTGACCTCTGATGTGGAATACAGTCACAGCCTTTTCATGGCACATGCACCACAGGTTGGCCCACATAGCCTGCTCCCAAAGAGGTTTCTGCTGTATTGTCCATCCTGCGTGTTCCCAGGCAAGGAGCCAAAGTGTCAGTCCTTGGTATACGTACTGCCCAACTGTCAGTACAGATAGTCGGTGGTCCAGGTTCCTGAGTGATGATGATCATACCAGCCAGAATTCAGCCCATTGGTTGCTTTGTCTTTCCCCATTCTCTAGCCAGGAGCCATCTGTGCACCATGCTTCTTCAGGAGGCTTCCCCTTGTGGATGGGTGATGGCAGCAGCATCTCCAGTTTGGGCTTTGGTCGTCCAGTGTCCTGATATGTCTGTCACCAGTCCTAGAATAGCCTGCAGTTTTTTGCTTAATGGACTGGTGGAAAGGTGTCTTCTCTGGTGGAGATGTGCACGCCACTTGGGCAGGTGGATGTCTGTGCCAACATACTCTTGGGCCATTGTGTGACAGAGTGCAACCAGCCAGCAGTGGGTAGGTGGTAAAGCCTTTGAGTGGGGCCAGTACTGTTGTGGCTTCTGTTGCTAACAGTGCTTGATACACTGCATTAATTTGTTGTTCAATGGGACTATCTTGGCCCTTGGCCCCATGCTACAGTTGGGACCAGAATTCTAATGGTGTCCTCATCATGCCTTGTTGTTGCCATAACCCCCAACCATACCCCTCAGGTGTTATGTGAACAATTAGTTCACACAGTTGGCTCTGGTTAACTACACCCAGAGCCCATACTGGCTATGGCTTGCTTAGCAGCCTGAAAAGCTGCCTCATGGTGCTCCATCCAATCCCATTCCGTCCCTTTCCACACCAGTTGAGCCAAATGGGGAATGAAGACCCTGAAATAGCCTAACAAACCTAAAATCTCCTGCAATTGCTTGGCCCACTGTGGTTGCAGATAAGCCTGCACTTTTCCATGACTGTGGCTGGCATCACCTTTGTCTTATCCAACCAGATAACCCCCAAGAATTTGACAGATAAGCCAAGGCTTTGCACTTTGTGCTCATTGACCTCCTGTCTTCACTGTGGGAGGTGGATTAGCAAAGAAGAAGCTGCTTTCTCTATGGCGGGAAGAGAGCCAGGGGTTAGCATGACATCATCAATATGACACAATAGCACTTCTGCCAGCCTGGACCAAGCTAACAAACCAGGTGCCACAAGCCCATGGCAGATAGTAGAGCTGTGCAAATATCCCATAGGCAACACAGTGAAGGTCCATTGTTGCCTCTCTCGAGTAAAAGCAAATTGGTCTTGACTATCTTCAGTAATAGCTACAGAAAAGAAGACATTAGCTAGGTTAGGAACATAGTGATATGTCCTGAGCTGATGACTCAAAGCATCTAGCAAGTGTGTGATATCGGGAACTGCTGCATCCAAGGGAGGCACTACTTTATTTAACTCTTTGTAGTCCATGGTCATGCGCCAAGTGCTCTCTGTCTGGCTTGCAGATGGGCCACATGGGCATGTGGTAGGGACTATGGGCTAGACAAATTACCGTATTTTTTTGTCCCATAAGACACACCTGACCATAAGACACACCTAGGGTTTTAAGGAGGAAAATAAGAAAAAAAATATTCTGAATCAAATGGTGTGTTAAAATATTTAATAAAATACCGTACTTTTTGCTTCATAAGACACACGAGAGTTTCCCCCTCCACTTTTTTTTGGGGGGAGTGTGTCTTATGGAGTGAAAAATACAGTATATTTGCTTTGGCCAATTCCTGCATGGTTGCTGTTATCTCAGTATGCTCCCCTAGCAGCTGGTACTGGGAGACATTCACCACCCATCCAAGGGATGGTGGCTGCACAGGATGGTGGGGGCGTGCTGAGTATGTCCCTATAGGACAGCCTTCACTGCCCTTGCTCTTAAGTGAAATTCACTGATGGTTATTTGCAGGCTCATGCCCACCAGTATAACTCCAAAAATATACTCAGGAATGGAGGAGACATACACTCAGAAAAGACAGAGTGGGGGGAGTTATCCCACCCCAAGGGTGAAAGTAATGGCTCACACACAGATAGCTGATAAAGGTCCCCTGAAGTGTTCAGGGTTGCCATATATGAGTGTACACTCAGCGCTAGTGTTCACAAGGGCCAATACCTAGTGGGCATTTTGTGGGGACCAATAGATGGCTAGTTCTATAAGTGGCGTCTGATCCCCAGTGGTCCCTGGCAGTCAGGTCCCTCGGCCTTCCTCCTAGGGGAGCAGAAGGCACCAGCTCCCCAAGGGTGTGCAGGTGGCAACTGGACCAGGAAGTCCTTGATGTCTGACAGTGGTAGGGCCAGTAGAGTAGCAGCATGGATGAAGGCCACTCCACAGAATGCACATTTGTCTTTGGCCAGGGCTGCCACTGCTGCTCTTCCATCAATTATTGCCAAAGAGCAAGAAGAACCCGATTAGGCTGTCCATCAATCTTGGCAGTGTCTACTCCCACTTTCACAAAGTCTATCCATACCTGAGTGTGGGGAAACCTTGACGAGCCCATTGTTACCAGTGGCAGCATCCCATTTTCCTGGTCTTTTTTCTGCTTTCCTCCCTTTACCCATCTCATCTCCTTTTTCTGCCTCAAGATCTATACTTCTCCCAAATCAGTGACTATTTGGGTTACAACCTGTATAGGTTGCTCCATAGGGGTGGAAAGAATGGGAAAGAGTGCGCCAAGATAGATGGGAGGGACCGTCTGCATCACTCAGTCCAGCCTGAGTATGCAGCCTAGCTGTGGTGTGAGTGACCAGCTGGGTGGGGGTGGGGGGCTGTGCCCCTCCTTACACCCTTTGTTGCTGAGACTTAATCTTCTGTACCACCACTGGGTGGCCTGCCAGGGGCACCTCTGCCTTCTCCTTATCAGTAAGCACAATTTCACTGTCACCATTGGAGTCAAAGTCACTCTCAGTGGTCAGGTCCCATTTCCATGGGTTACACCTGCTTTGAGAGACCATTGCTCTGACCCAGGCCCCAGCCACGGGGCAGCCCCAACTGTGAGCAAAGCAACAGGCTACTACTGCTAATTGTTCACTAGTCTGTTCCAGCTGTTTTCCCAAAGCCTCCTTATTATCAGCTTGCATAAGCTGCATGTTCCTTTCTAGCTTAAGTTCTAAACTCTGTACTTTCAATTTGGTAGCTGTTTCTGTGTGACAGTGCATAAGGTACCCAGGAGGGGCCCCGCAAGCGCCACCACAGCTCTCTTTAAGTCTTTCCTCTTACTCAACCTAAAATGTTCCTCCACCACCATCAGGGTGGCTAAGACATTAACAGGACTTTCAGTGGCATCCTCCAGTTCCTCAGCAGACCCCAAGAGTCCACTATGGCAACCTTAGGCGACTGTAGCTGACTGGCCAGCCCAGGACCCACCCCAGCATTCCCCGCTCAGTATGTCACTCAGGTTCAATTCAACTTGGGGTTCCTTGGGTTCGCACAGTCCTGCTGACTGTGCCAACTGTAATGGAGGAGGTCCAGACCCAGAAAATCAATCTGTTGTTGTTGTGGGATCCCAACTCCAAGGAGGACTACACAGAGCAGACACAGCCTTTGTTACTTACAGACGGGCTAACACGGATGGCAGTCTGTGGTGAAAGTACCGTGCCCCTGCTGGGGGTGGAGGTTGCAGTTTAAATAGCTAAACCCTGGATGGTTACTCAAGTGAAACTATTTGTCTAAGTGCAAGCAAGCAGGTGAGCAGGGGGTAAGAGAAAGGGTATGAACCATTTTGTACTGTCCTTCCTTAATACATTGGGTTTTTTTGTTTGTTTGTTTGTTTTTGTATTTTTCTGAAGTTGGAAACAGGGAGGCAGTCAGACAGACTCCTGCATGTGCCCAACCGGGATCCACCCAGCATGCCCACCAGGGGGCGATGCTTTGCCCATCTGGGGCATTGCTCTGTTGTGACCAGAGCCATTCTAGCACCTGAGGCAGAGGCCATAGAGCCATCCTCAGCGCCCAGGCCAACTTTGCTCCAGTGGAGCCTCGGCTGCAGGAGGGGAAGAGAGAGACAGAGAGGAAGGAGAGGGGGAGGGGTGGAGAAGCAGACGGGCGCTTCTCCTGTGTGCTCTGGCTGGGAATCGAACCCAGGACTCCTGCATGCCAGGCCAACACTCTACCACTGAGCCAACCGGCCAGGGCGATACATTGTTCTTAAGAAAACCTTAGTTCCAATTTTACTCCTCTTTATCTCACAGACTATGGTAAGGATGCTGTGACCACAGCGCCATGTGGCTGGGGGAGGGGAAGAGCCATGTCCAGACTTCACCCTACAACAAAATAGCAGGAAACACCCAATCAGAGCAGCAAAAAAATTTTTTTAATTTTTTAATGAAGATAGTTTAAATGAGGATCTTTGGGACAACATGAAGTATAATAACATCTGCATCATAGGGGTACCAGATGAAGAAAAGAGAGAGCAAGGAATTGAAAATCTATTTAAAGAAATAATGGCTGAAGCCTTCCCTAACCTGGTAAAAAAAAAATTAAAAGACACAAAAAAAACCAGAAAGTGCAGAGAGTCCCAAACAAGGTGGGTCCAAAGAGGCCCACACCAAGACACATCATAATTAAAATGACAAAGTTTAAAGACAAAGAGGATTCTTAAAAGAAGCAAGAGAAAGAGAGTTACCTACAAGGAAGCTCTGATAAGAGGAGACTTCGCTTGGGGTGGTGAAAACACAATATAATATATTGATGATGCATTATAGAACTATACATTTGAAACATAATTTTATTAACCAATGTCACCAAAAAAAGTCAATGCAATTTTTTGCCTGACCTGTGGTGGTGCAGTGGATAAAGTGTCAATCTGGAAACGCTGAGGTTGCCGGTTCAAAACTCTGGGCTTGCCTGGTCAAGGCACATATGGGAGTTGATGCTTTCTGCTCCTCCCCCTTTCTCTCTCTCTCTCTCTCTCTCTCTCTCTCCCCTCTCTATAACGAATAAATAAAATCTTTATAAAAAATAAAAAATAAAAGTTATCTACAAAAATAAGTTTTAAAAAAAAGTCAATGAAATTTTTAAAAAATTTTAATTAAAAGAGGCTATTAAGATTTACTTACATAACCTGACCTGTGGTGGCGCAGTGGATAAAGCGTCGACCTGGAAATGCTGAGGTCGCCTGTTCGAAACCCTGGGCTTGCCTGGTCAAGGTACATGTGGGAGTTGGTGCTTCCAGCTCCTCCCCCCTTCTCTCTCTCTGTCTCTCTCCTCTCTAAAAATGAATAAATAAAATAAAAATAAAAAGATTGTATAAAAAAAAAAAAAATATTTACTTACATAGACCTGGTTCAGAACTTTGCTAAATTATTTATTTTTTCCTGTGTAATGGTTTATATTATGAGCTTACAATCAGGGAATAATTTAAGCACTGCTTCCATATGAATAAAAATAAATACAGATTATTTTTTTGCATACCAAAAATACTGATTTTTACTTTAGGCTTAATTGGTGATAAACAGTAGAAGGAACAAATTTTCTGCCTCCTGACTTTCTTGCAAAAATGGTATTCCTAGAAATTGTAATATCTACTTACAGAGTAGTTCATGATATTGCAGAACAGATTGATGAACAGTTGATTAATGTGTACCTTCTTTAATCAGCATTGCAGAATTCTAGCACAAAATCAAATATGTATCTCAGAATTATATATATATATATATATATATATATATATATATATATATATATATATGAGAAATGTCCCAAAACTGAAGGATACAAGCTAGACAAATGAGTCCATTGAGTACACTTCCACAAAATAAAAAAGACAAAGATACAGTATCATAAAATTATAGAATATCTAGAAAGATACTAAAAAGCTTCCAGAGAGAAAGCAGTCTAACTTAGACCTGGGGAATGGAGGGATACAAGAAGACTATTCTTTTAAAATAATATTATAGGCCCTGGCCGGTTGGCTCAGTGGTTCAGCATCAGCCCGGCATGTGGATGTACTGGGTTCAATTCCCAGTCAGGGTACACAGGAGAAGTGCCCATTTGCTTCTCCATCCCTCTCCCTCTCATTTCTTTCTTTCTCTCTCTCTCTCCTCCTCCCCTCCTGCAGCCAAGGCTTGATTGTAGTAAGTTGGCCCAAGGCTCTAAAAAATGGCTCCAGTTGCAACAGAGCAAGGGCCCCAGATGGGCAGGGCATCACCCCCTAGTGGGCTTGCCGGGTGGATCCCAATCAGGGTGTATGCGGAAGTCTGTCTCTGCCTCTACTCCTCTCACCAGATAGATGATGATGATGATAGATGATAGATGATAGATGATAGATAGATAGATAGATAGATAGATAGATAGATAGATAGACAGATAGATAGAGTTATAACAGATTTACCTGATACATTTGAACATAATGGAAGAAGAGTTCTATTTTCAAGTCAGTTTAGAGATGAATAAGTAACTAAAAAACTAAAGCAAAAGGAAAAGAGGGCTGTTATCAATTCAAAGGAAATTAAAAGTTGTACAAGAAAGGAAATATTATAATACACTCCTGGGTTTAGCTATGAGTAAATATTGACAATAATTAAAATGCTGAATACTGATTTAACTAAAATTGAGATGTAATAACTAACTATATCAAGAAAATAGGGTAGAAATATGTGTTGGGGAGGGAGTTGTTTTTTGTTTGTTTTTAGTGAGAGAGACAGAGAGAGGGACAGATAGGGACAGACAGACAGGAAAGGAGAGAGATGAGAAGCATCAATTCTTTGTTGCGGCACCTTAGTTGTTCATTGATTGCTTTCTCCTATGTGCAGTGACCCCTTGCTCAAGCCAGCAACCTTTGGGCTCAAGCCAGTGATCATGGATGGGTGCCACGACCAGCTCAGCAGTGGGTGTGCATGAAAGGAAGGTGCTACAGGACTTAAGAAAAAACACACAAGCCTGACCAGGCGGTTGCGCAGTGGATAGAGCTTCAGACTGGGATGCGGAAGACCCAGGTTTGAGACCCCGAGGTCGCCAGCTTGAGCGTGGGCTCATCTGGTTTGAGCAAAAATTCACCAGCTTGGACCCAAGGTCGCTGGCTCCAGCAAGGGGTTACTCGGTCTGCTGAAGGCCCACAGTCAAGGCACATATGAGAAAGCAATCAATGAACAACTAAGGTGTCGCAATGCACAACGAAAAAACTAATGATTGATGCTTCTCATCTCTCTGTTCCTGTCTGTCTGTCCCTGACTATCCCTCACTCTGACTCTCTCTGTCTCTGTAAAAAAATAAAATAAAATAAATAAAAATAATTAATTAAAAAAAAAAGAAAGCAATCAATGAACAACTAAGGTGTCGTAACGAAAAACTAATGATTGATGCTTCTCATCTCTCTCCGTTCCTGTCTGTCTGTCCCTATCTTTCCCTCTCTCTGACTCTGTCTCTCTCTGTCACTGTAAAAAAGATAAAAATTAAAAAAACAATTAAAGGTTCCTTTGTTTATTGCTTCAAAGAAAGAAGAAAAGACACAACTCGTGTGTGCACCACTGAAGGAGTATAACCTTTATGGAGGGCAACATGGCAATAAATGTAGCAAAAATCCTAAAAAGGAGCATACTCCAAATTAAAATCAAAAAGGAATTTCACTACAGGCCTATTAGAATGGCTACTCTTTTTTTTTTTCTTTTTTCTTTTTTGTAACTGTCAATATCAAGTGCTAGAGAAACTGGAGCTCTCATTGCTGGTGGGATGAAGAATAGTAAGACCATTATGATTTATATTTTTGACACAGAACAATGTTCACAAAATAGTTATTAAAAAGGTTATATGCCAATTATGTAAATAGTATGGCACTATTTTTGTAAAAAGTACAATATCTATGTGCATAAAAATATGCATTTAAATGTAGCTTCATAGAAAAAAGTTTGTAAGATATCAGAATGTTAACAGTGGTTATCTCTAATTGTGAGAATTTTGAGTGATTTTTTTAATCTTCTAATTTCCCTAAACTAATCAGGTAGTACTTCTATAATTAATAATTAAGAGGAAAAGTAACAAGCCATTGCCAAGATCTGATGTTCTCCAGCATTTTGGAGCCATCCAAGTAACTGTTTCCTTTTCATTGTTTTAAAAAAAGAAAAGAATTGGGCCTGACCTGTGGTTGCGCAGTGGGATAAAGCGTCGACCTGGAACACTGAGGTTGCCGGTTCGAAACCCTGGGCTTGCCTGGTCAAGGCACATATGGGAGTTGATGCTTCCTGCTCCTCCCCCCTTCTCTCTCTCTCCCCTCTCTCTAAAAATCAATTAAAAAATCAATAAAAAAAAAAGAACCACCGGTGGAAGGATTAGAACTGGTCGCCAGCCGCCTCATTTAAAAAAAGAAAAGAATAGAGTGAAATGCACAGATTTATAACCAACCTTAAATAAAATATACCTAATACATGAAATAACAAGCAAGTTGGATGGCAGAACAATGGGGAGAATGCAGAGTCTATGAGCTCATTGCATTTCAGTTTTGCAGATGTTACCTTAGAAATGACTTGAAGCTTTAAATAAAAAATAGTTAGTTTTTGTATTTGGATTTCCTCCTCAGAGCATTGCCTCATCAACTACATAGGGAAGTCACTGAGCCAGAAATGTCCTCTATTTTCTTTAAAGTTTTTTTTGTTTTTTAAGTATTTGTAACACACTTTGGGTGAGGAATTGGTCAAAACCTGATTCTTTGTCCTATTAATATTTCTACGTGATCTTGGCCAAGTCACTTTACCTTTCAAGGCTCATATCCTTTTGAAAAATGTATAGATGTTTTGAGAGAAAAATGTCAATAAAAGCACAGCACACTCTTTTGCAATAAGGTTTCAATGAAATACAAATCATTTGTCACAATCTGATCTGAGAACAGACCTCTTATTTGGGGAATGATTTAAACCTTAGTAAGCTATACATCATCACAGGATTTTGGTATATTATCCTCTAATTTCTATTTCTATAGAGATTCAGACATCAAAGTTTCTTCAAAAACAAAGAAAAATTCTCTTTAACTAGAATCTTCAAACTATCGAAAAAGTGGTACTATAAGTGTTAATGTCTTTTGCTTAAGTTGGTACAAAACCATCATTTGAGTGAGATGAATGGTAGAGAATAAGAAAAAGAAGAAGGCAGGCAAAATGAGGCGGCCACCAGAGGGAACAGAACAAATAATTACAATTCTAGAACACCATGATATCCTTTTTCCTTACTCCTTACAGAGGAAGCAGTTTACTAACTATATATATATATATAAAGGAGAATTCTGCTTTGACATAACCTCAGAGGCAGTGAGGCATGAGTCTGCCTTCCTTGGAGTGACAATTGCTATGTTCTTACATGTAACTATGGAATCTGGTTATAGTCCCATCCTGTGGAAAGATTGTTGACATTAGGTAAAGAAAACCTCACTGCTAAGTGTCTACCTGCCTTGGTTCCCATAAATACTTTGTTCTGCTGCTATTTAGAACTTCTCACCATTGCATTCCAGTAATTGGGTAAGGTATCTGAATTCCATAAGAGACTGTGAAGTTCTTTTTTTTTTTTTTTTTTTTTTTTTTTCTGAAGCTGGAAACAGGGAGAGACAGTTAGACAGACTCCCGCATGCGCCCGACCGGGATCCACCCGGCACGCCCACCAGGGGCGACGCTCTGCCCACCAGGGGGCGATGCTCTGCCCCTCTAGGGGGTCGCTCTGCCACGACCAGAGCCACTCCAGCGCCTGGGGCAGAGGCCAAGGAGCCATCCCCAGCGCCCGGGCCATCCTTGTTCCAATGGAGCCTTGGCTGCGGGAGGGGAAGAGAGAGACAGAGAGGAAGGAGGGGGTGGGGGGTGGAGAAGCAAATGGGCACTTCTCCTATGTGCCCTGGCCGGGAATCGAACCGGGGTCCCCGCACGCCAGGCCGACGCTCTACCGCTGAGCCAACTGGCTAGGGCCTGTGAAGTTCTTCAAGGCAAAGATTATGTCTTTTTTTTTTTTTTTTTTTTCAGGGACAGAGAGAGTCAGAGAGAGGAATAGATAGGGACAGACACACTGGAACAGAGAGAGATGAGAAGCATCAATCATCAGTTTTTCGTTGCGACACCTTAGTTGTTCATTGATTGCTTTCTCATATGTGCCTTGACCGCGGGCCTTCAGCAGACCGAGGAATCCCTTGCTCGAGCCAGCAACCTTGGGTCCAAGCTGGTGAGCTTTTGTTCAAGCCAGATGAGCCCACGCTCAAGCTGGCGACCTCGAGGTTTCAAACCTGGGGCCTCTGCATCTCAGTCCGACACTCTATTCACTGCACCACCACCTGATCAGGCAGGGATCATGTCTTATTAACTTTTTATTTCTAGGGTCTGGCATGGTGCCTAAAGTACACCATGCATGTCTATAATTAATGAAGGTATTGCTGCTAACCTCGACAAAACTGGCTGCAAAGAAATATTCTAGATGGCTGGAATCCCTTCAAGGAATGGCAAATCCCTTACCACCTCTGCTTCCCCAGGGAATTCGTTCTCACGTGGTTCCTCAGACCAGTGGCCTCAGCATCAATTTGTGACCTGTTAGAGATTCAAATTTCTAGACATACCCCAGACCTATTGAATCAGAAACTGGAGGGGCAAAGCCCAGAAATCTGTATTTTAATAAGCTTTCCAGATGATTCTGATGCACACTGATGTTTGAAAAGGAGTGATGCAGGAGGAGAAAGTTCAGTGGCTGGTTCAGCTTAACAACTCTATGACAAACCACAGGAAAATCCCTAAATCCCTCACAATTTAGTCTTTACAAGGTAAACAAGGGAGTTGTAATGATGTCCAAAGACTCTTCTGGTCTAAAATTTTGTGTAATACAAAAAGTGGAAAGAAGGTAAATAAATGTCCCAATGATTAGATTCATTCATTCAATCAGCAAATATTTATGTACTAGGCAGTACTCAGGACATGGAATCAATGCATGACACAAAATTACTCCATTTTAATTAAAGTTGCAACATTTCAGACCACAAATTCTTACCTGTCTTCTGTCTACAAGATTCTCATAGTGCGTCTGTCCTACGATGTGAACTGAAAAACTGAGGAAGTGAACCAAAAAGTTCTCACCAGTCCTCCTCCATATTACTTTGACTTTAACTTTTGGAAGATTTTGTGTTTACTTACGGGGCTTCAGTACCAATGTGTCATTGACAAGCATGTGATAATGAATGTGATTATCTAACAGTTTAGTCTATCTCTGGGTCTATCTACATTACTTCATGAAAAAGTCGCTTGTACTTTTAGGAAATCAAATTCCATCTAATTTTATCTCCTCATTGATTCTGTCTTCTCAGCCATTAGTTACCACCTGTGCTGCTTGAGTAAGTTCCTGTATTGACCATGTTCTTTTCTTCCGCTCTGCCCCTCTTCCTCATTGTACTCTCATATACACCCCACACCCCACACAAACTCAGAATATTTAGTGAGTTAAAATATTTGTGTGTGTGAGAGAGAGAGAGAGAGAAAGAGAGAGAGAGAGAGACAAAGAGAGAGAGAAAGAAAGAAAGAGATAGAGGTATAGATAGGGACAGACAAGAAGGGAGAGAGATGAGAAGCATCAATTCTTCCTTGTAACACCTTAGTTGTTCATTGATTGCTTTCTCATACATGCCTTGGGGGGGGGGGCACAGCACACCAAGTCACCAAGTCACCTCTTACTCAAGCCAGCCAGCACGGGGTCATTTCTATGATCCCATGCTCCAATCTGTGACCTTGTGCTCAAGCTGGCAATCTCGGGGTTTCAAACCTGGGTCCTCTGAATCCCAGTCTGACACTCTATCCACTGTGCCACTGCCTGGTCAGGGTTAAATATCCTTTCTTGCCCTGGCCAGTTGGCTCAGCGGTAGAGCGTTGGCCTAGCGTGCGGAGGACCCGGGTTCGATTCCCGGCCAGGGCACACAGGAGAGGCGCCCATTTGCTTCTCCACCCCTCTGCCGCGCTTTCCTCTCTGTCTCTCTCGTCCCCTCCCGCAGCCAAGGCTCCATTGGAGCGAGGATGGCCCGGGCGCTGGGGATGGCTCTGTGGCCTCTGCCCCAGGCGCTAGAGTGGCTCTGGTCGCAACATGGCGACGCCCAGGATGGGCAGAGCATCGCCCCCTGGTGGGCAGAGCATCGCCCCTGGTGGGCGTGCCGGGTGGATCCCGGTCGGGCGCATGCGGGAGTCTGTCTGACTGTCTCTCCCTGTTTCCAGCTTCAGAAAAATGAAAAAAAAAATATCCTTTCTTTTTAAAGGACCTTTTAAGATAAAACAAAGCAAAAGTCACTCCACTTGGACATTTTTGGTAAAGACCTGTTCCCACTTCACTACCTATGGAAGGACAGGAGGTGGCGCCAGAAGGCAGAGGAGTGCCTTGGTTTTCACAGGTTTTAGCCAAACTTGCAGTGAGGCACAACTGGAGAGGAAGAAGTAGGAATTAAAACAAAGGGGCCAGAGTCTGAGTAGCAATTAAGGGAATACGGAGGGGGACAGGGAGTGTTGGTTGGTTGGTTGGTTGGTTGGCTGGTTTTAAACATATAAGGCCTTCATGCCACCCTAAATCAGCATGGTGACATCAGAAATATCCACAGTAAAGACAAAGGTCAAAATAAAGGCAAGTGTCTGGAGGACGGTGTTTTGCCTCCCTTCCCTCTCCTAGAAACCAGGGCTTTTGTCCTCTTGGGAAGGATGAGGGCCTGGAGAGGCTGCTCATTCAGAAGTGAGAAAGTGCTGAGTTGGGGCTAAGACATCTTTGCAAAACAATGTTCAATTGTGTAGACAAAAATTCCAAAGCCCACCAGCAGTGAAACATCTCCCAGAAGGAATCACACAAAACATTTGAAATTAAAACTCTTTTAAACTAAAAAATTCATAGACCTAACAAGCCACACTATCTGCCTTGGGACATTGAATGGCAGCCTCAGGCACTCCCAGAGAAATCTGAGGTCATTCTGTTCAGGCCCCTTCTTTTGTACCATGCACAAGAAGTCTCTGATTGCTTGGTCGTCGTCCCCCTCCCCTCCCCATTACTCTGTGATACCATTCTCATTCCCAGGAAGTCTAATTTACACTTTGCCATTTATTCTTCTTAGAAGGGCTGGAAACAAAACTTTCCTGTACGGGAAAGATAATTCAGAAGGTGAAAATTGAGAAGAAAATGACATCTGCAAAATAACTTTGCTTTGCAGATTAATCACAGAAAGGCATGGTGGCTCCTGCCTCTGCAGGCGTTGGCAATTCCTACTCTGTTCATTTGGCTTTACTTTGTTTTGGCTATATACTACCAGCTAGCAGGAGCAAGGAAGGCAGACAGAGGGAGTTAAAATGGGAGCATCCTCCGGGCTGGTCAAGTATATAGAGAAGAGATTTCAATGTCTGGTTTGAAATTACCTGTGGGTTTCAAATTCTTTAATGAGGGATTTAGAATGTACATTCCAATCGGGATTTCCAGTCCCATGGGGAAGCAAGCAGCAGCCCACATTCTTGACACAGTCAGCTCGCCCAGCTCCCAGGTGGCTGGTTTCACTCAGTCCTACAGGTCCTGCCCAACAAGGGTTGAGCAGGAGGGGAGACCCTGGGTCCCTCTTCCCAACTGGATCACATGGTCTCTCTCCGCTCCCTCCCCTCTCTTTCTTTGGAGCCCCCCCTTTTTTTTTAACTGAGGCAGAGAGAGAGTCAGAGAGAGGGATAGACAGGAACAGACAGGAACGGAGAGAGATGAGAAGCATCAATCATTAGGAGAGATGAGAAGCATCAATCATTAGTTTTTCGTTGTGACACCTTAGTTGTTCATTGATTGCTTTCTCATATGTACCTTGACCATGGGCCTTCAGCAGACCGAGTAACCCCTTGCTCGAGCCAGCGACCTTGGGTCCAAGCTGGTGAGCTTTGCTCAAAGCAGATGAGCCCACGTTCAAGCTGGCAACCTCGGGGTCTCGAAGCTGGGTTCTCCACATCCCAGTCCGACGCTCTATCCACTGCGCCACCTCCTGGTCAGGTTGGAACCGCCTTTTTTAAAGATTGTTTCTAAGGTCTCCTCATCTCTCCTCCTGCCCTGGCCTGCCCAGGCCAGGGGTTAGTGTCCTTTTCAGTGACAAAAGCCGCCCTAGATCTGGTCTCCCTGGGGAGGCAGCCTGGCAGTTGGAGCCGCTGTCTCTCCATGGTGCTGCTGCAGCCCCTCCCCCTCTGGGCACACAAATGGGCTTTATACAACAAACAAAACCACCCTCCCGCCCAGGCCACACAGGCACGTGGACCCAGGGCTCACCGTGGGAAGGGGGTGGTGACAGGGGCTCCAGACAAGTTCTCTTCACCTCGCTCCTCCTTATTTTCCACAACCCAGGTTTTAGTCCTTAACTTCCTACCCTGAGTCTCCCAACTGATTGTTACCTGTCTCCTAACTGGGCTCTTCCTATTCCAAAGCAGGTCGAATTCTGCAGGAGATTGGGAAAAGGTCCTCCCACAATCTTCCTCATTCCACTGAGGGAGTTGCTCCTCAGAGGGGCCATCGGGGAATGAGAACATGGGTCCCCCTGCCTCCTCCCGCTCCAGGGGACACCCGTCAGAACAGAGTCAGTGTGAAAAGCAGAGGAAGGAAGAGCTCACCCTAGCTGGGCTCCTGAGCCAGGGCCAGGCTCCAGTGAACACCGCAGGAGCTCGGAGCAGAGCACTGGGGCTCTAAGCAGGGCCATCCTGCATGCCTAATCGGCTATTTAAGGAGCAGTTGGCCAGCAACACAGGCAGCCCCTGCTCCCCACGTACACTATCCAGAGCCACCTTAAAAGCAGGAGGCAATTGTGAAGTCGCTGGCCAGCAAGTGGAGTGAAGACTATAGAGGGAGATAAAAGAGAGGACAAAGAGAAAAGACATTGAGATTTGTCCTGGGGACCCCGAAACCCACGGTGCTCTACTGAAAGCCAACTGCCTGGAAGCCCGCGGAGATAGAGACAGCAAGAGAAAAAGAGATAAATACATTCAACTTCAGGATTCTCTCTTTCTGCCCTTGTCCTCTAGTCTCCAAACTCCCAGGACCTTGTGCTCCTCCTGAGGATACCATGATGTTTTTCCAGATCCTGCTAGAGGTGATTTGGATCCTGGCTGTGTTCGGGGGTAGGTACATCTGAATGTCTGTGTGTCTGTCTGTGCTGACATCCACATGTTGTTATGTAAGCTTAACCCCAGGGAAAAGGAATGTAAAAGAAAGTCTAGGGACTAGAAAAATAGGCTAAGGGATTGGGGCAGGGGCACAAGGGTGGGGAGACCACTTTGCTTCTTTCCTTTGCCTTTCCAGCCCTGCTGTTAGTAAGGATGGGGGAGAGCTGGCCCTGGAGCAGAATGTGTACACACACTAGGGAATCTCTGGGCAGGCTACACATTCTCTCCAGAGCTCTTTCCCCCACTACCCTAGTCCCAGGCAGCCCTCTTGGCCTTCTTAATTTACTAACTCCTCCAATTAGGGAGCAGAAAAGCCCTAAAGTGAGAGAATCAAGGACTGATGGTGGAGAGGCAAGGACTCTGCGTCACCGGCCTAACTCAGACCCTGATCCCTGACTGTGCACATCATGGCCAAAGTCCCCTTTGAGTCTATGGACAGACTGATTTCCCAGTTTACCCTGAAAGCAGTGGTAATATTAGTCAACATTGTTGGGCCCTTTACAGTTTACAAAAAATGTTCAGGAGCTCCCAGGAGATGAGGAGGAACTCTTAGGAGTATAGGCTAAGTGTCCTCAAGTCCCTGACACCTAATTTTTGTGTTTCCTGTGCCTTGCACAGTATCCAGCACACAGTAGGTGCGTGATCAAGACTTGCTGGAAGACAGGGTGAAGGGTGTTGTCTGGAGAGCAGAAGTGGAACGCAGAGAGGATAATGAGGAAGCCAAATGGAGAGTTGCAAAGTGCATATGAGGAACAAGGAAAAAATAGGGCAAGAGTCCCCAGGAAGAGATGTAGAATTAGTACATTTGGTGGAGGAGAGGGGTAAGGCTATCCAGGGACAGAACCAGGGATTAGAGCTGTTGGGATGTATACTGAGCTGATGAAGGAGAGGCTGCCTCCAGCCCCCCCTTAGGTTGCTTCCCAGTGTTGTCTGAACCAAGGGCTGGGCTAGTGGAAGAGCCCCAGATTGAGATCAGGATATCTTACAAATCTGAGGGATTTAAAGGAATAAGAGAGGAAGGAATTTAGGATTTTTCTCCATTTCTAGCAGTTTGAGTCATGCAGAGAAAATCTGCAAGAAGGCCTCCCTTATTCCCCTTGCAGCAGTTTGGCCCTGGGTGAGGGCTAGACCAGCAGACCCCCTGCCTTGCAGCCTGACAGGACTGCAGGAGAGCCTGCCATGTGACCCGGTTGGCAGCTCTCTTTTCCACACACAATGCTTCACTTTCATCCTGTCCCTGCCAGCCAGGCTGCTTGTGCCCACCCAGCACCCTCAACATAGAGTGGACCCAACTCCCACCTTCTCCAGCCATCTGTGAGGAATCTAGGGAGCAGGTTCCTGGGGATGGGGAAAGTTTCCTCCTATAGGGTTACTGGGACCAGAAGGAGGAAGTGATAGGTTCATTGCCAGCTCAGTGCCTTGGTTCCTGCAATGCTTCAGAGCAAAGGAATTATCGCCCTTCTCCCCTCAGTACCACCACCCACACTCTGAGCTTCCTTCCCCTCCCTTGTTCATCCCTTTCCTTCAAACCCCCTGCTGCACCCTCACCTCACCCCAATCTTCTAAGTGTCAGTTTGGCTTGGCACAGGCTGGAGAAAAGTAAAGATTGGGCAGACTGCACATTTGGGTCTAGGTTAATTTTAGTGCCCAGGCTTTATCTCTTTATTTCTCCTCCCCCTTTATGCAGCAAGCACAAGCACGGCCTGGCTGGTGATTTTAAATAGGCTCCCCCACCCCACCCCACCTTTCCACCGAGGTGTCCAGTTTCAGGGCTTCCTAGGGGAAGTGCTGGCCCAGAGGGAGGAGAAAGAGTGGGCAGAGAGGTGGAGCGGCACACAGAGTGCCTGGGGAGGGCCCTGCCCCAGGCTGCGCTGATTTTAACTGGAACTACTCTGCCTTGCAGGTCAACACTGGACATATGAGGGTGAGAGCTGAACCCAAGGCCTACCTACACCCCTTTCACACTGGGACCTCTTCACCTGGCAGGAAGATTTATGTCATATGGTTTCCTTTAGATTCTTGCCCTAGCTTCTTCCCTTCCTCACCTCCCCTGCCCTAGGTTTTGCATATGTGACGCCTAGACCCTGTTCTAACCACCAAATCCCACACCTCCTGATTCAGCAGAAAAGCTGGTTATGTCCTCAGTTTGTGGGATGAGGGAGTTGGAGTGGAAAGCAAACTTGGATGGGGAAGATGAACCATGAGCTTAGCTGCCGATTCACCTCCTAGCTCTTTCTATCCTAATTGATTCTACCCCCAACCTGCATCTGGAATTGGGACAGAACTTGAGGTCAAGGTCAGGCTGAGCAAGAGGCTGGGAGGATAGTTTGTGATCCTGGTAGAGGTGGAATTCAACTCCTTTGAACTTCTAATTAATAACTGAATTCCAGAGTCAATACAAGGTCCAGGATGAGAGCAAAAAGCAAATGAGATAAAGTCAGCAGATCCAAATACCAAGGCCACTTAATAGGGGGCCCCACAGAGACACTGCCTCTCTAGGATCATTTTATTTTCCCAGTTCCCCTGCTCTTACTCTGATCTCCCTCCCTGGGCATGCAGGCTTTCTATCTAGTCCCCTTCCTCTCATTCAGCTCTCTTGTCCTCAAACTACAGGTAAGTAAAAGCCATTATCCCCCATTTACCAGAAAAGCTGGGGACTCACCGCTGTCTCCAGGTAGGTGGAGGGAATTCCAACATTGGTCCAGCAGGGCTGCTACCTCACCCAGCCATGTACAACTGGGTGCTTCATCTGGGGTGAAAAGAAGTGCATTCCTACTGCCACACAGATATGTAGCTTGGTGGAGGATTGCTGAAGGGTTGCTGGGGCCAGAGGGCAGGACAAATGTCTGTGGTAACCTCCCCCCACAGGTCCACATGGTCAACACCATTGGTCAGCCTCTTACCCTGAGTGTGGAAGCAATGCCCAATCCCCCATCAATATCCAAACAGACAGTGTGATTTTTGACCCAGAGTTGCCCCCTCTGCAGCCCCACGGATATGAGCAGCCTGGCACCAAGCCTTTGGAGCTGCACAATAATGGCCACACAGGTAAAAAGCTCAGCTCCAAGGTGAAAGTTCGTTCCAACCATGCAAGTCAGGGAGAAGAAGCACTGCCCACTTCCACATTCTGAGCAGGCTTCCGCTATAGATTTAGAGATGTGAGAATAGGACTGAGGCTCCTGTAGCTGAAAGTGGGAACTGAATGTCTATGATCAAGCTCTGTGGGTGGATCAGCATCACCTTGATCTTCACTGAGAAAGATGTGCTAGAAAAGCAGTGGCTTATGGGAAGAACTGGGTGCTATTGGTGGAGGAAAACAGAAAAGCCTGGCAGTCTCCCAAGGACTGGTGGCAACCCAAGGGTGGGGATGTCTCCACATTCCTCCATCAACCTAGCTTGCTCTTTTCTTCACAGTGCAGCTCTCTCTACCCCCCACCATGTATCTGGAGGGGCTTCCCCAGAAATATGTAGCTGCCCAGCTCCACCTCCACTGGGGTCAGAAAAGATCCCCGAGGGGGTCAGAGCACCAGATCAACAGTCAAGCCACAGCTGCAGAGGTACCAGGGATTGAAACTTGGACTAGGGCACAGGACAGGCATGGTCAGTGCCAGGGATAGAGGATCTGCAAACTAGAACAAGTCATACTTCGAAAAAAACGCCAACCCTTGTGGGATTTAGGGCATGCTGAAGGTGGTGGTGGTGGTGGTGGTGGTGGCGGCGGCGGCAGCTGGGGTCAAAGCTTTTGGGAGGGGATGGTGGAGAAACAGTAAATGATCCAATTTCCTCTCCCCTTAGCTCCACATCGTACATTATGATTCAGATTCCTATAACAGCTTGAGTGAGGCTGCCCAGAGGCCTCAGGGCCTGGCTGTCTTGAGCATCCTCATTGAGGTCAGTAGTCCCCACCCATTTCTTCCCAGGTCTCTCTTCATTCCCTCTGCATCCTTCAGTCCTCCTCTGCCCAGGTCTGGTGTTGGTCTCCCTCCCAGGGCAAGTCAGCAATCCCTCTGACCATTTACTCTCTACCCGAATGTCTTACTCCAAACATCAACTCATACCAACCTCTCTCCCTTTCCTCCCCTGCCAGGTGGGTGAGACTAAGAATCCAGCTTATGAACACATTCTGAGTCATTTGCATGAAATCAGGTATAAAGGTGAGCCCTAAGAATCTATTTTAGGACAAAGTGAGATTAGACTTCAGGGAAACTTGAAAAAAAAAAGGCCCTGGCCAGTTGGCTGTGGTAGAGCATTGCCCAGTGTGTGGAAGTCCCAGGTTCAATTCTCAGTCAGGGCACACAGAAGCGACCATCTGCTGCTTCTCCACCCTTCCCCCTCTCACGTTTCCCACTCTTCCCCTCCCACAGCCAAGGCTCAACTGGAGCAAGTTGGCCCCGGGTGCTGCGGATGGCTCCATGGCCTCTGCCTCAGGTGTTAAGAAAAGCTCGGTTGCTGAGCAACAGAGTAAGGGCCCTAGATGGTCAGGGTATCACCCCCTAGTGGGCTTGCCGGGTGGATCATGGTCAGGGCTCACGCAGGACGCCTCTCCTCCTCTCACTGAATAAAAAAACAAACAACAACAAAAAAACTAAGAGGCCTGGATGAGGGGCCAGGAATTTTGCTTCTGGGAGCCCTGTCCAGGTAAGCTAGGGCGCAGTGAGAGGAAGATGATCCTTAGTGTGTTCTCCCCAGATCAGTACACCTCAGTGCCCCCCTTCAACGTGAGAGAGCTGCTCCCCCCAGTGCTGGCACATTACTTCCGCTACAATGGCTCACTCACCACGCCCCCCTGCTACCAGAGTGTTCTCTGGACAGTCTTCAGCCGAAGGGCCCAGATTTCAATGGATCAGGTGAGTGGTGGTGAAGTGAGGCAGCAGAGACATAGTTGCAACCCCAGACACTTCCCCACTAAGTGACACTTCCCCCCTAATCCCACTCCTCCAGCTGGAAAAGCTTCAGGAGACACTGTTCTCTACAGAGAAGGAGCCCTCTACACTCCTGGTACAGAACTACCGAGCCCCACAGCCTCTCAATCAGCGGATGGTCTTTGCTTCTTTCATCCAAGGTGACTATACAAGGCTTGGAAAAGGAGATGGGAAACCGGGGGGTCTCAGTGGTAGGAACTAGGGAGCCCCGGGGAAGGAAAAGAAGGCTGAGGGTAAGGGTTTCTAGGACTAGCTTGGACTGGGAACCAGTCCCCAACCCTGAGTGACCAGGGGACCTCACCATGTGTAGAGGCCCTTGTGCTGCTCCCAGCTGGGATGGGGATCTGAAATCCCAGTCCCACTGACCCAAATGTTCTTCCCTTACAGCAGAATCCTTGTACACCACAGGTAAGACAGCCCCACCCAGGTATGGGGGTGGGGAGCTCCTCAGCAGCAAGGGAAGGGCTCAATACCTCTGTTAGTCCTCGGCTGACACCTCCCCTCTTTCTCTCTCCCAGGTGAAATGCTGAGCCTAGGAGTAGGAATCTTGGCTGGCTGCCTCTGCCTTCTGCTGGCTGCTTATTTCATTGCTAGGAAGATTCGGTGAGGTCCCACTTCCCATCCTTCTAGTCCTTTCTTTTCTACTGAAGAGCATTCTCCTATTCCACTTCTCAGCTTTCTCACTGAGGATCCTAGTCATGCCCATGAACCATTCCCCCTTCCAGGAAGAAGATGTCGGGTAACCGGAAGAGTGTGGTCTTCACCTCAGCACAAGTCACTGAGGCATAGTCTCCCTCTTGGGCATGATGTATGCCCTGCCATCACACATGTCAGGGAGCTTCTAGAATTGAGTACAGGGAATGGCCAGAAATACTATAGACGTAGCAGGCAGACACCTCTCCTTCCTCCAGACAGCCACAGGCAGGCCCTCATTCAAAGAAGAGCTGTGTTGTCAGTCTCTCAAAACATATAGATCAGGACCCCCTATATTGATAATGCAGAGAGCAAACTGTGTTTAGTTGCAGGGGAGGTTGGGAATGTACCCCAAAGTCCCCCACCTCCTATCTTTTATGTCCCTTTTCCTAGCTATGGGCAACATATCCCCTTAGGAAAAAGGGTGTTGATTTGGGGGTTATATGTTTGCTCAATATATTGGAAATTAAAGTTTCTCACTCACCTCTGGCTTTGAGAGGGGGAGCATTCTTTAATCCTTCAAGTGGCAGAGGCTGGCAAAGGACAGGGAAAAAGAAGCATAGGTAACTCCTTTTACCCCAATCCTGCAGGGGAGATCCAGGAAAATGCTTTTAGCCCAAAGTTTCTAACATGTTAAACCCCCAGCTCAGATTTTTGCCCTTGCAACAAACCTAGGATAGGAGGGGATCAGAGGTGCTGAGTTAGGAAGAAAGTTTGGACAAGAGACAGGAGAGGACAGAAATCTCAAGTAATATGTTATCCCCTTCCTTAAAAGGCACATTCCCCCACAATTATAAAGTCCTTTTTATTAGTCAAAATCACAATTACCTTGATTAAAAGGATATGACACACCATCCTCAGCAGAAAATGATACAGTTTATAGAAAACCTTCCCACCCCACCCCCACACACTCCCAATTAAAAACTAGAAAAAAATCTGCGCTCCTTCCCTGTGATGTCATGGCAGGCTGACTCCTCCCGGGGCACTGCAGCTCTAGAGTGTGCCAGCTCACCACAGTACCCTCCTTTTCATCTTGGGGAGAGGAGGGTGCTAGTAGTCAAGGAGGTTAAAACATTAGTTCCAGTAATGCCAGTTCCCAAACAGGCACTTCCTTCCTTTCCCCCAAGGCCTGGGACCATGAGGAAAGAGCCTAGCCATAAGGAGCAATTTGAGGAGGGAAAATATAGTCCAAGGAGGTTAGGAAAAGTCCAACATACCTCCTCCCTCCCCTTTCTCAAAAAAAAAAAAAATAAAAAAAAAGAAAGAAAGAAAAAGGAAGTTTGAGGTCTTTATCACACTAAAAATTGTTCACCTCAGACCTGAGAAAAAGACTAAGACGTCCAGTCTGGGGAGGGGGTACAGGGAAACTCAGAGCTCATCTACCCTTGAGCCTCCATTAATTTCATCTTCATGGCAATGGCTAACCTAGGCCCCTTTTCTTGACAACCTGCACTGTCCAGAACTGGAGATGGAGAAATACAAGGCGAGGAGATCAGGGGAGCACCCCAGGCACAGGCGTCCCCCCCAGGGTCCCTCAATCCTCGGGTGGGATGCGCAGGGCAGAATACACCATCACCTGACTGTCCTCCTGCCGTCGGCCTGCAGAGGGGAAGGGAGGTGAGTCTGGGAAGGGTGAGAGCAGAGCACTGACACATGGGAAGTCCTGGATAACAAGGGGGCTCCCAGATGGTGGGGATAAGTGCAGATTCAAACCCACCAGTCACTGACTGGCTGAACTGAACCTAGGCTGCTCCTGGTAAAGCCTAAAGGTCACCAGTGGACAAAGCAAAACCCTGAAGGTGGTGGGATAGGCCGACGAGGAGACAAGATAGTGAACAATGGGCCGGGGCTGGGCTCAGTCATGGGCAGTGGGCAGACAGGTGGGATCTGTCAGGTGATCAGTCCAGGTAGTCAGTCCTTACACGAGAGGCTGCGCTGGATACTTCGGAGGGACCCTCCAGCTGTAATGAAGGCCCAGAGCCCCATGGAAATAGTGACTGCATAGATGGGCAGCAGGCTGGCCTCGTACCAAGGGTTCAGGAATGTCTGGGGATAGCAGTAGAAAAGAGGTTAGAGTCTCTGTCCGCATGTCCTCTTTGGTTACTTTGACCCAAACCTCCCCCAAATATCTCACTCAAATTCCCCAGTCCTTCCCTTCAGAGCACCAACATCTTGTGCTTAAAAAGGGACTTCTGATTTTCAGCTTCCTCAGAGGTTTCTGCCACCTGCTCGCCGCAGGCCAGCTGCATCACAGTTTGGCCAGTCCATTCACACTCTCCCCAGAGCGATCCCAGAGGAGATACAGTTCATGATGAGGTGATAGACCTCTCAAGACTCACCTTTCTGGCTTCTCCCAAGATAGGTTTTAAAATATTAAGAGGTAAAGATATAGTTCCCCTCCATCCAACTCAGCATTAAATTCTTTTCTGACTCAGGCTTCTGTTCCTGACTTACCAGTCCTGATGTCAGTAGGTGACTCCCAACCACCAGGCCCAAAGTCCAGTACCGTCTCCTCTCACAGGCATCAAAGAACACAACTCCCCAAAAGGTATGGAGCAGAATGATGGCTGCTGTCAGAAAAGCTGTAGGGAGGGAGATGGGGAGGAGATACATCCCTCACCTTCTCGCAGCCTCCAGATATTGAGCCACAGAAGTCTCCAGGGAGGGCCAATAAATAAGATCAGGGCCAGGGATGGATGGCAACTGACAGGCAAAATAGAAAGTGGATCTTACCTGAAGTCAGGAAGTAATAGGGTGAATCTCCATGGATCCCAACTACACCTGGCCCAAGTGCATCAGCCAAAATATTGATAACAGAGAAGACACCACTGATGATACCGAAGGAAAGACCAGAAACTGGGGGGAGGGAGGATCTCATCAATGTCAGAGTTCACTAGAGCCTGATTACCATTGACCCCTCCCCATTCACGGTCACAATTCCCCCACACCTACTCTCCCTCCAGACCACCTCTCCTTGGAAGTCAGGTATGAAGGAAAACAAGTAGTCGCTTAGAACGTGTTGATGTTTAGAGACTTCCCTGGGAGAGGGGCTGTCCAACACCCTCCTCCAGTCCCTCCCCCTTGGCTCACCATAGGCCATCTGGCGGATGGAGATGGGTGATCTTCCGTCCTCACTCAGCGATGCTAACCCCTCATCTGCCTTCCTGGGGTGAGGTGGGGTGGAGTGGAGTAGGGGAAACATGAGGGAAGGTAGAAATGCTCCTTTCCCTCTTATAGCCACCCCTAGTGCCTCTTCTTCCAAACCACCACCCAGGGGTTGCCCCTTCTCCAAGTGCAACGCTCTAACCTTCTCCCCTCAATACCATCCATCTTCTTACTTAAGCAACTTGTAGTAGGCAAAGCGGAACACCTCCTGTAGAAGGACGGAGACCGCAGCACCAAAAATTAGGAGGCCATACTGGAGCCGGGCATCTGACGGGTCAGTCACATGGACCAAAATGAACCAGACCACAGAAGCCAAGAGCAGAGAGACCAGCCAGAAAAATGCCCTGGGGAAAAATAGGGGCAATTAGGTAGGCAAGGGTAGAGGCAACCAGAGAAATCAGAGAGGGAAACCAAGCAAGGATGCAGCATGAAAAGTGGAAGTTAGACTTCTAAATGGACTGGGAGACTGGGCGCAGATAAGATAGGTGTTTCCACCAAAGGAGTCTATAGGGATCTAGACGCAGGGGATGGGATATAAAATTATTAAAGAGTCTTCAGAGCAATGAGAGTCAGAGTATAGGAGCACAGAAGGACAAGGTATGCATTCCTAGATCTTCCCTTAGGGCCGCCCAAAGTCACCACAGCTCCCTCCGAGTCTTGGCCTTGGGCCTCCTCTGACGTCGCCGGAAGAAGTATAGGAGAAATCTGTGCAATCCCTAGAAGCGGAAACCCACTACGGAAAAGAGGAAATCACCCAAACCCCTGAATCGACCCTTTCCAGTCTTCACCTACGACTTGTCTCCCCCAAGTCCGACTCCCAGGCTTGCCCAAGTCCCTCCAGCCCTTTCCGGATCTCTCTATGGCGCCCTCCTGAGTCTCCCCGACCCCTACTCACCCTGCAACCAAAATGATGACACGAAGCGGGTCCCCGGCCACAGTGATCAAGAAAAGCGCAAAGGCCGGGCCGAAAGCGACAAAAGTGCATCCGAAAAACACTGCGGCCCCCATTGCTTGGCAGCTGGGGGCGGGGTGGAGGCCTGGCCGAGAGGCGAATGGAAGGAGCACGACAGCTAGAGAGTCCGCGTGGGTTGGCGACGCGACCCCGTAAGGGGCGCGGTGCAATGTCACCCCCGGACCCCGGGGAAGGGGAAGGGGGGGCACTGAAACCCCAATACAGGGCCGCGCGACTTCCTCTACGGAAGCCGAGGAGGGGACAAACCGGGGCCGCAGCCAGGCGGCCACCTCCCATCGAATCCCCTACTCGGCCAATGGAGACTAGGAGGGGGCGGGTCTAGGGGCGGGCATGCACGGCCTGCTGGGAGTTGTAGTCGTCTATCCTTCAAAACCTCAACCTCGATGTCGGGTGTGGCTCCAGCCAGTAAAAGGGAATTGGCTGGGACTGGATCAGGGTGGGACTCGGGTTCATGAGTTCCGTTGGACCATTGGCGCGATTTCCTTTCGTTATTTTTTGGGAAGGCTGGAAGCAAACCTACCTGCACTTGAAGAGCTGCAGAGAGGGGAAAATCCTGTTGGAACCTAAGAGACAAATACGAAGAAAGCGTAGGATAGTTTACAGGGAGACAGAGACAGGTATTATTCTTACTTGAATGAGAGGAAATGTGTTAGAACTGCCTAACAGATGAAGGTGTTATAAAGTATATTACCTTAATTCCGCAGGTTACGTAGAGACACCAAGGCAGGATACAGAAGAAATTTTAGGAGGAGATTTATTAATAAGCCAGCTGCATATGACTTGCACCGGTGTATAGCTAACCCAAATTGTGCAGCCTCGAATATAGCTCTGAGGCTAGTTATATAGACTTGATCACATACAGGTTGGGGGGGAAGGAAGGGGAGCATGATACAATAGTCAATCACTAACAAGCTTATAACATTTATTTATAAGATCTATTAAAAAAACATTTCTAGGCCCTGGCCGGTTGGCTCAGTGGTAGAGCGTTGGCCTGGCGTGCAGGAGTCCCGGGTTCGATTCCCGGCCAGGGCACACAGGAGAAGCGCCCATCTGCTTCTCCACCCCTCACCCTCTCCTTCCTGTCTCTCTCTTCCCCTCCCGCAGCCAAGGCTCCATTGGAGCAAAGTTTGCCTGGGCGCTGAAGATGGCTCTGTGGCCTCTGCCTCAGGCGCTAGAATGGCTCTGATTGTGGCAGAGCGACGCCCCAGAGGGGCAGAGCATCGTCTCCTGGTGGGCATGCCGGGTGGATCCCCGGTCGGGCGCATGCGGGAGTCTGACTGCCTCCCGTTTCCAACTTCGGAAAAATACAAAAAAAAAAATTCTACATATCAAAACTTACAAGGTAACACAATAATGATAAAATGTCGTTTTACATATCAACACAATAGCGATAAATGTTGTTTTACATATTAAAGACATTCCTAAATTTTCTAAGGTTGTTGCCACAACAGTGAAAAGTTTTAGCTTAGGATAAGGCAATAGGAAGTTACCTTTGCTAAAAGTATTGTGGCTAGCTTTAGTTTACAAGTTTTATATATATAAAGAATTTCAAAAGGGATGATTATTAGAAAGCATATAAAATGTTACAGAATGCAGGTTTTTCAGGCAACGGATCCTAGGCCTCAGGATCCCTTTGTCTAGAGGTATATGTCACTCTCAGGGCTCCAGGAGGGGAGGAAGAGCAGGAATCAGTGTAGGATATGTAAACATTGTCTCCTAAAGGATCTTATTGAAGGGGAAGAGGAAGATTACAGATAAATTTTATCCTCTTTGTTGTCTAGTAAGTAGTGGCCTCAGTCCTTAAACTATGACTAGGTCAGTGATTTTCAACCTTTTTTGAGCCGTGGCACATTTTTTACATTTACAAAATTCTGGGGCAACCACCTACCAAAATGACACAAAATGACACTCTAACACAGTACATATTAGCCTGACCAGGCGGTGGCGCAGTAGATAGAGCGTTGGACTGGGATGCGGAAGGATCCAGGTTCAAGACCCCAAGGTCACCAGCTTGAGCGCGGGCTCATCTGGTTTGAGCAAAAAGCTCACCGGCTTGGACCCAAGGTCGCTGGCTCCAGCAAGGGGTTACTCGGTCTGCTGAAGGCCCGTGGTCAAGGCGCATATGAGAAAGCAATCAATGAACAACTAAGAAGTCGCAACGAGAAACTAATGATTGATGCTCATCTCTCTGTTCCTGTCTGTCTGTCCCTGTCTATCTCTGCCTCTGTAAAATAAATAAATAAATAAATAAATGGCACAGTACATATTATACATATAGTTAATAATATAGTTTCTAAATGTATTTATACTCACAACCTGGGCCTGTTTTGATTAACACAAAAGGGATATCCTGGCAGGAATGGTAGAAAGACACACACGAAGCTCTTCCTCAACAGTTCTCAGTCTCTCTCTGTATTTAGTTTTTATTGCAGTCAAGCTTGAGAAGCTCAGCTCACATAGATATGTGGTTGAAAACGGGAGCAATGTCAAAATAGCTTTGTTGGCCAGAATGGGGAACTCCTTGGCAACAGATAACCAAAAACTGTCCAAAGGAAGATCAGCAAACTTTAGCTTTAAACCATGATCTTGTTTCAGTTCAATGAGTTCCTCTTGCTCCTTTAAAGTCATGTCCTTTCCAGCAACGGATACTGAGCTGTATGGGTCCCTAACCCAGTCAAGGCATTCTGTGAAGGCTGAAGAGAAATAAAATGACAACGTCTTCTCAAGAGTTTTCAAATGTCTGCCAATCACCTTGCACATTGCAGCAGTGTTTCCATCATGCTGTTTCTCAATGAGCGAGAATATCTCAAGGTTGCCACGCTGCACATGTTGTTGCCAGAGCTGCACCTTTAAACGGAATCCATTCATTTTATCAGTGCTTGTAAGCAGGTTTTCATTTCAGCCTTGCATCTGTGTGTTCAGTTCATTCAGATAATGAAATATATCAGCCAGGTATGCCAGCTTTGCACACCACTCATCACTTGCAAGCAGCTTTGAGTAATCGGACCTCTAGTTTGTCAGAAATACTTTAAGTTCCTCTCGCAACTCATACACATGGGCCAGCACTTTGCCGCGTGACAGCCACTGGACCTCCGTGTGGAGCAATAAGATTTTATGTTCCGCTCTCATTTCTTTACACAAAGACGCAAATAAGCGACATCTCAAAGGTCACGTCTTCACAAAGTTCACTATGCTCACAACATCATCCAACACAGGAGCTAGATCTGCTGGTAAGGTCTTTGCAATGAGGGCCTCACGGTGCAAAAAACAGTGCGTAACAATAACATCTGGGTTTCTTTCTTTGACCCTACTTACGAAGCCTTTGATGCGCCTGACCATGGCTGCGGCTCCATCAGTGCAGACACTTGTGCAGTTTTCCCATGTAAGCCCGCTTTTATCAAGATGTTCCGACATGACCCGAAATATTTCCTCTCCTGTTGATTTTTCTGGCAGTGCCTTGCAAAATAGGAAGTTTTCTCTAATGGCTTCTCCATCCACAAAATGCACGTTGGCCAAGAGCTGACAATGTCCACTAATATCCGTCGACTCATCCAGTTGCAAGGCAAATTTCTTACTGATGCGCACCTTTTCCAAAACAACAGTTTCAATGTCCGCAGACATGTCATCAATATGTCTGGCGATTGTGTTATCTGAGAGAGGCATTTTAGCTATCTCTTTGGCCGCGGTAGGGCCAAGCATCTCATTTACAATGGCTTTACAAGCTGGCAGTATTAATGTTTCTGCCACAGTGTGGGATTTTTTTGATTTAGCTATGAGTTCAGCAACAAAAGCTAGGTAGCTAGCTTTGAGGGCTCTCTCGTTTACCTTTGTGATTTTTCTCAAAAAAGTTGCCCGTTTCTCATTGTTTGTACATAAGCGGGCCGTAGTTTGGGGACCCATGTTTAATTTCCCCACAGCACACCTGACCATGTCTCACGGCACACTAGTGTGCTGTGGCACAGTGGTTGAAAAACACTGGACTAGATGACCCAGTTGTTCTTATAAGCCAGGAAGCTCCTGCATTCTTCTCTCTCCATTCTCCACAGAAAGGAGGGGGCAAGAAGCTTGACCTTTCCTCTGTAAAATGATGTTGCCAAAACTAAGTCTTTCAGTTCTTTGGGACCTTATCACAAAGGTTAGACTTAAAAAGGGGAGATATTTGAACAGGCTGGTACAGGAAACTTACAATACAGTATATCGCTAATGAAGCCTTCATCTGCAATGATAAGAGAATTAGAAGGAAGAGGAGTTTAGAGAGCAATATTAGAAGGAGGTTAGGGGAGATTCAGAGTAAATTTGTAAAAAGCAATTAGAGAGATGGGATTGAAGAAAAATGACTCCCCCCACCTCCAGTCTATCCGTTCCTTTTATGATGTCATACTTCTTGTATTTATTTCCTGAAATGAACCTTGGTAGTATCTGTTGTGCAGATATGGTGTGGGGTAGGGCAGGGGTAACATATTATTAGAGTGAAAGAAAGTTAGAGTAGGAGAGGAACATCATTTGGATGGGGGTGGGGTTAGTCCATATGAAGGATGTTTAGACAAAAGTAACTGGATGGGAAAGTAAGGGAATCTGGAATATTGTTTTTTGGGGTTTTTTTTAATTCATTTTAGAGAGGAGAGGGAGAGACAGAGGAAGAGAGAGAGAGGGGAAACAGAGAAAGAGAAGGGGAAGAGGAGCTGGAAGCATCAACTCCCATATGTGCCTTGACCAGGCAAGCCCAGGGTTTTGAACCTGCGACCTCAGCATTTCCAGGTCGACGCTTTATCCACTGCGCCACCACAGGTCAGGCTGGAATATTGTTTTTGACAAGAGTAATCAATGTACCGAAAAACTATAGCAATTGTTCAAAAAGAACCAGGCTTCCTTTCCTTCCTGAAAGCAATTTTTAAATATTGTGGTATGCTTATTTACTTATTTATTCATTTTAGAGATGAGAGAGATTAAGAGAGAGAGAGAGAGAGAGAAATAAGGGAGGAGCAGGAAGCATCAACTCCCATATATGCCTTGACCAGACAAGTGCAGGGTTTCGAACCGGCGACCTCGGCATTCTAGGTCGACGCTTTATCCACTGTGCCACCACAGGTCAGGCCAGCAATTTATGTTTTAATGCATACATATCCCCAGAAATATATTACACTTTTTCCCCTGAAAATTCTGGAAAGAAGCTAAAGAATAGATTGTATAGTTTTACACGGAAAATCACCAAGTGAATCCTCTCCCAATAAGGTTGGGAGAGTGGGAGCATCCTGGTCAGTGCTCAAGACTCTAATGGGTCTTGCTGCTCCCAGCAGCAAAGTCAGGAGAAGGAATAAGAATAAGAAAACTCTTCTGCTGTTTCCTTTGAGCTGTTACCACATCTCCTGAGGGAGGAGAGCAGCCGCCAAATCTATCTTGTTCACGGGTGGTTCCACAGAGATTTGCATAGTGCCTGGCTCATAGTAGATGTTAAAAGATACTTATCCCTTTAAAAAAAATCACCGTATTCTTTTCTTATTCTCTGGTCTGTGAACTCTGAATTGCCTATCAGACTGGGTCTAGCATATTTTGCCTAGCATGTATGTAACTAAAAGTTTCCAAAAATATAAATGCAGAGAAAAGGATAAGATGAACTCTGCCCCTGTAGGCTGGAATGAAGAGAACACACCAAAGTGGAAAAGCTATTACTCCTATAGCAGGGAAAGAGACTATCTGCTTTCTCCCTTCTCCCACCCTATATCCAAAGAGTTGAAAAAGAGGTGAGGTGAAGTCAGTATTTACCAGAGAGAAAATAACTGGCCTTCGGTGAGAGATTTTTCTCAAAAGCAATGTAGCAAGTGCTTCAAGAGTCAGACAATGATGCTGACATGCTCCCATACTTCACAGTCCAAGACCGACAGAATAGAGGGACTATTTTCAGTCTAGAAAATGCTCATCCCACCTGACCAGGCAGTGGTGCAGTGGATAGAGCGTTGGACTGGGATGCGGAAGACCCAGGTTCGAGACCCGGAGGTCACCAGATTGAGCGTGAGCTCATCTGGTTTGAGCAAAGCTCACCAGCTTGGACCCAAGGTCGCTGGCTCCAGCAAGGGGTTACTCGGTCTGCTGAAGGCCCGCGGTCAAGGCACGTATGAGAAAGCAATCAATGAACAACTAAGGTGTCACAATGCGCAATGATAATGATTGATGCTTCTCATCTCTCCGTTCCTGTCTGTCTGTCTCTGTCTATCCCTCACTCTGACTCCCTCTCTGTCTCTGTAAAAAAATAATAATAATAATAAATAAAAAAAGAAAATGCTCATCCCTTCTCGGAACACGTCAACTGTAAAGAAAGAGATTGTGATTAAGCTTCAGAGAGAAGAGCAACTCTAGATGGTGACAGTAAGTTAGGGACAGTGAGAGAGATGGTGAGCTTTTTGTGAGGACTGAGGGAGAGGAAAGTAGAGGAAGTGTTACAGTAATATAATGCAATAGTAATTAAATATATAGAAATATAGAAAAATATGGAAGATATATAGAAATAAGTTAGGATATAATATTTAAAGCCATTAAGTCAAGGCCTTGGCCACTGAGCAGTGGTAGAGCATCAGCCTGGTGTGTGGAAGTCCCGGGTTCGATTCCCGGTTGGGGCATACAGGAGAAGCACCCATCTGCTTCTCTACCCTTCCCCCTCTCCTTTCTCTCTATCTCTCTCTTCCCCTCCCACAGCCAAGGCTTCATTGGAGCAGAGTTGGCCCGGGCACTGAGAATGGCTCCATAGCCCCCCACCCCCGCCTCAGGCGCTAGAATGGCTCCAGTTGCAATGGAGCAATGCCCCAGATGGGCAGAGCATTACCCCCTAGTGGGCTTGCCAGGTGGATCCCCATCAGGTGCATGTGGGAATGTCTCTCTGCCTCCCTGCTTCTCATTTCAGAAAAAAAAAAAGCCACTAAGTCAAGTAAATAAGGCTATGATGTCTGGACAGGAATTAAATCTAGTCTGTACAGATATGACAGGTAGACTCTGCCTTTCACGCAGGTCCCAGCTAGTATGTGTGTGAAGTTATATATAGATAAAAAGTGGCTTGATGTCATAACGCTGTAGTTTAACATAAACAAGAACCTTCCCTACCAACACCTTAAAAGTGGCTTGATGTGACATTTCGGTAGATTAACATAAAAAGGGTTCCCTGCTAGGAACTCCCGAAAAGGTTGTTTGATGTGATAATACTGTAGATTAACATCTGTTAGAAGGCATATGCCAGAAGGGTATTAAAGCCAGGGCCTGCAGCTGCAGTTAGTTGTCCAGACTCCAACCTGAACATGGACTGTATCCACACTGCTCTGACCAAGGACAGCCAAGAGGAGCATGCTTAAGGGGCCCCCTTAAGCTGTTCCCAGGTGAAGCATCCACCGGGTATAATAAACACGAATGTCGGAGACTTTCAGAGGTAGGTATAGATGTAACTTTATTGGCCAGTTTCACCTGCGCAGAGGTGAGTTCCCTGATGTCCGCAGACACCGTGAGCTGCAAATGGGAACCGCCCCAGGCGCTTACAGCTAGTTCCTTATATATCCTAAGTAAGCAAGCATAAATACAGAAGCAAAAATAGCGGTCACTTATTTGCTAAGGGAGTTGCACATAGCATAGCAACAGGGGCTGGGTCTAGCTCATTGGCAAACTTCAAACATAAACTTCTGATAAGGGTCTCTAACCAATGGAATGCAAACGTTTGCCTTCCTTTGTTCTTAGCCTTACAGGGTCCCTATCCTTACCTCCCTGTCTCTGCGTCTACACTCTGGCAATCCCAGCACACTTTCCTGAATCTAACAATTTGATCTTTTCTTGATCCTTACAACAAGCACGCCATAGGATTTGTGAGTAATAAACTGCCCGTGTGTTTGTT
Source organism: Saccopteryx bilineata (assembly GCF_036850765.1). NCBI lineage: Eukaryota > Metazoa > Chordata > Mammalia > Chiroptera > Emballonuridae > Saccopteryx > Saccopteryx bilineata. Next base: position 161,108,259 of record NC_089492.1, on the reverse strand, counting down.
GCAGCTAACTTGTGTGTCGGTCATGTCTTTCTTCCAGTGGCAGTTGGTATCAGTACTGATAAGTAGCGTCCTCATAGCCACCTCAAGAGTAGTCTCAAAGAAGCTGCCAGTCCTGCTGTTAAGCAGGAGTGTCCACTGTGTGGGGAAGTCAAATCAGGGACGCCTGATTGACGTAGAGCTCGGGCTTTACTGGGACAGGAAGAGAGAGGGCTTACTAATAGAAGCTTCTTAGTAGTGGGGGTGGGGGTTGTTTTGTTGTTGTTCTGATTAGTGGCAGCAGGAATCCTGAATGGATCTAATCTGGAGCTGGGAGAGCTCAATGAACATGTTCCTGTCGAAACCCACTTTGCCTCTCTCACTATGGGCAGCTCTGGCTAAGGACAAGACCAGTAGAAACTGATGATCCAGTCAGCAAGTGGGAGGGGAATTCCACACCCATCCCCCAGAGAGGAGTTGCTGCAGCTCACTGCTTTGGAGGAGGGCCATAGGCGGAGTAAGTTTGGTGGGAAACGCTGTAATTTCCTTTTTTACTTATACAGTAAAGTGCAGTATCCAGAATGGATGTCCTCTTCGTAGCCATCCTTGCTGTGCCACTTATTCTGGGTGAGTTCACTTCTCTCCCTGAGCTTAAGGGCCAGATCTTCTACCACAAATGGAGTGGGAGAAAAGAAAATGAGGGGAGGGTAACTAAGTGCAATTCAACCGTGAGTTATAACACTCTCTTATCTGTGCCACAGTTCAGTGTTTTGGGGGTGGTAGGGGAGCTGGAAAATAGAGCCAGGAAAGATGGAGGAAAGCAGAGTCCTGTCAAAAAGGGACAGTTGATGAGGATGAAACCCCAGAATCGGCAAGGTCCTAACAAGAGTGAACTGTGCTCCCCATCACCACCGGATTGGACAAAATGACAGGGTTGATGTGAGAGTGACAGAGAGGTAGACTCTGAAGGTGGGGCAGTCTGAAACTAGTGAGGGAAGCCAGGATATCTTTCTCCGTAGAATGTTGGAGGAAAAAAGCCTTTTAAAGGGAGGGAAGTGAGGGTGATATTTTAGGGTGGTGAAGAATTGGGTGCCTTCAGGAACACTGTCTGAAAAGTAGCGCAGCTCCTTCCCTCCATTGTTCTCAGTCAGCCAGGTCCTCTCATTGTTTCCTTTTCCTCCAGATTCTTGTGTCATTGCTGTGGTTCAGGGAGAGACTTCAAGGAGCTTAGGGAAATGTTTTTGCAGGAGGCGGAGAGTTCTTGATCCAATCATATCCAAGTCACATATTTTCAGTCCCAGGAAAGAAGAAAAATGAATACAGATGGGTAATTTATAGTCCAGCTGACTCATTTTAAGAAAACAGATGTAAAATGGTTTGTTTAGAGTGATTCTGCTAATTAGCAGTAAAACTGGAACTAAAATACAAGTTCAGAAGCTTAATGGTGGGCCCTGGCTGGTTGACTCAGTGGTACAGCGTCAGCCTGGCATGTGGAAGTACCAGGTTCGATTCCTGGCCAGGGCACACAGGAGAAGCGCCCATCTGCTTCTCCACCCTTCCCCCTCTCCTTCCTCTCTCTCTCTTCCCCTCCCACAGCCAGGGCTCCATTGGAGCAAAGTTGGCCTGGGCACTGAGGATGGCTTCATGGCCTCTGCCTCAGGCACTAGAATGACTCCAGTTGCAATGGAGCAATGCCCCCCAGATGGGCAGAGCATCGCCCCCTAGTGGGCATGCCGGGTGGATCCTGGTCGGGGCACATGCAGGAGTCTGTCTCTCTGCCTCCCCGCTTCTCGCTTCAGAAAAGTACCAAAAAAGCCCAAAACCACTTAATAGTGTGTGTGTTTGTCATTTGTGAGAGCCATGCATAAGAAAACTCAGAAAAACCATGCAGTCTGGAACATACAGTAGATTTGGAGCTTTTAATTTCTGGTCTCTCTCTCTGCTTCCTACATTTTTAAGGTTTAGTTCTTGTTTTGGATTTACAGTATGTGAAGGGATCTGTTTTCTGTTCTGGGAATTCCCAGATTGAAAGGACACAGAGAAAGAAGCCTCATCACAGACATGGAGCCCAGAAGTCGAAGAAAAGTTTAGAAGTGCAGAGACAGGGAGATAGTCTGACCTTTGGAGGTGAGGCCAAAGGAAAGTAAACTGATAGAGCTGAGCTCAACCTCAGGTGTCCTTGTTGCTAAGAAGTTCCAGATGCCTCTTGACCTCTAGTTATTATCCCCATAGGACAAAAATATGAAGATGAAGAAGGACTAGAAGAGGATGATTATTATCAGGTGATCTATTATTACACAGTCACCCCCAATTATGGTGAGTATGTAAAAGGCATACCTTTAGTAGAATGGAAAGAGGTTTGAGGGATACTTAGTTCTGAGACCTTGCCTTTCCCTTTGCAATAGAGCAGCTGGATCAGAGAGAACTTTTTTTTTCTTATTTTTACTTAGAGGCAGAGAGGCAGACTCCCACTTGCGCCCTGACCAGCACCCACCCGGCAAGCCCCCTACAGAAGGGTACTCTGCCTATCTGGCGCCACTGATTCACTGCTCAGTAACTGAGCTCTTTAGCTTGAGCCGAGTCTATGGAGCCATCTTCAGTGCCCAGGGCCAAATTGCTCAAATCGAACCATGGATGCAGGATGGGATGAGAGAGAGAGAAAGAGAGAGAGAGAGAGAGAGAGAGAGAGAGAAGGGGGATGGGTAGAGAAGCAGATGGTTGCTTCTCCTGTGTGCCCTGATTGGGAATTGAATCTGGGACATCCACATGCCAGGGCAACACTCTACCGCTGAGCCAACCGGCCAGGGCAGAAAGAAATTTTGCTATGAGCAAAAACTGTCAAGGCTCATGATATTATTTCTGAAGTTAGCAATTTTCAATTCTTTGGAAACTGGTTGAAACAATTCAAAAAAATTTCAAATCTGTAAATTATCTTAGATGTTAGATTGAAAATATGAATGCATACACATTCACATTTTTCACATTAAAGTACATTAGAATTAGATTATACTAGTCAGTTTTACAACTTGAGCAAATTGAAGTGTTCTGAGCAATTTCTTCCTCTTCTCATTTCTAAATGTAGTTCTACCTCTCTTTCATTATTACTGATTGTTTTCTCCTCCCCAGATGACTTTGGTGCAAATTTCACTGTTGATTACTCCATATTTGAGTCAGAGGACAGGCTGGTGAGTGACATCTAAGAGGATCAGAATAGGTAATAGTGAAAAAGAAACTGGGCAATGTTGAAATATAAATTATTAGCAGGAATAAAAATGAGTTAGGTGAAATTAAACTGGGTAGTGGCACAAAATAGACCTGTTATCATAGTTGGGGAAGAGAATGAAGCAGAAACCCAGCAGGTTAAGACACAGAGAGGGAGGGGTAGTCCTTGAGTCAAGGGAATTAGTGAATGGGATGGGTACACAATCCATGCAAACATAAGGTAGGGAGGATCCTTGAGTTTAAGTCTTAGAGGGTGTGGAGGTGAGGGGAGACAGGAGAGATGAAAGAGTAAGAACTCCAGAGAGTCTATGAGGATATCATATGGAAATGATAATTTTTTGTTTTCTAATCCTATTGAGGACAGAACAAGTTGGATAAGAAAATGAAAGCAGATGAATCTACCATTAGTGGTAAAGCAGAATTTGCAGACCATCAGAGGCCTGTAACAGTGAAACCAGTGACAATGGAAACAGTGAGTTAATTGGGGACAAGGCGGGTGGAAGATGAGACATCCCTTACACTGAAGAGATCCCAGGGATGGTGACATGGAACCGAGCAAGGATTGGAATACTTGGCTTTGGTGGATGGGGAAACCAAGTAACTAGTATTACAATGCAAGTGTTCATCTCAGCTTGGCCACCATTTCTTTCACTGAGATTTAATACTAACCTTGTCTACAGAACCCTGGAAAGATTTAGTGCAGTCAAATTTCAGTTCAATATGTAATGTGTGTGTGTGACCCATGCTTGAAGCATCTAAGGATCCTGCTGCTGATGAAAAATAAATCTATGATGTTGTTATTGCCCTCAAAGTATTCATAAAACCCAAGCTTACATTTATAAAACATTTAGAACAAAATGAAAAGATTTATAACAATGTTAAATTACATACAAATTTGAAAAGCATATTACCTAGACAAGTGCTTTGCTTTTTTTTTTCTAAGTAGTTTTTTTTTTTTATTTTACTAGGGTGATATCAATAAATCAGGGTACATATGTTCAAAGAAAACATGTCTGACAAGTGCTTTAAGGCAGTGGAAGGAGAGAAATCAGTACAGGAGTTGTCTGGAAGACTTTTAGAAACTGACTGTCCTTGAGATACACTTTGAAGAATAAGTGAGCTTTCTTTTTTTTCCCCAAGATTTTATTTATTGATTTTAGAGAGACAGAGTGAGAGAGAAGGGGGCGGAGAATTGGGAAGCATCAACTCTGTAGTAGTTGCTTCTTGAATGTGCTTGGACTAGGCAAGCCCAGGGATTTGAACCAGCGACCTCAGCACTCCAGGTCGACACTCCATCCACTGAGCCACCACAGGGCTGGCAGCAAGCTTTTGATTGGTGGTATATTATAAAAGGATAACAGCAATTAGAAAGAAGAATAGTTATTCCAAGAATGAAAGAGCTGGATTGACAAGGGGGATAGAACAACGTGGCATGTTTTGTGAGAAGAGGGTATATGTAAAGGAAGAGTAAGAATTTAAGAAAAAAATAAAATTTACAAGACTCTTAATATTTGTTTGGTAATTTCACATATGGAAAGATAGGGCAAAATTATAAAGAAACTGAAGTGTCAGGCTGATGTTTGGACCTACAAGAAACAGAGAACCTAGTAAGTTCTTGAGGGTAGATGAGGCCCTGGTCGTTTGGCTCAGCAGTAGAGCATTGGCCCGGCACGTGTGGAAGTCCTGGGTTAGTTTTCCAATCAGAGCACACAGGAGAAGCAACCATCTACTTCTCCACCCTTCCCCATTCTCTCTCTCTATCTCTCTCTCTCTTCCTCTCCTGCAATCATGGCTCTAAAGGTTTGAGCAAGTTGGCCCCAGGCACTGCACTAAAATAGCTCAGTTGCCGAGCAATGGAGCAGCAGCCCCAGATGGGCAGAGCATTGGCCAGGTAGGGGCTTCTACCCAGTAGGGGGTTTGCAGGTAGATCAGGTCAGGCGCATGCAGGAGCCGGTCTGTTTACCTCCCTGCCACTCAATTCAAGAAAAAGACACAATGAAAGTACTTTAGAAAAATTACACTAGAGATATTCCTGACAAACAAAGAGAATCTACAAAACAGACAATTTACTATTTACATTTACACTTGACTTTTAGGCACAGTTCAATGGACAAGGGAAGGGGATGCCCCATCAGGGGCCTTTCAGGTGGTCGCCTGGCCATGTTCCTCACAGGAGCTTAGGCATCTCTTAGCATTGGTGGGTCGGTATAAAGCCCCGACTGGGATCAGAGAGTGTCTGATACCACCCTAAGCTGTATGAAGATCGCCAAGGAACTGCAGGTTGGAGCCCACTGGACTCCATAGTTATTCACCATCGAGCCACAAACTGGAAACTCAGGTGCAGGTACCAGAGATCCCCACTCACACATCAGTCACTCAAGGGTTTTCAGACAGAAACAATAAAAGCAAAGAATGAGATCTCGACATGGACAACAGCACAAAGGTGTCCCTGGAAGTCCGAGGCAGGACTGATTAACTCAGTCCCCACTAATTGACTTCCCTGAGAGCACAAACAGACATGTCCGGGAAGTCCAAGGCATGACTTACTCAGTCCCCACTAATGTCTTCTGAGAGCACAAACAGACATCCCCATTAATTGTCTTCCCTGAGAGCACAAACAAATGTGTCTCGGAAAGTTCGAGGCAGGACATAACTCTCCACCAACATCTTGGCCCTGGAGAAACTATTGTGTAAGTCCGATCGCATCGATCCTTTTTTTTTTCTTTTTTTACAGAGACAGAGTCAGAGAGAGGGATAGATAGGGACAGACAGACAGGAATGGAGAGAGATGAGAAGCATCAATCATCAGTTTTCATTGTGACACCTTAGTTGTTCATTGATTGCTTTCTCATATGTGCCTTGACTGTGGGCCTTCAGCAGACTGAGTAACCCCTTGCTCGAGCCAGCGACCTTGAGTCCAAGCTGGTGAGCTTTGCTCAAACCAGATAAGCCCGTGCTCAAACTGGCGACCTTGGGGTCTTGAACCCGGGTCCTCTGCATCCCAGTCTGATGTTCTATCCACTGCGCCACCACCTGGTCAGGTGCATCGATCCTTTTTTGTAATAGTTCCAGATTGACTATTATTAATAGTCACAAACAGAAAAGCTAGAATTCAAAACAGACTGAAAGCTAGAATTCAGTAAAGCAAAAGATTTGCCTTACTTACCTCCAGAGGTCAAAATTTACACTCCTCGATTTCTCTGCAGAATCGTCGAGTTTTAGGGACCGGGGGTGTCTGCTGAGAAGGTGTCTGAGACCCACAGGAAAACTGGAGGCCTGGAATGTCTCAGGGGGCACCCCTCCTAGAGATCCAGTGGGGTCAGGCAACCTTCCAGAGAGGCCAGCCGGTTTGGGTGTCTCTACTCGGTGACGCGGAACACTGGAATCCTGGACAAGCCCTCAAATGTTATAAAGTAGTGTAATCCGCTGGTTACATAGAGGCACCAAGGCAGGTTATAGAAGAAATTTTGAGGAGTTTATTAATTATCCAGCTAGCTACACAGGGCACAATCCCAAAATATGTAGGGCCTCATACAGTTCTGAGCCTGCTTTTTTTTAATTTTAATTTTTATTTTATATATATATATATATATATATATATATATTTTTTTTTTTTTTTTTTTTTTTTTTTTTACAGAGACAGAGAGAGAGTCAGAGAGAGGAATAGACAGGGACAGACAGACAGGAACGGAGAGATGAGAAACATCAATCATTAGTTTTTTGTTGCGCGTTGCAACACCTTAGTTGTTCATTGATTGCTTTCTCATATGTGCCTTGACGGTGGACCTTCAGCAAACCGAGTAACCCCTTGCTCGAGCCAGCGACCTTGGGTCCAAGCTTGTGAGCTTTGCTCAAACCAAATGAACCCGTGCTCAAGCTGGTGACCTCAGGGTCTCGAACCTGGGTCCTCGGAATCCCATCCGAATGCTCTATCCACTGCGCCACCTCCTGGTCAGGCTGAGCCTGCTTTTATACAAAATCAAGTACTGCTTGGAGTGGGTAAGGAGAAGCTTGTGATCCCTTTGTCTAGAGGTATACATTACTCTTATGACTTTAGGATGGGAGGGTAAGTCTGGGTATAGGAATTCTTAATTAAGGTACATAAACATTGTTTTCTAAGGTTTTCAGATAAGTTCTATCTTCTTTATTCTGTGTGGCAAGTAGCCTCGGCCACCCTTTCAGAGAATTCTAGGAATCAGCTAAACTATGACTAGGTGACCCAGTTGTCCTTGTAAGCCAGGAAGTTCCTGCATTCTTCTCTTTCCATTCTCTATAGAAAGAAGGGGTAAGGGGCCTGACTTTTCCTTTTTAAAATACTAATTTTGCCTGACCAGGTGGTGGCACAGTGGATAGAGCATCGGACTGGGATGCAGAGGACCCAAGTTCGAGACCCCCGAGGTCGCCAGCTTGAGTGCGGGCTCATCTGGTTTGAGCAAAGCTCACCAGCTTGGACTCAAGGTCTCTGGCTCGAGCAAGGGGTTACTTGGTCTGCTGTAGCCCCATGATCAAGGCACATATGAGAAAGCAATCAATGAACAACTAAGATGTCACAACGAAAAAATTAATGATTGATGCTTCTCATTTCTCTCCATTCCTGTCTGTCTGTCCCTATCTATCCCTCTCTTTGACTCTCTGTCTCTGAAAAAAAACACAAAAAACTAATTTTAGCCCTGGCTGGTTGGCTCAGTGGTAGAGCGTCAGCCTGGCGTGCAGGAGTCCCGGGTTCAATTCCTGGCCAGGGCACACAGGAGAAGCACCCATCTGCTTCTCCACCCCTCCCCTTCTCCTTCCTCTCTGTCTCTCCCTCTCCCGCAGCAGAGGCTCCATTGGAGTAAAGTTGGCCCAGGCACTGAGGATGGCTCTGTGGCCTCTGCCTCAGGCGCAAGAGTGGCTCTGGTCGCAACAGAGCGACACTCCGGATGGGCAGAGCATCGCCCCCTGGTGGGCATGCCAGGTGGATCCCGGTTGGGCGCATGCGGGAGTCTGTCTTACTGCCTCCCCGTTTCTGGTTTTGGAAAAATACACACACACAAAAAAAAAAACCAGAAACCTAATTTTAACAATTTTTGCAATTCCTTGGCACCTTATCACAATATGAGAAAGCAATTAAGCAATCAGTGAACAACTAAGGAGCTGTAATGAAGAACTGATGCTTCTCAGCTCTCTCCCTTCCTGTCTGTCTGTCCCTATCTGTCCCTCTCTCTGTCTCTCTGTCTCTCAAAAAAAGATAAATATTTTAAAGTATACAACAGGCTCCCTTTAGATTATAAACTCTTTGAATAGGAGCCATGTCTTAATCATATCCCTCCTTAATTTATATCCCTCCTCTAGCACATAGCACAGTGACTGGCACATATGAAATAAAAAATACATATTGAATTGAGTTGGGCCTCCTTGGTACAGTCAGGAATGGCTGAAAGGCACAGGATTTTTTATAGTGAGGGGGAGGAAGGCTGGTCTTTCTCTACCCTCAGAGGAAAGAAAGACAAAGGCTGGTATAAAGAGATGGCTATCTTTTGGGGAGAGGGGTAGTAGGAAGGATGACACTGGCCTACTGTGGGGGGATATCTATATTTTAGCAGAGTCCAGCTATGAACCAGGCTGTATCCAGTCTTCAGTGTCCTGTTTCCCTCCTCCTGTCCTGGGCCCTCCTTCAGGGGTGGATGTATTTCACGTAGAAGGTGAGAGTGCGGCCACTGGCCTTGGGGTAGTCTGTGACGCAATTTTGACCGCTATCTCTGGCTAGTGTTTCCAGCCCAGTCAATTCCCAGATGCTTAAAAGAAGAGAAATCACATTTAGAAAAATCTTCTTATCTATTTTTAAGGAAGTTTAGGAGATGTTGAAACAAAGAATTTTGTAATATAAGTCATTACTTTTTTTCTGAACTGGGAGAATTTCAGGACCTTCTAGAGCAGAAGCAGGTAGAATGGAGAAGAAACCTCTCCAGGTTTCCAGCCTGCCTTTAGGAATTAAAGGTGGTTCCAGCCTGGAATGATTTAATGGCAAGTGCCAGAGGGCAAAAGGGGAGGGGCCCAATAACTTGGCAGATTGGAGACAAAGTTCAGAGGCTGAAGGGGTGGCAGTTCCCTAATGCAGGGGAGAGGTGGTGGGGAAAAGACGGAGGGAATAGAAACCTGTATCCTAGGGAAGGAATTTGAGTTGGAATTCTAAAGAACTATGGAGCATGAAGAGATTTAGCAGGAAGAAAGGGGTGAAAAAGGGAGGAGACACATCTTCCAGGAGCTGTCATGGAGAAATTAGCTGAGAACATGAAATCTGGGGAGTTTTCATAGAGGTAGGGGGCATGGAGGGGTTTCCTGAGTCCCCTGAACTTGGTTGTTGTTACTGTTTTCCTTTCTTTGCTTTTTTTAGGAGAGAGAAGGCTGATATGACTCTTTGGATGGGGATTTGGGAAGAAAAAATTGGAAGATAAAATAAATAAATGACATCATCTGGTTAGTCTCTATTTCATTCTTTCATGAGGGTATGTTCCAAAGGCACAACACTAAAGAGAGCACTGGGATATGGTAGATTAGAAAGGAAGTTAGGTGACAATAGTATTAGAGGGAGTTATTAGGACTGTGAATAAACCTGAAATTTGGTGAAGAATAGAGAAGAGAACTCACAAACAACAGGTTTATTCATAGTCCATAATTCCCTCTAATTCTATTGCTTTGTTTTTATTACATATAGTGTTAAAACTGTGGGAAGAGCTGAAATTTATAACACTTTTTTCTTTTTATAAAATAAGCACAGTTAAAATACATAAAATATCACCTGAACTGTGGTGGCACAGTGGATAAAGTGTTGACCTGGAATGCTAAGGTCACCGATTCAAAATCCTGGGCTTGCCTGGTCAAGGCACATATGGGAGTTGATGCTTCTGGCTCCTGCCACCCCTTCTCTCTCTCTCACTCTTGATCTCTTCTCTCTAAAGTGAATAAATAAAATCTTTTTTAAAAAAAATATATATATATTAGATTTTATTTATTCATTTTTAGAGAGACAGAGTAGAGAGAAAGAGAGAGAGAGAGAGAGAGAGAGAAGAAGGGGAGGAGCAGGAAGCAACCTCCATATGTGCCTTGACCAGGCAAGCCTGGGGTTTTGAAACGGCAACCTCAGCATTCCAGGTCGATGCTTTATCCACTGCGCCACCACAGGTCATGCTAAATAAAATCTTTTAAAATTTTGTGTAAAATATCAAAAATTCCTTAGAATAGATTCTAAAAATTCACACCACTTCACCCCTCACCCCCACCCAACAATGTCTTTTCCAGTTAGTAATTAGAGCAAGCTGGGACATTCTCCCCGCCCCCCTCCACCCACCTTAGGGATCCTAATCAGAACTGGGCTGCCCCCTTGCGGGCTCTTCGATGTCACAGCTTCAATCAGCCTACAGTCCCTGAGCTCCTATCTCCTCTCTCCACTGTACTATTTCAATACTTCAAGGGGCAGCGAATAGTAAAACTCTGAACTTGTCACCTTCCCTCCTTCAAAGCCTTTCGAATCTCTACGGGAGAAATGAAGAAACTGAAACAGGACAAACGCATAATCTAGGAGATTGGGGACCTCCTCCATTCCGTTCCCTTACTAGGAATCACAGAATTCAGGGCGCAGGGCCTGAGGAGCCAGCGTAGAAAAGTCAGGAACAATCGAGTTCGGCTTTGACCTCTAGAGTCGTGGCGAGCTGGCATCTGAGCAGGTAACGTGCATGGCGGGTTATGTAAGGAAAGGGCTGGAGGAGCAGCCTCTGCGGGGAGCCCGAGAGAGGACGCTATGTTCTCGGCGGCAGTCCCCACCCTCCTCACCCAGCAGGGCAGGAGGCACTCAGCTTGTAGGAGAAAGAGGAGGGTGCGGTAAATAGACCGAGGAATCACGAGGGCTGGGTCACCGAAAGGGGCAGAGGATCACAGTAACACGCATCCATTTTCACACTCGTTGCATACGCAAGGCGTTGATAGTTCCACTTGCTGCAATCGTGACCCGAGGCGCTCAAAGAGGGGGCAGAGGGGTCGGCTCCCAAGAAGGTGCCAGGAGTCCCGTATCTCGAGGCGCGCACCTCAAGTCACAACCAGTCTGCACACTCCAGCCACGCGTTCCCGGCGCACCACTATCCTATATAAGGCCGCGGGTTCCGCCCTTTTCCTCCCCTCCCTACTTTTCCACTCTTTTTCCATCCTCCTCCTTTTCACATCACCGGGTCCCCTACGCGAGCAGCATGTAGGGGCGGAGCACGGAATGCTGCCCTTCCAGCCAATTATCACCCACTGCCTCTCTATTGGCCAAGCCCCTGTATGCTGTAGCAAATGGAATATGGACTTCAGTAACTACAATCACGTGCCACCGGCATAAGACCAATGAGTACGAGGTCTGAGTACGCAGGGGGAAGGCACGTGCGGAGCTGCACGTGTCTGGGAGGGGGAAGGGGCGGGACCCACTGGGAGAGAGGCGGAGGTGGGTGGCTGAGTCCGGGAGAGTCGTAGGAGCTGGAGACAACCTGGGCTGAGCCGATCCACACCCGTGAGTAGACCTGGGAGGATCGATAGCCGTCTGCGCGGGAGGATCAGCTCCAGAGAGAGTAGGTTTAGGGTCCTCTTGGTATTGGGAGGGATCGTATCACGTGGCAGAGCGACCCGAGAGGGTCTGCAACAGGGGTCCTGATCAGAAAGACTAGGAAGAGGTGGGAGGTGTCTGTCGGAGGTGGTTCCCGCGGAGTCACTAGGTGCGTTCCAGTACCGGAGATTGAACGCTCGCGGGTGGCGTGACCTGAGGTAGAGGTTCGCTGCGGGATGAGGCGAACAATGGGCCAGACTGGGGAAGGTGTCAAGTCTGGTATTTACTCTCAAGTGAGGGAAGAAAGAACTGAAGTCTGTCAGGCTAAGAGCTGCGCTGCGGAGGCCAGAGAGTCAGATTCTTTAATGGAAGCGAGGGAGATGGCTTTTTCTACTGTCTCTGAGACAGGTAATATTGGGGAAGGAGAGAAGAGATAAGATTATCCCATACAGTACACCCCAGTTTCCCAGTCTTAATTCTCAGATTCTGATTTCAGATTCCTTCGCTTTGCTCTTCAGTTGCAGGTCCGATCTTTGGGTACCCGGGAGCTGCTCTCCAGCCCCTGCTTCTGAACCTATGGATTCTCCATCTAGCGTTTCTTCTTATTCTTCTTCCTCTCTACCTTCCTCTTTTTCTACCTCCCCAGTGAACAGTGACTTTGGCTTCCCCTCCGATAGTGAGGGGGAGGACAAGAGGGCCCATGGCCCCAGGCCAGGCACTGTTGGGCAGAGGGGAGGTTCTTGGCCCAGCCCAGGTCCTATCCGCCGCAGGCAACGACCCAAGGTTTCCAGTAACCAACATGGAGCTTCTCACTTGGAACAGCCAGGCTTGGCTTCTCCTATGGCAAGATCTGGGGTCAAAAGATCAAGAGATCGGGAATTGGAGACCAGTCTAAATATCCATGGTTGTACCACAGAAGGGGACCTGCTCTTTGCTCAGAAGGTAAGAGAAAGCTGGGGAAAGAAGACACTACTGGAATGTCTTACCACCCTGCTGGTTAGTAAGGACCCTGTGAGGATAGTCTTGGCTCCTAGATTTGGAGATAGAAGAAGAATCAGTACTGATGTAGGCAATGCTTGGTATTCTAATAGCCTTTGCCCGGTTTTCCTACAGTGTAAAGAGCTCCAAGGATTCGTACGCCCTCTCACAGACTTACTGAATGGACTGAAGATGGGTCGCTTTGAAAGAGGTAATTATCTGATTAGTCGCATTCATCTGAGCTAGGTTCTCTCTCTCTCTCCTCTTCCTCTCTTTTAAAATGTTTTTCTTTTTATTTATTTTTTATTGATTGATCTTAGAGAGACAGAGAGAGGAAGGGGAGGGAGGTAAGCATTCATTTGTTCTATTTAGTTGTGCATTCACTAGTCCCTTCCGTATGTGCCCTGACTCAGGATCCAACCTGCAACCCTGGTGTTTCAGAATGACGCACTCTAATGACTGAGCAGCCAGCCAGAGCTAAAATATCTTTTAAATGAGTTTTTCTCTTAAGTCTTACTTTGGGTCCTGGGTGTTTTCTTTTTCTTCTGTGACTTAATTTCTTTGGTGGATCCATTAACTGACTCCCTCTGTCCTTCCTTTACCTGACTGAATTCTTGAAATTCAATCCTTCAACACTAGAATCTGTGTAAACAATAAATTAAAATTAAAAAAAAAAAAGAAATTCAATCCTTGATCTCTTTCTCAAACCCTGAACCCAGGATTGAGCAGTTTTCAGCAGAGTGTGGCAATGGACAGGATCCAGCGAATCGTAGGTGTTTTACAGAAGCCACAAATGGGGTAAGTTCTCCCAGTTTTTTCTTCAGTACTTCATAAAAAAAGATATCTTAAACCCTATTTTGTTACTTTTTTTCGCTCTTAACTTTTTTAATGCCTTTTTCACAGAGAACGTTATCTGGGAACCCTGCTACAGGTAGAAGGAATGTTAAAGACTTGGTTTCCTCACATAGCTGCCCAGAAGTCATCATTGGGTAATAGCAGGCACCAGCTGACCAGGGTAAGAACTTATAAACCTGAGGAAGAGGTGGGAAAATAACAAGGAAGTTAAATGTACATTTAGAAAAGGGTTCCCTCTTCCATTTCCTTCTGGGTCTTTTCATCTTTTCAACAAGTTTCTTTTCAGGAAAGGGAAAAATGAAACTTCCTTTCTTGTCTTGATTCCTAAATGCTTTTTGTTCTATCATTGAAAAGAACTCCATGAAGTTTAATCCTAACCCTCATGTGGCAGCTAGCTTATCTGCTGTCTGCATAGATACAGAAGGCTTTTTTACTTGGCCAGGTGATTCATGCTTCAACTTCTCTCTGCAAATCCTTTCTCTTCTGGTGCCTCTTAAATGCTTTCCTCTCCTTTTTACTCCTGTCCAAGTATTCTTGTAGCAGACCCCCTAGAAGCATGGGTTTAATGGACTGGACAAAAGAATTACATCATTGGGGGAGAGGTTGGCAGCTGTGGGGCACCTAGTGTTGGATAGAACCTTAGACCTAGTGTGGCAGTATTATTTTCTGGGCCTTTGATTAATAGTATATTTAGGAGGCACTCAAATGGTAGGGAAGAGAAAGTTTCCTGTAGATAATAGACAGTCCTTGTTTTCAATCAATCACAGGTACTGCTTTGAGAATAATTGATTTGAAAATAAGCAGAGTGTCCCTGGCAAGATAGCTAGCTCGGTTAGACTCAGAGCATCATCCCGATATGCCAAGGTTGCAGGTTTGATCCCCAGTCAGGGCATAACAAGATTCAACCAATGAATGCATAAATAAGTGGAACAATAAATTGATGTTTCTCTCTCTCTCTCGCCCCCTCTCCCTCTCCCTCCCTCCTCCTCTCTTTCTGTAAAATCAATTTTAAAAAGTAGGAAGAAAAGAATGAAATCATTTATTTGTTTTTTAGCGAGGGGCAGGGGAGAGAGACAGGAAGGGAGAGACATAGAAGCATCAACTCGTAGTTGCAGCACTTGATTTATTCATTGATTGCTTCTCATACGTGCCTTTAAGGAGGGGGTAGTTCATGCCAAGCCAGTGACCCCTTGCTCAAGCCAGCAACCTTGGGACCATTTCCATGATCCCATGCTCAAGCCAGCAACCCTATGCTCAGTCTGGTGAGCCTGCACTTAAGCTGGATGAGCCCTCACTCAAGCCTGCGACCTTGGGATTTTAAACTTGGGACTTCAGCATCCCAGGTCGACATTGCATCCACTGCACCACCACCAGTCAGGCAAGAATGAAATCTTACCATTTGCAACAGTATGGATGGACCTAGAGGGTATTATGCTGAGTGAAATAAGTTAGAGAAAGATGAATACCATATGATTTCACTTATATATGGAATCTAAAGAACAAAATAAACAAGCAAACAAAACAGAAACAGACTCAGAGATACAGAGAACAGACTAATGGTTGCCAGAGGGTAAAGGGATTAGAGCAGTGGTCCCCAAACTTTTTTGGGCCACGGACAGTTTAATGTCAGAAAATATTTTCACGGACCGGCCTTTAGGATAAATGTATCACGTGACCGAGACAAGCGTCAAGAGTGAGTCTTAGACGGATATAACAGAGGGAATCTGGTCATTTTTTTTTTAATTTTTATTTATTCATTTTAGAGAGGAGAGGGAGAGACAGAGAGAGAGAGAGAGAGAGAGAGAGAGAGAGAGAGAGGAGAGATGGGGGGAGGAGCTGGAAGCATCAACTCCCATATGTGCCTTGACCAGACAAGCCCAGGGTTTCGAACCGGCGACCTCAGCATTTCCAGGTCAATGCTTTATCCACTGCGCCACCACAGGTCAGGCTGGTCATTTTTTAAAAATAAAACATCGTTCAGACTTAAATATAAATAAAACGGAAATAATATAAGTTATTTATTCTTTCTCTGTGGACTGGTACCAAATAGCCCATGGACCAGTACCGGTCCGTGGCCCGGGGGTTGGGGACCACTGGATTATAGGACTGGATGAAAAAGGTGAAGGGATTAAGATGTACACATTAGTAGTTATGAAATAGTCATGGGAATGTAAAGTACAGCATAGGGAGTATAATCAGTAATATTGTAATAACTGTATAAGTGCCAGGTGGGTACTGGAAATATAGGAGGAGACACTTTGTAAAGTATATGACTGTCTAACCAATATGCTATACACCTGAAACTAATATAAAATAATACTGAATGTAAACTGTAATTGAAAAATGAAATTAAAAAAAAAAAAAGAAAGAAAAAGAAAAATGAAATTGCCTGACCTGTGGTGGAGCAGTGGATAAAGCGTCAACCTGGAACGCCAAGGTCACTGGTTCAAAGTTCTGGGCTTGCCCAGTTAAGACACATATGGGGAGAGTTGATGCTTCCTGCTCCTACCCCTCTTCTTTCTCTCTCTCCTCTCTAAAATGAATAAATAAAATCTAAGAAAAATAGATACCCTAGGGAAAGAAAATAAAAATGAAATTAAAAAATAAGCAAGAGAGTTCTCACCTGTGGTGGTGCAATGGACAGAGCATCGATCTGGAATTCTGAGGTTGCCAGTTTAAAACCCTGGGCTTGCTCCATTAAAGCACATACAAGAGCCCTGGCCAGTTGGCTCAGTGGTAGAGCATCTGCTTGGCATGCAAGGGGTCCCGGGTTCGATTCCCAGCCAGGGCACACAGGAGAAGCGCCCATCTGCTTCTCCACCCCTCCCCCTGTCCTTCCTCTCTGTCTCTCTCTTCCCTTCCCGCAGCCAAGGCTCCATTGGAGCAAAGATGGCCCAGGCGCTGGGGATGGCTCCTCGGCCTCTGCCCCAGGCGCTGGAGTGGCTCTGGTCGCAACAGAGCATCGCCCCCTGGTGGGCAGAGCGTCGCCCCCTGGTGGGCATGCCGGGTGGATCCCGGTCGGGCGCATGCGGGAGTCTGTCTGTCTCTCCCTGTTCCCCGTTTCCAGCTTTGGAAAAATAAAAAAAATTTAAAAAATCACATACAAGAAGCAACTACTATGAGTTGATGGTTCCTGCGCCTCCCCCCTTTCTCTCTCTCTAAAATCAATAAAATCTTTTTAAAAAATAAGCAGGAGGATCTTGGCTGCATATTAATTTATACTTCTTAAGGCACTCAACATAGGAAATTAGAACTTAAAATACAGAAGTTGGGAAATGATGATTCCAGTTAAAGAAAATTCTAAATGAACTATAAGTAATAAGAACCCATGGGACTTTTTATTTTGTATATGTGTGAATATCCAGTGCCTAATGTAGCGTACAGTGCATAGTGGACTCTCCAGTATTTGACTAAATGAAAGTATAGTTTGGTTACTAAAATTTTTATTTAATTATGACCAGGCAGGAACTTATCTGTTGCGTAAAACAAGGTATATTTGCTTTGCAAACAGTCCCAAGGAAACCAGAGGGTTAAGCAACAAGGTAGGGTTCATCTAAAAGCTTTTCATAATTTCTTTTCTCTTTTCTCCCCATTTCTAGCATTTTTCAAGCCACCACAGTTATCCAGCCACTTCCTTTCCTGCACCTCCCATGGAAAAGATGGACCAGGCACAGCTAAGACATCTAGTATGGAAACCAAAGCAGCCTTGGCATCTCACTGGGTGGCCCGCTATGAACCTCACTTGGATCCACACCACTCCAATTTGCAACCCTCCTCTCAGTTCCCCTGGTACTGTCTCCTTTAGCCATGATCATTTAGGCACTGGAGCCAGCATTGGTGTTATCCTTTTCCTCCAGCATGGAGAGCACTCCTTCACCTACTCTGCCCCAACCTCCCCAGTTCCACCTGCTACAGCATCTCCTGTCATCCCTGGTTGTCCTAAGAAACTATCTGGAGAGGGACCTCGTTGCCACAGTTTGCCAGTAACTCTCCCATCAGACTGGAGCTGTACCCTATCCCCTTGTGATCCACCCTCCATGGCCAGAGAGTTGACCGTGGGACACCTAGAGCGGATGAGAAGCTATCCTTCAGTTGCTCCTGATGTCCACCCTCTCAACCCCTAATCCAGGACTTGAGACTTTGATTTCTAATTTGTGCAAATATATGTCTCTCTATATGTTTGTGTGTGTATATATGTACAATATTTACTTTTACTGTGTGTATTTGTGTTGAGGGAAGAGAAATTTTTTCTGATTAAAGAAATTTTCTACTTAAACAGTTTGCTGATTGGGGTGGGGGTAGGATTGAAACCTTCCATTTCAAATACCAGTATTTATACTCTGAGATGCAGAAAATCAGGAAGTGGAAATGTTTGTGAAATTGAGCTCTACCAAGTTAAAAGGCTGGAGAGGACAATATAAGTTCTGTGAAAGGAAGAGGGACACTGCTGCTGTGTTCCTAAGGAACACCCTTGAGACAGTTACAGAGCTCCAAGTTGGCTTTTTTTTTTCATTCAAGCTCAGAGACGAGTACCTTTCCCTTTGTGTCTCTCATTCTTGTAACCATCCAGCTGGCCTAGACTAGCAGGTTCTTCTGCTCTGCAATAGCTCTTTGCCTTGATGGGAGCTGTTGATGCTTGTGGATAAATACATACGTAATCTGCCAGAGGCAGGACACAAGAGCCAGAACAGGCACTGTGGTCACCAGTTTTGAAGAGGAAGGGGTGCCCTAGAACTGTTAGAATGTCCCCTCAGATACTGGGCTACCTCGCCTGACCTGTGGTGGTGCAGTGGGTAAAAGCATCGACCTGAAACGCTGAGGTCGCTGGTTTGAAACCCCAGGCTTCTCTAGTCAAGGTACATATGGGAGTTGATGCTTCCTGCTCCTCCCTCCTCTATCTGTCCCTGTCTCCTCTCTCTAAAATGAATAAATAAAATTTAACTAAATAAAAGAAAAAATATATACTGGGCTACCTCTTAATCAAATAGCTGCAGCTGCTAGATATACAGAGGTTGGCAAAGTAGGTTTACAGTTGTGAGTATGCAAAAGTTTATTCTTGTATTATTATTATTGTATTCATTACAAATGTGTCAACCTACTTTTGCCCACTCTTGTATGTTATCAGGTAGCAAGAATAAAGTTTCTGAATTTACTTACATGTATTCTTCTCCTTGTAGTATACTTTCTGATTTGTCTCACTTTCTGCCAAAACCATATCTTCTCCCCTTCTAAGCCTTGGCAGTATATCAGACTACACAGCCATTTTAGTTATTGTTTATTGCCTACTGAGGACGTTTCTCAAAGCTAATTATGTCTCAGGTCCTCTGTTCTCAGTGAATAGTTGTCTCCTTTAATTTCAGAGAACATGACCTCCTTTCTAAGGCAAACCTCTCTATTTGTGTGTTTGGTTACCTTTCACTTCCAGAACTTTTGCTGTATCACCCCTCTTTCTGTTGTAACTTCAATTTGTTATCTAATTATTTATTATTTATTTCTCCTACAAGTTTGATTAGGTGCCCCCTTCTTGAAAACCTTTTGAGCCTGTCTTCTCTCCTCCTTTCTCCATTTTTTTTTTTGTGTGTGTGACAAAGAGAAGGACAGATAGGGACAGACAGACAGGAAGGGAGAGAGATAAGCACCAATTCTTTGTTGCGGCACCTTAGTTGTTCGTTGATTGATTTCTCATATGTGCCTTGACCGGGGGGGGGGGGGGGGCTACAGCAGACCGAGTGACCCCTTGCTCAAGCCAGTGACCTTGGGCTCAAGCTGGTGAGCCTTGCTCAAACCAGATGAGCCCACTTTCAAGCTGGCAACCTAAGGGTTTCAAACCTGGGTCATCTGCGTCCCAGTCTGACACTCTATGCACTGTGCCACTGCTTGGTTAGGCTCCATCATTCTTGACAGGGTAGTCTAATCGTATTCTTTCAGACTCCTTTCTACCACTCAGTCCTTAACCTCTTGCAGTCTAGCTTCCACAAGCACTCTACTGCATCTTCCCAAGTCACAAATAAATTCACAGAATCAGAGTATTATAGTGTAGCTTCCACCCAATCAATAGCTAGGTCCAGCGGGCCTTTACAAAAGCTATGTACTTCATGCTCTCTGTATCATTTGATGTTGCCTACTGAAATTCCCCTCCCTTGGATCCCATGACAGAACCCTATCCTAGTTCTCCTCTTACATATCTGGCAACAACTTTCATAACTCTTAATGGCCCCACTTCTTCCCACTCCAGAGGATATTCCCCTAGGCTTACATGTTGGCTATTTCTCCTCTGACAGCATTCATTTACTTACAGGTTTTATCTTCTTTCATGGCTTTAATTATGACCTTAATTTTAGAAAACTGCAAAAACTTCATCACCAGTCACAATCTTTCCCCTGGGTTGACATACTGAATGTCTAAATTTCTGCTGGAGAGTTTCTGTTTACATATTACTAACACTTAAAAACATTGAAAACTTCAGGAGTTTTGAGCCAAGAGGTACCATTTGTATCTTCTCCAACCCCTTTATTTCATAGATAAGGAAACTTAGGTTTCTTAGGTTCTTGTGCAAGAACACAATGTGTGGAACAGAATGATTGGTTTATAGTCTGGTGCTTTTTCCAGTGCTAACCAATCAAAATGTTATCTTTAAAGATGTTCTGTTCTGCTTTGTTTCTCTATGGTTAGTGCTATCTATGCTACCATCATTTTTTCAGATAACTAGGCTTAAAACTTGATGTCATTTAGTCACTAAATCCTTTCTTATACTGTATTTGGAATATCTCTTAAAATCTATTTCTTCCCATCCATTACATTGCCACCTCTCTGGTCTAAACTTTGATGTTAGCAATAGCCTTTCTTACCTCAAATCCCTTAAATTTTCCCAGATAGTGCTTTGTATGTCATTCCCTTTTCAAATCCTCCAATGGTTCAACAATGCTTTGAGATGAAAGTTCAAAACTTTTAGTCAATATCTCTATCTCTCCCTCTGTTCCCCTGTATGATCCCTCTGTTCCAGTTTTTCTATTTGTCCTTGAACACTGTGAACCTTTTTGCCTCTAAATTCACATTCATGCTGTTCACTTTGCCCAGTCTTCCCTGGTTCTGTTAACTAAACCCTGCCCTTCTTTCAATGACTAATTCAAGTCCTTTTCCCAATTCTTTCCATTAAATATGATATATAGGCTCAGGCTTTGGCCCATAAAATGATTAGAACAGGATTTGATATATAGTAGTCCTTCAAAAATACTACATTTTCCCTTCCTTTCTTTCAAGGTATTTTTATTTATTTTTTATTTTTTTATTTATTCATTTTAGAGAGGAGAGAGATACAAGAGAGAGAGAGAGAGAAGGGGGGAGGAGCTGGAAGCATCAACTCCCATATGTGCCTTGACCAGGCAAGCCCAGGGTTTTGAACCGGCGACCTCAGCATTTCTAGGTCGACGCTTTATCCACTGTGCCACGACAGGTCAGGCTCTTTTAAGGTATTTTAATATTTTATCTCACTTAAATCCCATGGCAAATTTTGTGTGATTGAGGGCAGATACTGGTCCTATTTTACAGATGAGGAAATAGACTGGGAGTTTAAGTCAGGGGTCAGCAAGAGCCGGATAGGAAATATTTCAGGCATTTTGAACCATATGTCTCTGTTGCAACTATCCAAGTCTGCCATTGTAGCTCAAAGCAGCCATACTTATATAAACAAATGAGCACAGCTATGTTCCAAAAAGGTATACTTATAAAAACAGAGGTGGAACCTGACCGGACGGTGGCACAGTGTAAGAGCATCTGACTGGGATGCGGACGGCCCAGGTTCGAAACCCCAAGGTTGCCAGCTTGAGCACAGGCTCAACTGGTTTGAGCAAGGCTCACCAGCTTGAGCCCAAGGCCCTGGTTTGAGCAAGGGGTCACTCAGTCTGCTGTAGCCCCCCTTCCAGGCACATATGAGAAAGCAATCAATGAACAACAAAGCTGCTGCAATGAAGAATTGATGTTTCTCATCTCTCTCCCTTCCTATCTGTTCCTCTCTCTGTCCCTCTCTGTCTCTAGCAAAAAAGAAAAAGAAAAAAAAGGGAAAACAGAGGTGGAGTTGGATTTGACCTGTAGGCAGTAGTTTGCAGACTACTGGTTCAAGTGACTTGTTCAATGTTATATGCCTGATACCAGAACATGGATAGAATCCAGATATCCTAACTTCTAGTTGAGTGATTTTTGTCCATATTATGCTGTAGCCTATACAACTTACTTTGCATTTATTATATGCTACCCGTTTTATTATTCATCTTTTTTTTTTTTTTTTTTTGTATTTTTCTGAAGCCGGAAACGGGGAGAGACAGTCAGACAGACTCCCACATGCGCCCGACCGGGATCCACCCGGCACGCCCACCAGGGGCATGCTCTGCCCCTCCGGGGCGTCGCTCTGCCGAGACCAGAGCCACTCTAGCGCCTGGGGCAGAGGCCAAGAAGCCATCCCCAGCACCCGGGCCATCTTTGCTCCAATGGAGCCTTGGCTGCGGGAGGGGAAGAAAGAGACAGAGAGGAAGGAAGGGGTGGGGGTGGAGAAGCAAATGGGCGCTTCTCCTATGTGCCCTGGCCGGGAATCGAACCCAGGTCCCCCGCACTCCAGACCGATGCTCTACCGCTGAGCCAACCGGCCAGGGCCTTATTATTCATCTTTTATGTCGACATACTGTCTTCTATCTGGGGGTCCAGGCAGTGGATGGTATCAACAGTACCTGGCACAGAGTAGGCATTCAATAAAATTTTATTGATACCATAATGTCCTATTTTGGTATTTTGAGCCTGGCTCACTCTGAAGTAATTAGCGTAATTGATGAGGCTGCGTCTGTGTGTGTGTATATGCCTGTTTTAGGCGAGGTACTCAAAGAACCTTATTGCACAAGTACCTGATTTAGACCTACATTCTATTTTCTGTGAGTCTTTCCCTACTATTTTCCAGTAGTCACTAGATCTGAACTTATGTGAATAACCATAAATGGATATGTAGAAATAATATACAAATAAAAGGTAAGTTGTTTCCATAGTGAGAAATAAAAAGATAGTTCTCTAGGTCTCACTAGGAGGAAAATGACATAAATGAGTCGTCCATTCTAAACCTTGTAGGTGTTTCCCAATTATTTAGTGACGCGACTAGCAAGATTCTGTTACAGAAACTCATGGTATGTTCTTTTCCTTTGTTTTTAGGCAGATGACGCTGTTTTTCATCCCGAGAGTAAATCTCAAAGAATCCATGTCCTTTACGATAAAAAAACAGGAAGCATGCTCAGGTGCTTCGCCTATTTCTCTCATTTTCCTTCCAAAAAAAGAAATGGTTTAAATATCTTTTAAAGATTCAATTGGATTAAGGATTACGGAATCGAGCTGATCTCGGGAGCCTTAGGACCACGACCCTCTGAGAAAGCGAGGGACTTGCTGGCGGGAAGTTTAGGCAACAAGTACTTTGCTTTGTCAGGTGCGGAGTCTTGGGCCGAAGGCCCTGGCGGGGACCGCTGGAAAAACCGGCAACCCCGGCCAGAAAGAACGTTGCCCCGGTTTCTGCACAGCTTCTCTCCATTCATCCCTGGTTTCTCCGTGCGGCGCGACGATGACGTACTTCCGCTTCCGGTTGCGAGCCGTCTGGGCGGTGGCTGCGTCCAGGGTGAGGAGCCGGTTCTAGGGCAAGGAAGGAAGGTGGTGCGGCGGGAGGGCACGTTTGCGCGCAGTCGTCCCCTTTCCTGCAGATCGAGAGAGACCACGTTTCCAGCTCCCCCTCCAGCCCTCCTGGAGCGGCGAGCAGTCATGGGTGGGGGGTGTCTGTGGCGCGGCCGGTGCCTCGGTGCCCGGCACGTTGGTCAGCGTACTGACGCCCTGCTGCCATCGCTGTGCTTCCTTGCGGTAGGGTTTGTATTGGCAGAAAACAACAACGAAGGAGTCTTGCTAATGATTCGCGTGTGATTTGTAGGCTCCGAGAACGTGCACGTGCCCGCTTGTTTATTCTTGATCACGTTGCATACCCAGGGACTGAATAAACCATGTGGTAGAGTGTGTATTCCGTTGTGTTTCTCTTTCACACCGGGTCTCTATATTTTCTTCCTCCTTTCTCCATCATCGTTTAGGTCCTGTAGAGTGAAGACTTAATTCCAAGGTCATGGCAAACCATCTGAAGTTCATTGCCAGGACTGTGATGGTGCAGGACGGAAACGTGGAAGGTGCATACAGGACCCTAAACAGGTAACTATTAAGGGACCAGAATCATGCCTACGGCAACTCTCTTGAAAAATGCAGTTGTTGATCTCTCATATCCTCTGTCATACATTATTCTCAAACCAGTGCCAGCCTAGGTGTTCACACCTTGAGACTTTTCAGTCCTCTAGTTTACTGTCTTCACAGTAAAGTTGTTCTCAAACCTAACTGCACGAACCTTATTTATCCGCAATCATCCCTTTGATGATGAAGCTGAAGTCTACTCAAGACTTCAAATAGAGCCCTAGATAAAGCCCAAAGGAAAAATCAAGTTATAAAGTCACCAGAAAGCAAGAACATAGACCATGTATAGAAAGCTGAGGGAAAGTACCTGACCAGGAGGTGGCACAGTGGATAGAGCGTCGGACTGGCATGCGGAAGGACCCAGGTTCAAGACCCCGAGCTTGCCAGCTTGAGCGTGGGCTCATCTGGCTTGATTGATTTCTCATATGTGCCTTGACAGGGGGCTATAGCAGACCGAGCCAGCGACCTTGGGCTCAAGCTGGTGAGCCTTGCTCAAACCAGATGATCCTGCGCTCAAGCTGGCGACCTTGGGGTCTCGAACCTGGGTCCTCCACATCCCAGTCCGATGTTCTATCCACTGCGCCACCTCCTGGTCAGGCAACACCAAATCATTTTAAATGTCACACAGATCATCTGAGCATACAACTGCTTGTCATTTATCCACTGTGCCACCTCCTGGTCAGGTACTCAAGGTCGCTGGCTTGAGCAAGGGGTTACTCGGTCTGCTGTAGCCCCGGGTCAAGGCAAATATGAGAAAGCAATTAATGAACAACTAAGGTGTCGCAATGAAAAACTGATGATTGATGCTTCTCATCTCTCTCCATCCCTGTCTGTCTGTCCCTCTCTATCTCTCTCTCTGACTGTAAAAAGAACAAAAAAAGAAAACAGAGATGGATTGGTAGGGGACAAAGTTAATAGAATTCGGACTTGGAACCTTGGAGAAGCAAACAAGAGATGAAAATTGTTACTGGTTCAGAGGAAGGTCACAGCATGAGCAGAAACATAGAGATGGAAATGAACTGGCTGGAATGGAGGAGCTGTATTGAAATGTTTTGAATGCTACTGATGAATGCCTTACCACTGTAGTTTCTCAAGCAAATAGTCCCTTAGCCTTTCCTCAGTTGTAATGATTTGTACTTTCTAACATGCCTAATTCATCATTTTCTCTTTCTAGTGTGAAGCAGAGTTTGGAGAAACAAATGCTTGTTCGGTTGAATTTATCAAAGAATTGTATGAAAGAAATCTTAAGAGATTAATTGAGGTAGCCCTCTACCTTAAGGCCAGTAAGGTGGTAGCTTTATTCTACAAGTGAAGGAAGTCGAGGAAGATAAAATTACATTTCTTAGTCACAAAATTATTGAATGGTGGAGGAGAGGGGTGTAAAACACACATCTTTCTAGTGCAGTGTTGTTTGCTCTGTGTTACTAGATTATTTACTAGTTTCTCTAGAAATGGAGAGCTACCTATAGTAGTCATTTTCCAGTTAGGAATCCTTATTTATTGGGTTAAAATTTTGGTGGTGTTCTTGATAACTAAGGGTAAATGAGAGAAAAATCTAGTTGTTAGCAAAGTTCTAGGTGTGATTGGATGGCAGAAGACCACGCAGTAAATGTGGGCAAAGATACTGTCAGAAGGTATATAAATGACAAGCAGTTGTATGCTCAGGATGATCTGTGTGACATTTAAACTGATTTGGTGGCCCTGGCCGGTGGGCTCAGTGGTAGAGCATCAGCCCGGCGTGCGGGGGGTCCCAGGTTCGATTCCCGGCCAGGGCACACAGGAGAAGCGCCCATCTGCTTCTCCACCCCCACCCCCTCTCCTTCCTCTCTGTCTCTCTCTTCCCCTCCCGCAGCCAAGGCTCCACTGGAGCAAAGATGGCCCGGGCGCTGGGGATGGCTCCTTGCCCTCTGCCCCAGGCGCTAGAGTGACTCTGGTCGCAATAGAGCAATGCACCGGAGGGGCAGAGCATCACCCCCTGGTGGGCAGAGTGTTGCCCCTGGTGGGCGTGCCGGGTGGATCCCAGTCGGGCGCATGCAGGAGTCTGTCTGACTGTCTCCCCGTTTCCAGCTTCAGAAAAATACAAAAAAATAAATAAATAAAATGATTTGGTGTTGTCTGACCAGGAGGTGGCGCAGTGGATAGAGCATCAGACTGGGATGTAGAGGACCCAGGTTCTAGACCCCAGGGTTGCCAGCTTGAGCGCGGGCTCATCTGGTTTGAGCAAGGCTCACCAGCTTGAGCCCAAGGTCGCTGGCTCCGACTGCTGTAGCCCCTGTCAAAGCACATACGAGAAATCAATCAATGAACGACTAAGGAGCCGCAACAAAGAATTGATGTTTCTCATCTCTGTCCCTTCCTGTCTGTCTGTTTGTCCGTCCCTATCTGTCCCTCTCTCTGACTGTCTCTGTCTATGTCACACACACAAAAGAAATCTTAAAAAAATAAATAAATAAATAAATAAATAAAATGATTTGGTGGTTGGTCAGTCCCATTTCTTCATTCTGTGTCTGCGCATGCCAGACATATCCCTGGGCAGAAGCTTTTCCCTTTGCATAGACACTTAGATTACGAGTAAAAATAATCCGTTACATACTGGGTGGTAAGCTACCCTATTTTATTTTTTTTCTATTTCTGTTCATTCCTACCTCTCCTTTTTTAGGCCTTCTAGTGGCATGTCTGTGAGAGGGTGGAGATGTCTTGACCTTTTTCTACCCATGATTGGAAGTACAAAATTGATGTCTTTACAGACTCTGTAGTGAATTAGCTAGTGAACTAAAATGCTAAATTTGGGGAAAGAGGCCTGACCTGTGGTGGCGCAGTGGATAAAGCATTGACCTGGTAACGCTGAGGTCGCTGGTTCGAAACCCTGGTCTTGCCTGGTCAAGGCACATATGGGAGTTGATTCTTCCAGTTCCTCCCCCCTTCTCTCTCTCTGTCTCTCTCTCTGTCTCTCCCTCTCTCTCTCTAAAAATGAATAAAATAAAATAAAATAGAAAATTTGGGGAAAGAAAGTCTTACAGATTACTTAACCTTTTTTCTGCCTTCTCCTTGTAAGTTTTTTTTTTTTTTTTTTTTTTTTCTTTTTACAGAGACACAGAGAGTCAGAGAGCAGGATAGACAGACAGGAACGGAGAGATGAGAAGCATCAATCATTAGTTTTTCGTTGCACGTTGCGACACCTTAGTTGTTCATCGATTGCTTTCTCATATGTGCCTTGACTGCAGGCCTTCAGCAGACCGAGTAATCCCTTGCTTGAGCCAGTGACCTTGGGCTCAAGCTGGTGAGCCTTGCTCAAACCAGATAAGCCCACACTCAAGCTGGCAACCTCGGCGTCTCAAACCTGGGACCTTCTGCATCCCAGTCCAATGCTCTATGCAGTGCGCCACCGCCTGGTCATGCTCCCTGTAAGTCTTTTAAAGTGTGTACTTTGATGCATTTATTTTTTTTTAATTTTTAATTTACTTGTTGATTTGAGAAAGACATTGATTTGTTGTTCCACTTATTTATGCATTTGTTGATTGGGTGTTTTTTTTTTTGGTTTTGTTTTTACAGGGACAGAGAGAGAGTCAGAGAGAGGGATAGATAGGGACAGACAGACAGGAATGGAGAGAGATAAGAAGCATCAATCGGCCCTTGCCGGTTGGCTCAGCGGTGGAGCGTCGGCCTGGCGTGCGGGGGACCCGGGTTCGGTTCCCAGCCAGGGCACATGGGAGAGGCGCCCATTTGTTTCTCTGCCCCCCGCCCTCCTTCCTCTCTGTCTCTCTCTTCCCCTCCCGCAGCCGGGGCTCCATTGGAGCGGGGATGGCCCGGGCGCTGGGGATGGCTCCTTGGCCTCTGCCCCAGGTGCTGGAATGGCTCTGGTCGAAACAGGGCGATGCCCCGGAGGGGCAGAGCATCGCCCCCTGGTGGGCAGAGCTTCGCCCCTGGTGGGCGTGCCGGGTGGATCCCGGCCGGGCGCATGCGGGAGTCTGTCTGGCTGTCTCTCCCTGTTTCCGGCTTCAGAAAAATGCAAAAAAAAACAAAAAAAAGAAGCATCAATCGTCAGTTTTTCCTTGCGACGCCTTAGTTGTTCATTGATTGCTTTCTCATATGTGCCTTGACTGTGGGCCTTTAGCAGATCAAGTAACCCCTTTCCTGAGCCAGCAACCTTGGGTCCAAGCTGGTGAGCTTTTTGCTCAAGCCAGATGAGCCCGCGTTCAAGCTGGCGATCTCGGGATTCGAACCTGGGTCCTCCACATCCCAGTTCTATGCTCTATCCACTGCACCACTGCCTGGTAAGGCTGGTTAATTCTTGTATGTGTCCTGACCAGCTATTGAACCTGCACCTTGGTGTATTGCAGTGTTTCCCAACCTTTTTTGCGCCATGCCCCACCTTAACCTTTCTAAAATTTTTATGTCCCCCCCTATGTAACATACATAATTTTAACATTAAAAAATTGATTTGTTCACTTAATAAACATAAATGATAGGTTCTAGGAAGAAATCACTATGAAATTGTTAACAAAACACAGTAAGTAAAATTTCAAAACATATAATGAAAAACAGAAATTTAAATTCCAAATAATTTTAATACAGATTTTTCTATATTAATTTATTATTTTAATTTAGTGTGATCCTTGCGCTTGATGCTTGCTGCACAGAGATTTTATATTAGGTTCCAATTTGGTTAGCTTTAGTCTCAAGTCTCCATGTTGTGTTATATCCAGCCGATTTCTTTTTTTTAACCAGTAAATCATTTACAGCACTAAATCCACATTCAGCTAAAAATGAAGATGGAAACGGAAGCAATAGTTTTCTTGCACATTTGGTTGAATTTGGGTATTTGATTTCTGTTTCCTCACAAAGCCATGCCATCGCTCCTTTGATATTAAACAAAGCTTTAACTGACTCATCATTTTGCAATTCTGCGAGTTCTTCTTGATACTGCATATTTGATATATCAGACAAATCCACTAACATTGGCTGCATCATCCATGTTGGGAAATCAATTTGTTTTAAATCAGAAAATCTTTCTTTTAAATCAGCCGATAGAATATTCAAATGATTGACAAGAACAAGTAAAGCGGTATCAGTTACTTCACATTTTTGGAGCCAATGAAACTGTTTAAAGTTTTTGTTGTTAATATGTTTCTGACATAACTCAATATTGGTAATGAAACCAAATATCTTTGCTTTTGCATCAACAAGAGTTTTATTTGTTCCTTGAAGTTGCTTATTTAATATATTTAGTTTTTCAAAGATATCAGCTAAATAACTCACAAATGCTTTACCATCTATTGTTAACAGATACTTCATTTCAGGTTTGTCGCTTAAAAAATCACTAAGAGTATCAAACAGTTCCATAAATCTTTTCAAACAGTTTCCTTTAGATAGCCATCTTACTTCAGTATGAAATAAAAGTCTCACATGGTCTTCATTTTGTTCTTCACAAAATAGCTTGAAAAGACGCTCACATCTGGCACTGGCTTTAATAGCATTAACACACTTTATTACTGTATGTAATACTTCATTCAGAACAGGCGAGATGTTTTTAGCTACCAAGTTTTCCCTATGAATAACACAATGCACAAGAATCATTTCTGGATTCGCATCTTTCATCAATTTTAAGCAGCCATGTTTCTTGCCCATCATATTGGGAGCACCATCTGCAGCACAAGATGTTATATTTTTCATTGGTATATCGTTGACATCTAAGTAGTTTTTTAGCTTATTATATATATCTTTGGAGGTAGTGGTGCTTTCTAATCTTTTACAGAACAACATTTCTTCAGCAAAATGTCCTTTATCAATATATCTTACATAAGTTATCAATACTGCCTCACTGTCTCTCAAAGTTGATTCATCCATTTGCAAGGAGAATTTTCTTGTTTTCAGCTTTTCAATAAGTTGTTTTTCAATATCCTCACTCATTTCGTCTATTCTTCTGCTAACAGAATTGTTACTGAGTGGCATAGCTTTTACATCTTTGTCATCTTTTTCAAGAACTGTTTTAAGAAATGCTGATATTGACGGTTTTATTAAATTCTCTCCTATAGTGTGATTTTCTCCAGTTTTAGCGATGAATAAAGAAATTTGATAACTAGCCTCAAGAACACGATTATTAGTTAAAGTATGAGCAGTAAATAGAGACTTTAATGTTCTTTTTTCAAAATTTTTCTTTAAAGTTTTAAAGTAACTCAAATCTGAATTAATATGAGCACTATATTTCGCCTTCAAATGCGCCTCAAGGCGACCTCGTTTCATTGATTTGTTGGTCAAGCATTGCTGGCATAAAAGACAAAAAGGAATCTGCTCATCGTGAACAGCGGGTATGAACCCAAATTTTAAATATTCCTCCGAATATTGATGAGTTTTTTTCTTGCTTGCACCACTCATTTTACTATGGGCTATAATAAAAATAAAATCAATTAAAAACTAATATTAAAATATGTTAAAATATATTCAATGTGACATAGAGTAAACGTATACTAAAAATTCATATTTATTTAAATGTATATAACACATTTACTACACTACCACTGCAAATCAAAAGGTATCTATATTTTTTCCGCTTGACAAAATTTTCTGGAAAGTTATGCTTCTAAAATTAAAATTGTCGTGCATGCACTATTATAGCCCCAATAATATTTATAAAATATTAGTGCTTTTTAGCCCCGATGCAAGAAGTACTTAATAAAGAGTTTAATATTGATAAAAATAAAATCAAGTACCAATTATATCTATACAATATATATATGTATACTTATTAAATCAACGAGCTTTTACAACAGTTTTGACTGACACTTATTTCAAATTAACACCAACTGAATGATGTAAAACACGACAGAAGTTGCGATGGGCCAATTAGGTGAGAATAACTGCGTTGTTTAGTGAGTTTTTAAAACGTCCGGGGTTCCCTGCGGCAGACGGCACGCTCCGCGGTGAACCCAGGATGAAGTTTACTTGACGCCAATCACCCAGTTGACATTTTGGTCTCGTCAAACGAAATTATACTTAATAATTATTTACCGCAATTATTTAAGAATTGCATTTTTTGTTAGATTTGGCACCGATATCTAGCATTGCATTTAAATGGCCTGGGGCGAAAGAGTTAAAGTCGTGTCGAGTCCATTTTCAAATTGCCCCCCTTAACTATCGAATTGCCCCCCCTGTGGGGCATGCGCCCCACATTGGGAAACACTGGGATGCTCTAACCAACTGAGCTACCCAGCCAGGGCTATTTTGGTGGATTTAAGTGGGTCTTCTAGTCAAAGTGATTGAGATTTTTGTATTATTATTGAGGGATGTTAAAGGTTAGCTGCTAACTTGATGGTAAAATAAATTTCAAAGGCTTAGCTTTGATATCCCTCATGTCCTCCAGTCCTAAAGTACAAATAATACAAAGGCAAGAAGTTTGTTTTTAGGAAATTAGCTACTTTGACAAAAACGAGAAACAATTTGTGCTGCAATGTTATTTAACAAACCATTTCTTTCTTTCCTTTTTTTGTTTTGTTTTTTGTTTTTTGTATTTTTCTGAAGTGAGAAGCAGAGAGGCAGAGACAGACTCCCACATGCGCCCAACCGGGATCCACCCAGCAGGCCCACCAGGGGGCGATTCTCTGCCCATCTGGGGTATTGCTTTGTTGCAACCAGAGCCATTCTAGTGCCTGAGGCGGAGGCCACAGAGCCATCCCCAGCGCCCAGGCCAACTTTGCTCCAAAGGAGTCTTGGCTGCGGAAGGTGAAGAGAGAGACAGAGAGAAAGGAAAGGGGGAAGGATTGAGAAGCAGATGGACCCTTCTCCTGTGTGCCCTGGCAGGGAATTGAACCCAGGGCATCCCCATGCGGGACTACTGCTCTACCACTGAGCCAACCAGCCAGGGCCCCCCCCCCTTTTTTTAGAGAGAGGAGAGAAAGTGAGAAGCATCAACTCGAACTTGCTTCACGTTAGTTGTTCATTGATGGCTTCTTATATGTAACTTGACAGAGGGTGGGGGAGCTTAAGCAGAGCCAATGATCCCTTCGTCATGCCAGCAATCTTGGGAAAATGTCATTGATCCTGTGCTCAAGCCAGTGACCCTGTACTCAAGCTGGTGAGCCCGTACTGAAGCCAGTGACCTTGGGTTTCGAACCTGGGGCCTCGGTGTCCCAGGTCAATGCTCTATCCACTGTGCTACCACCTGGTCAAGCATTTTTTATTTTACCTAAACATCCTTCTTGGCCTTGTCCAGTTAGCTTAGTGGATAAAGCATTGGCCCAGCATGTAGACATCCTAGTTTTGATCCCTAGTCAGGGCTCACATAAGTGACCATCTGCTTCTCTTCGCCTCCCTCTGCCCCTTCTGTCTGTTCTCTTGCAGCCAGTGGCTTGGTTGTTGCAAGCATCAGCCTCAGGCACTCAGTTGATTCAAGCATTGGTCCCAGATGGGGGTTGCTGGGTGGATCCCAGTTGGGTGCGTGTGCTAGTCTGTCCATCTCCCCTCCTCTTATTTAAAAATAAATAAAAATTCTTCCTGATTGATCTTAGGTGGGTGGTAGGTGAGGGAAGAATAAATAAATGTCAGAAGGTGAGGCTCATTTGTTTAAATGGCATCTGGCTTGGCACCATCTCAGACCTTGTTCTTAGGCTATTTTCAAATCTCTCTAAACTTCTTTCTTTTGTTCTTTTAAAAAAAAATTTTTTCCATTGATTTGAGAGGAAGGGAGAGAGAGAAGAGCACCACTGTTTGTTCCATTTAGTTGTGTACTCTGATTGCTTCTTGTACGTGCCCTGACCTGTACATATCAGGATAGCATTCTAATCAACTGAGCTACCTCACCAGAGCTGTTCTTTCTTCTTTTTGTTTTTTGTGTGTTTCTTTTTTACAGAGACAGAGAGTCAGAGAGAGGGATAGACAGGGACAGACAGACAGGCACGGAGAGATGAGAAGCATCAATCATTAGTTTTTCGTTGTGTGTTGCAACACCTTAGCTGTTCATTGATTGCTTTCTCATACATGCCTTGACCGCAGGCCTCAGCAGACCGAGTAACCCCTTGCTCGAGCCAGCAACCTTGGGCTCAAGCCAATGAACTTTTGCTCCAACCAGATGAGCCTGTGCTCAAGTTGGAGACCTCAGGGTCTCAAACCTGGGTCTTCTGCATCCCAGTCCGACGCTCTATCCACTGCGCCACCGCCTGATCAGGCTCTTTCTCCTTTTTGTTAAACAGCAGCCCCACACTTCTTTTTTTTTTCCCCCCCATTGACTTGAGAAGGGGGGCAGGTGGGGGAGAGAGTAACATCAGCTTGTTCTACTTAGTAGTGCCATTTAGTCGTGTACTCATTGATTGTATCTCGTCCCTGACTGGGGATCAAACTCCCAACCTCTATGCATCAGGACGACACTCTATCCACTGAACAACCCAACTAGGGCCTTTTTTGTTTGTTTCTTTTTAATTGAATTTAGAGAGATGGAAAGAGGGAGAAAGAAAGAGAGAAACATTGATCTGTTCCTGTGTATGCCCTAACTGGAGATCTAACCCACAACCTGTGCACGGGGGGACAATGCTCTAATCAACTGGCCGTGGTGCCCCATACTTCTTTTAAGGTTTTTGTAAAAATCAGAAACAGTAGGAGACTGGTCATTGTGAGCCCATGTGGTTTTTCAACCCTGACTGTCAATTAGACTAAGCTGGGGAAACTTTTAAAAAAAAATTTGCTGCCAGGGCCCATCCTGAGACTAAATCAGAGTCTGTATGGCAGCATCTGACCAGCAGCATTTTAAAAACTGTCCCATGAAGCCCTATCCAGTTACCTCAGTCGGTTAGAGCATCATCCCAAAACGACAAGGTTGTGGGTTCTATCCCTGGTCAGGGCACATACAGGAAGCCACCAGTGAATGTACAACTGAGAACAACAAATGAATGCTTTCCTTCCCCCTCCTCTCCTCTCTCCTTTCCACTCTCTGTCTCTCTAAAAATCAATCAATAAATAAAAAATTGAGCCCTGGCCTGACCAGGCGGTGGTGCAGTGTATAGAGCGTTGGACTGGAATGCCGAGGACCCAGGTTCGAGACCCCGAGGTCGCCAGCTTGAGCACGGGCTCATCTGATGATTTGAGCAAAGCTCACCAGCTTGGACCCAAGGTCGCTGGCTCGAGCAAGGAGTTACTTGGCCTGCTGTAGCCCCATGGTCAAGGCACATATGAGAAAGCAATCAATGAACAACTACGGTGTCGCAACAAAAACTAATGAGTGATGCTTCTCATCTCTCTCCATTTCTATCTGTTCCTATTTGTCCCTCTCTCTGACTCTCCATCTCCGTAAAAAAAAAATAAAAATTGAGCCCTGACCAGATAGCTTGGTTGGTTGGAGTGTCATCCCAAAATGCAGAGGTTGCTGGTTCAGTCCCCAGTCAGGTCACATACAGGATCAGCTCGATGTTACTGTCTCTCTTTCCCTGCCTCACAAAAAAAAAAAACCAAAACCAAAACTGTCCCATAAGATTTTAATATTCAGCCAGGATTGCGGTAGACTTCTTAAGGATAGAGATCTGTGCTTTTTCATTTGTATATCCTTTGCATTTACCAAAGTGTCTGACACATAGAAAGCTCTCAGTAAATGTTTACTTAATGAATATAACTGTTCCTTTTATCTTCTATCTGTTCCTTACTTAAGTATTTGTCAAAGCTTTCCACCAGAGTACCCTTAACAGCAGAAAATGAAGGAAATGCAAGTGTACCTTGTTGTTGTTGTTTTTTGGTTTGTTTTTTTTTTCATTTTTATTTATTCATTTTAGAGAAGAGAGAGAGAGAAGTGGGGGGAGGAGCAGGAAGCATCAACTCCCATATATGCCTTGACTGGGCAGGCCCAGGGTTTTGAACCGGCAACCTCAGCATTCCAGGTTGATGCTTTATCCACTGCGCCACCACAGGTCAGGCTACCTTGTTTTATTGCACTTCACTTTATTGTGTTTTATAGGTGTTTGCTTGCTTGTTTGTTTGTTTTTTAAAAAACAAAGCAAGATGTTCCACCAGCAAAAAGATTACAACTGGCTTTATTGCAGAATTCACTTTATTGTGGTGACTTGGAACTGAACCTCCAATGTTTGTATAGGAGTTCTGCCACCATAAGCAAGCATAGAATGTCTGAAGTCTCTCTATATTTTTTTTTTTAAATAAAATTTTAAGTGAAATTTTTTTATTTGTTGCCCTTATATCTGTTTTAGGACTAGAACCCTTACCCACACTCAAGTTAAAATTGGTGCTCCAGTCGGCCTAGCGTGCGGAGGACCCGGGTTCGATTCCCGGCCAGGGCACACAGTAGAAGCGCCCATTTGCTTCTCCACCCCTCCGCCGCACTTTCCTCTCTGTCTCTCTCTTCCCCTCCCGCAGCCAAGGTTCCATTGGAGCAAAGATGGCCCGGGCGCTGGGGATGGCTCTGTGGCCTCTGCCTCAGGCGCTAGAGTGGCTCTGGTCGCAACATGGTGACACCCAGGATGGGCAGAGCATCGCCCCCTGGTGGGCAGAGCGTCGCCCCCTGGTGGGCGTGCCGGGTGGATCCCGGTCGGGCGCATGCGGGAGTCTGTCTGACGGTCTCTCCCTGTTTCCAGCTTCAGAAAAATAAAAATAAAAAAAAAATTGGTGCTCCAGGCCCTGGCCGGTTGGCTCAGCGGTAGAGTGTCGGCCTGGCGTGCGGGGGACCCGGGTTCGATTCCCGGCCAGGGCACATAGGAGAAGCGCCCATTTGCTTCTCCACCCCCCCCCTCCTTCCTCTCTGTCTCTCTCTTCCCCTCCCACAGCCAAGGCTCCATTGGAGCAAAGATGGCCCGGGCGCTGGGGATGGCTCCTTGGCCTCTGCCCCAGGCGCTAGAGTGGCTCTGGTTGTGGCAGAGCGACGCCCCGGAGGGGCAGAGCATCGCCCTTGGTGGGCGTGCCGGGTGGATCCCGGTCGGGTGCATGCGGGAGTCTGTCTGACTGTCTCTCCCCATTTCCAGCTTCAGAAGAATAAAAAAAATTTAAAAATTTAAAAAAATTGGTGCTCCAGGTAGGTGCATCAAATTTATTCAGAGACTTTTATCTCTGTATAGTACCCTTGGCACTCTGTCAGGAATCCTAGTTAAGACATGTAGCATTACTTTTTCTTCACTACAGGGATTAAAACACCAATAGGTTTTTAGGAATAGGCTTGGGGGAAACCAGTTTACATTACTTAAAAAGAAAAGAATTTAATCAGAAGAGGAGTGGTTAGATAGAAAAATAAATGAAGAGATTCAGGTTTCAGAGACTCAGGCCCTGAGGTGGGATGATCTCTTTTAGGCTTTTGTATAAACTTAGAAAATTCACACTTTGTGGCTGGGACTACCTAGGGAAGTAGGGCAAGAAGAGCGTGGGGTTGGAAGGAGCCAGCGTGGGGCAAGCATTGTGGCGGTGATTTTTATTATGGGGGAGGATACTTGTTTTGTCAATTTATTTTTATTTTTTTATTTTTTTTTACACAGAGCGAGAGTCAGAGAGAGGGATAGATAGGAACAGACAGATAGAAACGCAGAGAGATGAGAAGCATCAATTATCAGTTTTTCGTTGTGGCACTTTAGTTGTTCATTGATTGCTTTCTCATATGTACCTTGACCAGGGGGCTACAGCAGACCGAGTAACCCCTTGCTCAAGCCAGCAACCTTGGGTCCAAGCTGGTGAGCTTTGTTCAAACCAGATAAGCCCACACTCAAGCTGGCTACCTTGGGGTCTTGAGCCTGGGTCCTCCGCATTCCAGTCCGACACTCTATCCACTGCACTACCGCCTGGTCAGGCTATTTTGTCAATTTAGACATTTCTATTCCTTTTTATCTTGGAGTGTTAGATGTATGGCCCATAAATTATATTTTAGCCTCAGGAAATAAAGTGATACTTTAATCTCTATTATTTAGCTCTTAGAATAATTTTCTAGGCAAGGACTTCTAAGCACTCAGATTTGAGCGAGCAGGTTCTGGAGTGTCCCAGTCTTTCTGTCTGTTAGCCACAGTATTCTCTGATGCACTCTTCCTTACCTCTGTTTCTCTGCTTTTCCCTAATGTCCTCTCTCTGGCCACCTTTTTCTGCACATTATCTATTACATCCCAGGTGTCTCCTTATCTCTCTCAGCTTTCTGATACTTAGTTGTTTAAAAATAAGTTGCATGTCCTGTGGTCTAATTACAACAGTAGATAAAGAGCAAATGAGAGGAGAGGGAAGTGGTTAAAACCTGAGCATGTGTAGAGGGCAGAGGCAGTCTACAAAGGAAACAACCTACTTGTCTGCCCAGTGAGACATCCGCAAAAATGTTTGTTATATAACCAAGGACCCTCATTGGTGCCCTGGGAATGAGGAGATAGTGGGGGTTGCTAGGAAGCCCTGGCTGGCCCCCAAGCAAGGAAAGGCAAGCACACTGGACACATGCCCAAATAACCCCTTTTATGTTTCTGGGCCCATTGAGTCCTTCTGCATACACATTGGTCCTGATGTAGGCTAACTACACAGACATGTGAGTCTGCCACCCCCAACCTTCCCCAGCTTCTTTTATATAATCCGTTGAATTTCACCAAAACTGGCAGCTGATTTCTCCTTCAGTGTTATGTTGCCAGGCTCCTGATCTCAAGGCTGATCTGTTTGCACTCTAAGTCTTCTAGTTGTTGAGCTACCGTTGAAAGCTGAAACATCATTAGTAACACCGTCTCTGTTTACTTCTTGAGTTCTGAAAAGCTCTTCCTGTATCCTTATTATAGATGTGTTGAGTAGATACCTCTACCATAGGAAATCAGACATTGGAAAATAATCTGTTGGTGGAGGTTGTGGTTTTTTTCTTTTTAGGATAACTAGAAAGTACAGAGTAAGAGAGGGAATCCCCACCTGGAATCTTGGAATGTATTTGTTCTGCATTCAGGAGTTAGAGCTATCCAGGGAACGCAATTAGAAGCCCCATAATTATGTTGGGGGCCACCGATCTTTTCATTCTTACCGCTCCTCCATTCTTATATTCTTTTGTTACTTTTTTCTTTTTTTAATTTTTTTTTCTTTACAGAGACAGAGAGAGAGTCAGAGAGAGGGACAGATGAGAACAGACAGACAGGAATAGAGAAAGATGAGAAGCATCAATCATCAGTTTTTCATTGCGACACCTTAGTTGTTCATTGATTGCTTTCTCATATGTGCCTTGACCGTGGGCCTTCAGCAGACCGAGTAACCCCTTGCTTAATCCAGCGACCTTGGGACCAAGCTGGTGAGCTTTGCTCAAGCCAGATGAGCCCGTGCTCAAGCTGGCAACCTCGGGGTCTCGAACCTGGGTCCTTAGCATCCCAGTCCGATGCTCCATCCACTTAGCCACCGCCTGGTCAGGCTATTACTTTTTTCTTGTCTTACTTTTTTGCCTCATCACAGAGGCATTTACTTGGTAAGATGATCACTTCTGTTTCAAACCCCTTTTGAAACTCCAGTAGGATACTTGAGTATGTGTCCAATCTCCCTCCTCCCTTTGCAGTTTTCTTTCATCCTATTTTAAACTGTCATTCTAGTAGGCTCCTCTTCTTAGTTGAAGTCATATCCAGGGGTCTCTGTTCTTTTCTTTTTTTTGTAATTTTTTT
Organism: Saccopteryx bilineata; assembly: GCF_036850765.1. Lineage (NCBI taxonomy): Eukaryota > Metazoa > Chordata > Mammalia > Chiroptera > Emballonuridae > Saccopteryx > Saccopteryx bilineata. The sequence continues at coordinate 161,069,856 of NC_089492.1, read as the reverse complement.
CAAAGTTAGAAGCAGGGAGCCAGTCAGACAGACTCCTGCATGCGCCCAATTGAGATCCACCCAGCATGCCCACCAGGGGGCAATGCTCGGCCCCTCTGGGGCATTGCTCCACTGCAGCTGGAGCCATTCTAGTGCCTGAGGCAGAGGCCATGGAGCCATCCTCAGTGCCTGGGCTAACTTTGCTCCAGTGGAGCCTTGGCTGCAGAAGAAAGAGATAAAGAGAAAGGAGAGGGGGTGGGGTGGAGAAGCAGATGGGCGCTTCTCCTGTGTGCCTTGACTGGGAATCGAACCTAGGACTTCCACGTGCCGGGCCGATGCTATACTGCTGAGCCAACCAGCCAAGGCCCATGGGTCTCTGCTCTTTTTTTTGTCTCTTCCCAAATCCAGTAGTCTCTTTTTCCTTTTTATCTTATATACTCACTTTTTATTTTTAGGGACTTTTTTGTTTTTTCTCTAATATACTAGTGTCTAGTGCAAAAAGTAGCCTTCATTAAATGATAAACAAGGTCTAGACAGAAGTAAATGCTTAGGTGTTTGGATCGTGTCTTCTTGGTTTTCATCTCTTTACTCTAATTAAGGAGCCTAGCCCAGCTCTTTCCTCCTTCTTTGTCCCCTTTGCTCATGTGTGCTGCAGTAGTTTGTCTTCTGAACCTCAGCGATTTTTGTTTGAGAACTAGAATACTATTGTGGAGCACAGCACAAAATAACTGAATTCTACTTTTAGCTCTACTTTGTGATCTTGGGCAGATCAGCCTTCCTAAATTTCAGTTTCCTGATCTGTAAAGAGACAACATTACCTGCTTAATCAATTTCATAGGATTGTAATTAGGATCATGGGTGTGAAAATGCTATAAAAAATCTAACGTGCCAACTTAATAAAGGTAATATTATTGAGGCTTTCTGAGCCAGTATTCCCAAGAACTGTGTCTAGTATAAAGTCACTTAATCCCTTGAGCTGTGGATATTTGTCACCCACCTAAACTGCAGTGGTTGGCAAACTCATTAGTCAACAGAACCAAATATCAACAGTACAATGATTGAAATTTCTTTTGAGAGCCAAATTTTTTAAACTTAAACTATAGGTAGGTACATTCCTTATCGAGGTAGCGCCTGCATGTGGTATTTTGTGGAAGAGCCACACTCGGGCCAAAGAGCCTCATGTGGCTCTCAAGCTGCAGTTTGCCAACCACCGAGTTCTGATATTCATTTTTGTGATATACAGTGTGTCCTTAAAGTCATGGTGCACTTTTGACCGGTCACAGGAAAGCAACAAAAGACGATAGAAATGTGAAATCTGCACCAAATAAAAGGAAAACCCTCCTAGTTTCTGTAGGATGATGTGGCAGCATGTGTGCATGTGCAGATGATGGTGTAATACCGTGTATACAGTAGAGCAGCCCATAGCCATGCCAGTCGAGATGTGGACGGTACAGAGGAAAGTTCAGTGTGTTCTGTGGCTCGCTAAATTCGAATCCGTAACCAAAGTGCAACGTGAATATCAGCGCGTTTATAACGAAGCGCCACCACAAAGGAATAACATTACTTGGTGGGATAAGCAGTTGAAGGAAACCGGCAGTTTGGTGGAGAAACCCCGTTCTGGTAGGCTATCAGTCAGTGACGAGTCTGTAGAGGCTATATGGGTTAGCTACCTAAGGAGCCATAAAAAATCTGTGCGTGAGCCTGACCTGTGGTGGCGCAGTGGATAAAGCAAGCGTCGACCTGGAAATGCTGAGGTCGCCGGTTTGAAACCCTGGGCTTGCCTGGTCAAGGCACATATGGGAGTTGATGCTTCCAGCTCCTCCTCCCTTTTCTCTCTCTCTCCCTCTCTCTCTCCTCTCTAAAATGAATAAATAAATTAAAAAATTTAAAAAAAAAATCTGTGCGTGAGCCCACATCGAACTGCACTGAATAGGTATGAAACTGGGAGAGTTTTCCTTTTATTTGGTGCAGATTTCACATTTCTATTGTCTTTTGTTGCTTTCCTGAGACCAGTCAAAAGTGCACCATGCTGTCTGACTGCCTCCCCGTTTCCAACTTCAGAAAAATACAAAAAAAAAAAAAATGCATCATGACTTTACAGACACACTGTATTTAGTGGTAAAGGCTTACTCCCTAACCTTAAGAATCACACGACCCCTTAAGGGAGATAAAAAACAACACATAGTTAAATATAATATTATCTGATCAACACTTTAAAAGAGGCATTAATAATGTGCTGCAGCATTGGTTCTCTCTGGACCATCAGCAGCAAAATCACCTGTGAACTTGTTAGAAATGCACATTCTTACCCTATCCCAGTGGTAGTCAACCTGATCCCTACCGCCCAGTAGTGGGCATTCCAGCTTTCACGGTGGGCGGTAGTGGAGCAACCAAAGTATAAATAAAAAGATTTAATTATAGTAAGTTATTTTATAAAGATTTATTCTGCCAAACTTAGTGAAAATCTGACATAAACTACTTGGTAAGTAATTATTATATGCTTTAATTTACTGTAACTCTGCTTCATAAATTTTATAGAGTAAAGTTACTTCCCTACTTTATAAATCATCATTACTGTGGAACCGGTGGGTGGTTAGAAAATTTTACTACTAACAGATACAAAAGTGGGCAGTAGGTATAAAAAGGTTGACTACCCCTGCCCTAGCCAGTTGGCTCAATAATAGAGCATCCACCCTATATGTGTACATCCTGGGTTCAATTCCCGGTCAGGGCACACAGGAGAAGCGCCCTTCTGCTTCTTCACCCCTCCCCCTCTCGCTTCTTTTTCTGTCTCTCTCCCTCTCTCCTCCTCCCTCCCCTCCCCTGTAGCCATAGCTCAATTGGAGCGAGTTGACCTTAGGTGCTGAGAATGGCTCCATGGTCTCTGCCTCAGGCTCTAAGAAGAGCTCGGTGGCTGAACAACGGAACAACACCTCAGATGGGCAGAGCATTGCCCCAGTGGTCTTACCGGGTGGATCTCAGGCAGGGCACATGTAGGATCTGTCTCTCTGCCTTCCCTTCTCTCACTGAATAAAAAAAAAGAAGGGAAATGCACATTCCTGGGCTCCACCCTAGACTGGCATCAGAAACTGGAGGTGGCCCTGCAATGTGTTTTAATAAGTTTTCCTTTGCTACATGCTAAAAATTGAGAACTGCTATGCTTTGGAACAGAAGGAAGGAATGATAAATTTCAACTGGACCAGTTTACAGATATAACTACTGATTCAGGCTTCTTTTTTTTTTAATTCTTTATTTATTCATTTTAGAGAGGAGAGAGAAGGGGGAGGAGCAGGAAGCATCAACTCCCCCATGTGCCTTGACCAGGCAAGCCCGGGGTTTAGAACAGGCAACCTCAGCATTCCAGGTCGATGCTCCTTCCACTGCGCCACCACAGGTCAGGCCTGAATCAGGTTTTTGAAATATAGATAGGATTTTATAAAACAGAAAAAGAAAAGAATGATATTCCAAGTAAAGGGAACATCTTGAGCAAAGATAAAAAATAGATATGTAGCCTGACCAGGCAGTGATACAGTGGATAGAGTGTTGGACTGGGATGCAGAGGACCCAGGTTTGAGACCCCAAAGTCGCCAACTTGAGCACGGGCTCATCTGGCTTGAACAGAAAAAGAAAAAGCTCACCAGCTTGGACCCAAGGTTGCTGGCTCGAGCAAGGGGTCTGCTGAAGGCCCACGGTCAAGGCACATATGAGAAAGCAATCAATGAACAACTAAGGTGTCACAGAGAAAAACTGATGATTGATGCTTCTCGTCTCTCTCCGTTCCTGTCTGTCTGTCCCTCTCTCTGACTCTCTCTGTCACTGTAAAAAAAAAAATTTTTTTTAAATAGATATGTATTATGTTTGGAGAACTGCACCTAGTTCATTGTGACTGGGCATAGGCTTAATAAGGGCAAGTTATTAAAGATAAAGCTAGAGAAATAGGGTGAAGCTTAGATATTTAGGGATTCAGGCTTACACTGGTAGTTCCCAGACTTAGCTGCACATTGGAATCACCATGTTTCTCTCCCCTTGTGATGTAGTTCATCTGGAGTGTGGCCTAGTTGGTGAAATTTTTGCAAGATCCTTAGGTGATTGTAATGTGCAAGCAAGACTGGGAACCACTGGCTTAGATTGCATTTTGTCTGTTGGGAAAGATTGTTTTGCATCAGAGTGACGTGATCCAGTTTATGTTTTAGGACAGTAATTGGTGTAGGGAAGGAGAATGGAAATAGGGCAACCTATAGTACTTACCTTTCACAATTTTTTTTAATTTTTAAAAAATTTTTTTTACAGAGACAGAGTCAGAGAGAGGGATAGACAGGGACAGACAGACAGGAACATAGAGAGATGAGAAGCATCAATCATTAGTTTTTTGGGCCTGACCTGTGGTGGCGCAGTGGATAAAGCATCGACCTGGAAATGCTGAGGTCGCCAGTTCGAAACCCTGGGCTTGCCTGGTCAAGGCACATATGGGAGTTGATGCTTCCTGCTCCTCCCCCCTTCTCTCTCTCTCTCCTTTCTAAAATGAATAAAAAATAAAAAAATAAAAAAAATCACTAGTTTTTCGTTGCGCATTGCGACACCTTAGTTGTTCATTGATTGCTTTCTCATATGTGCCTTGACTGCGGGCCTTCAGCAGACCGAGTAACCCCTTGCTCGAGCCAGCGACCTTGGGTCCAAGCTGGTGAGCTTTTGCTCAAACCAGATGAGCCCACGTTCAAGCTGGCGACCTCAGGGTCTCGAACCTGGGTCCTCCTCATCCCAGTCTGACACTCTATCCACTGCGCCACCTCCTGGTCAGGCACTTTTCACAATTCAAATAAGTTTAGGAAGCCTTCATATCACTGTCTCATCGTCAAGTTCAGATCAAGTGCCTCTCCTATGTGCTTCTATAGCAACGTTTCCTTTATGTGTACCTACACTCTTGTAACTCTTGTATAATTGTCTTTTCTACTAGACTTCTGGGGCAGGGAAACATGTCTAAATTTTTCTATCTTTAGCATTTCACACAGTGTCTGGTACAGAGTTGTGATTCTGTAAATACTTATTGATTAAATGACCAGTGGGATGATTATTTCGGTAATCCAGGTACAAGATGATAAGAATCATAATTAGAGCTGTGGCTATAGGAAAGGAGAGAAGGAAGGGATCTAAGAACTATTTCAGGATATGAAAATTATAGGATATGGTAACTGTGGATGTAGGAAGTAAAGGAGAAAGCCTAGTCTAGGAATGTTCTGAGGTTTTTAGCTTTTGTATCTGGTGGTATTATTCCCAGAGTACAGAGAAGGAGGAATGGATTTTAGGAGGAGACAATAAATTTGCTTTTTGTAGGATTTGAGGCAGTTGGAAATTACAGTCTAGCTCTCAGATAAAATTGGGGTTAGCAGTCAAGATTTAGGGGTCAGTAGTGTCTGTTTCCTGGCCGAGTAGCTCAGTTGGTTAGAGCGTTGTCTCAACATGCCAACATTGCATGTCAGAGCACATACAAGGATCAGCCAATGGGAAAAAAAAAAAAGAATCAGCCAATGAATGCATAAGTTGAACATCAAACCAATGTCTCTCTCTCTTTTCCTTCCTCTCTAAAATCAATAAAAATAATTTTTAATCTAACAAAAAAAGTGTCTGGATCAGTTCTCAATTGTGGATCTACATTAGACTTATTTAGGAGTCTTTTAAAAACATTTCCAGCCTGACCAGTGGTGGCACAGTGGGTAGAGCATCAGCCTAGGACACTGAGGTCCTGGAGTCGAAGCCCCAAGGTTGCTGTCTTGAGCACATGCTCGCCGGCTTGAGTGTGAAGTCACTGGCTTGAACACAGGGTCATCAACATGATCCAAGGGTTGCTGGCTTGAGCCCAAAGGTATCTGGCTTGAACCTAAAGCCACTGGTTTGTACACTGCTCACAAAAATTAGGGGATCAGGGCCTGACCAGGCGGTGGCGCAGTGAATAGAGCGTCGGACTGGGATGCGGAAAGACCCAGGTTTGAGACCCCGAGGTCGCCAGCTTGAGTGCGGGCTCATCTGGCTTGAGCAAAAAGCTCACCAGCTTGGACCCAAGGTCGCTGGCTTGAGCAAGGGGTTACTCGGTCTGCTGAAGGCCCGTGGTCAAGGCATATATGAGAAAGCAATCAATGAACACCTAAGGTGTCGCAACACGCAACGAAAAACTAATGATTGATGCTTCTCATCTCTCTCCGTTCCTGTCTGTCTGTCCCTGTCTATCTCTGCCTCTGTAAAAAATAAATAAATAAAAATAAATAAGTAATTACAAAAATTAGGGGATCAGGGAACGTGCTGATACTCCAGTACTTTCAGCCTTTTGTATAGTATTTTCACCAATGAAATTAAAGTTGGTTTTGCATCTCATTTGCATAATAAACAACTTTCTTTGATTTGTTTGCTTTTCTGATCTTGTTTAATAAAAAATAAAATAGACTGACCAGGCAGTGGTGCAGTGGATAGAGCGTTGGACTGGAATGCCGAGGACCCGAGTTTGAAACCCCGAGGTCGCCAGCTTGAGTGCGGGCTCATCTGGTTTGAGGAAAAGCCCACCAGCTTGAACCCAAGGTCGCTGGCTCCAGCAAGGGGTTACTCGGTCTGCTGAAGGCCCGCGGTCAAGGCACATATGAGAAAGCAATCAATGACCAACTAAGGTGTCGCAACACGCAATGAAAAACTAATGATTGATGCTTCTCATCTCTCTCCGTTACTGTCTGTCTGTCCCTATCTATTCCTCTCTCTGACTCACTCTCTATCTCTGTAAAAAAATAAATTAATGAATTAAAATAAAATAAAATAAAATGCTTCTTTTTTTAATCACTTTATATTTATTTTGAAATATCCCTCAATTTTTGTGAGCAGTATACAAGGGGTCACTGGCTCGGCTGGAGGGTCACCCCTCCCCCGTCAAGACATGTATGAGAAGCAATCAATGGACAACTAAAGTGACACAACTACAAGTTAATACTTTTCATCTCCTTTCCTGTCTGTCTCTCACACAAAAAAAGAAAAACACCACTCCAGACCAATTAAGTCAGACTATCTGAGGAATGGGGCCTAGGCCCCATCAGTACCTTTTAAAAACTATGTATGGAGTGGTTCAATTGTGCATTGTGGTTGAGGCTCACTGGTAGAGGTTAAGGAAATCATGTTTAGACAGAAACTAAATGGTTTACAGTCAGAATCTGGAGGGATACTAATATTTAAAGGTAAATTGAGGAAGAAAGCCAGCAAAGGAGACCTTTTGTGGGCCAAGATACTGAGTCTTTTGGTGACTTACTTCTAGTGTTGGGTCCACATGACTTTTAGGCATGACAGTGTTTTCAGCAGAACCCAAATTATCTGTTTCTTCTGCTTCTGGGAGTTTGCAGGATAGGATACCTTTGACTTCCATCTCTGCCACTGAAACCTAGATAAATTAATTTACACAAATACTAAAGAGTAGCCTACAAATCATTCTCAATGTTAAACAACAAGAGGCTGGGAGAGGATCTCATAGGTATAGTGGCTCCTGTTTCTATTCACACGTGTAATTTACCCAAAGCTCAAATCTTTTCAAATTCATGTTCAATTTATTGTTGTTATCTTGGGCTTCCTAATATAACATAGTGGTAATAAATAGGATTTCCTACTGGGCAGAAGTAGCTGGAGTTTTCTCTTATTATATCCCCCTTCCAATTATAATAGCGATGTCTCAATCTTATCACCAATTGTGTTTGTGACTTTTTACATGTAATGAAAGGGCAGGGAAAGCATGAATGGGGCCATGTAAACAATGCCAGGAATGGAGGGCAGCAGCAGCAGGTGCCTCCAGATCTCAGGATCAACTGATGATGGCTTGAGAGGAAGACAAATTACAGATGGAAGCCAGAGCTCTCAGGAGCCGAGGGATTAGTTAGGTTATAGAATAAGCATCAATATTTTCTTGGCTCAGTGAAAACAAAGAGGTGAGTTCGAGGTTGGCGTGTTATAAATCCAATAGGAGGAGATAAATAGTGATGGACAAGAATTTGACTTGTGGGCAATGAACATGTGATATATGGTATACAGAGATGTGTTGTAGAATAGGGCACTTGAAACCTGTATAATTAAGTTAACTAATGTCACCCTGATGGATTCAATTTTAAAAAAATACAGTAGGATAAACTGCATTTCAAGGAATTGGCAGGGGTCAGGGCAGAGGAAAACAGATTGAGCTCAGTTTTATGGACATTTAAAGATTAATAAAATGTGGTTTCTGCCAGAACTGTGGTGGTGCAGAGTGGATAAAGCGTCAACCTGGAATGCTAGGGTTGCCAGTTTGAAACCCTGGACTTGCCTGGTCAAGGCAAATATGAGAGTTGATGCTCCCTGTTCCTCATCCCCCTCCTCCCTCCCTCTCTCTCTCTCTTCTCTCTAAAATGGATAAGTGAAATCTGTTTTTTAAAAATGTAGTTTCTGCCTTTGGGGATTTTTAGTCTAATGAGGGAAATGTTTGTGTAAGTCACTAATGGAAGGATAAAACGAAATAATTGCTAAGTGGGTCTACATAAAGTAAATGATTTTTTCTAATTAAAGGTGATGAGAAAGCTTTGTGGTGAGGTGACAACTGGGTTTGACATAAAAAAGATGAGGAAAATTACAATCTGAGGGTTGGCAACTGGGAGTTGAAGGTGACATTCTAGGCAGAGGAAGAAGCACGAGTAAAGACTTGATAATAGAGTGTGTTCAGGGAGTAGTCAGCAACATAGTGGGTTGGAGCATGTGGTACCTGAAAAAATGATGGGTGAGGCTTTTATTTTAATGTTCCCATTTGTATCACTGGCGTGATGAGGCCTCTTCTTTCCCTGTATTAAGTAGACCTGGAGATTTCTCAGACCTACAGACTTCTGTTGTATCAGTTTTTAAACACAATAAGGATGGAACTACATTCTCCACTAAGGACCAAGTAGGAATCACCTCCAGTGAATTTTTTCTTTTTTGGCTACTGCAATGACTCACCCATGTGAAGACTCTGAAGCGACCCCTTGGTTGAGAATCACTGCCATAGGGAGCCACTGTTCTTATGGGACTGTGTCATATCCATCCCTCAGGCATACTGTGGTAGAATAAAGGTTGAGAACATGGCCCTGACTATAAACTCTCCAGGAGCAAGGACTATGTAATTAATTTTTTTTTCTTTTTTTTTTTCTGAAGCTGGAAACAGGGAGAGACAGTCAGACAGACTCCCGCATGCACCCGACCGGGATCCACCCGGCACGCCCACCAGGGGGCGACGCTCTGCCCACCAGGGGGCGATGCTCTGCCCATCCTGGGCGTCGCCATGTTGCGACCAGAGCCAGTCTAGCGCCTGGGGCAGAGGCCACAGAGCCATCCCCAGCACCCGGGCCATCTTTGCTCCAATGGAGCCTTGGCTGCGGGAGGGGAAGAGAGAGACAGAGAGGAAAGCGCGGCGGGGGGCTGGAGAAGCAAATGGGCGCTTCTCCTGTGTGCCCTGGCCGGGAATCGAACCCGGGTCCTCTGCACGCTAGGCCGACGCTCTACCGCTGAGCCAACTGGCCAGGGCTGTAATTAATTATTTTTTATCCCCCCTGCTTCTATAGTTAGGCAGTTAATGCTATACCACCACCATCACACCCTAATTTTTATAAACATCAATTGTTTGGTCAGTTGACTTCTGGTCATCTGTAAAATTGGAAAGGAATAATAATGAACCCACACTTCTAACTTTATTGCCTGTCTTAATACAGAATCCTCACCATGGATGGGCTCATTGAGGACATCAGGCGACGCCGGTACTATGAGAAGCCTTGCCGCCGGCGACAGAGGGAAAGCTATGAAACCTGCCGAAGGATCTACAACATGGAAATGACTCGCAAGATCAACTTTTTGATGCGAAAGAACCGAGCAGATCCATGGCAAGGCTGCTGAGGCCTGTGCATAGTAGGCCCTGTAGGAAAACCCCTATCCAGTTGTGTCTCCACCTCTTGTCTTTGTGCAACCCCATTTTCTCTTACCATTTCTTGCAATAAACTCAATCATGTATAGTAACAATCCCACTGGTTAGTGTTGGACCCTCTCTTACTGTGAAAGATAAACTGAGTCAAAAAGTAGTCTGAGGGAAGAGTAGTCGTTGCCACGGACTGGTTAGGATGGAGGAATGGGGAATTATTGTCTAACATTAATGGGTACAGAATTTGAATTTGGGAAGGTGGAAATGTTTTGGAGATGGATGGTTGTTACAAAGTTACATACGGTGTGAATGTACTTAATGCCACTGAATGGCACACTCAGATGGTTAAAATGGTAGATTTTTATGTGATGTATATAAATTTGTTTAGTCTAGAAGAAGTAAGGAAATTTTCTAAAGTGTAGTGCAATATACCTACCATTTCCTACCCAATTTTTATAAAACACAAAGCGAGATCTTATCATTCGAAAAGTATGTGTTACTGTTGACTGTACTGCACCCCAACTGTTAGGTAAAAGAGGGGAAGGAATGTATTTAGAATAAATTCTGCTTCTGAAATACCCATCAACCAGACTAGAGTGCTGGAATCCTTGCCCAAAGGAGTGCTTAAGACAAATCTAACATTCATGCCTGTTCCCCCCCCCCTTTTTTTTTTGTGACAGACAGAGGGACAGATAGGGACAGACAGACAGGAAGGGAGAGAGATAAGAAGCATCAATTCTTCGTTGTGGCACCTTAGTTGTTCGTTGATGTTTTCCATATGTGCCTTGGGGGGGGCAAGGCTACAGCAGACCAAGTGACCCCTTGCTCAAGCCAAAGACCTTGGGCTCAAGCTGGTGAGCCTTGCTCAAACCAGATGAGCCTGCGCTCAAGCTGGCGACCTTGGGGTCTCAAACCTGGGTCTTGCGTGTCCCAGTCTGACACTCTATCCATTGCGCCACTGCCTGGTCAGGCTTTTTAAAATTTTTCTGAAGTGAGAAGCAGGGAGGCAAAGAGATAGACTCCCGCATGTGCTGGACCTGGATCCACCTGGCTTGCCCACCGGGGGTGATGCTCTGCCCATCTGGAGCCCTTGCTCCATTGCAACTGGAGCCATTTTAGCGCCTGAGGCAGAGGCCATGGTGCCATCCTCAGCACCAAGGCCAACTTGCTTCAATGGAGCCTTGGTTGCAAGAAGGGAAGAGAGAGATAAAAGGAAGAGAGGGAAGGGTGAAGAAGCAGATGGTTGCTTTTCCTGTGTGCCCTGGCTGAGAATCGAACTTGGGACTTCCACTCACTGGGCCAACACTCTACCGCTGAGCCAACCAGCCAGGGCTGGTTTTCCCTCTTTTCTTTAGTTTTCCTAACAGGCTGATGGAGAGATGGTGGAAAAATAAAGCTGTAGATGGATGGTAGAAAAGGGAATGGAGGTCTGTTGAGAAGTAGAAGGGCACAGAGCTAGAAATACCTATAGCAGCGGTTCTCTGTGGTTTTCAGATGTGGAGCATCAACATAATCTGATAAATTGTACCAAATGCAAATTCTAGGAGCTTATTTTAGACCTTCTGAATTGGAAATTGGAGTTGGAGGCCAGTAATATATTTAAACAAGCACTGCAGGTGATTCTGATGCCTGCTAAAGTTCTAGAACCCTGCCCTACAGTACTCAAAAGCGAGTCCAGGCAGAGGTCCCCACCACCACTCCTACCCACAGTCACTTCTGGGTCTGTGGTTCTTAACAGCTGGGGCATCTGATGCTGGGAAGACCAGCTGCTATGCTTCCTCTTCTGTTGTGTATTTCCTCTTGACTTTTTCTCCTGACAGCCATGCTGCTGATATAAGAAGAGTTGGTTCCAACCCCTATAGGAGAAGGCAGAGGTAGGCACACCTCATCTCAGCCAGGCTGCAGCCTCTGGGCATGGTGTTGCGAAGAGGAAGAAAACTGAGCAGACTGCCAAGTCTTCTACCTCTCCAGATTGCTAGTGTTCAAACATTGTCCCCCTTGTTTTGTAATAGTGTATCTTCAGACTTCTGGCCTTAATTTTGTATCTTTTCTCCCTTTCACAAATACCACACTTATAAATAAGCAGGCCTATGAGAAAATATGGTGGAACCATTGTTCTTTAAATCTAAAGGCTTGATTATTTTTCTTCTACTTAACAGATGTATGCTGAAGAGAGTAGGGAAAACATAGAAATAACTTAGATATGGTCCTTGCCCTTTGGAAACTTGCAATGTGGTTAGAGAAATTTAATTTTCTGTGTGTGGGGGTGTGTGTGTGTGACAGACAGAGGGACGGATAGGAACAGACAGACAGGAAGGTGATAGATACGTGAATTCCAAACTGCCCTCTTGATGTTCCGCTTATCTGTCAGACCTCACCTTTACTGGACTAATGACCCTGAGACAGAGGAATTCCAAAAAAGCTGAGAAGCCGCCCCAAGAAGGGGCTCCGGACATACCAGGACTTTTGATTCAACACTCACATGCTCGAAGCCCCCCAAGGTGGAGCATTCCGGACATACCAGGACTTTTGCCTCAGTATCCCCTCAGGCTCTCCCAAACACTACATAACTCGCCGCTAGTCTGTAACCCGGTGCACTTCTCCTGGAGGGGTGCCCCAGCAGGTCTTTCTCCTCTAATAAAGCCTGCACATCTGGTGATCAAGTGCCATCTCATTCTTACATCTGGTGCCGAAACCCGGGACAGGGTCCTAACTGCCTGGACGATCCCTCTTTGCCGTTCAAACTTACAACCAGGGAAGCAATGGGCAGCGGCAGCTGGTCCCGGGCTTACTCCCTGATTCTGTTTGGACGTGTAATTCTGGGTTGATTGGCCAGCAGTCTAACCCTGTCCTGAACCCCTGCTGGACCAGAAAGGTAAGGAGTTTCTCCCTTTCCCTTCCCCAGTTGGCCTCTAAATTTCTCTCTAAAAATACCCCTTTCTGGTCGGATGGTATTCTCTGATACGCCTCACGTTTTGAGGGGTTTGACTCAGTCTCAGTGGACTGCACGGAAGACTAGGTGCCTAGCAAACCTCTCCACTCTCTCGGACTTCTCGTCCTCGGAGCTCCCTGTCAGGTGGTGACGACCTCTATCAGGGACGACTCCCCCACACGGAGATTCTCTCCTCTTGAGACAGTGACAAAAGGCGGGGACACCCCCTCTTGCTCACCTGTCTCCACTATGGGCTCTTCAGGGTCTAAGCCTTGACCAGACACCTCTAGGATGTCTCATTAAAAACCTCACCAAACTCAGTCTCTCAGACCTCAAACCGAAGAAATTAATCTTCTTCTGTAACACGGCATGGCCTCAGTACAGACTAGACAATGACTCTCATTGGCCTGAAAACGGGACATTCAATTATAATATCATAAGAAATCTTGACAATTTCTGCCACCAGATGGGGAGGGCATTAGAAATTCCTTACGTGCAGGCTTTCTTCTCCCTTCTCTCCTGTCCTTAATTTCTGCACTTTCTGTTCTACACGCAGGCCGTTTTTGGCCAAAGAAACCTCACCTAAAACCTCTGCTCCTAATCTTTCCTTCTCCACGGACTCCCAAACTCTCTCCTTCTCCTGCCTGACCCCCGGGGCACCCCTCTCTCAGGACCCCTCTCTACTCCCTCAGCAAATCTTTTTTGCTGGAGTCTCTTCCCTCCAGAAAGCCTCTTTCCTTCGCTAAATCCTGTTTTCTCATTCATCAGTCTCTCTTTCTCCTCCCCTGCTGGCCAGGGGCCTCTCCCTTCTCCACTGTGTTCTTCGTCCCCTCCCCCCTCCTCAGAAGCTGTGGCCCTGGCTGCAGTGCCTGTCTCATCTCTGACCTCTCTTCCCTCCTTACAAACTGCAGTTCTGTCTCCTCTCCGACCCCTCCTCCTTCCTTACAAACTGTGACTGTGCCTCTTTCCTCCTTGCCCTCTCCTCTCTCCTCAGAGCTCTAAATCCTTTTGACCTCTCTGACCATGTGGCGCCACACCAATACTTTAACCTCCTCCTCCTCCTGCAGATTCTGACCCTCCTTCTTTCCATCCAGCTGCTCACACTGTCCATCCGTCTGCTTTTTCTCTTCCTCCCCTCTTTGCTGGCAACTCCCTGCCATCCCGAAAAACTTAAAAAACAGAATTGTATATTAAGCTATGTGAGTAAGTAATCTGTCTTGTCTCATTGTTAGAAAATATTTCTAGTGAATTGAAACAAGTAAAGCGCGCTCATTTAAATTCCTTTATTATATGTGAAGTCTTTGTTTAATGTGTAACTGTGTCTGTTTCTTTTTCTTTTTTTTTCTTTAATTTTTTTTCTTTATTCATTTTAGAGAGGAGAGGGAGAGAGAGAGGAGAGACAGAGAGAGAGAAGGGGGAGGAGCTGGAAGCATCAACTCCCATATGTGCCTTGGCCAGGCAAGCCCAGGGTTTTGGACCGGCAACCTCAGCATTTCCAGGTCGATGCTTTATCCACTACGCCACCACAGGTCAGGCTAACTGTGTCTGTTTCTAAGGCCTTAAACCAGTAATTACCCACCTCATAAACCAGGTTTACTCATCCCCATGGAATCTCCCTGCAATACCCCCATCTTTCCTGTTCGAAAACCTTCAGGAGCTTATCACCTCGTACAAACCTTATACCTAATCAATGAGGCAGTAATTCCCCTCCATCCAGTAGTCCCTAATCTCTGTAAATTACTGTCACACATTTTCTCAAACACCACTCATCCACAATCCTAGCCCTCAAGAATGCCTTCTTTACCATTCCTCTAGTCTACACCCTGACTCTTACTTACTGTTTGCCTTTACCCAGACACTAATGCAGCCCAGCAACTTACATGGACTATTTTACCCCAGGGGATCAGAAACAGCCCACACCTGTTTCGGCAGGCACTAGCTCAGGATTTAGCAGCATGCAATCTCAAAACTACTACTCTCTTACAATATGTAGATGACCTACTCCTCTGCAGCCCCTCGCTGCCTGCCTCAAGGAGACTCACCACCATTCTTCTTAACTTCCTCTCTTTGAAGGACTATCATGTCTTCTCTGCTAAGGCTCAACTTTATTCTCAGTCCCTAGTCTATATAGGCATTACTTTAATCCCCATCACCTGAAGTCTCACCCTAGATCAAACTCAGACCCTCCAAGTCTCCAACCACTTACCACAACAGATCAAATATTTTCTTTCCTCAGTCTAATTAGGCTTCTTTAAACACTGAATTCCCAATTTTGCTCTCTTAGTCAAGCCCCTCAGTGAGATCTTCTGAGCATGGCTTTTAAGGTCTATAATGACCAAGGAAGTAACAGAAAAGGCAAATAAGGCCCAAAAGAAGTCAGGAAATACCAACTTTTGGCTCCAGTGCCCTAAGAGGTTTCACAGCATTCTATCAAGGCCCTGCTCCAGAGTGGAAAGAAAGGTCATTGAACTGAAGCCTGCCAGGCTTCCCGGCCCCACCGGTGACACACCTGTGCTGTGGAAAGAGGGACATGAGAAGGTAAGCTGCCCCCTTGCTCCATGGAGGGAGGGTTCAGTCTCTTCTAGCCCTGCTCCAGCTACCTGTGACCTGACCTTGCCCAGCGTACTGGGAATTGCCACTGAATGCCCAAGGACATCGTTCACAAGCCTAAGGTATTTCTTCCAAGTAGCAGATAAGCTAATCTCATTTCTTGTAAACACAAGGGCCATCTACTATGCCTTGCTTGAATATTTAAGTTTTATTTATCCCTCAAAGATCTCTACTGTGGGTATTGACAGTCTGATTTTATTGCTTTATTTAATGTTTAGTACCTCCTTTGTTCCTCTTATCTCAATGTCCCATGCCTATTACAGGCTGGGACCTGCTGCTAATTCCAGCTAGAAGCAGTGGTCACTAGGACTTATATTCTAACTGCAAAGTGTGGAAATGTAACACCATTTCCCTAAGTACTTGCAGGTTTTATAGGTTACTCAGCAAATTGTTCAAAGACTGTCCAAGAGGCACTACCAGCATTACATCACCCAAGGACTGACTTTCACATGGATAGGTCCACACACCGTGATCCTGACAACTCCAACTGCTGCTAAAATAGAAAAACGGCATGCCTTACTGTTGGGCAGATAAAATGTATTATGCTCACTTTGTTAAAGATGACATGAAGAGGCCGTTGCCCAGGTGATATTGATGTGTGTTGGGGGTGGGCTAAAGGCAGGTAGAATCCTTGTAGCCTGGAGCTTGGTTTTGGGATTAAGCCTTTCCCACTCTTTTTGATGTGGTGTGGTACAATCCAATAATGCCTCAGAGAAGTGACTTTGTATTAGAGACTTCCCTATTTTGTATATTGGATTAAGAGTTTGGATTTCTACACTATAAAATAGGGGTAGAACGGGAGCTTGCGCTCTTGGTTCCTGGGATGATTAGAGGAGAGAGCAGAGCAGAGAGCAGAAGGAGGCCATGTGGAGGAGGCCAGGAGAAGCAGCCAAGATGGCGGAGTGCTGAGTGAGATGCCAGTTTGTGTAGAGTTTGTATCTGGGACAAGGAAGGAGATGGGGAACAGAGGTGAATAAGTCTGGTGAGCTAGAAACCTTTGATTCTAGGAAACTCGGATAAATCAGTAGCTTTGTGAGCACTGAATGTGACTGGGTTTTGGAGCCCAGTGTGTGTTTTTACTTGCCCGCCGGGTGCAAGCTAGAATTAACGAAAATGGCCTATCAGTTTTTGGCTCTGTTGTTTCTTTACCGACTGTCCGAATCCAATGGGAACCTGCCTGGGCCGGGCTGCTTTGATAGTGGTGGCCCTGGCCGTGCCTCCTGGCTTTACACTTACTCCAACCACAAACCTGAAGCTGGTTGGTCTACTGTTGGGCGGAAAAAATGTATTATGCTCACTTTGCTAAAGTTTATGCTGCCCACGAGGAGGCCGTCGCCCAGGTGATATTAATGTGTGTTGAGAATTCTTGTAGCCTGGGGCTTGGTTTTGGGATTAAGCCTTTCCTACCCTTTTTTGATGTGGGGTGGTACAATCCAATCATGCCTCAGAGAAGTGACTTTGTATTAGAGACTTCCCTATTATGTATATTGGATTAAGGGTTTGGATTTCTACACTATAAAATGGGGTCGGAGCGGGAGTTTGTGCTCTTGGTTCCTGTAAGGCCAGGAGCCGTCATCGTGACCATTCACATGCAGGTTCCCATTGGATTCGGGCAGACGATAAAGAAATGGCGGAGTCAGAGGATGGGGGGCCATCCTATTTATTGGTGTCTCACCAAGACAGGCAAACCACAAAAGAAGACAAGGGAAAAGCAGAAAACCAGCTCTTCCCATGAAGGGCAAGGGATCAGGGGAGCCCCTGCAATTGTGATAGCAGGAACTGTGTGTCTGAGCT
The DNA here is from genome assembly GCF_036850765.1 of Saccopteryx bilineata. NCBI lineage: Eukaryota > Metazoa > Chordata > Mammalia > Chiroptera > Emballonuridae > Saccopteryx > Saccopteryx bilineata. The sequence continues at coordinate 161,052,610 of NC_089492.1, read as the reverse complement.
CCTGGTCTGTCCCACTTTATAGTGTAGAAAACCAAAATCCCTTAATCCAATATACAAACAAGGAAGTCTCTGATACAAAGTCACTTATCCAAGGCATAATTGGATTTCTCATGATACTGCACCACCCAGATCATACAATCAGTCAAGGGTGTGGGGAAAAGCTTAGTCCCAAAACCAAACCTCAGGCTACAACAACCTGGCCTGCTTATAGCCTGTCCCCCACACCCATTATAAGTCACAAGCGAGCAAACATATATATCATGTTTACAAACTTATTTGACCAACATTCCACCCCTTTTGCTCGCTTTACAATCTAAACCACAGGCATCTTCCATGATGGTCACTGTACAAAGAGTAGGATACATTGCATAAACAGAAATAGTACCAACTACAGCAATAGGATTAACAGATCAAAAACTATGGGCGAAATGAGAGAGCTGTCAGTGGCACCAAGAGAGGCAAATCTTTTCCCTCTGGCAGAATACAGGCCAGAGTTTTATCTGCAGACAGCACTGTAGCTGGCACCAGAGGCCGCCCTGAGCGGGTGTACCAAACCTTATTGGCCAATACACCAGCATCTGCTGGTTCTATGTGTAGTAAAATAGGGGAACTCATTATTGGCCATAAAGAAATTACAAAGGTGCCCTTCAAAATGCTGTCCCCTTGAGCACTCAAGGGATAATACACTTCTTCTACCTTAGGTGGCCAGGTGCTGGTTGCCCAAGGAGTTAACTGGAGGTCCACCTCTAACCCCTTTCCCCATGGTGCCAACAAGGCCACCCATCTCAGATGGGGGGCCTGTACAGTCCAGGGCCAAGTCCATTGAAGCCGTTGTCCTTTAAGAAGGGCTGTTGGAGCAGGCAAGAGCACGTTGCCCTGCTGTCCGAAACCTGGCTTGAGTAAAATGTCCTTAGTGCGTATCTGCAACTGAATAGAGGCAGCTGTCCGATGCAGGAGGGCCTCTACTGGAGCTGGGCTTCCCCGTCGAGGTCGCTTATTCAAAATCCGGAGTACTGTCCATAAGCGGCATGTCCATCCAGTAAGAGAGCCGGTGCCCCCCTCCTGTCGCAGTCCCTGCTTTAAGAGTCCATTATAACGCTCAATGATGCCAGCAGCCTGGGGGTGGTAGGGAACATGGTACTTCCAGTCCACCCCCAGTTTTTGAGCCCATTGCCTCACCGTTGAACCAGTGAAGTGGGTACCATTGTCACTTTCAAGGACCAGCGGTCGCCCGTATGCAGCACTCAGGCGGTCCAGAGCCTGTATGACTGCCCTCTGGTCAGGGTTACGAGCGGGGTAAGCAGCAAGCAGCCCGGTGGCAGTATCTACACAAGTGACTGCATACTGGTACCCTTCTGACTTTGGTAAGGGTCCAATGATGTCTATCTGCCATCGTGTCAGTGGGACATGACCCCTCTGGATCTGTCCAGGTGACACCAGTGGTCTCCGAGGGTGTTCCTTGGAACATACTGCACATTGCTCACAGGCTGCAAGTACCTCTGCATAGGACACAGGCAAGTTCCAAGCCTTAACCGTAGCCCACATAGTTTTCTGTCCTGCATGGAGCAGGCGCCGGTGGAGCCACTGTGCCACATCACCTGCAGGTGCAGTCTCCAACCATCGCACCCTTGCCAACGTATCTGCCTCATCATTCCCAGGATGGGCTAGAGGGGCATGCCCTGTGACATGATATACTGTCACCTGCTTCTGGTGTCCTATTTCCCATAAGTCCTGCCACATGGCCTGACCCCATAATGGACGGTGCATTACCATCCACTGGTTAATGTGCCAAGTAGCAATCCAAAGGGTCAGTCCACGATAGACAGCCCAACTGTCAGTACAGATCACCAGAGGTGAAGGGTCATTATGGGCAACTAGCCAAACAGTTCTTAATTCTGCCCATTGGCTGCTTTGGCCTGTACCCGTGTCCATCCAAATAGTCTCAGTGGCCGGATGGAAGGCGATAGCTGTCCATTTGGCAGGTTGGCCCCTGCTGGAACCATCAGTATACCAGGCATCTTCGGGGATGGGCACCCGCCCCTCCTGGTAAGGACTGACCTCAGGTTCTGCCTCCTGAGCCCCAGTTGCACCTGACTCTAAGGTCGCATAGGTGACTGGACCCAAGACCTCCTGCAGTTCTGCCCTCAATGGGCTGGTGCTAAGAGCACAGCATTGTTGCAGCTAGGCACCCCACTTGGCCAGGGTAGACATTTGGGCCATACCACTACGTGGTTTAGTTGCCCAATCTCTCACCCATCCAGCTATAGGGTATGTTGTTTTGACTGTAACTGGTATTGTGGTTGTAATACTCTCAGTTGCCAGGAGGGCAGCATACACAGCTGCCAGCTGCTTCTCTACTAATGAGTAACGAACTTCAGCACCTTTCCACAATTGGGACCAAAATCCAATAGGTTGCCGTAGGCGCTCTGTCCGCTGCCACAAGCCCCATCCAAACCCCTCTGAGGTTACATGAACATCCAGCTCACAGGGCCTGGCAGGATCAAACACATTCAAGGCCTGTGCCACCTTGACAGCTCTCTTAGCAGCTGCAAATGAACCTTGCGCCTGCTCAGTCCAATCCCAGCGAACCCCCTTTCGAATAAGGTTTTACAAGGGGCGTAGTAACTGAGCCAAATGCGGTATAAATGCTCACCAATACCCCAACAAACCTAAGAATTCCTGTAACTGTTTTACCGTAGTGGGCACGGGGTATGCTTGAATCTTATCTATAACTGCGTCAGGGATAACTTTTGTCTTACCCGACCAGACAACTCCCAAGAATTTAACAGATAACCCAGGTCCTTGTAATTTGTTCTCGTTAACTGCCCAGCCACATGCTTTCAAATGGGATAGCAGGGTAGGGACTGCTTGCTCCAATTCTGAAAGAGAATCACTAGTTAGCATAATATCATCAATATAATGGTACATGCAGACTACCTCTGGCTGTTTCCATTTAGCCAGGTCAGCAGCCACCAGCCCATGGCACAAGGTGGGGCTATGCAAATAGCCCTGGGGTAACACTGTAAAGGTCCATTGTCTCCCTTCCCAACTGAAGGCAAATTGGTCTTGACTCTCTGCGGCTATATCAATAGAGAAAAAAGCATTGGCCAAGTCTGCCACAAAGTGGTATGTCCCCAACTCATGGCTTAGCCGATCCATCATGTTAGCTATCGAGGGAACAGCAGCGTGCAAAGGGGGAACAACTTTATTAAGTTCCCTGTAATCTACTGTCATTCTCCAGGTTCCATCCGCTTTGCGCACAGGCCATACTGGGGAGTTGTAAGGACTGTGTGCTGGCTGGATGATCCCCACCTTTTCTAGTTCAAGGATTGTCCCTGTGACTTCTTCATAACCACCTGGCAGGCGGTACTGCTTGGTGTTAGTCACACGCCGAGGGATGGGTAATTGCAAAGGGGAATGTGATGCATGTCCCCGCAATACTGCCTTCACAACCCTGATCCGCAGCCGGAACTCCCCAGCTGTAGTTTCCAACCACAGTCCTTGCAAGACATCTACCCCCAAAATATATTCAGGAATAGGAGATACATACACCTTATATGGCTTAGGAGGCAGTCTCCCTATCCCCAATGGAATAGTTATTGGCTTCACTTGAACAGTTTGGCCCCCATAACCGTCAATGGCCACTGGGGTCCCAGCAAACCGCTCTGGGTTTCCATAGAGAAGGGAACATTCTGCACCTGTATCCACCAAGGCCAACACCTGTTGTACGTTGGAAGGGGACCAGTGGATAGCCAGTTCCACATGTGGCCTCCGGTCCCCGCCCATCCCTGTTAGACGGGTCCCTTGGCCTTTTTCCTATTCAAACTGGTACAATGGGTCTTGGGAGTTCCCCTCTCCCTCGGCTGTCTCTATCATATAATCTTGTAACCGAGCTGTGCGCGCACCAAAAGTTTTATTGGTAGCTGCTGGGGCCTTTCGTCTCAGTGGCTGGAACTTCTGTTCTGGTTTAAGCTGCCGCCAAAGCTCCAAAAGAATTTTATTAGACTGGCCATCCAATTTCCCCTTATCTGCTCCAGCCGCAATCAAGTCTACCCACATCTGCGTTCGGGTAACCTTTACAGGCCCGTTTCCCTTGTTAGTTGGGGGGGAAACATAGGCAGCAGCCCTCACTGCTTTATGATCCCGAGCGGCCTCCAGCTCTCCCAAATCTGCTACCATCTGTGTAACTGCATTGATGGGCTGCCCCACATAGGGGCCCAAGATAGCCACAAGTGACCCAAAAAGGGCTGACGGGGCGCTAGCAAGGACAAATTCCCTCATTTTGGCCGTAAACACTTCTTCGTCTGGCCCACGAGACCCAGGGTTGAAAACAGCATTCTTCATACCTAGTTCTCAAAGGACCTTTACTAACTCACTGTAGCACTGCCCCGGCAGTTCTCCAGCATTCTGCCAGACCATACGAATGGCAGCCATCACCCATTCTAATAGGGTATGGTCTCCTGGGTTGCCATGGCAGTTCTGAAGACGCTGCCTCAAGGAAGAGTGTGTGGTAATGGCGGCCAATTTCTCCATCTCTGTTCCGGAGAGCATGATGCCATCCACCCCTATATCCCATAATCGTAGTAACCAGGCTACCAGGGATTCAGTAGGTTTCTGCCTAAATTGTGCCCCCAACTCCATCAGCTCTGCCTGGGTATAGGGCCGGACCACAGAGTGTTCCATTACCTGGGCAGGAGGCTGTGGCTGCCCCTGAGGGACTCTTTGTTGCTGGGTTTTTACCTTCTTGGCGACAACTGGTCGGGCTCTCAGTGTGCATATGGCAGCTTCAGCCTGAGCCTTCTCATCCTCAGAAGAGGAGTCGCAAGCGCCTGCTCCCGCTGACTCAAAGCCAATCCACCGGCACGGATGCTGCTGCTCCTTTGGTGACCGTTTAGGCTCCTGTGGCTGCTGGCTTTTGGTCAGAAGCTGAGACTCGAGCTCTTGAATCTGCAGTTGTTTCTTCAACAACTGCCGGTGAAGACGTTCAGCTTCCAAGGTAAACTGCAACTCTCGAACCCGTAATTCCTTCTCCAGTGCTCGCTCCAGTTCCAGCCTTTTCTGCCGTTCTGTTTGTAATTCATGCTGAAGCTTTTGACCTCGGGCAGTTTCCTCTTGAGTAAAAAACATGTAGCCCATGGCCCCTAAAAGGACAGCCATGGGGAGCCAGAGCAGCAACCAGTACTCTATCCCACCCATCAAGGGTGGTGGCTCCATACCAATCTCTGAATCCTGCCGGAAACTACGCCAGTTGTAAGGCCAGGAGCCGTCATCGTGACCATTCACATGCAGGTTCCCATTGGATTCGAGCAGACGATAAAGAAATGGCGGAGTCAGAGGATGGGGGGCCATCCTATTTATTGGTGTCTCACCAAGACAGGCAAACCACAAAAGAAGACAAGGGAAAAGCAGAAAACCAGCTCTTCCCATGAAGGGCAAGGGATCAGGGGAGCCCCTGCAATTGTGATAGCAGGAACTGTGTGTCTGAGCTCCTGGTCTGTCCCACTTTATAGTGTAGAAAACCAAAATCCCTTAATCCAATATACAAACAAGGAAGTCTCCGATACAAAGTCACTTATCCAAGGCATAATTGGATTTCTCATGATAGTGCACCACCCAGATCATACAATCAGTCAAGGGTGTGGGGAAAAGCTTAGTCCCAAAACCAAACCTCAGGCTACAACAACCTGGCCTGCTTATAGCCTGTCCCCCACACCCATTATAAGTCACAAGCGAGCAAACATATATATCATGTTTACAAACTTATTTGACCAACAGTTCCTAAGATTATCATTAGAGGAGACAGCAGAGAGCAGAGAAAGGCCACGTGGAGGAGGCCAGGAGAAGCAGCCAAGATGGCAGAGTGCTGAGTGAGATGCCAGTTTGTGCAGTTTGACTCGGGATAAGGAAGGAGATGGGGAACTGAGGAGAATAAGGCTGGTGAGCTAGAAACCTTTGATTCTAGGAAACTCGGATAAGTCAGTGGTTTTGTGAGCACTGAATGTGATTGGGTTTTGGAGCCCAGTTGTGTTTTTACTTGCCTGCCAGGTGCAAGCTAGGATTAAAGACTATGGCCCATCAGTTCTTGGCTCCGTTGTTTCTTTACCGACTGTCTGTAAGGCCAGGAGCCACCATCGTGGCCATTCACATGCAGGTTCCCATTGGATTCGGGCAGATGATAAAGAAGTGGCAGAGTCAGAGGATGGGGGGGCCATCCTATTTATTGATGTCTCACCAAGACAGGCAAACCACAAAAGAAGACAAGGGAAAAGCAGAAAACCAGCTCTTCCCATGAAGGGCAAGGGATCAGGGGAGCCCCTGCAATTGTGATAACAGGAACTGTGTGTCCAAGCTCCTGGTCTGTCCCACTTTATAGTGTAGAAAACCAAAATCCCTTAATCCAATATACAAACAAGGAAGTCTCTGATACAAAGTCACTTATCCAAGGCATAACTGGATTCCTCATGAGAGTGCACCAACCAGATCATACAATCAGTCAAGGGTGTGGGGAAAAGCTTAGTCCCAAAACCAAACCTTAGGCTACAACGACCTGGCCTGCTTATAGCCTGTCCCCCACACCCAATATAAGTCACAAGCGAGCAAACATATATATCATATTTACAAATTTATTTGACCAACACTGTCCAAATCCAATGCGAACCTGCAAGAGCCGGGTGGCGGCTGTGATGGTGGCCCTGGCCCTGGCTTCTGGCTTTACATCTACGTATGGCAAATATATGAAAAAACTAAGGACTCTTTTAGTCAGGCTTTGGGAAAAGGGAAACTAGGATAAAAAGAAAGTCAACTTAATTGTCACTGGGGGTTAAAGATTTTTAAATCAAGAGTTCTGACTAGAAAGGAATTGTATGGTTTTGATAATAGAAGGTATAAGGTATGGAAATACTTTTGAAAGAAAAAGGAAAAGCAAGTTGTTATGAAGGCCAGTTATTTCTGGATAAGAAAGTGCATGAAAGTTGAAGGTTTATGTAAGTTGTAGAAGGTTTGTGCAGGTTGTAGGAGATTTGTACCAAGAAAAAAGAATTTGTACAGTCAGAAAACTGGTTTTCAAAGAATGTTTAATCAGTCACCCTAGCTAACAATCCTCTACCCTCCCCACTTATTAGGACGACTCTTTCCTCCACCCTGACCATCTGGAGCTCAGAAACAGAGAAACAAAACTGACCCCTTCTATTCTCTATTCACCTTTCAACCTACCTCACCAAATCAGGAGCTTTCTACTCGTGTGGGACCAACACCTATTTGCGTCTCCATACTAATTAGACAAAAACCTGTATCCTAATCTATCTCACCCTAAATATCAACCTAATCCCACCCCATGAGCCTCTTCCAGTTCCTAATACACTATCCATCAATGTAAGGACCAAACAAGCTATACAGGTAATTTCTCTTCTTATTGCTTTAGAAATCTCTACAAAAGTAGATCTAGGGACAGGGGGACTAGCCACACTGCCCTGTCTTATTCCTATTTGCTCTCTCTCTCTCTCTCTCTGAAGCCTAGTGAATTTGTATACATGAACTCAGTGGTTTCACACAAACTGGGCGTCTTACTATTGCCTTTCATTAGTTCACTCACTCTCCTATTTACTTTTCTAACTTTTAAACCCTGCCTCTTATGTTTGTTTACTAGTTTCTTACAGAACCGCATGCAGACCTTCGCCAATCAGACAATTGGAAAAATCTACCTAACCCTACACATCAACCCTGCAACCTGCCCTCATGAAACAGAAGAATCTGAAACCCTGTATCAGCAAACCTACTAAATTCTATCTTTCAACCTCTACAGGTCCCCTAACACTAAAGCTCTCCCATATTCCTGAAGAACTAGGAGAATGAATAGCATTCACCTCTTAATACTTCACATAGTAAGAGGACAAGACCACTGGGTCTTCTTGGCCAAAGAAGAGCCTACAAATGGACATAAAACATTTCTTTTTAACTCAAGCTAACTGCTCTCTCCAGGGCTGCCAGGAAAGAATATCTCTAACTTTACCATGAAAGAACTTTCACACACACACCCCATACAACCCTCCTTATCTCTGCATTCCTGATCTCCAAATACTTGCCTCTTTCTTTATTAAGTTTCTACAGGCCAGGATGAGAGAAATCTCTAGGATTACCTACAATCAAATGCTTCTATACTCCTATTCCCCAATACCCCAAGGAGAACTTCACGAGGAAATATCAAATAGGTAGGGATAACAGCAGGAAGAAGCCGCCCCTCAGCCCGAGAAGTTCCCTCCTGAATGTTCTCCAAACCCTCTTCCTTTTTAACCACACATATTCAATCCTTCTAAAAAACATACACCAACAGGTTTCCTGTATCTTAAAATCTCCACATGTCCTCCCACTCGAGGGGAACCAGACCAGCACGTCTCATGAGACTCATCCAGGAGACCATGGATCACCATGTCACTCTGTCCACTCGGCACTAGCAGCAAGCAACTAACAATTATTACCTCACAGGTTTTCAGAGACATCTCCTGGTTCAGACCTCACAGCATAGAAATTGACGACCTTCTGAACTGGATGGGGGTCTTGGCTTGGCAAGGTTCCCTTCTCAAGTTCTCTCCAGAAGAAGCAATAATTTTCCAATTTTTTCTCCTCTTTCTCCTCATTACCCCTTACCATATATTATAAAATTAATAACGGCCTTTCTTTTATATGTAACCACAGAGTTGAGTAATGATAGATACGTGAGTTCCAAACTGCCCTCTCAATGTTCCGCTTATCTGTCAGACCTCACCTTTACTGGACTAATGACCCTGAGACAGAGGAATTCCAAAAAAGCTGAGAAGCCGCCCCAAGGAGGGGCTCCGGACATACCAGGACTTTTGATTCAACACTCACATGCTCGAAGCCCCCCAAGGAGGAGCATTCCGGACATACCAGGACTTTTGCCTCAGTATCCCCTCAGGCTCTCCCAAACACTACATAACTCGCCGCTAGTCTGTAACCCGGTGCACTTCTCCTGGAGGGGTGCCCCAGCAGGTCTTTCTCCTCTAATAAAGCCTACACATCTGGTGATCGAGTGCCGTCTCATTCTTACAGAAGGGAGAGATGAGAAGCACCAATTCATTATAGCATCTTAGTTGTTCATTGATTGCCTTCTCATTGATTGCCTTTTCTACCATCCATCTATAGCTTTATTTCTCCACCATCCCTCCATATGAGAAGGTAATGAACAACTAAGCCACTCAGCAGACCAAGTGACCCCTTGCTCAAGCCAACAGCCTTGGGCTCAAGCTGGTGAGCCTTGCTCAAACCAGATGAACCCATGCTCAAGCTGGCAACCTAGGGGTTTCAAACCTGGGTCCTCTGCATCCCAGTTCAACGCTCCATCCACTGCGCCACCTCCTGGTCAGGCTTACAGTACTCTTTTGAAGTAGATTCTTTTTTTATTTTTATTTATTTATTTTTTTGTATTTTTCTGAAGCTGGAAACGGGGAGAGACAGTCAGACAGACTCCCGCATGCGCCCACCAGGGGGCAACGCTCTGCCCCTCCGAGGGGTCGCTCTGTCGCGACCAGAGCCACTCCAGCGCCTGGAGCAGAGGCCAAGGAGCCATCCGCAGCGCCCGGGCTGAGGAGCCACTGAGCTATTTCACCCCCAGGCGCTGGAATAAAGTACCAAAGGCTACAGAATTAATATTAATGTTTTAGGAGGCTTGGAGAACATTTTATTAATTTGGGTTAAGGTGTGCAGAGAAATTGTGAGAATAGTCTCTGTACTGTGTGATTGGCATAACCAGGATGGCTCTTGCCATTGTATTGTAAATGAAAAGGGAAGGAAAGCGTGGATTCCCTGACATTCCACCACATCTGTGGGGAAAGGAGTGAATGGCTAGCCAGGTGCAGGAAGGGAAAAGCCAAAATAAACCTTTTCTTATAACTATGAGCCATTTGCGGGCATTTGTCCCCATGGAAACTACCTCTCTTATGTAAATGAATGTGGTTAATACCTCTGACTCTGGACAGAGAGATGGCCTATGAACACTAGAAAATATAGGAAGGCCTTTTAATATGTAAAGAGGTATCTTTCTACCATTGTGTTGACTTGTAAATTTTGTTTTCTCCAAAATGATGTATGGTTTGCAAATTGAAAGTGGTCCTATCATGTTAAAGGACATATGACTATAACCAATAGCGGTAAGGGGCTCCTAATTGCAATTTTTGCTTCTGTACTTCCCACTTACAAAACTATAAAAACTAAGTAGAACAAAGGGCCAGCGCGCTCTCCATCAGATTTCTGTTGGAGTTCCCGCCGCTTGGCCAAGCTAGACAATAAAGCTTTAATGTGTAAACGATGGACCTTGTTCCTGTCTTCCATATTTCGGGTCCCTCCGAATTTGGATTAACAGGGCCATCTTTGCTCCAATGGAGCCTCGCTGCAGGAGGGGAAGAGAGAGACAGAGAGGAAGGAGAGGGGGAGGGGTGGAGAAGCAGATGGGCGCTTCTCCTGTGTGCCCTGTCCAGGAATCGAACCCGGGACCCCTGCACGCCAGGCCGACGCTCTACCACTGAGCCAACTGGCCAGGGCCTTTTTAATTTTTTTTTTATTTTGACATTTTATTTATTCATTTTAGAGAGGAGAGAGAGAGAGAAGAGCAGAGGAGCAGGAAGCATCAACTCCCATGTGCCTTGACCAGGCAAGCCCAGGGTTTCTAACCAGTGACCTCAGAGTTCCAGGTTGATACTTTATCTACTGCACCACCACAGGTTAGCCTGAAGTAGAGATTCTTATTCTCATTTTATAAATTAGTAAATAACTTCAAAAATTAACCTGAAGGAATCAGCTAGTAACAGAGAGACTAAGAATTTAAACCCATCCAATTCCAAATATTGGAGATAAAATTAGTTCCTAATAAAACATTTCCCAGCCTGGCTGTTTGGCTCAGTGGTAGAGCGTTGACCTGGCGTGCAGAAGTCCCGGGTTTGATTCTCGGCCAGGGTACACAGGAGAAGTGCCCATCTGCTTCTCCACCCCTCCCCCTCTCCTTCTTCTCTGTCTCTCTCTTCCCCTCCCGCAGCGAGGCTCCATTGGAGCAAAGATGGCCCGGGCGCTGGGGATGGCTCCTTGGCCTCTGCCCCAGGTGCTAGAGTGGCTCTGGTCGCAACAGAGCGACGCCCTGGAGGGGCAGAGCATCGCCCCCTGGTGGGCGTGCCAGGTGGATCCCAGTCGGGAGTCTGTCTGACTGTCTCTCCCCATTTCCAGCTTCAGAAAAATACAAAAAAAACCCCAACAACAACAACAAAAAACACATTTCCCTCTGGGGAATTGAACCAAAAGGTTAAAGGAACTTAAAGCTTACAACTCTGCAAAGTTGGAACTCACTAATCTATTCAACAGACTTTTTTTTTTTTACACGAGTGAAAGAGTGAGAGAGAGGCAGAAAGGAAGAGAGATGAAAATCATCAACTTGTAGTTGTGTGCCTTTAGTTGTTCATTGGTTGCTTCTTATACAGCTGAGCCAGTGACCCCTTGCTCAAGGCAGCAACCTTGGGCTCAAGCCAGAGACCTTTGCACTCAAGCCAGCAATCTCAGGACCACCTCAGCGCCACAGGTCAACTCTCCATCCACTGTACCAAGACTGGTCAGGTGAAAAGATTTATTCATTTTTTTTAATACAGAGAGGGAGAGAGTCAGAGAGAGGGATAGATAGGTACAGACAGGAACGGAGAGAAATGAGAAGCATCAATCATTAGTTTTTTGTTGCGACACCTTAGTTGTTCATTGATTGGTTTCTCATATGTGCCTTGACCGGAGGTTACAGCAGACCGAGTAACCCCTTGCTGGAGCCAGCGACCCTGGGTCCAAGCTGGTGAGCTTTTGCTCAAACTAGATGAGCCCGCGCTCAAGCTGGCAACCTCAGTGTCTCGAACCTGGGTCCTCCAAATCCCTGTCCGATGCTGTATCCACTATGCCACCACCTGGTCAGGCAAAAGATTCATTTTTTATTTCAACAAATTATTTAATTGTGCCAGATGCTATTGTAGGCATTTAAGATATATTAATGATGTCCTGGCTCGGTAACTCAGTAAGAGCATCATCCCAATACACCAGGGGTCCCCAAACTTTTTACACAGGGGGCCAGTTCACTGTCCCCCAGACCGTTGGAGGGCCGGACTATAAAAAAAACTATGAACAAATCCCTATGCACACTGCACATATCTTATTTTAAGGTAAAAAACCAAAACGGGAACAAATACAATATTTAAAATAAAAAACAAGTAAATTTAAATCAAGAAACTGACCAGTATTTCACTGGGAACTATGGGCCTGCTTTTGGCTAATGAGATGGTCAATGTGCTTCTTTCATTGACCACCAATGAAAGAAGTGCCCCTTCTGGAAGTGCAGCAGGAGCTGGATAAATGGCCTCAGGGGGCCGCATGTGGCCCGCGGCCGGGGCTGTAGTTTGGGGACCCCTGCAATACACAATGGTTGCTGGTTTGATCCCCAGTCAGGGCACATACAGAAACAGATTGATGTTTCTGCTTTTCTCCTGCCTTCTCTCTCTAAAAATCAGTAAATTAAAAATTTCAAAGATATATTAATGACAATGTTTCCTGCTTTTAAGGAGTTTATATTATAGTAGAGGGAGTCAGATGATAAACAGTAAATATAAGTAAATTCTCCAGTACTAGTACAATAGGTGGTGATAAGTACTATGGAAAAAGAAAAAATCATTGGGGGAATCAAGAGTACCAGTCTTCAGTGCAGCGAACCAATGTGGGTAGTAATTCCAGGTCCTGAGTGGGAAACGGCGTAAAATCAAGAAAATACGCTTGAAGAACAAAAGGATGGGTTCAGGAGGGCTCTGCAAAGTTGCTAGCAAGAACAGAGCGTGCTCCACGACCAACTGCTTCTTGCTTTATTTATAGGGAAAGTAAGGCCATTAGCAAATCAGAGATCCCCGATCACATTTCCAAGGCAACTCAATAATTTTACCAAATGCAGAAACCCCCACCATACATAACATCTCAACTTCACATAAAACAAAGGATAGAAGAAACTTGCCTGCAGTCTTTCCAAGGGACATGGGGGGTAGTGTAAATAATCCAGCACCACAGCTTAACAGCCTTTTGCAACTTCACAGACCAAGTGAGGTGGTAGGTTGGGTAGACTATCCGCTTACAGCCAGTTCCCCACACCTCGGTCCCCCAAAAATCAAAACTGCAAAAACCCTGTTGGCTTTTCAGTCCTCAACACTTCGGAATTAAATAGGGTGGTCAGAAAAGTCATCACTTATAGTTACTTTGAATAAAAATCTGAAGAAGATGAGGGACCAAAACATGTAGATATCTAGATAAAGAGCAATCCAGGCAGAAAGCAACAAGTGCAAAGGCCTTGCTTGACCTTGGCATTATTCTTTGCATGTCCAAGGAACAAAAAGGGGTCAGGATTCTAGAGCTGAATAAGTGAAGAGAAGAGTAGCAGTAAATAAGATCACAGAGGTAAGGAGTGAGACACATCTTAGAGGGCATTTTACTCAGTGATATGGAAAGCCAGAGGGAATAGTTTTGAGCAGGGGAGTAATTTGACCTTTCTGATGTGTTAACATGATCACTATAGTACCTACTGTACTACTACTAGTACTAGATAATTTACTTATGTTTATGTGACAACACTAAAAGATGACAAAGTAGAAGCAAGAGAAAGCAGTTAGGAGACTACTAAAATAATTTAAGCATAAAAATGGTAGTAGTGGAGATGATGAGAAGCAGAAGGGGTTCTATATATATTTAAAGAAGGGCCAATGGAACAGAGGAGTCCAGGATGACTCAGATTGGCATACATAACTGTAAGAATAGATTTGCCATTAACTTAGACAAGGAAGACTGTACTGGGAGCTGGGGTGTTTTTTATGGGAGAGGGCTGGCGTAGAATCAAGAGTTTAATTTTCATTGTGTAAACTGTCATGTCTATATAAGTAGATATAAGCAATATTATAATATCTACAATAGAGATGGCTATTATACATTCATGTAGGGAATTGGACATATCAATATCTATTGTGTACTGACCAGGTGGTGGCGCAGTGGATAGAGCATTGGACTGGGATGGGAAAGACCCAGGTTTGAGACCTCGAGGTTGCCAGCTTGAGAGTGGTCTCATCTGGTTTGAGCAAAGCTCACCAGCTTGGACCCAAGGTCGCTGACTTGAGCAAGGGGTCACTCGGTCTGCTGAAGGCCCGCGGTCAAGGCACATATGAGAAAGCAATCAATGAACAACTAAGGTGTCGCAATGAAAAACTGATGATTGATGCTTCTCATCTCTCTCTGTTCCTGTCTGTCTGTCCCTATCTATCCCTCTCTCCGACCCTCTCTCTGTCTCTGTAAAATAAATAAATAAAAATAAAAATAATATATATATATTATGTAGATTTATTATACTCTGTGAGAAGCACTGTTTTGGTGTTTTTTTATTTTTTTGTGTTTTTTTTTTTACAGAGAGAGGGATAGATAGGGACAGACAGACAGGAACGGAGAGAGACGAGAGGCATCATCAGTTTTTTGTTGCGACACCTTAGTTGTTCATTGATTGCCTTCCTATATGAGCCCTGATTGTGGGCCTTCAGCAGACCGAGTGACCCTTGTTTGAGCCAGCGACCTTGGGTCCAAGCTGGTCAGCTTTGCTCAAACCAGATGAGCCGGCGCTCAAGCTGGTGACCTTGGGGTCTCAAACCTGGGTCATCCACATCCCAGTCCGACGCTCTATTCACTGCGCCACTGCCTGTTTTGGTTTTTAAATTTAAGTTATTGATTTTAGAGAGAGAGAGGAAGTGTGTGTGTGAGAGAGAGAGACCTGTTTCTGTATGTAGCCTGCCTGAAAATCCAACCAACAACCTCTGTGCATCAGGATGATGCTCCAACCAACCCAGCTATCTGGCCAGGGAGAGAAGTATTGTTTTTAGATGCATTACCCGGAGTCACTTTTGTCTTCCCAGCAGACCAATGAGATGAGGTGTTTTTTTTTTTACAGGTGAGGAAATAGAAGGCTTAAGTAATTTGCTTAACGTCACACTAATAAATGGGTTAATGTCACAACTAATGTATGGAAGAACTGGAATACGAATCTAAGCAGTCCAGCTTTAAAGCCTGTGTTCTTACTTAATCGTTAAGCAATATTGAATCTCAGAGGATTCCTGGCACATACTAGTAATCAATAAATATTCGTCCCGTCAATTAATGAATGAAACAATAAAAGGCAGGGTAGGGGCACTGCTATCTTCAGAGCCTGGGTGGTTGGTCTCTAGCACCAATGTTAATTTAACTAAGGGAGAAAGGTTAAGGAAGACGTGGCTAATCCTAGTGATGTCGAGTCTTTCGGAGGGTTGACTTTTTATTAGGAAGGCCGCGTTTAGCCTCACTTTTAGTTCTAGCATAACTCGAGCGCAGATAATTTCCAAACTAGGAATACTACAGCAGCCCAAGTTCTGCTTCAGGCCACATTAACTTTGCAGTAATTCACTTAATAGATATATCTGGGGTAAACCAAGTAGGCGGGAACTTCCGTGGTGCAACCTTAGGGCTCCATCACGCATGCGCTCCGAGGCCGGGACCGTAGTTACTACGGCTGCGCAAGTCAGCAGCTCAGCTCTCCCGCGTCACGTGTTGGAGGCCCGCGGCGTGGAGGCGGCGGTGGCGGTAGCTACGGCAGGCCGTAGGGCGATCGGGTTTCCGGTTCCGGTGTAACGTTCGGACTCCGTCTCAGGGGCTGAAGTTTGTGAGGTGAGTAGTGGTCCCGGGCCCAGGGAGGGTATCCTCCGGTCGGAGCGCCCGGGGCCAGAGCTCAGTGCACGAGGAGGACCGAAGCGGAAGGTTCTGTGGGGAGGCAGCTGAGATAAGAACAAGGTTCCGTGGAGAACGGGTTGGAATGAGATTGTTGAGAGGAAAAGGGCGGGGGCGGGAAGGGGACGGGGTGAGACGAGCTCAGAGATAAGTTTGGGTAGAACAGTGAAGTGGGGACCGGTCGCGAGACGGAGGGAGCAAAGACAGGAATGGGGGCCTTGGGGTGAGTCGGGTTGTACTGAATACGAGCACGGAATAAGGAAACTCTTCAAAAGGTTGGATTCTGCTACCTGCTCATTCCGAGATCATTCTGCCTTTCTCTCCTTCCAAACCAAAACACTCGCCCCCCGCCGGTATTGTCCAACATTTGATTAATGACAAAGCTAGTTACTGTTGGAAACTTTCATGTTTGCTAACTGCCTATTTAGTTTGCACATTTATTTCATGGGGTATTGGGTTGAACATCTGTTAGTACACATCTGACAGCGGCACCTCATACATTGCTTTGGGTTTTCAAATTGCTTACACTTTCTCGCCTGTGATTCAATTGTACTAGGATATGAGAAGCCTCATTAAGCTGAGGATTCTTGTCTGTTTTGCTCACTGCTGTATGTATCCTCAGCACCCATTATGGTGCTTGAAACTTAGTAGTTATGCAATAACTATTTATTGAATGAATTAAGTACAGTGCAGGTGTGGCGGTTGTCCTCAGTTTGTATGAAGAATAAACTGAGGCTCAGAGGAATCACTTGCCCAAGGCTGCTAAATAGTAGAGCTTGGTGTTGCAGCTGTTCATTGTGAGCTCTTTCTTCACTCTCTGTGGTATCTGAATATGCTTCTTTTGAGCAGTGCACATGTAATATGTGGCGATTGGTAAGTTATACTGCTGTCTCAAGATGGGTGAAGAGAGTCACCATAGAACTGTTCAAATGTGTCACGGAGGCAAAAAATCTTTCACTTCTAGTTTCATGACTTTAATCTACTAGCTTC
Organism: Saccopteryx bilineata; assembly: GCF_036850765.1. Lineage (NCBI taxonomy): Eukaryota > Metazoa > Chordata > Mammalia > Chiroptera > Emballonuridae > Saccopteryx > Saccopteryx bilineata. The sequence goes on along the minus strand of NC_089492.1, from coordinate 161,035,813 downwards.
ATATGGTTATATCAAAATTAGGTACTGTATAGCAACAGATCTTAAAGAGACTAAAGCTGCCAAGAAAGTAAAAGTTAACTGGAGTGTATCTTTTAGGAGAAAAGATGCCTTAAAACATCTTGAGGCCCTGGCCGGTTGGCTCAGTGGTAGAGCGTCAGCCTGGCGTGCAGGAGTCCTGGGTTCGATTCCTGGCCAGGGCACACAGGAGAAGCGTCCATCTGCTTCTCCACACCCCCCCTTCCTCTCTGTCTCTCTCTTCCTCTCCCACAGCCAAGGCTCCATTGGAGCAGCATTTGCCCGGGCTGAGGATGGCTCCATGGCCTCTGCCTCAAGTGCTAGAATGGCTCTGGTCGCAACAGAGCAACGCCCCAGATGGGCATAGCATCGCCCCCTGGTGGGCAAGCCGGGTAGATCCCGGTTGGGCGCATCCGGGAGTCTGACACTCTTCCCCGTTTCCAACTTCAGAAAAATACCAAAAAATAAAAAATAAATCTTGAAAGAGGCCCTGGCTGGGTAACTCAGTTGGTTAGAGGTTGATCCCAAAACGCCATGATTGTGGGTTCGGTCCCCGGTCAGTACACATACAGAAATCTACCAATGGCCTCACCAGGTGGTGGTGCAGTGGAGAGAGCGTCAGACTGGGGCACAGAGGACCCACGTTCGAAACTCCAAGGTCGCTGGCTTGAGCACAGGCTCACCAGCTTGAGCACAGGGTCGCTGGCTTGAGTGTGGGATCATAGATATGACCCCATGGTCGCTGGCCTGAGCAGGGGGTCACTCTGTCTGCTGTAGTCCCACGGTCAAGGCACATTTGAGAAAGCAATCAATGAACAACTAAGGTGTTGCAACGAAAAAGTAATGATTGATGCTTCTCATCTCTCTCCGTTCCTGTCTGTCTGTCCCTGTCTATCCCCCTCTCTCTCTGTCTCTGTTAAAAAAAAAAAAAGGTCTTGTAAGATTGATTCCCAGATAAGACCTTGATATGTGGTGCTGCTGGGAGGAAGTTAGCTTGGAAAGAAGTTAGCTTGGAAATTGAGGTCAGTATCATTTATTGTCTTTTAGGGATTGTGAGGGAAATAAAATTTTCTTTATGCCCATGAGGAGTTTTGAGATTTAGGTTATCAAAATGTAAACACAAATAATGTTTAAGGATTATACTAACTTGCATTAAATAAATTAAGAATTTGTTGTAAATAGTCCTTTATGATAGTGTGTTCTCTGCTAAGCTAAAATGTTGGAGAATAAAGGTGAAAAGGCAAAGAGAGAGAACACCCAAAATGAAGGTATTCTTTTCTGAGCTGAGGTATTACTCAAGTGAACTGACAGACCCTGTAGAACACGAGAGAAAATTCTCTGGATACAGAATTCTCATTGGGATTAATATGACTTCAGAGAAATGTGATAAACAATCTTATGGGTTATGAGCTTGAATATAGGATATCTGACCTGGATAAGCCCTCCCTTATTTACATCTCTTAAAAGAAAAAAATCCTATAGGTCAGAGCTGAGTTAAAGAATACCTACTTAGGCTGACCTGTGGTGGTGCAGTAGGATGAAGCCTCGACCTGGAAGTGCTGAGGTCGCCTGTTCGAAACCCTGGGCTTGCCTGGTCAAGGCACATATGGGAGTTGATGCTTCCAGCTCCTCCCCCCCCTTCTCTCTCTCTGTCTCTCCTGTCTCTCCCTCTCCTCTCTAAAATGAATAAATAGGCCCTGGCCAGTTGGCTCAGCGGTAGAACGTCGGCCTGGTGTGCGGGGGACCCGGGTTCGATTCCCGGCCAGGGCACATAGGAGAAGCGCCCATTTGCTTCTCCACTCCCCTCCCCTCCTTCCTCTCTGTCTCTCTCTACCCCTCCCGCAGCCAAGGCTCCATTGGAGCAAAGATGGCCCGGGCGCTGGGGATGGCTTCTTGGCCTCTGCCCCAGGCGCTAGAGTGGCTCTGGTCGTGGCAGAGCGACGCCCAGGAGGAGCAGAGCATCGCCCCCTGGTGGGCGTGCTGGGTGGATCCCAGTCGGGCGCAAGTGGGAGTCTGTCTGACTGTCTCTCCCCATTTCCAGCTTCAGAAAAAAAAAATACAAAAAAAATAAAATAAAATGAATAAATAAAAAAAATTTAAAAGAAAAAGAATACCTACTTAGAAGTAGGAGGAATAGAAAAGTTGGCCTCTGGGTGGACTTTTTGCAGTCTTGTTTTTATAAATTTGCCAGTCCTTGTTGATACAACAGGGTCAAAAAAGAAGCTAGAATTCATTTCTCAGACTAGATTATTCCAGGGTTCGTTTGCCCTACAGATTTCATTGACCCACTGATACCAAGTTAGGGTTAAAAATCAACTGGAATATAGTTCTTTCTGCTATGAAGTCAGGGTTTTAGGAAAGGTATGTGGCTTTATGTGGCTTGAAATGAAGTGGAGGAACTTGCCTAAGGATTGTGAATAGGGGTGGGAAAGGCATTCCTGATGTGCTAACTAACCATTACCTGGAATCACTAGTCTTTTCCTATATACTCTAACTTAAGTCTTCCTGATTTCTTCTTAGGTGTAGGATTGAATCCCATTTGAGCTACTCTCCTTTTTCTGAAGAATGGCACTGTCTAAAAGGGAGCTAGATGAGCTAAAACCATGGATAGAGAAGACAGTGAAGAGGGTACTGGGTTTCTCGGAACCCACAGTGGTCACAGCAGCACTGAACTGTGTGGGGAAGGGCATGGACAAGAAGAAGGCAGCTGGTATGTATCTTTCTGGATCTTATGGCTTAACATATAAGTGACCCAAACCTGAACTTCCCCAAAAAGGTCAGGCTACATTTTATTTTTTCTTGCATTATAATGAAAATTCCTCAAATAATTTTCCTTTTTTTTCTCTTTTTGTGACATATTTTGAATCACAGTCTGACTTCCTTTGAGCACTGTACTGAATTACTTAAGTTAAATTTACTTAGTAAATATGCTAAAGTGAAGTGGGTACATTCAGATTCAGGTTGACATCTACACATGCAGAAGTCATTAAATACATGAAAAAGTTGAAGGAGGTAGATTTTGTTAATGGTTGTCTCCTACAACATGCTATTTGAGAAGAGTTAGGGAGATTTTTCATCCTAAAGTTTGATGCTCAACTTAAATAGATTGCTCTGACTATGCTACTTCCTACTCTAAAATATTATAACTATGTTTTTACCTCATAGGGTGAAATCGTTCAGTGTAAGAAATTTTGGGGAGTTCTACAAAGAACTTAAGGAAGCATTTCCCTCCACCTAGGGATAAATTTCCAGTATTGATGTCCGTTATATGCCTGGTATTAGACTAAAGTAAAGTACTCTTACTTTTCAACCCTGCCACCTCTATTTTTCTCTCAGACCATCTAAAACCTTTTCTTGATGATTCTACTCTCCGATTTGTGGACAAATTATTTGAGGCTGTGGAGGAAGGCCGAAGCTCTAGACATTCCAAGTCTAGCAGTGACAGGAGCAGAAAACGAGAGCTAAAGGTAGGTTACAGTTAACTATCTGATAACTCAGGAGTATTTTGAATGGTAACAAAGTTGCTGAGCTTACCGGGTTCACACTTTGATATCCACTATTAGAATATCTAATATTCAAGAGAGGTACTTAGACCTTAAAGCAGAGGGGTGATCTTGTATTACCACCATCTTATGAACTACTTAAGTTAATAAGTTGAAATATTCCAAGAAAACAATTGGTAGTTTTGTCCTTTTGCATAGATAGTTTTGGTTCTCATGTTTCCCTGTGTCTTTTTCCCTTTACTACTATCTATAGATTCACTGATCTAAGATTTTATGCTTTGATTTATTTGATGCCTAATAGATCGCTTCAGAATGTGACTCCACCGCTACCTGAGATGTGGATCTCGTTGTTGCTCCTTTATAGGGGTTTCTCTGTAATGGACTGTAGATGGCATACCTGACAACAGTTAGTATTTACTATATGTCTGGAAAGCCTGCCATTTTTGTATGTAGCTTATGCTTGTCATCTGGCCCCATAAGTAGCGTACAGAAAAAGACCATGGTTACTCTGTTACCTACTTCACTTTCTATTCTATTGCTAATTGGTCATGGCCTCTGGGTATTTGCAGTATCAAGTAGATGATCTTTATCTCTTTTCTCTCTTTTCTCTGTCTCTTTTTTAAAAATCTTTTCTGTGACTCCCATCAAAACTTCCAAAATGCTTTTGATACCGTGGCTTCCTATTTCTTTTCCTGAGGCACAAATGGTGAATAGCAGTGTCTTCTTGGTCCCTGGCTAGGTTATGGAACCACTGTGTTTAGGGCATTGGAAGGTGATCAGAGGAAAAAGAGATAGTCTTCCAGGTAAAGGAATTTGCAACTTAAGGGTTGGGGTGGAGGAAGTACAACAAAATAAAGTCACAAATGATAAAATCTGTGTAGCACTTTCATGTAAATTTTTGGGTTGACTGTAGACTTTTGTTGAATTTTAAAGGGGAATGTTTGATCCACAGTATATACACAGATCTGTAGAATGAAGATTAGTTATGATAGGGCATGCTATTGTGTAAGTGCTGAGGGAATGCTGAGGTTGGGTGGGATTAATAAAAATGGTTTCTTGAAGTAGGAATTTAGATAGCCCTGGGATACGGGTCCCATTTTAGTCCATTCAAGTCCCTATCCCACACAATATATTATGGGAGAGTCCTTTCTCTTGAACTGTAGGAGTTCCAGGAAGCGCTCGCCCCTGGCCGAGGATATGTCCTTGCAAAACACGAGCCCTCCTAGTGAAGAGGGGATGTCACCCAAAGCCTACCACCGGTGTGTACATTTGCTTTTTCCCATTGTCCCTTCCAGTTGGCCACTCTTGGTCATGTTAAATTCGCCTTACAAATTAGTCGACACATTTAAGTTCCCATTGTTTGATAAGAACAAATTATTACTGGGGAATACTGAAAAAGAAAGAGAAAGTCCCTGTCCAGAAGAACTTATACTCTAGTTGGGAGAAAATACTAACATTGAAAGACTTAACACTTGGCAAGCAGAACCTAATTTTACATAGTACGAACAAAACTGTTAAGTGTTAAGAGGAGGTGAAACAACAGTGGGATGAGATTATTAATGAGGAAAACTTCCTAGAGGAAGTGAGGTTTAGGTAGGATTTAGAACAGGGATGTGGAAAAGTTGAGGGAGATCATTACACATGTGAGCATTAGCATTTGCAAAGACTTTGAGATGGGCCATTTATAAGGACATGGGGATGAAATTTGCTTGACTGGAGTGGGAGAAGGATGAAGTTGGGTGAGATGGTCCATTTGGTAGAGGGTCTAGAAGACTGTGGGAATACCACAAAATGCTGATAGGAACTAGGATGATTCTTCTCTTCTCCCATGGGCAGGGATACAACTCTTCTTTCATCTTGGGTTCCCTTAGGAAGTGTTTGGTGATGACTCTGAGATCTCCAAGGAATCATCAGGAGTAAAGAAGCGACGGATACCCCGTTTTGAGGAGGTAGAAGAGGAGCCAGAAGTGATCCCTGGGCCTCCCTCAGAGAGCCCTGGCATGCTAACTAAGCTCCAGGTTAGCAATTAGGAACTGGAAACAGTGGTTTTGTGAATTGAAGCAAGACTTGCATGGGTTCATATTTCTTGTGAGTTAGAAATAAATTAGTGTTTAGTATTGGGGACCTTTGATTTCCTGTTTCATGTTTCATCATTACTTGGGTTAACCAGGAGTATTCTGGTTGTAGGTTAATAAAATGACATTTACTGAGCACCTATTATGTAACTAACAAGGTGTTGCATACTTCATTTGCCCAATTATCTACCTCATTGGGTCACTTAGAAAATTATGAAATCAGAGCTCAGCTTCAAGGCAGAGGAAGATTTCCAAATATAATGCAGGGAAGGTATAATAAACTTAAATAATTTCAAGTTGACTTTGATTTTTTTTAATAGGAATTATCTGTGTTATTTTAAGCAATTTTGATACTGCATAAGTAGTAACTTTCTTGTGCCATTTAAACTTTCTTGGAGAGGAATAGAATGTACTTATATATATGGCTGGGCGGGTGGGTTTGCTTATATGATATTTCTGAAAGGAAAGAAACTGATAATGTTTTTTTGTTTTTTTTTTCCATTTTTCTGAAGCTGGAAACAGGGAGACAGTCAGACAGACTCCCGCATGCGCCCGACCGGGATCCACCCGGCACGCCCACCAGGGGCTACGCTCTGCCCACCAGGGGGCGATGCTCTGCCCATCCTTGGCGTCGCCATGTTAGGACCAGAGCCACTCTAGCGCCTGGGGCAGAGGCCACAGAGCCATCCCCAGCGCCCGGGCCATCTTTGCTCCAATGGAGCCTTGGCTGCGGGAGGGGAAAAGAGAGACAGAGAGGGAAAGCGCGGCGGAGGGGTGGAGAAGCAAATGGGCGCTTCTCCTGTGTGCCCTGGCCGGGAATCAAACCCGTGATAATGTTTTTTATTTGTTTGTTTTTTTTGGTATTTTTCTGAAGTTGGAAACGGGGAGGCAGTCAGACAGACTCCTGCATGCGCTTGACCGGGATCCACCGGCATGCCCACCAGGGGGCGATGCTCTGCCCATCTGAGGTGTTGCTTTGTTGCAACCAGAGCCACTCTAGCGCCTGAGGCAGAGGCCATGGAGCCATCCTCAGCACCAGGGCAAACACTGCTCCAATGGAGCCTTGGCTGCGGGAGGGAAAGAGAGAGACAGAGAGGAAGGAGAGGGGGAGGGGTGGAGAAGCAGATGGGCGCTTCTCTTGTGTGCCCTGGCCGGGAATCGAACCCGGGACTCCTGCACGCCAGGCCGACGCTCTACTACTGAGCCAACCGGCCAGGGCCCTGATAATGTTTTTTTGTAGAGAATTGGGGTGGAAGAATTTACATTATACCCTTTTGTACTTTTTTAATTATTGAACTATATAAATATATCATCTCCAAAAATGTTAAAAATAAATGTAAAAAATATTGGAGCTCCCTGACATCAGTCCTTTTGAAAAATTCAAGGAGAGTTATTTGATTTTATGCTTAAAGCTTATCATCCTGAACTTCTGTAGAACAGGAGAAGGTGTTTACAGAGACTATAAAACAGGTCTTTGTATTGTTGTCTCTGGTTACCCAATGAAGGGGACCAATAACATGATTTAAAAGTGGGTAGCAGCCTGTCCTGTGGTGGCAGAGTGGGTAAACCTGGAATGCTGAAGTCGACAGTTGAAAACCCTGGGCTTGCCCGGTCAAGACACACACAAGAAGTAATAACTACAAATTGATGCTTCCCATTCCTTTCCTACTACCTTTCTCTCTCTCTCTCTCTCTCTCTCTCTCTCTCTCTCTCTCCTCTATCTAAAATCAATAAATAAAAAAGGAGGGGCAGGCCCTGGCCAGTTTGCTCAGTGGTAGAGCATCGGCCTGGCCTACAGGAGTCCCGGGTTCGATTCCTGGCCAGGGCTCACAGGAGAAGCGCCCATCTGCTTCTCCCCCTCTCCCCCTCTCCTTCCTCTCTGTCTCTCTCTTCCCCTCCCGCAGCCAAGGCTCCATTGGAGCAAAGTTGGCCCGGGCGCTGAGGATGGCTCCATGGCCTCTGCCTCAGGCACTAGAATGGCTCTGGTTGCAACAGAGCAACACCCCACATGGGCAGAGCATCACCCCCTGGTGGGCATGCCGGGTGGATCCCGGTCGGGCGCATGCAGGAATCTGTCTGAATGCCTCCCAGTTTCCAACTTTAGAAAAATACCCAAAAAATGGGGGGGGGGGCAAATGATTTGTGTGGGTTCTGTTAGGAGTTCTGCATGTGTTATTTAAATGCTCACAATAGCCCTGGTAAGGTAGATATTACTATTTTTACCCCTTGTAGACTCTTGGAGGTTTAGGGACTAAATACGATGTCCAAGGTCACACAGGCATTAAGTGGCATAGTTGAGATTCAAGCTCAGGTTTTTCTGACTCCAGAGTCTTGGTCATCAAGCTGTGTTACCACCTAACATGCAGTATTACCTTGAGATGATGGGTTGAAAAATTCCACTTTCAGCTGTATAGGTTTATCTTTACTAAATTTTCTAGCCTATGATACAAGCAGAATATAATGAGGTCATTCAGAAAGCCCTTTGGATTTAGGAACCTGTATGGGAGAATTAAAGAAGAGACATTAACAGTTTTTCAACTTTCCCCCACCCCCGAGAGCAGATCAAACAGATGATGGAGGCAGCAACACGACAAATTGAGGAGAGGAAAAAACAACTGAGCTTCATCAGCCCTCCTACACCTCAGGTATTGTATTTAGATTATTTTGAAAAAAAGAATCTTTAGCACAGGATTTCTTGTTATCCATTCAAATGAGAGTCCAGAAATGACTGCATATTCCACTGTGTGCGTGGGGATGGGTGTGCGTGCACACGCACGTGCCTGCCTAATCCATCTAATTCTAATTTCTTTTTCTCTATTTCATAGCCAAAGACTCCGTCCTCCCAACCAGATCGACTTCCAATTGGTAACACTATTCAGCCCTCCCAGGCTGCCACTTTCATGAATGATGCCATTGAGAAGGCAAGGAAAGCAGCTGAACTACAAGCCCGCATCCAAGCCCAGCTGGCACTGAAGCCAGGTCTCATTGGCAATGCCAACATGGTGGGCCTGGCCAATCTTCATGCTATGGGCATTGCTCCCCCGTGAGTATCTACTTAATGGAACCCTGTGTTTCTGAAGCTTGAGAAGCAATAAGTACCTTTGAATGTTATTGTTCCTCTTCTTCCAAGGAGCTTAAGTTATTCCTTACATAGTTACATATTTCTTACATGTGCTCAATAAATACCAACTGATTTATTCTCTTGGCTTCCTTGCAAAGTTTATAATCTTATAATTGTTAGGACTGAGGTTAAGATTATTGAAGCTAGAAATAGAATCAGGTCTCCTGGTTCTTGACTCAGAGCTATAACTATTAAACCACATTATATGAGACTGTATCTGAGAGTTCTCTACAACTGGGTAAAGATGATAGACTTTATTTTTAGCACCTACTAATCCCTTATCTGATTCAAGAATTTAGGAGTAAAGAAAGGTAGGATTGCAAATTCATATCAGTATAATTTATCAGTTTTTTTCATCTGATTATACTCTAATATCCAGTTTGGTGTTTCCAATCAAGATGGTGTACTATTTACCTGTGGATTTATGTTCCCTAGAATTTGTTACGCTGGTTGCTGGGTTTTTATTTCTTTCATTTCTTGTTTGTTTTGTTTGCCTTATTTCATGTGCAATTTATTTTTTGTGGGCTTTTAGGAAGGTAGAGTTAAAAGATCAAACTAAACCTACACCACTGATTCTTGATGAGCAAGGTCGCACTGTAGATGCAACAGGCAAGGAGATTGAGCTGACACACCGCATGCCTACTCTGAAGGCCAATATTCGTGCTGTGAAGAGGGAACAGTTCAAGCAGCAGCTTAAAGAAAAGCCATCGGAAGACATGGAGTCCAATACCTTTTTTGACCCTCGAGTTTCAATTGCCCCTTCCCAGCGGCAGAGACGCACTTTCAAGTTTCACGACAAGGGCAAATTTGAGAAGATTGCCCAGCGATTACGGACAAAGGTATTTGGCTTAGAATATAACCTAGAACTTCAAAGATGTTAGGAAGGTGAAAAAAGAAATTGGATATAATTCCAAAATACTTTCAATTCAGTTCTCTGATTTTTTTTTTTTTTTTTTTTCCCCTGAAGCTGGAAACGGGGAAAGACAGTCAGACAGACTCCCGCATGCACCCGATCGGGAGACCGGGATCCACCCGGCACGCCCACCAGGGGCAAAGCTCTGCCCACCAGGGGGCGATGCTCTGCCCCTCCGGGGCGTCGCTCTGTCAGGACCAGAGCCACTCTAGCGCCTGGGGCAGAGGCCAAGGAGCCATCCCCAGCGCCTGGGCCATCTTTGCTCCAGTGGAGCCTTGGCTGCGGGAGGGGAAGAGAGAGACAGAGAGGAAGGAGGGGGGGAGGGGTGGAGAAGCAGATGGGTGCTTCTCCTGTGTGCCCTGGCCAGGAATTGAACCCGGGACTTCTGCACGCCAGGCCGACGCTCTACCACTGAGCCAACCGGCCAGGGCCAGTTCTCTGATTTTTATCTGATTTGTCTTAATTATAGTCTGCTTAGGTAGAAATAAAATTGAGTTTGAATATTCTCCACATTCCAGTAGCAGTGGAGGGAAACAATTCAGAACTCTTTGTTGCTAATGTTGGTTTTTTGTTGTTGTTTTTTCTTGTTTTTTGTTTTTTTTTATTTTTTTATTTTTTTTCTGAAGTTGGAAATGGGGAGGCAGTCAGACAGACTCCCGCATGTGCCCGACCGGGATCCACCTGGCATGCCCACCAGGGAGCGATGCTCTGCCCATATGGGGGCATTACTCTGTTGCGACCAGAGCCATTCTAGCGCCTGAGGCAGAGGCCATAGAGCCATCCCCAGCGCCCAGGCCAACTTTGCTCCAGTGGAGCCTCGGCTGCAGGAGGGGAAGAGAGAGACAGAGAGGAAGGAGAGAGGGAGGGGTAGAGAAGCAGATGGGCGCTTCTCCTGTGTGCCCTGGCTGGGAATCGAACCCTGGACTCCTGCACGCCACGCCGATGCTCTACCACTGAGCCAACCTGCCAGTGCCCAGCTAATGTTGGTTTTTGTGAGGAAAGCTATCCTGGTGTTAAAATTCGCTGCAGACAATCCACATACCTGGAGAGTTGAATTGACTATATTCACTGCTTTTTACCTTCTGATGTTCATCTTCTCTGAATGAGGTTTTCATAAAATTTCATTTCTGCATATTTGCTGCAGGCATGCACTGTGGGGTGAAGAGGTAGTGATGAGGGTGCAGTATATATAAATCAATTAAGTGAAGGATAAAATAGAGTAGAATGGCTCTTTTTTTCTAAACTTTCAGAAATTATGAACTAGTTACATTAGGTGTAAAGCAGAGTTTTTCAACTGCTGGTCTGTAGACTGATCTGCCAGAAATTTCATGCCGGTCTGCAAAAGACTAACCATCCTGCTGTTGGATGAGGATTATAGACCCAATGATCTTAGTTGAATTTGCTTACGCTCAAGGTGTTTTATGCCTTCGAGGTCCCTGAAATAGTTCTCCTATTTTCACCAGTCCCCAAGTGTAAAAAGATTGAAAACCACTGGTGTAAAGAGTTCAACAAAGGAGTATGTTATAATTGGGGAATTCTGACCTGTGGTGGCGCAGTGATAAAGCGTCGACCTGGAATGCTGAGGTCGCTGGTTCTAAACCCTGGGCTTGCCTGGTCAAGGCACATACGGGATTTGATGCTTCCTGCTCCTCCCTCCCCCTTCTCTCTCTCTCTCTCTCTCTCCCTCCCTCCCTCCCTCTCTCTCACTCTCTCTAAAAATTAACAAAAGTAAAACAAAAATTAAAAAAAAAAAAAACAAAACCCTGGGCTTGCCTCCTCAACGCACATATGGGAGTTGATGCTTCCTGTTCCTCCCCCAATTATCTCTCTTTCTCTCCCCTCTAAAATTAATAAGTAAAATCTTCTAAAAAAATGTTGCAGCCTGACCAGGCGGTGGCGCAGTGGATAGAGTGTTAGACTGGGATACCGAGGACCCAGGTTTGAGACCCCGAGGTCTCTGGCTCGAGCAAGGGGTCACTCAGCCTGCTGTAGCCCCCAGTTAAGGCACATATGAGAGCAGTCAATGTGTGAGAGGTGTCACAACGAAAAACTAATGATTGATGCTTCTCATCTCTCTCCATTCCTGTCTGTCTGTCCCTGTCTATCCCTCTCTCTGACTCTCTCTCTGTCTCTGTAAAAATAAATAAATTAATTAAAATTTTAAAAAAATTAAAAATGTTGCATAATTTGGGAATTCTACCACTTCCATGTTTTCTGTGACTTCAGTTTATCTTTCTGTCTTGGTTTTTCTTGTCTTTAGGCTCAACTGGAAAAGTTGCAGGCAGAGATCTCACAGGCAGCTCGAAAAACAGGCATCCATACTTCAACTAGGCTGGCCCTCATTGCTCCTAAGAAGGAGTTAAAGGAAGGAGACATTCCTGAGATTGAGTGGTGGGACTCTTATATCATCCCCAATGGATTTGACCTGTGAGTTTATTGGTTAATTCATTAGTTTTAGTGGGAAAGAGGATACTTATGCGTTAAGTAAAATTTTAAAATCTAAGAGAAATAACTACATACAAGTTCATATACGTCCAAAGAATATGTTGTATGTGTTAGTTTTTTGTGTTAATGGAGGCAGGAATGGGCACAAATAATCTAAAAGAACAGATCTGTAAATTACTTGCTTTTGTTACTCATTGTTACTGTTTTTAGCATATTTGTTTTCTTACATTTTTTTTGTTGCCTATAATAGGTGGTTATGTTTCTTAAAGATCCAGTGCAGAATAGAGCAATATGTAGATCAGGGGTCCCCAAACTTTTTACACAGGGGGCCAGTTCACTGTCCCTCAGACCGTTGGAGGGCTGGACTATAAAAAAACTATGAACAAATCCCTATGTACACTACACATATCTTATTTTAAAGTAAAAAAACAAAATGGGAACGAATACAATATTTAAAATAGAGAACAAGTAAACTTAAGTCAACAAACTGACCAGTATTTCAATGGGAACTATGCTCCTCTCACTGACCACCAATGAAAGAGGTGCCCCTTCTGGGTGTGCGGCGGGGGGCTGGATACATGTGGCCCGCGGGCTGTAGTTTGGGGACCCCTGATGTAGATCATATATTGTAGAGATGGACAGTTGAAACCTTTATAATCCTTTTTTTTTTTAACACAGAGAGGGATAGATAGGGACAGACAGACAGGAAAGGAGAGAGATGAGAAGCATCAATCATTAGTTTTTTTTGTGTTTTTGTTTTTTTTACAGGGACAGAGAGAGAGTCAGAGAGAGGGATAGATACGGACAGACAGACAGGAACGAAGAGAGATGAGAAGCATCAATCATCAGTTTTTTGTGTGACACCTTAGTTGTTCATTGATTGCTTTCTCATATGTGCCTTGACTGTGGGCCTTCAGCAGAATGAGTAACCCCTTGCTCAAGCCAGCAACCCTGGGTCCAAGCTAGTGAGCTTTTTGCTCAAGCCAGATGAGCTTGCGCTCAAGCTGGCGACCTCGGGGTCTTGAACCTGGTTCCTCCACATCCCAGTCCAACGCTGTATTTACTGCGCCACCGTCTGGTCAGGCTCAATCATTAGTTTTTCATTGCAACACCTTAGTTCAGGTGTTGGTAACCTTTTTGACTAAGAGAGCCATGAACGCCACGTATTTTAAAATGTAATTCTATGAGAGCCATACAATGACTCGTGTATGTTACGCATTATCCAATAAAAATTTGGTGGTGTCCCAGAGGACAGCTGTGATTTGCTCCAGCCACCTGCAACCATGAACATGAGCGGTAGCAAATGAATGGGTTATAATACATGAAATTGTTTTATATTTTTAACATTATTATTTTTTTTATTAGAGATTTGTCTGCGAGCCAGATGCAGCATCAAAAGAGCCATAGGTTCCCAACCCCTGCCTTAGTTGTTCATTGATTGCTTTCTCATATGTGCCTTGACCGTGGGGCTACAGCAAACCAAGTAACCCCTTGCTCGAGCCAGCGAGCTTGGGTCCAAGCTGGTGAACTTTGCTCAAACCAGTTGAGCCCGCGCTCAAGCTGGCGACCTTGGAGTCTCGAACCTGGGTCCTCCGCATCCCAGTCCGACACTCTACCCACTGCACCACCACCTGGTCAGGCGATACCTATATAATCTTACCAATTTCACCGTAATAAATTAAACTTAAAAGTAAAATTTAAAAAGAAACATTTGGAGAGCATTAATTATATCTACTTTATAATTCTGATTCATGGCTTTAGGAGACTATCTCAACCTTTCCTTACCCTTTGTTGACCACTGTCCTAGGGAATTACTGTTACTTCTGAGAGAATGTGGTATCCTTCAGGAGTGTTAGAGTAGAAAAAAAGTTGAAAATAACTAGTGTGGAGAGTGCATCTAACCATAATGGACCCAGTTTTTTCATCTGAAAGTTATATGTGTAATATAATTACATATTATAGACATGCAGGTACTAAAAAGTGCTTGAGTGCACTATAAAGAGTGAGTTTTTCATTGTGTTTTGAGACTCCCTCTCTTGAAATTATCTCTACCCCCATATCCTGTTTTCCCATCTTCCTCCAATTTTAGTACAGAGCAAAATCCCAAGAGAGAAGATTATTTTGGAATCACAAATCTTGTTGAACATCCAGCCCAGCTCAACCCTCCAGGTAACGTATAGATTGCTCAGTCAAGGCTCTAGAGAAGTATTACCCAATAGAACTTTATATGGTAAAGGACATGTTCTCTCTCTGCTGTCTCTATAGTAACCACTGTCCACATGTGACTATTGAGCATATGAAAACTGAGTTGCAATAGAACAACTGAGGGACTGAATTTAAAATTTTATTGTTTTAATTAATTCACATTTAAATACATGTGACTAGGGGCTACAGTATTGGACAGTGAGCACTGAGGCCTAATCTAAAGAGGACTTCGCCCTGGCCGGTTGGCTCAGCAGTAGAGCGTCGGCCTAGCGTGCGGAGGACCCGGGTTCGATTCCCGGCCAGGGCACACAGGAGAAGCGCCCATTTGCTTCTCCACCCCTCCGCCGCGCTTTCCTCTCTGTCTCTCTCGTCCCCTCCCGCAGCCAAGGCTCCATTGGAGCAAAGATGGCCCGGGCGCTGGGGATGGCTCTGTGGCCTCTGCCCCAGGCGCTAGAGTGGCTCTGGTCGCAACATGGCAACGCCCAGGATGGGCAGAGCATCGCCCCCTGGTGGGCAGAGCTTTGCCCCTGGTGGGCGTGCCGGGTGGATCCCGGTAGGGCGCATGCGGGAGTCTGTCTGACTGTCTCTCCCTGTTTCCAGCTTCAGAAAAATGGAAAAAAAGTAAATAAATAAAAAAAATAAATAATAAAAAATAAATAAAAAAAATAAATAAAAAAAATAAATAAAGAGGACTTCACTGGTGCATTTACAAGTTGGGCTTTTGCAGTAGTGTTTGTTGACTCCCAACTCCAGCCTTGTACACCATCTCTATTTTTAGGGTTTTTTTGTCTGTTTATTTGTTTTTTTTGTGTATTTTTCTGAAGTTGGAAACGGGAAGGCAGTCAAACAGAATCCCGCATGCGCCCTACCAGGATCCACCTGGCATGCCCACCAGGGGGCGATGCTCTGCCCATCTGGGGCGTTGCTCTGCCGCAACCAGAGCCATTTTAGCGCCTGAGGCAAGGCCATGGAGCCATCCTCAGCTCCTGGGCCAACTTTGCTCCAATGGAGCCTCGGTTGCGGGAGGGGAAGAGAGAGACAGAGAGGAAGGAGCGGGGGAGGGGTGGAGAAGCAGATGGGCGCTTCTCCTGTGTGCTCTGGACGGGAATCAAACCTGAGACTCCTGCACGCCAGGCCGACGCTCTACCACTGAGCCAACCGGCCAGGGCCTGTACACCATCTCTAAATATTTGCCCTTTCATCTTCTTTGTCTTCAGCTTTTCTCTCATCATTTTTGTAGCAAAAGTCTGTTGGCTCAGTCAAAAGAGATAGGCTGTGTTTTTAACTAGCTGAATCCCTTGGTTAAGTCACTTTGAACACAGAATTTTCTCTTTGTTGAGATAATACTGTGTTAACTGATACGCCTTCTTCAAGAGTTATGCAGATCATAGAAGACTTTAATGCTTTCCTCGGGTTTGGGATGAACAAAGGATATAATGCCTCAGTTAGTATATTTGCTTGCCAGTATCATCACTGACTTCAGAAAAATAGATTGAGATAATACCCTTTGAGTAGTACAAATGTTCATGTACGTCCTCATGCCTCCTGACCATCCAGAGTATGATCATAACAAAAATTTTTATTTTAAAAATGTGTAAGGCAACATTAAAAAAAGACAAATGTACTTTCTTCTTGATTCCATAAATTGGTTATCAAACAAACATGGTTAATAAAGCTGTAACTGGAACTAATTTCATTTTTTGAAAAAAAAAAACTCACCCCCAGGGGTCAGCAAGCATGAAAAAAACTCACTACTTAAAGGGTTAATCAGAGTCTGCTTAGCTGTCACCAGCATGAATCATTAGAAGAATGGGGGTGTTTGGGGGGGGGGGGTTGTTTATTTTTTTTAATTTTTTAAAATTTTCATGAACAATCGTTGAAAAAATTTATTTCAGAAACACCATTAGTTGGAAAACAGCAGAAACAAAAGAGAAATACCACTTTTTTTTTTTTTTTTTTTTTTTTTTTTTGCATTTTTCTGAAGCTGGAAACAGGGAGAGACAGTCAGACAGACTCCCGCATGCGCCCGACCGGGATCCACCCGGCACGCCCACCATGGGGCGATGCTGCTGGCCACAGAGCCATCCCCAGCGCCTGGGCCATTTTTGCTCCAATGGAGCCTTGGCTGCGGGAGGGGAAGAGAGAGACAGAGAGGAAGGTGCGGCGGAGGGGTGGAGAAGCAAATGGGCGCTTCTCCTGTGTGCCCTGGCCAGGAATCGAACCTGGGTCTTCCGCATGCTAGGCCGACGCTCTACCACTGAGCCAACCGGCCAGGGCCGAGAAATACCACATTTTTATATAAGCAGAATGACATGCTGAGTTGAGTTCCACAATTTAAGCCACTCCAATTTTTGTGCGGCCAGGTATGGAGGTGTAGGGGGGGAAAAAAGGAAACAGAAATAAGATCGAGGTAGAAGTTAACTCTTTGCTTACTTCCTGTAAGTGTTGTTTGGAGGGGAACCTCTGAAAAACTGAGTTAGGATGGGTCTATGGGTCTAGTTTACTAGCATCCCAGAAGGCAGAACCAATATAATCTCCTAAAATACAGGATTTGTATAATTTCTCAGGGTACCTCCTTAAGTAGGTTTGGGTCCACTAATGAATAAAGTTCCTAATTCTACACTAAGCTTATCCTTTGGGTAATCAATCTCATCTCCTGATTCTTCCCCCAACGTTTTCCACCAGGGTGCTTGTATATGCTTCAGAGTGGTGAGATGGGCCTGCTTGGCCTTGGCTGCCACAGGTCTGGATCTACTTAGGAAGAGCTCAGGTTCTTTTTCTTTTGCTTCCTTTAGACTTGGTGTCTTCATTAACTGTTCAATGTTGGTGCTGATCTGAGCCTGCAGAGCCTCTCTGTGTTGCTGGGCTCTGTCTTCTAGGGCTCTGCCCATGAAGTAGTGTTGTAGTCGTTCTTGTACTTGGGAATGGAGCTCCCTGCTGGTCACAGATGATATCTGAGAGCTTGGATGTCTTCTGACATAGTCATCTACTTGTTGCTTCAGTTCAACTTTACGTGCATCAGTAAGTTCTCTGAGTCCTTGCCAAGGAGCAAATAGTTTCTTTTTCTTATGGCACTTTGCCAGGAATTTAAGAGTAGCTGTCTGAAGTATGACAGCTGCTTTATACTCCATGAGAGATGGCTTCTGTTGGTGAAAATTTTTCTTTTCCCTGTACCCTCTCCAATGTTTCTGGATAATCAATGCTGATTTCTCTTCTAGTTCCCGGTTATGTTTTTCCACCTGAACTGGATGAACTATTTCGAGCATACTCAGTCATAATTCTCAGGAAAGTCTCATCGCTCTCTGTCTTTGGAGTTGCAGTTGTAGTCTGCGGTCCTCTTCTTCCTTCTGTCTATTTAGCTCCAGTAATATCTTCGCTCGTCTGGATCTGGAATTCCTCTGCAAAGTAATCAGAGCAGATGGAAGCTTCTTTAATCTCTTTCTAGTTTGGAAACCCTTCCAATAAGCTTGAATCAAACAAGCTGCTTGATGTAGTTTCTCTTCTCCTACTTCCTGATAGACTCTAGGGCTTAAAAGGCCAATGAGCTGTCTAAATTCTTGACAAAACTCTGTCCCAGGCTCTTTTTTATTCAGTAGACTTCTGAGTCCTTTGTAGCAGGCACTTAGTCTTAGTAAAATCAAAATTTCCTGATGGGATTCTGCCATCAACAGTAGGAGCTTTGTAGCAATACTTCTTAGAACTGGACTAGGAGTTAATAAAAGCTTGAAAATAACTTCATCTAAAATTGAATGCAGATTTTTTGCTTCTATTCTGAGTAAATCACCACATTTTGGATAAGTTGAACATGGCCTCCCACTAGCCAGAAGAGAGAATCAGTCACAATTTGGAAAAAGTGTAGTACTTTTTTTTCTTCACCCTGTTTTTTGGCTGTGTAGCCATAACCTGATGTAACCAAGGACACAAGACCTTGAGCACTGTCTTAATGTAAGCCGAATGGGGGTGTTTTTAAAAATTGTGTAAACCTGCTTTGGGTGTCCAGATGATTTTTTTCCATTCCCTATAATTCTAAAATTATAAATTTTATTATCTTGGCCAGTGGTTTCAAATTATATTTCTTAGAACATTGAGGTTCAGGAAGTAAGATCCAAATGGGATTCTAGATCAGTGGTTTTCAGTCTCCCCTTCATGGACCATTACCAAGTCCACAAGAAATTTTGTGCCAGTTTGCAAACGAGTTAACCACCCTGACGCTGTATGAAGATTATAGACCCTACAACAACAGGGTGGTTAACACTTCTACAGACTGGCACAAAATTTCTGGCGGGCTGGCACCATTCTGCAGAATGGAGGTTGAAAACCACTGTTCTCTGCCCCCGCCTACTCACAGTTCTCAAGCAGAGAGACCAGAGCAGTTCTAATTTTGTTTTCTATTTTTGCCACATTTCAGTTGATAAAGGGTTAAGTTGCTTAAAGAAAATCAAAGTAGAATACTACTCATGAAAGATAAGAATGCATTTTTAAAATATGACCTTACTACCACTGTCAAAATCTAAAAATAACCAAAACAAACTGAAGATCCTTTTAATGTGATTGATACAACACCTGTGTTCCTCTAATATGTTTATTGCTTTAGTACATTCATTTCTCTGATTAACAGTCGACAATGACACACCAGTTACTCTGGGAGTATATCTTACCAAGAAGGAACAGAAGAAACTTCGAAGGCAAACAAGGAGGGAAGCACAGAAGGAGCTACAAGAGAAAGTCAGGCTGGGCCTGATGCCTCCTCCTGAACCCAAAGGTATATATTTTATTCTTTTTTTTTTTAGAGAGGAGAGAGAGAGGGAGAGAGAAAGACAGAGAGGGAGAGAGAGGAGAGAGAGAGAGAGAGAGAGAGAGAGAGAGAGAAGGGGGGAGGTGCTGGAAGCATCAACTCCCATATGTGCCTTGACCAGGCAAGCCCAGGGTTTCGAATCGGCGACCTCAGCATTTCCAGGTCCACGCTTTATCCACTGCGCCACCACAGGTCAGCCAAAGGTATATATTTTAAAAGCAGGAATGAAAGGGTAGCATTTCTGTAAGTCTAGAGGAACTTTACCATCTCTCTATATTTGGGTGCTTTCTATTTCTTTTTTTTTTTTTTTTTTTTTTTTTTTACAGAGACAGAGTGAGTCAGAGAGAGGGATAGAAAGGGACTGACAGACAGGAACGGAGAGAGATGAGAAGCATCAATTGTTAGTTTTTCATTGCACGTTGCAACACCTTAGTTGTTCATTGATTGCTTTCTCATATGTGCCTTGACCGCGGGCCTTCAGCAGACCGAGTAACCCCTTGCTGGAGCCAGCGACCTTGGGTTCAAGCTGGTGACCTCGGGGTCTCGAACCTGGGTCTTCCTCATCCCAGTCCAACGCTCTATCCACTGCGCCACCGCCTGGTCAGGCTGGGTGCTTTCTATTTCTTAGAACCATTTATTGGCTCTTTTTTCTCTTTCCTAAATTTTCTGCTATCTTTCCCTATTAAGATAGATCAGTATATTCATTGTCAAGGCAATTAAGGTTTAAGTGTCATTAATTATATACCACACTGATCTTCCTGGAAAAATAATGATCTTGAAATTCAGGAAGATAGTCGTTCCACTATTTGCATAAAGTTGTTATGTACATAATTTTTTAAAAGATTTTTATTTATTCATTTGGGGGGAAGAAAGAGAGAAATAGAAGTGGGGGGGAGTCACAAGCTTCAACCCCCATATATGCCTTCACTAGGCAAGCCCAGAGTTTCAAACCAGTGACCTCAGCGTTCCAGGTTGATGCTTTATCCACTGTGCCACCACAGGTCAGGCTAATTCTTTTTTTTTTTTAAACAGGGACAGAGAGAGTCAGAGAGAGGGGTAGATAGGGACAGACAGACAGCAGGGGAGAGAGATGAGAAGCATCCATCATCAGTTTTTCGTTGCGACACCTTAGTTGTTTATTGATTGCTTTCTCTTATGTGCCTTGACCGTGGGCCTTCAGCAGACCGAGTAACCCTTTGCTCGAGCCAGCAACCTTGGGTCCAAGCTGGTGAGCTTTTCGCTCAAGCCAGATGAGCCTGTGCTCGAGCTGGCGACCTCAGGATCTTGAACCTGGGTCCTTCTGCATCCCAGTCCCATGCTCTATCCACTGTGCCACCGCCTGGTAAGGCCAGGCTAATTCTTAATATTTGAAAAATGAAAACACAGAGAAACCTCCTATAGTTTTCATTGACATTTGGTGATACATTGGTACCTTGACACACAAGTTTAATTCGTTTCATGGCTAAGCTTGTGACTCAATTTGTTCGTGGGTCAACGGAATTTCCCCATTTGAATAATTGAAATGCAATTAATCCATTCCGGCCCCCAAACCACATGAATTTCTTGTTTTATATGCTTTTAAATAAGAAAATGTACTTTATAAATAACAAATACATATACATATATATATGTATACACACACACATAATAAGAGAATGTAAAGAAATAAACTACTTTATGAAGTGTATTTACCTTCAAGGTCAGGCGAAGATACTGGTGGAGGGGGAGGAGACATTAGCATAACAGTGGCACTTCCCAAGCAGGAAGGGGATTAGCAATTTCACAGACAGCTGCCCAGCGCCATTTTTTTTTCTTTTTTTTTTTTGCCCAGCGCCATTTTTAACAATAAAAGTGAGCAAACTCAGAACATACAAATTTTACAAACTCATTTGCCCAGCAATCATCATTTTCTTCACTGACTTTTGGCTTTTTCCACCACCCTTTTTTTGCTTTCAAGAGACCATTTCAACAAAAACCTTTCCATGGAAGTTTGTTTCTTCCTCCCTTTCAGAACGTTTGGCAGGCTATCTAGTGGAGGGTGGCGGAAGCTCGTGATTCAAATATCTGCTCGTGACTTAAAGCAAAAATCCTGCGAGTGACTGCTCATCTCAAATTGCTCGTGATTTAAAGTGCTCGTGTGTCAAGGTACCACTGTATATTTTTTAAAAGAAACAGAGAGGAAGGAGAAGGGAGGGAGAAGGAAAGCATTTATTCATTGATTGCTTCCCATTTGTGCCCCACAACCTTGTCAGTTTGGGACGACACTCGTCTTATTTTTTGACAGAGACAGAGGGCACAGATGGGGACAGAGAGATGAGAAGCATCAATTCTTTTTTTTCTTTTTTTTTCATTTTTCTGGTGAGAAGCAGGGAGGCAGAGAGACAGACTCCCGCATTCACCCAACCAGGATCCACCTGACATGCCCACTAAGGGGTGATGCTCTGCCCATCTGGGGCGTTGCTCCGTTGCAATAGGAGCCATTCTAGCATGAGGCGGAGGCCATGGAGCCATTCTCAGTGTCTGAGCCAACTCTGCTCCAATAGAGCCTTGGCTGCAGGAGGGGAAGAGAGAGATAGAGAGAAAGGAATGGGGGAAGGATGGAGAAGCAGATGGGCACTTCTTCTGCGTGCCCTGACTGGGAATTGATCCTGGGACATCCATATGCTGGTCCAACACTCTACCACCGAGCCAACCAACCAGGGCCGAGAAGCATTGATTCTTTGTTGTGACATCTTATAGTTGTTCATTGATGATGTTCTCATATGTGCCTTGATGGGGGGGGGGCTACAGCAGAGCAAATGACCCCTTGCTCAGGCCAGTGACCCTGGGCTGATATCTATGAGCCTGCACTCAAGCCTGCAACCTCGGGATTTTGAACCTGGGTCCTCTGTGTCCCAGTCCAGTGCTCTGTTTACTGTGCCACCACCTGGTCAGACAGGAGATCAGGAGATGACACTCTTAACTGACTAAGCTAACCAACCAGGGCCTCATTTGGTAATTTTTTTTTCTTTCTTTTTTTACAGAGACAGAGAGTCAGAGAGAGGGATAGATAGGGACAGACAGAAAGGAACAGAGAGAGATGAGAAGCATCAATCATTAGTTTTTTGTTGTGACACTTGAGTTGTTCATTGATTGTTTTCTCATATGTGCCTTGACCATGGGGCTACAGCAGACCGAGTAACCCCTTGCTCGAGCCAGCGACCTTGGGTCCAAGCTGGTGAGCTTTGCTCAAACCAGATGAGCCCGCGCTCAATCAAGCAGGTGACCTTGGGATCTCGAACCTGGGTCCTCCCCCTCCCAGTTCGATGCTTAATCCACTGCGCCACCTACTGGTCAGTTGGTAATATATTTATAATATTTTAAATGAGCACTGTTATGCATAGGTTCTTTCACTAAGTGCTGTTATCAGAATGAAAATACCAAAGAAATAAATTCCCCAGGTGGAAGAGGGTAAACAAAGGGTAAATGGTGACGAAAGGAAATTAGACTTTGGATGGTGCATGCACATGCAATGTGGAGATGATGTATGGTAGAATTACACACTTGAAACCTGTATAATTTTAACCAATGTAACCCTAGTAAATTAAAAACAAAACAAAAAAAAGTAAGGCCTTGGCCAGATGGCTCTGTTGGAGCATTGTCCTAAAGTGCAGAGGTTACCAGTTTGATCCCTGGTTCAAACATACAGTAACAGATTGATGTTTCTGTCTCTCTCTCTATGCCTTCCTCTTCCTCTAAAATCAATCAATAAATATTTTTACAAAAAAAGTAAGAACGGAAAAAAAAAAAAAAGAAGTAAGAACGGCTCTGGCCGGTTGGCTCAGTGGTAGAGCGTAGGCCTGGCATGCAGAAGTCCCAGGTTCGATTCCCGGCCAGGGCACACAGGAGAAGCACCCATCTGCTTCTACACCCCTCCCCCTCTCCTTCTTCTCTGTCTCTCTCTTCCCCTCCCGCAGCCGAGGCTCCATTGGAGCGAAGATGGCCCGGGCGCTGGGGATGGCTCCTCGGCCTCTGCCCCAGGCGCTAGAGTGGCTCTGGTCGCAACAGAGCGATGCCCCCTGGTGGGCATGCCGGGTGGATCCCGGTTGGGCGCATGTGGGAGTCTGTCTGACTGTCTCTCCCCGTTTCCAGCTTCAGAAAAGGGAAAAAAAAAAAAAGTAAGAACACTTTAAAAGCAAAAAATTGCCTGCCTAATGGTGGCACAGTTGAGAGTTGACCTGAGAGGTCCCAGGTTTGAAACCCCGAGTTTGCCAACCTGAATTCAGACTCATCCCCCTTGAGCTCAGGCTTCCCTGCTTGAGTGTGGGATCATTGACATGATTCCATGGTCGCTGGCTTGAACCCAGAGGTCACTGGCTGGAGTCCAAGGTCCTGGCTTGAGCAAGGGGTGACTGGCTAGGCTGGAGCCCCCCAGTCAAAGCATGTATGAAAAGCAATTAGTGAACAAGTAAGGAGCCGCAACTCCGAATTCATGCTTCACATCTCTCCCTTCCCCTACCTATTCCTCTAGCTCTTTCTCTCTCTGACTTGCAAAAAAATAAGTAAATCAATAAATCAAGTTCCTTGTCTTTCATATATTTTTAAGCAATGTAAATAAATACATATGAACTATTTAGACTAATTGTGTGAACTTCCACAAATGCTAAGTTAATTATGTGGGCTTTCAAGGTAGGAGTTTTTGAAAGAAGTGAGTTTTGAGCAGATCTGAAATGGTAAACTGTGAGTTTGTAGAGAAGAGGACAGGTTTTTCCAGCTGGAGAAGTGATTTAGGAGATTGATTTCTCTCCTCTCTCCACTGCAGTGAGAATTTCTAATTTGATGAGAGTATTAGGAACAGAAGCTGTTCAAGACCCCACGAAGGTAGAAGCCCATGTCAGAGCTCAGATGGCAAAAAGACAGAAGTAAGTGCCATGGGATTGGGTGGAAACCCAGGGCAAGTCTCTTTCCCAAATCCTTCCAGGAAATCCATATTTGAAGGGAGGGGAGAGTCCTCCGTTGCTCTCTCTTTCCCTCAGCCCTGCCTCTGATCTTCAACAATGCCTTTCTCACTTGTGGATGTCCTTCCTGTCACGACAGAGCGCATGAAGAGGCCAACGCTGCCCGAAAACTTACAGCAGAACAGAGAAAGGTCAAGAAAATTAAAAAGCTTAAAGAAGACATTTCACAGGGGGTACACATATCTGTATATAGGTAGGTGTCTAGACTGGGCCAGGCTTTCCCTTAGAAATACCAAAGCATTTTCCAAGTCCTTGAGACAGAATCACTGTAATCTAAAAGCTTACCTAACATCAGCCCCTGCTCTCTTTAAATGACCCTAGTTGTGAAGTAGGAGTTAGTAAACCTTTTATAATAGTGAAGATTAGAGACTTATTCTTCTATCTCTGAGGTCTTCTTAGTGAACTAGTAATAGTTCTGATGAGTGAGTGAGTGAGTGAATGAATGAGTGAGTGAGTGAAGGAATGAATACACACACATGCGCGCGCGTGTGCGCGCGCGTTCAGGCCAAAATGTAAACCAAGGGTCATTTATGCTTTTTGAAACATAAAATACCCTACTTCTCCAGGAAGCATTAAAAATTTCTTCAATAACTATGTCCTTATCCTGATATATTGTGGTAATCCTTTTATTCCCACTCCAAATACACTTTATACATTGTAAATACTGTATTTTCTGCCTTTCTGTTGACTTAAATGTTTTTATTCTCTTGTAATGAGTCCATGTGTCTCTTCTGTTTTTTAAATGTGTGCTTAGTAACTAGTTCTTTATTATAAAAGTGGTACATTTATTATAACAGTAGTGAATTCTTATTAAGATAAAAATAAATTCTAACTGAATTTAGAAGATCATTTATTTTTTGATTCGTTAGGACCTCTTGCTATGGGTAGTTGCAACTAACAGTTTTTCATGTATCCTTCTGCAAATTTTTATGGATAGCATTGTAACTACATTCTAAGCATCTAGAAGGCAAAGAATTTGTGATCTTTATACTGGCAATAACAATTAGCTTTTAAGAATTTCTGGTTGATGATAAATAGCTCTCCTTCATTCTTGAGTAATTTGATTATCTGTTGTTTGTTGTAAGGTGTCCAGTTCTGGACATTGAAGAAATGTAAGACAGTGGAAATACAGATTTGTCAGTTGAATCTCTAAAGCATTAGTATATTTGTTTATTCCAAAGGCCTTTGTTTTTAGAGAGAAAGTCTTTTTGGATTCATCTATTTATTTGCCGTTCCATTCAGGCAGCTACTGATGCTAAAATGAAAGCCATAACTAAACTTTCCCTTCTCCAGAGTTCGAAATTTGAGCAACCCAGCCAAGAAGTTCAAGATTGAGGCCAATGCTGGGCAACTGTACCTGACAGGGGTGGTGGTGCTGCACAAGGACGTCAACGTGGTGGTGGTGGAAGGGGGTGAGTCTGAGAACAAGTGAGTGAGGTTCTCCCCAGGCAGCCCCAGGCCTGGAAGTGATTAGTGTGGTGGGAAAAAGAAAAAGAAGACTATTTTCTAACTATGCCTAGGTAGAATATCCTGGGCCTCTGTTTTCTTGTTTATTGGAGTAAAAGGGCCTAAGATGTGGCTTCTGGGATTACTTCAACGACCATACTAATGTCTAAGCATTGGATGAGCTCAGAGGTTTCTCACCATCTTACACAACTCTGGCAAAATTCTTTTTTTCTGTTTCCAGGCCCCAAGTCCCAGAAGAAATTTAAACGTCTTATGCTGCATCGGATAAAGTGGGATGAACAGACTTCTAACACAAAGGGAGATGGTGAATGGGGGTTAGAGGGGATTAAGTGGGAGGTGGGAGTGGTATTCTATCCATTCATCTATTTCCTTCATCTGACATTCTTGCTGAAACACTGGATAATGTTCATGAATTGTATAAAGACCTATTTGAACTATGATTATGCTAGACATTCATACAGTATTTATTATATGATCATATGCATGAGTGTTAGTTGATCCTTCTGCCTATCCTTTAAGGCTTTTCTACTTCTTTTTGCCAGTTTTGTTTTCTGTCCTGTCTCTGGATATTGATTACATGAGTGTATTTAGTTTGTGATAATGCAACATACTATGCACTCATATGTAACATATGCAAAGAGCCTTTTTTTTTTCCAATTTTACCTAACTTTTGCCCTGTTATACTTTCTGTTCTCACTTAAAGTGTTTTTGAACCCTACCAAGTATATTTTTTACAATTGACCTGTATTTTGTTTTGCAAGCGTTCCTATTTTCATTTGGTATAACTGCCCTCCTTGAGAGTGGACTCTTACGTTGGCATCTGAAGCCTGGCTCTCAAATGCTTAAAACAAGTTTTTTGCTTTATGTTTTTGGCCTCCCCCCTTTGTTTTTTCTTTGTATTTTTCCGAAGCCAGAAGCAGGGAGGCAGTCAGACAGATTCCTGCATGTGCCCAACCAGGATCCTCCCAGCATGCCCACCAGGCGCTGATGCTCTGCCCATCTGGGGTGTTGCTCCGTTGTAGCTGGAGCCATTCTAGCACCTGAGGAGGAGGCCATGGAGCCATCCGCAGTGCTTGGGCCAACTTTGCTCCAGTGGAGCCTTGGCTGCAGAAGGGGAAGAGAGAGACAGAGAGAAAGGAGAGGGGGAGGGGTGGAGAAGCAGATGGGCACTTCTCCTGTGTGCCCTGACTGGGAATCAAACCTGAGACTTCCACACATCACGCCAGTGCTCTCCTGCTGAGCCAACCGGCCAGAGCCGACAAGTTGTTATTTTTTATTGCTAGTTTTTTTATTTATCTTCTTATTCCCAGTACCTAGTAGAGCTCGTGACACATAGTAGGAGCTCAATAAATGTTTTTTGAGTTAATTTCCCTGCCTATTTTTTTTAAAGATTTTATTCATTTTAGAGAGGAGAGAGGGTGAATGAGAGAGAAAGAGAGATAGGAAAGAGAGGAGGGAGAAACAGGAAGCATAAACTCCCATATGTGCCTTGACTGGGCAAGCCCAGGGTTGGTTTGTTTGTTTGTTTTTGTTTTTTTTTTCCCATATTTTTCTGAAGCCGGAAACGGGGAGACAGACAGACTCCTGCATGCGCCCGACCGGGATCCACTTGGCACGCCCACCAGGGGGCGATGCTCTGCCCCTCTGGGGCGTCGCTCTTTTGCGACCAGAGCCACTCTAGCGCCTGGGGCAGAGGCCGAGGAGCCATCCCCAGCGCCTGGGCCATCTTTGCTCCAATGGAGCCTTGGCTGTGGGAGGGGAAGAGAGAGACAGAGAGGAAGGAGAGGAGGAGGGGTGGAGAAGCAGATGGGCGCTTCTCCTGTGTGCCCTGGCAGGGAATCGAACCCGGGACTTCTGCATGCCAGGCCAACGCTCTACCACTGAGACAACCGGCCAGGGCCAAGCCCAGGGTTTTGAACCAGCAACCTCAGTGCTCCAGGTCGATGCTTTATACACTGTGCCACCACAGGTCAGGCCTTCCCTGCCTATTTAAAGCTTCCCATCTCCATTGGCCAGATGGCGCAGTTGGTTAGAGCTTTGTATCAAAGCACAGAGGTTGCTAGTTCAGTTCTAGGTCAAGGCACATACAGGAGCAGATCAGTCTTCGTGTCTTTCTCTCTCTCTTTCCTCTCTCTAAAATCAGTAAAATAAACATTAAAGCTTCTTGTCTAATTTGAATAAAGAGTAACAGAAGACATTTGATCCTAATACATGGTAAAGGATGAGAGTACTTAAAAGTATTTGGGTAGCCTGACCAGGCGATGGCACAGTGGACAGAGCATTGGACTGGGATCAGAGAACCCAGGTTCGAAACCCTGAAATCACCAGCTTGAGTGCAGGGTCGCTGGCTTGAGCCCAAGGTCATGAGCTTGAGCAAGGGGTCACTTGCTGTGCTGTAGCCCCCCAGTCTAGGCACATATGAGAAAGCAATCAGTGAACAACTAAGGTGTCACAACGAAGAATTGATGCTTCTCATCTCTCTCTCTTCCTGTCTGTCTGTCCCTATCTGTCCTTCTATCTGCCTCTGTGTCTCTGTCTCTCTCTCTTCTCTCTCTCTCTCTCTCTCTCTCTCTCTCTCACACACACACACACACACACACACACACACAAAAGCATTTGGGTAGACTTGAATTGTCTCTAGTCTAAATCTAGGTCAAGATTTAGCTATAATACTGTCTTTTCCAGATGATGAGGAATCTGATGAGGAAGCTGTGAAGAAAACCAACAAATGTGTTCTAGTCTGGGAGGTAGGTGATTCTTTATTATAAACACTGAAACAATTTAGATAATATCTGATTCAAATGGAGTGATGGAATGGTAAAACTGAGCAATGACCTAAGTAATTCATGTGTTTTTTTTGTTTGTTTGGTTGTTTTGTTTTTCAGAATTCATAGTTAAATGTTTGATAGCAAATTCTTCCACAGTATATTTTAGTTAAGTTGATGAGTGTATTAGTATCTGCCAGCTGGAGAAGAGTTATGGAAAACCAGTGACAAGATGGCAAATTCTTGACTTGAGTTATTTCATAGTCATAGATGACGTTTGGACAAAGGGAAATTAATTGTTGGCTTTTTCTTTGTCTAGGTATTGTGAAAGAAGTACTGAACTTAAGAATATAAAGTTGGGGGCCCTGGCTGGTTGGTTCAGTGGTAGAGAATTGGCCTGGTGTGTGGATGTCCCTGGTTCGATTTCTGGTTAGGGCACACAGGAGAAGTGCCCATCTGCTTCTCCACCCCTCCCCCTCTCCTTTCTCTCTGTCTCTCTCTTCCCCTCCCGCAGCCAAGGCTCCATTGGAGCAGAGTTGGCTCGGGCACTGAGGATGGCTCCATGGCCTCTGCCTTGTGCTAGAATGGCTCCTATTGCAACGGAGCAACGCCCCAGATGGGCAGAGCATCGCCCCCAAGTGGGCATGCCAGGTGGATCCTGGTCAGGTGTACGCAGGTGTCTCTCTACCTCCCTGCATCTCACGTCAGAAAAAAAATAATAAATAAATAAATATATATATATATATATATATGGCAGTACCACTTACTAGCTATGCAACTGGACAAGTCATTTAATATCAAGCGCTGTTGTTTTATCTATAACATGGGTATAATTTCTCCTTCCTATTTTCAGAGGTTTTTTTCAGAACCTGATTAGATTATTATACCATGGTGCTTTATAAAATGTAACTAAATCACTCTTCAAATGAAACTTTTTGTGATTATACAATTCTTTCATCCCTGAAATCTTAGTGAACCAGTATTAGTTCTGATGAATGAATGAAAATTTATATGCTCCACTTCAGAATACACTTCATACATTGTAAATGTGTTCTGTTCTACCTTTGTATTTATTGTTTTCATTTTATTCTTCTATATTACTTCATGTGTACCTTCTGTTTTTAAAATGTGTTTATAGTTAGTAACTAGTTTTCTTTATTTTGTTGTTTTTTTAAGTTAGAGGAGGGCAGATAGTGAGACAGACTCCTTCCTGCATATTCCCTGACTATGATCCACTTGGCAACCCTCATCTGGGGCCGATGCTCGAATCAACTGAGCTATCCTCAGCATCTGAGGCCAGTGCTTGGACCAACCAAGCTATCCTCAACGCCAAGGGCCAGCGCTTGAATTATTTCAAGCCATTGGCTACAAGAGGGGAAGAGAGAGAGAAGGGGGAGAGAGAGGGGAAAAGAAGCAGATGGTCGCTTTTCATGCGTGCTCTGACTGGAGATTGAACCTGGGAATTTGCACGCTGAGCCACCATTCACTTCACTGAGCCAGCTGGCCAGGGCCTAACTAGTTTTTTGTTATAAAAGTCATAACAAAAGCAATGAATGTTTATTAAAATGAATTCAAACAATCAAGAAGAACCTTTACTGAAATAGGCCCCTACCGATTCCCTGATTCTTTAAGATTGCTATATTGATCATTGCTACTAATTATGCTTCATGTATCCTTCTCTCTTATCCCAAATTCCTCTAATTTAGGCATATAAATTAGGTCATAATAACCATAATGCCTGTTTTTTTGTCTCATAAGTTTTCACCTCCATATTTAATATCTCAGCCTCTTCATCTCTTCCAAATTCTCTTCCATTTTTCTCCAAGTATCCTCAGGAATTGTATCTCAGGTTCAGAACCAAGATAAATTCTGTTCTAGCCTCCTTACTGGACTCTGATCCCTGAAAGCCCCCCCTTTTTTTTTGTGGCAGAGACAGAATCAGAGAGAGGGAGAGATAGGGACAGACAGGAAGGGAGAGAGATGAGAAACATCAGTTCTTTGCTGTGGTTTCCTACTTGTTCATTGATTGATTTCTCATATGTGCATTGACCAGGGGGCTACAGTAGACCAAGTGACCCCTTGCTCAAGCCAGCAACTTTGGGCCCAAGCTGGTGAGCCTTGCTCAGACCAGATGAGCCCGCGCTCAAGCTGGCGACCTTGGGGTCTTAAACCTAGGTCCTCCGCATCCCAGTCCGACGCTCTATCCACTGCGCCACCGCCTGGTCAGGCTGAAAGCCTCTTGAGGTAGCACTTTATGATTCCTTGCTGCTGGTGCCTTTGGAGAGCATGCGCTTCTGCCCAGTATTGTGTCTTTTTCTGTTGTCGTTCTCTGAAGGAGCCTACCTGGCTCCCATTTCCCTCTCCCCCTTGTCTCTGTACTGTTCTTTGTCACTGGGCCACAAAGCCTCCTTGTACACAGGTCTCACTAAGTCTTGTGAAAAGAATCCTTTCAGCTTCTGGTTCTCTAACCCCTTTTTCCTGAAAGACCCAAATCTAGTCCTTGAGGCCTGAGGGAGAGAAGTTCACCCCACCTCACCCTCAGTAATCCTTGACTTGCTCTTCCACCCAGGCATCCTTCACTCAGTTTAAAAAAAAAAAATTATGCATAAATTCTTGAGAACTTTCTTGACCAGGTGGTGGTGCAGTGGATAAGACGTCGGACTGGAATGCCGAGGACTCAGGTTCGAGACCCCCAGAGGTCACCAGCTTGAGCCCAAGGTCACTGGCTTGAGCAAGGGGTCACTTAATCTGCTATAGCCCCACGGTCAAGGCACATATGAGAAAGCAATCAATGAACAACTAAGGTGCTGCAACGAAGAATTGATGCTTCTCATCCCTTTCCCTTCCTGTCTCTCTGTCCCTATCTGTTCCTCTCTCTGACTCTGTCACACACACAAAAAAATTCTTGAGAATCATAAACATCCAAGGAGGTGGAGATTAAAATTGCCTTTACCATAAAATCACATTTAGGTAGGCACATTGCTACACAAGTGTTACTGATTTTATAAAAGAAGATCTGATTTAAACTAGAAACTGCGGTGTTTTATGGCAAATTTTGTCTCTTTCCCAGGGTACAGCCAAAGACCGGAGCTTTGGGGACATGAAGTTCAAACAGTGCCCTACAGAGAACATGGCTCGGGAGCATTTCAAAAAGCATGGGGCTGAACACTACTGGGACCTTGCGCTAAGTGAATCTGTGTTAGAGTCCACCGACTGAGACTATTGCAAGTCCTGCCTCCACCCTCTTACTTATGTCTCTTCAGTCCTCTCTTATTCTACTTCCCAGCCAGCCCACTTGTGTGTGTGATCTCAGAACTGTGCCGAGCTGACATTGGGGCAAAGAGAGAACACGTTGCTTCTTTCCCCTGTCAGCCTGGTGCTGCCCTTTATTCCCTTTATGTGCATATAATTAAAGAGTTATTTTTAAGTTTGTATGATATTTTTCACACATTCATAGGTATTGGAGTTTGGGTCTTTAGGTGATCTTTTCTCCAGACTTATGGCAATTGCTGTGGAGAAAGAACATTTTTGTCACTGGTGTCTATGTGTATATATGAATGGATAGAAGGATGAATGGGTATGTATTTTTGAGGTCTAATAGAAATTTTCTGACCTCAGCTTGGAGCAGAGTGAAGCAGAAAGAGGTGTTAGTGGGTGAAGGCAAACAAATGAGTGTCCAGCCTTCAATAGAGGCAAGAGGTAGACAGGTTACCTCTTATCTTTAGTTGTCTTTTTTTTTGACAGAGAGAGGGACAGACAGGAAGGGAGAGATGAGAAGCATCAATTCTTCATTACATCTCCTTAGTTCATTGATTGCTTTCTCATATATGCCTTCGGGGACGGGGGGCTACAGCAAAGTGAGTGACCCCTTGCTCAAGCCAGTGACCATGAGGTCATGTCTATGATCCCACGCTCAAGCCGCTGACCTCGGGGTTTCCAACCTGGGCCCTCCGTGTCCCAGTTGATTCTCTGTCCACTGTAGTACCTCCTGGTCAGGTTTGGCTTAGTAGTCTTTACAGGAAATGAATTCCTCAAAGAGTTATATATAGGAGAATGTGTGTTGTGTGTGAAATGGACAGACAGGGAACATCCAAGGAGGATATGGATCAATCTGTAAAGTGGAATAGAACTTGAGGATTTGGCCTATTTCCTCTCTGCTGATGTTTTAAAGATTTTATTTATTCAGTTTTAGAGAGGAGAGAGACTTTTTTTTTGTATTTTTCTGAAGCTGGAAACGGGGAGAGACAGTCAGACAGACTCCCGCATGCGCCCGACCGGGATCCACCCGGCACGCCCACCAGGGGCAATGCTCTGCCTCTCCGGGGCGTCGCTCTGCCGCGACCAGAGCCACTCTAGCGCCTGGGGCAGAGGCCAAGGAGCCATCCCCAGCGCCCGGGCCATCTTTGCTCCAATGGAGCCTTGGCTGCGGGAGGGGAAGAGAGAGACAGAGAGGAAGGAGGCGGGGGGTGGAGAAGCAAATGGGCGCCTCTCCTATGTGCCCTGGCCGGGAATCGAACCCGGGTTCCCCGCACGCCAGGCCGACGCTCTACCGCTGAGCCAACCGGCCAGGGCCGAGACTTTTTTTTTTTTTTTTTAAGATTTTTTATTTATTCATTATAGAGAGGAGAAAGAGAGAGAGAGAGAAGGGGGGGAGGAGCAGGAAGCATCAACTCCCATATGTGCCTTGACCAGGCAAGCGCAGGGTTTTGAACTGGCAACCTCAGCGTTTCCAGGTTTACGCTTTATCCACTGCGCCACCACAGGTCAGGCCGAGAGAGACTTTTATTCTTTCTTTTTTAAAATATTTATTTATTTTAAAGAAGAGAGGAGCAGGAAGCATCAACTCCCATATGTGCCTTGACCAGGCAAGCCCAGGGTTTCAAACTGTTGACCTCTGTTCCAGGTTGACAACTTATCCACTGTGCCACCACAGGTCAGGCCTCCTCTCTACTGATTAAAAAAAAAAAAAAAAACTTTCCTAAAAGATAATGTGTATATTTTGTTGCTCCCTCCCGCCCCCCACCAAGATCTGACTAAACATGGTTCTGTTAAAGTATTTTTGGTTTGTTTGTTTATTTAGGACACAGAGAGGGGCAGATAGGGACAAACAGGAAAGGAGAAAGATGAGAACAATCAATTCTTTGTTGTGGCTCCTTAGTTGTTCATTGATTGCTTTCTCATATGTGCCTTGACCAGGGGGCTACAGCAGAGCAAGTGACCCCTTGCTCAAGCCAGGGACCTTGGGCTTCAAGCCAGATAAGCCTGCACTCAAACCAGCGACCTGGGGGATTCAAACCTGGGTCCTCTGCATCCCAGTCCTATGCTCTATCCACTGTGCCACTACCTGATCTGGCAGCATTTAATGTTTTTGTGTTTCTGTTTTAGTTTTAGGAGTATTCAAGTCAGAATAAGGATTCACTGAAATCTAAAATTCTTATCTATCTATACATTTCACATTTCCATTGAGGACATGATACAAATTGATTCAACACAGGAGCCATTAGAGCTCCTGTAACTTCCTGGTAGTTGAAGCTTACTAGGAAGTATTGTTGGAAAATGGATGCTTGGCCAGAAGTTAAACATCCGGTTACAGAATTAACTGTTCTTTAA
This sequence comes from Saccopteryx bilineata, assembly GCF_036850765.1. Classification (NCBI taxonomy): domain Eukaryota; kingdom Metazoa; phylum Chordata; class Mammalia; order Chiroptera; family Emballonuridae; genus Saccopteryx; species Saccopteryx bilineata. Next base: position 161,001,902 of record NC_089492.1, on the reverse strand, counting down.
GGTGCTGATTAGAGTTCCAATTTTAAGGCAATAGTAGGGAGTCCTAGGATAAAAGGTAGAAAGTGACGAGGGAATGCAAAAGGCCTTAAAGGAAAGTAGTAAAATCTCTAGAGATAAGCAAACTATAACCCAGAAAGACAAGAGTTATATTAATTCCCAGAGCAGAGTGAAATAGGAAAAAGCCTACCTTGCCAGGACTCAGCAAGAAAGACATTAGGTGCTTGCTAGTAATCATATTTATATCAGATTTGAGAGCTGGAAAATTAACTTGATTTTGATTTTTTTTTTTTTTTACAGAGACAGAGAGAGAGAGTCAGAGAGAGGTTTAGATAGGGACAGATAGACAGGAACGGAGAGAGACGAGAAGCATCAATCATCAGTTTTTCGTTGCAACACCTTAGTTGTTTATTGATTGCTTTCTTGTATGTGCCTTGACTGTGGGCCTTCAGCAGACTGAGCAACCCCTTGCTCGAGCCAGCGACCTTAGGGTCTCGAACCTGGGTCTTCCGCATCCCAGTCCGACGCTCTATCCACTGCGCCACCGCCTGGTCAGGCGATTTTGATTTTTTTTTTTAAGTTTTTTTTTTTTTTTAAGTTTTTATTTATTCATTTTAGAGAGGAGAGGGAGAGACAGAGAGAGAGAGAGGAGAGACAGAGAGAGAGAAGGGAGGGGAGGAGCTGGAAGCATCAACTGCCATATGTGCCTTGACCAGGCAAGCCCAGGGTTTCGAACCAGCGACCTCAGCATTTCCAGGTCGACACTTTATCCACTGCGCCACCACAGGTCAGGCGGTTTTGATATTTTTTAATCAACCAAATCCAAGGGAGGAAATCATTGTCATAGAAATAAATACTTTTGCTTTTATTAAAGTATCATGAATATGTGTGTAAATAATTTAAACACAACTTCAAAAATGTAAAAGGTGTATTTATACTGTAATCTACAGTCATACATCACTTAATATTGGGGATATGTTCTGAGAAATGTGTTGATTTTGTCACTGTGAACATCACAGCGCATTTATACAAACCTAGATGATATAACCCACTATATGCCTAGGCTACAAGCCCCACAGCATGGTACTACATCGAGTACCAACGGCAACTCTAATATAAAGGTAAATATTTGTGTATTTAACCAGAAAAGGTACAGTAAAAATGTACAAAAGTTAAATGGTATGTCTGTATAAGGCACTTAATATGAATGGAAATTGCTCTGGGTGAGTGAGTGGTAAGTGAATGTGAAGGGCCAGGACATTAGTGTAAACTACTATAGACTTAGGCTATACAGTAAATTTGTTTAAATAAGAGGGAAGAGCCTGACCAGGCTGTTACACAGTGGATAGAGTGTCAAACTGGGATGCAGAAGACCCAGGTTTGAGACCCTGAGGTCGCCAGCTTGAGCACGGACTCATCTGGTTTGACGACAAAAGCTCACCAAGGTCGCTGGCTCAGGCAAGGGATCAGTCAGTCTGCTGAAGGCCCACGGTCAAGGCACATATGAGAAAGCAATCTATGAACAACTAAGGTCTCACAATGAAAAACTGATGATTGATGCGTCTCATCTCTCTCCGTTTCTGTCTGTCCCTGTCTATCCCTCTCTCTGACTCTCTCTGTCTCTGTAAAAAAAAAAAGAAAAAATATATATAAAAAGAAAAGAGGAGGTAAGATAGACTGCTACATGCACTCTGACCGGGATCCACCAGGCAACCCCCAGCTGGAGCTGATGCTCAACTCAACCACCTGAGTTATCCTCGGTGCCTGGGGCCTCACTGGAACCAATCAAGCCACTGGCTGTGAGAGGGGAAGAAAGAAGTAGGGAGAGGGAGGGGGAGAGAGCAGATGGTCGCTTCTCCTGCATACCCTGACCGGGGATTGAGCCCAGGACATCTGCATGCCAGGCCAATGGTCTATCCACTGAGCTAACCAGCCAGGGCTAAAAACTCTGACTTGTCAGAGCTTAAGATGTGCAGCTAGCCTGACCAGGCGGTGGCGCAGTGGATAGAGCATCAGACTGGGATGCAGAGGACCCAGGTTTAAGACCCCAAGGTCGCCAGCTTGAGCGCCGACTCATCTGGCTTGAGAAAAAACAAACAACTCACCAGCTTGGACCCAAGGTTGCTGGCTCGAGCAAGGGGTTACTTGGTCTGCTGAAGGCCTGTGGTCAAGGCACATATGAGAGAGCAATCAATGAACAACAAAGGAGTCCCATCGAAAAACTGATGATTGATGCTTCTCATCTCTCCGTTCCTGTCTGTCTGTCCCTATCTATCCCTCTCTCTGTAACAAATTAATTTTTAAAAAATGTGCCACTATACAAAAGTATATATTTTTTAATTGATTTGCAGGAGAGGGAAACCAATTTGTTGTTCCACTTATTTATGCATTTATTGGATTATTCTTGTATGTGCTCTGATAAGGAATTGAACCCACAACTTTGGCATGTTGGAGTGACACTAACCAACTGAACTACCTGACCAGGGTCAAAAATACATTTTTTATATCCTTAATCTATAAGCCTGTTTCTTTTTTTCTTTTTTTTTTTTAGATTTTATTCATTGACTTTACAGAGGTGTGGGGGAGGGAGTGAGAAGTAGCAACTCATAATTGCTTATTCTATGCACCTTGACTGGGCAAGCCCAGGGTTTCAAACCAGTGACTTCAGCATTCCAAGTTGACGCTTTGCCTACTGTGCCACCACAGGCCAGGCATCTAAAAGCCTTTTTCTATTTTTTAAAATTATTTTTATTTCTTAAATTTTTTGTTAAAAACTAAGATACAGACCCAGGCTGGTTGGCTGATGAATAGAGCATCAACCTGGCATATGGAATCCTGGGCTTGATACCCTGTCAGGGCACACAAGAGAAGCAACCATCTGCTTCTCTCTCCTTCCGTTTTCCCCTTCTCTCCTCCTACAGCCAGTGGCTTCATTGGTTTGAGCATCAGCCCTGGGTGATGAGGATAGCTCTATTGGTCCAAGTGTGTTGGCCTCAGGCACTGAGGATAGCTCAGTTGATTTGAGCATCAGCCACAGACGAGTTGCCGATCCTGGTTGGGGCACATGCAGAAGTCTATCTCCCCTCCTCTCACTTTAAAAAAAAAAAAAAAAAAGCCAGGATATAAACACATTACCATAGACCTACTCAGGGTCAGGATTATCAATATCTCTGTCTTCCACCTCCACAACTTCTCCCACTAGTAGGTCTTCAGGTGCAGTAATCCATGGAATCATCATCTATGATATAACAATGCCTTCTGACCTAAAGGACCTTCCTGGTGCTACTCTAGAAATTTGTCCATGGTGGCATGCTTAGTTTCTTCTTTTCTTTTTTAAAATTTTTATTTTATTCATTTTAGAAAGGAGAGAGAGGGGGAGAGAGAGGGAGGAGAGAGAGAGAGAGAAAGAAGGGGGAGAAGCACGAAGCATCAACTCCCATATGTGCCTTGACCAGGCAAGCCCAGGATTTTGAACCGGCGACCTCAGCATTTCCAGGTCGACGTTTTATCCACTGCGCCACCACAGTTATTTAGTAGTTTCTTCTTTTCATCATAGGTTTACTTGTAAGCTGATAATGCACAGTGAACATGCCTCTATTAATAAAAGTCTTTCGGTGTTGGGGTCCATGTTTTCAAACTTCCAATACTACTTATAAGTCAGTTCCTCAAGAATTATCTCTAGGAGCTCCTAAATGTTACCCTCATCCACACCCAGGTTAAAGTTGTTTGCTGTCTCAACCATAGCCTTGTTGGTTTTTATAACTCCTTATTCTTGGCAAACACTGACATCATAGATGAGCTTCTTCAATGTCTTCTTAAGAATGCTGTTAAGGCCCCAGCCGGTTGGCTCAGTGGTAGAGCATCGGCCTGGCGTGCAGGAGTCCCGGGTTCGATTCTCAGCCAGGGCACACAGGAGAAGCGCCCATCTGCTTCTCCACCCCTCCCCCTTTCCTTCCTCTCTGTCTCTCTCTTCCCCTCCCGCAGCCAAGGCTCCATTGGAGCAAAGTTGGCCCGGGTGCTCAGGATGGCTCTATGGCCTCTGCCTCAGGCACTAGAATAGCTCTGGTTGCAACAGAGCAACGCCCCGGATGGGCAGAGCATTGCTCCCTGGTGGGCATGCCGGGTGGATCCCGGTTGGGTGCATGCGAGAGTCTGTCTGACTGACCCCCTCCCCGTTTCCAACTTCAGAAAAATACAAAAAAAAAAGAGAAAGAATGCTGTTAAACCTGACCAGGCAGTGGCGCAGTGGATAGAGTGTCAAACTGGGATGCCGAGGACCCAGGTTCGAGACCCCGAGGTCGCCAGCTTGAGCCCGGGCTCATCTGGCTTGAGCAAAAACTCACCAGCTTGGATCCAAGATCACTGGCTCAAGCAAAGGGTTACTTGGTCTGCTGAAGGCCCGCATATATGAGAAAGCAATCAATGAACAACTAAGGTGTCCCAATGCACAAGGAAAAACTAATGATTAATGCTTCTCATCTCTGTTCCTGTCTGTCTGTCCCTGTCTATCCCTCTCTCTGACTCTCTCTCTGTCTCTGTAAAAAAAACCAAAAAACCGCCTGACTAGGTGGTGGTGCAGTGGATAGAGCATCGGACTGGAACGCGAAGAACCCAGTGAACAATTAAAAAGTGCCACGAAGAATTGATGTTTCTCATCTCTGTTCCTCCTTTCTGCCTGTCTGTCTGTCCCTATCTGTCCCTGTCTCTGTCTCTGGTGACATTACCCCAAACCCAAGCAAGATTCCTGATGTCCAGAACTGCATTAGTGTCTTCTCAGTGTCTTCTTCAGTTATATCAATTACTGGGAAAAGGTCCTTTTCAGATAGTAGGCCTTAAAATCTAGTATAAGTCCTTGATCCACTGGTTGAATTCAAGAGCTAATGTCTGGAGGGAGAAACACCACTTTGCTATAAAGATGAAGATTACCAGTAAAGGGGGATGTCTGGGAGCATTATCAACAATAAGCAAAATCTTGAAAGGTGGCCTGACCTGTGGTGGGGCAGTGGATAAAGTGTCAACCTGGAAATGCTGAGGTTGCTGGTTCGAAACCCTGGGCTTGCCCGGTCAAGGCACATATGGGAGTTGATGCTTTCTGCTCCTCCCCCACTTCTCTCTCTCTCTCCTCTAAAATGAATAAATAAATAATAATAATAAAGTGAAATAAGAACCACTATTTTAAAAAAAAAAAATCTTGGCCCTGGCCGGTTGGCTCAGCGGTAGAGCGGCGGCCTAGCGTGCGGAGGAACTGGGTTCGATTCCCGGCCAGGGCACATAGGAGAAGCGCCCATTTGCTTCTCCACCCCTCCGCCGCGCTTTCCTCTCTGTCTCTCTCTTCCCCTCCCGCAGCCAAGGCTCCATTGGAGCAAAGATGGCCTGGGCGCTGGGGATGGCTCTGTGGCCTCTGCCTCAGGCGCTAGAGTGGCTCTGGTCACAACATGGCGACGCCCAGGATGAGCAGAGCATCGCCCCCTGGTGGGCAGAGCGTCGCCCCTGGTGGGCGAGTCGGGTGGATCCCGGTCGGGCGCATGCGGGAGTCTGTCTGACTGTCTCTCCCTGTTTCCAGCTTCAGAAAAATGAAAAAAAAAAAAAAATCTTGAAAGGTATATTGTTCTCCGAATAGTATTTCTCCATTTGCTGGCATAGAAATTCAGGAAGACATCTTGGAAGAAGAGCTGGGTCATCCATGATTTGTTATTGCTCCTGTAGTACATAGTGTGTGCTTTTTAAAAAAGATTTTGGCCCTGGCCGGTTGGCTCAGCGGTAGAGCGTCGGCCTAGCGTGCGGAGGACCCGGGTTCGATTCCCGGCCAGGGCACACAGGAGAAGCGCCCATTTGCTTCTCCACCCCTCCGCCGCGCTTTCCTCTCTGTCTCTCTCATCCCCTCCCGCAGCCAAGGCTCCATAGGAGCAAAGATGGCCCGGGCGCTGGGGATGGCTCTGTGGCCTCTGCCCCAAGCGCTAGAGTGGCTCTGGTCGCAACATGGCGACGCCCAGGATGGGCAGAGCATCGCCCCCTGATGGGCAGAGCTTCGCCCCTGGTGGGCGTGCCGGGTGGATCCCGGTCGGGCGCATGCGGGAGTCTGTCTGACTGTGTCTCCCTATTTCCAGCTTCAGAAAAATGAAAAGAAAAAAAAAAAAAAGATTTTATTGTTTGTGTTTTTATTTATTTATTCATTTTTAGAGAGGAGAGAAAGAGGTAGAGAGAGAGACAGAGAGGGAGAAAGGAGAGAGAGAGACAGAGAGAGAAGGGGGGAGGAACTGGAAGCATCAACTCCCATATGTGCCTTGATCAGGCAAGCCCAAGGTTTTGAACCGGCGACCTTAGTATTTCCAGGTCGACGCTTTATCCACTGTGCCACCACAGGTCAGGCTTTTTTTTTTTTTTTTTTTACAGAGACAGTCAGAGAGAGGAATAGACAGGGACAGACAGACAGGAATGGAGAGATGAGAAGCATCAATTATTAGTTTTTTGTTGCACATTGCGACACCTTAGTTGTTCATTGATTGCTTTCTCATATGTGCCTTGACCGTGGACCTTCAGCAGACCGAGTAACCCCTTGCTCGAGCCAGCAACCTTGGGTCCTAGCTGGTGAGCTTTTACTCAAACCAGATGAGCCCGCGCTCAAGCTGGCGACCTTGGGGTCTCAAACCTGGGTCCTCGGCATCCCAGTCTGACACTTTATCCACTGCGTCACTGTCTGGTCAGACAAAGATTTTGTTTATTTATTTTTTGTAAAGAACTTTTTTTTTTTTTTGTATTTTTAGTATTTTTCTGAAATTGGAAATGGGAGGCAGTCAGACAGACTCCTGCATAGGCCTGACCGGGATCCACCCAGCACGCCCACCAGGGGGTGATGTTCTGCCCATCTTGGGTGTTGCTCTGTTGCAACCAGAGCCTTTCTAGCACCTGAGACAGAGGCCATTGAGCCATCCTCAGTGCCCGGGCCAACTTTGCTCCAATGAAGCTTTGGCTGGGGAGGGGAAGAGAGAGACAGAGAGGAAGGAAAGGGGGAGGGGTGAAGAAGCAGATGGGTGCTTCTCCTGTGTGCCCTGGCCGGGAATCGAACCCGGGACTCCTGCACACCAGGCCAACGCTCTACCACTGAGCCAACCAAAGATTTTATTTTATTTTTTTTAATTTATTTAATTTTTTTTTTTTCTGAAGCTGGAAATGGGGAGAGACAGTCAGACAGACTCCCACATGTGCCCGACCGGGATCCACCCGGCACGCCCACCAGGGGCGAAGCTCTGCCCACCAGGGGGCAATGTTCTGCCCTTCCGGGGCGTCGCTCTGTTGCGACCAGAGCCACTCTAGCGCCTAGGGCAGAGGCCAAGGAGCCATCCCCAGCGCCCGGGCCATCTTTGCTCCAATGGAGCCTTGGCTGCGGGAGGGGAAGAGAGAGATGGAGAGGAAGGAAGGGGGGTGGAGGAGCAAATGGGCGCTTCTCCTATGTGCCCTGGCCGGGAATCGAACCCGGGTCCCCCTCACGCCAGGCCAACGCTCTACCGCTGAGCCAACCGGCCAGGGCCAAGATTTTATTTTTTGATGTTAGAGATAGGAGAGAGAGAAGGGGGGTGAGAAGAGGAGTGGGAAGCATCAACTCATTGTAGTTGCTTCTTGTATGTGCCATAACCAGACAAGCCTGGGTTTTCAAACAGTGACCTCAGCATTCCAGGTAGATGCTTTATCCACTGCACCATCACAGGTCAGGCCAGTGTGTGCTTATTGATATAACTGAAAGTCCTGGGGGTCTCACTTTGCCAGATCATAAAGGGTTTTAATTTATAGCTTGCAACATTGCCTCCAAGCAAGACTGATACCCTGTCCTTAAAAATTTTGAAACTTGGGCCTGCCCAGGCGGTGGCACAATGGATAGAGCGACGAACTGGGATGCAGAGGACCCAGGTTCAAGACTTCGAGGTCGAAGGCTTGAGCGCGGACTCAACTGGTTTGAGCAAAGCTCACCAACTTGGACCCAAGGTTGCTGGCTTGAGCAAGGGGTCACTTGGTTTGTTGAAGGTCCGTGGTCAAGGCACATATGAGAAAGCAATCGATGAACAACTAAGGTGTCACAACAAAAAACTAATAGTTGATGCTTATCTCTCTCCGTTCCTGTCTGTCCCTGTCTATCCCTCTCTCTGACTCTTTGTCTCTGAAAAAAAGAAAAATTGAAACTTGGGAGGTTCCAGTCAAGATGGCAGAGTAGATGAACACAGTACTCAGAATCTCCCAGAACCACATCAAAATTACAACTACACTACAGAACAACCACCATTCAGAACTGCCTGAAATCTAGCTAAACAGAAGTCCTACAACTAAGGATATAAAGAAGAAGCCATGCCTGGCCTGTGGTTGCGCAGTGGCTAGAATATCGACCTCGAATGTTGAGGTCACTGGTTCAAAATTCTGGGCTTGCCCAGACAGAGCACATTCAAGAAACAATCAGTGAACAACTAGAATGAAGCAAGCATGATTTCCCTCCCTCTCTCTTTCTCTACCTCTCTCTCTCTCTCTAAAACCAATAAATAAAAAGACATCGAGACTGGTAGGAAGGGCAGAGACACGGAACAGTCCCACACCAATGTGTGGTGGATAAAAATTGGGAGGCATATCTTGGCTGTGGAGGTCCCCCTGAGGAGTGAAGGGTCCCAGCCCCACACCACACCCCAACCCCAGGGTTCCAGTGCCAGGAAGAGAAGTCCCCATAACTTCTGGCTGTGAAAACCAGCAGGAATTGTGGTCAAGTGAGATGAAGGATGGCTGGAGTGCCAGGTATTCCTCTTAAAGGACCTGTGCATGGACTTACTCAGAGTCACTCACTCTAAGCTCCAGCATAGGCAGCAACTCAAAAGGCACCGGGGACATATGTGGAGGAACTGAGATGTCTGACATCAGGAGAAAAGAGAGCTGGAAGGGCAACTTTCCCATAAAAATAAAGTGCTGGTAGAGGCACTTTTTTTTGAGCCCTCCCCTCACCGAGCTGGCAGGGATGTGCCATATCTGAGTCTCCACCAACCTCGCTAATCCTGTTGCCCTATCCTGGTTATTCCCCGAGACCCTGCCCCTTCCAATTTGTGGGCCCACCCAAGCCCTTTCCCACTGACTTTTATTTTTTTGGATTTTTCCAAAGTGAGAAGCTGGGGGTGGGGAGGGCAAGCAGACAGACTCACTCCCACATGTGCCTGACTAGGAGCCACCTGGCATGCCCACCAGGGGGCAATGCTCTGCCGATCTGGGGCGTTGCTCCAACTACAAACAGAGCCATTCTAGCACCTTAGGTGGAGGCCATGGAGCCATCCTCAGTGCCCAGGTCAACTTTGCTTCAGTGGAGCCTTGGCTGCAGGAGGGGAAGAGACAGAAAGAGAGAAAGGAGGGGGGGAGGGTGGAGAAGCAGATGGGCGCTTCTCCTGTGTGCCCTGGCAAGCCCGGAATCTAACTCAGGACTTCCACACGCCGGGCCAATGCTCTATTGCTGAGCCAACTGGCCACAGCCTTCCAGTGGCTTTTTTTTTTTTTTTTTTTTTAACAGAAATGGCTTCTCTTGCCTCATGCTTAGGATTTCCTAAAATTTCTCAAACTGGCTTTTGCATATCCTGTTCCTCTTGTTAAATGGCCCCAGGCCCAGCATTAGCATTAGCTAATTAGTATGAACCTTGACCTCTCCTGGGCACCTCCAAGGAGCTGCACTAGTAGCAGCCATGGGCAGATTACTTTGTGGCTCATTCTAGGTGGTCCCAAGGCAGAACACAGGTGGTGACTGACCTTGTACTTCCCCGAAGGTCCCAGAGCCAGTGCACCCAGGGGGCAGCTTCAGACCACACCATATTACAACCCTACCACCTTCACAGACAACATACTCAAGGAGTGGAGTCAATCAGGACCAAAGCCCACTGAAGCAAGTCCTGCTCTGTAGGGTCGGCTCTTGCACTGCAGCTCCTCCACTGTAGTAGTAGCTGGTCCATGTAGGCCCTTGGCCTGGGGGTCAATCTCTTCCAGTAACACCAACAGCAATCAAAGCTCAAATACAACAACAGGACGGTGCACACAGCCCACATAGGGGTGCACCTGCAGTACCCAGCTACTGGGGAAGCTACATTATTGGGCCCTATAGAACACCTACTACATAAAACTACTCTACCAATACCGAGAGATGTAGCAACTTTACTTAATACAGAGGAACAAACATAGGGAAGCAGCCACAATGTGGAGACAAAGAAACAGGTTCCAAAGAAAATAACAGGAGAAATCTTCAGAAAAAGAACTAAATGAAATTGAGGTAAGAAAACTACAAGACACAGAGTTCAGCCTGACCAGGTGGTGGCGCAGTGGATAGAGCATCGGACTGGGAGGCAGAGGACCCAGGTTTGAGACCCAGATGTCGCCAGCTTCGGCGCAGGCTCATCAGGTTGGAGCAAGGCTTGCCAGGTTCGAAAACCTGAAGTCACTGTCTTGAGTGCAGGGTCACTGGCTTGAGTGTGGGATCACAGATATGACCCCATGGTCACTGGTTTGAAGCCCAAGGTCATTGGCTTGAGGCCAAGGTCACTGGTTTGAGCAAGGGGTCACTCAGTATGCTGTAGCGCCTCGGTCAAGGTACATACGAAAAAGCAATCAATGAACAGCTAAGGTGCTGCAACAAAAAACTGATGCTTCTCATCTCTCTCCCTTCCTGTCTGTCTGTCCCTATCTGTCTCTCTCTCTGATTCTATCTCTGTCACAAAGAAAAAAAAAGACACGGAATTCAAAATAATAGTTATGAGGGTGTTTAAGGAACTTAATGAGAACTTCAACAGCATGAAAAGGGACATAGAAACCATAAAAAAGATCCAGTCAAAAATTAAGGATATATTAACTCAATAAAGAATACCCTGAGTAGCTCAGTTGGTTAGAGCATCAATCACCCTGATACACCAAGGTTGCAAGTTTGATCACTGGTCAGGGCACATTACAGGAATCAATTAATAAATGCATAAATAAGGGAACAACTAATCGATCTCTCTCTTCCTTCTTATCTCTTTAAAATCAATCAATAAAAATCTTTTAAAATAAATTAAAGGAATGAACAGTAAAGAGGATAAAGCAGAGAATCAAACCAGTGATTTGGAATTTAAAGGAAGCAGAAAACCCAATCAGAACAGCAGAAAGAAAAAAGAATCCAAAAAAATGAGGATAGTGTAAGGAGCCTCTGGGACAACTTCAAGTGTACTAACACTTGCATTATTTAAGTGCTGTAAGGAGAAAAGAGAAAGCAAGAAATTGAAAACCTACTTGAAAAAATGACACTGGCCTGTGGTGGTACAGTGAATAGAGCATCAACCTGGAACACTGAGGTCACCAGTTTGAAACCCTGGGCTTGCTCAGTCAAAGCACAACAAGAAACAACTAAAGTGAAGCAACTATGATATTTCTTTCTATCACCCTCTGTAAAATCAATAAACAAAATGTTTTTCAAATTTAAGAAAAACATAATGATGGAAAACTTCCCTAACCTTGCAAAGGAAATAAACATACAAGCCTACAAAGCACAAAGAAACCCAAACAAGATGAACCCAAAGAGGCCCACATGAAGAAACATAATTAAAATGCAAAAGACTGCCTGACCAGGCGGTCGTGCAGTGGAGAGAGCGTTGGACTGGGATGCCGAAGACCCAGGTTCAAGACCTCAAGGTTGCCAGCTTGAGTGTGGGCTTATCTGGCTTGAGCAAAAAAAAAAAAAAAAAAAAAAAAAAATTCTCACCAGCTTAGACCCAAGGTCACTGGCTCAAGCAAGGGGTTACTCGGTCTGCTGAAGGCCTGCAGTCAAGGCACATATGAGAAAGCAATCAATGAACAACTAAGGTGTTGCAACGAAAAACTGATGATTGATGCTTCTCATCTCTCTCCATTCCTGTCTGTCTGTCCCTATCTATCCCTCTCTCTGACTCTCTCTCTGTCCCTGTAAAGAAAAAAATAAACTTAAAAAAATGCAAAAGATTAAAGACAAAGAGAGAATCTTAAAAGCAGCAAGGGAAAAACAGTTACCTATAAGAGAACTCCCATAAAACTCTCAGCTGAGGCCCTGGCCCGTTGGCTCAGTGGTAGAGCATCGGCCTGGCGTGCAGGAGTCCCGGGTTCGATTCCTGGCCAGGGCACATAGGAGAAGCGCCCATCTGCTTCTCCACTCCTCCCCCTCTCCTTCCTCTCTCTCTCTCTTCCCCTCCCGCAGCCGAGGCTCCATTGGAGCAAAGTTTGCCCGGGCGCTGGGGATGGCTCAGGCGCTAGAATGGCTCTGTATGCAACAGAGCGATGCCCCAGATGGGCAGAGCATCGCCCCCTAGTGGGCGTGCCAGGTGGATCCCAGTCGGGCACATGCGGGAGTCTGTCTGACTGCCTCTCCGTTTCCAGCTTCGGAAAAATGCAAAAAAAAAAAAAAAAAAACACATAAAAAAAACCCTCTCAGCTGATTTCTTGGAAGAAACTTTGCAGCCCCTAAGTGACTGCCATGGGATATTCAAAGTGATGAAAAGCAAGGACCTACAACCAAGTTTACTTTACCCAGCAAAGCTATTATTTAGTATTGAAGGACAGATAAAGATCTTCCCAGACAAGGAAAAGCTAAAGGAGCCCATCACTACCAAACCAGTATTACAAGAAATGTTAAAGGGTCTTCTTGAAGAAACTAATACAAAATAATATTGAATATAAACTAATTGAAAATAAAATTTTAATTAAAAATAATACTAGAGCCTGATCAGGCAGTGGTGCAGTGGATGGAGCATCTGCCTGAGACACAGAGGACACAGGTTCGAAAACCTGAGGTCGCTGGCTTGAGTGCAGGGTCACTGGCTTGAGTGTGGGATCACAGATATGACCCTATCATCACTGGTTTGAAGCCCAAGGTCATTGGCTTGAACCCAAGGTCGCTGGCTTGAGTAAGGCATCACTCATTCTGCTGTAGCCCCCTGGTCAAGGCACATATGAGAAAGCAATCAATGAACAACTAAAAAGCCACAATGAAGAATTGATGCTTCTTATCTCTCTTCCTTACTGTCTGTCTGTCTGTATCTGTCCTCTCAGTCTCTCTGTATCTGTCACACACAAAAAAATACTGATTTTACAGAGAGGAAAGGAGAGGGAGAGAGACAAAAAAAAACCATTGATATGCTCCGGTATGTGCCCTGATTGCAGGATCAAACGGGCAACCTCTGTGCTTCACAACGACGCTCCAACCAACTGAACTATCTGGCCAGGGCTTAATTTGTATTTACAATATTTTTAGAGAGACAGAGAGAAGGGAGGGAGAAGGGAAGCAAGTTTTGTTCCACTCAGTCGTGCAATTCATTGGTTGCCTCCTCTGTGTGCCCTGACCCAGGATAGACTGGGGACCTCAACCTTGTCCTCTTAATTGACTGAGCTAACTGGCCAGGGCCTAGCTAAAATTTTAAACAAGAACAAGTGTCACTTCCTTCCAAAAGCCTTCCTGATTCACCAAACCACTATTCCTATGCCCATACAATACTCTCTACCTCCCTTATCCTGCTTTATACTTCTTCACAGAACTTACTACCCTCTGATACATATTTGCTTATGGTCTCCTGACTCTAAGCCCCAAAGGAAAGGAATTTTTGTTTTGCTGTTACTCTTCAACATCTAGAATGGTTCATTTAATACGTTGAATAACTTTTCGTTTTATCAATGATTACTATATAGATTCAAGCTTGATAAAACAGGTTCCCTGCCCTGGCCGGTTTTCTCAGTGGTAGAGCGTTGGCCTGGTGTGCGGAAGTCCCAGGTTTGATTCCCGGTCAGGGCACACAGGAGAGGCGCCCATCTGCTTCTCCACCCCTCCCCCTCTCCTTCCTCTCTGTCTCTGTCTTCCCTTCCCACAGCCAAGGCCCCATTGGAGCAAAGATGGCCGGGGCGCTGGGGATGGCTCGGTAGCCTCTGCCTCAGGCGCTAGAATGGCTCTGGTCACAACAGAGCGATGCCCCAGATGGACAGAGCATCGCCCCCTGGTGGGCATGCCGGGTGGATCCCAGTCGGGCGCATGCGGGAGTCTGTCTGACTGCCTCCCCATTTCCAGCTTCAGAAAAATGCAAAAAAAACCCCAAAACCCCAAAACAAAACAAAAACCAGGTTCCCTGACTTAAGACACACGAGTCCAGTGGGGAGATGTAAAATAATTAAAATATTATTGCATGGATTGCATGTGTTCAGCAGGACACAGAAGCCTCCAAATCTGCTCAGAGGATTTACAGGGCAGATGTTAAAATGGTTAATCTAGGTTGTGCTAATCAATATAATAGATATCCAATGCTCTTGTAAAGTAAAACGTATTATGCAATTGTGAAATTGTGTCATAACTGGCACAATTTCCACTTTTCTTCCACTTCACTTCCTCTTCCTATAATTCAAATAGTGAAGTGGCTACGAATGGTCCTGTCCAAAAGGAATGTAAAATACTGATTGCTCTGGGAGTTTGCGTAGTGAATGGCTCGCTGGAGCTGGCGCAAGCGCATCAGGCACGGCAATGCAAGATGGCTGCTAGCCACTTTGTCGTGCGTCAATTCCCTGGGGATCTGTGCTGAGGCGACTACAGTCGCCTTAAAGTAACAGTGGCCGCTAAGTGGTGGGTGTTTCCCGGCCTTGTTGTGTGCGCTAGTAGCCTCAAGTGAGAGACCTCAGTGGGAAGCAAAAGGCTGGGGGAGCGATTAGCCCCCTCCCAACTTCTCCTTAGTTTGACCAACTCCCTACTCCCTCCCTCTCCGTTTTTCCTCCCAGCCCGCTACGCGCTGATGTGCTGCGCACGCGCACAAATGATCGAAGCTCCTCTTTGGCCCTAGGGACTTGCTAGCTCTTACGCGCGCTTCTTGTTCTTCTTCCTTGATTGGTCCGATTGCCTCGCCATCACTGCCACCCTCTGCTTTCTAGGTTGGGAAGGAAGCGGGGGGCGGGGCCAGTCGGCGCGTGCGCGATAGTGTTGCTGTCCCTTTGCTGCTGTTGCGTTGCAGAAAAAATCCTGACTAGGTATCCTTGGGCCTTTTCTGTGCTAGAGGATCTAAAGGAGAAAGATTTCTGCAACCGAAGGGGCAGTCGGGTAGTATTAAATTTAAGCTATTAACACCTGCCATTATAGGAGCGTGGGGACAGGGGTGGGGAAGGGCCTTAGCGTAGAGAGCCGATGAGTATAAAAAAACCTTTGGCTTGGGGGCTAGGCGTTTTGAAAGGCTTTTTGGGACCTGTTTTCTGCGTAATTTTTCCTGATTACTGACTGGTTTAAACACACCCACTGAACAATTCTGATAAACCTTCGAAACCCGAAGCCCCTCCTTGCAGCGTGTAAGAGCCGCCACCGTGCCCAATATCTCTGGTCCGCTGTCCTATTTCCAGAAGAGCCTAGCGCGTGCACCATCCCTCCCCCTGTTCTCCCTCCCCACCTGCGGCTTTCACGCACTCGCAGTGATTGTTTTGCTCGCTCCCGCCGCCGCCGCCGCCGCCAGAGGAGCAGCAGCGCCTGTGGAAACCGGGAAGATGGCGGCCGGCGGCGGCGGGGGCAGCAGCAAGGCCTCCTCCTCGTCGGCCTCTTCGGCAGGGGCTTTGGAGTCCTCGTTGGATCGAAAATTCCAGTCGGTAACCAACACCATGGAATCTATTCAAGGCCTGTCGTCCTGGTGTATAGAGAACAAGAAGCACCATACTACTATCGTCTGCCATTGGATGAAGTGGCTCCGGAGATGTGAGTATCGGGAGTGCCTCGGGGAAGGGAATGCAGCCCCCGTCGCTTGGGGCTTTCCCAGGGAGCCGCTGCATTTGGTTGGAGCTCTTCACTTTAAAACTTTGACCCGAGTGTTCCCAAGACTCCATTCTTAGCCAGGGTTTTCCAAAATTGCAGGAGACTTAGCATTTCTTGGATATTTTAGCCACTGACTTGGTGTGACCTTGGGCCGTTGGCCCCAGATCTATAGAGCTTTATACATTATATTATTTCTGAGCCTTGTAAGGTTTTGTTGATTTTACTGAACCTTTACGGAAATTGTCGCGCCAGTTTGTTTCTTAGTATAGGCCTTGACGTGTAAATGATTTGTGGTTTTCTTGAAAATAGTCAAGCACTGGTTTAAGCAGTAGTAAATCCACCTATTTCGTTGGAATATGTTGGGTCGCTCTGTTTTCTGCTGATCTAAATGTAATAAGACGGGCTTTATCAAAATGAATGTTAAGTAACATGAGCTCTACATAGAGCCGAGGGTCTACTACCTGGAGGTTTCCCTGTACCTGTGTTTGCTGCAGTAAAATACAGCCTTTTAGATACTGACGGGCAACAACTGTAGTTAGTATCAGTAGTTTACAATCGCTTGAAATACCGTTTTAAGGAATTTTGATTTCATAGGTATTAAAACAGGAAATAAAAAATTGTGCTTTTTGAATATATAGTACTTTACCCCCCAGTTACTACTTTGTACTCTTCATTGGGGAGTGTTTCCACTTTGCTGCTTTGCTAGAGAAAACAGATCTAGTAAATTGTCAGGAAGCATGGCTTATTTGCAAAAGAGTTCAAATCTTTTAGGAGAAAGTGTGGAGTCACTGTTGCTTCCTACTGAGAAGGGAGAGTTAATCCTAAATCCGTCTATATTTTAATTTTAGGTCTTTGTTGCTTTCTGTGCGTGGCTTGTCACCAGTGTTACTCATCATCCAGTTAACACTTCTGCCATTGTTTCTGTAGTGTTCTGATTTTTGTTTACCTTTTAGGGAACAGGTGGATAAAACTTGGAAAATTTTATCCCAAGCTTCATTTATTTGTATATAGAAAGTTGTTATTGTTGGGAGAGATGTTTTGTAGCTCTTTGAATAATATATGCTGAAAGGGTTGTAAAACCAAGACAGGATTACCTGTATTTACCAATATAAGATCAAAGTTACTTTCTTTCCAAGAGGTAAAAGTAGAACTTACAAAATCAAATATAACAGTCATCATCAGAGACCCTTAAATAATATCTGCTATGTACCCAGCCCTTGTCATTTACAATATATCTGTCTCATTACATCTTAAAATAATACTAAGAATATTTTTTAAACATTGATTTAAAGGTGGGGACACAAAGGCTCAGAAATATTAAGTTGCTTAAGTTTACACAGTAAAATGGTGTTGTTAGGATTTGACTTTACCATATTAATTGACAATGGTACATTTAACTTTGTAAAATGTTTCAAGATTATTCTTGAATGTACTTGGTACACCAGTGGTAGCAAGCAGTGCCCATGTGATCCTAAGGATATATTTTCTTAAACACGTTCTTCCTGTTTTAAAAAATTTTTACTAAATTATAAAAGTATTTAATATTTTCTACCTTTGGGCTCTAGTGCTTTAACTATGGTTACTGTATTTCTCCATGTATAAGACTATCCCGCCTGACCTGTGGTGGCACAGTGGATAAAGCGTCGACCTGGAAATGCTGAGGTCGCCAGTTCAAAACCCTGGGCTTGCCTGGTCAAGGCACATATGGGAGTTGATGCTTCCAGCTCCTCCCCACCTTCTCTCTCTCTGTCTCTCTCTCTCTCTCCCTCTCTGTCTCTCTCTCTCTCCTCTCTAAAATGAATAAATAAAATTAAAAAAAAAAAAAGACTATCCCATGTATAAGATGCACCTTAATTTTGGGGCCCGAAATTTGAAAAAAATTGTATTACATAAAATTATTGAACTCAAGGTTTTTTTTGTGTTTTTTTTTACAGAGAAAGAGTCAGAGAGAGGGATAGACAGGGACAGACAGTAGAGATGAGAAGCATCAATCATCAGTTTTTCCTTGCAACACCTTAGTTGTTCATTGATTGCTTTCTCATATATGCCTTGACTGCAGGCCTTCAGCAGATGGAGTAACCCCTTGCTCAAGCCAGCGACCTTGGGTCCAAGCTGGTGAGCTTTTGCTCAGATCAGATGAACCCGCGCTCAAGCTGGTGACCTCAGGGTCTCAAACCTGGGTCCTTCCGTATCCCAGTTCGACACTCTATCCGTTGCGCCACCGCCTGCTCAGGCGAACTCAAGTTTTATTCATCATAAAATTCATATAACTCCTATCACTGTCAAAACTCCCATCCATTTACTTGTCCTCATCTGTGTTTGATGATGAATCACTGTCTTCAATAATGAGCGCAAAACCAAGCACAAAAAAGCAGGAAATGCAAGTAAAAAAATTTGCAACCATTGTATAAGACCACCCAGTTTTTAAACCCCAAATTTTTCCTGGTGGGGTGCATCTTATACATGAGGAAATACCATACATCATTGGCAAGAATAAGTTGATCCTCATCCCTGCCTTGTGGGATTACAAATAACAATTATAATATTTTTTCTAGTTAGCAATAATGAAATATATCGGAGCCAGAATTTTTCTGCCTCTGCTGTTGATATTGTGTCTGAGTCTATTTCCCTTGTCAATCTCTTATTTCTTCCTTTTTTTTTTTTTTTTTTTTGCAAGAGAGACAGAGAGAGGGACAGATAGAGACAGACAGACAGGAAGGGAGAGAGATGAGAAACATCAATTCTTTGTTGCGGTTCCTTAGTTGTTCATTGATTGCTTTCTCACATATGCCTTGACCGGAAGGGGAGGGGTGCTACAGCAGAGTGAGTGACCCCTTGCTCAAGCCGGTGACCTTGGGCTTCAAGCTAGTGACCTTTGGTCTCAAGCCAGCGACCATGGGCTCATGTCCATGATCCTACGCTCAAGCCAGCAATGCCACACTCAAGCTGGTGAGCCACACTCAAGCCTGAGACCTCAGGGTTTCAAACCTGGGTTATCTGTGTCCTAGTCTGACGCTCCATCTGCTGGGCCACCACCTGGTGGTCAGGCTCCCTTGTTAATATCTTAAGGGAGGAGCCTGATTAGGCGGTGACGCAGTGGATAGAGCGTCGGATTGGGATGGGGAAGGACCCAGGTTCGAGACCCCGAGGTCGCCAGTGCTGACGCATCTGGCTTGAGCAAAAAGCTTACCAGCTTGGACCCAAGGTCGCTGGCTTGATCAAGGGGTTACTCAGTCTGCTGAAGGCCTGCGGTCAAGGCATATATGAGAGAGCAATCAATGAACAACTAAAGTGTCACAACGAAAAACTGATGATTGATGCTTCTTCTCTCTCTCCGTTCCTGTCTGTCTATCCCTGTCTCTGACTCTCTCTGTACCTGTTTAAAAAAAAAATTATTATTATTATTATTTTATATTTTTCCGAAGCTGGAAATGGGGAGAGACAGTCAGACAGACTTCCGCTTGCGCCGACCGGGATCCACTCGGCACGCCCACCAGGGGCAATGCTCTGCCCACCAGGGGGCGATGCTCTGCCCCTCCGGGGCGTCGCTCTGCCCCGACCAGAGCCACTCTAGCGCCTGGGGCAGAGGCCAAGGAGCCATCCCCAGCGCCCGGGCCATCTTTGCTCCAATGGATCCTTGGCTGCGGGAGGAGAAGAGAGAGACAGAGAGGAAGGGGGGGGGTGGAGAAGCAAATGGGCGCTTCTCCTATGTGCCCTGGCCGGGAATCGAACCCGGGTCCCCCGCACACCAGGCCGACGCTCTACTGCTGAGCCAACCGGCCAGGGCCAAAAAAAAAAAAATCTTAAGGGGGGAAAAATGATTGCTCTAGGAAGACAGTGCTTCGTTTGTAGTGAATGATATAGTTTATTTAAATGCTTTTGGCTTTGTAAAAACCTGATTATTTTCCCCTTTGCCTAGTGCAGTGGTTCTCAACCTTTCTAATGCCGTGACCCCGCAATATAGTTCCTCATGTTGCGGTGACCCCAAACCAAAAAATAATTTTGGTGGCTACTTCATAACTGTAATTTTGCTACAGTTATGATTCGGAATGTAAATACCCGATATGCATTATGTATTTTCTGATGGCTTTAGGCAACCCCACTGGGGTCGCGACCCACAGGTTGAGAACCGCTGGCCTAGTGGAATGCAACTTAACTTTCAAAATGGTTAAGAGTGATTTGGGCCTGACCTGTGGTGGCGCAGTGGATAAAGCGTCGACCTGGAAATGCTGAGGTCGCCGGTTCGAAACCCTGGGCTTGCCTGGTCAAGGCACATATGGGAGTTGATGCTTCCAGCTTCTCCCCCCTTCTCTCTCTCTGTCTCTCTCTCCTCTCTCTCCCTCTCTGTCTCTCTCTCCTCTCTAAAAAAATTTTAAAAAAGTGATTTGTATTAGTTTTGTATTTACAGTTGATCTTTGAACAACGTAGTATTTAGGGATGCCAACCCCTGAGCAGGCAAAAATCCATGTATAACTTCTGACTCTCCCAAAACTTTTTTTTTTTTTTTTCATTTTTTCTGAAGCTGGAAACAGGGAGAGACAGTCAGACAGACTCCCACATGCGCCTGACCGGGATCCACCCGGCACGCCCACCATGGGGCGATGCTCTGCCCACCAGGGGGCGATGCTCTGCCCCTCCGGGGCGTCGCCATGTTGCGACCAGAGCCACTCTAGCTCCTGAGGCAGAGGCCATAGAGCCATCCCCAGCGCCCGGGCCATCTTTGCTCCAATGGAGCCTTGGCTGCGGGAGGGGAAGAGAGAGACAGAGAGGAAAGCGCGGCGGAGGGGTGGAGAAGCAAAGGGGTGCTTCTCCTGTGTGCCCTGGCCAGGAATCGAACCCGGGTCCTCCGCACGCTGGGCTGACACTCTACCGCTGAGCCAACCGGCCAGGGCCTGACTCTCCCAAAACTTAACTAGTAATAGCCTACTGTTGACTAGAAGCCTGACTGATTAAACAGTCCGTTAACACATACTTTGTTATATGTAGTATATATTGTATCTTACAATAAAGTAAACTAGAGAAAAGATGTTACTAAGAAAATCATAAGGGAAAGAAACTACATTTACAGTATTTGTTGAAAAAAATCTGCACTTAAGTGGACCCTTGCTGTTCAAACTCATGTTGTTTAAGGGTCAGCTGTACATTTTTTTTTTTTCAAATTTTTTATTTATTGATTTTAGAAAGAGAGGAAGGGAGAGAGAGAAAGAGACAGAAACATCCATCTGTTCCTGTATATGCCCTGACCAAGGATCGAACCAGCAACCTCTGAGCTTCAGAATGATGCTCCAACCAACCAAGCTATCTGGCCAGGGCTCAGCTGTACATTTAATGAGACATACTTAGGAGAGTGATGAGGGCACAATGAAAATAGCTTATGCATTGGGCCTTGTTTTTTTCATTTAATTTCATATTTCTTTACGTTAGAATTATTTAGTTTGAGTTTGGTTTATTTCTTTCTTTTTTTTGTTTTTAATTAGGTGAGAGGTGGGGAGGCCAAGATACAAACTCCCGCATACACTCTGACTGGGATCCACCCAGCAAGCCCCCTACTAAACGATGCTCTGCCTATCTGGGGCTGCTGCTCTGTTGCTTGTCAACAGGGCTATTTTAGTGGCCTGAGGCGAGGCCATGGAGCCATCCTCAGTGTTGGGGGCCAACTTGCTCAAACCAATCAAGCCATGACTGCAGGAGGAGAAGAAAGAGAGAGAGGGGGACTAGGAGGTCACCTCTCCTGTGTGCCCTGACCAGGAATTGAACTTGGGACTTTCACACTCTGGGTCAACGTTCTGCTGCTGAGCCAACTGGCTAGAAATGAGTTTGATTTCTAAGTCAGCTTTAGGCAAATTTGTGAGGGTGTTTTTGGCATTCCTAGCCTTTTTGTACATTTTCCTGATGCCACTTTTGCTTTTCTTTCTCTGTTTTTCTGGCATCTATTAGTAATTTTTATTTAGACCTCAGTGTGAATTTAAATAACTATGTTAGCTTTTCTAGAGATATTTTCATTTTACTCTTTACTTCATAATGTGTGAAAAGAGACTTTTGTTCACTTTTAAGGTGATAATTTAATTTTTTTAAATTTATTCTTTTTTTTTTTTTTTTTTTTTTAGAGAGGAGAGGGAAAGACAGAGGGAGAGGAGACAGAAAGAGAGAAGGGGGGAGGAGCTGGAAGCATCAACTCCCATATGTGCCTTGACCAGGCAAGCTCAGGGTTTCGAACCGGCGACCTCAGCATTTCCAGGTCAACGCTTTATCCACTGCGCCACCACAGGTCAGGCTTTAAGGTGATAATTTAAAGAAGGCAGGTAGGCTTCCTGAAGATATGTATTCCGTAGGAGGATTCCACTGATTTAACTCAGGCTTCTTATAATTTGTTTGACTGAAGCATTTATTACCATCATTTTTTTTTTTTTTTTTACAGAGACAGAGAGTCAGAGAGAAGGATAGATAGGGACAATAGGAAGGGCGAGGGATGAGAAGCATCAATCATCAGTTTTTTGTTGCGACACCGTAGTTGTTCATTGATTGCTTTCTCATATGTGCCTTGACCATGGGCCTTCAGCAGACCGAGTAACCCCTTGCTCAAGCCAGCAACCTTGGGTCCAAGCTGGTGAGCTTTGTTCAAATCAGATGAGCCTGCGCTCAAGCTGGTGACCTCGGGGTCTCAAACCTGGGTCCTTTGCATCCCAGTCCGACGCTCTATCCACTGTGCTACTGCCTGGTCAAGCCATTACCATCATTTTTTAAAGTGATCTTTCTGTAGCATAACTAGATGCCATTCCTGTGCTTTAATTAATTATTTTTTATTTATTTTATTTTATTTTTTTACAGAGACAGAGAGAGAGTCAGAGTGAGGGATAGACAGGGACAGACAGACAGGAACGGAGAGATGAGAAGCATCAATCATTAGTTTTTTCGTTGCACATTGCAACACCTTAGTTGTTCATTGATTGCTTTCTCATATGTGCCTTGACCACGGGCCTTCAGCAGACTGAGTAACCAACCCCTTGCTGGAACCAGCGACCTTGGGTTCAAGTTGGTGGGCTTTTTGCTCAAACCAGATGAGCCCGTGCTCAAGCTGGTGACCTCGGGGTCTCGAACCTGGGTCCTCTGCATCCCAGTCCAACGCTCTATCCACTGCACCACCGCCTGGTCAGGCCGGAATATAATTTTTATACTTCATTCGTCCAACCAATTAAAAAAAAAATTATTTATTGATTTCTTTTTTTTTTTTAAGATTTTATTAAAAAAAATTTTTTTTTTCTGTTTATTTTTTTACAGAGACAGAGAGTGAGTCAAAGAGAGGGATAGACAGGAACAGAAAGAGATGAGAAGCATCAATCATTAGTTTTTCGTTGCACATTGCTACACCTTAGTTGTTCATTGATTGCTTTCTCATATGTGCCTTGACTGTGGGCCTTCAGCAGACCGAGTAACCCCTTGCTGGGGCCAGCGACCTTGGGTTCAAGCTGGTGGGCTTTTTGCTCTAACCAGATGAGCCCGCGCACAAGCCGGCGACCTCGGGGTCTCGAACCTGGGTCCTCTGCATCCCAGTCCGACGCTCTATCCACTGCGCCACCGCCTGGTCAGGCTATTGATTTCTTGAGAGAGAGAGAGAAACATCAGATCTGTTGTTCCACTTATTTATTTATTTTTTACAGAGACAGAGAGAGGGATAGATAGGGCCAGACAGGAACGCAGAGAGATGAGAAGCATCGATCAGTTTTTTGTTGTGGCACGTTAGTTGTTCATTGATTGCTTTCTCATATGTGCCTTGACCGTTGGCCTTCAGCAGACCGAGTAACCCCTTGCTTGAGCAAGCGACCTTGGGTCCAAACTGGTGAGCTTTGCTCAAACCAGATGAGCCCGCACTCAAGCTGGCGACCTCAGGGTCTCAAACCTGGGTCCTCCGCATCCCAGTCTGCCGCTCTATCCACGGCGTCATCGCCTAGTCTGGCTTATTTCACTTATTTATACATTCACTGGTTGATTCTTGTACGTGTTCTTACCGGGGATTGAACCTGCAATCTTGACATATTAGGGTGACATTCTAACCAACTGAACTACCCTGGCAAGGTGGTCTCTCCCATTTTTATCTTATTTCATTTTATTTTAACTTTTTTTGAGAGAGAGACAGACAAGGAAGGTAGATAAGAAGCATCAATTCATAGTTGGATCACTTTAGGTGTTCATTGATTGCTTCTCATATGTGCCTTGACGGGGTTGGATGGATGGGGTGGCCTCAAGCCGAGCCAGTGATCCCTTGCTCAAGCCAGTGACCTTGGGCTTATCAAGCCAGTGACGTGGGGCATCAGGCAGTGACTTTTTTTTTTAAGAGAGGAGGGAAGATAGATAGACAGACTCCTGCATTTGCACGACCTGTATCCACTTGGGGCTGATGCTCATATCATCTGGACTATCCTCAGCTTCCCATACTGACACTAGAACCAGAGAAGCCACTGGCTGCTAAAGGGGGAAAAGAGAGAGGAGGGGGAGAGGGAGGGGAAGAAAGCAGATGATCGCTTCTCATGTACCCTGACTAGGACTCAAACCTAGGACTTCCACACACTGGACTGTTGCTCTATCCACTGAGGCAATCAATCAGGAACGCCAGTGACCTTGGGATCATGTTGATGATCCGACACTCAAGCTGATGAATCAGTGCTCAAGCTGGCAACTTCAGGATTTTAAGCCTGGGATCTCAGAGTCCCAGGTCAATGCTCTATCCACTTTGCCATCACCAGTCAGGCTCTCCCATTTTTAATATGAAATGGGAATCAATATGGAAAAGTAGACTAGTTTCAGATCTTAATTCCATCACTTAATACCTAGGTGGCTCTATGCAAAGTACTGAAATTGTGAACATCAATTTCTGATCTGGAAATAGAGATAATATATACTTCTCATAGGATCATCGTCTAGATTTAAGATGCTGATGCATATATTTTAGCATATGTCCTGGCATATTGAAAACATTCATATTATTTATCATGTTGATGATGATGATGCAGAAAAAGATTATCTTAAGATCTTGAGTATTCAAAATAAGTACATCAGAATTTTGTTTTGGGTATAGTGATGGAAGTTATATTCCCAGTTAGGGCAAATGAATTGGATCTGCCTCTCTGTAGTGAATTAGCGAGTGTTCTGAAGAATAGTAGGACAGAGTGGAAAATACTGTGTTCATGATATCTTCGTGTTTTGTTTCTAACCATTCAGTGGTTGGTTGGTATTATAGAAGGTGGTTTGAGAATTTAAGTGATTTTTCTGAAGAAAAGGGGATACAGGAAAGTAGAATCATTTGTAGAGCAGAAAATCTGTTAAGATTTCCCCTGAACTACTTTTGGTACAAACTTTAAATATGTACAGGATTCAGAAAGTATGACACTTCCCCTTGTACTGATCATCCCACTTCACTAGTTACTAATTTAATGATAAATGTTTTTTCTTCTATCCCATTCTCCCACCCCCATTTGAAACAAATTTCAGTACAATCTGGTATTTTTTTTCTTTTTTTTTTTTATAATTTTTTTAAATTTTTATTTATTTATTTTTTACAGAGACAGAGAGTGAGTCAGAGAGAGGGATAGACAGGGACAGACAGACAGGAACGGAGAGAGATGAGAAGCATCAATCATTAGTTTTTCGTTGTGCGTTGCAACACCTTAGTTGTTCATTGATTGCTTTCTCATATGTGCCTTGACCGTGGGCCTTCAGCAGACCGAGTAACCCCTTGCTGGAGCCAGCGACCTTGGGTTCAAGTTGGTGGGCTTTTTCTCAAACCAGATGAGCCCACACTCAAGCTGGTGACCTCGGGGTGTTGAACCTGGGTCCTCTGCATCCCAGTCCGATGCTCTGTCCACTGCGCCACCGCCTGGTCAGGCATATTTTTTCTGTAAGAGAGACTGCTATATAAACATGGACTAGAAAAAAAGAAAGAGAGAGAGGGAGGGAAAAAAAGAAAAGAAAAGAAGGAACAAAGAAAGAAAACATACAGGATTAGTTTTAGAGAATGTGTAAAGTGCAGTTACCATTTCTGATTAATGGCAGTGGTTTTTTAATTTGGGTCTTGGGATCCTTAGCTAGATGATGGAAATGGGATTAAAACAAAAATTTCAACTTCCATGGTGGAAAGTCTTTTTATTTTTTATTTACTGATTTTAAAGAGAGAGAGAAACAGCCTGACCAGGCGGTGGCGCAGTGGATAGAGCATCAGACTGGGATGCCGAGGATTCAGGTTCGAGACCCCAAGGTCGCCAGCTTGAGCGCGGGCTCATCTGGTTTGAGCGAAAGCTCACCAACTTGGACCCAAGGTCACTGGCTCCAGCAAGGGGTCACTTGGTCTGCTGAAGGCCCGCAGTCAAGGCACATATGAGAAAGCAATCAATGAACAACTAAGGTGTCACAGTGTGCAACGAAAAACTGATGATTGATGCTTCTCATCTCTTTTGTTCCAGTCTGTCTATCCCTGTTCATCCTTCTCTCTGACTCTCTCTCTGTCTCTGTAAAAAAAAGAGAGATAGAGAGAGAGAGAGAGAGAAACATTGGCTTCTTCTGTGTACTTTATGCATTCATTGGTTGATTATTTTTAAAATTTATTTTTTTTGAGAGAGAGACAGGAAGGGAGAAAAAAGAAGCATCAACTCATAGTTGTGGCACTTGAGTTGTTCATTCATTGCTTCTCATACGTGCCTTGACCAGGGGCCTTTAATTTTTTTTTTTTTTTTTAATTTTTATTTACAGAGACAGAGTCAGAGAGAGAGATAGATAGGGGCAGACAGACAGGAACAGAGAGAGATGAGAAGCATCAATCATCAGTTTTTCATTGCAACACCTTAGTTGTTCATTGATTGCCCTCCCATATGTACCCCAACTGTGGGGCTACAGCAGACCAAGTGACCCCTTGCTCGAGCCAGCAACCCTGGGCTCAAGCTGGTGAGCTTTGCTCAAAGCAAATGAGCCCGTGCTCTAGCTGGCGACCTCGGGGTCTCAAACGTGGGTCCTCTGCATCCCAGTCAGATGCTTCATCCACTGTGCCACTGCCTGGTCAGGCCCAGGGGCCTTTAGCTAAGCCAGTGACCTCTTGCTCAAACCAGCGACCTTTGGGATCAAGCCAGTAACCATGGGTCACAGCTATGATCCCACATCCAAGTTGGCCATGCTGTTCTCAAGCTGGTGACCTTGGGGTTTCAAATCTGGGTCCTCAGCATCCCAGGTTGATGCCACCTGGTCAGACCATTGTTTGATTCTTGTATGTGCCCTAACTAGGGATCAAACCCACAAGCTTGGAATATTTGGATGATGCTCTAACCCAGTGGTTTTTGTTTTTTATGGTTTTTTGGTTTTCAACCACTGCTCTAACCAACTGAGATAGTGGGCCAGGGTGTTTTTTTATTATTATTATTTGTGTATGTATATGAGAGGGACAGATAGTGATAGACAGGAGGGAGAGAGATGAGAAGCATCAATTCTTCGTTGCAGCACCTTAGTTCATTGATTGCTTTCTCATATGTGCCTTGTTGGGTGGAGGGCGTACAGCAGAGCGAGGGACCCCTTGCTCAAGCCACTGACCTTGGGCTCAAGCTGGTGAGCCTTGCTCAAACCAGAAAAGCCCGTACTCAAGCTAGTGACCTCAGCGTTTCGAACCCGGGTTCCCTGTGTCCCAGTTCGACGCTCTATCCACTGGGCCACCACCTGGTCAGGCCAGGGTATATTTTTGTTTGTTTGTTTTGTATTTTTCCAAAGTGAGAAGTGGGGAGGAGGCAGATAGACCAGACTCCCACATGTGCCCGACCAGGATCTACCCGGCATGCCCACCAGGGGGTGATGCTCAGCCCCTCTGGGGCATTGATTGCTCAGTGCCCGGGCCAATGTTGCTGCAGTAGAGCCTTGGCTGTGGGAGAGGAAGAGAGAGATAGAGAGGAAGGAGAGGGGGAAGGGTGGAGAAGCAAATGGGTGCTTCTCCTGTGTTGCCTTGGCTGGGAATCGAACCTGAGACTTCCACACGCCTGGCCGATGCTCTACCGCTGAGCTAACTGGCCAGGGCTTAGGCAGGGTGTTTTTTCAGACATTTCTTTTTTTTAAATTTTTTTACAGAGACAGAGAGAGAGTCAGAGTGAGGGATAGACAGGGACAGACAGACAGGAACAGAGAGATGAGAAGCATCAATCATCAGTTTTTCATTGCACATTGCGACACCTTAGTTGTTCATTGATTGCTTTCTCATATGTGCCTTGACCGTGGGCCTTCAGCAGACCGAGTAGCCCCTTGCTGGAGCCAGCGACCTTGGGTCCAAGCTGGTGAGCTTTTTGCTCAAGCCAGATGAGCCCTTACTCAAACTGGCAACCTCAGGATCTTGAACCTGGGTCTTCCGCATCCCAGTCTGACGCTCTATCCACTGCGCCACCGCCTGGTCAGGTGGCAGGGTGTTTTTTAAAAGAAAGTAATTTAGAACATCTCAGAATTTTCTCGTCAGTTTTAGCTGGACCATGAAGATGGTAACAATTGTATAGCTGATTTGTAGTGCTTACTATGTGTTAGGCACTGTTCCAAGCATTTTACACACATTAATTCATTCAATCCTCACAACTCTTTGAAGAAGATATTGTGACCCCCATTTTACAGATGAGAAAACAGAGATACTGAGAGGTTGAGTAATTTGCCCATGGTTACAAGAGCGAATAAGTGTGGAGCCAGGATTCAACCCAGGCATCCTTGATTTAGAATGTTCACTTAGCCACTCTACTTACTAAACAGTGTTTCCTATTCATAAAATATTTTTGCTAATGCAAAAAACCTTTGATAACCTGCTTATTTATTTAATACAATTATATTAGGCCATATAGACGAACTAGAATGTTAAGATTTTAAATGTTAGTGATTTTTTTTGTTTCTGATTCTGTTTTCTGTTGCAAAACATTATCTTCTGTTGGATTTGAAGTTCTGATGGGCATTTATTATATTTTCAATTAATAAAAAATGAGAAAACTAGTTGAACATGCTATTAAAGCTATCTACTGAATAAAAATGTATATGAGATACTAGAAAGCCTGGCGGTCATACGAAATGACCGCTGTTCTAGATATTATAAATTGTAATTAAAATGATTTGTGCAAAGGTGTCTGCTAATTCAAACTGAATTACCCAGGGCAGGCGGCAAGGACGCCCCTTTGCTTACTGCCCCACGGGGTTTCCCCCTTCTACTTGCTTAATTACTTAAAGTAGAGTGCAATGAAGGAAACCACTGGTGGTACATTTCTTAAGAGCCACCGCTAGCTCAATAAATAAAGGTGACTTAAATAATAAAATGTTAATTCACATGTCAAAGATCTCTTTGTACACAACATTTCTTGTGTAGATCATTCCATCATTTTTAAGCTTGCCTTGCAGAGGACCATCAATTATTTTTAATTTTACGTCCGTTCTTTCACGAACTCTTGAACAGGCAACATAAAGTTGACCGTGTCCAAATGCAGGCTCAGGTAAAAAAATGCCAACACGCTTAAGCGTTTGGCCCTGAGACTTATTGATGGTCATAGCAAAGGCAAGTTTTACAGGAAATTGTCTACGTCTCAATTGAAACGGCAACCCTGTTTGAAATGGAGCCACATCAATTCTTGGAATGACATGTATTTCACCTTTAGAGGAGCCAAAGACTTAGCTATTATGACATTATTTTTCAATTGGAGAACCTCTAGTCTTGTACCATTGCAAAGACCCCTTCTGGTGTTAAGATTTCTTAACAGCATAATAATTGCTCCAATCTTTAACCTCAGTTTGTTGGGTTTTTTTTTTTTTTGTATTTTTCTGAAGCTGGAAACGGGGAGAGACAGTCAGACAGACTCCCGCATGCGCCCGACCAGGATCCACCCGGCACGCCCA
Organism: Saccopteryx bilineata; assembly: GCF_036850765.1. Classification (NCBI taxonomy): domain Eukaryota; kingdom Metazoa; phylum Chordata; class Mammalia; order Chiroptera; family Emballonuridae; genus Saccopteryx; species Saccopteryx bilineata. The sequence continues at coordinate 160,972,255 of NC_089492.1, read as the reverse complement.
CCAGGGGCAAAGCTCTGCCCACCAGGGGGCGATGCTCTGCCCCTCTGGGGCGTTGCCCTGTCTCGACCAGAGCCACTCTAGCGCCTGGGGCAGAGGCCAAGGAGCCATTCCCAGCGCCCGGGCCATCTTTGCTCCAATGGAGCCTCGGCTGCGGGAGGGGAAGAGAGAGACAGAGAGGAAGGAGAGGGGGAGGGGTGGAGAAGCAGATGGGTGCTTCTCCTGTGTGCCCTGGCCGGGAATGAAACCCGGGACTTCTGCACGCCAGGCCAACGCTCTACCACTGAGCCAACTGGCCAGGGCCTAACCACAATTTGTGAGGTGGCATGCCAGAAGGCGGGACTATTTGAATGCTGTGGCAACTTCACCCCATTGGCTAGTACAGTTACACAAGCAACCAATAAGGTATCGGCAACAGACACTTAAGCCGCATATAATAAAGATATATATATAGATTAAATAATAAATGGGTGTTTTTTTTCCTTTTTTTAATTTATTTATTCATTTTAGAGAGGAGAGGGAGAGAGAGAGAAGGGGGGGAGGAGCTGGAAGCATCAACTCCCATATGTGCCTTGACCAGGCAAGCCCAGGGTTTCGAACCGGCGACCTCAGCATTTCCAGGTCGACGCTTTATCCACTGCGCCACCACAGGTTAGGCATAAATGGGTGTTTTGGTGGTGAAATGTTTGAGGTGCAACACTGGTCAGTGTGGAGTGCATTCTATTTTATAATTGATATTCCACAAATCTGAGTGTCTAGGACCACTTTCTGCAGCTCTAGCCTCTGAAATATAGCTGTTCCTTTGACTGTTTACTTTCTTTGTAATCCATGGTCAGAGATATGTAAGATGGACTTATGGAGTATAACAGTATTCGTAGGCATAAAGATTTTTTTTTTTACTTTTATTAATTTTTAGAGAGGAGAGAGAATGAGAGAGAGAGAGAGAGAAAGAGAGAGAGAAGGGGGAGGGAGGAGCAGGAAGCATCAACTCCCATATGGGCCTTGACCAGGCAAGCCCAGGGTTTTGAACCGGCAACCTCAGCATTCCAGGTTGACGCTTTATCCACTGCGCCACCACGGGTCAGGCGGCATAAAGATTTTCAATTGCATATCATATGGATACAAATCAGTAATACAGGTGGACTAGATACAAATTTTGAGTTCCAAGATACATTATGCTTATATGCCCCTAGTTTATATTCAGTTCTTTCAGCAGATATTTATTTATTGAATACCTACTATGCCAGGCACTGGAGATACATCAGGTGCACAAAATGAAGAAAACTTTTTGCTCTCACAGAGCTTAAACTCTAGTAAGGGGAGACAAACAAAAAATAAGTAAAATATTAAATATATTAGGGGGTAAGAATATTAGAAGTGTTGTAGAGAAATATAAAGCAAGAAAGAAAGATACAGAGTGTTATGGGAGTTGCAGTTTATATTTGGTGGGGAGGATCGCCTGACCAGGCAGTGGCGCAGTGGATAGAGCGTAGGACTGGGATGTGGAAGGACCCAGGTTCGAGACCCCGAGGTTGCCAGCTTGAGCGTGGGCTCATTTGGCTTAAGCAAAAAGCTCACCAGCTTGGACACAAGGTCACTGGCTTGAGCAAGGGGTTGCTCGGTCTGCTGAAGGCCTACGGTCAAGGCACATATGAAAAAGCAATCAATGAACAACTAAGGTATCACAATGAAAAACTGATGATTGATGCTTCTCATCTCTCTCCGTTCCTGTCTGTCTGTACCTATCTATCCCTGTCTGTCCCTGTCTATCCCTCTCTCTGACTCTATCTCTGTCCCTGTAAAAAAAAAAATAATAAAATAAAATAAATAAATAAATTTGGGGGGGAGGGAAGGTCCACTGAGAAGGTGGCATCTGAGCATGGAGGTGAGGTATTAAGCAATATAGGTAGGTGAGTGTGAGAGAAGAATGTTCCAAAATAAAGAGAACAGGAAAATGCAAAGATCTTGCGGATAGTGTGTGCCTGGTAAACTTAAGGCACAGCAAGCTTTTGTGGCTGGAAAGGAGTAGTTAAAATGAGGATTAGCAGATAAACTCAGATAATGGTGGGTCATGGTGGATGGAGGGACAGATCACAAAGTTTTACAGATATTGTAAGGACTTTAGCTTTTATTCTGAATGAAATGGGGAGTCATTTGAGCAGAGGAGTGACATGAACTGATTGTTTTTAAAAGGCCATTCTGGTTGCTTTAGAAACATATATCCCAGTTAGGTAGCTATTGTAGTAATCCTCGTGTAAGGTGTTGGTGGTTTAGACCAGACTATGACCAGTAGAAGTGATAAGAAGTAATTTAATTCTACATCTCTTTTATCTTTTTTTTTTTTTTTTGTATTTTTCTGAAGCTGGAAACGGGGAGAGACAGTCAGACAGACTCCCGCATTCGCCCGACCGGGATCCACCTGGCACGCCCACCAGGGGCAACGCTCTGCCCACCAGGGTGCGATGCTCTGCCCCTCCGGGGCGTCGCTCTGCCTCCACCAGAGCCACTCTAGCGCCTGGGGCAGAGGCCAAGGAGCCATCCCCAGCGCCCGGGCCATCTTTGCTCCAATGGGGCCTTGGCTGCGGGAGGGGAAGAGAGAGACAGAGAGGAAGGAGGGGGTGGGGGTGGAGAAGCAAATGGGCCCTTCTCCTATGTGCCGTGGCCGGGAATTGAACCCGGGTCTCCCGCACTCCAGGCCGATGCTCTACCGCTGAGCCAACTGGCCAGGGTTCTACATCTCTTTTGAAAGTAGATCTTATTGGATTTCTAGATGGATTGAATATGGGGTAAGAGAGGAAAGCAATAAAAAATGATATTTTCTGTCTGAGTGGTTAGAAAGAGTTGACAGTTAATGATATGGGGAAGACTGTAAGAGCAGGGTTTTGGAGGAAGATCAGAAATTTAGTTTAGAATATATTAGGTTTGGGTTGTCTACATTTAAAATTATCTTTATTTAAAAATGCAAGAATATATTTAAAACTAAAATAAAATGATCTTTATTGAGATATAATTCACAAATATAAACTTTGCTCACTTAAAGTATACAAGTCATTTGTTTTAGTATATTCACAGAGTTGTGAACAGTCACCACAGGATGGGGTGTTGGTGTAGTGTGTTTTTAAAGCCACCAGGCTGGAAGAGATCTACAGTCATGCACCACTTAATGGCAGGGATATGTTCTGATAAAGACATTGTTAAATGATTTGTCATGGTTCAAACATCATAGAGCACACTTACACAAATCTAGATGGTATGGCCTACTACACACCTAGACTAGATGGTATACCAGTGGTTGGCAAACTCATTAGTCAACAGAGCCAAATACCAACAGTACAAAGATTAAAATTTCTTTTGAGAGCCAAATTTTTTAAACTTGAACTATATATGTAGGTACATTCCTTATCGAGGTAGCGCCCGCACTTGGTATTTATTTATTTGTTTGTTTGTTTGTTTATTTATTTCAGAGACAGCACGAGAATCAGAGAGAGGAATAGATAGGGACAGACAGACAGGAACGGAGAGAGATGAGAAGCATCAATCATCAGTTTTTCGTTGCGACACCTTAGTTGTTCATTGATTGCTTTCTCATATGTGCCTTGACCGCGGGCCTTCAGCAGACTGAGTAACCCCTTGCTGGAGTCAGCGACCTTGGATCCAAGCTGGTGAGCTTTTTGCTCATACCAGATGAGCCCGCGCTCAAGCTGGCGACCTCGGGGTCTCGAGCCTGGGTCCTTCCGCATCCCAGTCCGACACTCTATCCACTGCGCCACTGCCTGGTCAGGCCGCACTTGGTATTTTGTGAAAGAGCCACACTCAAGGGGCCAAAGAGCCGCATGTGGCTCATGAGCTGCAGTTTGCCAACCAGGGCTATAGCCTATTACTCCAAGGTTATACACTCTACAGCATGTTACTGTACTGAATACTGTAGGCAACTGTAACACAGTGGTAAATATTTATGTGTCTAAACATAGAAAAGATACAGTAAAAATAATGGTATAAAAATGGTACCACCTGCCTGACCTGTGGTGGTGCAGTGGATAAAGCGTCTACCTGGAACACTGAGGTCACCAGTTCGAAACCCCAAGCTTGCCAGGTCAAGGCACATATGGGAGTTGATGCTTTCTGTGCCTTCCTCCTTTCTCTCTCTCTCTCTTTCTCCCTCCCTCTCTCTCTTTTTCTTTCCCCCCTCCTCTCTCTCTTTTTTTAAATTTTATTTATTTATTTATCAAGTGAGAGGCAGGGAGGCAGAGACAGACTCCCTCAGGTACCCTGACTGGGATCTACCTGGCAGCCCCGTCTGGGGCTAATGTTCTGCCATCTAGGGCTGCTGGTCCGTTGCTTGACAACCAAGCTATTTTATCACCTGAGGCAAGGCCATAGAGCCATCCTTAGTGCCCAGGGTCAACTTGCTCATTTGAGCCACGGCTGCAGGAGAGGAAGAGAGAGACATTGGGGGAGGGTCGAGAAGCAGATGGTCTCTTCTCATGACTGGGAATTGAATCTGGGACTTCCACACACTGGGCCGATGGTCTACCGCTGAGCCAGCTGGCCAAGGCCTCTCCTGTCTCTCTAAAAATGAATAAAGTCTAAAAAAAAAAAGTATACCTGTATAGGGCACTTAGCATGAATGGAGTTTGTAGGACTGGAAGTTGCTGTGGGTGAGTGAGTGGTGAGTGAATATGAAGATGGATATTACTGTGCACTACTGTTTAGATTTTATAAACTGTATACTTAGGCTACACTAAATTTATAAAACAACACAAGATTAAATCAAGCACAGAAGAAAATGCTGCACAAAAGAAAGTGATGCAATGTTCCCCTTATTTATGCATTTATTGGCTGATTTTCATATGTACTCTGACCAGGAATTGAACCCTTAACCTTGGCATATGAGAAAGACTCTCTAACCAACTGAGCTAACCAGCCAGGGTACATTTCAGTATTTTAGATACCGTTTTCTGCTTATTTGGTCTGATGTGTTATTGGCTTAGGTTCTTTTTGAGGTTCAAAGTAAACTTTATTTCAACTTCCCAAAGGAAAAGAAAATCTACTTTGATTTCTTGTATGTTTCTACCCTTGGTTTAGGTGTAATGGCACTTCTAGACTAGTTAGGTATTAGCTCTGTTATAATTCCCAATTGTAAAATTATTGCATAATTGGTCCTCTCCTCCCCTTTAGATACCTACGTAACATTTTCTTTATTTCATTGACTTGGTTAATAGAGATGGAGGTAATATTTTCTGTGTTTCCTGACTGTTTAAAAACATGGAACTACCTTAATTATAGCATATAACTATTGCAATGTTATATACTAAATGAGCCTTTTACTTGCACAGTATTATTAGGCTTTACAAGCTGTTATATTCTTTGTTTAGTTGCTTTGCCTCTCAAATGCAGAAGGGGGGTATTATATACATGGTCTTAGGTGGAGTTGAAACAATATGTAAATGTAATTTTGCTATATATCCCATAGTAAGCTAAATAATGTATGTAACAGGTAAACATTCCCATAACTCAAAATGTGAAGCAATACTGACAAGCATCAGATGGTACTGTGGTATGGAAATCTTAAAAGGAAAATTTTATTGGCAGTGGAAAAATACTAATATTAAAATTTGCACCCTGGCCAGTTAGTTGGCTCAGTGGTAGAGCATCAGCCCAGCATGTGGATGACCCAGGTTTGATTCCCAGTCAGAGCATAGAAGAGAAGCAGCCATCTGCTTCTTTACCCCTCCCTCTCCCCTTTTCCCCCTACCTTCTCTCTCTCTCTCTCTCTCTCTCTCTTTCTCTCCTCTCCCTCAGCCATGGCTTGATTGGTTCAAGGGCATTGGCTCCTGGTGCTGAAGATGGCACTGTTCTGCTGAAAATAACTTGGTTGCAAGCATGGCCCCAGATGGGCAGAGTGTCAGCATCAGCCCCAGACTGGGGCAGTGGAGGGGGGGGGGTGTTGCTGGGTGGATCCCTATTAGGGCGCATGCGGGAGTCTGTCTCCTCCTCTCACTTGGAAAAGAAAAAGGGGAGGGATGGGGGGAGGAGTATAAAGAGGGACAAATACAAGGTAACAAAATGATTTGACTTTGGATGATGGCTATATAACATAATCAACAGTTCAAATGCTATAGAAATATTTACCTGAAACCTATGTACTCATATTGATCAATGTTAGCCTGTTAAAGTTAATTTGCTAAATAAAATTTAAAAATTAAAAAAAATATTTGCTCAAACAGGCCAACCCAAAATTACAGTTTTGTCTGTAAAGACAAGATATGTATGTGTGTGATTTCTTAGGGAGTAGAGGCTTATTGATTTTATTCTAAGTGATTTGGCTTTCTGCCTTTCATAAACTGATAAATAATAGATGCATCCAAATTCCTTTCCTCCTAGGCTTTTATTAGTTATGATCTTTCTTTCACTTTTCCCAAGTGTTTATTGTTTGATAGCAGTAGTTTAAAAAATCCAAAGAGGATATGTGAGTTGCTTTAAAATTTCAGCTATCTGATAATGTGAGGCCTTTTAAGGTGTAGAAGGGGCTCAGAGACCCTAGTAAAATTTCTCAAAAACAACACTGTTGTACAAATCAGTTTGACTGAATTGCTTATTTGTTAAGGAAACATAAAGTAGTTGGTGTTTTAATTGTGGAACACCAGAGGAGTGCACATCTTGTAGAGAAAGTAGAAAAACCTAGTTCCTCCTCTTGGAAAAAAGCAACGATTTTATCTGTGCTTTTGAACATAAAGTTTTTCTGGCTGAGATAAAGACAGTTTATAAATACCACATTAAAAAAATTCTTTTCTTAGAAACATTGAAATAGAGAGGCTCTTTGATGTAAGAAATGAAATATTTAGTATGCTGTTTTTTTATTTATTGATTGATTTTTAGAGAGAGAGGAGTGAGAAAGAGAGAGAAGGAGAGAGAGGGAGAGAAGGGAGAAGAGCAGGAAGCATCAACTCCCATATGTGCCTTGATCAGGCAAGCCCAAGGTTTCGAACCGGCAACCTCAGTGTTCCAGGTCGATGCTTTATCCCACTGTGACACCACAGGTCAGGCTAGTATGCTGAGTTTTAATTTTGGTTGTGGCCTTTATATTTCCCTCATCTTTCTTCCTCCCTCCACTTTACTCTATTTTTTTTTTTTTTTGGTATTTTTCTGAAGTTGGAAACGGGGAGGCAGTCAGACAGACTCCTGCATACGCCCAACCGGGATCTACCCGGCATGTCCACCAGGGGGCAATGCTCTGCCCATCTGGGGCGTTGCTCTGTTGCGACCAGAGCCATTCTAGCACCTGAGGCAGAAAAGCCACAGAGCCATCCTTAGCACCTGAGCCATCTTTGCTCCAATGGAGCCTTGGCTGTGGGAGAGGAAGAGAGAGACAGAGAGGAAGGAGAGGGGGGAGGGTGGAGAAGCAGATGGGCGCTTCTCCTGTGTGCCCTGGCCGGGAATCGAACCTGGGACTCTAACCCGGGACTCCCACATGCCAGGCCGACGCTCTACCACTGAGCTAACCGGCCAGGGCCACTTGACTCTTTTTTTACAGACAGAGAGAAAGTCAGAGAGAGGGATAGACAGGGACAGGCAGACAGTAACAGGTAGAGATGAGAAGCATCAATCATCAGTTTTTCCTTGCAACACCTTAGTTATTCATTGATTGCTTTCTCATATGTGCCTTGACCGTGGGGCCACAGCAGACCGAGTAACCCTTTGCTGGAGCCAGCAACCTTGGGTCCAGGCTGGTGAGCTTTGCTCAAACCAGACAAGCCCGCGCTCAAGCTGGCGACCTCAGGGTCTCGAACCTTGGTCCTCCGCATCCCAGTCTGATGCTCTCTGTTTTTTGGGTTTTTTGGTTGTTTTTTTTTACAGGGACAGAGAGAGAGTCAGAGAGAGGGATAGACAGGGGCAGACAGTCAGTAATGGATAGAGATGAGAAGCATCAATCATCAGTTTTTAGGTGTTCATTGATTGTTTTCTCATATGCCCCAGTCTGATGCTCTATTCACTGCGCCACTGCCTGATCAGGCCCACTTCACTCTTAGTGAATAGTTCCACTTACTTTCACTGTGTGGTTCTTTGGTATCCACTGGTGGAGAGAGAGTTTCTTTATTGCCCTTTATAAAGTTGCAGTGGCCTGACCAGGCGGTTGCACAGTGGATAGAGTGTCAGACTGGGATGCAGATAGAGAGAGGGACAGATAGGGACAGACAGGCAGGAAGGGAGAGTGATGAGAAGCATCAATTCTTCGTTATATCTCCTTATTTATTCATTGATTGCTTTCTCATATGTGCCTTCATGGGGGGAGGCTACAGCAGAGAGAGTGGCCCCTTGCTCAAGCCAGTAACCATGGGGCCATGTCTATGATCCCATGCTCAAGCTGAAAGAGCCTGTGCTCAAACTGGTGACCTTGGGGTTCGAACCTGGTTCTTCTGCATCCCAGGCTGATGCTCTGTCCACTGCACCACCATCTGGTCAGACTATAAAGACAAATATTGAACATAGATTGTCATTCTAATAAATCATCAGCTGCTTTGGCTTTGCTGCTTCCTTTGACTTTGGTCCTTTTGCCTGAGGCAACCTTATAATTGCCGTGTGTGGTGTAGCTTTTGGGGTTGGCTTCCAGTATCTTGCCATCTTTAACTCCTCTGAGCTGTGCTTTCAGAACCATCGGTTTCTGTTTAGTAGTTCAAAATTGCTCAAGTTTTAATTTTTTTTCTTGGCCAACTTGAGATAAATTGTTCTAATGGAGTTCTGAATCCTTTCTTTCCCCAAGGAGAGATCTTTTATTTATTGAGCATTTATTCCCTTAGGGGCAGATTCACTTGTAAGTGGAAGGTGACAGACGGGTAGAGGGAAGTGAATCAGGGGAGTTTCCTGAGCTGGGTAGCAAATAGTAGTAAATAGAGTAAGATTTTTGTGGTGAAAGTTAGAGGGATGGGAGTGGATGAGTAGGCTGGGATGAGGTAAAGATAACCGGGAAAGCCTGACCTGTGGTGGCACAGTGGATAAAGTGTCAACCTGGAAACACTGAGGTTGCTGGTTCAAAACCTTGGGCTTGCCTGGTCAAGGCACATATGGGAGTTGATGCTTCCTGCTCCTCCTTTCTGTCTGTCTGTCTCTCTCTCTCCCCCCTCTCTAAAATGAATAAATAAAAAATTAAAAAAAAAAAAGATAACCGGGAAAGATGTAAAAGGCTGCTTTTATATTATGCTAACAAAAATACTGTATTTTGGTTTTTACAATCTTCTTTTTTTACAGAGACAGAGAGAGAGTCAGGGAGAGGGATAGACAGACAGGAACAGAGAGAGATGAGAAGCATCAATCATTAGTTTTTTGTTGCGACACCTTAGTTGTTCATTGATTGCTTTCTCATATGTGCCTTGACCATGGGGCTACAGCAGACCAATAATGAAGTAATGATGATAATAAGTCTAAATGAAAACTATCTGTATAAAATAATGTGTAATTTGTGGAGTTTTTTTTAAAAGTCATAACTGAAATACTGTATAAATATTGTAGGTCAAGAAAAGATTGACTTAAAATTATTCTAATGGCCCGGGCGCTGGGGATGGCTCTGTGGCCTCTGCCCCAGGCGCTAGAGTGGCTCTGGTCGCAACATGGCGACGCCCAGGATGGGCAGAGCATCGCCCCATGGTGGGCGTGCCGGGTGGATCCCGGTTGGGCGCATGCGGGAGTCTGTCTGACTGTCTCTCCCTGTTTCCAGCTTCAGAAAAATAAAAAAAGAAAAAAAGAAAAGAAAAGAAAAAAAAAATTATTCTAAGATGCTTGTGTTTTGTTTTGTTTTGTTTTTTCCAGGAAAGAGAAGATGTTTAGGATATTGTGTAACTTGAGATTTTGGGGTGTGTGTGTGTGTAGTAAAATTTCAAGAGTAGCTACTAAGTGACTAGAAATAGAATATGTAAATTCCAGGCAGTAGAAGAGGAAAAACAATTAAAAACCAAAAACTTCCCAAAGAGACCTAAAATAAGAATGGAGAAGTATGACACATAAAAAAAGCAGGGCAAATATAAAACAAGTCTAAATATATTGCTCACAATTAAATGTAAATATAATAATCCTACCAGTTAAAATAGATAATCAGTTTGGATTTTTTTAAAAGTCTAGCTAGATATAGAGACATATCTAAAATGGAAGAGTTAAAGGTAGAAGTCAATTACTAACCAAAGACAAGCAGTCAAAAACATATCACTGGCCCTGGCCGGTTGGCTCAGTGGTAGAGCGTCGGCCTGGCATGCAGGAGTCCCGGGTTCAATTCCTGGCCAGGGTACACAGAAGAGGTGCCCATCTGCTTCTCTACCCCTCCCCCTCTCCTTCATTCCTGTTTCCCTCTTACCCTCCCACAGCCAGGGCTCCATTGGAGCAAGATTGGCCCGGGCACTGAGGATGGCTCTGAGGCCTCTGCCTCAGGTGCTAGAATGGCTCTGGTTTGCAGCAGAGCAATGCCCCAGATGGGCAGAACATCGCTCCCTGGTGGGCATGCCAGGTGGATCCCGGTCGGATGCATGTGGGAGTCTGACTGCCTCCCCGTTTCCAGCTTCAGAAAAATACAAAACAAAACAAAACAAAAAAACAACAACATATCACTATGGTAGGTAATTGAATAACAAATAAATGAGACTTTAAGATAAGAAAACATTTTTAGGGATAAAGAGAGTCTCTTAAATGAAAAAATTTAGTGCACCACAAAGATGCAACAGTTCTAAATTTGTATGCACCTAATAAAATAGCATTAATGTATAAAGCAAACATTTATATACTAAAAGGAGAATTTATTAGGTCTATTATTCTAGTGGAAGAATTAAAAACATATCTCCTAATTATTGGTAGCTTAAGCAGATAAAAATTTGTGAAGATGCAGAAAATTTGTACTACTCCATATCTGATTTAATAGACTCACATAGAGAGAACTCTGTGCTCTAAAATGAGGAAGTAGGCATTCTTTTTGAATAAACAAATATTTAAGCCAATCAATATTATATGCTAGCCCCTAATGCAAGATTAATATCATTTCATGTGCTTTGTATTATACAAAGATTCATGTTCCTTAGGCTAGTGCTATTAACTTAGACATTATCAAAAACAAGTCCTGCCTGACCAGGCAGTGGCACAGTGGATAGAGCGTCGGACTGGGATGAAGAGGACCCAGGTTTGAGACTCTGAGGTTGCTAGCTGGAGTGCGGGCTCATCTGGCTTGAGCAAAAATCCCACCAGCTTGGACTCAAGATTGCTGGCTCCAGCAAGGGGTTACTCGGTCTGCTGAAGGCCCACGGTCAAGGCACATATGAGAAAGCAATCAATGAACAACTGAGGTGTTGCAACGCACAGTGAAAAACTAATGATTGATGCTTCTCATCTCTCTCCGTTCCTGTCTGTCCCTGTCTATCCCTCTCTCTGTCTCTGTAAAATAAATAAATAAATTAATTAAAAAAAAACCAAAAGAAGTCCTACTTTGTTTAGAAATTAAAATATATATTTCTAAATAACTGATAGGTCAAAGAAGAAATTATAATGGGAAATTTAAAATATATAGAATAGTAATAAAATACTACATATCAAAGCTAATGTCTCATTTTATTTATAAAATCTTACTTGATGAAAAAAATTATTTTAATTTTATTTATTGATTTTAGTTGGGAGGTGGTTAGGGAGAGATATCAACTCATAGTTGATTCACTTTTTTAGTTGTTCATTGATCGATCATTATATGTGTTTTGACCAGGCAAGCCCAGGGTTTTGAACCAGCAATCTCAGCATTCCAGGTTGATGCTTTATCCACTGTGCCATCACAGGTCAGGCTAATGCCTCATCTTATTGAGTGCATACTATGTGTGTGCTATTTGGGATCCATCAGTGGATGCATTAAGATTTCTGACCTATGGAGTTGACATTGATAGGAAAAGGGGCAGACAATAACATAATGAAAGTGTAAATTAGCATGATAGAAAATGATAAAGTCTTATGGTGAAAATTTTAAAAATAGAGGAGGATGAAGGACATTAGAATTAAAATGACAATGAAGGGACAGTTTGTAGTATTAAAGGAAGCTCTTAAGATTGGTTACATTGAGAGGGTGATAATTGAGTAAAGACCTGAAGATTCTGAATTAGCTGCATGGGTATCTGGAAGAAGAGGATTATAGATACTAGATAAAGGGCACAGTTAGAATTAAAATCCTAAAGTATGAGTATTTGTGGTATGTTCAAGGAACAGTGTTCCAGAACACTGTGGCTGGAATGGAGTAGGTGAGGGTGAAAGTAGATGAGGTCGGAGAGATAAGGGAAATGACTAATCAGGTAGGACAGGCTTTTACTTGGAGTGAAAGGAGTAACCTTTGGAGCAGTGGTCCCCAACCCCTGGGCCGTGGACCAGTACCGGTCCATGGGCCATTTGGTACCGGTCCGCAGAGGAAGAATAAATAACTTACATTATTTCCGTTTTATTTATATTTAAGTCTGAACAATATTTTATTTTATTATTATTATATTTTTACAGAGACAGAGAGAGAGTCAGAGAGAGGGATAGACAGGGACAGACAGACAGGAACAGAGAGAGATGAGAAGCATCAATCATTAGTTTTTCATTGCACGTTGCAACACCTTAGTTGTTTATTGATTGCTTTCTCATATGTGCCTTGACCGTGGGCCTTCAGCAGACTGAGTAACCCTCTGCTGGAGCCAGCGACCCTGGGTTCAAGCTGGTAGGCTTTTTGCTCAAACCAGATGAGCCGGCGCTCAAGCTGGCGACCTTGGGGTCTCGAACTTGGGTCCTCTGCATCCCAGTCTGACGGTCTATCCACTGCGCCACCACCTGGTCAGGCACGATATTTTTTTATTTTTATTTTTTTTTGCATTTTCTTTTGCATTTTTCTGAAGCTGGAAACAGGGAGAGACAGTCAGACAGACTCCCGCAGGCGCCCGATCGGGATCCACCCGGCACGCCCACCATGGGGCGACGCTCTGCCCACCAGGGGGCGATGCTGTGCCCATCCTGGGTGTTGCCATGTTGCGACCAGAGCCACTCTAGCGCCTGAGGCAGAGGCCACAGAGCCATTCCCAGCACCCGGGCCATTTTTGCTCCAATGGATCCTTGGCTGCGGGAGGGGAAGAGAGAGACAGAGAGGAAGGTGCGGTGGAGGGATGGAGAAGCAAATGGGCGCTTCTCCTGTGTGCCCTGGCCAGGAATCGAACCCGGGTCCTCTGCACGCTAGGCCAACGCTCTACCGCTGAGCCAACCGGCCAGGGCCACGATATTTTATTTTTAAAAAATGAAGTCCCTGGCTGGTTGGTTCAGTGGTAGAGTATTGGCCTGGCGTGCAGGAGTCCCGGGTTCAATTCCTGGCCAGGGCACACAGGAGAAGCACCCATCTGCTTCTCCACTCCTCCCCCTCTCCTTCCTCTCTGTGTCTCTCTTCCCCTCCCGCAGCTGAGGCTCCATTGGAGTAAAGTTGGCCCGGGCACTGAGGATAGCTTCATGGCCTCTGCTTCAGGCGCTAGAATGGCTCTGGTTGCAACAGAGCAACGCCCCAGATGGGCAGAGCATCACCCCCTGGTGGGCATGCCGGGTGGATCCCGGTTGGGTGCATGCGGGAGTCTGTCTGACTGCCTCCCCCGTTTCCAACTTCAGAAAAATACAAAAAATAAATAAATAAATAAAAAATGACCAGATTCCCTCTCTTATATCCATCTAAGACTCTCTTGATGCTTGTCTCGGTCACGTGATACATTTATCCATCCCACCCTAAAGGCTGGTCTGTGAAAATATTTTCTGACATTAAACCAGTCCATGGTCCAAAAAAGGTTGGGGACCACTGCTTTGGAGGGTTTGAGTGGAGATTTAAATGCTCTGGTTTATCTTGTTCTTTTTTTTTGTATTTTTCTGAAGTTGGAAATGGGGAGGCAGTCAGACAGACTCCTGCATGTGCCCGACTGGGATCCACCTGGCATGCCCACCAGAGGGCGATGATCTGCCCATCTCGGGCGTTGCTTTGTTGCAACCAGAGCCATTCTAGCACCTGAGGCAGAGGCCATGGAGCCATCCTCAGCACCTGGGCCAACTTTGCTCCAATGGAGCCTTGGCTGTGGGAGGGGAAGATAGAGAGAGAAGCATCAACTTGTTGTTTCACTTAGTTCTATTTAGTTGTGCACTCATTGGTTGTTTCTCTTCTGTGCCTCAAGTGGGGATCAAACCCATGACCTAGGCGCACTGGGACAATGTGCCATCTATTGTGCAACCTGGCCAGGGCCTATTGTTAATATTTTTTATCTTTTTTTTTCCTCCTTCTCCTTAAAGAAGACCCTTTAACGTTTCATATAATACTGGTTGGGTGGTGATAAACTCCTTCAGCTTTTTCTTGTCTGGGAAGCTCTTTATATGTCTTTTGATTCTAAATGATAGTTTTGCTGGGAAGAGTAACTGATGCTCAAATCAACCGAGCTATCCTCAGTGCCTGGGGCTGATGCTCAAATCAGTTGAGCCACTGCAAGAGTAGAAGAGAGAGAGGGAAGGGAAGAGAATCAGATGGTCGCTTCTCATGTGTGCGCTGACCGTGGATCAAACCCAGGATGTCTGCATTCAGGGTGACACTCTATCCACTGAGCAAACTGGCCAGGGCCTGGTTAGAGTAATCTTGATTGTGGGTCTAAAGATAATTCCAAGGTTTGTGTCCTGAATGATAGAAGATGGAGTTGTAGCCTAACCACGTGGTGGTGCCGTGGATGGAGCATCCAACTGGGATGCAGAGGACCTAGGTTCAAAGCACTGAGGTCGCCGACTTGAGCGCGGGCTCATTCACCTTGAGCGTGGGATTGTAGAGATGACCCCATGGTCACTGGCTTGACCCAAAAGTTGCTGGCTTGAGCCTAACATCACTGGCTTGAGCAAGGGATCACTGGCACTGCTGTAGCCCCGCCGGTTAAGGCACATAGAAAAAGCAGTCAATGAACAACTCAGGAGCCACAACAAAGAATTGATGCTTCTGATCTCTCTCTCTTTCTGTCTGTCTGTTCCTATTTGTCCCTCTCTGTCTCTTTCTCTTTCTCTTTTAACTAAGTGATGAAGGCTTTGAGTGGGCAAGATTTGGGGTAGGGGGAATCAAGAGTTTAGATTTTAGCCTGACCAGGCAGTGGCTCAGTGGATAGAGCATCGATCTGGGACGCTGAGGACCCAGATTTTTTTTTGTATTTTTCTGAAGCTGGAAACGGGGAGAGACAGTTAGACAGACTCCCGCATGCGCCCGACTGGGATCCACCCAGCACGCCCACCAGGGGCGGACGCTCTGCCCACCAGGGGGCAATGCTCTGCCCCTCCGGGGCGTCGCCTTATTGCGACCAGAGCCACTCTAGCGCCTGGGGCAGAGGCCAAGGAGCCATCCCCAGCGCCCGGGCCATCCTTGCTCCAATGGAGCCTTGGCTGCGGGAGGGGAAGAGAGAGACAGAGAGGAAGGGGGGGTGGAGAAGCAAATGGGTGCCTCTCCTATGTGCCCTGGCCGGGAATCGAACCCGGGTCCCCCGCACGCCAAGCCGACGCTCTACTGCTGAGCCAACCGGCCAGGGCCAGGACCCAGATTTGAAACCCTAAGGTTGCCAGCTTGAGCCCAAGGTCACTGGCTTGAGTAAGAGGGTTACTGGCTTGGCTGGTGTCCCCGGTCAAGTCACGTATGAGAAAGCAATCATTGAACAACTGAGGTGCTGCAACTATGAATCGATGCTTGTCATCTCTCTCTTTGTTTCTTCCTCTCTCTCTCTCTCTCTCTCTCTCTTTCTCGCTAAAAAAGAAATACGTTTAGATTTTAATATATTGAGTTTGAGATGAATTGGTACCTAATTGGAGATGTCGAGATATACAGGTAGATATGTGGGTCTTGAGTTAAGGGAAAAAATCTGGGCTGGGATACAGTAAAGGAAATTTATAGTTAAGGAAAATTTAAGAGCTGAAAACTATGAGCTAATAAGCATCTCTTATAAAAAAAAATAGAAAAAAACCTGACTGGTGGTGGTGCAGTGGATAGAGTGTCGACCTGGGACCCTGAGGTCACTGGCTTGAGCACAGGCTCATCTGGCTTGAGTGCAGGTTCACCAGCTTGAGACTGGGGTCACTAGCTTAAGCTTGGGCTTGGGATCAGCACTGGCTTGAAGCCCAAGGTCACTGGCTTGGTTGGAGGCTCCCTGGTCAAGGCATGTATGAGAAGCAGTCAGCAGAACTAAAAAGTGCTATAACAATGAGTTGATGCTTCTCATCTCTCTCCTTTCCTGTCTGCTGTCTGTCCCTGTTTATTTTTTGTTGTTTTTTTTTAGAGAGAGGAAGAGAGTGATGGGACAGGAATGTCAGTCTGTCTGTATGTGCCCTGACCAGGTATCAAACCGGCAGCCTCTGTGCTTCAGGATGATACTCGAACCAGCTGAGCTATCCAGCCAGTGCTGGACACATTCCTTTAAAAAACTAATAGTGATCCAAGATGAATTAGAAAATTTGAATAGTTCTGTAAGTACTAACCAGATTGAATCAGTAGCTTATAAAATTATCCTGTGAAGAAAACATCAGGCCCATGGAACAGACATCTTGGGCCAGAGAGCAAGAAGCTCAAACATCAAAGATGAATGAGATCATATCAAAAGGATATAAAAACTAACTGAAAAGAGATTTTACTGACTAAATGTGGGACAGTTTACACAACACATAAAGAATAATAACAGTAATGCCTTGACCAGTAGTGGTGCAGTGGATAGAGCATTGACCTGGGATGCTGAGGACCCAGATTTGAAACTCAAAGGTTGCTGGCTTGAGCGCAGACTCATCTGGCTTGAGCGCAAACTCACCAGCTTGAGTGCGGGGCTGCTGACTTGAGCATGAGATCATAGATGTGATTGATCCCATGGTCACTGGCTTGAGCCCAAGGTTGCTGGCTTGAGCTAGGGGTCACTGGTTCTGCTGGAGGTCCCCCCTCCCAGCATCAAGGCACATATGAGAAGCAATCAATGAACAACTAAAATGATGTAATTATGAGTTAATGCTTCTTATCTCTCTTCTTGCCTGTCTCTCTCTCTCTCTTTCACTTAAAAAAAAAAAAAAAAAGAACAGTAATGACTCAAGGAAAAATATCGCTGAGTTCATAATATTCATTGAAAGAAAAGAGAGAAAGAGAACAGAGAGGAACGAAAGGGGAAAACTTTATAGAAGAATGTCAACTGTAAGTTGTATGTTCAATATTAAATGAACAAAACTCTTTAAAATAAAATAAATTGGCTCTGGCCAGTTGGCTCAGCGGATAGAGTGTCAGCCCAACGTGTAGACATCCTGCATTCTATCTCCAGTCAGGGCACACATGAGAAGTGACCATCTGCTTCTTTTCCCCTCCCTCTCCCACTTCTCTCTCTCCTCCCCTTTTGCAGCCAGTGGCTTGATCGGTTCAAGTGTCAGCCCCAGGTGCTGAGGATAGCTCGGTTGATTCAAGCATTGGCCCCAGATGGAGGTTGCTGAGTGGATCCCTGTCAAGGCGCATGAGGCAGTCGGTCTCACTGTCTCCTCTCCTCTCACTTAAAAATGAATAAATTAATTAATAAATTAATAAATAAAAATCATGAATGATAGATGAGGAAGTGGGAAGATATCTGATCATTTCAGGGGTCTCAAACTCGCGGGCCGCATGCGGCCCGCCGAACAATTTTGTGCGGCCCGCAGACTAATCCATGAAGTTCAAAATATTTTGGATAAAATTAAGTAAGCCGGTGAATTAGTCTGCGGGCTGCACAAAATTGTTCGGTGGGCCTCGAGTTTGAGACCCCTGTGAACCAGAAGGGAAGTTGAGAAATAAGAAGGTAGTTGTGATGGATTATGTAGTTAAGGGAGTATTGTTTTTATTTTTATTTTTATTCATTTATCTATTTATTTTTTACAGGGACAGAGAGAGAGTCAGATAGAGAGATAGATAGGGACAGTCAGACAGGAACGGAGAGAGATGAGAAGCATCAATCATCAGTTTTTCGTTGCGACACCCTAGTTGTTCATTGATTGCTTTCTCATATGTGCCATGACCGCGGGCCTTCAGCAGACTGAGTAACCCCCCCCCCCCCCCCCCCCCCCGCTCGAGCCAGTGACCTTGGGTCCAAGCTGGTGAGCTTTGCTCAAACCAGATGAGCCCATGCTCAAGCTGGTGACCTCAGGGTCTCAAACCTGGGTCCTTCCGCATCCCAGTCCGATGCTCTATCCACTGCGCCACCACCTGGTCAGGCGGGAGTATTGTTTTTAAATGAGTCATTTCAGTATATTAGAGAGCCATTAACTGGTTTGTTTTTTAAATTACTGTATTATTGATGTATTTGATAAATAAAATAACAAGCAATACATAAGCTACAAATGAAGAAAAGTATAAGTGAATTGCTCTCCATCTTTTTTCTCTTTATTCCCAGTCTCATTATTAACAATTTCTTGTGTACATGAACATAGTTGTGCAACCATCACCACTATCTGTCTCCAGTACTCTTCATTTTCCTAAACAGAAAGTCGGTACTGTTAAACAATAACTGCCCATTCCTCCCATTCCCCAGTTCATAGCAACCACTATTCTTTTTGTCTTTATTAATTTGACTACTGTAGGTATTGAATATAAGTTGAATCATACAATATTGTCCTTCTGTGCCTGGTTTATTTCACTTACCATATGTCTCTTCAAGGTTCATCTATATTATGGTATGTGTTAGAATTTCTTTTTTTAAGACTGAATAATGTTGCATTGTATTATATACGAGATGCTTATATATATAATTACATTCTTTTTACTCAATGTGTTTGTTCTATTCTTTAAAATTTTTTTCTGGTAAGAGAAAATAACCAAATTTAATATATACACATGTTACAAAATAAATAAATAAAGTTCTTTAGATAGTTAAGAGAGGAGTTAAAAGTTTCTTGAGCTTGTGGCTAGTGTTGCCTTTAGCTCAAAACAATCTGCATGCAACAGAGGGACATCTTGGGGTGACCCGTTCTGAACCCGACTGGTTCTCACTGCTTGTCACTGCCTGCTGTCTGCCTTCTGCTCTCTAACTTGACTGAGATGTTGTCTCAGAGCTACTTCTGGCCAATGCTAGGTCTTGCCTCTCTTCTAGATACCAGACTTCTCTGCGCAATGGGCTTAAAGAGGCCCTTTTGTCGGGGGGGGGGGGGCTTCTGTGCTGGGACGTTGCATGCGGAAGTCTGCCTCTCTGCCTCCCCCTCTGCCTCCCTGCTTCTCACTTCAGAAAAATACAAAAAAAAAAAAGAAAGCCTGACTTGTGGTGGCGCAGTGGATAAAGCGTCGACCTGGAAATGCTGAGGTCGCCGGTTCGAAACCCTGGGATTGCCTGGTCAAGGCACATATGGGAGTTGATGCTTCCAGCTCCTCCCCCCTTCTCTCTCTCTGTCTCTCTCTCCTCTCTCTCCCTATCTGTCTCTCTCTCCTTTCTAAGAATGAATGAATGAATGAATAAATAAATAAATAAATAAATAAAAAGAAAATGAAAAACAATATTAAACTTGTAACTATCCTTTTTTTCTTTTGTTTTTTTAATTCAATGAGAAGAGGGGAGGCAGAGACAGACTCCCACATGTGCCCCGACAGGGATCCACCTGGCAAGCCCACGAAGGGGCAGTGCTCTGCCCATCTGGGGTGTTGCTCCATTGCTCAGCAACTGGGTTCTTAGTGTCTGAGGTGGAGACCATGGAGTCATCCTCAGTGCCCACGGCTAATTCACTCTCAAGCCATGGCTTCAGGAGAGGAAGAGAGAGAGAGAAGTGAGAGGGGGAGTGGTGGGGAAGCAGATCCATGCTTCTCCTATGTGCCCTAACCAGGAATCGAACGTGGGACATCCACACACTGGGCTGGCGCTCTACCACTGAGCCAGCTGCCCTGGGCCATCGCTGTAATTTCATAAAGATATTTTCATTATTAGCCTAACCAAGCAGTGACTCAATGGTTAGAGTGTCGGACTGGGATGTGCAGGACCCAGGTTCAAAACCCCGAGGTTGCCGGCTTGAGCGCGGGCTCATCTGGTTTGAGAAGACTCACCAGCTTGAGTCCAAGGTTACTGGCTTGAGCAAGGGGTCACTCGCTCTACTGTAGCCCCCTGGTCAAGGCACATATGAGAAAGCAATCAATGAACAACTAAGGAGCCACAATTAAGAATTGATGCTTCTCATCTCTCTCTCTCTTCCTGTCTCTCTCTGTTTCTCTCTGCCCTTCCCTCTGTCTCTGACACACACACACACACACACACACACACACACACTTTAATTATTAGAAAAGCAGGAAGATAATAAGACAATAATAAAGAATAATTCCTTAATGTAGATATGTTCTATTTTAGAAAAAATAAGGACATAAGCTACTGTGTCCTTAATTTTTTTCATTCTCTGCAAACCAGTAGAAATTTCATCACAGGACAAGGCCAGAATTTGGGAACTACTGCACCAGGCCATCCTATACTAGTAGCCTGGCAGACAGGCAGGAAGAGGGAAAGGTAGAAGCATCAATTCTTTGTTGCAGCACATTAATTGTTTACTGATTGCTTTCTCATATGTCGCTTGATCAGGGTGCTCCATCTGAGCCAGAGACCCCTTGCTGAAGCCAGCAATCATGGGGTCATGCTATGATCCCACACTCAAGCTGGTGACCTCAGGGTTTTTAACCTGGATTCTGTGTGTCCCAGGCCAACACTCTACCCACTGCACCACTGCCTGGTCAGGCATTGGAAATTTTTCTTTACTTAGATTGAGAAAAAAGTCAGGGCACAGTATCCAACTGTGACAGCTGATCGGCTGACATTATATAAGTTTTATGAAAATTAATTCTTCTAAGTTTTTTTTTTGTAAATGTATAAATTTACAACTCCTGGTTTCAGATATGCATTGTTGGTGATGGCAATTATGTTGCAATGTCAAATGGTACCCTGGTTAATAATTGTTTTCTTACAAGTTATCCTTTCTTACTCTTTGTAGCATCTCTCTTACCCATTAGATTATAATTTTGTTTTAGATTTATTTATTCATTTTTAGAGAGAGAGGAGAAAGAGAGAAGGAGGAGAGGAGCAGGAAGCATCAACTCCCATATGTTTTTTGACCAGGCAAGCCTAGGGTTTTGAACCGGTGACCTCAGCTTTCCCGGTTGATGCTTTATTCACTGCGCCACCACAAGTCAGGCATTAGAGAAGTAAAAGGTGTGGAGAGATAAAAGTTTAACCATATAATTACCAAGGTAAATTTGTTAAAAGAATCAGACCTTGGCCGGTTGGCTCAGTGGTAGAGCGTCAGCGTGGCATGTAGATGTCCCAGGTTTGATTCCCAGTCAGGGCACACAGAAGAAGCACCCATCTGCTTCTCTACCCCTCCTCCTTCTCTCTCTCTCTCTCTCTCTCTCTCTCTCTCTCCTCTCTCTCTTCTCCTTCTGCAGCCATGGCTAGATTGGTTTCTATTGAATTGGCCTTGGGCACTGAGGATGGCTCCGTGGCCTCTGCCTCAGGCACTAAAAAACATGGCTCCATTGCTGAGCATCTGAGCAATAGCCACAGATGGGCAGAGCATGGCCCCTGGTGGGCTCGCTGGGTGAATCCTGGTCATGGCACGTGTGGGAGTCTGTCTGCCTCCCCTCCTCTTACTAAAATAAAGGAAAAAAAGAATCAGTATGATATATTCTTACCTTTTTTTTTTTTCCCAGAGACAGAGAGAGTCAGAGAGAGGGACAAACAGAGAGAGATGAGAAGCATCTATCATTAGTTTTTCGTTGCGACACCTTAGTTGTTCATTGATTGCTTTCTCATATGTGCCTTGACAGTGGGCTACAGCAGGCCGAGTAACCCTTTGGGTTCAAGCTGGTGAGCTTTGCTTAAACCAGATGAGCCTGCGCTCAAGCTGGCGACCTCGGGGTCTCGAACCTGGGTCCTCCGCATCCCAGTCCGACGCTCTATCCACTGCGCCACTGCCTGGTCAGGCAGTATGATAAATTCTAAATGTTCAATGGAAATGTTTTGGGAATTAATTTGTTTGAACCAGCCACTCTAGTATTTCCTTTTATGGATGTAAAAAATAGTTGTCTTCTGCTAATACTTATTGAAGATAAAAGGAATAATCAGCCATTTTTGGCTTCAAGGTAGACCAAG
Organism: Saccopteryx bilineata; assembly: GCF_036850765.1. Lineage (NCBI taxonomy): Eukaryota > Metazoa > Chordata > Mammalia > Chiroptera > Emballonuridae > Saccopteryx > Saccopteryx bilineata. Next base: position 160,950,125 of record NC_089492.1, on the reverse strand, counting down.
GTTGGCAGACAGTCAACAAAATATCAGAAAGTTGATTCATAGTCAGCATCATGAAACATAGACAAGAAATGAAACATTTAAATCTTATTTTTTAATAAAACAATTGTTTTTTAAGTGAGAGAAGGGAGATGGTGAGACAGACTCCCACATGTGCTCAGAGCAGGATCCCCTTTGGGGCTGATGGCTTGGGCCAGCCGAACTGTCCTCAGCACCTCAGGCTGTTTGGACCAACTGAGCTATTCTTAGTGCCTGGGGCCAACACTCGAACCAGTCGAGCCACTGGCTGCAAGAAGGGAAGAGAGAGAGAGAACAGGGACAGAGAGGAACATGGATCTGTTCTCGTATGTTCCCTGACTGGGGATCGAACTGGCAACCTCTGCACTTTAGGATACTACTCTTATCTGGCAAGGACTAAATTTGTTTTTAAAGAGTTTTCAATCTAGCCAAGGAAAAGACTTGGATTATGAGATAAGAGTTTCAATAAATGAGAAGAGGAAGGTAATTTTAAATGGAAGGAATAGTATGAGCAATTTTTTTCAAATCCATTAGTGAAATAGCTTGGCTTTGTATTATGCATGAACAGAGTTTTGGTTATAGAGTTTGTGCAGAGTTTGTGCAGGGAGAAGGAAGGAGATGGGGAACAGATGTGAATAAGTCTGGTGAGCTAGAGACCTTTGATGCTAGGAAACTCGAATAAGTCAGTAGCTTTGTGAGCACTGAATGTGAGAGGGTTTTGGAGCCCAGTGTGTGTTTTTACTTGCCCGCCGGGTGCAAGCTAGGATTAAAGATGATGGCCCACCAGTTTTTGGCTCCGTTATTTCTTTACCGACTGTCCGAATCCATTGCAAACCTGCATGGGCCAGGCAACTGTGATGGTGGCCCTGGCTACTGGCTTTACATTTGGCGTAGTCTGTGGCAGGATTCGATACAGATTGGCAAGGAGCCACCACCACCTTTGAGCGGTGGAGTAGAGGACTGGCTGCTGTTATGTTTCCCCATGGCTGTCCTTTTGGGGATCATAAGCTGGTGACTTTTACAGCCATGCATGAGGAAACTGAGAGCTCTGTGGAAGAGGCTGCCTGGGACCTGCAAACCGAGCAGTGGAAGGAGCTGGAGCAAACAAAAGTGGCAGAAACAGGTGCTGACCCTGGAGCTGGAGGAAGTGCTGGAGGAGGAGGTTGACCAGGTTTGCGAGATTCACCTGGTAATGGAGCAGCTACTGGAGAAGGAATCACAGGTTCATGAGTTGCAGATTGCCCTGGATGTTGTGGAGAGCCAGCAGCGGCAGGAGGCCAGGGCTGAGGCTGAGGCTGAGGCTGAGGCCGGGTCCGGAGCTGCAAGGTCTGCGGAGCAGAAGGCGACAGCAGCCCGGGGCTCGAGCCCGGCAGCCGGAGCTGGTGTTTTCAGTTTCTCTTTGGAGGATGAGGAGAATCGGGCTGGAGTTGTTATCCGCAGTCTCTAGAAGGTGAAAGCCCAGCTGGAAGCAGCACCTACTACAGCCCTGGTAGGTCTGCGATTTTGGGACATAGGGCTGAACGCCATCATGCCTGCCAGAGCAGAGATGGAAATGCTGTCTGCCATTGCCACGTGCTACTCTTTGGGACAGTGTAAGACCTGCCAGGTTGGCAGGGATGAAGGGGGTGGCTGATGCCCCATGTGCGTGGACTGATTTCCTGGACTAACCACCGGAGTGGGCATTGGCTCCTTTGTTGGATGGACTTACAGATTTTGGACAATGTGAAATACCCTGATGGGGGTGGGAGGTGGCTTCGCTGGAAGCACTCCCCTGCCCCGGGAAGCTTTTCCCATAGGCTGAGGACATTTTGCGCTTTTGGCAAAGTGCTCAGATACTGATGAAGTGTACCTTTGTGATTGTTGAAACTGTATGATTTGTGCTGTTGTAATTTGTGTAATGTGCCTAATTTTCTTGCACAGGGATGCCGGTGGTGTAGATTGTGGGTAGTAAAGTGAGCATAGGGGTGGATTGTTGGGCAGATAAAATATATTATGCTCACTTTGTTAAAGATGGCGCTGCCCAGGTGGAGTGGAGGCTGTCTCCCAGGTAATATTAATGTGTGTTGGGGGCGGGCTGTGGGCAGGCAGAATCCTTGTAGCCTGGGGCTTGGTTTTGGGATTAAACCTTTCCCACCCTTTTTGATGTGGGGTGGTACAATCACATCATGTCTCTGATAAGTGATTTTGTATTAGAAACTTCCCTATTTTGTATATTGGATTAAAGGTTTTGATTTCTACACTATAAAATGGGGGCAGATTTGGAGCTTGCTCTCTCGGTTCCTGAAATTAGCATTAGAGCAGAGAGCCGGTTAGAGAGCAGAGTAAGGCCACGTGGAGGAGGCCAGGAGAAGCAGCCAAGATGGCGGAGTGTTGAATGAGAGGCCAGTTTGTGCAGAGTTTGTGCAGGGAGAAGGAAGAAAATGGGGAACAGGTGAATAAGTCTGGTGAGCTAGAGACCTTTGATTCTAGGAAACTTGGATAAGTCAGTAGCTTTGTGAGCACTGAATGTGAGTGGGTTTTGGAGCCCAGTGTGTGTTTTTACTTGCCCGCCGGATGCAAGCTAGGATTAAAGATGATGGCCCACCAAAACAAACAAACAAACAAAAACAACAAAAAGGCCCTGGCTGGTTGGCTCGGTGGTAGAGCGTCGGCCTGGCGTGCAGAAGTCCCGGGTTCGATTCCCGGCCAGGGCACACAGGAGAAGCGCCCATCTGCTTTTCCATCCCTCCCCCTCTCCTCCTTCTCTGTCTCTCTCTTCCCCTCCCGCAGCCTAGGCTCCATTGGAGCAATAGATGGCCCGGGCGCTGGGGATGGCTCCTTGGCCTCTGCCCCAGGCGCTAGAGTGGCTCTGGTTGCGACAGAGCGACGCCCCGGATGGGCAGAGCATCGCCCCCTGGTGGGCATGCTGGGTGGATCCCGGTTGGGCGCATGCGGGAGTCTGTCTGCCTCCCCGTTTCCAGCTTCAGGGGGAAAAACAAAAACAACAACAACAAAAAAACACCCCGGAGTTTTGGTTATAATCAACTTTTAAAAACATTTTGCTGATTAAATGATATGTGCATAGTTATTATTCTGTATAGTTATTATGTATAAGCAATTAAATCACTAATGTAAATCTCTGTACTTAATGTTATTGTAGGCAGACCATTTTCTGAGGTCAGGTGAAAAGAAACAGTTGACTTGAAGTTTAAGAGTTCTTTGAAGACCAGAGTTCTCAAGTGATTGGGCCTCTGATTTTTTGGCAGCTTAGATGTTTCACAGACCTTCTAGATGTTAGGAAGGAGAACAGAGCAAGGCAGTTCTGACACTGGAAGAACTAAGAATCATAAAACCTTTTTTTCCTCTCCATTTTCAGAGGCCAAAGTTAAAAAGGAAGAAACTATTGTCGTATGTATCTTAATTTAGATTACTGGTTTAAATAGATGGCATTCACTTCTTAGACTCACCTGTCATATACTAATGTAGAAGGAAAGAAGATGGAAGAAAACAACTATCAGTGAAATATTTGACTTGCTCTGTCAGAGGTACTACAAACAGAATATATTATTTATATTTATTTAAAGATATGGAAATTAAGGCTTGCTGACATAATTTTACCCAAGGTCATGACCCAGTTAGTTGTTGAGGTAGAATTTGAATTCATGTTGGTGTGGGTCCGATTTCCATTTTCTTTCTGCTATCCCATCCTTTGAAAGGAACGAGAACTCTGGCCAGTGGATCTGAGATGGGACTCTCCTTAGCACCTTAGGGGGACAGATTATATTATTTATTTGATATCCCTCTTTTCACCAACATTTTTATATTGGTGAAATAAGGGTAAACTAAAGTAAATGTTACAAAAGAGCTGTGGTAAAGGTTGTTTAAGACTCTGTAATGTAGCCTGACCAGGCAGTGGCACAGTGGATAGAGCATCATACTGGGACATAGAGGACCCAGGTTTGAAACCCCGAGGTCACCAGCTTGAATATGGGCTCATCTGGTTTGAGCACAGCTCATCAGCTTGAACCCAAGGTTGCTGGCTTGGGCAAGGAGTCACTTGGTCTGTTGTAGCCCCCTAATCAAGGCACATATGAAAAAGCAATCAGGCCTGACCTGTGATGGCGCAGTGGATAAAGCATCGACCTGGAAATGCTGAGGTCGCTGGTTTGAAACCCTGGGCTTGCCTGGTCAAGGCACATATGGGAGTTGATGCTTCCAGCTCCTCCCCCTGTCTCTCTCTCTCTGTCTCTCCCTCTCTCTCTCCTCTCTAAAAATGAATAAAAAAAAAAAAAAAAGAAAAAAAAAAGAAAAAGCAATCAATGAACAACTAAGGAGCCGCAATGAAGAATTGATGCTTCTCATCTCTCTCCCTTCCTGTCTATTTGTCTCTGTCTGTCCCTGTCTCTGTCTGTCTCTCTCTCTCTCTGTCTCTCTGTCTGTCACACACACAACAAAAGACTAATGTAAATTCACTGAAGATGGACTTCGTTAACAAGGAATGAGAGTAAAAGAGTCCTTCTCCTTCATGACTTAGATCATTGCATCTAGGGGACCAAAAATATTTGGAAGTAATTGATAGCAGAGAGAGAAGCAGATAATTTGAAGCATGGGGGAAGTTGAGGCTGGATAGGGGTGATTTTATTTTATTTATTTAGTTGTGTGTTTTTTTAACAGGAGAAAATGTTCAGAATTTATTACGGATGTACATGTGGGGATGCCATAAGAATATGAGACCCAAAGATGATTAGATAGTTGAGTTTTATTTTACTATGCCATTTTGGACAAAGGAGAAGAGGCAGGGGTCTGGGAATTCAAAGGAAACGTAAGCAATTCACAGGTAGACAATGTCAATGTAAAAAAGATTCCAAACCTGTAAAACTTTTTTTTTTTTTTAAATTTTTCTGAAGCTGGAAACGGTGGAGAGACAGTCAGACAGACTCCCGCATGCGCCCGACCGGGATCCACCCGGCACGCCCACCAGGGGCAACGTTCTGCCCACCAGGGGGCGATGCTCTGCCACAACCAGAGCCACTCTAGCGCCTGGGGCAGAGGCCAAGGAGCCATCCCCAGCGCCCGGGCCATCCTTGCTCCAATGGAGCCTTGGCTGCGGGAGGGGAAGAGAGAGACAGAGAGGAAGGAGGGGGGGGGGTGGAGAAGCAAATGGGCGCTTCTCCTATGTGCCCTGGCCGGGAATCGAACTTGGGTCCCCCGCACGCCAGGCCGACGCTCTACCACTGAGCCAACCGGCCAGGGCTAAAACATTGTTTTTAAAGCAAGAGACAGGCAGGCAGGGCAGACATAAATATTAATGATAATTCAAGTTAAAAATTATCTAAACTTTCTGCAAGCAGGTGAAGTTTTATTTTAAAGATACTTAAGCTTAAATCAGTTGTGCTTCTTTTCCTATAGTCAGTCTCTTCCTCCTTCATAATGATTTAAAAAAAGGGTTAAATACTTAGTTTCTTGTTGAGGAATTGCTGTTGTGAGAATACTGACTTTCTATCAAGGTTAACTTCTGCAACAGCCCCTAGAATACCTAACTACCCCTCAGGTGAAGTCTAGTCCCTTTCTTTCCTGTATAGTTACATAGAAACCAGCTGCCTTATGGGATTATTAACCGAATTAAATAGAAAACTACTAATTATTCTTCATTCCTTTTTTTTTCCTTGTATTTTCCTCCTATTTTTTCCTTTTAATTTATTCATTCAAAAAATAATTACAAAAGCCTGCCATGTGTTGGGCATGGTCCTAGTTGCTGAGAATTCAACTGTAAACAAAATGACAAAAATCCTTTCCTTCGTAAGGCTTAAATACTTCAGTGTCCACTTACATTCACACTTTTTAAGAATATAGAACATACCTGACCTGTGGTGGCACAGTGGATAAAGCATTGACCTAGATTGCTGAGGTTGCTGGTTTGAAACCCTGAACTTGCCTGGTCAAGGCACATATGGGAGTTCCTGCTCCTCCCCTTCTTCTCTCTCTCTCCCTCTGTCCTCACTAAAATAAATAAATAAAATGAAATGAATCAAAATTATACTTATTTAAAAAAATATGGAAGTCCTGGGTTCAATTCCCTGACAGGGCACACAGGAGAAGCGCCCATCTGCTTCTCCGCCCTTCCCCCTCTCTCTCTTTCTCTCGTACCCTCCCGCAGCCAAGGCTCCATTAGAGCAAAGTTGGCCCAGGCACTGAGAATGGCTCCATGGCCTCCATCTTAGGTGCTAGAATGGTTCCGATTGCAGTGGAGCAACACCCCAGAAGGGCCAAGCATTGTCCTCTGGTGGGCATGCTGGGTGGATCCTGGTCGGGTGCATGTGGGAGTCTGTATGTCTGCCTCTCTACCCTGCTTCTCACTTCTGGGGAAAAATAAATAAATAAATAAATAGTGGCATTAACTTGCAGCCATTGGCTTCAGTATACATTGATGATTGTTGATTGAGTCCATGTTTACTATGATGGTTGCCAGAAGTTGATTTTTTTTTTTTTTTTCCATTTTTCTGAAGCTGGAAACAGGGAGAGACAGTCAGACAGACTCCCGCATGCGCCCGACTGGGATCCACCCGGCACGCCCACCAGGGGCGACGCTCTGCCCACCAGGGGCGACGCTCTGCCCACCAGGGGGCGATGTTCTGCCCCTCTGGGGCGTCGCCATGTTGCGACCAGAGCCACTCTAGCGCCTGAGGCAGAGGCCACAGAGCCATCCCCAGCGCCCAGGCCATCTTTGCTCCAATGGAGCCTTGGCTGCGGGAGGGGAAGAGAGAGACAGAGAGGAAAGCGCGGCGGAGGGGTGGAGAAGCAAATGGGCGCTTCTCCTGTGTGCCCTGGCCGGGAATCGAACCCGGGTCCTCCGCACGCTAGGCCGACGCTCTACCGCTGCAGAAGTTGATTTTTTAATTCTGTCATTCCTTACAGATTTATTAGTTGTCATTTGATTATAAGGCAGGGCTTTCCCTTCCCCCTATTTATTTATTTACTTATATCAGTATGTATTCATGGATTGCTATTTTATTTATATTTATTTAGAAAATTAAATTTAATAGGGTGACATTGATCAACAAGAGTAAATAGGTTTGGGTAAACATCTCCACATATAGATTGCTATTTTACTCAGGGTTTTTTTAATACTTTATTATTTATTTTGACACTTGTGCATTTCATAGGTTTGGCCACTGAAACGCCTTGAAAGTTGTGCCTGTTATTCTTTGAGCACTTTTTTACTTTATAGTACATGTTCCAAGTTCTTTACTCTTTTTCCTGGCATGGAATCAACCATATGTCCATGAAGTCCTGGTTTCTTTTAGAAACCAAGGCATAGATATTAGATACTGGGATATTATTACTTTTAGGTCTTTTCAGTTGAGAAATTTATAGTCATAGGTACATACATGAATACATACATGTGCACACACATTCATCACTATGCTTTCTGTATATAACTGAGTTCATACCAAGACTTTCAATTATAAACTCCACCACAGGGTTTATTCTAGCTTTCCCCTTTTCTGCAGTTATAACTTCCTAAGTCTGTATATTTCAAGGGTAGTATTAATGAGATTTACATTGTGAGTTTGAATATAAACTCACAATGTGAGTTGGACTATAAAAGAGAGGAGTCAAGGGTGACTCAAGGTTTTTTGGTTGAAAAAGGCCCTAGAAATAAAGCCATTTATTTGCTTGGATGGAGAAGAAGACTCTAGGAAGAGACAGTTTGGAGGAAGAGATCAGAGTTTCACCTTGTGAGTCTTAGCTGTATATTAGACACCTAAGAAGAGATGTTGAGTTAGCAGTTGTATATTTGAGTTGTAGTTCAAAGAAGAAAGAGTTCCAGGCTGAAATATAAATTACTTCAAAACAATCCAATTACATTTCCTTAATAACTTATTACAATGGAAGCAGCAAGTGTGTGTTGTAGAAACTTTGAATATAGGCAAGCAAATGGGAAAAAAATAGAAATCAGTACTATTAAAACTTAATTACAGGCTCTGGTCGGTTGGCTCGGTGGTGGAGCGTCGGCCTGGCGTGCGGAGGTCCCGGGTTCGATTCCTGGCCAGGGCACACAGGGGAGGCTCCCGCCTGCTTCTCTGCCCCTCCCCCTCTCCTTCCTCTTTCTCTCTTCCCCTCCCGCAGCTGAGGCTCCATTGGAGCAAAGGGTGGCCCAGGCGCTGGGGATGGCTCCTTGGCCTCTGCCCCAGGCGCTAGAGTGGCTCTGGGCGCCCCCGGATGGGCGGAGCGTCGCCCCCTGGTGGGGGTGCCAGGTGGATCCCGGTGGGGCGCATGCGGGAGTCTGTCTGACTGCCTCCCCGTTTCCAGCTTCAGAAAAATACAAAAAAAAAAACCCAAACTTAATTACATATCCTTTCTGATCTCTTTTACAGACTTATTTTCCTAGTGTGAGATCATTCTCTGATCACTTTTTTCAATTGGTGATTTCATCTAATTCCAGACCACATTCATATTTCTTCAGTTGATCCAAAAATGTCGTTTATAGCAGTGGTCCCCAACCCCCGGGCCGCAGACTGGTACCGGTCTGTGGGCCATTTGGTACCGGTCCGCAGAGAAAGAATAAATAAGTTACATTATTTCCATTTTATTTATATTTAAGTCTGAACGATGTTTTATTTTTAAAAAATGACCAGAATCCCTCTGTTACATCCGTCTAAGACTCACTCTTGACGCTTGTCTCAGTCATGTGATGATACATTTTATCTGTCCCACCCTAAAGGCTGGTCTGTGATAATATTTTCTGACATTAAACCGGTTTGTGGCCCAAAAAAGGTTGGGGACTACTGGTTTACAGCTGGTTAGTCCAAACCTGTATCCAATTTTCAAATTAATTACATCAGATTGTTATGTCCCTGGAGTCTCTTAAACTCTTCAGTATATTTTATGTCATTGATTTGTTGATGAGACTGGCCCATTGTCCTGCAGAATATCTTACCTCCTGAATTTGTCTGGTTCCTTCTTTGTAGTGTTATTAGCTCTTTTTATTTTATTTTATTTTTTCAATTTTAAAGACGTCACTTTGCCGTTTATTAACTGACCAGATTACAAAAATAACCATGGTAAATACCTTAGTTCATCCTTCTGATAAATGTGTTTATCTGGTCTTCCCTTTTGCCAGCATCTCCACCTTCTACAAAGTAGGTGGTCTTTTTCTTCATTCCACCACGTGGAGAAGATAATTTGAAGGGCCACAGGAAGCTGTTTACCTCTTTGAAGTGTTTTCCAACAGTATGGATCTCATAAATTAGATCCTCCATTCAGATGATGCCATATTTACCAACAAATCAAGCAATCAATGTGTTATCTGTCAGAGCAATTCGTTTTTTGTTGATTTTGCCATAACCACACCTGTAGATCAGTTCATTTATTGACTTTGGGTTTGGGTACCCCCACGCAATACATGGTTCCACAATGCTCAGTTTGTTAATCAAAGCCTTGTTTAGCTTCATGAAGGTGCTGTTGGAGATCTGGCGCAGCACAGAAGCTGCAGCACCTTACAGACCTTTGGGCCCACACCACTGATACCTCTGATCTGATGACAAATGCCAATTTGGGTTCCGCAGGTACATAGAAGTTGCCAGCTTTTCTCACTATCCTAGCCATTCAAATCTCAGTTCTGTACTTCTGCCTGCACTCTTCTGAGTACTTAGCTTTTTCATGGATGAGCTTCCTCCTGGCCTTTCAGAGTATCTTCTGGTCAGACTTCTTTCTCAGGTGCTTGATCTTTAGCTCTGTGAAATTCCTTCACTTTTTCTTCAGGGTTTCTGGCACAGCAAGAACCTTATTCTCTTCTGCACCCTCCATGGAAACATCTGTCTGTATAAAAGCATTTTTATGGCTTCTTGTTAGCCACAGAATGAAGGCTAAAACTTTGTGGCTCATTATTTAAGTCCCCCCAAAATATGTCATTTTTGGCTTTTCTCACACTGTTCTTCCACTCAAACTGTCCTGTTCAGACAAGAGAAATAGACAGTGGTTGTGAACGTAGACTCTGGAGCCAGACTATCTGTATTTAAATCCCAGCTTTTTTACTTATCACTTCATTCATCTTGGGAATGGAGATACAGCAGCACCAATCTTAAAGGGTTGTGTTGTAAGGGCATGAATTAATATTTGTATCATCTTTGGAACAGTTCCTAGCACACAGAAAGTGATGAGCAAGTTTTTGTTAAATAAATTAAAAATCCTAGCCAAAATTTTTCCTTTCTCTTAAACAAGATACTCATTGTATGGACCTCTTCAGCACTTTGCTCATGACTTGTTCTCACTGGAGTACCCTTCCCCTTCCTTTCTGCTTATGAAAATTTAAATTCATCAAATATTTAATATTAATTAATTGAGCAACTATCAGATGAATTAATCAATGAGGATGTGGCAGGAAACACAGAATCCCAGCCTTCAGGGAGTTTATACCCTAATGGAGGATGCGGACAAGTACACTACAGTGTGACAAGTGTTGACAGCTAAGTTCAGGGTTCACTGAACCTGCAGTCTTGTGGAGTTGAGGGAAGCTTCAGGGATGACATGAGATGTAAGCTGAGGTTTGAGGAAAGAAAAGCAATTAACCTATTGAAATGGGCGACAAATGGAGTGAAAATGATGGGGCGGGGAGATGAGAACAAAGTGTTGTTCAGCAAACAGGAGCTCTAAGGAAGAGGGACTAAAGTTGAAGTGAGCAAGAACTAAGGTATAGACCAGTGTTTCCCAACCTTTTTTCCCAACCTTTTTTCCCCACCTTAACCTTTCTAAAATTTTTATGTCCCCCCTATGTAACATACATAATTTTTAACATTAAAAAATTGATTTGTTCACTTAATAAACATATATGGCCTGACCTGTGGTGGCGCAGTGGGTAAAGTGTCGACCTGGAACCCTGAGGTCCCGTCCCCGGTTCAAAACCCCGGGCTTATCTGGTCAAGGCACATATGGGAGTTGATGCTTCCTGCTCCTCCTCTGTCCTCTCTATCTCTTTCCTCTCTCTCTAATAATAAAAATGAATAAATAAAATTTAAAAAAATAAAAAAAATAAACATAAATGATAGGTTCTAGGAAGAAATCACTATAAAATTGTTAACAAAACACAGTAAGTAAAATTTCAAAACATATAATGAAAAACAGAAATTGAAATTCCAAATATTTTAATACAGATTTTTCTATATTAATTTATTATTTTAATTTAGTGTGATCCTTGCGCTTGATGCTTGCTGCACAGAGATTTTATATTAGGTTCCAATTTGGTTAGCTTTAGTCTCAAGTCTCCACGTTGTGTTATATCCAGCCGATTTCTTTTTTTTACCAGTAAATCATTTACAGCACTAAATCCACATTCAGCTAAAAATGAAGATGGAAACGGTAGCAATAGTTTTCTTGCACATTTGGTTGAATTTGGGTGTTTGATTTCTGTTTCCTCACAAAGCCATGCCATCGCTCCTTTGATATTAAATAAAGCTTTAACTGACTCATCATTTTGCAATTCTGCGAGTTCTTCTTGATACTTCATATTTGATGTATCAGACAAATCCACTAACATTGGCTGCATCATCCATGTTGGGAAATCAATTTGTTTTAAATCAGAAAATCTTTCTTTTAAATCAGCCGATAGAATATTCAAATGATTGACAATAACAAGTAAAGCGGTATCAGTTACTTCACATTTTTGGAGCCAATGAAACTGTTTAAAGTTTTTGTTGTTAATATGTTTCTGACATAACTCAATATTGGTAATGAAACCAAATATCTTTGCTTTTGCATCGACAAGAGTTTTATTTGTTCCTTGGAGTTGCTTATTTAATATATTTAGTTTTTCAAAGATATCAGCTAAATAACTCACAAATGCTTTACCATCTATTGTTAACAGATACTTCATTTCAGGTTTGTCGCTTAAAAAATCACTAAGAGTATCAAACAGTTCCATAAATCTTTTCAAACAGTTTCCTTTAGATAGCCATCTTACTTCAGTATGAAGTAAAAGTCTCACATGGTCTTCATTTTGTTCTTCACAAAATAGCTTGAAAAGACGCTCACATTTGGCACTAGCTTTAATAGCATTAACACACTTTATTACTGTATGTAATACTTCATTCAGAACAGGCGAGATGTTTTTAGCTACCAAGTTTTCCCTATGAATAACACAATGCACAAGAATCATTTCTGGATTTGCATCTTTCATCAATTTTAAGCAGCCATCTTTCTTGCCCATCATATTGGGAGCACCATCTGCAGCACAAGATGTTATATTTTTCATTGGTATATCATTGACATCTAAGTAGTTTTTTAGCTTATTATATATATCTTTGGAGGTAGTGGTGCTTTCTAATCTTTTACAGAACAACATTTCTTCAGCAAAATGTCCTTTATCAATATATCTTAACGTAAGTTATCAATACTGCCTCACTGTCTCTCAAAGTTGATTCATCCATTTGCAAGGAGAATTTTCTTGTTTTCAGCTTTTCAATAAGTTGTTTTTCAATATCCTCACTCATTTCGTCTATTCTTTTGCTAACAGAATTGTTACTGAGTGGCATAGCTTTTACATCTTTGTCATCTTTTTCAAGAACTGTTTTAAGAAATGCTGATATTGACAGTTTTATTAAATTCTCTCCTATAGTGTGATTTTCTCCAGTTTTAGCGATGAATAAAGAAATTTGATAACTAGCCTCAAGAACACGATTATTAGTTGAAGTATGAGCAGTAAATAGAGACTTTAATGTTCTTTTTTCAAAATTTTTCTTTAAAGTTTTAAAGTAACTCAAATCTGAATTAATATGAGCACTATGTTTCGCCTTCAAATGCGCCTCAAGACGACCTTGTTTCATTGATTTGTTGGTCAAGCATTGCTGGCATAAAAGACAAAAAGGAATCCGCTCATCATGAACAGTGGGTATGAACTCAAATTTTAAATATTCCTCTGAATATTGACGAGTTTTTTTTCTTGCTTGCATCACTCATTTTACTATGGGCTATAAGAAATAAAAATAAGATCAATTAAAAACTAATATTAAAATATGTGTTAAAACATATTCAATGTGACATAGAGTAAATGTATACTAAAAATTCGTATTTATTTAAATGTATATAACACATTTACTGCACTACCACTGCAAATCAAAAGGTATCTATATTTTTTCCACTTGACAAAATTTTCTGGAAAGTTATGCTTCTAAAATTAAAATTGTCGTGCATGCACTATTATAGCCCCAATAATATTTATAAAATATTAGTGCTTTCTAGCCCCGATGCAAGAACTACTTAATAAAGAGTTTAATATTGATAAAAATAAAATCAAATACTTACCAATTATATCTATGCAATATATATATGTATATTTATTAAATCAACGAGCTTTTACAACAGTTTTGACTGACACCTATTTCAAATTAACACCAACTGAATGATGTGAAACACTACAGAAGTTGCAGTGGGCCAATTAGGTGAGAATAACTGCGTTGTTTAGCGAGTTTTTAAAATGTCCGGGGTTCCCCGCGGCAGACGGCACGCTCCGCGGTGAACCCAGGATGAAGTTTACTTGAGGACGCCAATCACCCAGTTGATATTTTGGTCTCGTCAAACGAAATTATACTTAATTATTTACCGCAATTATTTAAGAATTGCATTCTTTGTTAGATTTGGCACCGATATCTAGCATTGCATTTAAATGGCCCAGGGCGAAAGAGTTAAAGTCCTGTCGAGTCCATTTTCAAATTGCCCCCCTTAACTATCGAATTGCCCCCCGTGGGGCGTGGGCCCCACATTGGGAAACACCGGTATAGATGGTTTGGATAGCATTCAGGATGCGACTTCCTCTTCTCTAAGTCCATTGCCTGTAGGCATCTTCCCAGACTACCTCAGCCAACTTGCATTCCTCCTGCGGCTGGAGTGGAGGGTTTGTATTGGGGAGAAGTGGCAATAAAATAGTTGGGGGGTAATTTGTTTGGGGGAAAAGTAGATATGAGATGGAGAGTCAGAATCTGAAATGATTTCATTTTAAAATTTTGTGGTTTTTTTCTCTGGATAAGCAGAAAACACTAGAATATTTATTCAGAATGGGTTATCATAGAAAAGGAAAATTCTTAACAGAGAGAAGGAGAGGTTTCTGAGAACTGTAATTCATTAAAGATGGAACTTTGATTTTAAAGGGGAAGAATTGAGACTGGAACAGAAGGTAAGTAAGATCCAGATCGTAAGTGGAGTCTAAGGTGTTTGGGCATTTTCCAGTAAGCCATTAAAAATCATTGATGGCCTGACCAGGCTGTGGCGCAGTGGATAGAGTGTAGACTGGGATGCAGAGGACCCAGGTTCGAGACCACAAGGTTGCTGGCTCGAGCAAGGGGTTACTTGGGCTGCTGTAGCCCCATGGTCAAGGCACATATGAGAAGGTAATCAATGAACAACTAAGGTGTGGTAACAATAAACTAATGATTGATGCTTCTCATCTCTCTCCATTCCTGTCTGTCCCTAACTATCCCTCTCTCTGACTCTCTCTCTGTCTCTGTTAAAAAAAAGAAGAAACAAAAAAAGAAATCATTGACAATTTGATGAGAAATAACTGGACAATGTTTGCATATTAGAAGATGAATTTAGCAGCAATGTAGAGAATAAGTTTGAGGGGCCCAAATCTAGAGGCAAGATAATGAGTTTGGAGGCTGTTGAAGTAGTCGTCCAGGTCAGAGGTGGTGAACCCAATAAAGAGCTACAGTAGGAAGAGAAGGAGAAGAGGGATAAATTTGATATTATTAGAGACAAAATTTGCCAGACTTAGAGATTTATCAAATGGGGGTGACAGGTAGAGAGGAGAAGGAGTCAAAAAAAGATTGCTAAAATTCTGGCTGAATACAAGAGCAGTAACAGATGGAAGAGGAGGGACATTATTAGTAAAATATTGAAAAGCTCAGGGTGCCTGTGAGACTTAGCATTGGTACAGGAAAATCAAATGTATGGACAATGGGAGTCATGGATACATAGGTGATAATAGTTAAAAGTATGAAAGTGAATGACTTTGCAGATAGCATTCCATTTTCTGTGTACTTAGCACTGTCCTTAGGCTTTTTTATTTATTTATTTATTTATTTATTTATTATTAAATGAGACCCCGGGGAGTCAGAGATAGGCTCCCGCATACACTGTGGGCCAGAATCCACCTGGCCAGCCTCCTACCAGGTGATGCTGCCCATCTGGGACATTGTTCCGTTGCTCAGCAACTGAGCTATTTTAGCACCTGAGGTGAGGCCATGGAGCCATCCTTAGTGCCCATGGGCCAACTTTGCTCAGTCTATTCTAACCATGGCTGTGGGAGGGGAAGAGAGAAAGAGAGAGATGGGGAGAGGGGTGGAGAAGCAGATGGTCGCTTCACCTGGGTGCCCTGACTGGGAATCGAGCCTGGGACTTCTGCACGCCAGGCCGACGCTCTACCACTGAGCAAACCGGCCAGGGCGGAATGGAATTATTTGACTTAAAATCTGCCTGACCAGGCGGTGGCGGTGGCGCAGTGGATAGAGCATCGGATTGGGATGCAGAGGACCCAGGTTCGAGACTCCGAGGTCGCCAGCTTGAGCACGGGCTCATCTGGCTTGAGCAAAAGCTCACCAGCTTGGTGGCTGGCTCGAGCAAGGGGTTACCCGGTCTGCTGAAGGCCCATGGTCAAGGCACATATGAGAAAGCAATCAGTGAACAACTAAGGTGTCACAACAAAAAACTAATGATTGATGCTTCTCATCTCTCCCCGTTCCTGTCTGTCCCTATCTATCCCTTTCTCTGACTCACTCTCTGTCACTATATATATATAAATAATAATAAAATAAAATTTAAAAATTGTATGTGTTTGTTTAAAAAAATATTAAAATCTATGGGTGAAAAGAGAAGAGTGCTCAGGGGAGAATACTGGAGAGCATTGACATTTAAAGAAGGATAATCACAGGCAGAGCTGCCTAACTATACATACCTATGGGTATAGTTATGGAAGAGGAGCCCAGAGAGATAGGAGGAAAATTAGGAGAATAGTTTTGATAGAAACTGAAGGAGGAATTACTGTAACAGATGATTCTGTGTTCCAAAAGCCAAAAAGAAAATAACATTAAAAAAAAAAATCTCTATTGGGGCTGGGGCTGGTTGATTCAATGGATAGAGTATCAGCCTGGCATGTGGACATCCTTGGTTCCATCCCCAGTCAGGGCACACAGGAGAAGCAACCATCTACTTCTCTCTCTTCCCTTCTCTACATCTTCCTTTCCTCCAGCCAGTGGCTAGATTGGTTCGAGCGTTGGCCACAGAGGAGGGTTGCTGGGTTGATCCTAGTCGGGGCACATGCGGAAGTCTGTCTGTCTTTTGCCCCGCCTCTCGCTTAGAATAAACAAACAAACAAATAAATAATCTCCATTGGGTTTTAATAAATTGGAATTTAGTGGTAACTTGGGTAATTGCTGTTTGGAGCGATGGTAATATACCGTGAGATAGCGTAATTTATGTAAAGTTTTAGCATGGCAGACTGCATTTTTTAAGTACAGGGAAAAAAGGTAGCTTCTGTATTTATGGAGTTAATAGGAGTTAAAATGGAGTCAGCAAATACAGAAAACTCTTTCAGATTTCTGATTCTGAAAGACCTTAACTGACTCATATAAGTTGTTTGGGATGGGTTTAAATATGGATATTTAAAAAAAATTTTTTTTTTAACAGAGACAGAAAGAGAGACAGACAGGATCGGAGAGAGATGAGAAGCATCAATCATCAGTTTTTCGTTGCAACACTTTAGTTGTTCATTGATTGCTTTCTCATATGTGCCTTGACTGTGGGCCTTCAGCAGACCAAGTAACCCCTTGCTCGAGCCAGCAACTCTCGGTCCAAGCTGGTGAGCTTTTGCTCAAACCAGATGAGCCCGTGCTGAACCTGGCAACTTCGGGGTCTTGAACCTAGGTCCTCCGCATCCCAGTCTGACACTCTATCCTCTGCACCATCGCCTGGTCAGGCGATATTTTTTAGTTTTTTTGAGAGAACATAATTCCCATCTAATGATTTATGCTTATTCCAGATTATAGCATATAAGCTTAAATCCTAAGAGTGAGAAGGGATATGGTAACAGGGAGCTTGACAAGAATGGCAGAAATTTGAAATAGCTCTCATAGAGAATGAGTGGAGATGCTAGTTAAGGACATGTGGCAGAACTATGTAGCTACGGGGGCCCAGTTGAGGGAGATTGAATTAATATGGTTTCAGTCCTCCTGGTGATAGGATTTTTCTTTAGCAGAACACTGGAGCAGAAATAAAGTTCTAGTAAAGGCATTTGGTTAGATTGATCCAGATTTAAGATTTTGTTGAATTCATGTGTTAGAAAGGCTAAATTTGCCTGACCAGGTCGTGGCGCAGTGGATAGAGAATTGGACTGGGACATGGAGAACCCAGGTTCGAATTCCCAAGGTCGCCTGCTTGAGCATAGGGTCACTGGCTTGAGTGTGGGATCATAGACATTACCCCATGGTCGCTGGCTTGAGCAAGGGGTCCCTCACTCTGCTGTAGCTGCACCCCCCCACCTCTGTCAAGGTACATATGAGAAAGCAATGAACAACTAAGGAGCTGCAATGAAGAATTAATGCTTCTTATCTCTCTCCCTTCCTGTCTGTCTGTCCCTAGTTGTCCCTCTTTCTGACTCTCCCTGTCTCTATCAAAATAAAGAAAGGCTAAATTTGCAGGGAGGAGCTAAACACGATGAAGGTTTTGATAAAAGAGTGATTTAAAAAATGGATCAAGGCCCTGGCCGGTTGGCTCAGTGGTAGAGCGTCGGCCTGGCATGCAGGAGTCCTGGGTTCGATTCCCGGCCAGGGCACACAGGAGAAGCGCCCATCTGCTTCTCCACCCCTCCCCCTCTCCTTCCTCTCTTTCTCTTCCATTGGAGCAAAGTTTGCCCAGGCGCTGGGGATGGCTCTGTGGCCTCTGCCTCAGGTGCTAGAATGGCTCTGATTGTGGCAGAGCTACGCCCCAAGATGGGCAGAGCATTGCCCCCTGGTGGGCATGCTGGGTGGATCCCGGTCGGGTGCATGCGGGAGTCTGTCTGACTGCCTCCCGGTTTCCAACTTTGGAAAAAAAAATGGATCAAAGACTCTGGAGTACTTACTGGAAGAGGCTGTGGAGAAAATTAAGAACAGAGATTTTGATAAAATTGAAGAACAAATATAATGGGAGTGGGAGATGTTCAGAAAAGAGGATTTTTTTTTTTTTTTTGTATTTTTCTGAAGCTGGAAACCGGGAAAGAAAGTCAGACAGACTCCCGCATGCGCCCGACTGGGATCCACCTGGCACTCCCACCAGGGGGCAACGCTCTGCTCACCAGGGGGCGACGCTTCACCCCTCCGGGGCGTTGCTCTGTTGCGACCAGAGCCACTCTAGCACCTGGGGCAGAGGCCAAGGAGCCATCCCCAGCACCCGGGCCATCTTTGCTCCAATGGAGCCTCAGCTGCGGGAGGGGAAGAGAGAGACAGAGAGGAAGGAGAGGGGTAGGGGTGGAGAAGCAGATGGGCGCTTCTCCTGTGTGCCCTGGCTGGGAATCGAACCCGGGACTTCTGCACGCCAGGCCAACGCTCTACTACTGAGCCAACCGGCCAGGGCAGAAAAGAAGATTTTGAAATGTACAAACAGGTGGTTTGAGCCTGACCTGTGGTGGCGCAGTGGGATAAAGCATCGACCTGGAACGCTGAGGTTGCCGGTTCGAAACCTTAGGCTTGCTCGATTAAGGCACATATGGGAGTTGATGCTTCCTGCTCCTCCCTTTCTCTCTCTCTCTCTCTTTCTCCCCCCCCTCTTAAAAAATCAATAAATAAAACAAACAGGTGGTTTGGGAGATTTTATTGAATCTGAGATCAAGAAATTGGGAGACTAGAAAACAAAGTTGCCTGACTGGGTGGTGGCGCAGTGGATAGAGCGTTAGACTGGGATGCAGAAGGACTCAGGTTTGAGACCCTGAGATCGCCTGCTTGAGCGCGGGCTCATCTGGTTTGAGCAAAGCTCATTAGCTTGGATCCAAGGTCACTGGCTCGAATAAGAGGTTACTCGGTCTGCTGAAGGCCCACGGTCAAGGCACATATGAGAAAGCAATCAATGAACAACTAAGGTGTTGCAACGAAAAACTGATGATTGATGCTTCTCATCTCTTTTCGTTTCTGTCTGTCTGTCCCTATCTATCCCTCTCTCTGACTCTCTCTCTGTCTCTGTAAAAAGAAAAAAACAAAGAAAAAACAAAGTTGATGCATCATCCATATGGATATTAAAATTGTCCAGAATAACAACAAAATTTGGGGTGGTGTTGCTCAAAGTTCCAGGTGGTAAATTGATTGGGCCTTGTCGTGGAGCTTTGAAAAAGGGTGTTTAGGTGTGCTTTTGGGATCAAGTGACTTACTTCCCAGGACATTTACCTGGTGATGAAAGCAGCAGCAAAACCTCTTTTTCAGCGTTGGGAGGACTTAGCTGTATCTGAGTGGTATCTGTACTGGTTGATGAAAGGAATCTTTCTACAATAATAAGGTGACCAACTTTTTTACAATGAAAAGGAGGACAAAAATAAATCAAAGAAAACAATATTGTAAATACAAGAAACAATTTATTGCAACAATACACTGTAATATGATAAATGCATAATAAAAACATTTGTAATATTTTATGTTGTAATTATGCATACATGCCTATTAATTTTTAATAATAATTGTAAGAAAATATTTAGATAGAAATACATCACATCACACACATTGATTGAATATGGACATTTACAGATTAGTCTTCAATGTCAAAAAGGAGGACATGTAGGAGGACACCTTTTGAGGGAGGACAGAACTTACAAAAGAAGGACTATCCTCCCTAAAGGAGGACGATTGACTCCTTATACAATAATAATATACCAATCACGTTTTGATTGGATTCTAACCCTGGTGTTTTTGCAACAAGTTGAGCTACTTCAACTCAATTTTTTATCTTCCGTGTGGGAGGATAGTTTTGTTTAATTTTAGCTTCTCCAGAGTGAATGAGTTGTTTTTTTGTTTTTGTTTTTTTTTTGTATTTTTCTGAAGCTGGAAACAGGGAGACAGTCAGACAGACTCCCGCATGCGCCCGCCCAACCCGGATCCACCCCGGCACGCCCACCGGGGGGCGAGGCTCTGACCATGGGGGGGGGTGTCGCTCTGTTGCGACCAGAGCCACTCTAGCGCCTGAGGCAGAGGCCATAGAGCCATCCCCAGCGCCTGGGCCTTCTTTGCTCCAATGGAGCCTCGGCTTCGGGAGGGGAAGAGAGAGACAGAGAGGAAGGAGAGGGGTGGAGAAGTAGATGGGCGCTTCTCCTGTGTGCCCTGGCCGGGAATTGAACCTGGGACTTCTGCACGCCAGGCCGACGCTCTACCACTGAACCAACCGGCCAGGGCTTGAATTAGTTGTTTTTAATTTACATCTAAAGTTTAATCTAGCCTGACCTGTGATGGCACAGTGGATAAAGCATCAACCTGGAACACTGAGGTTGCCTGTTCAAGCTCTGTGGGCTTTCCTGGTCAAGGCACATATAGGAGTTAATGCTTCCTGCTCCTCCCCCTTCTCTCTCCTCTCTAAAATGAATAAATAAAGTATTTTATAATTTTTTTTTTATTTATTCATTTTAGAGAGGACACAGAGAGAGAGAGAAGGGGGGGAGGAGCTGGAAGCATCAACTCCCATATGTGCCTTGACCAGGCAAGCCCAGGGTTTCGAACCGGCAACCTTAGGATTTCCAGGTCGATGCTTTATCCACTGCGCCACCACAGGTCAGGCAATAAAGTATTTAAAAAAAATAAAAATAAAGTTTAATCTACATATAAAGTTAAGTAGAAATTTACTCAAGGAGTACCTTGAACAAAAACTTAACCTGAGGCAGTCATGGTTTTCAGGCACTTGACTGAAATAAGTTGATCAATAAGTTCATCCACCTGCCCGTCCGTCCGTCCATCCATCCATCCATCCATCCAACAGCAGTTGCGTAGTTTGAGAACACTGTACGTATTTGAATAAATTGAAGTATAAATTGACTCATTTGGTTTAATTTATTTTCTTTTGTCATTTCTAGCTGCCTATCCCCACCGTTTGAATCTCTTTTACCTTGCCAATGATGTCATACAGAACTGTAAAAGGAAGAATGCAATCATATTCCGTGAATCATTTGCTGATGTACTTCCTGAAGCAGCTGCTCTAGTGAAGTAAGTAAATTCTGGGATTTAAGCTTAGAAAACTTAGAATTTCTATCCACTAGTAAGAACTGTAATAGTTGTACATGCTTAAAAATCCAAGGATGTTTGCCTGAATTGTTCATTATAACTTTTCTGCTAATACACACATTTTTTTCTTTTAAAACCTCTTTGTTCCCTTTTTGAAAGTTATTTACTATCTGGCTCTTCTCACCTAACTATCATGTATATCTCCTGGTCATATTCTCTAGCTGTACTTCTTTCTTTCCAACTGTTTCTTCTGTTTTTTTGTGGTGTTGTCACCTTTGTATCCTTTTTTCAGAGTCTTTCTGAAATCTTGCCCCCTCCATGAAATCTGTGTAATTAAAGGGAAATGGCAATATTTATTCCCAATTTCATATTGACTTATTCCATTCTTAGCAAAATTGTAGCCAGCGTTTTCCAAAGTGCTGGGACACATATCTGATCTAATTTTGCCCTGTGTTGTTTTTCTTGTGTTCCATCCATATTTGTAAGTTGTTTAGTACAAGAGATATCTACACACAATTGAGAGATAAATAATTATATGGAA
Source organism: Saccopteryx bilineata (assembly GCF_036850765.1). Classification (NCBI taxonomy): domain Eukaryota; kingdom Metazoa; phylum Chordata; class Mammalia; order Chiroptera; family Emballonuridae; genus Saccopteryx; species Saccopteryx bilineata. Next base: position 160,928,375 of record NC_089492.1, on the reverse strand, counting down.
CCATCAAAATAGCTAAATATTTTCTCAAATTATATATTTATTAGCATAATATATTTGTATGAATTATATCATTGATCCATTTGTTAGTATTAACCCCATCAGAACTGAATGATCCTTGTTTCTTCCTTTGGATTGTTTACTTGAGATGTCCACCTTGGTTTTACAAACAATCAAAAAACATTGTCCTATTTGAATGTACTAAGTAATAAAGATTTGCACACATATCAGAAGCACATAAAATAATAATAATACACCTAACGTTTATCAAACACTTGAAATTGACCAGATATTATACAAAGGGCTATGTGTGCTTTAAGTCATTAATCCTGAGAACTTTTTTTATAAACACACACACACACACACACACACACACACACGGCTATGTGTGCTTTAAGTCATTAATCCTGAGAACAACTTTATAGATATGTAAAGTAGCTACTGTTATTCCCATTTCAAAGAGGAGGAAACTGTGGCTTAGAGAGATGAGGTATCTTGCCTAAACTCTCACAGCTATCTGGGTGGTGATGAAGGTACTGTAGAACTTCCTCCCATGCCCATTTAGACACTAGTCCATGTTCTTTGCCTCTTAACCACTAGTCTGCTGCCTCTTTACATATATAAATCCAGTAATTTTGAGTAAGAAAAGCAGTATGCCAGATGATTTCCATTTAGAGTTTCTGCTGTAATTGTCACTGTAGTCTTTTAAAATCTTAACCTAGTGTTCCCTAGACTTAAGAGTTCATGGCTTAATTCATGGATGTCAGCTTTTATTTTATCATGTAAAGATTTTTTTTTTGGGACAGTGACAGAGAGAGTCAGAGAGAGGGACAGATAGAAACAGACAGACAGGAAGGGAGAGAGATGAGAAACATCAAGTCTTCATTGTGGCCCTTTAGTTGTTCATTGATTGTTTTCTCATATATGCCTTGACTGGGGGGCTCTAGCAGACCGAGTGACTCCTTGCTTGAGCCAGCGACCTTGGGCTCAAGCTGGTGACCTCGGGGTCTTGAGCCTGGGTCCTTCACATCCCAGTCCAATGCTCTATCCACTGTGCCACTGCCTGGTCAGGAATAAAGATATTTTTTAAAAACAACTAGTTTGTAGCCTGACTGGTGGTGGTGCAGTGGATAGAGTATTGACCTGGGGTGCTGAGGTCCCAGGGTCGAAACCCTGAGGTTCTGACTTGAGCATGGGGTTGCTGGCTTGAGCAGGGGGTCACGACTGACTCAGCTGGAGCTCCCCGATCGAGGCATGTATGAGAAGCAACCAGTGAACAACTAAGGCAATGCAACTATGAGTTTATGCTTTTCATGTCTTCCTTGCTGTCTCTGTTTTGCCAAACAAAACAAAAAACTGTTTTACATTACTAGTATTATTTCACAGTAAAAGATGGGAAGGTTATCATCTTAAAGTACAGTTCTTGGAATTAAAATTTTAAGCTCAGAAAATGTTCTTAAGTTAATGAAAGGTATGTTCAGAAACCTTTAGTAAATAGCAGATTTAATGATTAAACAAAAAAAGCACTTCTCCTGTGTGCCCTGGCCGGGAATCGAACCCGGGACTTCTGCACGCCAGGCCGACGCTCTGCCACTGAGCCAACTGGCCAATAACCAGTTTTTTAAATGTAAATTCCAGGCCCTGGCCAGATAGCTTGTTTGGTTGAAGAATCATCCCGATATGAAAAGTTTGTGGGTTTGATCTCTGGTCAGGGCACGTACAGGAACAGGTCAGTGTTTCTGTTGTTTTCTTTCTCTTTGTTTTCTCTCTCTAAAAATCAGTGAAGCCTGACCCGTGATGGCACAGTGTATAAAGTGTCAACCTGGAACACTGAGGTTGCTAGTTTGAAACCCCAGGCTTGCCCAAGTCAAGGCACAAACAAGAAGCAACTACTAGGAGTTGATGCTTCCTGTTCTTCCCCCTTTTCTCTCCCCCTCTCTCCTCTTTCTAAAATCGATAAATTTTAAGAAAATAAAACAAAAATCAATGAATAAATTTAAAAAATGAAATTAAACTAGAAATATTGGAGTTCATGCTGTCACCAATTCAGCCAAAAAAATAGAGACAGGGATTGAATCTTTATGGATGCTTTATTCAGGTGGCCAGCAGTCAGGGAGATGAGGGTTTACATTCCCAAATTGTCTCAATCCTCTGTCCACAGCCAACCTTTTAATAAGGGGAAGAGAAGGGTAGGTAAGGGCTTGGAATTTCAAGGAAGAGTTAATAAGTCCAAGTTAATTGGATCATAGTCAGCTAGCAGTCAGTCCTTAGAGTGCACAGACTTTGTTTTTAGTCTCCTGGGCACAAAGGTGGGTCGCTCCCAGATCTCATTAAGTCCTGCAGGCCTGTTCAGGTATCCCAGTTCCTGGAACAAATTTTTACTAGCATTAACCATTATGCCTACTGACCATACCCAAAATTCAAGCTAAAATTTTAACTCTTGAGATCCCATTATCACTCTTCATTTGTTAGTCTTAAAACATTTCATTTCTATGAGATTAGTTTTACATAGAGGGAGTCATTTTACTGTTGAACATGTTTAAGGACATTTCCCATCCCATAGAGTCACTGTAGGTAAATATCAAAACAAGTAAATAAAGTGTAATTTCCAGCCCTGGCCGGTTGGCTCAGCGATAGAGCGTCGGCCTAGCGTGCGGAGGACCCGGGTTCAATTCCCAGCCAGGGCACACAGGAGAAGCGCCCATTTGCTTCTCCACCCCTCCGCCGCGCTTTCTTCTCTGTCTCTCTCTTCCCCTCCCGCAGCCAAGGCTCCATTGGAGCAAAGATGGCCCGGGCGCTGGGGATGGCTCTGTGGCCTCTGCCTCAGGCGCTAGAGTGGCTCTGGTCGCAATATGGCGACGCCCAGGATGGGCAGAGCATCGCCCCCTGGTGGGCGTGCCGGGTGGATCCCGGTCGGGCGCATGCGGGAGTCTGTCTGACTGTCTCTCCCTGTTTCCAGCTTCAGAAAAATGGAAAAAAAAAAAAAAAAAGAAAGAAAAAAAAAAAAAAAGTGTAATTTCCAGTCAGGTAACTTAGATGAGGGAAGTGGGTTGAATGAGAGGGGAAAACTCTCTGAAAGGGGCAGCATCTGCTCAGCCCTGGCCTGTGGCTGTAAAGAAATACACTGCTCACAACAACTAGGGGATATTTGATTGCTTCATTCTCATTTTGAAATATCCGCTAATTGTTGTGAGTACTGTATGAGCCCCGTGTTAATACATGCTGCCATACCTTTCAAAGACTTTTGTCACTTTCTTTTTTTAAAGATTTTATTTATTGATATTTAGAGAGAGAGAAAGGATGTGTGTGGAGGATTGCAAAGCAAATTCAACAGATTTGGGGGAAACAATGCTTGGTGCTCTGAAATAAACACAATTTAAGAGGATTTCTGTTGTCCTCATGGCTAGTGAAGAAAGTTTGGAAACCATTTGGAGTTTGCATTTTGCAGTTTTCAAACTTTCTTACTAAACTGTCAGACCTGCCTTTCAACTGTCTCGACACACTTTCTCTCAGGACTTACCTACTCATGGATTTAACTGTTACTCATGTAATAATAACTACTATGTCATTATCTCTAGATTTTTGACTGTCTTCGACTACTTTCTGGAAATTAGTGCTTCATTGCTACATGATGATATTCAGCTCAAAACATCTAAAGCAGTAATATACCTTATTATTTGTTTAAAGCCCTATAATTTGTGTGAAAAAATATGTTAGAAATTGAAATTCTTATAGTGTTATTTGAAATTCACAGCAACCAACGCTGCAGGTGAGCAGATTAGATTTTACTATATATATATATATATATATATATATATATATATATATATATATATCTTTTTGAAAACACTGATGTCCAGAACTGTTAAGAAATTGTCCGAGCCTGACCTGTGGTGGCGCAGTGGATAAAGCGTCAACCTGGAAACACTGAGGTTGCCGGTTCAAAACCCTGGGCTTGCCTGGTCAAGGCACATATGGGAGTTGATGCTTCCTGCTCCTCCCCCCTTCCCTCTTTCTCTCTCCCCTCTCTATAATGAATAAATAAAGTCTTTAAAAAAATAAAAAATTAAATTAAATTAAAAAAAAGAAATTGCCTGAAATAAAATGACAATTTAGTAAAAGCTCTGAGACCAGAACTGAGATTTTTCTGACTCTAGTCCTCTTATTATTTTTGTTCTACCACTAGGTCGTCCTAAACTTAACAGTTTTTTCTTATAATGGTCCCTTAGTAATTTTAAAATTTTATCCCTTTATGTCTTAGTAACTTACCAGGGGATGATTCTTCTGCTGTTGCTTTCTCCTTTTCTACCTTTTAATTTTCCATTATCTCTATTAATTTTATTTGTATTGTTATAATAGTCTTCTAACTCATTTCTCAGTTTTTTATATACTATACTTTTCATTCGCTTTAGGCTATGTACTCATTGATATCCAGAGATATAATTGTTTAAGGCTCTGGAACTAAGGTACATGAGTTTAAATCCTGGTTTTGCCACTTCCCAGCTCTATACCTTTAGGCAATTTAAATTAGCCTCAGTTTTCTTATCTGTATAATGGAGCCAGTAATAGTACCTACCCCATAGAATGTGGGAACTAAGTCAATAGTAGGTATAAAGAGCTTAGAACAATGACTGGCATATAAGAAACACTTAGTAAATGTTAGCCGCTGCTATGATGATAAGGATGATGATTATTCCTGCTGTTATTAACAAATTAATGTTACCAAATTCTACTCTAATAATCCTGTAAAATATATTTTTTTTAATTTTTATATTACTTTATGATTTAACAAATTTCTTTCCTTTTTTTTAATTTTCTTTGAGTCTCATAATTAGGGGCAAAGATTATTATCTTTATTTTAGAGATGAAGATACTGTTAATAAAATTACTTTAATATAGGTGATTAAACATTAAAAACTAAGAAAGAATCAGATTGTGCCACTCAGTAGCCTTCACTGAGTTGTTGTTTTTTTACCTTGCCAGCCATTATCCAAGTTTCTTGGGAAGGTACTTAAAACCCTCTACAATCAAAGCTCAACCTTCTTCCCTTGCTGGTCACCAGCTCTCCATGTCCCAGTGGTCGGCAAACTGATTAGTCAACAGAGCCAAATATCAACAGTACAACGATTGAAATTTCTTTTGAGAGCTAAATTTTTTAACTTAAACTAGATAGGTAGGTACACTGTTATTAACTTAATTAGGGTACTCCTAAGCTTGCCTTTGCTAAACACTCAAGGGGCCAAGAGCCGCATGTGGCTCGCAAGCTATGGTTTGCTGACCACTGCTCTAGCTAAACACTCATATTTTAATGTAAGTGCTTGTTAATTTTTCTTCCTTTTCTTTCTTGGGGAGCAGTAGAATTTAGTTAGTAGTTAAGAATGCAGGCTTTGGAATCAGGTGCCTAATCAGGTTCAAACCCTGTAACTACCACTTGTTAGTCTAGTTATTTAGTTTTTCTGTGATTTAGCTTTTTCACATGTGATAATAATACAGCTTGTATTATTTTTAGGGTTGTTGTGAGGACTAAACAAGCTAGTATATGAGGAGCACTTATAAAACTGTCAGGAACATCTTAAGTACTCTAAAAATTATTGGGCTATCTATCTAATGAAGTTCAGAAAAAGAAGAGCAAAATAAGCGAAAGAAAGGAAGGTTGTAATAAAACAAAAGCAGAAACTAATGAAATTTTTATTTTATTTGTTTGTTTGTTTATTGAGAGAGAGAAAGGCCCCAGAAGGAAAAGAGATGGGAAGCATCAACTCAGAGTTGTGGTACTTTAGTTGTTCATTGATTGCTTCTTATACATGCCTTAATAGGGTTTGGGGGGGGGGGGTTGAGCCAGTGACCCCTTGCTCAAACTGGTGACCTTGGTGTTTTGAACTTGGGACTTCAGCGTCCCAGACTGATGCTGTATCCCCTGTCTACCACCAGTCAGGCACTAATGAAATTTTAAAAAAGAAATGTGGAAGGTGATACCTAGAATAGTTATATTCATAGAGGCAGTAGAATGACGTTTGCCAAAAGTTGGGGAGGGGGTTGGAATGGTGAGATACTGCTTAAGGGGTATAGAGTTTCAGTTTTGCAAGATGAAAAGAGTTCTGGAGATGGATGGCGGTGATGGTTGCACAACCGTATGAATATACATTTTTTTTGTGGCAGTGACAGAGAGAGTCAGAGAGAGGGACAGCTAGGGACAGACAGACAGGAAGGGAGAGAGATGAGAAATATCAATTCTTTGTTGCAGTTCCTTAGTTGTTCATTGATCGCTTTCTCATATATGCCTTGATGGGGGGGGGGCTACAGCAGAACGAGTGACCCCTTGCTCGAGCCAGCGACCTTGGGTCCAAGCTGGTGAGCCTTGTTCAAACTAGATAAACTCTCGCTCAGGCTGGCGACCTCGGGTCTCGAACCTGGATTTTCCACATCCCGGTCCGACGCTCTATCCACTGCGCCACTGCCTGGTCAGGCCAGTATGAATATACTTAATACCATTGTACTGTTTAATTAAAAATGGTTAAGATGGTATATTTTATGTTATATGTATTTTACCACAATAAAAGGAATTTGGGGGTCAGGGTGCACAACCACAAGACCAAACAAAATTACAAAGATTCAAAATAGTAGATATTGGTTCTTTGAGAAAAATAATAAAATCAATAAACTTGAGATAAAATTGATGAGGAAAAAAGACAGAAGGCATAAACAGTGTTAAGAATATATTGCCTGGCCTGACCAGGTGGTGGCGCAGTGGATAGAGCATTGAACTGGGATGTGGAAGACCCAGGTTCGAGACCCCTGAGGTCGCCAGCTTGAGCGCGGGCTCATCTGGTTTGATCAAAGCTCACCAGCTTGAGCCCAAGGTTGCTGGCTTAAGCAAGGGGTTACTCAGTCTGCTGAAGGCCCGTGGTCAAGGCACATATGAGAAAGCAATCAATGAACAACTAAGGTGTTCCAATGCACAATGAAAAACTAATGATTGATACTTCTCATCTCTCTGTTCCTGTCTGTCTATCCCTCTCTCTGACTCTCTCTCTGTCTCTGTAAAAAAAACCACACACACACACAGAAAAACCAAAAAAAAACCCAAACAAAAACCCCCACAAAAAACGAATATATAAGTTGGCCCTGGCCAGTTGGCTCAGCAGTAGAGCGTCGGCCTGTCATGTGAAAGTCCCAGGTTCAATTTCTGTCCAGGGTTTCATGGGAGCAAAGTTGGCCCAGGCACTGAGAATGGCTCCATGGCCACTGCCACAGGCGTTAGAATAGCTCCATTTGCAAATAACCTAGATGGGCAGAGTATCGCCCCCTGGTGGGCATGCTGGGTGGATCCCTGTTGGGCACATGGAGGAGTCTGTCTGCCTCCCCCACCCCCCACCCCCCCACCCCAGCTTCTCATTTCAGAAAAATACAAAAAAAGAAAGAAAAAAAGAAGAGTGTATAAGGTGGATATTACAGATTTTTTTATTTTTAATGAGAGGAGGGAGTCCAATTCCTGCATGCGCTCAATTGGGATCCATCTGGCAAGCCCACTAAGGGGCCATGCTCTGCCTATCCGGGGCATTGCTTCATTGCTCAGCCACTGAGCTCTTAGCTCCTGAGGCAGAGGCCAAGGCACCATCCTCCAGGGGTTGCCAGGTGGATCCTGGTCAGGGTGCATGCAGGAGTATGTCTCTCTATCTCCCCTCCTCTCACTTAAAAAAAAAAAAAGGAAATAAAATGAAAATACTTACAATGGCTCAAGAAAAAAATTAAGGAATTTGTAACTCTATAACCATGGAATAAATTCAATCGGTAGATAGAAATCTTCCCATAAGAACATTCCTCTTTTTTATAATGGGTTCACTACCAGAACATAAGTGTCATGAAAATCACTGCTAAAGTTAAGCCAGAATAGTAAAGGAAAAGGCTTATCATTGTCATCACTGGACACAAGCTCACCACTATTGGTCATATGATCTACAAATGTGATGGGATTGACCAAAAACCATCAAAACATAGGAGAAGAAGGTTATTCAGATGGCTTTAGGCTCCTTCTTGTGTGCCTGGATCTTGGAAAAGCTGAAATCTGAATGTGAGAGTCTGGTATCACCATTGATGTCTTCCTGGGGAAATTTGACCATTAACAATGCCCCAGGACACAGAAACTTTTATTCAAAACATATCATACGTGCATTTCAAGCTACCATATTTCTCCATGTGTAAGACGCATCCTTTTTCGAAATATTTGGGGTCTAAAAACTGGGTGCATCTTATACAGTGGTTATGGCATTTCAAATGCCATAGATGGAACTGAGGAAAGACAGTGATTTGTCTTCAGACACAGATAAGGACAAATGGATGGAAGTTTTGACAGTGATGAGGAAAGTTATATAAATTTTATAATGAATAAAACTTGAGTTTAATAACTATGCAGTACATTTTTCCTCCCAAATTTCAGGCCTCAGAGTTAAGGTGCATCTTATACGTGGGGAAATACAGTAACTTCTGTCCTGATTGTTTCTGCTGGTATTAGTGAATTTGAAGAAGCTCTCTTTAAGCATGGGTGGACCCATGGGCATCACCTTCTGGCTTACACACTGGGTATGAAACAAGTATTTGTTGGTGTTAATAAAATGGCTTTAGCCTGGCCATTTGTCTCAGTGGTAGAGCATTCACCCAGCGTGTGGAAGTCCTGGGTTTGATTCCTGGTCAGAGCACACAGAAGAAGCAACCATCTGCTTCTCCTCCCCTCCTTCTCTCTCTCTTTCTCTCTTCCCTTCCCACAGCCATGGCCTAATTGATTTGAGTGCCTTGGCCCCTAGCACTGAGGATGTTCCATGGAGCCTCTGTCTCAGGTGCTAAAATTAGTTCAGTTGCGAGCATAACTCCCAGATGGGGGTCGCTGGGTGGATCCTTGTTGGGGCACATGCTGGAGTCTGTCTCTCTCTGCATCTTCCCTCCTCTCACTTAAATAATAAAAAAACCAAAACAAAATAAAAATAAAATGGCTTCAATTGAGCCACCCTTCAGCAAGAAGAGATTCAAGGAAATTGTTGAGGAAGCCAGTAAAAAAATTGGCTACAGCCCTGACACAGTAACATTTGTGCCAATTTCTGGTTGGAATGGTGACAAGACTGCTAAAGCCAAATGTTAACCTGCCTTGATTTAAGGAATAGAAAGTCACCTGGAAAGATGGCAGTGGAACCATGCTGTGCTGCTTGAAGCTCTGCATTGCATTCTGTTACTCATTCAACTGACAAGCCTTTCTGTCTGCCATTCCAAGATGTCTACGAAATTGGTGTTTTGGTACTGTCCATCTTGGCTAAGTAGAGTTTGGTATTCTCAAATGCAGTATCATGGTCAACTTTGCTCTAGTCAGTGTTACAGCTGAAGAAATATCTGTTGAAATGTACTGTGAAGGTTTGAATGAAACTTCCTGGGGACAGTGTGGGCCTCAGTGTCAAGGATGTGTTTGTCAGAGGTGTTTATCATGGCCCAGGTGATTATCCAGGTGATTATTATGTGTTTGTCAGAGGTGTTTATCATGGCCCAGGTGATTATCCAGGCCAAATCAGTACTGGCTATGTACCTGTGCTGGATAGTCACATAGCTCACATTCCTTACAAGGTCACTGAGCTAAAGGACAAGATTGATCACCGTTTGGTAAGAAGCTGGAAGATGGCCCCAAGCTCTTAATATTATTAATACTGTTCCCAGCAAGCCCGTGTATGCTGAGAGCTTCTCTGATTATCCTCTGGAATTTATTTTTTTTAATTTTTATTTTTTATTTTTCTGAAGCTGGAAACGGGCAGAGACAGTCAGACAGACTTCCGCATGCGCCCGACCGGGATCCACCTGGCACGCCCACCAGGGGCTACGCTCTGCCCACCAGGGGCGTTGCTCTGTTGTGACCAGAGCCACTCCAGCGCCTGGGGCAGAGGCCGAGGAGCCATCCTCAGCGCCCGGGCCATCTTTGCTCCAGTGGAGCCTCGGCTGTGGGAGGGGAAGAGAGAGACAGAGAGGAAGGAGAGGGGGAGGGGTGGAGAAGCAGATGGGCGGCGCTTCTCCTGTATGCCCTGGCCGGGAATCGAACCCGGGACTTCTGCACGCCAGGCCGACACTCTACCACTGAGCCAGCCGGCCAGGGCTATCCTCTGGAATTTTTGCTGCTCATGACATGACACAGGACATTGCTGTAGGTGTCATCAAAGCAGGGGACAAACCTGACTGGTGATGGCACAATGGATAGAGCATCAGCCTGGGATGTTGAAGTCCCCAGTTTGAACCCCAAGGTTGCTGGCTTGAGTGTAGGCTCGTCGGCTTAAGTACGGACTTATTGCCTGGAGCATGGGCTTGTTGACTTGAGTATGGAATCATCAGCATGATTCAAAAGTTGCTGGTTTGAGCAAGGGGTCACTGTCTGATTCAGCTTGAGTCTCCCCGCCCCCTGTCAAGGCACAAAGGAGAAGCAATCAATGAACACTTAAAGTAACCTGACTGAGTTGATGCTTCTCGTCTCTCTCTTTCCTCTCTCCTTCCCTTCCTGTCTCTCTCAAAAAAAAAAAAAAAAAAAAAAGGAAGAAAAGTTCAATGGACAAGAAGGCTACTGGAGCTGGCAGGGTTACTTACAAGCCTACACAGAAAACTCAGCAGACTAAATGATTTTATTCCTAATACCTACCACCTCAGTCTTAATCAGTGGTGGAAAAACTGTTTCAGAATTATGTCTTGGCCCTGGCTGGTTGTCTCAGTGGTAGAGCATCAGCCTGGTGTGTGGGTGTTCCTGGGTTCAATTTCTGGTCAGGGCACACAGGAGAGGTGACCATCTGCTTCACCCTTCACCCTCCCTCTTCTCTCTCTTACTCACTCTCTCTTTACCTCCTGCAGCCATGGCTCGATTGGTTCAAGCACATCGGCTCGGGTGCTAAGGATGGTTTCATGGAGCCTCTAAAATAGTTATAAAAATAGCTCAGTTGCAAGCATGGCTCCAGATGGGCAGAGCATCAGCCTCTGACGGGTTGCTGGGTGGATCCCAGTTGGGGGGCATGTGGGTGTCTTTCTATCTCCCCTCCTCTCACTTGGAAAAGAGGGGGAAAAATGAACTATATGTCTCTATTGGCCATTTAGAAGACAGTTTAATGCTTAAAATTATTACATATATCAGGGGTAGTCAACCTGGTCCCTACCGCCCACTAGTGGGCGTTCCAGCTTTCATGGTGGGTGGTAACGGGGCAACTAAAGTATAAATAAAAAGATAGATTTAACTATAGTAAGTTATTTTATGAAGATTTATTCTACCAAACTTAGCAAAAATCTGACATAAAGTACTTGGTAAGTAATTATTATTACATGCTTTAACTTGCTATAACTCTGCTTCATAAATTTTATAAAGTAAAGTTACTTCCCTACTTTATAAATCACCATTACTGTGGAATCGGTGGGTGGTTAGAAAATTTTACTACTAACAGAGATACAAAAGTGGGCGGTAGGTATAGAAAGGTTGACTACCCCTGACATACATGATAATAAAAGCTAAAGGACAGTCCAAAAAATAAAACTGATTACACTGGGGAACAAAATTTTTGTTGCATCCACAAAAACACTTATTCTTCCCTAATTCGAGTGTGCTGATCTCAAATCGGACATTAGTTTTTCTCTGTAAGCTACAGTTTTTTTGCAGTTCAAGATTTTAGGTTTTCATCTTATTGTAATATTTTCAACATTTAGTTTAACATAATGAAGCAGAATGTCTTCTGGGGCATCATCTTTGTGAAAATATAATAATTTAGCCTGACCAAGTGGTGGCACAGAGGATAGAGCGTCGGACTGGGATGCCGAGGACCCAGGTTCGAGACCCTGAGGTCACCAGCTTGAGCGCGGGCTCATCTGGTTTGAGCAAAAGCTCACCAGCTTGGACCCAAGGTCACTGGCTCGAGCAAGGGGTTACTCGGTCTGCTGAAGGCCCGTGGTCAAGGCACATATGAGAAAGTAATCAATGAACAACTAAGGTGTTGCAATGTGCAACGAAAAACTAATGATTGATGCTTCTCATCTCTTCATTCCTGTCTGTCTGTCCCTGTCTATCCCTCTCTCTGACTGTCTGTAAAGAAAAAGAGATATATATATATATATAATAATTTATATAATGCAGTAAATACACTACTATACTAAAATATATGATTGCATCAGAATTTGTCTAGAATTTCGAAATAGAATATATTAAAACTTATTTTAATCATAAAATTTGCGCAAAACTTATTTAAATTTTATTCAGGCAAAAATTTGTGTTTGTAGCTTTTGCATTTGTGTACTTGTTGAGGACAATCTCATTTGATGCTCCAGCAGTAGTCTGCTCATCACTAACAGCTCCAAGATTTTCGGGAAACTTATCAAGGTGACTGTTCAGGAAGTGAATCTTAACGCTCATGTTACATCCAATGTTGCGGAAAGCCAACAGCATCCTTTGAACCAGAAGTTCATAGTTTTCTGCTTTTTTGTTGCCAAGGAAGTTCTTTGTAACTGCCTCAAAAGACTGCCATGCTGCTTTCTCCTCCTTATTCATCTTCCTGGCAAATTCTTCATCACGTATGAGGGTTCGAAGTTGAAGTCCATTGAATACACCTGCTTTTATCTTCTCGAAAGACAAGGCAGGAAAAGCAGAAATAATATGTTGAAAGCATTCACTTTTTCTATTTAGAGCCTGAACAAACTGCTTCATTAAGCCAAGTTGATGTGAAGTGGGGAAAAATGATCCTGTCTCGATTAACTACAGGTTCATTCACAATATTTTGCATCCCTACTTCCAGAGCTTCACGTTTCAGCCAGTCCTTCTGTGTCCAGTGTTTCTCCCGAGCTTGGCTGTCCCACAAACACAGAAAGCAAGGATACTTCGTGAAACCTCTCTGTTGTCCTAGCAGGAAATTTACCATTTTAAGATCCACACAAATGATCCTAACTGGATCACAAATGATCATACTTCAGAAAGTCGAGGACAATTTTTATGTCATTCTTACTAAGTCATTCAATTCGGGTTGGCTAAATTGCTGAGGGGTTAATGACTGCTTGGCATCAGAAGAAGATCCTTCAGATTCTACCATTTCCTCATGCATCTTATCAAAATACACTTGATCACCATGTTCACTTTCTTTATCCTTAGAAGAAATAAAACCATTGAAAACTGGAACTGGGAGTGTCTCAGAGTGTGGGATAGGTCGTATTGCTGAAGGAATATTAGGATATGCGATCATATGCCGTTTTTTCTTCCCGATGCCCTTTGTATGGATCAGACAGAAATAACAGTCACTGCTGTGGTCCTCAAGTTCACGCCAAACCATGGGAATACCAAAAGGCATTCCTTTGCGTTTTCCTTTTGTCCAGCATGAAGTATTTCCTCACAATTATGACACACAACATGAGGAGCTCAATTCTTATCTTGATTGCCAAGGGGAACTTGAAAATAAGCAATATATGCACGTGTCACAAATGATGAAATATTGCGCCTTTGACGTTGAAGTGTGTAACAGCCACATATATAACAGAAAGTATCAGGACTATTCTTACATTTATGCCTACTCAAAAGAAGCCATGATTCAATCTTAAAACAAAATAAGAGGGTGTTTTTATCAGATAATAATTTTTCACATTTAAAAACAACTACAATTATGTAAAAGTGATGTTTGTAAAACATTAGTTGCCTTGTGGTTATGTTCAATCCAAGAGTTGTTACTCTTTAACTCCAATTTAAAAACCAATGCATGCCATTAACTGTAACAAAAAGAAATTAAAATTGCATGAAAACTAGAGCATGCAGCAAAAAACGGATTTCAGATTTGGAATCAGCGATGCAGAAGTATATAGAAGCAGTTCTAAAACCTCATGCAACAGAAAATGAAAAAAAAAAAATTGTTCCCCAGGAGGGAAGGGAAATATTGTGTGGACTATTTATGTGTAGCAGTTTTAAGTTTTTTAAAGTTTTCAACATTAGTACTTTTTAATGGAAACAACTGGACCAAAACTCTCACAGAATTTTGAGACCTATTTTTAAAATTTTAATGAGAAAATAAAAAGAATTCTTGACCTAGATCTTTCATCAGTAAGTTCACCAAATATTGAATAAAGAAACAATTCCAATTTATACACACTTGTTCAGAGGAAAAGAGAGAGGATGCTCCTCAACTCATCTTAATGAGACTAGCATAATCTTTTTTTTATTTTATTTTATTTTTTTTAATGGGGCAACATCAATAAATCAGGATACATATATTCAAAGATAACAAGTCCAGGTTATCTTGTCGTTCAATTATGTTGCATACCCATCACCCAAAGTGAAATTGTCCTCTGTCACCTTCTATCTAGTTTTCTTTGTGCCCCTCCCCCTCCCCCTTTCCCTCTCCCTCTCCCCCCCCCCCCCCCCCGTAACCACCACACTCTTATCAATGTCTCTTAGTTTCACTTTTATGTCCCACCTACGTATGGAATAATGCAGTTCCTGGTTTTTTCTGATTTACTTATTTCGCTTCGTATCATATTATCAAGATCCCACCATTTTGCTGTAAATGATCCGATGTCATCATTTCTTATGGCTGAGTAGTATTCCATAGTGTATATGTGCCACATCTTCTTTATCCAGTCATCTATTGACGGGCTTTTTGGTTGTTTCCATGTCCTGGCCACTGTGAACAATGCTGCAATAAACATGGGGCTGCATGTAAGACTAGCATAATCTTGACACCAAAACTGGATTAGAAGAATATGAGAAAATTATAAACCAATCTTATTCATGATTGGTTGTTTGTATATATACAAAACAACCTGAGTCTAGCAGAACCAAAGAATATAAATACATCATAACTATGTTAAACCACAGGAATGAAGAATGGTTTAATGTTAGAAAAAATAATCTCATAATTTGCTGTGCTTAAAAATTGAAGAGATCCCTGGCCAGTGGCACAGTGGATAGAATGTCGTCCTAGAGCGCCCAGGGCTCGGGTTCATCCCCACGGGTGCTGGTGTGAGCCTCAGTCAGGACATGTATGAGAAGCAGTCAATGGGTGCACAACTAAGTAGAGCAATAAGTTGATACTTCTTTTTCTCTCTCTCTCTCTCTGCCTCCTACCCCTTTCTCTCTCCCTCCCCCTTCATCTCTCAAAAAATTAAGAGTGTCCTGGCCAGATAGCTCAATTGGTTAGAACATCATCCGAAAGCACAGAGGTTGCTGGTTTGATCTCTGGTCAGGGCACATACAGGAACAGATGTTCCCGTCTCTCTTTTGCTCTCTCCTTTTGTCTCTATAAAATCAATGAAGTAAACATTTTTTAAAAAATTAAGAGGATCCTGACCAGGCAGTGGCACAGTGGATAGAGCATTGGACTGGGATGCGGAGGACCCAGGTTCAAGACCCTAAGGTCTCTGGCTTGAGCAAGGGGTTACTCAGTCTGCTGAAGGCCCATGGTCAAGGCACATATGAAAAAACAATCAATGAGCAACTAAGGTGTCACAACGAAAAACTGATGATTGATGCTTCTCATCTCTCTCTAAAAACAATTAAGAGCCCTGGCCGGTTGGCTCAGTGGTAGAGCGCCGGCCTGGCGCGCAGTAGTCCTGGGTTTGATTCCTGGCCAGGGCACACAGGAGAAGCACCCATTTGCTTCTCCACCCCTCCCCCTCTCCTTCCTCTCTGTCTCTCTCGTCCCTTCCCATAGCCAAGGCTCCATTGGAGCAAAGTTGGCCCGGGCGCCTCTGCCTCGGGTGCTGGAATGGCTCTGGTTGCAATAGAGCAACGCCCTAGATGGGCAGAGCATCGCCCCCTGGTGGGCATGCCGGGTAGATCCCGGTCGGGCACATGCGGGAGTCTGAATGCCTCCCTGTTTCCAACTTCAGAAAAATACAAAAAAATAATAATAATAATAATAATAATAAATAAAAAAATTTAAGAGGAAAATTGAATGATCCTCTCAAAAGGTGCAGAAAGAGTAAAAAATTTGTTTATTATTTTTAAATTTTTTAAAATTCATTTTAGAGAGGAGAGAGAAAGGGAGAGAGAGAGACAGAGAGGGAGAGAGAGAGGAGAGACAGAGAGAGAAGGTGGGGAGGAGCTGGAAGCATCAACTCCCATATGTGCCTTGACCAGGCAAGCCCAGAGTTTTGAACTGGCGACCTCAGCATTTCCAAGTTGACTCTTTATCCACTGCGCTACCACAGGTCAGGCCAAAAAATTTGTTTATTATGAAACAAACCAGGAATAGAAAGGAACTTCATTGGTTTGACCCATATGTATTGGTAAATATCTTCTAAAAATAAAAACCTACAGCAGGCCCTGGCCGGTTGGCTCAGCGATAGAGCGTTGACCTGCCGTGCAGGGGACCCGGGTTCGATTCCCGGCCAGGGCGCACGGGAGAAAGCCCATTTGCTTCTCCACCCCCACCCTCCTTCCTCTCTGTCTCTCTCTTCCCCTCCCGCAGCCAAGGCTCCATTGGAGCAAAGATGGACCGGGCGCTGGGGATGGCTCCTTGGCCTCTGCCCCAGGCGCTGGAGTGGCTCTGGTCGCGGCAGAGCGTCGCCCCGGAGGGGCAGAGCATCGCCCCCTGGTGAGCGTGCCGGGTGGATCCCGGTCGGGCGCATGCGGGAGTCTGTCTCTCCCCGTTTCTTTTTTTTTTAATTAAAAAAAAAAACAAAAAAAAAAACCCTACAGCAAACATGCTACATATGAGGAACAAAACAAGGATGATATTCTATGACAATGTTTCTGTTTAACTTTGTAGTGGAATTCCTACCCAGATCTGTATCCTTCCCCCAAAAGAAGAAGATTGAAATAAAAGGTATAAATGAAAGGATTGAAAAGGGAAAAAACCAAAGTTGCCATTAATTGCAGGTAATATACATGGAAAATGAAAAAAAATTACAGATAAATTATTGACATTAGGAGAGGTTAGTGAGATTGCTGGATTCAAATCAATATAGTAAAATTTTAAGTATATACTAGAAACATAGAAAAGGGAAACCTTTTCTTTTCTGTGAGAGAGAGAAAGGGAGATAAATGAGAAGCATCAACTCGTAGTTGCTTCACTTTAATTGTTCATTGATTGCTTTCTCATCTGTGCCTTGACCAGGGGCTCCAGCCTATCCAGCCTATCCAGTTCAAGCCAGCGACCTTGGGATCATGTCAGTGATCCTACAGTCAACCCAGATGAGCCCATGCTCAAGCTGGCAACCTTGGGGTTTTGAACTTGGGACCTCAGCGTCCCAGGTAGGTGCTTTGTCAGTTGCGCCACCACCGGTCAAGCTTAAGAACATGTTAATTCTTTATACTAAGGGGAAAAAGTACAGGTGATTCTTGTTATTCACAGTAATTATGTTCATAAAATCATCAACTCTGAATTAGTGAATACTGAGTTAGTGAATACTGAATCATTGCTCCTGGGGGAAATACAGGTTTCTACAAGCTCCTGGTCACATTTTCATCAACCAGTCAATACATAATCTTGCCATATGTGTGTTTTAATATAACTATACCAATTTTATATATATATATATACACACACACACACACACATACATACACATTTATATATATATTTAAATGTATTATTCATTAACATTGACCTCACAGCTAATAGCATTGTAATGCCTGAAAAAGTTTAATGCATGTATTTTCTTAGTGAATCACATCACAGCCTTCTTGTGCTTAGGAACACTAGACAGACCTTTAGCACTAAGCTTGGAAGCCATTTTAAACAGCAAAATAATCAACAAAGGCACAAAAATGCAAATAAATGTGGCACTACATTACCTACAAAAAGAAAACTTGTTTTTAGTACAATAGTTGAAATGAGAGCAGAGCATCACTGTGTTTGTCCTCATCTGGGCACATGCACATTGGCCAGCTCAAAACGCTCACTACTCTGTACATATCCAAGAATAATTACACAAGCATTAAGTATTGCTTTGGGATTACCAATAAATTTTAGGAAGTGGGTTAATTTGCAAATAAGGCATCTGTGATTAAGGATGATCAACTATATCTAGAAATAAATCTTAAAAGATGCATAAGATGTTTGGAGAAAATTGTAAAACATAATTGAAAAACGTAGAAAACCTAAATAAATATTTATGGATAGAAGGCAATATTTAGCCTGACCAGGTGGTGGCACAGTAGATAGAGTGTCAAACTGGGATGTGGAGGACCCAGGTTTGAAACCCCGAGGTCTCCGGCTTGAGCATGGAATCACAGACATGACCCCACGATTGCTAGCTTGAGCCCAAAGATCACTGGCTTGAAGCCCAAGGTCACTGGCTCGAGGAAGGGGTTACTTGGTCTGCTGTAGCCCCAGGTCAAGGCATATATGAGAAAGCAATCAATGAACAACTAGGTGCCGCAACGAAGAATTGTTTCTCATCTCTCTCCCTTCCTGTCTGTTCCTACCTGTCACTGTCTCTCTCTCTGCCTCTGTCAAAAAAAAAAAAAAAAAAAAAAGATTCCAGCTACATTAGAACAAAGACCTTGCATTCATTGAAGGACACCATAAAGTGAAAAACAAGGCACTTGGTTTGAGTGCACAGCTGTGAGGAGATGTCCTTGTCTGTCCCACCTTCTACTGCTATGGTCCCTCCAGCTGGGCCTCTTAAGCTCCTCAACAGCCTCCACCCTACAGCTGCCACTCCCCTCTCTGTGGAAGCACCAGAAGTCCTTCAACCAGAGCCTAGCTGAGTGGAAGCTCTTCATCGACAACCTAACCACCGGAGTGTTGCTGGGACACACTGCCAAGAGCTAGGGTTTGGTCTTCCTCTTGTATCTAGTCTTTTATGGGTTCCTGGCTACAGTCTCCACACTCCCAATATTGGCTATGCTTCAGACACAGAACAATGAGGTTCAAAATACTGTGACCAGATTTCTAGACTAGGACTTGGTTTTTCAAAAACTGGTGTCTGTGTTGGAATATTTATTATGTCTGATCCAGAGTCCTATAAGGCAATGGTCCCCAACCTTTTTTGGGCCACAGACCGATTTAATATCAGAAAATATTTTCACGGACCGGCCTTTAGGGTGGGACAGATAAATGTATCACATGACTGAGACAAGTGTCAAGAGTGAGTCTTAGATGGATGTAACAGATGGAACCTGGTCATTTTTTAAAAATAAAACATTGTTCAGATTTAAATAGAAATAAAACGGAAATAATGTAAGGTATTTATTCTTTCTTTACAGACCAGTACCAAATGGCCCACGGACCGGTACCAGTCCGTGGCCCGGGGGTTGGGGACCACTGCTATAAGGGATACATTAAAGACGTTAAGTTTCTAAAGCCATTTGATCTAGAGGAACAAGAATCTCACAGTCTGTCCTGATGGAGTGCTTTGTGAAGGGTCCAGTTTATGTTTCATAGCTGTTTTAGTTTCCCGTTACCTTATTTCATTCAGTGGTGTAGATGATCCTGACTTTGGCTACTTCTATGAACATCCTTGCATTCTTCTGAAAATGAGCAGAATAATTGGATTAAAGCCTCAAGGAGAACTAAAGATAGACTGCTTTAGCATTCTAGAATGCTTAAGAGTGAGAACATAACTCTATTAGCTTGTCCTCCCAATGTAATTATAGGCTTAAAGTATTTTCCATATTATGGGGGGAAACTGCATGTGAGGTGTCCACAGCCATTAGTTGTCCAGCTCAGCTTTGGTACAAGCCATATGCCAAAGGAAATAATAGTCAAGTGCAAGATTGTTGGATCACCCAACCTGAACAACCATGATGATTCTGACACATTTTTAGGACAAGTTGTGTTTAAAATCACAGTGCATAGTAGGAGTTAGAATATGTCCACAGAGTAAATGCTGTGTTGTCTGAATTTTGTATAAGCTAGACCCAACATTCTAGAATCATGAGATCACCCTAGAGACGGGTGGGCAGTGCATGACACTGGGGTAACATCATAATGTGCTCCCAGATCATGGAGGTCAGTATCCTCTGAAGAAAGTGCCTGTTGCCTCTGTTGCCTTTTGGAGCCATTGGATAATCACCAGATAGGGACTGTGAACACCTGATTCTAAATATGTGAAATGGAGGTCTTGTCCTATTTTTATGTGGTTTAATTGCTAAGCATCTAAAGCTTAATGTGCTGTGCTATGTATAAATTTTATAGATTAAATACTGGTTAGCTGTCATATTTTGATTCCAGCAAAGTTTTAGGGCTGAAATAGTACCTGACCAACATGTTGCTCATAAAGAATTACAAAAGAAAAAGAAAAAGACCAAAAATGGGGGGGTAGAAAAGTTGGCCTGGCATTTCCCATACTAACCATTTAAAGATTTTTTATTTACTTTTTTTAAAGATTTTATTTATTTATTTATTACAGGGACAGAGAGAGAGAGTCAGAGAGAGGGACAGATAGAGACAGACAGGAACGGAGAGAGATGAGAAGCATCAATCATTAGTTTTTCATTGTGACACCTTAGTTGTTCATTGATTGCTTTCTCATATGTGCCTTGACCGTGGGGCTACAGCAGACCGAGTAACCCCTTAATCGAGCCAGCAACCATGGGTCCAAGCTGGTGAGCTTTGCTTAAACCAGATGAGCCCACGCTCAAGCTGGCAACCTCAGGGTCTCGAACCGGGGTCCTCTGCAGCAACCCCAGCAACCTTGGGGTTTTAAACCTGGGTCCTCTGCCTCCTAGTCCATCCCCACACTCTATCCACTGCGCCACCACCTGGTCAGGCTAAAGACTTTATTTATTGATTTTAGAGAGGAGAGAGAGAGAAGGGGGAAGAACGGGAAGCATCAACTTGTAATTGCTTCTTTATTTTTTGGTGACAGAAACAGACAGAGAGAGGGACAGATAAGAGAGAGGGAGAGAGATGAGAAGCATCAAAAAAAAATTTTTTTTTTGTACTTTTCTGAAGCTGGAAAAGGGGAGGCAGTCAGACACTCTCACATGCGCCTGACCGGGATCCACCCGGCACGCCCACCAGGGGGCGATGCTCTGCCCATCTGGGGCGTTGCTCTGTCGCAACCAGAGCCACTCTAGCGCCTGAGGCAGAGGCCAAGGAGCCATCCCCAGCATGCGGGCCATCTTTTGCTCCAGTGGAGCTTCGGCTGCAGGAGGGGAAGAGAGAGACAGAGAGGAAGGAGAGGGGGAGGGGTGGAGAAGCAGATGGGTGCCTCTCCTGTGTGCCGTGGCCAGGAATCGAACCCAGGACTTCCGCACACCAGGCCGACGCTCTACCACTGAACCAACTGGCCAGGGCCTAGCATCAATTTTTTGTTGCAACTCCGTAGTTGTTTCATTGATTGCTTTCTCATATATCCTTGACTGGGGAGCTATAGCAGAGCTAGTGACTCCTTGCTCAAGCCAGCAACCTTTGGCTTCAAGCCAGCAACCATGGGGTCATGTCTGATTCCAGACTCAAGCCAGCGATCCTGCGCTCAAGCTGATGAGCCTGCATTCAAGCCAGCAACCTTGGGGTTTTAAACCTGGGTTCTCTGCCTCCTAGTCCAATGCTCTATCTTTTGCGCCACCGCCTGGTCAGGCAAGTTTAAGTTTTAAATATTTCTTATTTGTTTGTTTCTGTTGCACCTTCCAAATTATCAACACATTTCATGTCACTGCTTTTTATTATTATTATTATTATTATTATTATTATTATTTTTAATGAGAGATGGGGAGAGAGCCAGGCTCCTGCATGCGGCCTCACTGGGATTCATGAGCAACACCACCTGGGGTGCTTGAGTACCGAGTTATTTTTAGCACCTGAGGCTGATATGCTCTAAGCCTTGGAGTCCAAGGGAGCTATCTTCAGCGCCTAGACTACAGTGGAATGAATTGATCCACTAGCTGCAGGAGGGGAAGAGGGAGAGAAATGGGAGAAGGAGGGGAAGAGAAGCAGATGGTCGCTTCTCTTATGTGCCCTGACCAAGGATCAAACCTAGACATTTGCATGGTGGGCCCATGCTCTGTCCACTGAGTCAGCTGGCCAGGGCTTTCACTGCTTCTTTTAAACTTGAAGTGCTAGTACTTGGTGAACTTTCAATGTCATCGCTGCTTTTCTTTTGACTATTTTTGCTTCTGAAGAAGGTTAAAACGTTTTCTCATTTTTTCTTTCCATTTTGTAGAGTTTAAAATTTACAGCACAATTACATATTACACAGTTACTTATTTGCAAACAATATGGACACATTCTGAACAGTTGAATATATGCATGACTATTTACACAAGCATAAATAATGTACTGTGAGAGAGGGAGGGGCTGGAAATGGAAACAAAACAGATAAAATTTTGTACTGAGCATGATAGTGTATTGTGGTGCAAGACAAGTACTTGGTTTCTGAATGCCATATGTACAGTGCATTGAACACTACGTAAGTTTGTTCAAATACTATTTGCACAAGTGTGATAAAAATGAACTACAGAAAGAGTGGGTAGGAGTTAGAGCCTGTGCATAACCCAGCCAGCCAAAACCAGAAACACACAAAGAATAAAGTTTTATTTTACCACACATAACAGTAACATGGTACAGGCTGGTGCTTGATTTCTGAACTCCACATGTGTGATGCATTGATTACTACATAAGTTTGTCTTTTCATCTATTATGCATAATTTTTAAATGCTCTGCACAGCGCAAAGGTTGTTCAAACCTAAGACACCTCAGTGGTATTTTCATGGATAATACAGGCTGTTAAATGGCAATCACCCTGAGCATAAGCGAATTTGACTAAGATCATTCATTAGGTGTATACTCTTCATTCAACATCTAGATGGTTAACTCTTTCACGGACTGGCATGAAATTTTGGTGGACTGGCACTGTTCCACGGACCCTCTATTGAAAAACACTGGTTTAGGGTAGAGAGGCAATAACTGGCACACACCTATCAGATAGATCAGGGGTCAGGAACCTATGGCTCGCGAGCCAGATGTGGCTCTTTTGATGGCTGCATCTGGCTCACAGACAAATCTTTAATAAAAAAATAATGTTAAAAATATAAAACATTCTCATGTATTACAATCCATTCATTTCCTACCGCTCATGTTCATAGTTGCAGGTGGTTGGAGCCAATCACAGCTGTCCTCTGGGACAACACCAAATTTTTATTGGATAATGCATAATGTATACGGGTCGTTGTATGGCTGTCACGGAATTACATTTTAAAATATGTGGTGTTCATGGCTCTCTCAGCCAAAAACGTTCCCAACCCCTGAGATAGATCATAAAATTTTAAAGTTCACCAGTACTAAAATTAGCAAGAGATTGTGGCACAATGGGAGCTTTCATATACTGTTGGTTTGAGGGTTGATTGATATAAACCGATTTCCGTTTTAAAAGTCTATAATATATACACTCTAATCTTGGGATTCCACACCTAGTCTTTTACAAAACCCTGAGAAACTTGCATACGTACAGCAAGATTGATGAAAGAGAATTTTTATAGCAACAGTATTTGTGGTAATAAAAATTTGGAAACAACCTAGATGTATATAGCAAATGAATTACCTTGGTGTATTAAAACTTTAAAATGTTAGAAGAAAATATGAAAATTTGTTTATGATAGTACAACGTTCAAAAGCTCTTAAGACACGAAGACTATTAGTAAAGTATTTATGAATTTCATTACATCAAAATTAAACTTCTCAGCCCTGGCCGGTTGGCTCAGCGGTAGAGCGTTGGCCTGGCATGCAGGGGACCCGGGTTCGATTCCCGGCCAGGGCACACAGGAGAAGCGCCCATTTGCTCCTCCACTCCCCCTCCTTCCTCTCTGTTTCTCTCTTCCCCTCCTGCAGCCAAGGCTCCATTGGAGCAAAGATGGCCCGGGCGCTGGGGATGGCTCCTTGGCCTCTGCCCCAGGCGCTGGAGTGGCTCTGGTCGCGGCAGAGCGTCGCCCCTGGTGGGCGTGCCGGGTGGATCCCGGTCGGGCGCATGCGGGAGTCTGTCTGACTGTCTCTCCCCGTTTCCAGCTTCAGAAAAATACCAAAAAAAAAAAAAAATTAAACTTCTCTGTTACAGAATAAGCCACAGAATTAAAGGCAGGTTACACATGAGGGAAGATACTTGTTATAAACAAATAAAAAAGATAAGTTATAAAGTGGGAATTATTTTAGGAAATACAGAGTAGCAAGTTTTTAGAGGTAAAAATCTGTCTCCACTCTAATTTTTGAGTTTATTAAAGTATTGACTCTCCTCTCTGAGTTGACCCATTATTTAGTCTTCTATTCAGTCAGCATATATTTACTAAGAACCTATAAGATACAGCATATTAATCTGATGACATCCCAGAAATAAGATATTGGTAAAGAAAAATTATTCTCCTAATTGAGACACAAGATTATGCTATTTTCTATTTATGTTGTGTGTGATAATGATTATACATTCTACATAAATTGAGGTTATAATCAGTAATGGCTAAAATGGAGGTCTAGAATAACAAGGTAAGTAAAGCTACTATTCTGAATTTTGTTTTAGAGAATTCCTAAATACAAGAGTTGATTGAGCCTGATCTGTAGTGATGCAGTGGAGGGGGTGTCAACCTATAATGCTGAGGTCACTGGTTCAAAACCTCAGGCTTGCTTCCTGCTTTACACTCTCTCCTCTCTCTAAAATCAGTAAATAAAATCTTAAAAGAAAATAAAAGCGGGAAATGCTAAAATTGAGATTACATTTACAAATTGAAGTGAGACCGATCATTGCTGCAGAAGTATGGTGAACAGTATACTCCTACTGGTGGTGGGAATATAAGTTGGCACAACCCTCTTAGAAACCCCCTTACTTTCCATTGTTAAGGAGAAAGACACTTTGATCAAAAGGTACTCATTGCAGCATTAATTGTAGTAACAAATCTGGGAACAACCTAATACCCAGTAGTAGGCAGGTGGTAAATTTTGGAACAGTCACATGATAGAACATTGTGCAGTCATTAGAAGTAATGTTTACAAAGAGTACATTGTGAAAAGCTTGTTTTGTCAAGTGAAAATAATACAATATGCACGTGCGTACACATATTAAAAATGATTTCAAATAAAATAATTGCATCCCTAGGGAAAAAAAGAAACTAGAAGATAGTAATGCTGAAATTGGTATACTGTACTATATCCATTTGGTGAAAATGAGTGGAGTTTTTAAGTATTTTCAGTGTTATACATATATACATAGTACCTATAGTCTATATATAGTATTTATAATACATGATATATGTTATGGTATTTATAATATATGAAATTTATAAATATGTATATTACATACTAGATACACTATGCTGTTAATGCAGTAAATACTACTATAAAAATACTCTATAATACTGCGTATCTATATTTTTTTATAATGATAGAAAGGGTGTCAGCATAAAAAAATTGAGGCCCTGGCCAGTTGGCTCAGCGGTAGAGCGTCGGCCTGGCGTGCCGGGGACCTGGGTTCGATTCCCAGCCAGGGCACATAGGAGAAGCGCCCATTTGCTTCTCCACCCCCCCCCTTCCTCTCTGTCTCTCTCTTCCCCTCCCACAGCTGAGGCTCCATTGGAGCAAAGATGGCCCGGGCGCTGGGGATGGCTCCTTGGCCACTGCCCCAGGCGCTGGAGTGGCTCTGGTCGGGGCAGAGCATTGCCCCCTGGTGGGCAGAGCATCACCCCTGGTGGGCGTGCCGGGTGGATCCCGGTCGGTCGCATGCGGGAGTCTATCTGTCTCTCCCCGTTTCTAGCTTCAGAAAAATGCAAAAAAAAAAAAAAATTTGAGAATAGAATCTTCATTCTAGAAAATATAATTTTCTAGAAGTTTAATATAATTCTCTCTATGCTGTTATTAGGCAAAAAGAAAAAATGTCCTCTTTGAACACATGATATTATGTGATGGTATGGATTTATGTTTGAAGGGGGCCATTTTGTCTTCAAACTTCCCATAGGTTGGTGGATTTGTGTGGGGAGAGGTTAGGTTTCTGGGGTTTTTTTTCCCCCATTTTGTCTTTTGACATATCTGCTAATAATGTTAGAATGTTCTCAGTTCTCTGACAGATCTGGTAGTGAAATTTTTTTATCTATAACTTCATTCCTTAGTCCTTATTTTGCCTGCAGAGATCATAAAAACCAATTTGATTCTTTTCTTTTACATTGTTTTCTGTTTCTTCTACAGTTCCATGTAAGATATGATTTAATTTTTACTTCTCTTAATTATTTGTTGAGCACTTGTTTTCTAATAATTTTATTTATTTATTTTTAAAGATTTTACTTATTGATTTTACAGGGGGTGGGTAGAGCAAGAAGTATCAAGTCATAGTTGCTTCACTTTAGTTGTTCATTAATTGCTTATCATATGTGCCTAGACCAGGCAAACCCAGGGCTTCCAACTGGTGACCTTAGCGTTCCAGGTCAACACTTTATCTGCTGCTGTTCCACCACAGTTCAGGCAACAATTTTATTTGTACAGTAAGGTGACTAGCCTGACACAGAAGCTCATTTATGAAGCAGAGTAAAGTAATACTTTTCACCTCCACTATTCCAGATATGTATTATAGCATTAAATGGTAGCTTTTTGGAAAACATATTACACAGTATGTGATTAATTCATGGGATTTTGGGGATTTTGTTTTTTTGTTTGTTTGTTTTTTAGCAGAGAGAGAGTGTGCGTGAAAGGAACAGACAGGGACAAAGATGAGAAACATTAACTCATAGTTGAGGCACTTTAGTTGTTCATTGATTGTTTTCTCATGTGCCTTGACCAGGGGAGACTCGAGCAGAGCCGGTGACCCCTTGCTCAAGCCAGCAACTTTTGGCTTCAAGTTGGTGACCCTTTACTCAAGCTGGATGAGCCCACACTCAAGCTGGCAAGTTTGGGTTTTTGAATCTGGGTCCTCAGTGTCCCAGGTCAACACTTTATCCACTGTACCACCACTAGTCAGGCTGATTCATGATATTTTTTATGAAACTTAAGAAAAAACAAGCTGTATATAGCATTGCTAAGCCTTGTCTCATTCTGTACTCATGCAATTGATTTTTTGGACCAAGTTCTTCATTATTAGATTTTTATCTTATTAGATTCAGTCTGTCTTTGGGGGTGCCAGTTGTGTCAGTGAGGACACTTAAATAGCCCACTCAACTTCATATCCATCAAAAAGTTTAGTCCTGGTTGGGTGGCTCAGTGGATTAAGCATTGACCCTTCATGCCAAAGGTTTGGGTTTGACCCCCAGTCAGTGCACATTACAAGAAACATTCAATGATTACACAACTAAATGTAACGAGTGAAATAACGAGTTAAGGCATTTCTCTCCCCTTTTTCTCTCTCAAATCAATGGAAAAATTTTGAAAAAAAAAGTTTAATGTGTTGTCCAGAGCCGCCTCTGTGTCATTGATAAACAGTGTTAAATAAGAGTACTTAAGATTTTAGTCCTAGACACTGTAGAAAAAAATGTTTTGTTTTGTTTTGTTTTGTATTTTTCTGAAGCTGGAAATGGGGAGAGACAGTCAGACAGACTCCTGCATGCGCCCTACCGGGATCCACCTGGCACGCCCACCAGGGGCTACGCTCTGCCCACCAGGGGGCAATGCTCTGCCCCTCCGGGGCGTCACTCTGTTGCCACCAGAGCCACTCTAGCGCCTGGGGCAGAGGCCAAGGAGCCATCCCCAGCACCCGGGCCATCTTTGCTCCAATGGAGCCTCAGCTGCGGGAGGGGAAGAGAGAGACAGAGAGGAAGGAGAGGGGGCAGGGTGGAGAAGCAGATGGGCGCCTCTCCTGTGTGCCCTGGCCAGGAATCGAACCCGGGACTTCTGCACGCCAGGCCGACGCTCTACCACTGAGCCAACCAGCCAGGGCCGAAAAAAATGTTTTCAAATAAACATCAACAGACATTTGAAAAATAATTTTGTTGACAACTTTATATTCAGATTTATAGTTTGAGATATGTTAACATTTTTATCTACTTTTTCTGCTCAGGGATCCATCTGTTTCTAAGTCTATAGAACGAATCTTTAAAATCTGGGAAGACAGAAATGTATACCCAGAAGAAATGATTGTGGCGTTAAGAGAAGCATTGAGTAAGTGTCTTTTCTCTTCTAAAAGAAAATTTGAATCATTGTTCAGTCTTTAAAATAACATATATTTTATATATCTAGTCCTGTTGCTTAATAATGAAAAATAAAGTTTTAGATCTGGCCTTGTTTACTTAAACTTAAAAATCTGAATTAAAATTTAAGTAGAATTGATTTTGGGAGGGTTGAATTTTGTTTTTATTGACTAAAGAAGTCAAGCATATTAAGTGATGATGGCCATCTGATTATTTTCTTTCATTTGCTTTATGTTGATTGTTTGAACTGTTCACTCTTTGTGCTTAATAATTACTGCCCTGTTCTCTTATTGTTGCAGAATTTTTGGACAGGGTTTCATTTTTCACTAAGTATTTGATATTAAGCATATGTTAGCATTCTTTAGTCTCTGATTTGGTTTACATTTACAGTAAGTTGTATACCTGTTTTTTAAAAAATTATTTAGTTCCTTTTGTATTAGATGCATATAATTAAGTTATGGAATTGAAACTGGTAACACCTGATATCATGACCATTATTTGACTAGAAATTTGCTTTAAAAATAGCATCTTCTAAAAAGCTGTTAAATTCTTTGTTTGAACGTGTGAACTGGAATTTTTAAGCTTCTTGCCCTATTCTCAAAATCAGTTATTTTATTGACTATAGAAATCATATTTATTTGACAGCTTCTTAGAGATTGGTAGGTGTTTTATTTTTATTTTTTTATAAAAAGAAAAGGAAAGAAATAAACAACACACAGTCTGGGATTGCCTTTTTTCATGCTACAACTTTGACACTGAAGTGGACAGACAGAACAGCTTCCCATAATGCCAGGTTGCAAAAACTGAAATGTTTTCCAGGTACCACTTTCAAAACTCAGAAGCAGCTGAAAGAAAATCTGAACAAACAACCGAATAAGCAGTGGAAGAAATCACAAAGTAAGGAACAAAATCTCAACTAATATAAAATTAACTCCTCTTTTTGGAGAAGAAGAAAATGTAGACCATTTGACATCGTACCTCGCATAAACCATGGGCAAGCCTGTGTTTTCCAGACCTGGGAGGCTCCATACTAAACAAGCCATCATGGAGTTACTTCTTAAAAAAACAAAGGCAAAAGCAAAAACCTACTTTTAAGCAAAGAAAATGCAGTAAGAGGGTTTAAATGAGTGAAGATTCAAGAGTAGTTGGGGGATTGAAAGAAGAAAATACATACTTGATAGTGCCCAGGCTAACCCTCAGGTTCAAAGATACATGGAGTTAGAGGCAGCTGGCATTAAACAACAGAGCTGAAGAGGAGACTAGGCATTAAGAAGCTTTTTTGTGGGAGCCATGAAATCCTTCAGATTTGGGGATACACTCTACCAGTTTAGATCTGGGCCTCAGATCCTGGCCAGAACCTCATTCTCTAACAGGAGCTCCTGCTATGTTATCATGTTTACCCAGCATGAGACCAAGGGAGTGGAATACTGCATGTGATAGGCTGCTGTGGGCCAAACTGAGGAATATTGAGAAAGACCTGAAGGTGTGAAGGGAAGAAGGTAAAAGACAGTGAGAATTGGGAGGTGAATCAAGACACTTGGGATGGTTTTGCTCCAGCAAGCATTTGATATTCGTCATGATTGAGGGAGTCCTCTGACAGCCTTTTGGGCATAAGTTGCATGCTTAGTAACAATAGGAGTCATCATTTCAGCCAAAGTTCTACCACAATAATAATATACTTAGAGCTTTCTTTGCCTGTTTTTGCTGTGAACTGAGTCAGCAGAAAAAGAAATCCAAAGCTAAATACATAGGAATAGAGTTGATGTTTCTAAAGTCATTTTCTTCAGCCAGTGCTCAGGACTAATGGGATGTCCTGCTCCTGAACACTCTTAATTTGAAGTGTTAAGATCCTGTTACACTCAGTCAGACTAGGATAGATAAAAGGTACTTCATGTATCTCAGTGTCTCCCAATCAATAATTCTGGGACTCTTATCACTTAAAGGGCCTATTGGAGGTAAGTAGATCAGTCCTATCTAAACAGTATGTTTTTGTATTGACCATGCTTGGGAATGTATAATTTCAATAATTTTATATTCCACTATTCTGGAAATTATGATTTAAAATGTGCATGTTTGACATATGTTCAAAAGTACATCCTTAACTATAGAGCTAAAATTTTTCTAAAGATTAAAGTCAACTTTTTCTGTGTTCCTAATGACCTTTTGTTTAACTCCAACAGCATCTACGAATCCAAAAGCTGCTCTCAAATCCAAAATAGTTGCTGAATTTCGAGTAAGTTAATGTTGAACATGCCAAAGCCTTATTTGCCCTTTTTGTGTTACAGTTTCCTGTATAGTCCAGTAAGATTTATTTTTGTTTAGTTGTACATGAGTTGATTTTAAGTTCAAAAGGAATCCAGCCTAACCAGGTGGTGGCGCAGTGGATAGAGCATCAGACTGGGATGCCCAGGACCCAGGTTCAAGACTCCGAGGTCACCAGCTTGAGCGCGGGCTCAGCTGGTTTGAGCAAAGCTCACCAGCTTAGACCTAAGGTCACTGGCTTGAGCAAGGGGTTACTCAGTCTGCTGAAGGCCCGCGGTCAAGGCACATATGAGAAAGGAATCAATGAACAACTAAGGTGTTGCAATGCGCAACGAAAAACTAATGATTGATGCTTCTTATCTCTCCGTTCCTGTCTGTCCCTATTTATCCCTCTCTCTGACTCTCTGTCTCTGTAAAAAAAAAAAAAAGGAATCCAGATTGGGATCAGCTAATTTAAGAGTTCATCTCTTTCGCTAATGGAAGTAATAACCTTCTTATAGAAGATCTATTACATATTACAGGCTTAGTTCTATACTGAATCCCCAAACAAGGGGTTTATCTTCCTAGGAAGCTCCATTAAATTAGAATTTTCATAGAGTTAACATATAATAATAAGGCTATGTTTTGTGTTTTTGACAGAGAGATAGTCAGATAGGGACAGACAGACAGGAAGGGAGAGAGATGAGAAGCATCAGTTCTTCACTGCAGCTCCTTAGTTGTTCAGTGATTGCTTTCTCATATGTGCCTTAACCGGGCGGGCTACAGCTGACCGAGTGACCCCTTGTTCAAGCCAGCAATCTTGGGCTCAAGCCAGCAACCATGGGGTTATGTCTGTGATCCCCTGCTCAAGCCAGCAACCCCTCACTCAAGCTAGATGATCCCGTGCTCAAGCCACCAACCTTGGGGTTTTGAACCTGCGTCCTGCGCATCCCAGTTCGACACTCTATCCACTGCGCTGCCACCTGGTCAGGCAAAGCTATGTTTATCTAATTAAAATTTAAAGAAGATATAAGTAGACCATGTTTCATTCTTAACACCATATCCATAAATTAGCATTGAATGACCAAAGACAAAAATTTTTTAAAGTATATAACTAAAAAATTTTTTTCTTGTTGTATTTTTGTTTTGTTTTGTATTTTTATTGGTTTGAGAGAGAGACAGTGAGAGAGAAAGAGGGAGGAGAAAGATGAGAAGCATCAGCTCGTAGTTGCGGCACTTTAGTTGTTCATTGATTGCTCCTTATACATGCCTTGACTGGAGGCTGGAGTCAAGTCAGTGATAACCCCTTGTTCAAGCCAGCGAACCTGTGCTCAAGCTGGCAACCTTGAGGCCCTGCCCCGGTTGGCTCAGTGGTAGAGCGTCGGCCTGGCGTGTGGAAGTCCCGGGTTCGATTCCCGGCCAGGGCACACAGGAGAGGCGCCCACCTGCTTCTCCACCCCTCCCCCTCTCCTTCCTCTCTGTCTCTCTCTTCCCCTCCTGCAGCTGAGACTCCGTTGGAGCAAAGGATGGCCCAGGCGCTGGGGATGGCTCCGTGGCCTCTGCCCCAGGTGCTAGAGTGGCTCTGGTCGAGGCAGAGCGACGCCCCCTGGTGGGCATGCCAGGTGGATCCCGGTCAGGCACATGCGGGAGTCTGCCTCCACGTTTCCAGCTTCAGAAAAATACAAAAAAAAAAAAGCTGACAACCTTGAGATTTCAAGCCAGGGACCTCAGCATCCCAGGTTGATGCTCTATCCACTGCGCCACCACCAGTCGGGCACTAAAAATATTGTTTTCTTTGTTTTTTTTTGATGGAGACAGAGAATCAGAGAGCAGAGAGGGACAGCTAGGGACAGACAGACAGGAAGGGAAAGAGATGAGAAGCATCAATTCTTCATTGCGGCACCTTAGTTGTTCAATGATTGCTTTCTTATTTGTGCCTTGGTGGGGGGCTACAGCAGAGCGAGTGACCCCTTGCTCAAGCCAGCAATGTTAGGCTTAAGCCAGCGACCTCAGGATTTTGAACCTCGGTCCTCCGAGTCCTAGTCGGATGCTCTATCCACTGCACCATCGCCTGATCAGGCTAAAACATTTTTTTGTTTTGTTTTGTTTTGTATTTTTCTGAAGTGAGAAGCGAGGAGGCAGGCAAACAGATTCCTGCATGCACCTGACTGGGATCCACCTGGCATGCCCACCAGGGGGCGATGCTCTGCCCATCTGGGGCGTTTGCAACCGGAGCTATTCTAACACCTGAGGCAGAGGCCACAGAGCCATCCTTAGCACCTGGGCCAACTCTGCTCCAATGGAGCCTTGGCTGCAGGACGGAAAGAGAGAGATAGAGAGAAAGTAGAGGGGGAGGGGGAGGGAGTGGAGAAGCAGGTGAGCGCTTCTCCTATGTGCTCTGTCCCGGAATTGAATTTGGGACTTCCACACATTGTGCTGACGCTCTACCGCTGAGCTAGCCAGCCAAGGCTTAAAAAATGTTTTGACATGAGAATTGGTTGTCAATATCTCTGATTATGAGAAAATGTAAAGGGTTTTCTTTCTTGGGGTTTTATTAGGTTTTAATGGGGAAAGCAGATAAGTCAGTGATCTTATAAAGGAAATATGATTCTGCTCTGTGTTCAGTCTCAGGCCCTCATTGAAGAGCTGTTGCTGTACAAGCGCTCAGAAGATCAGATAGAATTGAAGGAAAAACAGCTGTCAACTATGCGGGTGGATGTGTGCAGCACCGAAACTCTCAAATGCTTAAAAGGTAGTGCTTACATCCTTTAACTAGAATAACTCAGATTTTCTTTCCTGATCTGTCATTTTCAAGTGATGAGACTGGCTTCTCCTATCAAGAGAACCTTAGGTTGTAGAGAGCAGTGTGCAGCTCTGGTTTCCCAGGCAATGATTTCATGCATATACATTTCATAAGGAAATTTTTGTCCTTCATGTTGTACACATTAAACTTACACAGAGTTATGTGTTGATTATATCTCAAGAAGGCCATCAGTTTTTTGTTGCGACACCTTAGTTGTTCATTGATTACTTTCTCGTATGTGCCTTGACCGTGGACCTTCAGCAGACTGAGTGACCCCTTGCTCAAGCCAGCAACCTTTGGTCCAAGCTGGTGAGCTTTGCTCAAACCAGGTGGGTCCGTGCTCAAGTTGGCGACTTGGGGTCTTGAACCTGGGTCCTCTTAATCCCAGTTTGATGCTCTATCTACTGCGCCACTGCCTGGTCAGGCTGTTTTCCCCACTTCTGATACTGTCTTGATATATTTGGTTATGTAAATACAAGTATAGTTCACATGTTTAATTAACTGGTTTGGATATGCTCTTTAATAAGGTCACTGTAATGCCTCTGAAAAATCTAGTTAGTTGCTCTCTTTTTCTTACACTGTAAATTATAGGTAATAATATTAATAACACTTGGAAACAAAATTTTTGTTGCACCCACAAAAACACTTGTTCTTCCCTAATTCGAGTGTGCTGATCTCAAATCGGACATTAGTTTTTCTCTGTAAGCTACAGTTTTTTTGCAATTCAAGATTTTAGGTTTTCATCTTATTGTAATATTTTCAACATTTAGTTTAACATAATGAAGTAGAATATCTTCTTGGGCATTATCTTTGTGAAAATATAATAATTTATATAATGCTATAAATATACTAATACACTAAAAGATATGATTGTATCAGAATTTGTCTACAATTTCGAAATAGAACATATAAAAACTTATTTTAATCATAAAATTTGCGCAAAACTTATTTAAATTTTATTCAGGCAAAAATTTGTGTTTGTAGCTCTTGCGTTTGTGTACTTGTTGAGGACAATCTCGTTTGATGCTCCAGCAGTAGTCTGCTCATCACTAACAGCTCCAAGATTTTCGGGAAACTTATCAAGGTGACTGACTGTTCAGGAAGTGAATCTTAAAGCT
This sequence comes from Saccopteryx bilineata, assembly GCF_036850765.1. Lineage (NCBI taxonomy): Eukaryota > Metazoa > Chordata > Mammalia > Chiroptera > Emballonuridae > Saccopteryx > Saccopteryx bilineata. The sequence goes on along the minus strand of NC_089492.1, from coordinate 160,894,207 downwards.
CATGTTACATCCAATGTTGCGGAAAACCAACAGCATCCTTTGAACCAGAAGTTCATAGTTTTCTGCTTTTTTTTTAATTTTTATTTTTTATTATTATTAATTATGTGGAACATGGGTACCATTATTTAAAGGTAATAAATTTTTATTTAAGGAATTTCTAGGAAAGGAAATTAAGGAAAGTCGAGGACAATTTTTATGTCATTCTTACTAAGTCATTCAATTCGGGTTGGCTAAATTGCTGAGGGGTTAATGACTGCTTGGCATCAGAAGAAGATCCTTCAGATTCTACCATTTCCTCATGCATCTTATCAAAATACACTTGATCACCATGTTCACTTTCTTTATCCTTAGAAGAAATAAAACCATTGAAAACTGGAACTGGGAGTGTCTCAGAGTGTGGGATAGGTCGTATTGCTGAAGGAATATTAGGATATGCGATCATATGCCGTTTTTTCTTCCCGATGCCCTTTGTATGGATCAGACAGAAATAACAGTCACTGCTGTGGTCCTCAAGTTCACGCCAAACCATGGGAATACCAAAAGGCATTCCTTTGCGTTTTCCTTTTGTCCAGCATGAAGCATTTCCTCACAATTATGACACACAACATGAGGAGCTCAATTCTTACCTTGATCGCCAAGGGGAACTTGAAAATAGGCAATATATGCATGTGTCACAAATGATGAAATATTGCGCCTTTGACATTGAACTGTGTAACAGCCACATATATAACAGAAGGTGTCAAGACTATTACATTTACACCTACTCGAAGAAGCCATGATTCAATCTTTAAACAAAATAAGAGGGTGTTTTTATCAGATAATAATTTTTTACATTTAAAAATAACTACAATTATGTAAAAGTGATGTTTGTGCCTGACCAGGCGGAGGCACAGTGGATAGAGTGTCGGACTGGGATGCAGAGGACCCAGGTTCGAGACCCCGAGGTGGCCAGCTTGAGCACGGGCTCATCTACTTTGAGCAAAAAGCTCACCAGCTTGGACCCAAGGTTGCTGGCTCAAATAAGGGGTCACTGGGTCTGCTGAAGGCCCACGGTCAAGGCACATATGAGAAAGCAATCAATCGAGAAACTGATGATTGATGCTTCTCATCTCTCTCCGTTCCTGTCTGTCCCTAGCTATCCCTCTCTCTGACTCTCTCTCTCTCTCTGTCCTTGTAAAAAAAAAAAAAGTGATGTTTGTTAAACATTAATTGCCTTGTGGTTATGTTCAATCCAAGAGTTGTTGCCCTTTAACTCCAATTTAAAAACCAATGCATGCCATTAACTGTAACAAAAAGAAATTAAAATTGCATGAAAACTAGAGCATGCTGCAAAAAACGGATTTCAGATTTGGAATCAGCGATGCAGAAGTATATAGAAGCAGTTCTAAAACCTCATGCAACAGAAAATGAAAAAAGAAATTGTTCTCCAGTGTGATTTATTAGAATATAAATCTCATGAAGTTAGAAATTGTCCTTATTTGTTCACTGCTATAGCCAGTACCTAGAGCAATGCTTAATACAGAATAGGTATTTGATAAATCTTTTTTTTTTTTAATTTTTATTTTAAAGTGAGAGGAGGTGAGATAGACTCCTGCATGCACCTGGACTGGGATACACCCAGCAACCCGTCTGGAGCTGATGCTTGAATCAACTACCAAGCTATTTTTAGCACCTGAGGATGACTCAGTGGGACCATCCGAACTATTCCCAGCCCCTGGAGCAACATTCAAATCAAGCCACTAGCTGAGGGAGGGGAAGAGGGAGAAAAGGGGGAGAGGGAGGAGAGAAGAAGATGGTTGCTCGTCTTATAAACAGGGAATTGAGCCTGACCAGGCGGTAGCACAGTGGATAGAGTGTCAGACTGGGATGCGGAGGACCCAGGTTCAAGACCCCAAGGTCGCCAACTTGAGCGCAGGTTCATCTGGTTTGAGCAAGGCTCACCAGCTTGAGCTCAAGGTTGCTGGCTCAAGCAAGGGGTCACTCAGTGTGCTGGATCCCCTGGTCAAGGCACATATGAGAAAGCAATCAGTGAATAACTAAGGTGCCTCAAAGAAGAATTGATGCTTCTCATCTCTCTCCCTTCCTGTCTGTCTGTCCCTCTCTCTGACTCTCTCTGTCTCTGTCACCCAAAAATAAAAATAAAAATAGGGAATTGAACTTGGGATGTCCATAGGCTGGGCCGATGCCCGTGTATGAGCCACCGGCCATGGCTGATAAATATTTTTAAAATAATGAGTAAATGGCTAGCAAATACTCACTTTGGCATCTATTTTGTTCTTGCACCATGCTTAAATTTTAACATGTAATCTAATTTAACCTTCACAACAAACCAGAGGAATATTAAAACCTCTGTAATCCAAGGCTTCGTAAGGAGATGAGTAACTTGAACAGGTTACACAGCTGATGAGAGACAAAGCCAAATTTTGTATCTGTTTCTAAAGTCATGTTCAAATAGTCATGGGGAAAGAAGTATGCTTAGGAGAGTAACAGTTTGTTTTGTCACTGTTGTAAAAATAGTTGAGGTTTTGTACTCTGATATGAAATTGTCAGGGAGCTTCAAATAGGAAAGAAGAATTTTTAGTGTTATTCACAGAGAGATCAATCACTTTATCTTTACTTTTCTGAACCTTAGTTTTCTTGTGTATTTATTTGTTTTATAGGGTAAAAGTTAGAGGTCAGTGAACAGAATCAAGCCTCATTCCATTATTCCTAAGTAGTTAGTGTGGCATCAAATTTGTGAAGAAAAGCAATCTATAAACTTTATTTTAGTTGGACTTTCTTTTCTTTACTGTAATTACAGGTGTTTTCATGATGCACTCTTGCTTTTACCCTGGCAGATTCACATGAATCATTTTAATACTGTTTTCTGATTTTGTAATTTGAAGTAGCTTTTTTTAAGGGGATACTCTAAGACTAAGAGTATTATACACCAAGGCAGCAAGAAAGGTTCACAGATCATCTGGAATGGGGTTTTCTTCAAAAGATTAAACTGTTTACTTTTTCTTTTATATCCTGAAATAATATATTTTCTCCTTTATTTTAGATAAGACTGGTGGGAAGAAGTTCTCCAAAGAATTTGAAGAGGCAAGCGCCAAGCTGGAGGAATTTGTGAATGGATTAGATAAGCAAGTAAAAAATGGCCCCTCACTAACAGAAGCACTGGAAAATGCTGGAATTTTCTATGAAGCACAGTACAAAGAAGTAAAAGTGGTAGCCAATGTAAGTAGTAATTAAAACTATCATACTGATTGCTTACTATGTCAGTGACTGTTTTATATGCGTTGTCTAACTCTATGAAGATAAGCACTATTATCTCCAGTTCACAGATGAAGTTACTTTTGAAGAGGGTTAGTAACCTTGTATAGGTAACAGCTAGAGAGTGATGGAATCCAAATTAAGACCTGGGTCTTTCTGATTTTAAAGCTCATGCATACTCTGATTATTATGCCTTAAGTCTTAGGATTTCAAAGAGAGTATGTCAAGTTATTGTTACAGGATATAAAATTAGGCTGAAATACACGCAAAATTTTTTTTTTTATAAAGATTTTATTCATTATAGAGAGGGGGGAGAGAGAGAGAGAGAGAAGGGGGAAGGAGCAGAAAGCATCAACTCCCATATGTGCCTTGACCAGGCAAGCCCAGGGTTTTGAACCGGTGACCTCAGCGTTTCCAGGTTGATACTTTATCCACTGCGCCACCACAGGTCAGGCCACAAAATTTTTTTTTAGCTAAAAAACTAGATGGAAACATTCTGTTACTAAATTTCATGTAGTGACTGAATTAAGGATCTTCTTTGTCTCCACCTCCACTGAAAGGGAAACTGTGGTGGTGCGGTGGATAGGGCATCAACCTGGAATGCTGAGGTCACAGGTTCAAAGCCCTGGGCTTGCCTGGTCAAGGCACATATGAAAAGCAACTAGGAGTTGAGGCTTCCTGCTCCTCCCCTGCCTTTCTCTCTCTTTCTCTCTCTCTCTCTCAAATCAATAAACCTTGCCTGAGATGTGGTGGTGCAGTGGATAAAGTGTCAACCTGGAGTGCTGAGGTTGCCAGTTGGAGGCTCCAGGCTTGCCGGATCAAGGCACATAACAGGAAGCTATGAGTTGATGCTCCTGCTCTTCCCCACCCCACCCCCGATCCCTGCAATTCTTTATCTCTCTCTCTCAAATCAATAAATAAAATTTTTTTTTAACCCTTTGATTTTTATTTATTGGCTGTTGTTTTTTTTAAGTGAAGGGAGAAAGATAGAGCTGGGGAAAGACGAGAACAGAGAGAAATGAGAAGCTCCACTTAAGCTAGTGACCCCTTGCTCAAGGCAGTGACCATGAGGTAGTGTCAGTGATCCCACATTCAAACTGGTGACTCCGTGCTCAAGCTGATGAACCTGCGTTCAAGCCAGTGACCTCACTGGCTTTGAACCTGGATTCTCAGCATCCCATTGTGCCACTGCCTGGTCAGGCTATTTATTGATTTTAGTGAGAGAGGAGGAGAGAGAGAAAGAGACAGGAACATCAAGCTGTTCTTGTATGTGTCCTGATGCTAGAGCATCATCCCAGCGCACCAAGGTTATAGGTTCAATACCCAGTCAGGACACATACAAGGAACAGCCAGTGTGCAACTAAGTGGAACAAGTTTGTGTGTGTGTGTCTCTCTCTCCCCCCCATTCCCTCCCTCTCTCCCCTCTGTCTCTATCCCTCTCCCTCCTTCTCTCCCCTTCTTTCTCTTTAAGTAAAAGGAAACATTTTTTTAAAAGAGAAGGAAAGAAAAATGGTTTTTTTAAAAAGAAATATCTTTTAACTCGTGATGTGACAAATGAAGATTTAGCTTATATTTACCTGCCTTCCCTTTTCTCGCAATATCATTACAGGTAGTGCTCAGCTTACAACCACGATTGGTTCTAACAGACCGGTCGTAACATGATTTGGTCGTAAGCTGAGTAAGCTATATGTACAGTACTGTGAAATGATGTTATAAAAATCTTTAAGTCAAGCCCTGGCCGGTTGGCTCAGCAGTAGAGCGTCAGCCTAGCGTGCGGAGGACCCGGGTTTGATTCCCGGCCAGGGCACACAGGAGAAGCGCCCATTTGCTTCTCCACCCCTCTGCCGCGCCTTCTTCTCTGTCTCTCTCTTCCCCTCCCGCAGCCAAGGCCCCATTGGAGCAAAGATGTCCCGGGCGCTGGGGATGGCTCTGTGGCCTCTGCCTCAGGCGCTAGAGTGGCTCTGGTCGCAACATGGCGACGCCCAGGATGGGCAGAGCATCGCCCCCTGGTGGGCAGAGCTTCGCCCCATGGTGGGCGTGCCGGGTGGATCCCGGTGGGGCGCATGCGGGAGTCTGTCTGACTGTCTCTCCCTGTTTCCAGCTTCAGAAAAATGAAAAAAAAAAAAATCTTTAAGTCATATTTTATCATAATTTTCTTTCATTATTGTTATATATCATAATTTTCTTTGTTCATTTCATGCCTTTTGTATTATCTCTACACCATTTTGTTTCTTATTTTTACATTTGTCAGGTTTAAGTAAAACACTGCATTACCAGTACAACTGGTTTAGTATTTGCAAAGACAATTTCCTCTTGGTAGTCATCTTGGGAGGGGTCTGATGAAAAATATCCAAGACACAAAACACAAATTGCTGTACTGAGTCTGGGATAACAGTTGAAATGGTGCACGCAGAGATGGTAGTGCTGCCAGAAGCTGGTCCGCACTGTCATGTGCCCAGCTGGGCAACGCTTGCGCTGCCAGACGCGGAGCAGTTGTGGCTAGCGATTGTTGTCGTAAAGTCGAATGGTCATAAGTCGATCAATATTTGTATATAACTTTTAAATCTATTGATTGCCTTTGTAAATTGAAGTACAGTTGACCATTAAACACACAGGGGTCAGGGTTGTTGACCCACATTCCCTGTGCGGTTGAAAATCTATATAACTTTTGATTCCCCCAAAACTTAACTATCATGCAGTCATCCCTCAGTATCCACTGTGGAGTGATTCCAGCACCCCCTTCAGATACAAAACTCGACACGTTCAAGTTCCTTATATAAAACAGCATAGAATAACTCATACAGTCAGCCTTCTGCATCTGCAGATTGAAAATACTATTTTCAGTCTGGTTGGATAAATCTGTGAATGTGAAACCCCAAGAAATACAGAGGGTGGATGGAGCCAGTGTATATTTCTTGAGAACAATCCGTGTGTAAGAGTATCTGCAGTTTAGACTTGTGTTGTTCAAAGGTCAGTTATACTATACTGTTTGTTATTTTTTAGGAAGAGAGACAGAGACAGAGAGAGGGACAGATAGGAACAAACAGGGAGAGAGATGAGAAGCACCTTAGTTGTTCATTGATTGCTTTCTCATATGTGCCTTGACTAGGGTGGAGGTGGGGGCTCCAGCCAAGCCAGAGACCCCTTGCTCTAGCCAGCAACTGTGGCCTTCAAGCGATTGACCTTTGGGCTTAAGCCAGTGACCGTGGGGTCATGTCTGTGTTCCCACACTCAAGCCGTTGAGCCTGCACTCAAGCAACCTTGGTGTTTTGAACCTTGGTCCTCTGCATTCCAGGCCAATGCCCTATCCACTGCACCACCGCCTGGTCAGGCTACTATAATGTACTATCTTTCTGACCACTAACTCTAGACTCCTTACTTTGTAAAATGAGAATATTAACATTCCTATCCTTTTCCATGAGTTTTCATTTATCTCTTCAGTTTCCCAACTTCAGTGAACCATATACTTTAGTTTTATACTGTTGTCAAGATTGATAGTATTTACATTCCATTCCATAATTATAATTGTCTTCTTTGCTTTCAGGGTTGGAAATAAGTTTATATTATACCTATGCAGACATTGTTCACTGCAAGATTTTATGGTGACTGGTTATATTAGAGATATTTGTTTTTTTTCTAGAATTTTTTTTCTTGTATTGTTTGCCTTATTGTCTCCTCCCTCCTGTTCTCCCTTCATCATCAGCTCTTCCCTCCTCTTCATCCTCTGTCACATCAGATTATCTGAATCTACATTTCCCCAGAGGTCTTTCTGCCTGAACTTCATTCTCCTGCTCCAGTTTTAGGTCTTGCTCTCATCCTAGGACTACTCTGTACTGCTATTCTTAGGTAGGCCTTCTATTTTCCAGATTTCATTTCTTCTTATCTTGGTAATCTCTAGTTTTGCTGAAGCACATCCTTAATTATTTTCCAGAAAAAGGCAGGAGCGGTTACAAGAAAATTTTTCTTAGTCCTTATATCTAAAAAATGTCACATGTTTGATAGTTTGACTGGATTGAAAAGCATTTTCCCCATAGTTTAGAAGACATTTCTTTATTGTCTTTAGTATTGCTGATATGAAGTCTTTGCAAGATCCTCTCCAGATGACTGTTTTTTGTTTTTTGGTCACCCACCCACCCAGTCCAGAAGCCTTTACTTAGTGTGCTCTTTCAGTCTAAAGATTGGTATTCTTCAATTCTGGGATAATTTCTCTCTATTTTCTTTATTTTCTCTTTCTTGAGCATTGATTAATCAGATGTTGGACCTCCTAGAATGATACTTAATGTGTTCCGTTTTTTCTCAACCTTGATGTTCTGCTTTCTGGAAGATTTCAACTTTATATTTCAATTTCATCTTTTCATATTTTTATGTTAAGGCTCGTTTTTGTTCTCTGTTCTTTTTTTTTTTTTTTTAACAGAGAGAGAGTCAGAGAGAGGGATAGACAGGGACAGACAGGAACGAAGAGAGATGAGAAGCATCAATCATCAGTTTTTCGTGGCGACACCTCAGTTGTTCATTGATTGCTTTCTCACATGTGCCTTGACCGCGGGCCTTCAGCAAACCGAGTAACCCCCTGCTGGAGCCAGCGACCTTGGGTCCAAGTTGGTGAGCTTTTGTTCAAACCAGATGAGCCCGCGCTCAAGCCGGCAAACTCAGGGCCTCGAACCTGCTACCTCGGAGTTTTGAACCTGGGTCCTCCACATCCCAGTCCGATGCTCTATCATCCACTGCGCCACTGCCCGATCAGGCTGTTCTCTGTTCTTTTTTTTTTAATGGCACTCTCTTCTCATTTTATGGATACAGTATGTCGTGTCTCTGAAGATACTAAAACTTTTTTTCTCTTTTCTGAATAGTCTTATGTTCCTGTAGTCTTTTTATTTTTTTTCCTCCTAGTTGTCTTGGTCTTTCTCTTTCTTGATTTTGGCTTTTCTGATACTCATATATCTCTTTGTCTATTTATATTTAAGAATGAGGTATAAAAGAATTGATTGAGGGGCTCTTTGTCCATTGTTAGGGATTATTAACTCTTGGAGTTAACCATTAAAGTCTGCATAGGTGAGAAGCTGGTGATTAGCCTGGGTAGGAGGAATGCTAAATGCAAGAAGCTGGAGTCTTCTTTAGAGAAGAATTCATAATTTTTGCCTCGGACATAGTGCCCTGGATGCAAAGTATGAAGGTGGTATTGTTTGGCATTCACGCTTTTGATTAATTGTCCTGATTTTGACCCCTCTACTCACTATACCCTTTTTATACTCATTTTCTGGATCAAAACCTCCCAGGGATTCTGCAAGACAGATCTGCTCCTTTCCTGGAACCTCTTTTTTTCTCCCCTGCCTGATCATTTCTTACTCTTCCATTCATGTTCTTTCATATAATAATCTGTAGAAATCTTTTTCTCAGGTATACTTCTTGTTGTTGGTTTATACCTTTGTATTCCTTCAGTCATTCCTTGCCATATCGCAGTTCACTTTTCACAGTCACACTGTATCACAGATTTTAAAATTGTATATATCTAATTTTGTATTGCAGATTTTTTGCCATATTGTGGGATATTGAAGTATATGGATATTTTTATATATTTATTATTTTAATTATTTTTGTGGTAAAATAAGCATTTTCTAGTCTAAAAAATTAAAAACAGGCCCTGGCTAGCCAGCTCAGCGGTATAGAGTGTTGGCCCAGCGTGTGGAAGTCTCAGGTTTGATTCTGCACCAGGGCACACAGGAGAAGCTCCCATCTGCTTCTCCACCCCTCCCCCTCTCCTTCCTCTCTGTCTCTCCCTTCCTGTCCTGCACCCAAGGCTCCATTGGAGCAGAGTTGGCCCAGGTGCTGAGGATGGCTCCATGGCCTCCGCTTCAGGCACTAGAATGGCTCTGGTTGCAATGGAGCAATGCCCTGGATGGGCAGAGCATCGCCCCCCAGTGGACATGCCAGGTGGATCCCGGTCGGGCGCATGCGGGAGTCTGTCTCTCTGCCTCCCTGCTTCTCACTTCAGAAAAATACCCCCAAAAATGAAAACAATGTAAAAATATATTAAAATGTTAATTAAAATATTATTACTGTATATTCACTGGTGAGTACCCATATAGAATTTTATATGTTGTTAAAATTACATAGGTTTAAGAGTATAGATAGTGTTTACGAGCATAGAAAGTGTTTATAAGAGTGTGGGAAAGGTTTATAAGAATATGGGGTGGGCTTATAAAGTTTTAAAATATATATAAATAATAAAATAAATATAAGCTTGCTACTTCTTGGATTTTCACCTATTGTGGGGGACCTAACCCCCGTGATAGATGTGGGACCACTGTAGTTTTCATTTTATAGGTGTCTTAGGAGGGAGAAACCATGAATAGGAATTGGTCAATTCAAATAAAGGGGAGAAACCATGAATGGAAATGGTCAATTCATCATTTTGACCCCCCAATTTTTTAGAGTAATTTTTGAATAATGACCTATAATTCCTAGCCCCTTATTTATAGAATTATATAAAATGATTTTTTTTTAGTTTGCTTTGGAGGCTATACAAAAAATGGTTTGTCTGTTTGTTAAGAAGGGAGGCAGAGAGACAGACTCCTGCATGTGCCCCGACCAGGATCCATCTGGCAATCCTGTCTGGGGCCAATGCTTAAATCAGTCAAGCTATTTTTAGTGCCTGAGGCTAATGCACTGGAACCAACCAAGCCATCATCAGTGCCCAGGGCCAACGCTCAAACCAATCAAGCTGCTGAGTGTGGAAGGGACAGAGGGTGGTAGAAAGAAGCAGATGGTCACTTCTCCTGTGTGCCCTGATCAGTTTTGAACCTGGGACATCCATATGGCGAGTTGACACTCCATCCACTGAGCAAACTTACCAGGGCTCATTTTATCATTTCAATTAGAATTCAAGTTTGATTTGTTTTACTACCTATTATATTCACTTTGATACTATTTATTACCGAGGCATCTGCTAGGCTTGTCCATTGAAAAGTTTTCCCTTGGTAATTGCTATGGGTTGAATTGTGCCCGTAAAAGATATGTTGGCACCCTAATCCCTAGTACCTGTGAGTGTGACCTTACTTGGAAATAAAGTCTTGGCAGATGTAATCAAGTAAGATGAGGTTATTAGAGTGGGCCTTATTCCAGTATAACTAGTGTTCTAATAAAAAGAGGGAAGTTTGGATACAGACACATAGGGAGAACATCAAGTGACAACTGAGACAGATATTGTGGACATGCAACTAAAAGCCAAGTAGCACCAAGGGCTAATGGCCACCCCCCTGAAGCTAGAAAAAGACAAGGAAAAATTCTGCCCAGTCTCAGCTGTCTCAACTGACCTCTTAATTCTGTACTTCTAGCCTTCAGAATTATGAAACAATAAATTTCTGTTGTTTTAAGCCATCTAATTAGTGGTACTTTATTATTACAACCCAGGTAAACTAATATAGTAATTAATAAGGGTTTTGTGCCTGACCTGTGGTGGCGCAGTGGATAAAGCATCGACCTGGAAGCGCTGAGGTCGCCGGTTCGAAACCCTGGGCTTGCCTGGTCAAGGCACATATGGGAGTTGATGCTTCCAGCTCCTCCCCCCTTCTCTCTCTCTGTTTCTCTCTCCTCTCTAAAAATGAATAAATAAAATTTAAAAAAAAAAGAAGGGTTTTGTGGGGAGATATTTTGAAACTATGAAAATATGTTGTTTCCCATCAATCTTTTAATTTATTCATTTATTTATATCTATATGGACTCATAGAGTCCTATATATTGATTTGATTCATTACTACCAATACTTATTTTGATGCTTAAAATTGTCCCAAAATTGGCCAATGGGGGCTCCTTCCAAGCTGCTTTATTGGTTCTTTTTTTTTTTAAGATTTTTTTTTCTTTTTTAAATTAAAAAAAATTTAATTTTATTTATTTATTTTTTATTTTTTACAGAGTCAGAGAGTGAGTCAGAGAGAGGGATGGACAGGGACAGACAGACAGGAATGGAGAGAGATGAGAAGCATCAATCATTAGTTTTTTTTTTTAATAAATTTTTATTAATGGTAATGGGATAACATTAATAAATCAGGGTACATATATTCAAAGAAAACATGTCTAGGTTATTTTGTCATCAAATTATGTTGCAAACCCCTCGCCCAAAGTCAGATTGTCCTCCATCACCCTCTATCTAGTTCTCTGTGCCCCTCCCCCTCCCCCTAACTCTCTCCCTCCCTCCCTCCCATGTCCTCCCTCCCCCCCCACCCTTGGTAACCACCACACTCTTGTCCATGTCTCTTAGTCTCATTTTTATGTTCCACCAATGTATGGAATCATGTAGTTCTTGTTTTTTTCTGATTTACTTATTTCACTCCTTATAATGTTATCAAGATCCCACCATTTTGCTGTAAATGATCTGATGTCATCATTTCTTATGGCTGAGTAGTATTCCATAGTGTATATGTGCCACATCTTCTTTATCCAGTCTTCTATTGAAGGGCTTTTTGGTTGTTTCCATGTCTTGGCCACTGTGAACAGTGCTGCAATGAACATGGGGCTACATGTGTCTTCACGTATCAATGTTTCTGAGATTTTGGGGTATATACCCAGTAGAGGGATTGCTGGGTCATAAGGTAGTTCTATTTGCAGTTTTTTGAGGAACCACCATACTTTCCTCCATAATGGTTGTACTACTTTACAGTCCCACCAACAGTGAATGAGGGTTCCTTTTTCTCCACAGCCTCTCCAACATTTGCTATTACCCGTCTTGTTGATAATAGCTAATCTAACAGGAGTGAGGTGGTATCTCATTGTAGTTTTGATTTGCATTTCTCTAATAACTAATGAAGCTGAGCATCTTTTCATATATCTGTTGGCCATTTGTATCTCTTCCTGGGAGAAGTGTCTGTTCATGTCCTCTTCCCATTTTTTAATTGGATTGTTTGTTTGTTTGTTGTTGAGTTTTATGAGTTCTTTGTAAATTTTGGATATTAGGCCCTTATCTGAGCTGTCGTTTGAAAATATCAGTTCCCATATAGTTGGCTGTCTGTTTATTTTGATATCAGTTTCTCTTGCTGAGCAAAAACTTTTAATTCTGATGTAGTCCCATTCATTTATCTTTGCCTTCACTTCTCTTGCCATTGGAGTCAAGTTCATAAAATGTTCTTTAAAACCCAGGTCCATGATTTTAGTACCTATGTCTTCTTCTATGTACTTTATTGTTTCAGGTCTTATATTTAGGTCTTTGATCCATTTTGAATTAATTTTAGTACACGGGGACAGGCTGTAGTCGAGTTTCATTCTTTTGCATGTGGCTTTCCAGTTTTCCCAACACCATTTGTTGAAGAGGCTTTCTTTTCTCCATTGTGTGTTGTTGGCCCCTTTATCAAAGATTATTTGACCATATATATGTGGTTTTATTTCTGGGCTTTCTATTCTGTTCCATTGGTCTGAGTGTCTATTTTTCTGCCAATACCATGCTGTTTTGATTATCGTGGCCCTATAATATAGTTTAAAGTCAGGTATTGTAATGCCCCCAGCTTCATTCTTTTTCCTTAGGATTGTTTTGGCTATTCGGGGTTTTTTATAGTTCCATATAAATCTGATGATTTTTTGTTCCATTTCTTTAAAAAATCTCATAGGGATTTTGATGGGAATTGCATTAAATTTGTATATTTCTTTGGGTAATATGGCCATTTTGATTATATTTATTCTTCCTATCCAAGAACAAGGAATATTTTTCCATCTCATTGTATCTTTTTTGATTTCCCTTAACAATGCTTTGTAATTTTCATTATATAGGTCCTTTACGTTCTTTGTTATGTTTATTCCTAGGTATTTTATTTTTTTTGTTGCAATCGTGAAGGGGATTATTTTTTTGAGTTCGTTTTCTAATATTTCATTGTTGGCATATAGAAAGGCTATGGACTTTTGTATGTTAATTTTGTATCCTGCGACCTTACTGTATTGGTTTATTGTTTCTAATAATCTTTTTGTGGAGTCCTTCGGATTTTCGATGTATAGGATTATATCATCAGCAAAAAGTGATAGCTTTACTTCTTCTTTTCCGATATGGATGCCTTTTATTTCTTTGTCTTGTCTGATTGCTCTGGCCAGAACTTCTAGCACCACGTTGAATAAGAGTGGAGAGAGTGGACAGCCCTGTCTTGTTCCTGATTTAAGGTAGAAAGTCCTCAGTTTTATGCCGTTTAATAGGATGTTGGCTGATGGTTTATCATATATGGCCTTTATCATGTTGAGATATTTTCCTTCTATACCCATTTTGTTGAGAGTCTTAAACATAAAATTGTGTTGTATTTTATCAAAAGCCTTTTCTGCATCTATTGATAAGATCATGTGGTTTTTGTTCTTTGTTTTGTTGATATGGTGTATTACGTTAACCGTTTTGCGTATGTTGAACCATCCTTGAGATTCTGGGATGAATCCCACTTGATCATGATGTATTATTTTTTTAATATGTTGTTGTATTCGGTTTGCCAGTATTTTGTTTAGTATTTTAGCATCTGTATTCATTAGAGATATTGGTCTGTAGTTTTCTTTCTTTGTGCCATCCTTGCCTGGTTTTGGTATGAGGGTTATGTTGGCCTCATAAAATGTGTTTGGAAGTATTGCTTCTTCAATTTTTTGGAAGACTTTGAGTAGAATAGGAACCAAGTCTTCTTTGAATGTTTGATAGAATTCACTAGTATAACCGTCTGGGCCTGGACTTTTATTTTTGGGGAGATTTTTAATAGTTTTTTCTATTTCCTCCCTGCTGATTGGTCTGTTTAGGCTTTCTGCTTCTTCATGACTCAGTCTAGGAAGGTTGTATTGTTCTAGGAATTTATCCATTTCTTCTAGATTGTTGTATTTGGTGGCATATAATTTTTCATAGTATTCTACAATAATTCTTTGTATATCTATGATGTCTGTGGTGATCTCTCCTCTTTCATTTTGGATTTTATTTATTTGAGTCCTGTGTCTTTTTTCCTTGGTGAGTCTTGCCAAGGGTTTGTCAATTTTGTTGATCTTTTCAAAGAACCAGCTCCTTGTTTTATTGATTTTTTCTATAGTTTTTCTGTTCTCTATTTCATTTATTTCTGCTCTGATTTTTATTATCTCCTTTCTTCGGCTGGTTTTGGGTTGTCTTTGTTCTTCTTTTTCTAGTTCCTTAAGGTGTGAAGTTAAGTGGTTTACTTCGGCTCTCTCTTGTTTGTTCATATAGGCCTGAAGTGATATGAACTTTCCTCTTATTACTGCTTTTGCTGCATCCCATAGATTCTGATATGTCGTATTTTCATTTTCATTTGTCTGTATATATCTTTTGATTTCTGCGCTTATTTCTTCTTTGACCCATTCATTTTTTAGAAGTATGTTGTTTAGTTTCCACATTTTTGTGGGTTTTTCCCCCTCTTTTTTGCAGTTGAATTCTAGTTTCAAGGCTTTATGATCAGAAAATATGCTTGGTACAATTTCAATTTTTCTAAATTTGCTGATATTGTCTTTGTGGCCCAACATATGGTCAATTCTTGAGAATGTTCCATGTACACTAGAGAAAAATGTATATTCTGTCGCTTTGGGATGAAGTGTCCTGTAGATGTCTATCATATCCAGGTGTTGTAGTATTTCGTTTAAGGCCACTATATCTTTATTGATTCTCTGTTTGGATGACCGATCTAGAGCCGTCAGCGGTGTATTGAGGTCTCCAAGTATGATTGTATTTTTGTTAGTTTTTGTTTTAAGGTCAATAAGTAGCTGTCTTATATATTTTGGTGCTCCTTGGTTTGGTGCATATATGTTAAGGATTGTTATGTCTTCTTGATTCAACTTCCCCTTAATCATTATGAAATGACCATTTTTGTCTCAGTACTTTTTCTGTCTTGTAGTCAGCATTATTAGATATGAGTATTGCTACGCCTGCTTTTTTTTGGGTGTTGTTTGCTTGGAGTATTGTTTTCCAGCCTTTCACTTTGAATTTGTTTTTATCCTTGTTGCTTAGATGTGTTTCTTGTAGGCAGCATATAGTTGGATTTTCTTTTTTAATCCATTCTGCTACTCTGTGTCTTTTTATTGGTAAGTTTAATCCATTTACATTTAGTGTAATTATTGACACTTGTGGGTTCCCTACTGCCATTTTATAAATTGCTTTCTGTTAGTTTTGTATCTAGTTTGATTCTTCTCTTTTGTTTTTCTATCATTTGTTTTTGTTTGTTTGTGTTCCATACTTCTTTCCTCTGTTGCTACCTTTTTTAAGTCAAGTGTTTTTGTGGTGGTTTTTTTAAGGGTGGTTACCATTAAGTAATGAAAAGGGTACCTACCATATTCATTGTAGTACCCTATCTTATAAGTATTTCTGCACTTCATCATCCTTTGCTACTGTTAATCTCCATCCTCTCCCCCCTTTTTTTCCTTTGTTGTCACAGTTTAAGTTTGGTTTTATTGTGTTCTTGGTGGAGCTGTTACTTGTGGTGTTGTTTTCTTTTGTTCTTTGAATCTGGTTGGAAAACCCCCTTTAGTATTTCCTGGAGTGGGGGCTTTCTGTTGATAAATTCTCTCATCTTTTCTGTATTTGTGAATGTTTTTATATCTCCTTCATACTTGAAGGATAGCTTTGATGGGTATAGTATTCTTGGCTGAAAGTTCCTCTCTTTCAGGGCTTTAAATATTGGGGTCCACTCTCTTCTAGCTTGTAGAGTTTCTGCTGAGAAATCTGATGATAATCTAATAGGCCTTCCTTTATATGTTGTACTCTTCTTTTCCCTGGCTGCCTTGAGAATTTTTTCTTTGTCATTGGTTTGTGTCATCTTTATTATGATGTCCCTTGGAGTGGGTTTGTTGGGGTTAAGAAAACTTGGTGTTCTGTTTGCTTGCTTCTTGAATTTGAGGCTTTAGTTCCTTCCACAGGCTTGGGAAGTTCTCGTTTATTATTTGTTTGAGTATATTCTCCATTCCATTTTCTTTCTCTTCTCCCTCTGATATACCTATTATTCTTATGTTATTCTTTCTGATGGAGTCAGACAATTCCTGTAGGGCTTTCTCGTTTTTTATTATTTTTGAGTCTCTTTCTTCTTCTCTCTGTTGTGCCTCAAGTTGTTTGTCTTCTATTTCACTAATCCTATCTTCAATCTGGGCTGTTCTGTTAGCTAAGCTTGTTACCTCGTTTTTCAGCTCGTGAATTGAGTTTTTCATTTCTGTTTGATTTGTTTTTATAGTTTCAATTTCCTTGGTAATATATTCTTTGTGTTCATTGAGTTGTTTTCTGATCTCCCTATATTGCCTTTCTGTGTTTTCTTGTATATCTCTGAGTATTTTTAAGATTTCTATTTTAAATTCTCTGTCATTTAGCTCCAAGGCTTCCAATATGTTAAGTCTTTTCTCCATAGATTTTTCCACATCTATTTTGTTACCTCTCTTTCTTTTGTATCCATAATATTCGATTTCCTCTTTCTTATCGGCATCTGAGGGTGGTCTTATTGATAGCACTAATTAGAATTAATAAAGAGTAAAAAGTAAAAAAAAAAAAAAAAAAAAGGTAAAACACCCCACAAAAAAAAACAGTAATAATTTATTATTTCCCCCTTTTTTTCTCTCTTCTCTTTCCCTCCTCTCCCCTCCTCAGGGAAATATCGTGCCTATAATGGAGGGCCTGATTTGGGGTGAAGAGTTCAAGGGGCAAAAAAAAAGGGAGTAGGGACCTACTAAATGAAAAAAAAAAAAAGGGAAGAAAATCTTAGACAAGCATAAGATGATTTGCTTGTAAGTGATGGTCAACTAAGAGATATAATGAGAGGGATATGAGGGAACCAGAAAAAAGGACCAAAAAAGAATAATAAAGAAGAAAAAATAAAAATAATAAGTAAAAATCTGTTGTATTAAGTGGAGCGAAGACTAAATACAATGGAGACCTTGGGTTGGGAAGACCCAAAATGCCACAAAAATAAACAAACAAGAAAAAAAAATAAAAACAAAAGCAAAAAAGAGAAATAAAGCCAAAAAAAAGCCTTGAGTCCCAAATTAACTAATTTGTTCGTGATTGAGGATTATATGGGAGGAAAGTAAAATGAGAAAAGAAAAAACGAATAGAAAGGAAAAAATAAGAAAAAGAGAAAAACGAAGGAAGAAATAAAATAGGAAGAGAAAAAAAGAAAATAAAGCAAGACAAAAAAAAAAAACAAAAGAGGAGAGAGTGAGAGTTAAGTGTTTTGGAGTATAACCTTAAAGGAGGGTGAGGATGAAGAAGAAAAATAAAATGCAACACTCATGAGTAGTGTAGTTCAAGAAAGGGGAAGTTTAAGTTGGGCAGAGAATAGAAGGACCGAGGTGGAGGAAATAAAGGCAAAAAGATAGAAGAAACAAACAACAACAACAACAACAAAAAATTAGTGGATCAAGTTGTAAAGTCTGTGGGTTTTTCTTGATTTTGAGAGGTTAACTTCTTCCTTTTTCTTTTCTCTCCCTCTTCCTGGTCAGTGACTCTGTACCCCAGGCTCTGCCCCTGTGTCACTCTTAGGTAGGGATTTGCAGTTGATGGGATTCTATGGCAATGTCATATAATTGGCTTTAGTCTTGCTGGAAGTAAAGGCTTGTTGGCGTTTGCAAGGTTCAACGATGAGAGAGTTTGCTTTCCTGGATTCTCTCTCCTAGTTCCCCCTTTCTGAATTAGCAGCCTGGTGATCCAGCTATAAGGCTGCAACTGCTTCTGCCTGGGGAGTAAGAGGCTCAAAGAGCTGGGAAATCCCCACTCTATCCCCACTCAGTGCAAGGCTTTGGGAAAGGCTCTGACAGTCAGGGCCTCCAGTGTAATCAGGCGGCGGTGGGAGTCAATTGTTGTCAAGGTGACTGATCAGCGCCTATCATTTAGTTGGACCTCTCAACCCAGGCTTTCCACACTTTGTAGCCTGTTTTTGCAGGGAAGAAGAGGCACTAGTCTCTGCTTACGACTAGTGTAGTATAGACCTTATTATCTGCCAAGTCCTTCTTGTTAGCGTTTATCCCTGAATATGGAGGCTCTATCAATCAGAAGTTGCCCCCGCCCCTTTAGCGAGAGGCACTAAAAAATATCACGCCTCTTGTCTTGGATCGCTGAACTGAGAGAGATCTTATCAATTAGAACCGAGGGTGCGCAGATTTCATGGGTTAAGCTAATTTCAGTGATTGGGTCGCAGCTGTGTTTCCGAAGGTATTTTAGGCTGCCTGCGCGCGCCCCTCCCCCAACGCTTGATTGTTAGCTTGAATGGCTGGGTGAGGTGCCCCGCCCACGGAGAGAATCTCCCAAGCCTCTCCCGCTGGCCCCGCCGCTGGCGGCTGGACCGCACCAGGCGCAGGATAATGGAGCCCCCTGGGTGTGCGGGCCAGCAGGGCGCCCTGGGCGCGTGGAATGCCCAAGGCACGCGCGCGAATGGGGCGCTCCGGGCACTGGTGGCCGGCGACCCCCACTCGCAGTGTGCGGGCCGCTGGGAACGTCAGCGGTGCTCAACCGGACCGGGCACGCGCGGTTGCTCGCGGCGGCTCGTGGCGGCGGTTCGTGGTTCCCAAGTATATGGGCTGACTCACCACAGGCGCGCTTCCTTGCGGTTTGAAAGAACGTCCCTGTGGTAGCTTCCTCCACACCCTCGTCTCTCAGATTCAAGTGATAACAGTCCTTTCGCTTTCAGTTTGTGTGGAACTCCGGAATGCTCCAAGGATAAATTTTTCTGTTTCTAGTTGATAAATTTGTTGTGATTTAGGGGAGAGCTGTCGGACGCGCTGCTCACGGCGCCATTTCCGTGACGTCACTCTAATCATTAGTTTTTCATTGCACGTTGCAATACCTTAGTTTTTCATTGATTGCTTTCTCATATGTGCCTTGACCGTGGGCCTTCAGCAGACCGAGTAATCCCTTGCTGGAGCCAGCAACCTTGGGTTCAAGCTGGTGGGCTTTTTTGCTCAAACCAGATGAGCCCGTGTGCTCAAGCTGGCAACCTTGGGGTCTCGAACCTGGGTCCTCTGCATCCCAGTCCGATGCTCTATCCACTGCGCCACCGCCTGGTCAGGCTATTTTTTTAAATTTTTATTTATTATTTTTTTTACAGGGACAGAGAGAGAGTTAGAGAGAGGGATAGAAAGGGATAGACAGACAGGAATGGAGAGAGATGAGAAGCATCAATCATGCACTCCTTAGTTATTCATTGATTGCTTTCCCATATGTGCCACGACTGCGGGCCTTCAGCAGACCGAGTAACCCCTTGCTCGAGCCAGTGACCTTGGGTCCAAGCTGGTGAGCTTTTTTTTTGGCTCAAGCCAGATGAGCCCACGCTCCAGCTGGCAACCTCGGGGTCTCGAACCTGGGTCCTTCTGCATCTCAGTCCGACGCTCTATTCACTGCGCCACCACCTGGTCAGGCAAATTTTTAAGATTTTATTTATTTTTTTAGAAAGGGGAGAGGAAGAGAGAAGGTGGGGAGGAGCGGGAAGCATCAACTCCCATATGTGCCTTGACCAGGCAAGCCCAGGGTTTCAAACCAGCCACCTCAGTGTTCCAGTTTGATACTTGATCTACTGCACCACCACAGGTCAAGCATCATCTTGCACTATCATGCCCTGCTCTGGAATCAGTCATTTTTCCACAGAGCTTGGTTTCTTTTAGTGAACAAACGAGGTTTGATTACTGGGGACACTCGTTACTTCTGGGACAGCGCTGCTCCAGACTGTTGTCAGTATCCAGAGTTTGGAAATAGATAGGGTGGGCGAAGTAGGTGTATAGTACACAAAACAGTTTATTCTCGTATTATTTATTAAATTTTGTGTTATTTATTTGTACTATTTGTCTTATTGTTGTTATTATTTTGTATCCTTACTTATGATTTATCCTTTAGATGATAATGGCTGGTAATTTAATCTACTTTGCCCACCCCAGTATGTATGTATGGATATACTTAACCTAAATACACACACACTTACATCTATATTTATTTCTGTGTCTGTCTTTATATATTGAAAACCATGAGTTTACACTGTTATCTTGTTATCTGCAATCTAACACCACAAGGTTTGTTCTAGTTTTTTTCTTTCCCACATTTGTAATAGCTTTTTCTAACAGTGTAAAACCCTGCTCCCCTTATCTTCAACATAATCACTTATTTAATCATACCCTTGTATGTAGCCGGTCTCCAAACGCTTCCATCTCTCCACAGTAACCTCTCTGAGCTTTCTTTTTCTTGCTTAGGCCTCAGCGTCCCGCGCATTGCCTTTCTCCCACGAAGACATTTTTTTCACCCCATTTTAGTCCCATTTTCTTACTCTAGGCCATCAATGCTTCCGCTCAAGGTCCAGCTAATTAGGGTTTGGGGCTGCATTATTCAAAAAGGGAAGGAGGGGAGGGCCTTCTCAATTTTCTTGGACATAGGAAACAAAGCTATTGGTTTTTGTCAGATAATTCCAATATTGGCTTTACCTATTCTGATTCTGTTTCTGGTGCTTGTTTTTTTTATTTTTCGGTCATTTGGTCCTCTCTCTTGCATTTCTGTTGACTTTTTAATGAATGCTGGACATTGTATACGAACATATTTTTAAAGTCTTTGGATGATTAAAGTCTCTAGGGAGATACTGTGAGAGCTGATCATAATTATCAAATCTAAAAATGAACTGGTTTAAGGCTGAATTGCAATTTGGCAAGCCTTCCTCTGGTTCATTCTAGCTTCTAGAATGTAGTTTTCTCCCACTGAGAGTCTGGATGGTCACTAAGGCCCCTCCTCTGTGGCGTAGTTTGAGCTCTAATCCTTGTCTTTTCAGCACCAGTAGACTGCATTAAACTCCGCTTTGCTTTTCAGAGGTTTTCCCCTTGGCTTCTTAATTCTCTCTTAAGCAGCTTCAGAATTCAGCAAATATCTTGAAGGAAAGTACAGTAGCATACTCTTGAGCCTCTTTTATCCTTCCTTTTTGATCAGAATGTTGGCCTTTCTGGTATGATTTTTTCTTTATATCTAGCAGTGGCCCTCTGCCTTGTCCTTTTGCCTGAATTTTAAAATTCTTGCTCTCTCCCCAAAATCAGAACCCTGAGGAGCTAGCTGCTGAATGTTAGCTTAGCTCTCCTCATGATTTCCCCTGATGTAAGATTTGCCATTTAGGTTTTGGTTGCCTTAGCACTCTTCAATATATTTATGAGTGTGTGTGTGTGTCTGTCTGGCTTTCCTAGCTGTTCTTGGTGGAAGCATTACTCTACTACAAACTACTCAGTGATATTCAGAAGCAGAAGCTCAGTTCTAATACATTCTTTTCTGTTCCGTTCCATTTTTCTTTATAAGATTTTTTGAATAAGTAGACAAAATGATTCTGCAGTTGAATGGTCCAAGACTTTTAACAAAACAGGAAAAGACACACAACTTTAAGGCATTGGCAGTTAAGATAATCAAATAAATAGGATTTAAGTGAAGTGATCAAGGTTATCGTCAATAGTGGTACATCAGACAATAGTATGGTGGTTACCAGAGGGGGAGGGGGTCAAACATATGATGATGAAGAAGACTTGACCTTGGGTGGTGAGTGCACACTGCAGTGCACAGATGGTGTATTATAGAATTTACACTTAAAACTTATATGATCTTACTAAGCAATGTCACCCAATAAATTTAATAAGATAAAAAATTTTAAAATAGTGGTACATCGGATGGATTGATTGTGCCTTTGATGTGTGATGACAGTAGCACTTTACCTCTGTGGTCTTCCTTCTCAAAACTCATAACCCCTGTGTAATCGTGAGGTAAACATCAGAAAAATCTCAACTGACAGTCTATTACATACCTACCTGTCAAGGTCATAACACACAAGGAAAGTCTACTGCCACAAACAGAGGAGCCTAAGGAGATATGACTACTACATGTACTGTGGTGTCCTACATAGGATTCTGGAATAGAAAAGGGACCTTAGATAAAAACTGAGGATATCTGAATAAAGTATGGGCTTTAGTTAATAATAATAATTGGTTCACAGACATGACAAATATATCATTCTAATAATAGGGAAAATTGGGTATGGGATATATAGGAACTTTTAGTATTACCCTCACAGTTTTTTGTTTTTGTTTGTTTGTTTGATAGTGTTAGAGAGAGGGACAAATAGGTTTAGACAGACAGGAAGGGAGACAGATGAGAAGCATCAATTCTTTGTTGCGGCTCCTTAGTTGTTCATTGATTGATTTCTCATATGTGCTTTGACGGGGTGGGAGGGTCCTACAGCAGAGCAAGTGACGCCTTGCTCAAGCCAGTGACCTTTGGGCTCAAGCTAGCGACCATGGGGTCATGTTTATGATCCCTTGCTCAAGCCAGTGACCTCATGTGCTCAAGCCTGCTACCTCGGAGTTTTGAACCTGGGTCCTCCACATCCCAGTCTGACGCTCTACCCACTGCGCCACCTTCTGGTCAGGCACCTTCACAGTTATTTTGCATACCTAAACCTGTTATAAAATAAAAGTTTATTTTTTTGCCCTGGCCAGATAGCTCTGGTGGTTAGAACATCGTCCTGTAGCACATAGGTTGCTGGTTCAATCCCTGGTCAGGGCACACATAGGAAAAGATCAATGTTCCTGTTTCTCTTTCGCTCACTCCCTTCCTCTCTCTCAAATCAATAAAGTAAACATTAAATAATAATAATAATAAACAAATTTTTAAAATATTATGTTTATTTTTAAATACTGTCAATAGTATTTGACCTCCCAGGCTGTGCTTTATTTATGGATTTGGATTTTGTCTGTCTTCATAGTCTCCACAACCTGGAAAAGTGGCCAGCACATTCAGGCTCTTGATAAATATTGATTGGATGAATAGAAGAAAGCAAGAGAGAATGAATTACAGATAAGCTCTAGGCTTCTGATTCTGGCACCTGTGTAGATGACAATATTTACATACAAAGTACAAAAAGTAGGGATTGAGGCTATAGCCAGTTAGTTCAGTGGATAGAGCATCAGCCCGGCATATGGATGTCCCGGGTTCAATTCCCAGTCAGGGCATACAAGAAAAGCAACCATCCATTTCTTTCGTCCCCCCTCCTCCTTCTTTCCCTCTTCTTCTCCCGCAGCCAGTGTGTCAGTCTGAGTGTCGGCTTCAGATACTAAGGATAGCTTGGTTGATTTAAGCATCAGCCCCAGACAGCCATTGCTAGGTATATCCTAGTTGGGGTGCATGCGAGGGTCTGTCTCTCTTTTCTCTCCTCCTCTCACTTAAAAGAGAGAAAAAAAGTAGGAATTGGAAACTACTCCATGCTTGATAGCTGATAATGTATATACTTTTTAAAGATTTTGAAAAAATTATTATTCATTTTATTTTTTTTAATGTTTTATATTTATTTTTCTTTACAGGTACAGAGAGAGAGAGAGTCAGAGAGAGGGATAGATAGGGACAGACAGACGAACGGAGAAAGATGAGAAGTATCAATCATCAATTTTTCGTTGCAACACCTTCATTGTTCATTGATTGCTTTCTCATATGTGCCTTGACCGCGGGCCTTCAGCAGACTGAGTAACCCCTTGCTCGAGCCAGCAATCTTGGGTCCAAGCTGGTGAGCTTTTTGCTCAAGCCAGATGAGCCCGCGCTCAAGCTGGCAACCTCGGGTCTCAAACCTGGGTCCTTGGCATCCCAGTCAGACGCTCTATCCACTGCGCCACCGCCTGGTCAGGCTAAAAATTATTATTCATTTTAGAGAGAAGGGAGAGAGAAAGGGGGGTAGAGTGGAAGCATAAACTCATAGTAGTTGTTTCTCGTGTGTTCCTTGACTGGGCAAACCTGGGGTTTCGAACCAGCTACCTCAGCATTATCTAGGACACCTCCACAGATCAGGAGATAATATTTTCTTGTTTTGGATCAGTGATATAGTTAATGAGGAAATCTGATCAAAGTCAAAATGATAGCTTGGTTCTTTTCTGAAAGCAATAAACTATTCTTTTTCTCTCAGGCATACAAAACCTTTGCTAATCGGGTGAACAATTTAAAGAAAAAGCTGGATCAATTGAAGTCAACTCTTCCTGATCCAGAGGAATCACCAGTTCCTTCCCCAAGTATGGATGCTCCGTCCCCAACTGGTTCTGAGTCTCCTTTTCAGGGAATGGGAGGTGAGGAATCTCGGTCACCAGCCATGGGGAGTGAGAAATCTGCCACACCTGAGCCTGCAACAGATAATCGTGATGTGGAAGACATGGAACTCTCAGATGTGGAAGATGATGGGTCAAAAATCATTGGTATGTCATTATATGATTAGCGACAACTTGTTCCTTGTCTGTTGTTTTCCCACCAATGAATTTATCATGGGCAGATGTTAAAAGACATTTCAGTCCTTGTAAGAGCAGTGGTGAAGGATTTATTAAGCAGTCGTCCTTGGTCTGTGTTGTTCAAGGTGGTAGCCACTAGCTACCTGTGACTATTGAGTGTGTGAAAGGTGACTTGTCCAACTTGAGATGTGCTCTAATTATGAAAGGTATACACTGGATTCTAGAAACTTAGTACCCAGAAAAAGAATGAAAATATTTCATTAATATATTGAGATAAATACAACATTATTTAAATTAATTTTACCTTTTTTTTAATGTGGCTACTCAAAAATTTAAACTTTTATGTGTTGCTTGAGTTATATTTCTTTTGCACAGTACTGCTCTAGAGGAAGTAGCACTTATACTGGAATTCCTTGTTCTCTGTCACTCTTGACCTTGAAGATTCCAAAGCCACAGTTTGTCAACCACACCTTCAAAATTAAGTAGGATTGACGAATTGTTTCTCTGACACCCCTAGCTTTTGTAATTATTAAGAGAGTTTGACTTGTGTTGAATTTAAGGTACTGTCCATACAGAGCATAGCCTTTTAGGTATTAAAAAGCATCAAGAGTTAAAATTGCAGTTTCAGATGGACCCCCCAGTAGGCCAATTTCAGGAAGCCACAAAAAGATAGGATGTACATACAGAATTCATTCCTACTCTTTAGAAAGCTCTCAAGTTAACAAGAAAGACAGCATAATTTATGACATAAATATCATTACTGAAGGACAGGACACAAATGTGTACCAAATAATAATATGCTTCTAGAAATGTAAAAATTTAACAGAGATACTAAAAAGATACAAATAAATCATTAAAAGTAAGATAAAAGATGAATCTTAGAAATTCATTTAAGGTAGGAAGAATCATAAAGTATAGGGCTTTTTAAAAAAATCATGAAGTAAGTGGTTTTTCTCTAAAGCATACTTTTTTATTCCCAACTCAGGAAACAGTAGGACATACTGTTTCATACTGGAAGCAGAGTCTAGAAAGTAGTAAGATGCAGTGATATTTGCTTTTTTTATTTAAATAGTAGAGGACAGGAAGGAAAAACCTGTGGAGAAGTCAGCTGTATCCACTTCAGTGCCTGCAAAGCCAACAGAAAGTATTTCGAAGGCCTCTTTGTGTACCCCAGTGCCTGTGACCATGACAGCAACTCCACCTCTTCCAAAGCCTGTGACTACTTCCCTCCTGTCCCCTTCTCCAGCGCTGGCCTTGCCAAACCTGGCTAATGTGGATCTGGCAAAGATCAGTTCCATCCTTAGCAGCCTGACATCAGTCATGAAAAGTACTGGTAAGTAAGCCCAGTAAAGAAGACCTTCATCTTTCTAATTAAACCATCAGTTTGGCATTTAATTAAAAAAATAAAACCAGTACTTGTCATTTATAGAAAAGTTAGAAAACAAAGAGAATAAAATAAATATACTTCTGCTACCTTAAAGAAAATACTTATGTGTGTGTAACCTTGCAAGTGTATGTGTAGCTAAATGTTGGGAGATTATTTGTAATGATTTTTCTTTCAATAATTGGAGTATATTACATATAGTATCTTAAAATGAGCTGTTCAAAGTTTTATCTAGCCCTGGCCAGATGGTTCATTTGGTTACAGTGTCATCCCAATACACCAAGTTTTGATCCCTGGTCAGGCCACATATAAGAATCAGCAAGTGGCCTTATGGTGGTGCAGTGGATAGAGCCTTGACCTGGAACACTGAGGTTGCTGGTTCAGAACCCTGAGCTTGCCCAGTCAAGGTACATACAAGAAGCAACGACTACTAGTTGATACTCCCCACTTCTCTCTCCCCTTTCTCTCTTTCTTTCTCTAAAAATCAATAAATCTAAAAATAAAAAATATTGGCTCTGGCCAGTTTGCTCAGTGGAGAGAGTATCAGCCCACGTGCAGACGCCCTGGGTTCAATACCCAGTTAAGGCATGCATGAGAAGTGACCAACTGCTTCTCTTTCCCCCGCCCTTTTCTCTCTCTTCCCTTCTCACAGCCAGTGGCTTGTTTCAAGTGTCAGCCCAGGATACTGAAGATAACTCGGTTGGTCCTAGTGTCAGCCTCAGGCACTGAGGATAGCTTGGTTGATTCGAGCATCAGCCCCAGACTAGGGTTGCCAGATCCCGGTTGGAGCACATGTGGGAGTCTATCTCTCCATCTTACCTCCTTTCATTTAAGGAAGAAAACAAGTAACTAATGAGTGCGTGGATAGGTATAACAACAAATTGATATCTCTGAATAAATTAAAAAATTTAATTTAGCTATATAGATTTGATTATTTAAGCCTTTTTATTATTAGACATTCAGTATGTTTTCAATTTTTCACTGTTTAAAAGAAGACTGTAATGAACAACTCTGATGCTAAAATTTTGTGCACAACCATTCTATAAGGATTGATACATGGCTTTTTTTTTATGGAAATTTTAATGAAAATACAAAAGTAAAGCACCCTCACATACTCATTACTCGTCCTCAACTATAATATGTAAATACATGAAGTATTCAATCCTGATTATTTTGAAGAACATCCCTATTATTTTATTTCTGCATATGTATTTAAATATATTATTTCTAAAAGATAGATTTCTCCAAAAGATCAGCATTGGGATTTTATTTTTTATTTATTTATTTTTTATTGATTGATTTTTAGTGAGAGAGAGGAAAGGGGAGAGACAGACAGACAGGAACATGAGGCTGTTCCTTTATGTGCCCTGACCGGAGTCAAACTGGCATCTCTCTGCTTCGGGATGATGCTCTAACCCAGGGTCCCCAAACTACGACTCTGCAGGCCACATGCAGCCCCCTGAGGCCGTTTATCCGGCCCCCACCGCACTTCCAAAAGGGCCACCTTTTTCATTGGTGATCAGTGAGAGGAGCATAGTTCCCATTGAAATACTGGTCAGTTTGTTGATTTAAATTTACTTGTTCTTTATTTTAAATATGTATTTGTTCCCGTTTTGTTTTTTCACTTTAAAATATGTGCAGTGTGCATAGGGATTTGTTCATAGTTTTTTGGGGGTGTTTTTGTTTTGTTTTGTTTTTCATTTTTCTGAAGCTGGAAACAGGGAGAGACAGTCAGACAGACTCCCGCATGCGCCCGACCGGGATCCACCCAGCACGCCCACCATGGGGCGACGCTCTGCCCACCAGGGGGCGATGCTCTGCCCATCCTGGACGTCGCCATGTTGCGACCAGAGCCACTCTAGTGCCTGAAGCAGAGGACACAGAGCCATCCCCAGTGCCCGGGACAGCTTTGCTCCAATGGAGCCTTGGCTGCGGGAAGGGAAGAGAGAGACAGAGAGGAAAGCGCGGCGGAGGGGTGAGAAGCAAATGGGCGCTTCTCCTGTGCCCTGGCCGGGAATCGAACCCGGGTCCTCCGCACGCTAGGCCGACGCTCTACCACTGAGCCAACCGGCCAGGGCCATAGTTATTTTTTATAGTCCAACCCTCCAGTGGTCTGAGGAACAGTGAACTGGCCCTCTGTGTAAAAAGTTTGGGGACCCCTGCTTTAACCAACCAAGCCATCCGGTCAGGCAGCATTAGGTTTTTTAAAGTCTTTCATGTTATAACTAAAATGATCTCCGGAAATGTACTATTTATGTTCCAAACACTATGTTAAAAGTCCCCATTGTGCCTCAGCTTCCCCAAAACTTTTGTATATTATTTTTCTTTGTGAAATACCTGTTTATATTTTTTATCATAAAAAAATAAAAAATTATTTTCTTTTATATACTTTTTCATATGTTAAAACTCAAGCCAGTGTTTTAAAATGTAAAAGTGTAAAGGAGGTTTCATATATAATCTCATTTTATAGGCCATTTCAAAAGCAAAATCTTATTAATTGCATAAAATTATGTAATGACTGAATTATACAATTGCAATAGCTCAGGTCATAATCAGACAGCCAAGTTCTTGAGCATCTACCAGACTCTGAAGTGTAGGTTTCATTACTTAGAGAAGAAAGAAATAGTTAGATCCTAGGCCCTGGCCGGTTGGCTCAGTGGTAGAGCATCGGCCTGGCATGCAGGAGTCCCGGGTTCGATTCCCAGCCAGGGCACACAGGAGAAGCACGCATCTGCTTCTCTACCCAGCCCCGTCTCCTTCCTCTCTGTCTCTCTCTTCCCCTGCCACAGCCAAGGCTCCATTGGAGCAAAGATGGCCTGGGCGCTAAGGATGGCTCTGTGGCCTCTACCTCAGGCGCTAGAATGGCTCTGGTTGCAACAGAGCAACGCCCCAGATGGGCAGAGCATCGCCCCCTGGTGGGCATGCCGGGTGGATCCCAGTCAGGCGCATGCGGGAGTCTGTTTGACTGCCTCCCCGTTTCCAACTTCAGAAAAAAACAAAACAAAAAAGAAATAGTTAGATCCTTAGTCTCTTTCTCTTGGAGCTCTCAAAACTAATGGGCTGTGCCTTGACCTGTGGTAGCACAGTGGATAAAGTGTCGCTGAGGTTGCCAGTTTGAAATCCTGTGCTTGCCCAGTCAAGGCACTTACAAAAAGCGACTTGATGCTTCCTGCTCCTCTCCCCACCCCATCTCACTTTCTCTCTCTCTCTCTCTCTCTCTCTCTCTCTCTTTCTCTCTTCTCCCCCTTTATCTGAAGTCAATAAGTTTTTTAAAAAAGTTAAAAAAAAAACTAATGGACTGTACATACGAGAAAAATCTAATACTTGTTAATTTTAGGCATGTTCCAACTAAACAAGAGCATATCTTCATCTAATTTTCTAAAAAAGGTTTTTTTTAACAGAGACAGTCAGAGAGAGGGATAGATAGGGACAGACAGGAACAGAGAGAGATGAGAAGCATCAATCATCAGTTTTTCGTTGTGACACCTTAGTTATTCATTGACTGCTTTCTCATATGTGCCTTGACTGTGGGCCCTCAGCAGACTGAGTAACCCCTTCCTTGAGCCAATGACCTTGGGTCCAAGCTGGTGAGCTTTGCTCAAACCAGATGAGCCTGCACTCAAGCTGGTGACCTCGGGGTCTCGAACCTGGGTCCTTCCCATCCCAGTCCGATGCTCTATCCACTGTGCCACCGCCTGGTCAGGCTTCAGATTTTTTTGTATAAGCCATGATATAACATTTCTGAATCAATCACAGAAGAATTCCTATTAAACATACCAAACTCATTTGAATGGAAAGTGTCATAGATTTAAAGGTCATTTTGAATTGCATTTTCTTGAGTTAATCTTTCTGCCACCAGGGGTCAGTCCTGCACCAAGACTGTCTCCAGGAACTCCTACAAGTCCCAGCAACCTTTCTAGTGGCCTGAAAACACCTGCACCTGCCACAACAACACCTCACAACCCTTTGGCAAATATCCTCTCGAAGGTGGAGATCACCCCAGAGAGCATTCTGTCCGCTCTTTCCAAAACCCAGACACAGTCAGCTCCTACACTGCAAGGTAAACTGCCATGTGCCAGAGGAACTTGAACTGTATGTGCTTGTCTCTGCTTAATCCTGGATTCCATAGCTGAGTATTCCAGAGCCATGAAATATATAATACAGTTAACTCATTATTCTCTTTATATTTATCATTATGAGCTGGCATTTATAGAATTACATAATGTCAGATGAAAGAGGCATTGAATATCATCTAGTCTCCTTTTCAGGTGAGGAAATTAAGGCTCAGTGAGGGGATGTGACCTGCGTAAGGTCACACATATACCTACCTATTCAGTGATGAGCTGAGGCTAAAAGCCAGATTTCTTGACTGGAGTCCAGTATTCTTTCACCCATGCCATGAAGCCCTAGGGGCTCCATTTATTTCAGCTCTTAGTACAAGATAGTATATGCTGAGGTTTACATACATATTTTAATGTTAACTAAAGCTAAAGAAAATAAGAAAGGTTAGTCTGCTATCAAATATTAAATATGATTGCCTCATTTATGTCCTAGTTTATAGAGGCCTCTATTTATGGATATATAGTACATCTTTTTTACTTTTGTCTATGTATATAATCTCTCTTCAGCTTTGTTAATTAATCTGTTTTGTATCTAAAACTATTTGCTTCTAATGATTTTTTCCCCATAAAAGTTACCTGTTTTCTGTTCTCAGACCTTCCAGATACCTACACAACCATTTTTTATTTTATTTTATTTTATTTTTTTAATTTAGTGAGAGAAGGGGAGGCAGAGACAAACTCCTGCATGTGCCCCAACCAGGATCCACCCGGCAAGCCCACTAGGGGACAATTATCTGCCCATCTGGGGCCCTTGCTCCATTGCAACCAGAGCCATTTTTTAGCTCCTGAGGCGGAGGCCATGGAGCCGTCCTCAGTGCTCGAGGCCAACTTGCTCTAATCGAGCCATGCTGCAGGAGGGGAGGAGAAGATAGAGAAAAGAGAGAGTGGAGGAGGGGTAGAGAAGCAGATAGGCACTTCTCCTGTGTGCCCTGACCAGGAATCAAACCTGGGACTTCCACACGCTGGGCTGATGCTCTACCACTGAGCAAACTGCCCAGCACCATCACAACCTTTTAAAATGTTTCAGTATAATTATGCAATGAATTACAAGTACCAGAACAGTATCTTTATGGTGATTTGCTCTGTATCAGTAGTTCTCAACCAGGAAGCTTCCAGGGAACATTTAGCAATGTCTGAAGACATTTTTGCTTGTCATAACTGGGGTGGTGATGGGAATGCTACTGCATCTAGGCGTAGAGGCCAGGGTAGCTGCTGAACATTCTACAGTGCACATGATAGCCCCAGCCAAAAAGAATTATCCAGCTCAAATGTCAGTAGTGCTGAGGTTAAGAAACCCTGCTTTATATGAATAGAAAGCAGTACAGGTATTAATTTTATTTCCTAAGCTGTTCTCTAAGTGGATCAGCCAACCACTGTATTATATAGAACTTTGTTTTAAGAGACAGGAGCCCTGGCCGGTTGGCTCAGTGGTAGAGCGTCGGCCTAGCGTGCGGAGGACCCGGGTTCGATTCCCGGCCAGGGCACACAGGAGAAGCGCCCATTTGCTTCTCCACCCCTCCGCCGCGCTTTCCTCTGTGGGCGTGCCGGGTGGATCCTGGTCGGGCGCATGCGGGAGTCTGTCTGACTGTCTCCCTGTTTCCAGCTTCAGAAAACTGAAAAAAAAAAAAGAGACAGGAGAATTTTGTTACATAAAACTAAATACCCTGTGTGTTGGCACCAGCAATAAAGAATTAATGATAATACTATAACACATTTTATACCACTAATATCAGAGATAATTAGTTTAAGAAATTGGCATGTTTATGATTCTCTCTTCTAATCTGATAGGTACAATAAAAATCTTGAACTCACTTGTTTTCACTTCTTATATAGATGTAATACATTATAAAGAAGTTCCCCCCCTCAGCAAATTGTTGCAACAATATCATGTGGACTTTCTCGTCAGACAAAATTTCATCAGAACAGTAGGAACCCCAAAAACAACCTTTATAGCATAAGAGGATAGTTCATCACCTTTCATTTTCTTACAGAAAGTCATTCTCCTTGACTTTTAAGAGAACTGTGACAGCTTAAATAGATGTTTCTTCAATGACTGTAAAGGAAATCTCTTAGAACTTTGCTCTAGTTGTGTCATTCACAGCCTTTATTGGCAGATTTTCAACACAAAAGAGGGACTTGAGTGGGCAAAGGGCTGTAGAGTACAGCTTTAAGAAAGCCGTAAGATTTAAGAAAATTAATATTTAGTGGCATAAGACCTTCACCTATTGCTAGAAATCTAAGTAGTATCTTTATTTTTTTATTATTTATTTTTAGGGAGAAGAGGGGAGGCAGAGAGACAGACTCCTCCTGCATGTGTCCCAACTGGGATCCACCTGTCAAGCCCACTAGGGGTCAATGTTCTGCCCATTCGGGCCGTTGTTCCTTTGCAACTGGAGTCATTTTTTAGTGCGTGAGGCAAAGGCCATGGAGCCATCCTCAGCGCCTGGAGCCAGCCTGGGGCCAACTTGCCCAAGCCAATCAAGCCATAGTTGCAGGAGGGAAGGAGAGAGAGAGAAGGGGGAGGGATGGAGAAGCAGATGGGCACTTCTCCTGTGTGCCCTGACTGGGAATCAAACCTGGGACATCCCTACACTGGGCAGACGCTCTACTGCTGAGCCAACCAGCCAGTGCCTTTGAGTAGTATCGTTCTTAACAAGATGGTCTTTTGAAGAATTTATCTCACAATATCTGAAAAATATGCTGAAATATCTTTTTAAAATCATATGACATTATATATCACATTCTAGTGCTTTGAGGACTTCTGGTAAGAACAGTGACTACTAAAATTTTAAATCGTATTATTAGAAGAGAGAAAATTATATAGCTAGGAAACTTTTTGGAAGTGAAACATTTTTCAGGAGGATAATTGAAATAAACAATATTTAATTATTTGGATATTACTGACGATTGGATAATAATAAAAACCATGCACCATTGTATAGAAGTAGATGGCAGTTAAAAATGTTACATAGATGAAACCTTAAAACTCTGAAATCTTTTAGCAAATATGAATTAAAATTAGAATTTTGAAGAAACATTAATTGGAGTATTACATGAGCCCTGGCCAGGTAGCTCAGTTGAATACTAGCATCATCCTGATGTCCCAAGATTGCAGGTTCAGTCCCCAGTTGGGGCACATATAAGAGTCAACCAGTGAATGCATAAATGGGTGGAACAACAAATCAGTGTTTCTCTCTCTTTCGCTCCCTCTCCCTTCTCTTTCTCTCAAAGCAATAAATTAAGGGGAAAAAAAGAAATACTACATGAAATATTTTCTTTCCCCATATTATGAAGGAGCAGTTTTAGTATATAACTAAAAGCTGTAAGTTTGGGTAAAGTATGCGCAAGTTTTCATTTATGACCAGAAAATTTCAAAATATGATTGAAATTTTAGGACCTTTTGTTATCTTTTTGTCAAGTGTTTTTCTAAAAAATTTGTGCAGGAACAGTTTGCTTTGGTGCACTTCAGCCTTTACCCCAAAGAATTTTTTCTCAGGACTTCTGAGAAGGTTTGATCTATCAGTGAGTAGGGTTGAATGTTAACAGTGTCAACTTGGGCAGACCAATAATCTTGAATTTTCCCAGCTATAAGGTGGGGACCGTAGGTTTTCTTGTAAAAGGATCAGAGCCTTTGATGGTTTAGCTTTATAAGCCTTTGTGGTGTATGTTTATTATTGCTACATTGTACAACCAAAAATGATAGCTTAGAGCATTGTTTCCTCAAAGGTAACACCAGTCTAGCAAGAGATGCTTCTTGAAAAAAGTGTCCCTGTTCAAATGAATTTCTGCAATTTGCACATGTTATCTCCATCTTGAGAATGACAGTGTACTTTAAGTTATTAGAAACAATTATGGAGGTTGAAAAGGAAGAGCAGAAATAGGGGCTTAAGGTGTTATTTTAAGAATAATTTTGCTTCCTTTCTTTTTCTCTTTTGTCTTGTTTAAACTATGAATGATTCTGACACGAAAATCCCCCTTCCTGTTGTCTTTTATTGTGCCGTGTAGGACTTGTTTCATGACTGTACTAGAAACATTTCAGTGATTTGCTGTCTTTATATTGATAAATAAGTCCAGTGTTTTCTACGACACATAGCAATTGCTTGTTTGGTCTGGATTCCGTTTGGGCTCATGTTTTAATGTTTATCTGGTTCTCACTGGAATGAATGAGAATATTCAGTTAGCCTAAATTGTTTTTATTGTATGGTAGGGAGTTGTTCTTTTTTAACTCCTCTAATGTTTGTTTCTATAGGCCTGTCATCTTTACTTCAGAGTGTTACTGGGAACCCGGTTCCAGCCAGTGAAGCTGCACCCCAGAGCACTTCAGCTTCCCCTGCCAACACCACCACAGTCTCTAGCATCAAAGGAAGAAATCTGCCCTCTAATACCCAATCCTTTATTCCCAAAAGCTTCAACTATTCTCCTAATTCATCAACATCTGAAGTCTCTTCAACTTCAGCCAGCAAGGCCTCCATAGGGCAAAGCCCAGGGCTCCCAAACACTACTTTCAAACTGCCATCCAATCCTCTGGGGTTTACAGGCACCCACAGTACTAGCCCTGCTGCGCCACCTGCTGAAGTTGCCATGTGCCAATCTTCGGAGGTCTCCAAACCAAAGCTGGAGTCCGAGTCCACCTCCCCAAGCCTAGAAATGAAGATCCATAACTTCTTAAAAGGAAATCCTGGTTTCAGTGGCTTAAACTTAAACATCCCAATCCTGAGCAGTTTGGGGTCCAGTGCCCCAGCAGAAAGCCATTCCTCAGACTTCCAGCGTGGCCCTACTAGCACTTCAATCGACAACATTGATGGAACCCCCGTACGAGATGAACGCAGTGGAACGCCCACCCAAGATGAGATGATGGACAAACCCACATCCAGCAACGTAGATACCATGTCCCTTCTTTCTAAGATCATTAGCTCTGGTTCTTCAACACCCAGCAGCACTAGATCACCACCCCCTGGGAGAGAGGAAAGCTACCCCCGGGAACTCTCCAATTCTGTGTCTACATATCGACCCTTTGGCCTGGACAGTGAATCACCCTATAAGCAGCCTCCTGATGGAATGGAGAGACCATCTTCCCTGATGGACTCTTCACAGGAAAAGTTCTTTCCAGATACTTCTTTCCAGGAAGATGAGGATTATCGAGACTTTGAGTATTCTGGGCCTCCACCCTCTGCTATGATGAACCTAGAGAAGAAACCAGCCAAATCTATCCTGAAATCCAGCAAGCTTTCTGATAGCACCGAGTACCAGCCAATCTTATCCAGTTACAGCCACAGAGCCCAAGAATTTGGGGTAAAGTCTGCCTTCCCTCCAGCTGTAAGGGCCCTTCTGGACTCTGGTGAGAACTGTGACCTCCTCTCATCCTCCCCTGGGCTCTTTAGTGCCTTCAACATAAGAGGGAGTGAACCTGGGTCTGACCGGTCACCATCACCGAGTAAGAATGGTTCATTTTTCACCCCTGACTCCAACCACAGTAGCTTGTCTCAGTCTACTACTGGGCATCTCAGTTTGCCACAGAAGCAGTACCCAGACTCTCCTCACCCAGTTCCACATCATTCCCTTTTTTCTCCGCAGAATACCCTTGCCACTCCCACGGGCCATCCTCCCACATCAGGCATGGAGAAAGTCCTGGCCTCCACCATTTCTACCACGTCAACGATTGAGTTTAAGAATATGCTTAAAAACGCCTCCCGAAAGCCCTCAGATGATAAGCATTTTGGTCAGGCCCCCAGCAAGGGCACTCCGAGTGATGGTGCCAGTCTCTCAAACCTCACCCAGCCCAACTTGACCGCCACTGAGCAGCAGCAACAGGAAGAGCACTACCGCATAGAAACCCGGGTCTCCTCCTCCTGCCTAGACTTGCCTGACAGCACTGAAGAAAAAGGGGCCCCTATAGAAACCTTGGGTTATCATAATGCATCCAATAGGAGGATGCCTGGGGAGCCCATACAGACAGTAGAGTCCATCCGAGTTACTGGGAAGGGAAATAGAGGACATGGGCGTGAGGCTTCAAGGGGGGGTTGGTTTGACCTGAGCACCTCAGGCAGCTCTTTCGACAATGGCCCCTCCAGTGCCTCTGAGTTGGCATCTCTTGGGGGTGGGGGCAGCGGAGGCCTCACTGGCTTTAAAGCAGCTCCATACAAGGAACGGGCAGCCCAGTTTCAGGAAAGTGTCGGCAGCTTTCGTTCCAACAGTTTCAACTCAACATTTGAGCATCATCTTCCCCCATCCCCTTTGGAACATGGGACAGCTTTCCAGAGAGAGCCAGTGGGGCCATCGTCTGCCCCACCTGCCCCTCCTAAGGATCACGGTGGTATCTTCTCTCGAGATGCACCCACTCACCTGCCCTCTGTGGATCTTTCGAACCCCTTCACAAAGGAAGCAGCCTTGACCCATGCTGCCCCACCCCCTCCTCCTGGAGAGCACAGCGGAGTTCCTTTCCCCACCCCACCCCCGCCACCCCCAGGGGAACACAGCAGCAGTGGTGGGAGTGCTGTCCCCTTTTCTACTCCACCCCCACCTCCCTCTGTTGACCACTCTGGGGTTGTGCCCTTCTCAGCCCCACCATTGGCAGAGCATGGAGTGTCAGGGGCAGTGGCAGTATTTCCCAAGGACCATAGTTCCCTCCTTCAAGGGACCCTGGCTGAGCATTTTGGGGTACTCACAGGACCCAGGGACCATGGGGGCCCCACTCAACGGGACCTCAACGGCCCTGGCCTCAGCCGTGTGCGGGAGAGCCTGAGCCTGGCCTCTCATTCTCTGGAGCACCTGGGCCCAGCCCATGGAGGAGGTGGGGGAGGCAGCAGCAGCGGTGGCCTCCCCTTGGGTCCCTCACACAGAGACACCATCAGCCGGAGTGGTATGATTTTGCGGAATCCCCGGCCGGACTTTCGGCCTAGGGAACCTTTTCTCGGCAGAGACCCGTTTCACAGTTTAAAGAGACCCAGGCCACCTTTTGTTAGGGGCCCTCCATTCTTTGCACCAAAACGCCCATTCTTCCCTCCCAGGTACTGATGGAAACCAAGGGAAAGGCATTTTAAACAATCTAGAGAGCTTTGGAAGTAGGATTTTGGTTTATTGTTGTTTTTGTTTTCCCTCCTTTGATTTATTATTTTTTTATGACCAAGGGCATCCCTTCTAAAGTAGAAAGTCATATATGCTTAAATTTCACTAATCCATCCATTCCTCCTTCCCACTGCACTTACTTACCTTCCCCAAGTTGTTTGTATTTTAGGGGGGAGGGCAGGCAAACACAACCAAAGCCACTTCCTTTGGCTGGGAGTTTTGAGGGATGGGGAGGAAAAGGGATCTATATTCCATCTATTGAAGAGTATTACTACATTTGAAATAAAACTTCCACCAGTACAGATAATAATGTGCAATGTTGGGATGTTATTTTGGGTTTGGTTGATTATCAGTAGTCAATGGAAGGATTCTTGTCCCCTTCTCTCTCCAGCTAAGTTCACTGCTCTACCCAGCTTGACTCCCTTCCCTGTGTGCTCTGTGCCCTGCCGACAGCCAAGAGATGTTGCAAGGGAAGAAATGTGAAAGACCTTTTATCTGTCAGGCTGTTTTGTCTTTAAAGGCATGTTGGAGTTGAGTTCTTTAGCTTCCTCCTAAAATCTTCATTTAAAAAATAAAAAGTCAGCTTCTTCTTCCAAAGTAACTATCAGGCAGTAACTTTGAGGACATAAAGGTCTCATTCTATCCTAGTAAAAAATTTTCCTCTTTATTTTTGGAATGAAAGAGAGTGAGCTGGATATAGTTTTGAGGTAAATATAAGGAATAACTACAATACGGAGAGAGAAAGAACCATTAGCAGCAGTGTGCTGTGATCTGCCCATCTTTCATAAACGAGAGAAGGGAAGATGTTTCTGAGATAGTTTCACTCATCCTGCACCAAGCTCTTCCTGCTTTTCTTGACTTTCTCAGTTTTCACTTTTACTGTGGCCAGAAAGTCACTACAGTTGACAAATTGTACAGAGGTGCAACTGTAACATTATACCTGTATTTTTAAATGTAAGAAGTAGACATTTTTTACCATGGTGCCTCCCTAACATAAGTAATATTTGTTGGTATATTTCAGCAAAGGTTAACTGTAAGGAAAGGGAATTATTTTATCTTTCCTTTCCCTCACACTCATCCTGTATTCACCCCGCTCTTGGTATATCAAAGGTTCAACAGCATCTTTCTTTATATTGTACCTGTTCAGATGTGTCTTAGTGACCGCTGAGTACTTTTTAGATGTATCTTTACAGAGAAACAGGAGGACCTGATCAATAAAATTTACCCCACTCTATAGCAGCCCATCACGTATCAAGGCTAAGCCTTATCCTCGTCTCACATTCCCAATAGGAAATAAAGGGTGTTTCTGCTCTTAGTCATTTCACATGAGAAGAAAGCTCTCTTCTCTCTGAACTGAAAGGCTTCTTTCTACAGCCAGTGCTGGGAAAAAGACAGTCAAAGAATTTTGAGTGTTTTTATTTAGGGACACTGAAAAGCAAATGTTGCTTTACTATTTTTTATTTAGTGTCTTACCCTAGGGTACACACTGGTAATTCCAGCTAGCTGAGTAAAACATGTGTTGAGTATTTTAGAGAATCCTGGTAAGTTTCGTATTTTCTACCAGGTTAGTATAGAACTAACTATAGGAAGTATGGGGATTGCTTTGGATTCCTGCAGTGAAATACTGAAGGTGAGGGAGAGGGCAATGTAGTGACAGAAGGTGATGCTTTGTCTCAATAAACTTGCTTTTAAGATAAAGAGTAGCTTAAACCAGGTGTGTGTCCGAGTTTGGGAGCTGTGTGGTTTATTCCATGTTCTTTACCTTGACTCACTTATTCTTTAGTTAGGATGCTGCAAGTCATTCATTTCCCTAATGCATTTCTGGTCCCAAGCCAACTGTTGTTTCTTTCTTTGACCTCAGACCTCTCTGCCCTGTGGCTCTCCCCACAGAAATGCATGATACCATGACCTTGTATGTGGAATGGGGTATATAGTGTAGCAAAGCGAAGAAACAGTGTAGTTACATTGAGTCTTCAGACATGTGTTTAGGGAAAAGTGTAAGTAGGAGAGTGGGGGTGGGAAGGGGGGAATTCTATTTGACAACTGAAATAGAATTTTTTTTTTGCAGAAATTAAGTGGGATGTTTTTCATTCTAGAATTAAAGAATGTGAATTCTTTCTGCTGCTCTTGTTTAAGCTAAAAGTAGTGTTTACTTGAAAAGGCTCTCTGATTATTTGGTTTCGTAAGGAAATGTAGGGATGTCAGAAAAGTGGCTTCCTGAATGTTGGGGCAGAACAGTTGTCCTCAGAAGTATGATGGCTAACACATGACGGGAAGACCTCGTACAGTTTTAAAGATGGACTTGTAAGGGTTGGGATTTTTGTGGGCTGTTGTTTTTTAAGCCACAAAATCTTCAAAGCTCTTTTCAGAATGGAAGTAAGGATTTGTATTTCTGTCAGCTGTTAACTTTAAGGAAATCTGTCTACAGCAGTAAATGAAGACGACAATGTATATATGTGATATAGTGAAACAAAACATTCTGGTATTCATAACGTGAAACAAAGGGGGTTTATTCTTTCTGTGTCTGTGATTTAAAACTCCGTGCCCATGCTCTGACTTTTGTATTCCAACCTGAGTTTAAAAAAATAAAATAAACGATATTTTTTAAAGAAAGCATAACATAGTGTGTCTTGGAAAGGACATGATTCACATGAACTCAGTATGCAAAGTTGTTACTAAGGTCCTTGGTGCTCACTGTAAAATCACAGACAGAGAATTGGTGGGGGTCACGAATACACTGGTACCACTTACAACTCAGTGATACAGCAATATTTTGTAAGAGTTACTCTTCAGTGAGCTTAGATGAAAGTTCTCCCTGCTTCCCTTTGCCCTCCTAAATGTTGAGAGTAAATAGAAAATGGTTTGATTTTAGGGAGGGTAAAATGATCAGAGAGTAGGACTTTTATACTTTTTGATCCCAGGAATACAATGTTTGTGACATATATGGTACAGCAAACCTATCTAGATAATGTGAATATGCTAAACTTCCTAATTGCAGAATATTCACTATCCTGAAATTACTGGTTTATGCAGAATAAGCTTCAGCTGTTACTGTTTTGAAGCCGCTGTAAATTACTGCTTTTTCCCCTTTTTTCCTCTCCTACCCCCTTTTTGAATGGGCGGGGTGCCTGTTAAGATTAAAATTAGAGATGTTGGATTGATATTCTCACGTGTTCAGTGTGGAAAACAAAAGTACATGATTAGAGGCAAGAACAGTGAAATCCTTTTGAAATGTGTATTAATATCACTTAATAAAATAACTAGTTCTAAAGGTTTGACATTTTTCTTTGAGACTTGGGGCTTTAACCCAGGGCCCTGGCTTCTCTGATGAGTGCAAAGAGGAGAAAACTTCTCCAGGAGCTGAAACTGCTGCTCTGTGGTACAGACCTGTGGTTGGGAAACCTAAATTTTCTCCAGCAAAGGCCCGACATGACTGTCCAGGGCTGAAGGTGAACCCAACTACAGAATGCAGAAAGAAAAGCCTGGATATATCTCTGAAGATGCGATTGGATTGGCTTTTGGTATAAGAGTGGGAGGGGGGATAGAGGAGGTGGTGGGTGCACCCGCGCATTTCAGAGGCACACAGAGATGCCACGGACCACCCATCTTGTCCTTGGTGACCACTTGCTCTTTTCTCTTCTAGCCATTCCTTTCTTTTTTTGTCTGTTTGTCCCTAATATGTTTTTGTTTTCCAGTTTAATAAAGTATGGTTTCCTTTGTTGTGTGGTTGACTCTTCCCCTCACATTGATCTTGTCCAGCTGTCCCCTTTGACTTCTGCACTTGGTGTCACTGAAGGCAATCTGAGCTTCCAAGAACTTCATGATCTTATGGGTTTTCTGTTTGATCCTTTGTGTAATTCAGTTTTGGAAAGGGATGATGGGTGGGGTGAGATCAAAGATGTTCAGAGAGTGGCTGATAATGGGAGTGGGCTATACTGTATGGATAATTATTTGTGTATGTCTTCAAAAAGTACAATTGTGAGCACAGAAGCATTTTTAAAACAATCATATAATTGGGGGGGGGCGGTGAGTATCCTGGCCAATTCTTTGCCCACATCTACCTTTCTTGCTGCACACTGGCAATCTACAGAAACCACACTTAACCCTTCTCTCTTGTCCCACCCCTTTTTCATAACCCTGGGAGGCTTAATGAATGGAATGTTGGCTTTAAGGGATAGAGAGAGTCACGGCATCTAGATCAGGCCTGGGTCACTGGCAGGGTAAAGGCTCTAAATAGCAACCTCAATTACATCAAGTTACATATATGTCACCAAAAATTAAGAAATAGTAGTGGCCTGGGGGCACACCCAATAGGGTGTGCTGACTGACTACTGCTGGAATCTGACTCATCCTTTCTTCCTTGTCCCCTTTTGGGTCCTTGACTTGCCCACCTGATTCTTGTCTCCACCCCCAAGGAAGCAATAGCATTTAGACTTTCTCATTCGCCTTTATGGACATGTTGGAAATGGATTCTCCCTAAATTGTTTTTAAGCCAATCTGGTATAGGAGGGATGTGTTAACGCGTTATGTATGTAGACATAGTAACGCAAACACCATCCGAAAGGATTTAGGGCATTGGGGTGTTTCTCATACTTGTTTATGAGTAACTATAGTCAAATCTGGCCAGCTGCTGCTCCCGATTGCTGAATAATAACTCACTGAGGCTGCATAATCAAAGCTAGAGGGATGTGAGATATTAGCTCCTACATAAACATCCTGTTTGCCCTTCCTCCATGTAAAGAGAAGCACATGCTTCAAAGGAAAAGCAAATCAAGTGCAATGTAAAACTAGCAAATTACTTCTAACTGCTAGGGAAGAACAGAAGAAACCTTTTATAAGTATGAGAGGAAGGGGATAAGATATCTATTTAGAAATTAATACTGTAGTTACTTTATGGTTCATTTATTTTTTCCTTTCCCTTTGTGCTTTCCGTAGCAAGAGTCAAAAGTTGAGGGTAACAGCTGTGGTGGAGGGACTAGTGAGCAGGGCCAACAGAGAAAACAAATACAGCTTGTAGCCCTGGCCGGTTGGCTCAGCGGTAGAGCGTCGGTCTAGCGTGCGGGGGACCCGGGTTCGATTCCCGGCCAGGGCACATAGAAGAAGCGCCCATTTGCTTCTTCACCCCCCCCCTCCTTCCTCTCTGTCTCTTCCCCTCCCGCAGCCAAGGCTCCATTGGAGCAAAGATGGCCCGGGCACTGGGGATGGCTCTTTGGCCTCTGCCCCAGGCGCTAGAGTGGCTCTGGTCCCGGCAGAGCGACCCCCTGGAGGGGCAGAGCATCGCCCCCTGGTGGGCGTGCCAGGTGGATTCCGGTCGGGCGCATGCGGGAGTCTGTCTGTCTCCCCGTTTCCAGCTTCAGAAAAATACAAAAAAAAGAAAAAGAAAGAAAAAGAAATACAGCTTGTAGCTTTTTGTGTTTGACTCAAAAGGGGTGTTGGCTAAACCAGTTCACCCTGGACCTGTAGGGATTCATGGCAAAACTCGATGTTCCAGCAACTTCCTTTCTCATCTGTATTGGTTTTCTCTTATTTTTGACAATTACTCAAGTCTTTTGCTGTACTA
Source organism: Saccopteryx bilineata (assembly GCF_036850765.1). NCBI lineage: Eukaryota > Metazoa > Chordata > Mammalia > Chiroptera > Emballonuridae > Saccopteryx > Saccopteryx bilineata. The sequence goes on along the minus strand of NC_089492.1, from coordinate 160,851,633 downwards.
TATGTGGAAGAGATAAAGAGGACTTGACACTTGGGGTATTTCAGTTGGAATGTGTAGAAAGAAAGGAGATGGGCAGCATCTAGTGCTTTAGTTTTGCCTTCCTCTGGCTAGGAATCCTTTGTTACCTACATGAAACATTTAAGGTCTCTCAGGCAGCCAATCATTGCCAAGGGCAATGGAGATTAGTAAAGGATTAATTCGAAATCTTGGTTATTGGGTAGTGGGCCTCAGTTGTGTATTGCCTTCTATAGATGTATCTAGGACCTTTCAGAGTAGCTTGTTCTTTCCTTTGTTTTTGACTTCAGCATTGAACCTAAGTTGGCATCCCTGCACTGGCTCCTGTGTTGGGGTTACTCCCCCAGGCCTTGACCTGACAAATCAGGGCTATTTAAAAGGTAAAAGCAGAGATGGCTGTTCCCTTATTTCTTTTCTACAAACTCAGGAGATGTCTTGGGGAAGGGAATTCTTAGAGATTTTAGGTGAGCCCAAGGCTTTGATTTCAAAGCAAAATTGAACTTACCCTATGTTCCTGATAGGAAACTTCTTCCTCTTTATTCAGCAAATTTAGCTGGACTTTTTCTCTTAGTGGCATCTTAAAGTAATGTGAAAGCAAAAAGCTTGGCCCCATCCTAGATCATTATTACTAAGGGGAAAAAACTATTTTTAGTAGTTGCTTCCCGTATGTGCCTTGACCAGGCAAGCCCAGGGACTCGAACCAGCAACCTCAGTGTTCCAGGTCAATGCTTTATCCACTGAGCCACCAGAGGTCAGGCTGGAAAAAACTATTTTAGTACACACCTAATCCCCACATCACCTGTTGTTGTCCCTGTAGCCACTTGGCTAGTTCTGTGAACCTCAAAAGCATTTGGTGGCAGTGATATAAATCTTTCTTTATACATTTTATCTGAAAAATTTTTAACCCCAATATCTTTTCTATCTTTGATACAGGGGATTTTGCTTCTAAGAGCTAAGATAGATTTGGAGGTATGTGTTGATCTGATGACAAGTGAAATGGACTTAACCTTCAGTGGAGAGCATTCTTACATACAGTTGAAGATTATAACAATACCACCTCAATCAAGGCTTTAGCTAACTTAGGATGTCTATTCTAAAAGTAGAGTAAATCCGAGAATTTCCCAAAACTTAAGGGTGTAGGATACCCTTGACTGAGGATTCCCTTTTCCCTAGACTTCTGTGAAATCTGGTTTTATTTCCTTAATACTTCTTTTTCCTTATCCTAAGTCTGCTAGAGAAAATTTGGTAAATGCCTCTTTTCTTGGCTTTTTATGGGATGCCCCCTCCAACCTATATTGAAGGCCTATTTGGCCCCAAAGGCTCCAAGTAGTGTACTTGGGGAGTAAGCAGAGCTGTGATACCAAATGTAATGCATTCTGACTAGTCCGGTGTCTCAGAGCATGGCATAGTACAGGCTTTGGATTCAAAAGGTTGGGGCTTCTCTGGGGTAATTTTCCATGTTATGGAGGACACATAAGAACTACTACTTGTCAGGGTTGTTCTAATAATAAGATACTGAAGGCAACACTTGGCACATAGTCTGATGATAATCTGTGGAAGGGAAGAGCAGTTTTAGGGATGTTTCCTGAGGCTGACATGCTAGGCACAATTCAAAAGTTGTAGAACTGGCAAAAAGAAAAGCTAGCTTGCTTTTGCTGGCTTGCTTGCTATAGGGGGATGAAAGGGATAATTTGACATTTCATCCTTCCTCCACTGCAACACAAGTTACATAGGTGATGTTGTAGCAGGTGATTGATCAGCATCCCAGACCACACAGCTTTGTGCATTTCACATGGTGAGCAGTCAGTAAATGTTTGACAGATGAGTGCTGAGAGCTGCCATAACAGTGGAGCTTGTTTGTCCCACCATCCCTATACTATTCCCACAAGGTAGAATGATTAAAGAATGTGTGTGTCAGTATATATATCCTTTGACGTTTCAAGTTAATACAGTGCTTAGTACATTATTAATTCAATAATTATTTATTGAGCACCTATCACTGTTGCCTGCAATGTAACACTTCCTTGTCCCTTTATTGCAGAGCTATGGGGAAAGTTCTGCCTGCTGTCACATTTTGTGAATGCCATTTAAAAATTCTTACTGCCTTTTCCCAACTGCGTGTGTGTGCGCGTGCACACACACACACACAAACACACACACACAGTAATCCATCCTCTTCCACAATCTTGTCTATTTCTTTTTGTATTTCAGGGCGTGCGTCTAACATATCAAAAGATGGAGCCAAGATCCAGAGTGGTGCCTGTGACTCAGATCAACTGCTGTCTTTCCCAGACAGAACCTCTGGTCTCTGGAAACCTAGATTAAACAGCGTTCTCTGACATCTCTTCCTCCATAATCCTTGATTCCATCACCGCTGGAAACTTGAGAACCAACTCTAACCACCCCCACCCCCAGGTGAGGGGACTAATAGGAATTACTGAGAACCTCACAGCTGCTCCAAGTCCATTTCCCCTCACACTTGACTAAAATCTGACCATGTTTCTGTTTTTACTGTGTAAACTAAATCAAATATACCTAGTCCTGTATCTTAAACATAACAGGGAGAGAAGGGATAAAGTTGAGAGCTAGAATAAGAATGAGAGGCAAAGGTCTTGCTTAGGAAGCAGAAAGCTAAGATTCCAGCAGCAGGCACCTCTCTCTGAAGTGAAGGGGGATTACATTGACAGTAAACTCCATTACCAGTAAACGTCTGGTGTGGTAGAAGAGTACAGGACTTGGATTAAATCCTGCATCAGGATTTACCTGACTTTAAATCACTTACTTACTCTGACCTTAAATTCCTCATCTGTAAGATACAGAGGTCTCTCTTTGGTCCCTCTTAAATAGCATGAGTATGAAGGGGCTCCAGGAGTGCCCTCAGCATATTCTCTGTACCAACCCTTAAAGCTGTTATGTTAACTTATTCCAATAGTTTGGTGCTATAGTTGCCCATTACCGTATCGTATACCATGTATTATATTAGGTGATTTACATAAAATTAACAATTGAGAGTGATACTATTATTCCCGTTTCATAGAGGAGAAAACTGAAGCATAGAAGAAATTAAATAATTTACCCAGAATTTACATAGAGTGAATGGTAGGCAGACCCAGGATTTACATTAAGTCTGTTTGGTTCCAAATCTATGCTCTTGCAGGGATCCCCAAACTTTTTACACAGGGGCCAGTTCACTGTCCCTCAGACCATTGGAGGGCCGCCACATACAGTGCTCCTCTCACTGACCACCAATGAAAGAGGTGCCCCTTCCGGGAGTGCCCGGATAAATGGCCTCAGGGGGCCGTATGTGGCCCCTGGGCCATAGTTTGGGGATGTCTGCGGGGTCTTAAGTGTTTTCTACTAAAAAAACAACACCTTGCCTGACCTGTGGTGGCGCAGTGGATAAAGCCTTGACCTGGAACTCTGAGGTCGCCAGTTTGAAACCCTGGGCTTGCCTGGTCGAGGAACATATGGGAGTTGATGCTTCCTGCTCCTCCCCACCTTCTCTCTCTCTCTCTCTCTCTGGGCTTGCCTGGTCATATGGGAGTTGATGCTTCCTGCTCCTCCCCACCTTCTCTCTCTCTCTCTCTCTCTCGTCTCTAAAATGAATAAAAATAATTTTAAAAACAACACCACCTTATGTTTAAAGGAAATTACTAACTACCATTTCGGTCCGTTTTTCTCCCACTCTCTCTAGCGTTTTCCTGCTCCCGTCCTCAAAGCCGCAGGACACCTTATTGCTACTTTGATCTGAAACTGCAGGTCTCGGGATTGTCGGTGTATCAGTGTAGGTCTTCCGGTCAGCCGGAACCACGAACATCGCTTCTGGTGCTGTGAGGGGTGTATCTCTTTGCAGTTCCTAAGGGTGGTCCGAGGCCTGAGTGGCAGCTGTAATAACCAATAGGTATCGGTATTGGGCTAGGAGCCAATGAGGAATCTGGTGAAAGAGAAGAGGGGGAGCATTTGAGGATGTAGGCACGGGTCTCGAGGAACATGGGACTGTGTCAGAGGTGGCTCCGGCTCCGGGCCTCAGGGTTACAAGCCTGCGAGCTTCACACGGTGCGTGAAATACCCAAAAGTTACAAACCAGTCCAAAGTGTAGGCTCTCAACCCAGCCTGCCGCCACCGCTCCCGCACTAAGTCTTTGGACGCCGCTTCCCTAGCCCTTTGACGCACTTTTTTTCTTGGGGAGTGTAGAACCCCGAACGTAGGGTCCCTGTGTCAGTCAGCCCTTTTAAAAACTGGAGATTAGAATCACGGCCTCTTAAATATTCTCTCCCAGCTTCCCTAACCCCAAGAATAACTGAAGGGACGTGTGTTACCTGCTAACATCTTTCCCTCCAGGCAGCTGTGCCAGCGCCTCCACACTGGTTGGTAGAGCGGCTTGGCCTGTTCGAGAAGCTATGGGCTGCCCAAACAAAGAGATTAGCAAGCGTGGCACAGAAGGAACACCGGACTATCACGGTAGCACTCCCCGGAGGCCAGAAAGTGGAGGCTGTGGCATGGAACACAACCCCTTACCAACTAGCCCAGCAGATCAGGTACAAGGCCTATTTTCTACCTTCCAGCATTATCCTTCTACCTTTGCACTTCCTTTGGACATGAGCAGAGAAAGAAAACTGCTTGTTTCTGTTCCATCTCATCTATATAGATGGCTTTTCCTAAGGATTCGGTTTTTTGTCAGCGTTAATTTCAGGATCTCTGCCCTTTCTCTGTTACCTTTGTGGGGTGGGAGGAATAATAGGGTCTATTGCTCTGGTAATGTACTTGTCCTTTGCAAGTTTGGAGTAGCTAAGAGGTTAGGCCTTCTTTCTCATTGTGGATTGTAACCCTGTCCTTTTCCTTCTCTGTACCCCACCTCCACTGCTGAAGTTCAACACTGGCAAATACTGCAGTGGCTGCTCAAGTGAATGGAGAACTTTATGATTTGGAGCGACCCTTGGAGAAAGATTCTGACCTCAGATTTCTGACCTTTGATTCTGCAGAGGGGAAAGCAGTAAGTTTCTTATTGCAAATACAGTGGCTACTGAACTGAGATATTTAAGTGGATGTTTCTAACATTTATTTCTTTTGCCTCGGTTTCTCCATTTACACTTGGGAAGGAGGCCTGCCACAGATTGCTTGTCTTGACTATTTCTAGCTAAACTGGAAACTCATGAGGAAAGTTTTTTTTGTTTGTTTGTTTGTTGTTGTTGTTTTTTTGTATTTTTCTGAAGTTGGAAACAGGGAGGCAGTCAGACAGACTCCCGCATGCGCCCGACCGGGATCCACCTGGCATGTCCACCAGGGGGCGATGCTCTGTTGCAACCAGAGCCATTCTAGCACCTGAGGCAGAGGCCATAGAGCCATCCTCAGCGCCCGGGCCAACTTTGCTCCAGTGGAGCCTAGGCTGCGGGAGGGGAAGAGAGAGACAGAAAGGAAGGAGAGGGGGAGGGGTGGAGAAGCAGATGGGCACCTCTCCTGTGTGCCCTGGCCGGGAATTGAACCCGGGACTCCTGCACGCCAGGCCGACGCTCTACCACTGAGCCAACCAGCCAGGGCCAAGGAAAGTTTTTATATTTAGCTTAGGTCTGTTATAAGTAGACATCATTTGTGTTAGTGAAAGGGAGAGAATAAGTTGGAAACAAAAGGATGATATGCCAATTCAGTGGCCCCAAGTTCTTGAGACATCCATTATAAGTCATCTATCTATAGCATGTATTTAATTCTAACAAGGCCTGACCTGTGGTGGTGCAGTGGGTAAAGCATCAACCTGGAATGCTGAGTTCACTGGTTGGAAACCCCAGGCTTGCCTGGTCAAGGCACATACAAGAAGCAACTATTGCCTGACCAGGTGGTGGTACAGTGGATAGAACATTGGACTGGGATGTAAAGGACCCAGGTTCGAGACCCCAAAGGTCGCTGGCTTGAGCCCAAGATCACTGGCTTGAACAAGGGATCACTCGCTCTGCTGTAGCCCCTCAGTCAAGGCACATATGAGAAAGCAATCAATGAACAACTAAGGTGGCGCAATGAAGAATTGATGCTTCTCATCTCTCTCCCTTCCTGTCTGTCCTTCTCTTTCTCTCTGTCTCTGTCAAAAAAAAAGCTACTGTTAATTAATGCTTTCTGCTCTTCCCTGCTTTCTCTCTCTCTCCTCTAAAATCAATAAATAAAATCTTGAAATAATAATAATAATTCTGATGTGGCTTTCACAACTGAGCATGCAACCTGGCCTGCTCCCTATTTTGTCCTCTTCATGTCCACTTAGGTAATGTACACCTCATCTATTAGGATGCAAAAAAAAAAAAAAAAATGGAGTTCTTATATCATCTGTGTGTAAATGGTGACTACATTCTATTTTTTTTTAATTTTTTAAAATTATTCATTTTAGAGAGGAGAGGGAGAGACAGAGAGGAGAGACAGAGAGAGAAGGGGGGAGGAGCTGGAAGCATCAACTCCCAAGTGTGCCTTGACCAGGCAAGCCCAGGGTTTCGAACCGGTGACCTCAGCATTTCCAGGTCGACGCTTTATCCACTGCACCACCACAGGTCAGGCATAACTACATTCTAAAGCAGTGGTTGCATTACACTGGATTCCTGGGATAGAGAAGAAAAAAAAAAAGGACTAAAAGACTGAGCAGAACTTTAAGAATCAGTCTAACAAAGTAGTTTTCTCTGAAGTCCTAAAAGGAGATGTTATAGGAGAGCAAAGGAAGATTGGCTGGCCTCTGTGGGGCTGGTGGGTATGCTTTTCTTTGCACTACTTCTGCTGACTTCTGCTTTCTTCTCTATTCAGTTTTTTTTTTTTCTTTTTACTATGTAATGGTCACCACCTTCTTTACATGGTAGTTATTCCTAGAAGACCCATATTAATTTTACACCAGCTTCTCAGAGGAGAGACTCAGAGAGCTAGAGATGAAAGGAGAAGGTTATGGGCCCTGGCCAGCTAGCTCAGTGGTAGAGCGTCAGCCCGGCGTGTGGAAATCCCAGGTTCGATTTCCAGCCAGGGCACACAGCAGAAGCGCCCATTTGCTTCTCCCCCCTCCCCCCTCTCCCCTCCCCCCTTCCTTTCTCTCTATCTCTTACCCTCCTACAGCCAAGGCTCCATTGGAGCAAAGTTGGCCCTGGCACTGAGGATGGCTCCGTGGCCTCTGCCTCAGACGCTAGAATGGCTTGATTGCAGAGGGGCAATGCCCCCTAGTGGGCACACCGTGTGGATCCTGGTCAGGTGCATGTGGGAGTCTATCTCTCTGCCTCCCTGCTTCTAACTTCAAAAAAATACAAAAAAAAAAAAGAGAGAAAGTTATGAACTCATGAACTTTTTTCTTGGGAATCCAGGTGTTTTGGCACTCCAGCACCCATGTCCTAGGGGCAGCAGCTGAACAACTCCTAGGTGCTGTCCTCTGCCAAGGTCCAAGCACAGAATGTGGCTTCTTCCATGATTTCTTCCTGGGAAAGGAACGGTGAGTGGTGCAAGGAAGGAGAAGAATGTTGGTTCCCTTTTCAGAGACTACACCTTACTCTTTTTCAGATGTTTTTGAGTTTTAATTGACAAAATTATAATTTTTTGAAAGTATACAGTGTGATAATTTAATATTTATAAACATCGTGAAAGGATTCCCACAACCAGATAATTAATCCATCACCTCACTTTTTTGTGTGTGAAAACACGTAAGATCTACTTTTAGCAATTTTGGTGATATAATACAGAATTATCAACCACAGTCACCATGCTATACTTCAGTTCCTCAGACCTTATTCATCTTATAACTGAAAGTTTGTACCCTTTTACTGGGGTGGTCTCTGAGGCCCTTTCTGGGGCGTTGGGCATGTTCAGTTTGGAGGAGCAAGCTGGGGGAAGGGCCTCCAGGTGTCCACTGTGGTTTTGGTACCACTTTCTCCATTAGTCTATGTTCTTTCTCTTCTGTTTAATTCTTCTTGAAGCTGATTTTCCCTACCCTTTAGGAGTTCCACAACTTTTACTTCATTCTTCGTTACTGTTGCTTTAATTTTGTCCATCCAGATTGCCTGCCTCTACTTTTAATTTTATACTTAGAGCATTTGCTCTAACTTATAAATTTTGAACTTGATTTCTTATTTATGTTTTCTCTTAATTTGTCTAAGAGAAAATAGTTCTAGATGTTTCTGGAGGGCAGGATTTCACCCCCTAGTCAACAGGTATGTCACCCAGGTGATTCTTCTTAGAGGGTGCAAACCCACTGATTCTTATCTTCCCAGGGCTCTCCGGGGCTCAGAGCTACCTGCTCTGGAGCGAATTTGCCAGGAACTTGCAGCTGCTGCTCAGCCCTTCCGGAGGCTAGAGGCTTCCCAGGATCAGCTTCGCCAGCTATTCAAGGTGGGATGGAAATGCACAGTTTTAGGAGGAGGCAATAGGGAAAGGGTGGCTCTCTCCCAGGATGTCTTTATAGGAAGACAGGGATAAAGGCCTGTCTTCACTCATCCCTTCTTCCAGGATAACCCCTTTAAGCTTCGCCTGATCGAGGAGAAGGTGACAGGTCCAACAGCAACAGTGTATGGGTGAGAGTTGTCAAGATGGAGGGAAACGGGAAGGGGGGGGGATATACCGATGAGAGCCAGAGTGGGATAAGAGAAAGAAGATAGAAGGTAATCTGGCCCTGGCCAGTTTTCTCAGTGGGTAGAGGGTCAGCCTGTCGTGCAGACATCTCAGGTTCAATCCCCGGTCAGGGCACACATGAGAAGTGACCATCTGCTCTTCCCCTCTCACACCCCTTTCTCTTCTCTTCTCTTCTCTTCTCTTCTCTTCTCTTCTCTTCTCTTCTCTTCTCTTCTCTTCTCTCATTTCTCTTCTCTACTCTACTCTACTCTACTCTTCTTTCTCTCAGCCTGTGGCCTGATTGATCTTAGCATTGGGCTGAGGCGCTGAGGATAACTCACTTGATTTGAGCATCAGCCCCAGACAGGGCTTGCTGGGTGGATCCTGGAGGGGTGCATGTGGAAGTCTGTCTCTCTATTTCCCCTCCTCTCACTTAAAAAAAAGGAAAAAAAGAGAAGGTAATCTGTTGCTCCAGAAAAAGGATTGGGAACAAGAATTGATTTTTACCTCTCATTGGTCTCTGTAGAGCAGTTTCCTTTACTTTATTTTTCTGTCGGCTAAAGGTTATAAGAGAGAAAACTAGAAGCTCAAGAATTTGGAAACCACTAACTGGTCCCTTCCTTCTCTCAGGTGTGGCATGTTGGTTGATCTTTGCCGGGGCCCCCACCTTCGGCATACTGGACAGATTGGAGGACTGAAACTGCTCACGGTCAGTTGTAAGGACAGGGTTAGGGAGGACTCCTGTTTTCAATGGAGTGAACAGGGGAAATAGGAAGATAATCCTCTCTTTCAGCTCCTTCTATACTCTGATAGCTAAGCAGGGAATCCAGAAGGAGAAAGCTACTTAGTCCCTGCTTACTAGAGCAGTGTTTTTCAACCACCATTCCTTGGATGGGTCCACCAGAAATTTTGTGATGGTCCACGAAAGAGGTATCCACCCTGATGTTTTATGAAGATTACAGGGGTCCTCAGGTTATGACAGTCTCAACATATGATATTTTGAGTTTATGATGCTTACTCCCATAAAAACTTAAAAAAATTTAGATGTGAGTGTTTTGGCTTATACCGTTAGTGTTGTACTTATGGACTACCTGGTTGAACTAGTTTGGTTTCACATGGTGGAAGAGTATGTAGTAACACAGTATATGAGTGAGGGAGTTGGCGTCCCCTAGTATGCTTACTATGTTGAACTGTTAAAAATGCAGGTGTTCCATTTGTATTAGACTTGGGTGTATTTTGACTTACACCAAAATTCAGGTTATGTCACTGTCGTAGGAACAGAACTGTGCCGTAACCCAAGGACCCCCTATATAGACCTAGTGATCTTAATCAAATTTCACTTGTGCTCAGGGTGATTTTTTGCTTTAGTGATCCCTACAATTATTCTATTTTCACTGGTTCCGAAGTGTGAAAAGATTGAAAACCACTGTTCTAGAGACTTTGAGTGTGATGGCAGATACTGGGCACCATGCCAGGGCCCAGAAACCAACTCAGATTTCATAGTTGGACCTCAGTGCTGAAGGAGATGGAGGGGGTTGTGGACAGGCTGGACAAGGTCATGTAGGGAAGGCTTCTGTGAATAGAGGGGTATGGAGTACCACGTGACAGGCATGTATGAAAATACTGTTCCTGGGCAAGGTGAGTTATTAGATGGAATGGGAGCAGAGAGCAAAGAGAGAGGACCATATGTCGAACAAAAAGCACTGGATTGGATACCTGTCTGCATAGTCATTGCTTATAAGGGGGGACGAATATATGGTGCTGGAAAATGAGTTCAGATGCCATGGAGATGTTCACCTGAAACCTATGTATGCACTTTTTAAAAAAAAATTTTATTGACTTTTAATTTTTTTTTTAATTTATTGATTTTTTTTAGAGAGAGGAAGGGAGACAGACAGGGACATCAATTCATTCCTGTATGTGCCCTGACCAGGGATTGAGCCAGCAACCTCTGCACTTCGGGCGATGTTCTAACCAATAGAGTTATCCGGCCACGACCTATGCACTCTTATTGATCAATGTCACCCTGTTAAATTTAATTTCTAAATTAAAAAAATAAGATGAAGGAGCTAAGTACAGGTGTACTGAGAATGGGGAGAAAAAGAAGTGGCAGGATAAGGTTAGGTCTCAGGAAGACATAATGTAGAAGTCAAGAGTCAGACACCTCCAAAGCTATAAACATGGCAAGGGGGGGTCTGGAGGACCAGCCAGCTGGTGTTGACTGTGGGGAAGGTAGTGCATATCTGTGGTGCTTACACTGAGAGTATCATTTAAGGTTTGTAAGAGAGTTTGAATTGCTTCAGTCCTCTCCATCTTCCCTTTGACACCATGTGTCCTCCCACAGAACTCATCATCCTTGTGGAAGTCTTCAGGTGCCCCAGAGACCCTGCAGAGAGTGTCTGGAATTTCCTTCCCCACAGCAAAGGAGCTGAGGGCCTGGGAAGAGTGGAGGGAGGAAGCAGAGCTGCGGGACCACCGGCGCATTGGGAAGGTACAGAGATTTTGAACGGGCTGTGATAAGGGTTGGAATGAGATGAAGGAACCTGATTGTGAAGTTGGGAGCAGATTCAGAATCCAACAGACTGAGCACTTTTTTTTTGTCTTTTTCTGAAGTGAGAAGTGGGGAGGCAGAGAGACAGACTCCTGCATGCACCTGACTGGGATCTACCCAGCATGCCCACCAGGGAGTAATGCTCTGCCCATTTGGGCCATTGCTCCGTTGCAACCGGAGCCATTCTAGCACCTAAGGCGGAGGCCATGGAGCCATCCTCAGCACCCCGGGCCAACTTTGCTCCAATGGAACCTTGGCTGCAGGGGGGAAAGAGAGAGATAGAGAGAAAGAAGAGGGGGAAGGGTGGAGAAGCAGATGGGTGCTTCTCCTGTGTGCCCTGGCTGGGAATCGAACCCCGGACTTCAGACACCAGGCTGACACTTTACCACTGAGCCAACCGACCAGGGCCCAGACTGAGCACTTTATCACTTATTTCTTCTGGATTCCAAAGCCCCTGCTTCTCCCTTGAAGTGACCACTGCCTTCCTAACCCCAGGAACAGGAGCTCTTCTTCTTCCATGAACTTAGTCCTGGGAGCTGCTTCTTCCTGCCTCGGGGGACAAGGGTGTACAATGCTCTGGTGTCTTTTATTAGGGTAAGGGGACACACATCTGGGAGAAGGAAGTCCAGGGAGGGGCTGAGGGTCTTAAGCCAAGTGTTAAGAAGGAGAATTAGAAACAAACAAATATTGTAAAGTGCTGGTGATTTTTATCATGACACTGGGAATGTGTGGTCTACCATGGGGGAGCACAGATAGTTAACATGGTACTTCATAGGTTATGGCTGTGATCAGCATGACCTGAGGACCCAGGAGATTCCCACAGCTGCCACCCTCCCTTCTCTTTTCCCAGTCACTTTGACTTTCACGTCTGTCCCCTCCTTTCCAGGCCGAGTACACCTGCCGTGGTTTCTTGGAAGTGAAAACACCCACACTGTTTTCTACGAAACTCTGGAAACTGTCAGGGCACTGGGAGCACTATCAGGAGGACATGTTTGCCCTGCAGTCCCCAGGCTCTGCCAGGCCTGCCAGCTCCCATAGGGGCCCTACCAGCCATCTCGTAGATACACTTGCCCTCAAGCCCATGAACTGTCCTGCACACTGGTGAGCTGGAGCCAGAAGGCTGGGGTCCTCCCAGGTTGGGGTCATGCACCTGGGTTGCTAAACATTGAGTAATAGAAGCACTTGGGGAGAGTATTGGGGCACCTAATTTGCATCTTAAATGTGCCCTTAGCTAATCATGTGAATTTGGGAAGATGATTTACCACTGCAAGCCTCAGTTCTTATGTGTAACATCAAGGGTTTGGAGTTGCTGTCACAGTAAATGATGATTTTTATTGTTACTGAGACGTTCCCTTGGAGCCATGTATTGCTCCAGTTGTGATGAGCAGGATTGACAGGACTTGGGGGGGGGGTCACACCAAGACTGGAGGGTCCTTAGCTGACGGTGCAGGGAAAGGAGGCAATCTGGGCAGAGGAGCAGACATTAAGAGCCAGTTTCCCTGTGGCACTGACACCTCCCCACCTCAACCTCAGCCTGATGTTCGCCCACCGGCCCAGATCCTGGCGAGAGCTGCCTATGCGTCTAGCAGACTTTGGGGTCTTGCACAGAGCTGAGGCCTCTGGCAGTCTGGGAGGACTGACCCGGCTGCGGTGCTTCCAGCAGGATGACGCTCACATCTTCTGTGCACCGGATCAGGTGGCCTTTCCCCAGCCCCACCAGATATTTTTAACCACCTTCTGCTCTCCCTGTGAATTAGCCAACATTCCTGACCTGTGGTTGCCCTCTTTAGATACTGCTGTTCAGCTATGTGCTATCCCCACCTTTCTTTTATGTTTTTGCCTCCTGTTTCTCCCGAACTACCGTCACCTCAGAGCTCTAGCTGGCACATGGCTTACCCACCCTTACTTCCCTTCCATCACCCATCCCCAGCTGGAAGCAGAGATCCGAGGCTGCCTTGACTTCCTCCGCTCTGTCTACACTGTCCTTGGCTTCTCCTTCCGGCTGGCACTGTCCACCCGGCCATCTGGCTTCCTGGGAGAGTCATGTCTTTGGGACCAGGCTGAGCAGGTGAGCAGGTGGTAGGGAGCAAAGGCAGGTATACCACCTCTGAAGGGGAGACAGATTGGAATTAGAGGCCTCAGTATAGGCATATGCTGAGAGGGTCATTTGTAGGGGACAGGAAGGATATGTTGCTCATCAAGTCCCCTCTTGTCTCATTCCCTCACAAAGGTCCTTCAGCAGGCCCTGGAAGAATTTGGAGAACCCTGGGACCTCAATCCTGGAGATGGTGCCTTCTATGGGCCTAAGGTAAGCTAAAGACTTTGGAGTTTTATTTATTCACTTCTTGTTTTATTTTATTAAATATTTAACAGATAAAAACAAAAAATTTTTAACTGTGTAGGATGTAAAGAAGAGTGACACAGTTACTGTCCCCATGGGACTTACGGTGTAGTGAGGGCTGTGGGACCATAGGTGCTAAGGGGGCAGGTTACTCAGGACCATCAGGAAAGGCTTCCTGCAGGACTCTTTCTGACCGAACCATGATTGTTGGCCAGGTGAAAAGGTGTTTCAGGAGGGAACAGTGTAGGCAGGGGCTGGGGGAAGGGTGAAAACTCACATGGCGAGTTAGAGGAAGTGAAAGAAGTTAGGGGAAAAAAGAGCTGAAAAGTGTCTGCTGGATTTAGTAAAAGGCTGTTAGGTTTTCTTTTTTTTTTTTTCTTTTTCATTTTTCCGAAGCTGGAAACGGGGAGGCAGTCAGACAGACTCCCGCATGTGCCCAGCCGGGATCCACCCGGCATGCCCACCACCAGGGGGCGATGCTCTGCCCCTCTGGGGCGTCGCTCTTTTGTGTCCAGAGCCACTCTAGTGCCTGAGGCAGAGGCCACAGAGCCATCCCCAGTGCCCGGGCCATCTTTGCTCCAATGGAGCCTCGCTGTGGGAAGGGAAGAGAGAGACAGAGAAGAAGGAGAGGGGGAGGAGTGGAGAAGCAGATGGGTGCCTCTCCTGTGTGCCCTGGCCGGGAATCGAACCCGGGACTCCTGCACGCCAGGCCAACGCTCCACTGCTGAGCCAACCGACCAGGGCCAGGTTTTCTTTTCTTTTCTTTCTTTTTTTTTTTTTTAGAGAAAGACAGGAAGGGAGAGAGAGGGAGAGGAGAGAGATGAGAAGGATCAACTTGTAGTTGTTTATTGATGGCTTCTCATACATGCCTTGACCAGGGGTGAGGAGTCAAGCTGAGCCAGCAACCTTTGGCTTCATGTCAATAATCCGATGCTCAAGTGGATGAGCCCGCACTCTAGCTGGCAACCTTGGGGTTTCGAACCTGGGACCTCAGTATTCCAGACTGATGCTCTATCCACTGCACTGCCACCAGTCAGGCTGGTTTTTTGTTTTTTAAGTTACCAATGAATATATTTTGAGAAATCCAAATTATGTGCAGACAGAAGAAAATTGGTTACAAAAACTTTTACATCACTCTACTAAAATTTTTGCAACATTTTAAACATTTCCAGTCATGTTGTGAGTATGCAAAACACAGTTTATTTCTCTATTATTGGGAGTTTTTTTTTTATTTTATTTATTCATTTTTAGAGAGGGAGGAGAAAGAAAAAGAGAGAGAGAGAGAGAGAGAAGTGGAGGAGGAGCAGGAAGCATTAACTCCCATATGTGCCTTGACCGGGCAAGCCAGGGTTTTGAACTGGCAACCTCTGTTCCAGGTCAACATTTTATCCACTGTGCCACCACAGGTCAGGCCTCTTCTACTATTTATTAATTATTATATAATTTTTCATATGAACAACTGTAAATGCTTTTTTGCCCCACCCTGTATTTCATTACAAGCAATGAATGTCAGAATATTCTGATTAATGAGAAGGAACCCATAATCAACTAAACACAACTACAAGCTGATACTTCTCTGTCTCTCTCTCTCTCACAAAAAATAAAAATAATAAGCTTGACCAGGCAGTGGTGCAGTGGATAGAGCGTCAGACTGGGACACAGAGGACCCAGGTTCGAGACCTCAAGGTCGCCAGCTTGAGTGCAGGTTCATCTGGTTTGAGCAAGGCTCACCAGCTAGAGCACAAGATCACTGGCTTGAGCAAGAGGTCATTCGGTCTGCTGTAGCCCACAGTCAAGGCACATATGAGAAAGCAATCAATAAGTAAGGTGCCGCAGTAAAGAATTGATGCTTCTCTCGCCTGACCTGTAATGGCGCAGTGGATAAAGCGTCGACCTGGAAATGCTGAGGTCGCCAGTTCGAAACCCTGGGCTTGCCTGGTCAAGGCACATATGGGAGTTGATGCTTCCAGCTCCTACCCCCCTTCTCTCTCTCTGTCTCTCCTCTCTCTCTCTCTCTGTCTCTCCCTCTTCTCTCTAAAATGAATAAAAAAAAGAAAAAAAAAGAATTGATGCTTCTCATCTCCCTCCCTTCCTGCCTGTCTGTTCCTCTCTCTGTCTCTCTATTTCAAAAAAGAAAAAGAGAAAGGAGCAAAACTAGTTTCTACAAGGACTGGAATGTAGGCGGAGCTCAAGGCTGTTAGGTTGTACAGGACCATTTTCGGTAATGTGGAGACTGGGGGTGGAGTCAGAAGTGAATGAATGAACATAACTCAAGAACTTTGGCTTTTACAAAGGCACAAGAGCATTACTGAGGGCCTGAGTAGTCAGAGAAGATGTTTATGAGGGGCGAGACTGAGAATATTTCAATGCTGTGATGAAAGGCACCTGTTTGGATCAGGGAGAAGTGAAAGTTGTCGAAGGGGTTACAGTAGAGGGAGGTTCCTAGAGAAGCTTGAAGGGTGGGATCGAGAGCTCTCCACAGAAGGGAGCTTTGTCACTGTTTTGGGGGCAGAAAGAAAGGTTGGTGGGGGTAGGTGCAAGGAGTATAGTGATAGAAGTTGAAACATTCTTCTCATTCGTGGTATTAATTACCTGAATTTCCCATGAAATAGAGAAAAGGATCATTTGGTCAGATGGGAATGGGGGAAAAGAGAGTTTTCAGTGAGGGGGATAAAGATAAGAAGAGAGAGGAGAAAACTTGAGAATCCTCAAGGAGAATAGTACACAGCACTGATCAAGGCAACCAGAGGATTGGGGGCAGCAGCAAAGGTCCAGCTGAGGTTCAAAACAATGATCTGCCTGGTGGCATCAATCCCTGTTTTTGCATCTGTGTGGTGTGTGGCATGTTGGGCAGCACTGAGCAGTTCTGTTACAGTGCTGAGGATGTGGGAGGGGAGGATGCCATCAGGGTGGGGTTTGGCCTTATGGATGTGACAGAGGAACAATGATATAGGGAACCTGGCAGAGTAGTTAAAGCCTCATGGGGAAGAATCGAAGGTGGGAGGGGCCTGTAAACAGTAAGACAAAGAGGAATTAAGGAACCTAGACATTGAAGAACTGTTAATAGGAATAATTGTCAGTGCTAGAAAACCAAAAGATGGTACTCGATGCAAGTGGACTGTTTAAGAAGTGTGACCGTTCTGGGCATTGACAGAACAAAGGGCATAGTCATAGTGTGGGTGAGAGTGATGGTCTCTGACATGAGGAGCTCAAGGAACTGAGAGGCCAGGGGGTAAAGGTGGGTCATTCAGGTGAATGTCCATGTCCCCTAATGTTATAATACCATTATTAAGCAGAAAGAGCCACTAAGAGTCACTGCCAGAGTCCGCAGTGATACAGGAGGTAACGTGTCTCTCAGCTTGGGACATGGATAGGTAGAAAGGGTGGCACAGATCATGGAGGACACTTGTTCCGTGTTTTCTCATGCACTCGCTTCTGTCTCCTCTAGATCGATGTGCACCTCCAGGACGCCCTGGGTCGGCCGCATCAATGTGGGACAGTCCAGCTGGACTTCCAGCTGCCCCTGAGATTTGACCTTCAATACAAGGGGTACAGAACCTTGCAGGTCCCCTTTTCCCTTGGCTTCCCATGGAATACGTGCATAGCAACTTCCCCTTCTGCCTTTGACCCTAAAAATAATCAAATCCGGGCCTATTTCTAAAAACTGGAAGGTGATCTTAGTTATACAGCTTGTGCCACTTCCTCCATTTTATCCACTTCCCTTTTCGCCCCCAAGGCAGACGGGGGCCCTGGAGCGTCCAGTCCTCATTCACCGAGCAGTTCTAGGTTCTGTGGAAAGGATGTTGGCGGTGCTGGCGGAGAGCTGTGGGGGGAAATGGTGAGACCTCTGACTCCAGATATCTGTCCTGACCCTCAGACCAAATTGTGCACGCCCAGGTCCTGGTCCCCTTCCCACTCCAGCTCCGTTTCCTCCTTGAATCTGCTAGCTGCAGCCACACGCATGGTGCGAGCCAGAATAAATAATTTGTCCTCCCCTCTTCTCTCCCAACCAGGCCACTGTGGCTGTCTCCATTCCAGGTGATGGTCATCCCTGTGGGGCCCAAGCAAGAGGAATATGCCAGGGAGGTGAGGAGTTGGGCCAAAGGACAGGACTGAACAAGACTAATAGGGACCCGAGGAGTGGATATGAAGAGACCAGATGGGCCAGGGGGAGGGCACAGCACTTGGAACCACAAGACTAGGCTTAAATGGCAGCTGGCCTGTATGCTGGAAACCCCACATCTGAGAAATGAAACTGATCCCTACCTTGTAGAGATGTGGGAAAACTAAATCAACATACATGAAATGCTGACAACAAAGCAGTTGGCACAAAAGGGGGCTTGGATAAACCTTTTTATTTTTCCTTTCTAGAGAGATGTCAGGCTATGGGCTGTCCTAGAGTCAGGAGTGGGTTGGGTAGAGTGGCAACTGGAAGCAGGCAGTTCCGGAATTACCGTCTGGCTAGCTCCATAGGAAGCAGATGAAGAACCTTCTGGGCCCAGGGGGTTGAGGGTAGGGCCTCGGTGCAGAGGCCTGAGGAGAGGTTGTGTGTGAGAACTACAGAGCCCAGAAGCAGAGGGACAGGTGGGGGCCTTGGGGAAGATTGGTAAAACTGTTCTAGGCCCTTAGCCTTCCACTGAATTAAGTTCCTGTCACCAAACCCCTGTCCCAGGCACAGCAGAGCCTGCAGGCTAGGGGACTGATGGGCGACCTGGACGCTGACGCCAAACTGACCCTCAGCCGGAGGGTCCGCCGGGCTCAGCTTGCCAACTACAATTTTCAGTTTGGTAAGTGACCAGGTCAGCACCCGCCCTGCACACTGTTCTTTTCTATTTATTAAGTTTAATTGTCTGCATATTTAGCTTAATTGAGACTCAGTTCCAGACCTGGAGAGGAGCCGGGATTCAGGATGCCTGAGCCATTTGGACTCTAGGTTTCTTCTCAACAGCTGCCTCCAACCCTCAGAGCAGTTTTCTTTTAGACCCTTACCATAGATAGCTCTTGGTGTCTGTTAGGTTAATTAGCCAAGGAAGCATCAGAGAGAAAGAGACCAGAAGGGTTAATAAGGCATTAATTAGTACGCTTTGTTTATTCTAGACCTAGATGGAGTCAGCCCTACGGGATGAGGAGAAAGGCCTTTAGGAGGAAAGTCTAGCCCTGCCTGTTTGTTCCTTTTTCATTTTCCACAATTCAGGGCTCTGCCCTAAAAACG
The DNA here is from genome assembly GCF_036850765.1 of Saccopteryx bilineata. Taxonomy (NCBI): domain Eukaryota; kingdom Metazoa; phylum Chordata; class Mammalia; order Chiroptera; family Emballonuridae; genus Saccopteryx; species Saccopteryx bilineata. Next base: position 160,832,961 of record NC_089492.1, on the reverse strand, counting down.
GGGCGCAGAAACTCCTCAGCCAGGTTTCCTGACACTGGTCTTGCAGCCCTGGGGACGTGCGCGTGTCTCCCGCCCCTGCCGCCTTTCTCTAACGTTCTCACAGACACACGCACAGTTTCTCTGGGTCTGCTTCTTGATTTTATGTGTTTTTCTCTGGCTAATCCTACTCTCTGACCAGGAGTAATAAGACATATAGGAGAACGCTGGAACGTGGCCTTATCTCCTCGTCATGAGTAGGGAACTGCAGAGCCAGAGGCAGCTAAATATATCCTTCCCCAAGTTGTATCTGCACTTTGCTCTCACCCTTCCTAAAGATTCAGGTCTCCCATTTCTATATAGCACAGGGAGCTATCCCACATGGATCCATTTGCCTCCCCCTTCCTGCAGTGGTTGGCCAGAAAGAACAGAGCGAGAGGACAGTGAGCATTCGGACCCGAGCTAACCGCCAGCTGGGAGAGCGGGGCTTGACGGAGGCCGTGGGGCGGCTGCTGGAGCTGCAGAGCGCCAGGGTCCCCAACGCCGAAGAAGTGTTCTGATCTTCTGTATGCTGGTGTGACAGATGTGCAGGGGCCAGCAGCCTCTCTGAACATGGGAGAGGCCAAACTACACTGACAGTCTGGGGTCCTCAGACCCTTTAGTACTCAGGTGGAAGCCTGAATCTCCCCTCCTGGAAAGACATTGGGTCTGGGGGAAGCTGTTTGCATGTGAGGAGAGCAAAACTAAATAAACTTGAAGCTGTTGAGATTGTGTCTTCACGTGTGGCTCCTGATGGGGTGATAAAAAGAATTTTGGCTCTGTCTCCCTCTCTTCTGTCCCAGGACATGGGAAATTGAAAAGGGGCAGTGCAGGACTCTCACTGGTCAGGGATCCCCTGGGACAGCTAGCTGTCTTGTTCCCCACTCTAACTCTTTAATGCCCCATTTCCCCAACCCCAATTCGGCAGGTCATCAGATCCCTTCTCCATGTGCAAACGGAGAAATTGAGGCACAAAATAAGCTCTCAAACATCTCGTTTCATGATTCTTGGGATCAGTTTCTCTTGGGCTCAAATGCTCTCCTCATTACCCCCATTCTTCTCAATCCTCGCAGGATGCCACAGGGTGAGTCTGGGAGGAGTGGCAGCCAGAGGAGGAGCTCCCAGACTGAGTCAGGCAGGAAGCTGAGGAGGGCGGGAGCTATTCTCAGACAGCTGGATAAAAGGAAGGGGATCTGGCTGGGGTTCACTCCAGCAGTACCAGCAACCAGAGAAGCAGGCTCCAGTAGTGCAGCCCTTCAATCCAGATTTGCCTGAGAGGACTCACCTCCTGGGTGGCCACGGACCAGTCTGCCCCAGCATGGGGACCACGTCCAGAGCAGCCTTGGTCTTGGCCTGTTTGGCTGTTGCTTCTGTAGCCTCTGAGGGAGGTGAGTTTGGACTGGAGTCAGCACTTAGGGAAGGGTCCTGGCCAGTGTGGGCCTGGGGCCTGAGTCCAGCCATCTTAGGTGGGTCATCCCCAGCAGCTTGATTACCCGTTTGACTCCTTTAGAGCAGGCCCAAGGAGGGCCTGGGCACTGAAACCTTCAACCAGGGAGCAGGGTCAGCAGCACAGGAGATTGCTGCCAAGAAACAACGTTGGAGTCAAAGAACAACTCCTGGGGTGGGGGAGGGGAGATGAAGTCACAGAGTGAAGGGCCTCTGCCTGGGGGAGATGTATAGAGGACCTATTAGGCAGGGAAGAGAGGAACAAGGACCTCCAGGTTGCTCAAAACTGGCTTGCTGACCTAGAGTCTTGACTGACTGCCTGCTTGGTTAGGAGAGGAGTTGAAAGGGTGTCCATCCACAGGGAACCAGACAACCACCCTCTGTCTAGCACACACACTATCTGCTTGTATGCCAAACAAAACACCACTGAAGGAACTTTGGAGAGCATTGTAGATCTAGTCTGTATCACTGTAGGGCCACATCTTGCTGTCCTTCCTAGGTCCTGGTCTTTGTGGCTTCAGGTCAGCTACAAGCACTTCCTTTCCCTGTGGCTGAGGGGTGATTTGCCTCAGTCCTGGATCATCCCAGTTCCCCAGTCCTAAATTAAGACCTAAACTAAGGAGGCTCTGGGATTAGCTAAAGGGGAAGGAAGCACTGACATTTCTGGGTAGGCTCTAAAGATGTTTAAAGGGCCTGGAGTAGGCAGAAGTGGACAGATGAGGCTCCAATCAGTTCAGGGCTCAGACTTTACCCTCTAAAACCAAGGAAGCATCACAGCAAAAAGGCTGTGGGGAGGAGAGCCTAGAAGTCTAGAGGTAATGACACTGACAAGATTAAGGCCTTCCTGCCCACCCCCAAATGTCACATCCCCTTTAGGCTCAGACTTGGGAGACCCATGGCTTTAAGCTCAGAAGTGAGGCTGTCAGAATATTCTGAGAATATCTTTCTCAGAACCCAGTGATTCACATCTAGGTGTGTTTGGGGGTTGGATTAGGGGATCTGGGGCAGAAGCAATACAGAGGGGCTTCTGGTGTCTTGCTCTCTTTCCTATACTCTTGACCTCTACTGCCTCCTCACCCCAGGCTCAGGGCCAGGAAGGGCCTCTCAAAACCACCCCTGACTCACCCTTCCTCACTCCAGGCTTCAAGACCTCAGGGGAGAGGGAGCTGGGGCCAGAGTACCTTCAAGAAGGTAAGAGTTTGGGGGATTGGCATGGGGTTGGGGGTTAAGTAGGAACTGTAGGCTCTAGCCATCTCTTCTCTTGCCTCTAGTTGGCTATGCAGCACCCCCTGCTCCACCCCTGACCCGAGCCCTCCCCAACGATCACCCTGATACCTCTCAACACAGCCATCACTTTGAGGAACAGAGTGAAGGTAAGTCCACCCTGTGTCCTTCTTGATCCCCTCTCCAGGTTTTTAGTCTGGCTTCCTTCCCCATCTTCAGGTAGGGAGGGGAAGAAGCCCTGGTCCCTCTCCAGGCCTGGCTGGAGAAGGAGTAGGCTACTCACATACTCCCCCTTCTGTAGTGCAGCCTCCTCACTCTCTGGAAGCCCTCTTTGACCTAGAGAAGGAGCTGTCCTCCCCACAACTCCTTGTAAAACGAGGTGAGTGCTCGCCATTCCCTCTCCTCCAGCCCACTATGCTCTTGCTGATACCAGTCCGATCCTTGCTCCGTTGTGTGCTCAGGATCCCTCTCTCTTTCAGGAAGCGATGCAGGAGACCTGCCTCACCTCCAGAAAGCCACCCCTCTCCAGGAAGAGCTGCCCCATGCCCAGCTCCCTATTGAACAAAAGGAAGGTAAGTGACTCCCTCTTCTCATTACCCTCTTACCTGGCTTTGGGGTCTCTGCCACTCACTCTCTGTGTAAAACTTGGGTGAGTTGTATCTCCAAGCCTTAGTTTCTTCATCTGTAAAATTGGGGAAATAGTATCTATTTTATAAAATTATGAGGTTAAATGGCATAAAAAGCATTTATTTTCATGTGCTTCTCTATTGAGTTCCTCTCTATGTATGGGAACTGGGCAGGACCCCTCCCTTTAGAGAGCCATCTCAGCATGATTTTTGCTTATGCATCATCTTCCACTCCAGTAGGCTCACCTTTCCCACCACAGGAGGAAATAACCCACCAGTCTCAGCCGGGAGAGGGTGAGTGACAGCTCTGGTCTGTAAATTCCCATGTTAAAGCTCAGGACCTTGCGCAGGAGTGCAGGAAGCCTGGGCCTTGGGAAGCAGCACAGAGAGCAGGCCTGATTTAGGGGAGCTTTAAGGGGGACACCTTTCATGCCTCAGTTCTCCTTTCCTTTCAACCACTCAATCTGAAGAGCCACAAATTCATTCTTCTTTTGCCCCATCCCCTCCCAATCCTTTCTCCTCAACCCCAAGTTGTTTCAGTCCTCCCAACTCATCCAGCCTTTCTTTATCTTTCCACATGACCTGCCTGCCCACTGTTTTCCCCACTCTAGAAAAGCCCTCTCCCATCATGCATCAAGGTCTTCCAGAGTCTTCAAAACCAGCCCAGCACTGCCAACAGGGCCGACCCGAAGGGGGTTGGGGCTACCGGCTGGATGGCTTCCCCCCTGGGCGGCCTTCTCAAGACAATCTGGACCAGATCTGCCTTCCTACTCGTCAGCATGTGCTGTATGGCCCTTGGAACCTGCCACAGTCTGGGTACTCCCACCTTAGTCGGCAGGGTGAGGCCCTCAATTTGTTGGAGACTGGATATACCCGCTGCTGCCGCTGTCACAACTATGCCAACCGCATGGACTGTGCAAAACTTGTGGTAAGGGTTGGGCTTTTGGTCCTGGGGATGTCATTTAAATCCCAAGGAGTATGTGTGTGTTTTAAAGACTAGAGGCCTAGGTATGCCGGAATTTCAGGTCCCTTTCACTGGTCCTATGTTGATACACCAGGGGAGCAGAGACAGTCTCTGCTTCTTTTCTGTCTACCTGCCCAGGATCCTTTGCTGGATCCTGGGAGGAAGACAGGAAGGTGGAAAATGGTGTGCTAGGCTGATCCACCCTTCTTGCTCTAGTGGGAGGACGCAATAACCCGGTTCTGTGAGGCCGAGTTCTCGGTCAAGACCCGAGCCTACGGGTGCTGCAAACAGCAGGGAGAGGCTCGATTCTCCTGCTTCCAAGAGGAAGCGCCATGGCCACATTACAAGCTCCAGGCCTGCCCCAAGTACCAGCCAGTTATTTTCTTGGGCCCCGAGCTGCCTTTTCCCCCTGGGGTACCAACATTGGACAATATCAAGAACATCTGCTACTTAAGACGTTTCCGCGCTGTGCCACGCAACCTCCCACCTACTGACCCCATCCAAAGGCGGCTGCAGGCTCTGACCCGGCTGGAGGGGTTGTTCCAGCGCTGCTGCCGCCAGGGGAACAACCTCACCTGCATACGGAAGGCTGTAAGTGGGTGTCCCTGAGAGCCTGTCTGCCTGCACGCCCATCTCTGACTTCTGATCCTGCTGGTCCATTCCTCCACGTACCTACCCACTGTGAACATGTCTACCCATCCATCTGCTTGTGAATGTCCATCCATCCATTGTGCTCATCATCTGAGTGTGTTCATCTTGAGCCTTCATCCTGCATTCCTGGCCTTCTCCACCCATGACCTCACATGTGCACTTGTCTGCCGTCCATCCATCCAGCTACATTCCAGCTCATCTCCGCCGCCAGTCTCGAACCTCACCTGTGCTTCTACCCTCCACCTTCCCAACCCACACACCCACAGCTGCCTCCTTGCCCTCTGGTTCTTTGTCCTGCCCTTTTGGCACTTGGGGTTGGGAATTCCTCACCTTATAGTGTGGGGTAACAAGGGAAGTGGAGGGTGAAGAGAGAAGGGGCCAAGTGTTCCAGCTTTTGACTTCCCCCTTTCTGGCCTACAGTGGGAGGAAACCCTTGATGGATATTGTGAACAGGAACAGGCTGTAAAGACTCACCCCTACTCGTGTTGCCACTACCGACCTAGCCCTACTCGTGATAACTGCTTTGCCAATAGGGCTCCCTACCCCAACTATGACCGGGACCTCTTGACCATTGACCTCAGCCGAGTCACCCCCAACCTCATGGACCATCTCTGTGGAAACCAAAGAGTTCTCACCAAGCAGTAAGTCTTGCACAGTTCTTCACCAACCCTTTTCCCTTCCTCAAAATGGCCCTTTTGAGGCACCCTCTGGGGAACTCTTGGCAAGAGCAAAATCATGGTCTCCAAGCACCATTTTTATTGCCTGGGGTTTCCTGAAGACCCTTACCCTTGCCCCTTTCTCACCATAGTAAACAGATTCCTGGGCTAATCCAAAACATGACTGCCCAGTGCTGTGATCTGCCCCTTCCAGAGCAGGCCTGCTGTGCCGAGGAGGAGGTGAGTGTGGGAGCAGAGAGTTCCAGTCTCCAAGGGAATGTAGGGGCGGGAAAGGAGATGGTTAGGTCTGGATGCTACCCTTATTTTTAGTACCTCTAAACAGCCCACAGAAATAATGACTAATGGGGTAGATCTTTTTTCTTGGTTTCAGAAGTCCTCATTCCTGACCTCACCTGCTTCCCCACTGTTAAGTTCCTATTAAGCTCTGGGCATTTCTAGATGTGCACATCTGTCTATCCCAGAAAGTCTAGCTGTGCAAGGCAGCCTTGCAGTCTCTCTGGGCCTTGGGAAGGGATCCAGGAAGAGAGTGGTAGAAGATGAGGGAAGGGGGACTCGGCTCCCAAATATCCATTTCTGATCTCTTACAACCCCCTTCCTCACTGTTTTATTCTTTTCATCAGAAAGCAGCCTACATCAATGACCTGTGTGGTCGCCAACGTAGCATCTGGCGAGACCTTGCCTTCTGCTGTAAACTGAGTCCTGGGGATGAACAGATTAACTGCTTCAACGTTAATTATCTGAAAAATGTGGCCCTTGTGGCTGGAGACACTGGGGATGCCAAGGGCCACAAAGAGCAGGACCCAACTCAGGGGACAAATATCAGCCCAACCTCTAAGCCCAAGGAAGAGTGAGTCACCCCAGAGCCTAGGAGGATCAGGTTGGGGGAACCCCATCCCACCCCGCCCTCCTGTAATACGAATTACAGTCAACACCTCTGGGATTTGGCGTCCTCATTGTCTGTAATGTCTCACATACAACACACCCTCCTAAGCCTGCCTGCTGGCATTTTCCTCACTGACTGAGAAGTCCTTCCACGAGCTGTGATGGAACCATAAGTAAAAGGCTTAACTTCACTATTTGTCATCTTTAATTTATTCACATATTTAGAAAGGAATGTCATCTTAGCTGGCTATAAGGATTCAGAAGTGAAAAAAGGCATGGTTCATGTCCTTGATGAGCCCCCAAAATAGTACAGCCCTGACACGTCTTAATCTTCACTTTTGATCCTTGGAGTCCATACATTCATTCAATATCCATCTATTGAACTATCAATGTCCACTGCGCTAGTCCCTTCTGTCAGGCTGCTCACATTCCAGGAACCTCGCGTGTGTGGTGAGTGGTGTGGTACGGAGCAGCCAGTGTGCCTGTATGCTCAGGAAGTAAGCGGGAGTAGGCCTCAGGGTGAGATCGGAGTTTCTGCAGGAGAGAAGAGGGTGCAAGGGGCAAGTACCGCCCACTCAGAAGCACAAATGCTGGAGGCCCGGCTCTCTGATGGTGATCCTCCGCGATGTGGCTGGAAGGATAAGCAGGACCGCATCATGAATGCCTCCTCCACAGGTTTTTGGTTTTTTTTTTCCCCTCCACAGGTTTTAAAAGTAGATCTTGGTGCCTCTGCGGTTTCAGGCAAAGGACATATTCAGATTTGCCTTTTACAAAGTCTAGCCGCCAGCCAGCCAGCCAGCCAGGCGGGAACCTGGGAGGCCAGTTCGGAAAGTCTGGCCAGTGCCGAGAAGAGGGGGCTGTGGCTGCCAGACCTAAGCTGGACTACAAGGTGGTGGAACTCAGCCCTTCAAGGATCCCCACCCCGCCCAAGAAACCGAAGTTGAAAATATCAGAATGAAGACTCGGGTCCGCGGAGACTCCGTTACCAAGACAACAGTCCAGAAAACAGGACTTCCCAGCCCCGGTCATAGCGGAAGCGGGTGAACCAACCCCTCCGTCCTGCCTCAGCCAGGGTTGAGCGAGACACCAGCAACTCACAGACCGACACTGCCGCTTCCCCTCCTCCACAGCCTTTTGTTTACTTAGTGTTTATATTTTGCCGGGGTGGCTCTTTCCAATCAACCAGCGTCTTAGTGGCTCCTTCACCAGCCGGTCAGCATGGAAGCCAATAAGCAGGCAAGAACCGCGGTGGCACCGCCCCTTCACGGCAGCCCCGTGTGCGCGTCACGCGCTCGAGGAGCGTCACTGAGCCTGAGCGGATGCCCTGCCTTCTTCCGACTGGGGCGGGAACCCAGGGACGGGGACTCAGGGGCTGGGCAGGGGGAGGCGGGGCCAGCGCTTCCACCAATTCGCTCTCTCGTGCGTCCTCGGCTGGGGTCAGAACGAGTTCGCCGAGAGGGCCGGGCCACTGGCGGGCAGGGCCATTCGCGGTGGATCCGCGGGCGATCCACTCATCGTGAGTGCCTCGTCCACGGGTTTTAGAGTATTCATTTAGGCTGCATTTGCAAAGGGCTGCGCTTAGTGCTGGACCGGGAGTCCGAGACGGGTATGACCCTGTTCCAACTTATGGGAGTTACAGTCCACCGGACAGGAGAGGAAGGGAACCGGAAAGCAATAATAAGCAGCTGTAATGAATGACTATCAGTGCTAACCCTGGTCAGCGCAGTTGGTTAGAGCGTCCTCTCCAAAGTTGAAGGTCCGATCCTTGGTCAGGGCATATATTTATAAAAGACAAAAATCAGTGAATGCATAGATAAGTGTAACAACAAATCGATATTTCTTCCTCAAATAAATTATTTTTAAAACTTTGAAAAAACAAAAAAATAAGAAAGAATATCAGTGCTAAATAGATAATAAGCACTATGAACTGAGTTAAAATAAATCATTCCCGCTAGAGGTCAGTGAACTAATACGTGGAAGAAGTGGCTTTGAATAGAATCTGGAAGCATGGGTAGAATTGCTGTTAGTTTCCAAGAAAAGGTGGAAGTGTTAACATTTAAAGCAATTAGTTGTATAGATAAACTATTAAATTATGATTTATTAATTTTGGGGCGGTGTATAACAGAGTCGGAGCTCCAAACTACTTGGAGGGGAGGGGAAGAATGCAAGCTTGAGAGGGAAGGGTTTTGCTGGAAGGAAAGGGGGAGGTTAACAAGCCCTGGGTGCATGCAAAGTTCAGCTAAAGTAAAACAGGGTGTCTGTTTTGTGTTAGGCAAAGTGCTAAGTATTCTGGCTAAAAAGAAGACTAAAACACTAAAAGGATTTTTAGCTCTGTGGAGACTTGAATATCTGACCCTGGCTTTCAGGAAGGTCTTGAAGGAGACCATAAAGCAGAAAGTGTAGCTAGTGTATTTGTAGAGCCACAACTAAGTAGTAAAAATGGTATGGGGGAGTGGCAAAGCACCAGGTTAGAAATTTAGACTTAGTCATGCTTTCTAGAAGACCTTGAAAAACTAGAAGTCATGCCAGCCTGGCAATGAAGCACCTGTGAAGGATTGCAAAAGAAAAGTGATATGAACAGATTTTTTAAAAAGATAAATGGACAGACAGGTGGATAGAAATAGAGTAGCTGGAAAGAGGGTAGAGACAGGAACTAGTTCAAAAGTTGAAATTGTAGTTTTTCAATATCAGTAAAACTGAGGAACTTTGAGACACAGAACTTTGTTAATGGTACAGGGTATGAAGAAGGAGGGGGCATTCTCTTAATTATGTGAGAGGCAGGGAGGCAGACTCCCACATGCGCTCCGACCAGGATCCACCAGGCTCGGCAACCGAGCTATTTTAGCGCCTGAGGCAAGGTCATGGAGTCATCCTCAGCACCTGGGACCAACTTGCTTGAACCATTCAAGCCATGGCTGCGGGAGAAGAAGTGGAGGGGTGGGGTGGAGAAAAAGATGGTTGCTTCTCTTGTGTGCCCTGACCAGAAATCAAACCTGGGATTTCTACGTGCTGGGCAGACGCTGAGCCAACTGGCCAGGGCTGAGGGGACAGCTTTTAAAGCTGTTTAGGAAATAAGATTGATACATGCTGCGTGCTGCAGATGTCCAGGATGACTCCCAAGTTTGGGATTTGGGAAAGATATACAGGAGAATAATAAATTCAATTTTGGAGTTCTCAGTAGTCATTGTGTTTAGTGAAAGCACCTTCAGAAGAAATATGTCAAGGCCAGCTTGTAGGAAATTTCTGTGAATGTGAGGCAAAGAAAGGCAGGCAGCATGGTTTACCTGCTCTTTATACTACTTCTGTATTCTAGACTTGGTAGCCCATTAGACAAGCCACTTGGAAGTCTGTTAGGTACCACAAATTCAGCTTGCTCAGAGGTAAACTCCTTTGAGTACATGGGAAAATGCGAAAAAGAAAATACAGCAATAAATGGAGAATCTAGGTGGTTGGGGATATGGGTATTCACTGTACAATCTGTCAACTTTTCTGCATTTTTGAAATTTTTCTTAAATATTAACAAAAAGGAACTCCTCAAACTGTTCCTCCCCTAGTGGATGCCATCTTAATAAATAGATCCACTATCTACTCAGTTGTTTAGGCAAGATACCTGAGAATGTAATTTTTTAATTAATCTCTCTTCCTCTCCTTCCTATTCCAATCACCCATCAAATCTCCTAAATATATCAAGTCCATCAAAAATAGAGTTAAGACGTGATTTGGGGTGGTCAACACACCATACAGTGTACAGATGATGTGTTGTAGAATTGTATAATTTTGTTAACCAGTGTCCCCCCAATAAATTCTATAAAAAGGAAAAATAAATAAATGGAGTTGCTTACACCAAGGTTAAGTTCTAAAGTCAGTGTGGAAGGCAAAAGTTGCATAATCAACATAACCTTTGGAAATCCTTTAAATCATTCATAAAATAAAGTAGCCCTAATTTTGTATGCACAACTCTGTACAAAAAAATGTATGTGCAAGTATGTAGGTATGAGCATGTACTTTATATGGCAAAGTACAGTATGTAATAGGATACACAATACATTAAAAATTTTTAACTAGTGGCCCTGGCCGGTTGGCTCAGTGGTAGAGTGTCGGCCTGGCGTGCAGGAGTCCTGGGTTCGATTCCCGGCCAGGGCACACAGGAGAAGCACCCATCTGCTTCTCCACCCCTCCCCCTCTTCTTCCTCTCTGTCTCTCTCTTCCCCTCCTGCAGCCAAGGCTCCATTGGAACAAAGTTGGCCCGGGCGCTGAGGATGGCTCCATGGCCTCTGCCTCAGGTGCTAGAATGGCTCTGGTCACAACAGAGTGACACCCCAAGTGAGCAGAGCGTCGCCCCCTGGTGGGCATGCTGGGTGGATCCCGGTCTGGCGCATGCGGGAGTCTGACTGCCTCCCCATTTCCAACTTCAGAAAAATACAAAAAAAAAAAATTTAACTAGTACATACAAACAGACAGTGCTGCATATAGTTGAAGAGAATTGTTAAATACATACAAGGCATAAGGACACTGTATTCCTCACCTCTCCACTGTCTCCATCTTTGTCCAAACATACACCAACCCTCAGAATTGTTGAAATGGCTTCTTAACTGGTCTCCTGGCTCCTATTCCTGACCGTGTCCAATCTATTCCCCATGCTCCAGGCAGAATGAGAGGCTCACTGATTTGATCAGGTCACTTCACTGCTTTAAAATTCCTCAGTGATGTACTGTTCCCATTCCTTTAGGACAATGTCTAAAACACCGCCATGTGGCTGCCCAGCTGTGAACCATCTGGCTTCTGTCCAGTGCTCAGACTTCATAACACATACCTCTTCCCACTTGTTCTCCAGGCCCCAGAAGAGCTGGGCTGGTCACCTTTCAGTTCCTCAGGTTCACCACGTTCTTTTATACATTTGCAACTGTGATATGCTACTGTCTCTGGATAGAATCCCCCCCCCCCCCCATTTCTGCTCCAATGGGTAAGCTCTGTTCCTCTGTGGCAGTTATGTCCTTTGATCTGGCAATACTTTGTTCTAGCTGAATTTTAAATGAAAAATAAAGCACTGTGGGCCCTGGCCAGTTGGGTCAGTGGTAGAGCATCCACCCCACATGTGGAAGTCCCAGTTGGATTTCTAGTCAGGGCACACAGGAGAAGTGACCATCTGCTTCTCCTCCCCTCCCCTATCCCCTTCTTTCTCTCTCTCTTCCTCTCCTGCAGCCATGACTCAATTGATTCAAGCTCATCGGCCCCTGTTGCTGAGGCTGGTTCTGTGGAACCTCTGCCTCAGGCACTAAATATAGCTCAATTGGGAGCATTGGCCCCAGACCAGGGTTGGTAGGTGGAGCCTGGTCAGGGCGTATGTGGGAGTCTGTCTCACTGTCTCTCCTCCTCTCACTTAAAAGAATACTAAAATAAAGCATTGTGGAAAATAACACATTTTTAAGTGTGCTAAACATGAATGTATAGTTCAATGGATTATTATTTTTTATTTTTATTTTTTTAAATACCACTTTTTTTTTTTTTTTTTTTTTTTTTTTTTACAGAGGCAGAGATAGACAGGGACAGACAGGAACAGAGAGAGATGAGAAGCATCAATCATTAGTTTCTCGTTGCGCGTTGCGACTTCTTAGTTGTTCATTGATTGCTTTCTCATATGTGCCTTGACTGTGGGCCTTCAGCAGACCAAGTAACCCCTTGCTGGAGCCAGTGAACTTGGGTCCAAGCCCGTGAGCTTTTTGCTCAAACCAGATGAGCCCACGCTCAAGCTGGCGACCTTGGGGTCTCGAACCTGGATCCTTCCTCATGCCAGTCCAATGCTCTATCTACTGCGCCACCGCCTGGTCAGGCTCAGTGGATTATTATAAAATGAAACTCCCTGAAACAATCACCAGGTCAAGAAAAAGACATTGCCAGCACCCCACAAGCTCCCCATAATGCTGCTTCTGGTCACAGACTTCCCTCACCCCTGCAAAGTGACCACTATCCTGCTCCCCTAACATTTATAGTGATCACTTACTTGCTTTTTCTTTGTAGTTTTTTTTATAAATAAAATTTTATTTTAATGGGGTGACATCAATAAATCAGGGTACATACATTCAAAGAAAACATTTCCAGGTTATCTTGTCATTTAGTTCTGTTGCATACCCATCACCCGAAGAGAGATCATCCTCCGCCACCTTCCATACAGTTATCTCTGTACCCCTCTCCCTCCCCCTCTTCCTCCTTCCCTCCCCCCACCCCCCGTAACCACCACACTCCTGTCCATGCCTCTTAGTCTCGCTTTTATGTCCCACCAATGTATGGAATCCTGCAGTTCCTGTTTTTTCTGATTCGCTTATTTCACCCCGCACAATGCTACCAAGACTCCACCATTCCGCTGTAAGTGATCCGATGTCATCATTTCTCCTAGCTGAATAGTATACCATGGTGTATATGTGCCCCATCTTCTTCATCCAGTCCTCTTTTTTTTTTTTACAGTGATTAAAAGCCTTTAAGCAAACTCTTGGCCAATACAGCAAGAATCCATAAAAGAGTAGTGTCCTTAACATGATCACCAAGTCCAAGTTGGCCCCATCACCATGCCAAATCCCTGAAAAATGCAACCCAACCACAGTTCAGTCTGTTAGGAGCTGTCACAGGGAGCAGGAGTCCAGGAAAGTTCCCCACAGGAAAAGTCCGCATGGCACTGGAATTGTTGTCACCATTCTATACTTTGCAGCTCATGTCCAAGTCCCAATGACCGCTGCTTCTAGCTGGTAATGATTCAGGTAGACTGGAAAAAGCCATTTGCAGCATGCGTGGATATGGAGCTTCTGTTCTCCTCTGCCTGGAGAATTGAGACCAGGTTGCTTTTCCCTGGAGCTCTGTGACTGTGGCCTGGTAAAGAGAACCTTGGGATACACTAAGCTGGGTGGCAAAGGTAAATTCATAATACAAGTTGGCAAAAGGAGGAAAGAGAGCTCTAAATTAGGAGTAGGTCCCATTCTTTGTAGTTTTAGCACCTAAAAATGAATCCTAAAAACAGTCATTTAGGTTTTTTTCAGGAAAAGCTTTATTGAGATATAATTCATATAACCATACCATTCACCCATTTAAATTGTACAATTTAGTGGGTTTTTTGGTATATTACATTATTAATTTTTTAAGATTTTATAATATACATGAGATAAAATTTACTATTTTAACTATTTTTAAGTATACATGCATAATGTTAGACAACCATCATAACCATGTGTTTCCAAACTTTTTCATCACCCCAAACAAAAACTCTATAACCATTATGCAAAAACTTCTCATTCTTGGCCCTGACTGGGTAGTTGAGTAGATAGAATCCTCCCAACCAGCTGAAGTTGTGTGTTCGTTCAGTCCCCAGTCAGGGCACATATGAGAAGCAACCAATGAGTGCACAACTAAGTTGAGCAGTGAGTTGATTCTTCTCTCTCTCTCTCTTCCTATCTCAAACCAATGGGGGGGGGGGGGGAAACTCCATATTTCCACCTTCTCCCAGCCCCTGGTAATCTGTATGAATTTACCTATTCTAGGCACTTTGTGTAACTACCTTCGGTATTTGTAGGTACTTCTGTGTCTTGCTTATTTCATTTAGCATAATGTTTTCAGGGTTTATCCATGTTGTAGCATGTATCAGACTTCTTCCCTTTTTTGGCTGAATAGTATTCCATTGTGTGGATGTACCACATTTCTGTATTCACTTATCTGTTGAACTATTGTGAATAAAGCACAATCATTTAATTCTGCCTGTTTTTGAATGTTATAACAATTGAATTAGGCCGAATGTATTTTGTATGTATCTGGCTTTTAAAGCATGCGTTCATATTCTTTGTATACCTGTAGTTCATTTATTTTCATATAGAATTCCATTTCAGAAATATACCTCAATTTACCTAATCTACTGTTGAGGGATATTGTTTTGGTTGTTTTTTCCCCCCCAGTTTTTGGCCGTTTCAAATATAAAAATGGTAATATTGCCTGCATTTCTGAGCAGTATACATCTAGGAATTGAATCACTGGTTATAGAATCTCTTCAACCTAGAAAATGCCAAAGAGATTGTACTAGTTTTTACTCCCACTAGCAGGGGATGAGTCTCCCTTTTCCATCTCCTCACCAACTCTTTATGTTGTGCACCTATTTAGCCTTTCTGGTGAATTTGTGTTGATATTTCAGTGTGGGTTTAATTTGCATTTCTATGATTATAAATGAGGTTGAGCACCTTTTAATGTTCATTGGCCATTTCAACGTCCTCTGTGAGATACCTGCTCAAGTCTCTTGAATATTAGATTTTTCCTATTGACTTGTAATTATTTATTCTAGATATGAACTTTTTGGCATGTAATATGTTGGAAATATCTTACCCACTCTTTGGCTTTCTTGTTCACTCTCTTAATAGTGGCTTTGATGAAAAGATGTTCTTTTTTTTTTTTAAGAGAGGAGGGGAGATAGGCAGACTCCCGCATGGCCCTGACTGGGATCCACCTGGCAACTCCCTCTGGAGCTGACGCTCAGATCAGCCAAGTTATCCTCAGTGCCAGGGCTGACACTTGAACCAATTGAGCCACTGGCTGCAAGAAGGGAAGAGAAAGAGAAGGGGGGGAGGGGAAAAGAAGACGATGATTGCTTCTCATGTGTGCCCTGACTGGAGATTGAACCTGGGATGTCCATATACTGGGACAACACTAAATCCACTGAGCCAACTGGTCAGGGGCAAAAAGATGTTCTTAATTTAATGTAGTTATTATGTTTATTGATTTTACTGGTTAAAAAAATCTTCTACATCCAGGTAATAAAGATTCTCTCCTATTTTATCTTCTTTTTATTATTATTTTTTTTATTTTTCTTTACAAAGACAGAGAGAGAGAGTCAGAGAGAGGGATAGACAGGGACAGACAGAGACGGAGAGAGATGAGAAGCATCAATCATTAGTTTTTCGTTGCGCATTGCAACACTTTAGTTGTTCATTGATTGCTTTCTCATATGTGCCTTGACCACAGGCTTTCAGCAGACCAAGTAACACCTTGCTTGAGCTAGTGACCTTGGGCTCAAGCTGGTGAGCTTTTTTGCTCAAACCAGATGAGTCCGCACTCAAGCTGCCAACCTCGGGGTCTCGAACCTGGGTCTTCCGCATTCCAGTCCGACGCTCTATCCACTGCGCCACCGCCTGGTCAGGCTATTTTAGCTTCTGAAAAGTGTTTTGCCTCACTAAGATTAGTATCCATCTGGAGTTGATTTTTATTTATACTGGGTGGTAAGGATCATGATTCATATTTTATTCCATTTGGAGATTCAGTTATGCCAGCACCATTTGTTGAAAGGACTGTTGGCCCTGGCTGGTGGCTCAATGAATAGAGCATCAGCCAGGTGTATGGACATCCTGTGTTCAATTCCCAGTCCGGGAACACAGGAGAAGCAACCATCTGCTTCTCCACCCTTCCCCTCCCCTTTTCTCCTTCTTTTTCTCCCACAGCCATGGCTTGACTGGTTTGAGTGTGGCCCCAGGTGCTGTGGATAGCTTGGCTGATCTGTTAGTCAGGCTTAGGTGCTAAAAATAACTGGGTACTCGAGTATCTTCCCTAGATGGATCCTGACCGGATATATCTTGGTCAGGGCACATGTGGAAGTGTGCCTCAATACCTCCCCTCCTTTCACCTGAAAAAAAAAAAAGAAGTATCATTTCTCCACTGCTCAGCAGAGGTACATTTGGCATAAATCGAGTGTCCATATTTGCATGGGTTTGTTTCTGGACCCCCTGTTTGACTTTGTTCAACTTTGCACAATACTATATAGTCAGTAGCTTTTATAAAAAAAAATTTGTTATGCCTGACCTGTGGTGGCGCAGTGGATAGAGTGTCGACCTGGAATGCTGAGGTCGCTGGTTCAAAACCCTGGGCTTGCCTGGTCAAGGCACATACGGGAGTTGATGCTTCCTGCTCCTCCCCCCCTTCTCTCTCTCACTCTCTCTCCTCTCTAAAGTGAATAAAAAAACTTTGTTATAACAAATTAACAAATTTTGATATCTATAGAGCAAGTCCTCCCACTTCATTCTTTTTCAGGAGTGTCTTTGATATTGTTTAATGATCAGATACAAACATTAGGAACAGTTTGTACAAATTTTCTAATATAGGTATTAAAAATAGAAAAGTCATCTTGTTACCTTTTCTGAATAGTTACCCCAGTGACTTCCCAGTTTTCTTTTTTGTATTTTTCTGAAGTTGGAAACGGGGAGAGACAGTCAGACAGACTCCCGCATGCGCCCTACCGGGATCCACCCGGCACGCCCACCAGGGGGCAACGCTCTGCCCACCAGGGGGCGATGCTCTGCCCCTCCAGGGCATCGCTCTATTGCGACCAGAGCCACTCTAGCGCCTGGGGCAGTGGCCAAGGAGCCATCCCCAGCGCCCGGGCCATCTTTGCTCCAATGGAGCCTCAGTTGCAGGAGGGGAAGAGAGAGACAGAGAGGAAGGAAAGGGGGAGGGGTGGAGAAGCAGATGGGCGCTTCTCCTGTGTGCCCTGGCCGGGAATTGAACCCAGGACCTCTTCATGCCAGGCCGACGCTCTACCACTGAGCCAACCGGCCAGGGCCAACTTCCCAGTTTAGTAGTTAGCTGTGTTGTCACCAGTCACATGTGAGTGTCTATCACTTTAAATGGGGCTGGTCTAAATTGCAGAGTGCTATAAGTATAAAAAATACCAGATTTTGAAGACTTAGCATTAAAAAAGCAAGCTATGACATTAATAATTTTGTGTTATTACATGTTGATGTGCTGTTTTGTATATATTGAGTTAAATGAAAAATATTATCAAAATCAATTTTGGCCCTGGCCGGTTGGCTCAGCCGTAGAGCATCAGCCTGGCGTGCGGGGGACCCGGGTTCGATTCCCGGCCAGGGCACATAGGAGAAGCGCCCATTTGCTTCTCCACCTCCCCCTCCTTCCTCTCTGTCTCTCTTCCCCTCCTGCAGCCAAGGCTCCATTGGAGCAAAGATGGCCCGGGCGCTGGGGATGGCTCCTTGGCCTCTGCCCCAGGCGCTAGAGTGGCTCTGGTCGCAACAGAGTGACGCCCCGGAGGGGCAGTGCATCGCCCCCTGGTGGGCAGAGCATCGCCCCTGGTGGGCGTGCCGGGTGGATCCTGGTCAGGCGCATGCGGGAGTCTGACTGTCTCTCCCCGTTTCCAGCTTCAGAAAAAGAAAAAAAAAATCAATTTTGCCTGTCTCATCTTACTGTTTTTAAAATGTGGCTACCAGGCCCCGCCCCAGGTGCCCACAACTCCTGCTGTGGCTCCGACTCATGAGCACTCTGGAAGCTGCCCCTTCTTGGGCGGTCATGATGGGCAGCAAGATGGCATCTGCTAGCAGGATCGTTCAGGTAGTCAAGTCACTGACTCCATTAATCAGGTCTCTGACAGAAGAGGCCATCCTAAACCAAATGCATCAGACATTTTTAGATCAACAGGACTACCATCTCACTCTTCTTCAATTTCACAGCATTCTAGGGCAGAAAATTGCCAAATTGGCTGATGTATCCAGGCCCACTGGACATTGCAGAAATAACAAAAACATTACCTCAGAAATACAGAAGGAAACTTATGTCTCAAGAAGAAGTGGAATTTATCCAACAGGGAGGTCCAGAATAATCACTGACACTGTGACTACTGTTTGTTATAAGAGAAAAGAATAGTCTTTACTTCCAAAATGAAAAAAAAATATGGCTACTAAAAAAATTTTAATTATGTACGTGGCTTGCATTTTTTGTAGCTCACATTGTGTTACATTTCTATTAGACGGGTGGTAGGCTGAACAATGTCCTCCATAGATACCCAGATCCTAATATCTGGAAACTGGATGTTACTTTATATGGCAAAAGAGACTTTGCAGGCATGACTAAGGGTATGGACCTTGAGATGGGCAATTATCCTGGATTATCTTGGAAGATCCTAAATGTAATCACAGAGTGAACTATGACAACAAAAGAGAAAGTAGTTGACTACGGAAGCAGAGATTGGAGTGATAGGTGTGGGCAACTACCGGAGCTGGAAAAAATAAGCAAAACATTCTTCCCTGGAGCCTCCAGCAGGCACTAGCCCTGCTAACACCTTCATTTTTCTTCTGTAAGACTCTGGACTTTGATTTCTAGAATTCTGGCCTCCTTCATGACTGTAAGAGAAGAAGGTTGTATTGTTCTAAGACTCTAAAGTTATGGTAATTTGTTACAGCAGCAACGGAAACTAATACAGACAGTGTTAATCAATTTTTTAAATTAGTATTATACACACCATATACTCAATAAAGATTGCTAGGCCTTCACAGCATGTTATGAACTCTATTAAGAAAAACTAGACTTCCACTACCAAAGATGTCAAGGGTAGCACATCATTCTGAGAGAGAGGTCTAATACTAGAGTAAAGTTGTGTTTGAGATTATATTGACCACCTGGGTGTATATTCAGAAGAGAATATACAGGACTCATATACCTCAATAATAAGAAAACAAACAGCCCAATCAAAAAATGGGCAAAAAAAAAATTGAATAGACATCTCACCTAAAAAGATATAAAAATAGTTAATAAGCAAGTGAAAAGATGCTTAATATCATTAGTGGTTAAGGACATGCAAATCAAAACCACAATGAGGTACCATTTTACACTCATTAAAATGGCTGTAATTAGGCCCTGGCTGGTTGGCTCAGTGGTAGAGTGTCGGCCTGGCGTGCAGGAGTCCCAGGTTTGATTCCCAGCCAGGGCACACAGGAGAAGCGCCCATCTGCTTCTCCACCCCTCCACCTCTCCTTCCTCTCTGTCTCTCTCTTCCCCTCCCGCAGCCAAGGCTCCATTGGAGCAAAGTTGGCCCGGGCGCTGAGGATGGCTCTGTGGCCTCTGCCTCAAGCGCTAGAATGGCTCTGGTTGCAACGGAGCAACGCCCCAGATGGGCAGAGCATCGCCCCCTGGTGGGCGTGCCGGGTGGATCCCGGTCAGGCGCATGCAGGAGTCTGTCTCACTGCCTCCCCGTTTCCAACTTCAGAAAAATACAAAAAATAAAAATAAATAAAATGGCTGTAATTAAAAAGACAGAGCCCTGGCTGGTGGCTCAGTGGATAGAGCATTGGCCTAGCATATGGACATCCCAGTTTGATTCCAAGCCAGGGGCTCAAATGGTTCGAGTGTTGGCCTGAAGGCTGAGGATAGCTTGTTGATTCAAGCATCGGCCCCAGATGGGGGTTGCTGTGTCAATCCCAGTTGGGGTGCATATGGGAATCTGTCTCACTATCTCCCCTCCTCTCACTTAGGAAAAAAATGCATATATACATTCATATATATATATATATACATATATATATATGTAAAAGAGACAGACAACAAATGGTAGCATGGCAGCAAGGTTGTGGAAAAACGGGAAGCCTCAGACATTGCTGGTACGTACAGTCTCTTTGGAAAACTGGCAATTTCTCAAAAGTTAAACATACATTTACCATATGACCCAGCAATTTCACTCATTGGTGTCTACCTAAGATAAATGAAAACATATATCACAATATGGATTTGCATACAAATTTTCTTAGCAACATTATTTATAATAACCAAAAGAGAAACCAAATTGGAAACATCCTACATGTCTATCAACTGGAAAATGGATAGAAAAAGATCTGATATGTGTATACACTGGAATTAAATTAAAGGGACAAAATACAGATACATGCTATGGTGTGAATGAACATCAAGAACATTATACTCAGTGAAAGAAGTCAGACTCAAGAGACCTTATATTGTATGATTCTATATAAATGAAATATCCAGAACAAGCAAAACCATAGAGACAGAGAGTAAGATAGTAGTTGCCTAGGGTAGAAGAAGGGGAACAGGATTAAGATTAAATGTACATGACAGATCTTATTAGAACAATGAAAATGTGGCCTTAGCTGGTTGGCTCAGTGGTAGAGAGTTGGCTGAGTGTGTCCAGTTCAATTCCCACTCAGGGCACACAGGAGAAGTGACTATCTGCTTCTCTACCCCGCCCCTCCCTCTTCTCTCTCTCTCTTTCTCCCTCTCTCTGTCTTCTCCTCCTGCAGCCATGGCTCTATTGGTTCAAATGAGTTGGCCCCCTGGCACTGAGGATGGCTCCATGGCCTCTGCTTCAAGCGCTAAAAATAACTCTGTTGTCGAGCAACAGAGCAAAACCCAGATGGGTAGAACATCTCGGGGTAGAGGGCTTGCTGGGTGGATTCTGGTGGGGGGGGCATGTGAGGGAGTCTGTCTCTCTGCCCCCCTACTCTCAATAAAAAAAAACCCAGAAAATGTTTAAAAACTGATTTATGGTGATGATAATGTTTTAAAATTGATTTATGGTGATGGTACACAACTTGGTAAACTTAAATATTGAATTGTACACTTAAATGATAGGATATGCAGAATATGCTTCAATGAAGTTATTTAAAAAACCATTGGTATAGACGATAGACCTATTAAAATATTTAAGACATGTTAAATGCATGACTATGATTCTAAATTATCATTATATTTATATTTCACCAAAATTTGTTTTCTGTTATAAAAACTGCCCCCTTTTCTGCCTATAGAATTTAAGCTTACACTCAAGACAATAAAAGTCTTCCTTAATTTAACATGCCACTAATTTATGATTGTACAGAAAAATCAACAGCCTCATAGAAATGTACTTTTATCTAAGGAGGTGAGATAGAACTTCCTCCTTCTTAAAAATTTGTTTTTGCTTGGACCAGGCTGTGGTGCAGTGGATAGAATGTCAGCCTGGGATGCTGAGGATCCAGGTTCAAAACCCCGAAGTCACCAGATTGAGCATAGGGTCGCTAGCTTGAGCGTGGGATCATAGACTTGACCTCATGGTCGCTGGTTTGAAGCCCAAGGACCCTGACTTGAGCCCAAGGTCACTGGCTTGAACAGGAGTCACTGGCTTGGCTGCAGCCACCTCCCAATCAAGGCACATATGGGAAAGCAATCAACTAAGGTGCCATAACAAGGAGTTGATACTTTTAATCTCTGTCCCTTCCTGTCTATCCCTGTCTGTCCCTGTCTATCCCTCTCTCTAGCCAAAAAATAATAATAATTTAAAAAATAGCCTGACCAGGCAGTGGCACAGTGGATAGAGTGTTGACCTGGGACGCAGAGGACCCAGGTTCAAAACCCCGAGGTCGCCAGCTTGAGTGCGGGCTCAGCCGGCTTGAGTGTGGGTTCACCTGGCTTTAGCGTGTGTTCACCGGCTTGAGCCCAAAGGTCGCTGGCTTGAAGCCCAAGGTCTCTGGCTTGAGTCCAGGGTTGCTGGCTTGAGCAAAGGGGTCACTGGCTCAGCTGAAGCCTCCCAGTTAAGGCACATATGGGAAGCAACCAATGAACTCTAAGGAGCCACAGTGAAGAATTGATGCTTCTCATCTCCCTCCCTTTCTGTCTGTCTGTCCCTCTCTCTGTCTCTCTCAATAGATAGATAGATAGATAGATAGATAGATAGATAGATAGATAGATAGATAGATAGATAGATGATAGATAGTTAGTTTTTATCTACTAAAAACCTAAAAATTTGTTTCTAGGGCTAATAAAATATGCATTTACAAAGTAGTTTATAAACTATTTGGAAGGGAGGTACAAGGACCACTAATAACCTGGTGTAAAACAGGATGCCGTAGCTTCTGTGTACCCAGGGCTGGCCCCTGTCTGTTTCCAGTGTCTGTTTTCTCCACTAGACCTTCTTCTTCCTCTCCTCCTCCACCTCCTTCCTTTTCTTCAAGATATTCTTCACATATCAGTCTCAGGGTTTTTAAAAATCATTTCGTCGGCCCTGGCCGGTTGGCTCAGTGGGTTGGCTCAGTGGTAGAGTGTCGGCCTGGCGTGCAGAAGTCCCGGGTTCGATTCCTGGCCAGGGCACACAGGAGAGGCGCCCATCTGCTTCTCCACCCCTCCACCTCTCCTTCCTCTCTGTCTCTCTCTTCCCCTCCCGCAGCTGAGGCTCCATTGGAGCAAAGATGGCCCGGGCGCTGGGGATGGCTCTGTGGCCTCTGCCTCAGGCACTAGAGTGGCTCTGGTCGCAACATAGCGACGCCCAGGAGGGGCAGAGCATCGCCCCCTGGTGGGCAGAGCCTCGCCCCTGGTGGGCGTGCCGGGTGGATCCCGGTCGGGCGCACTGGAGAGTCTGTCTGACTGTCTCTCCCCGTTTCCAGCTTCAGAAAAATACAAAAAAAAAAAAAAAAAAATCATTTCGTCTACTTCCCTCTTTCTTCTCCTCCTCCTCCTTCTTTTTCTTCTTCTTCCTCTTTCCCCTTGTCCTCCTCCTCCTCCTCCTCTTTCTTCTTCTTCTTCCTCTTTCTCCTCCTCCTCCTCCTTCCTCCTCCTTCTCCTCCTCCTCCTCCTCCTCCTCCTCCTCCTCCTCCTCCTCCTCCTCCTCCTCCTCCTCCTCCTCCTCCTCTTCTTCTTCTTCTTCTTCTTCTTCTTCTTCTTCTTCTTCTTCTTCTTCTTCCTCTTCCTCTTCTTCTATTTTTCAGTTACAATTCACATACAATATTATATTCATTTCAGGTGTACAACCCTGTGATTAGACATTATATAACTTACTAAGAGATCATCCCCACAAATCTTGCACCCACCTGGCACCATACACAGTTATTAGAATATTATTGACTATATTCCCCATGCTTTACATCACCATGACTCTTCTGTAACAACCAATCCACACTTCTCATTCTCTTCACCTTTTCACCCATCCCCTCAACCCCCTCCCATCTGGCAACCATCAAATGGTCTTTATGAGTCTGTTTCTGTTCTGCTTCTTTATTTTTTTTCATTTATTTATAGATATGTATTTGTTACCATTTTATTGTTCATATTTTTTATCTTTTTTTTTTTTCCTTAAAGAAGACCCTTTAACATTCATGTATTACTGTTTTGGTGGTGATGAACTCCTTTAGATTTTCCTTGTCTGGGAAGCTCTTTATCTGATGGCCTTTGATTCTAAACAATAGCTTTGCTGGGTAAAATAATCTTGGTTGTAGGTCTTTGCTTTTTATCACTTTGAATATTCTTGCCAATTCCTCTGGCCTGAAAAGTTTCTATTGAGAAATCAGCTGACAATCTTATGGGAGCTTCTTTTTTTTGGCAGGGGGGTTGGGGGTGGGGGGAGCTCCCTTGTAGGTAACTAACTGCTTTTCTTTTGCTGCTTTTAAGATTCTGTATTTAAACTTTTGCATTTTAATTATAATGTGTCTTGGTGTGGGCCTCTTTGGGTTCATCTTGCTTGGGACTCTATGTACTTTCTGGCATTGGATCTCTATTTCCTTCACCAGGTTAGAGAAGTTTTCTGTTGTTATTTTTTCAAGTAGGTTTTCAATTTCTTGCTCTCTCCTCCTCCCAGCATCCTCATGATGAAAATATTAGTACAAATATTGGTTGGCCTTTGACCTATGCAACTTACAACCATTCAACTTTATGACCACAATCGCTAGCCACGATTGCTCCACGTCTGGCAGTGCAAGCGTTGCCCAGCTGGGCGTACGACAGTGCGGACCAGTTCCCGGCAGCACTATCATTTCTGTGTGCAGCATTTCAACTGTTATCCCAGACTCGGTACAGCAATTTGTGTTTTGTGTCTTGGATATTTTTAATCAGACCCCTCCCAAGATGTCTACCAAGAGGAAATTATCTTTGCAAATATTAAACCAGTTGTACTGGTAATGCAGTGTTTTACTTAAACCTGACAAATGTAAAAATAAGAAACAAAATGGTGTAGAGATGATAAAAATGGCATAAAATGAACAAAGAAAATTATGATATATAACAATAATGAAAGAAAATTATGATAAAATATGACTTAAAGATTTTTATAACATCATTTCACAGTACTGTACATACAGCCTACTCAACTTACGACCAAATCGTGTTACGACCGGTCTGTTGGAACCAATCGTGATCGTAAGTCAAGCACTAGCTGTACTCTTGAAGTTGTCCCAGAGGCTCCTAACAGTATATATATATTTTTTTTTAATTCTTTTTTTTTCTTTTTGCTGTTTTGATTGGGTGTTTTTTGCTTCCTTCTATTCCAAATCACTGATTTGATTCTTTTTTTAAATTTTATTTATTTTGTATTTTCTTTTTTTCTTTTTTTATTAATTTTAATGAGGTAACATTGATAAATCAGGGTACATATATTCAGAGAAAACATCTCTATGTTATTTTGACATTTGATTATGCTGCATTCCCATCATCTAAAGTCCAGTTGTCTTCCGTCACCTTATAACTGGTTTTCTTTGTGCCCCTCCCCTCCCCAACCCCCTCCCTCTCCTCCCCCCCACCCCGTAACCCCCACACTCTTGTCCATGTACTGATTTGATTCTAAGCTTCATCTACTGTATTGTTGATTACCTGTAAATTATTCTTTTGTGTGTATGTGTGTGTGTGTGTGTGTGAGAGAGAGAGAGAGAGAGAGAGAGACAAAGAGAGGGACAGATAAGGACAGACAGACAGGAAGGGAGATAAGAAGCATCAATTCTTCATTAAGGCACCTTAATTGTTGATTACTTTCTCATATGTGCCTTGACCTGGGGGCTACAGCAGAGCGAGTGACCCCTCACTCAAGCCAGTGACCTTGGGCTCAAGCCAGTGACCTTGGACTTCAAGCCAGCGACCTTTAGGCTCAAGCCAGTGACACTGTGCTTAAGCTGGTGATCCTGCACTCAAGCTGGCAACCTTGGGATTTTGAACCTGGCTTTTCTGCATCTCAGTCTGACATTCTATCCACTGTGCCACCACCTGGTCAGGCTAAATTATTCTTCATTTCAATTAGTGTATACTTTTTTTTTTTTGTATTTTTCTGAAGTGAGAAGCAGGGAGGCAGACAGACAGACTCCCATATGTGACTGACCGGGATCCACCTGGCATGCCCACCAGGGGGCAATGCTCCATTGCAACTGGAGCCATTCTAGTGCCTGAGGCAGAGGCCATGGAGCCATCCTCAGCGCCCAGGCCAACTTTGCTCCAATGGAACATTGGCTGAGGGAGGGGAAGAGAAGACAGAGAGAAAATAGAGGGGGAAAGGTGGAGAAGCAAATGGGCACTTCTCCTGTGTGCCCTGGCTGAGAATTGAACCTGGGACTTCCACATGCTGGGCTGACGCTCTGCCACTGAGCTAGCCAGCTAAGGCTAGTGTATCCTTCATTTTTGACTGGTTCTTTTTTATGATTTCCATATCCTTTTTTACAGTTTTTATGCCTTTTGTTTTATGCTGTTGAAGTTCTCTCTGAGTTCAACTTTTCTTCCCCTAAACTCATTGAACATCCTTATAAGCAGTGTTTTGAACTCTGCATCTAGTAGATTTCTTGTCTTCATTTTTGTTTAGTTCTTTTTCTGGAGTTTTGTTCTGTTCTCTCATTTTAGACATGTTTCTTTGTCCCCTCATTTTGGCAATCTCCCTGTGTTTGTTTCTATGTATTAGTTAGAACTTCTACATTTTTCAGGCTTGGTAGAGTGGCCTAATGTAATAGTTGTCCTGTAAGGTCTAGTGGCACAGCCTCCTCGATCACCCAAGCTGAGCACTCAAGTGTGGGCTGTGAACACTCTTTTATTGTAGTTGAGCCTTGACTGCTGTTGGACAATCAATGGGAGGGATTTACCCCCAAGCCAATCAGTTGCAAGGACTGGTGGCAACCACTGACCATCATGGAGGATCAGCTGTGCAGGGGTCCACCCCATAGAGCAAAACTTACTTAGCCTGACCTGTGGTTGGCGCAGTGGATAAAGCGTCGACCTGGAAATGCTGAGGTCGCTGGTACAAAACCCTGGGCTTGCCTGGTCAAGGCACATATGGGAGTTGATGCTTCCAGCTCCTCCCCCCTTCTCTCTCTCTGTCTCTCCTCTCTCTCTGTCTCTCCCTCTCCTCTCTAAAATGAATAAATAAAAAATAAAAAAGTATTAAAAAAAAAAGTAACTACTTATGAGTGATGCTTCTCACTCTCCTCCCCCCCCCCGCCTTCCCCTCACTCTCTCTCTCTCTCTCACTCCACTCTCTAAAATAAATAAATAAAATATTAAAAAAAAAAAAAAAAAAAAACTTACTTAGTGGGGCTCTGGTGCCCCTTAAGTGGAAGCAGTTGAGTGGTACTTTGGTGTGGTCTGAAACACCACACGGGGTGCCCTGGCTTTGAGGCCTTCCCGGAGGTGTAGGCCAGGGTCAACCACCACCTTTTTCTGCACAGGGCCACTGTCTTAAGCTAAAAAGTGATCTGCAGATGGCTGCTACCTATGTTGGGCTTGGTGGTGCCCAAGAGAGGCCAAGCTCCAAACCACAACTGGCTGCTTCTAGTGAAGGCCTGGGGAAACTTAGCAAGAAGTACAGGGCACACTGAAGCCAGATGCTGTTTTGAGAGATTTTAGAAAAGTCTGAAGCCTGAGCCAAGACAGACCATTTGTATGGAAAAGCCACTGGAGACAGCTTGGGTAGGCAGGCCCAGGGAGGAGCCTCAGGGCATCACCAGAGTGGGGAAAACAATGATAGCCAGGTTGATGGAGACTCAGATATGGTGTCCACCTAACAGCTCTGTTGGAGGAGGGTTCATCAAAGGAAGTCCAGCATTGGCCAACACTTTCATCTGGGAGCAAGCTGCCCCACAGCTCTCATCCTGTCAGACAATTCAGTTCCTCCTCATATGTCCCTGGTGCCTTTTAAGCTACTATCCCAGTTCTGGAAGTCAGAGGGGCCAAGTAAGGACATAGGCCCTTTAAGAACTGCCTGGGACTCCGGCAGCCCTCTGTCTCTCTCAGCCTCAATTCTGTTGTGGGGTTTTTTTGTAGTGTTTTTTTTTTTTAAGTGAAAGGAGGAGAGATAGTGATACAGACTTCTGCATGTACCCCAAAAGGGATCCACCCAGCAAC
Source organism: Saccopteryx bilineata (assembly GCF_036850765.1). Taxonomy (NCBI): domain Eukaryota; kingdom Metazoa; phylum Chordata; class Mammalia; order Chiroptera; family Emballonuridae; genus Saccopteryx; species Saccopteryx bilineata. The sequence continues at coordinate 160,805,602 of NC_089492.1, read as the reverse complement.
CCCTGTCTGGGGCCAATACTTGAATCAACCAAGCTATCCTCAGCGCCCAGGACCAATGCTCAAACCATTGAGCCACTGACTGCCTGAGGGAGAGGAGGGAAAGAAGAGGAAGGGGGAGGGTAATAGAAGCAGATGGTCACTTCTTCTGTGTGCCTTGACCAGGAATCAAAACTGGGATGTTCATATGCCAAGCCAACACTCTATCCACTGAGCCAGTCAACCAGGGCCTCCTTTGGTTTTTACAGCTAGAAGTTATGGGAACTTCTCTTCCCAGCAATGGAAGCCTGGGTTTGGAGGCTTGATGTTGGACTGGGACCCTTTATTCCTCAGGGTGGACCTTCACAGCCAAGAGATCCCTTCCAATTTTCATCCACCACATGTGGGTGTGGGACCAGCCCATATGATGTCTCTGCCTCTCCTATAAGACTAGATGTGGCTTCTTCTTTAAATCCCTCATTATAGGACTTTCATTCAGCTAGATTTCAGGTGGTTCTGAGTGATGGTTGTTCTGTAGTTTACTTGTAATTTTGATGTGGTTGCAGGAGAATGTGAGAGCTGCCTTATCTGCACAGCCAACTTGACCAGAAGACCTTGTTTTGTTGTAAAGTACCCATACCTCAATTCTGTGGGTTTACATAGAGACACCAAGTCCACATGAATTTTGAAGAGTTTTATTAAAGGAGATTTATTAAATATGCCGGCGGCATATACTTTACATGGGGCATTCTGGAAGCCCAAATCATGTGCCCCAAAAATATTTCAGGGGCTGCCTGACTTGTGGTGGCACAGTGGATAAAGCCTCGACCTGGAATGCTGAGGTCGCCGGTTCGAAACCCTGGGCTTGCCCAGTCAAGGCACATATGGGAGTTGATGCTTCCTGCTCCTCCCCTTCCTCTCTCTCCCTCCTTCTCTAAAAAAATGAATAAATAAAATCTTTAAAAAAAAAAAAGAGGTTAAAAAAATATATATTTCAGGGGCTGCTTATATACTCTTGATCACACATGGGCAGGGGAGAGCATGACATCATGGCACAAGCTGACAACATTTGCTTAGGGGATATACAGAAACATTAAGACTTTCAAGGTAACACAATCAAAGATGTTTACAAATCTTTTAGGGTTCATCTTCCTCATTAGCCTAGGGATATGTTACTCTCAGGATTCCAGGAAGGGGGAGGAACTACAATCAATGCAAGGTGGTATGTAAATTCTGTCTACTATTGAAAGAGAAGAGGTTTCTTGGTTAACCTTTATTTTTTCTATTTTTTTTTCTTTTTGTATTTTTCTGAAGCTGGAAACGGGGAGAGACAGTCAGACAGACTCCCGCATGCGCCAGACCAGGATCCACCCGGCACGCCCACTAGGGGCTACGCTCTGCCCACCAGGGGGCGATGCTCTGCCCCTCCGGGGTGTCGCTCTGCCCCAACCAGAGCCACTCTAGCGCCTGGGGCAGAGGCCAAGGAGCCATCCCCAGCGCCCGGGCCATCTTTGCTCCAATGGAGCCTCGGCTGCGGGAGGGGAAGAGAGAGATAGAGAGGAAGGAGAGGGGTAGGGGTGGAGAAGCAGATGGGCGCTTCTCCTATGTGCCCTGGCCGGGAATCAAACCTGGGTCCCCCGCACGCCAGGCCAACACTCTACCGCTGAGCAAATCGGCCAGGGCCTTATTTTAGATTTAAAACTAAATGAGCCTTTGTTCTTTTTTTTTTTTTTTTTCAGAGACAGAGAGAGAGTCAGATAGGGACAGACAGATAGGAATGGAGAGAGATGAGAAGCATCAATCATTAGTTTTTTGTTGTGACACCTTAGTTTTTCATTGATTGCTTTCTCATATGTGCCTTGACCGTGGCGCTACAGCAGACTGAGCAACCCTTTGCTCAAGCCAGTGACCTTGAGTCCAAGCTGGTGAGTTTTTGCTCAAACCAGATGAGCCCACGCTCAAGCTAGCGACCTTGGGTCTCGAACCTGGATCCTCCGCATCCCAGTCCGACGCTCTATCCACTGCATCACCGCCTGGTCAGGCCCCATTGTTCTTGCAAGCCAGAAACTTCTACATTCTTCTCCCTCCCCTCCCTAAAGGAAGGTTGGGACAGGAAAACCTGACAGAAAAGTGTGACCTTTCCTCCTAGAATATCAATATTAATTTTTTAGCTTTCTGGTACCTTACAACAGTTTGTTTGTTTGTGTTTAATTAACTCTCTCTTTTGCTTTTGCTTCCTTTTTACATTGTTGGGCAGATAAAATATATTATGGTCACTTTGTTAAAGATGGCACTGCCCATGTGGAAGCCCCTCGCCCAGGTGATGGTATTGGTTGCCCTTCTCGCTTGGGATGGGTGTGATTATATTAATGTGTGTTGAGGGCGGGCTGTGGGCAAGCAGGATCTTTGTATCCTGGGGCTTGGTTTTAGGACTAAGCCTTTCCCACCCTTTTTGATGTGGGGTCCCATCATGCCTCAGATAAGTGACTTTGTATTAGAGACTTTCCTATTTGTATATTGGATTAAAGGTTTGGATTTCTACACTATAAAGAGGGGCAGACTGGGAGCTTGCTCTCTCGGTTCCTGAGATTAGCATTAGAGAGGAGAGCAGAGAAAGGCCATGTGGAGGAGGCCAGGAGAAGCAGCTAAGATGGTGGAGTGCTGAGTAAGAAGCCAGTTTGTGCAGAGTTTGGGCAGAGAGGAGATGGGGAACAGAGGTGAATAAGACTGGGGAGGTTAGAAACCTTTGATTCTAGGAAACTCGAATAAGTCAGTAGCTTTGTGAGCACTGACTGAATGAGTGGGTTTGGGAGCCCAGTGTGTGTTTTTACTTGCCCACCGGGTGCAAGCTAGGTGTTGGGCAGATAAAATGTATTATGCTCACTTTGTTAAAGATGACGCTGCCCACGTGGAGGCCGTTGCCCAGGTGATATTAATGTGTGTTGGGGGCAGGCAGGATCATTGTAGCCTGAGGCTTGGTTTTGGGATTAAGCCTTTCCCACCCTTTTTGATGTGGGGCGGTACAATCCAATCATGCCTCAGAGAAGTGACTTTGTATTAGAGACTTCCCTATTTTGTATATTGGATTAAGGGTTTGGATTTCTACACTATAAAATGGGGGCAGAACGAGAGCTTGCGCTCTTGGTTCCTGGGATGATTAGCATGAGAGAGCAGAGGGAGCAGAGCAGAGAGCAGAAAGAGGCCATGTGGCCAGGAGACGGAGCCAAGATGGCGGAGTGCTGAGTGAGATGCCAGTTTGTGCAGAGTTTGTATCTGGGATAAGGAAGGAGATGAGCAACTGAGGAGAATGAGGCTGGTGAGCTAGAAACCTTTGATTCTAGGAAACTCGGATAAGTCAGTGGCTTTGTGAGCACTGAATGTGAGTGGGTTTTGGAGCCCAGTGTGTGTTTTTTACTTGCCCGCTGGGTGCAAGCTATAATTAAAGACTATGGCCCACCAGTTTTTGGCTCCATTGTTTCTTTACCGACTGTCCGAATCCAATGAGAACCTGCATGGGCCGGGCTGCTGTGTTGGCAGCCCTGGCTACTGGCTTTACACTAGGATTAAAGATGATGACTGTAAGGACAGGAGCCATGGCTGTCACTATCAAAGCAGCCGCCTGGCCCATGCAGGTTCCCATTGGATTCGGGCAGATGGTAAAGAAACGGTGGAGTCGGAGGATGGTGGGCCATCCTATTTATTGGTGTCTCACCAAGACAGGCAAACCACAAAAGAAGACAAGGGAAAAGCAGAAAACCAGCTTTTCCCATGAAGGGCAAGGGATCAGGGAAGCCCCTGCAATCGTGATAGCAGGAACTGAGTGAGCAAGCTCCTGGTCTGTCCCACTTTATAGTGTAGAAACCAAAACCCTTAATCTAATATACAAACAAGGAAGTCTCTGATACAAAGTCACTTATCCAAGGCATAATTGGATTCCTCATGAGAGTGCACTACCCAGATCATACAATCAGTCAAGGGTGTGGGGAAAAGCTTAGTCCTAAAACCAAACCTTAGGCTACAACGACCTGGCCTGCTTATAGCCTGTCCCCCACACCCAATATAAGTCACAAGCGAGCAAACATATATATCATATTTACAAACTTATTTGACCAACAATGGCCCACCAGTTCTTGGCTCTGTTGTTTCATTACCGATGGTCCAAATACAATGCGAACCTGCATAGGCCAGGCGGCTGTGATGGTGGCCGTGGCAACTGGCTTTACATACATTATTTAGACTTTTTGTAAACTGACTATTTATCCTTTCCTGTCTTTTTTATACTTAACTTCAGCTTTTCCAGGAAAACCTTGCTGATCGCTGAGGACCTTTAATTCTCAGTGGAATTGGTTTTTGAAAAACTGCACTGAGAAATAAAAATGGCTACTCAGCCACCATCTTTCTTAAGAACAATGCAGGGCTGAAGGAGGAAGAAAGATTTGCTTACTCAGTAATCCTGCTCAGATGTTCCTTGTAGCTGGATGCTGATAAGAGACAATTGGATTAGGGTGCAGACAATTTTGAGGAATGTGACGCCACTCCCAACCACAAACAGAAGTTATCCTGCAGTGGGCTCTGCCCAAGGCCCTTTGACGAATCCATATAACCCCTGCCCCATCCCTCTCTTGGGGCTAACACCTTTTGCTGGTTTCAGCCAGCCTGCACCCAGGTGCTTTTAAAATAAATTATTATTATTATTATTATTATTTTATTTATTCATTTTTAGAAAGAGAAAGAGAGAGAGAGAAAGAGAGAGGAGGGAGGAGCAGGAAGCTTCAACTCCCATATATGCCTTGATCAGACAAGTGCAGGGTTTTGAACCGGCGACCTCAGTGTTGCCAGTTCGACGCTTTATCCACTGCGCCACCAGAGGTCAGGCTAAAATAAATTTTTTTTTGGAACATACTAGTCTCATGTTTTTGGTTCTGCCTGTGGTTTCTGCTTTTCATGCACTATGAGGGCTGAGGTTCAGGCATTCTAGTGGTGGCTTAGGAGAGAAAGATCTCTTAGCTGTTGAATCTTTGATATTTTCTATGCATACATCACATCCACAGTGAATATCAATAATTGTATATCTTCATTCTAATCCTTTTGCCTTTTATTTATTGTTATTATTATTTTACCACACTACATAACCTCCAAGTAATGTTGATGGGAAGTAGAGATGGAGGGTATCCTGACCTTGTACTGTTCCTGATTGTGGTAGCCAGCCTCCACAGTGGCCTTCAGTGAGCCTTTTCTACTGGCACTCACAGCCTTGTGTAGTCCCTTCCCATATTGTTTATGTGATCAGTTGAGCATGACAGAAATGATGGTATGTCACTTCTGAGGCCAAAACATAAAAGACACAGTGGCATCTGCTTCTCTCTCTCGGAAACTAGTTCTAGGGAAGCCAGATGCCATCTTGTGAGCAGAAGTCCGTGTGGTTAATAACAAGCAAAGAACTGAGGCTTCCTGCTAACAGCCATGTGACTGACTGAGGGATTCTGCAGCCCCAGTCCAACCTTCAAATGAGGCATCCTTAGCTGACTTCTCAACTGAATCCTCATGAGAGACCCTGAGCCAGAGCCATTCAGTTAAGCCACTTCCAAATACCTAATGCGTAGGATCTATGAGACAATGTTTGTTGTTTTAATACTTTAAAGCGTTGAGGTATTTTGCTTCACTAATCTCAAAGGAAAAACTTTCCACAGAGCCAGCTGGCCCAGTTCAAAGGAAAAACTTTCAACATTTCACTACTAATATGATGTTTGCTGTTGGTGCTTTGTAGGTATCTTTCATCTATTAAGTTCTCTAGGCCTGACCTGTGGTGGTACAGTGGATAAAGCATGGACCTGAACGCTGAGGTCACCAGTTCAAAACCCCAGGCTTGCCTGGTCAAGGCACATATGACAAGCAACTACTAGTTGATATTCCTTACTCCTCCCCCACCTCTTTCTCTCTCTTTCTCTCTCTCTTTCTCTAAAATCAATAAATTAAAAAAAAATTTTAAATAAAGTTTTCTTTTTATCTGATAACCCAATAATACTAGTTGACACTTAAAAAAAGTTCTCTTTTATTCCTGGTTTGCTAAGAGTTCATATCCTAAATGGATATTGAATTTTATTAAATAATTTTCCTGCAGCTATTAAGATGACCTATGATTCTTTTTCTTATTTGGTTTGTTAATGTAGTAAATTTATTAATTGAGTTTTTTGAAAGTATTACTAAAATAATAATAAAATCAACTTGGACATGATGTAGCATGCTTCTTTATATATTGCTGGAATCAACTTTTTAATGTTTGTTTAAAATTTTTGTGTCTTTGTTCATGAATGAGATTTACTTATAAATTTTTTAAATTGAACTTATTAGGGTGGCACTAGTTAACATAATTGCACAGGTTACAGGTGCCCAATTCTACAACACATCTCTGTGCACCGTATTGTATATTCACTACCCCCAAGTCAAGTCTTCATCCATCACCATTTATCCCCCCATCTCTCCTCCATTATCCTGACCCTGTCCCAGCAATCACTTCACTGTTGTCCATGTCCATGTTACCTGTAATTTTTCTTCTGCATATTTTGTTTTGTGGTTTTTATGAGATGGTCAATTAGGTGAGGTCACAAGAGGAGAGGCTCAGGGGGAAAAAAAGCTTATTATATTCACAGGTCTTAGAGATAGGAAGCATGACATGTTGTCACACAGGGCCAAATCTGAAAGTTCTAGGGTGGTCAGGAGGCAGAAGACAGTGAGGTGGGGTTGGGGGTGGAGGATATTAGGCCACAGCCTCTACTGAGTTTTCTGTGGGAAAAGCAAGGCAAGACAGGGTAAATGGTTTAGAACTGGTAATTTGAATAATTTTGGCTAACTTTGGGCTATAGGTGTGGTCCCTAGTTGCCTGAGCCCTGGCCCCGGTTATGATTAAGGTAGAGGAGCATTTCCTTTTGGGTTACAAGGGCCAGGGACGGGGTTGGGGGGTGGGGAGTGACTCTGGGTCATACTTCAGCCTGGGTCCTCCGCTCTTTCTAAGAATGAGCTCTCTCACCTGAGCATGTGGTGGCGCAGTGAATAGGGAGTTGGACTGGAATGCGGAGGATCCAGGTTTGAAACCTCGAGTTCACTGGTTTGAGTGTGGACTCACCAGCTTGAGCACAGTGTTGCCAGTTTGAGCGTGGGATCATAGACATGACCCCATGATTGCTGGCTTGAGCAAGGGGTCACTCGCTCTGCTGTAGCCCCCCAGTCAAGGCACATATGAGAAAGCAATCAATGAACAGCTAAGGAGCCGCAACAAAGAATTGACGCTTTTCATCTCTCTCCCTTCCTGTCTGTCTGTCAACTCTTTCTAACTCTCTATCTCTGTAAAAAAAAAAAAAAAAAAAAAAGAGATTTCTCAGGGAAGAAAGGTTTTTTTTAAAAGGACATCAAAAGGCCTGACCTGTGGTGGCGCAGTGGATAAAGCGTCGACCTGGAAATGCTGAGGTCGCCGGTTCGAAACCCTGGGCTTGCCTGGTCAAGGCACATATGGGAGTTGATGCTTCCAGCTCCTCCCCCCTTCTCTCTCTCTGTCTCTCCTCTCTCTCTCTCTCTCTCTCTCTCTCTCTCTCTCTCTGTCTTTCCCTCTCCTCTATAAAATGAATTAAAAAAAAAAAAAAAGCCTGACCAGGCAGTGGCGCAATGGCTAGAGCGGTGTTTCCCAATGTGGGGCCCACGCCCCACAGGGGGGCAATTCGATAGTTAAGGGGGGCAATTTGAAAATGGACTCGACACGACTTTAACTCTTTCGCCCCGGGCCATTTAAATGCAATGCTAGATATCGGTGCCAAATTTAACAAAAAATGCAATTCTTAAATAATTGCGGTAAATAATTATTAAGTATAATTTCGTTTGACGAGACCAAAATATCAACTGGGTGATTGGCGTCGTCAAGTAAACTTCGTCCTGGGTTCACCGTGGAGCGGATGTTTTAAAAACTCGCTAAACAAAAAAAACAAAACAAAAAAAAAACTCGCTAAACAACGCAGTTATTCTCACCTAATTGGCCCATCGCAACTTCTATAGTGTTTCACATCATTCAGTTGGTGTTAATTTGAAATAAGTGTCAGTCAAAACTGTTGTAAAAGCTTGTTGATTTAATAAATATACATATATATGGTATAGATATAATTGGTAAGTATTTGATTTTATTTTTATCAATATTAAACTCTTTATTTATTAAGTACTTCTTGCATTGGGGCTAGAAAGCACTAATATTTTATAAATATTATTGGGGCAATAATAGTGCATGCACGACAATTTTAATTTTAGAAGCATAACTTTCCAGAAAATTTTGTCAAATGGAAAAAATATAGATACCTTTTGATTTGCTGTGGTAGTGTAATAAATGTGTTATATACATTTAAATAAATATGAATTTTTAGTATACATTTACTCTGTCACATTGAATATATTTTAACACATATTTTAATATTAGTTTTTAATTGATCTTATTTTTATTATAGCCCATAGTAAAATGAGTGGTGCAAGCAAGAAAAAAACTCGTCAATATTCGGAGGAATATTTAAAATTTGGGTTCATACCCGCTGTTCACAATGAGCGGATTCCTTTTTGTCTTCTATGCCAGCAATGCTTGACCAACAAATCAATGAAACGAGGTCGTCTTGAGGCACATTTAAAGGCGAAACATAGTGCTCATATTAATTCAGATTTGAGTTACTTTAAAACTTTAAAGAAAAATTTTGAAAAAAAGAACAACATTAAAGTTTCTATTTACTGCTCATACTTCAACTAATAATCGTGTTCTTGAGGCTAGTTATCAAATTTCTTTATTCATCGCTAAAACTGGAGAAAATCACACTATAGGAGAGAATTTAATAAAACCGTCAATATCAGCATTTCTTAAAACGGTTCTTGAAAAAGATGACAAAGATGTAAAAGCTATGCCACTCAGTAACAATTCTGTTAGCAGAAGAATAGACGAAATGAGTGAGGATATTGAAAAACAACTTATTGAAAAACTGAAAACAAGAAAATTCTCCTTGCAAATGGATGAATCAACTTTGAGAGACAGTGAGGCAGTATTGATAACTTACGTAAGATATATTGATAAAGGACATTTTGCTGAAGAAATGTTGTTCTGTAAAAGATTAGAAAGCACCACTACCTCCAAAGATATATATAATAAGCTAAAAACCTACTTAGATGTCAATGATATACCAATGAAAAATATAACATCTTGTGCTGCAGATGGTGCTCCCAATATGATGGGCAAGAAACATGGCTGCTTAAAATTGATGAAAGATGCAAATCCAGAAATGATTCTTGTGCATTGTGTTATTCATAGGGAAAACTTGGTAGCTAAAAACATCTCGCCTGTTCTGAATGAAGTATTACATACAGTAATAAAGTATGTTAATGCTATTAAAGCTAGTGCCAAATGTGAGCGTCTTTTCAAGCTATTTTGTGAAGAACAAAATGAAGACCATGTGAGACTTTTACTTCATACTGAAGTAAGATGGCTATCTAAAGGAAACTGTTTGAAAAGATTTATGGAACTGTTTGATACTCTTAGTGATTTTTTAAGCGACAAACCTGAAATGAAGTATCTGTTAACAATAGATGGTAAAGCATTTGTGAGTTATTTAGCTGATATCTTTGAAAAACTAAATATATTAAATAAGCAACTCCAAGGAACAAATAAAACTCTTGTCGATGCAAAAGCAAAGATATTTGGTTTCATTACCAATATTGAGTTATGTCAGAAACATATTAACAACAAAAACTTTAAACAGTTTCATTGGCTCCAAAAATGTGAAGTAACTGATACCGCTTTACTTGTTCTTGTCAATCATTTGAATATTCTATCGGCTGATTTAAAAGAAAGATTTTCTGATTTAAAACAAATTGATTTCCCAACATGGATGATGCAGCCAATGTTAGTGGATTTGTCTGGTATATCAAATATGCAGTATCAAGAAGAACTCGCAGAATTGCAAAATGATGAGTCAGTTAAAGCTTTATTTAATATCAAAGGAGCGATGGCATGGCTTTGTGAGGAAACAGAAATCAAATACCCAAATTCAACCAAATGTGCAAGAAAACTATTGCTACCGTTTCCATCTTCATTTTTAGCTGAATGTGGATTTAGTGCTGTAAATGATTTACTGGTTAAAAAAAAGAAATCGGTTGGATATAACACAACGTGGAGACTTGAGACTAAAGCTAACCAAATTGGAACCTAATATAAAATCTCTGTGCAGCAAGCATCAAGTGCAAAGATCACACTAAATTAAAATAATAAATTAATATAGAAAAATCTGTATTAAAATTATTTGGAATTTAAATTTCTGTTTTTCATTATATGTTTTGAAATTTTACTTACTGTGTTTTGTTAACAATTTCATAGTGATTTCTTCCTAGAACCTATCATTTATGTTTATTAGGTGAACAAATCAATTTTTTAATGTTAAAAATTATGTATGTTACATGGGGGGGACATAAATATTTTAGAAAGGTTAAGGTGGGGCATGGCACAAAAAAGGTTGGGAAACACTGCTCTGTCCACTGTGCCATCACCTGGTGAGGCTTACCTGCCTCTTTCTTTCTTTCTTTCTTTCTTTCTTTCTTTCTTTCTTTCTTTCTTTCTATTTATTTTGACAGAGACAGAGAGAGAGTCAGAGAGAAGGACAGATAGGGACAGACAGAGAGGAATGGAGAGAGATGTGAAGCATCAATTCTTTGTTGCAGCACCTTAGTTGTTCATTGATTTCTTTCTCTTATGTGCCTTGACCAGAGGGGGGGTTACAGCAGAGCAAGTGACTCCTTGCTCAAGCCAGCGACCTTGGGATCAAGCCAGCAACCTTAGGCTTCAAGCCAGTGACCTTTGGGCTCAAGCCAGTGACCATGGGGTCATGTCTATGATCCCATGCTCAAGCCAGTGACCCCTCCACTCAAGCTTTTTGAGTCCACACTCAAGCCCACTGCCTCAGGGTTTCAAACCTGCATTCCAGTCCGATGCTCTAGTCACTGAGCCACCACTTGGTTAAGCTTGATATTTTTATTTTTATTTATTTATTATTATTATTTTTTAGAGAGAGAAAGATAGGAAGGGAGAAAGAGGAGAAGGGAAAGAGAAGCATTCATTTGTTGTTCCACTCAGTCATGCATTCTTTGTTTGCTTCCTGTGTGTGCCCTGAGCAGGGATCAAACCCATACATAACCTTGTTGTTTTGGGACAATACTCTAACCAACTGAACTAACTGACCAGGGCCTCAATTTTATTTATTTATATGTGAATCTAAAGTCCCAGAAACATTTGTTGAAAAGACTATTCTCTCACCCTTGAATATGTGGCATCCATGTGAAAGATCAGTTGACCATAAATGTTAGGATTTACTCTAGACTCTGAATTCTATTTCTTTGACCACTTGCTGCGGACCAGCACAGCTAGTAATTTTGGGTCCTGAGAGAGAACGGTGCAGAATTAAGAAAATATACTCACCGAGAAAAGAGGATGGGATTGGGAGGCCTCTTCAATGCTGATGGCAATATTCGAGAGAGACATAGCCCCCAGTTTGCTTTATTATATAGCCATATGAAAATAAGAAAGTCGGCCTGACCTGTGATGGCACAGTGGATAAAGCGTCGACCTGGAAATGCTGAGGTCACCGGTTCAAAACCCTGGGCTTGCCTGGTCAAGGCACATATGGGAGTTGATGCTTCCAGCTCCTCCCCCCTGTCCCTCTCTTTCTGTTTCTCTCTCTCCCTCTCTCTCTCCTCTCTAAAATGAATAAATAAAAAAAAATAAGAAAGTCTTTGATACAAAGTCACTCATCTGACGCAGAAACAGGAACTCTCTTAAGCCATAAACAGGAATCCCCCCCACCATCCATAAGTGAAATCAACCAACATCTGAACAAACAAAGGGTGAGAGGAAGGGCATCTATCCATATGCCAATGCAACACTGTCTTGATTAAAATAGCTATAGTAAGCTTTGAAATCAGGAAATGTGAGTCCTCTAAATATTATGGCGTTTGAAGGTAATTTGTCTTATTCTGACTGCTTTTACTATTCATTCTTTGTCTTTGGTTTTCTGTAGTTTCACTAGAATGTGTAAGGCAGTGTTTATTTGTTTTTTATCCTGCTTGGATTCTTTTTAAAAATATTCATTTATTGATTTGAGAGAGAGAGAGAGAGAAAAACATCAATCTGGTCCTGTATGTGCCCTGACCAGAGATTGAATTCAAAATCTTGGCATGTAAAGATAGTGCTCTAAGTAATCAAGCTATCTGGCCAGGGTGGGTTTGATGGATTCTTAAATGTATAATTTGGTGTGTTTCATCTATTCTTGAAAATTTTGGGTCTTTTTTTTTTTTTTTTGACAGAGACAGATTCAGAGAGAGGGACAGATAGGGACAGACAGGAAGAGAGAGAGATGAGAAGCACCAAGTTTTTGTTGTGGCAACTTAGTTGTTCAATGATTGCTTTCTCATATGTACCTTGACCAGGGGGCTACAGCAGAGCCATTGATGCCTTGCTCAATCCAGAGACCTTGGGCTCAAGCCAGTGACCTTGGGCTTCAAGCCAGTGACCTTTGGGCTCAGGCCAGTGACCATGGGGTCATGTCTATGATCCTATGCTCAAGCCAGCGACTCCACACTCAAGCTGGTGAGCCCGCACTCAAGCTGATGACATAGCTAGTCCTAGTGGTTTCAAAGCTGACTCCTCTGCATTCCAGTCCAGTGCTCCATCTGCTGCACCACTGCCTGGTCAGGCTGAGTCATTTTTCTTCAACTGTTCCTTATGTTTATTCTTTCCTTTCCTTATGGGACTCTAGCACTTTCCATGCCTCTTATCTACTCTTCTGCATTTTCTATTTCTACTCCATCATGCATCATTCTGGATATTTTCTTCTGACCTATATTCCAGCCCATTAATTTTTCCTTCTGTTATTTCTAATCTGCTGCTAAAACTGTCTGTTTCTAAATTTTGGTTAGATTAGTTTTAAGTTCCAGAATTTACATTTTTTTACCTGTTAAATTTGCTATATCATTTTTTTTTTTTTACAGGGACAGAGAGAGAGTCAGAGAGAGGGATAGACAGGGACAGACAAATAGGAACGGAGAGATGAGAAGCATCAATCATTAGTTTTCGTTGCGCATTGCGACACCTTAGTTGTTCATTGATTGCTTTCTCATATGTGCCTTGACCACAGGCTTTCAGCAGACCGAGCAACCCCTTGTTTGAGCCAGCGACCTTGGGCTCAAGCTGGTGAGCTTTAGCTCAAACTAGATGAGCCCGTGCTCAAGCTGGCGACCTCGGGGTCTTGAACCTGGGTCCTTGGCATCCCAGTCCGATGCTCTATCCATTGCGCCACCACCTGGTCAGGCAAATTTGTTATATCATTTTTTCTTCTTCTTCTTTTTTTTTTTTTTTTACAGGGACAGAGAGAGAGAGTCAGAGATAGGGACAGATAGACAGGAACGGAGAGATGAGAAGCATCAATCATCAGTTTTTCATTGTGACACCTTAGTTGTTCATTGATTGCTTTCTCATATGTGCCTTGACCGCGGGCCTTCAGCAAACCAAGTAACCCCTTGCTCAAGCCAGCAACCTTGGGTCCAAGCTGGTGAGCTTTTTGCACAAGCCAGATGAGCCTGCATTCAAGCTGGCGACCTTGGGATCTCGAACCTGGTCTCAATCCCAGTCCGACACTCTATCCACTGCACTACCACCTGGTCAGGCTGCTATATAATTTTTTAAAGTTACTAGTTCCCAGCCAAATTTTCCATTCTTGGCTTTTATTTCGTGAACATAACAAATGTAATTGTGTTTGTAATCTATGCTGATAATTTTATATCTGGGGACCCTGTGGGTCTATTTCTATTATCTATTGTGCTAACTGTTCTTATTCACACTGTCATATATTCTTGGGCTATCTTTATGTGCTAGATATTGTTTTTAAAAATTATTTATAGAAATGCCTTGCGGCTCAAGATAATATTGTCTTCCTCTAGAGAGAATAGTTTCCCCCCCACTGGCTCTTGAGGGCACTAGCATTTGGGAACCACCTTAAATCAAGTTCAAAGCTTGAGATTTTCTGGGTCACTCTTATACCTACCATGTATCCCTTCAGCATCACACTCAAAGCAGAGAAATGTTCATGAAGGCCCTCATTCTTGGCAGGACTCTGACATTTCCAGCATTGGTAGTCCCTTTTACCCTCAATTGAGGGGTCCAATAGGTAGAAATACCTTCAGAGGAGGTAGGATTCTCGCTGTGCTATGGGATACATTGTGACTAGTCTAAGTCAATCACATTGCCCCTTCCTTTTTGCTCATCTGAGGTGGGTATGGACTCACTTTTGGGCAAAAAAGGCACAAACAGAAAACTCCTAGGAACTTGTCAGTGAATTTTTGCGCTGTTTAATAAGGGAGCTGCTTGGAATCAGTACCCTTTCTCTTCTCTTTGCTTCAGGATGATGTTACGTAAGGAAATCATGCTTGAATCTGTGGCAATCCTGACTGAGGTTGAAAAATGACTGAGGGAAAAGAAAATCACAAAGTTGTCAACTCATGGATTTTGATATTGTTGAGCCACTTAAAAACCCTGGAGCCCTTTGCCTGGCTTCTTAAGGAAACAATAAACATTCTCATGGTTTCACTGTTTGGTTTTCTGGTGTGTGTATCCCAAAGCATTCTCAAGTGATATATCATTCTTCAAGATTCAGTTTGGTTTTTTTGTTTGTTTGTTTTTTTGTATGTGTGTTTTTTTGTATTTTTCTGAAGCTGGGAACGGGGAGAGACAGTCAGACTCCCGCATGCGCCCCACCAGGATCCACCCGGCACGCCCACCAGGGGCAACGCTCTGCCCACCAGGGGGCGATGCTCTGCCCCTCCGGGGCATCGCTCTGCCGCGACCAGAGCCACTCTAGCGCCTGGGGCAGAGGCCAAGGAGCCATCCCCAGTGCCCGGGCCATCTTTGCTCCAATGGAGCCTTGGCTGCTGGAGGGGAAGAGAGAGACAGAGAGGAAGGGGGGGGGAGAAGCAAATGGGCGCTTCTCCTATGTGCCCTGGCCAGGAATAGAACTTGGGTCCCCCGCTTGCCAGGCTGACGCTCTACTGCTGAGCCAACCGGCCAGGGCCCAGTTTTTTTGTTTGTTTGTTTTTTGTTTTTTTTTATTTATTCATTTTAGAGGAGAGAGAGAGAGAGAGAGAGAGAGAGAGAGAGAGAGAGAAAGAAAGAGGGGAGGAACAGGAAGCATCAACTCCCATATGTGCCTTGACCAGGCAAGCCCAGGGTTTTGAACCAGCGACCTCAACATTCCAGGTCGATGCTTTATCCACTGCACCACCACAGGTTAGGCCAGTTTGGTTTTTTTAAAGATTTTATTTACTGATTTTAGAGAGAGGACAGAGAGAAAGAAGGGAGTAGAAGTGGGAAGCATCAACTCATAGTAGTTGCTTCTCTCATGTGCCTTGACCAGGCAAACCTTGGGTTTTGAATCAGTGACCTGAGTGTTCCAGGCCAACGCTTTATCCACTGCGCCACAACAGGTCAGGCAAGACTCAGTTTTAAATGTTACTTCCTCCGAGAGGCCTTCCTGAAACCCGCAGATCAACACATTTGATAATACTCTACTTTCTCTTTAGTAAACCTCATCATATTTGTAATTATTTGCTGAACAAAGTCCAGTAACAATTCATCTGGTACAAGTAAGAGATGCCAAGTAGTATTCAAGACCCATCAGGGGCTCGAAACCTTAAATGTGCATTGGCATAAATCAGTGGAATTATAAGATTTCCTCCATCAGCCTTCAGAGGTCTGGGTGTGGGCAAGAGGCTGGGTAATGAGACTAGTCCAGAGACGGGGTTCTTGGGATAGACTGCTTTCTGTTCTGTTCTCTGGTGAAGAAAATAAAAGTAGACATAGAATCGTGTTTCCACTCTCTCAATAAATGAAACCACCAGAACTCAAAGGCATGCTTTGTCTTTCCAGCCTGGAGACTATCCCTTAGCTGAAGTCTTTACCCCAGAAGACTTCTGCCTTTACCCACTTGCTATGGAGAGACTTGAGGAGGGATCTGTGAATTTACTAAATGTGCACAAATTCTTCTGGAGAGAGTGTGTACAGCTTCCACAGGATTCTCACAGAGGTCTGCATCTGGAAAGGCAAGACACACTGACTTGGGATTGGCCCCAAGCCCTGGGCCCCGGTTGGCTCCACTGTGTGGGTCAAGACTGGACCGACAGGCAGCCAGCCCTGCTTATTGACAGGAGGTGGAGACACAGCTGTACATGTGCCAGCCAACTCCAGAGTCAAGAGCCTGACTGTGCCTCTAACCTTCTTACTTGTTTCTCTAAAAGGGGAATGATAATCACAGTTCCTTATCTCAGAGGGCTGTTGGAAAGATTAAATGAGTTAATGCATGCAAATGCTTAGGACCATGCCTAGCACTTAGTAAGGGCTGATTTTTATCATAGTCAGAAGGCTTCCTAATTGCCCTAATCAACATTCCCTGTTCTGACCTCATCCTGTGACACGTGCTCACCCCTGCAGTCACATAGTCTCACCTCCCTCGCTAGACTGCAGATTCTGGGCACAGGGTCTACCCAGTCCTATTCCTTTTACTGTGCCTATCCCCTTCTTTGCACAGAGAATGCCTTCTCTAGAGCTGCTGAATGAAGGAAATTAAATACTGTATGATTCCACTATTCCAAGGCATTTGTATGTTTAAGGGAAATAAGGAAGAGTCATCCGAAAGGCTAATCTGCACTGTAGACTAAGAGGTTGAACATGCAGTCTGAAGACACTAGGCCGTATAGAGAAACAGAATTGATCCACAACCTGCAGGACCCTACCCAGGAAACCAACTCAGGAAGTGAGACTATCTCCAATAACAATCCAGGAAGCTAAACAATAACTCCTGGAACAATTGACTCAACATGGCCAGGACTTGATTAATAACTTACAGCGTCCCTAATTTTTGTCCCTATTTCAACTTAGGATAAACCAGAGAAAGCCAAGTATGCACCCCCGAACCAGTCCTATAGGACACCATACTTCTCGTCAGCCTGCCTATAGCCTCCTGTGCCAACAGCCTCTAGTGAGGGCACACCTGAAGCTTCCCACTCCCACTGCCTTGCAGTCTCTGTCAAAACACAAGTGATGAAGCCCAGGCCAGTTAGCTCAGACAGTTAAAAAACGTTGTCTTGAACTAACTGAAACAAGGTTGCAGGCTCAATAACCAATCCCCGGTCAGGGCATATACTGGAGATAACCAAAAAAATGCACGACTGAGTGCAACAACAAGTGCTTCCCTTTTCCCTCTGATCTCTCTCTCTTCCTCTCTCTGTCTCTCTAAAAATAAATAAAAATTAAGCCCTGGCCAGATAGCTCAGTTGGTTGGAGCGTTGTCCTGGAATGCTGAGGCTGCCAGTTCAATTCCCCGGTCAGGGCATATCCAGAAGCAGCTCATTGTTCCTGTCTCTATCCTCCTGCCTCTCTCTCTCAAAACAAACAAACAAAAAACCTAGGTCATTTTGTTAGAGTGTCAACCCAATACACTAAGGTTGTGGGTTTGACCCCAGGTCAGAGCACACACAAGACGGCATGAATAAGTGAAGAAACAAATTGATGTCACTCTTACTCTCAAATTAATAAATAAATTTTAAAATAAAAACATGAGTGACCATGGTGACCCCCTCACTATACCAAGTTCTGAATAAATCACCTTTGCTTTTCTCATTTGGTTGGTCTTTGTTTATTTCCACAAGACCCAGGAATGAAAGGGCAGGGAGCAGAGGCCTGGACTGTTCTCCATCAGTTCCCTGGATCCCCCTGGGGTGGAGCTCTGAGCCCTCAGACAACATGGTTGCTGGCAGCTCCACTGGAAATGCTGATCAGACCTTTGGACTCAGCTAAGGGAGAGTAGGAGAAGCCAAATTAACTCAGATTAAATCCTGCAGGCATAAAATCATAAAAGAGTTTTTGTTAAATGTTGATTGGGAGGGAGGGGCTCCAGAGAACTTGGGGAAAAGTTGGACAGCTGGGACCAGAGAAATGAGGGAAAGGCAGGAACTTTGCCTAGAGCAGGAGCCTGGAGCTGCCTTGGTAGGATGGAAAATGAGTCAAGATTCTTATCCAAACTCCACTGAAATTCTTTACTCAATCCACAGATATTTGCTGAGTGTGTAATGTGTGCTAGGCACTGTTCTAGGTACTGGAGATGTGACAGGCAAGGCTGCTGACTTAGTGGGGCTCACACCCTAGTGCTGGAAGACAGTAAATGACTAAACACATAAGGTAATTTCAGAAATGGTAAGTATGCTGAGGAAAATAAAATAGGATGAAGTGATAGAAAGAAGGGTGCTGAAGTGGGAGTATGACATTTGAGCTGACACCCAAAGGAAACAGCAATGCAACTATCAGGGGACACACTTTCCAGGCAGAAGGAATAGCTCATGCAAAGGCCCTGAGGTGGGACCAGGTTTGACATGTTCAATAAGGAACAAGAAGCCCTGGCTTGTTGGCTCAGTGGTAGAGTGTTGGCCTGGTGTGTGGATGTCCCTGGTTCAATTCCCAGTTAGGGCACACAGGAGAAGCGCTTATCTGTTTCTCTACCCCTTCTCCAACCCCTTCTCTCTCTCACTCTCACTCTCTCTCTCCCTCCTACAGCCATGACTTGATTGGTTCAAGCGAGTTGGCTCCCAGCGCTGAGGATGGTTCCGTGAAGCCTGTGCCTCAGGCCCTAAAAATAGCTCGGTTAGCATGCATTGGTCCCAGATGGGGTTGCTGGGTGGATCCTGGTCAGGGCACATGAGGGAGTCTTTCTCTCTGTCTCCCCTCCTCTCACTTTAAAAAAAGAAAGAAAGAAGGAAAAAGGAAAAAGGCACAAGAAGAAGCCCAGTGTGGCTAGAGCAGTGTGATCAGAGCATAATAGTGGTGGCATGGGACCAGGAGGGAGACTCAAGTCACACCATACACACAGGGCCTTCCAGGCCATAATAATAGTTTAGATTTGCCTGACCCATGGTGGCACAGTGGATAGAGCATTGGCCTGGAATGCTGAGGTCCCAGGTTCGAAACCCTAAGGTCACTGGCTTGATCACAGGCTCATCCAGCTTGAGTGTAGGCTCACCAGTTTGAATGTGGGATCATTGAAATGATCCCATAGTTACTGGATTGAGCCTAAAGGTAGCTGGCTTGAAGCCCAAGATTGCTGACTTGAGCCCAAGGTTGTTGGCTTGAGCAAGGGGTCACTGGCTTGGTTGGAGCCCCCCACCCCGGTCAAGGCATGTATGAGAAGCAATTAATAAACAACTACAGTGACATAACCACGAGTTGCTGTTTCTCATCTCTCTCCCTTCCTGTCTATGTCACTCGTGCTCTCTCTCTCTCTCTCTCTCTCTGTCTCTCTGAAAAAGAAAAAAGAATTTAGATTTTATTTTATTATAAATGTAATAGGAAGTTACTGGAAGAAGGCACTGAATGACTGGACTGCCTCAACTGCTTTTTCAAGGCCTTAGAAGAACTTCTTTGTAGACTTTGTGAAGACCCCAGAAGTAGGGCTGCAGTATATAGGGGGATGGTGTTAAAGAGAGAGACTGTAATCAGACCTAGTTGCTATAAGCCACACCAGAACACCTTGGTGAATAGGACAAAACAGGCCACAGGTGTGTGGAACCCCCTGAAATTGTACACTATTTATTTTTTCATGTGTGCACAGTATTTTAGGGAAGAAACAAAGCTCTTTTAGACTCAAAGGAGTTTCTGTGAACAAAAGAAGATAGAAAAGGAGAAAACTGACTTGTCTGCTAGCATGTGTGGCTATTAGCAAGAACACATAGATGTTACCTTGGATTAACGGAACAGGCGGGGGAGGGAGACACTTCACTGTGTGCCACATGCTTTATCTATTTTTAAAAACCCGCTTCAGCTTAAAGGACTGAGGCTGGAGAAGAGCGATGGGCGGGGAGGAAGTTGCAAAGTCTTGGTGTGGCCGGGGCGAAGCAGGGACAGACTCACTGGTCCTAACTTGACCCACCGCACCCCTATCCTGTGCTCAGAAGCCTCAAGCTCAAGAGCTTGCAACAGGGAGGCGGGAAGGCAGGGGGCCACACCTCCCTGAGCCCACAGATGGCTGTGTTGCCCGGCAAGTGCCAAGTGCTCTGTTTTGAGAGAGTGGCTGGAACAGAGCCCCTGGAGATGCCCTTTGCTCAGGTCATTGAAGACACTGGCCTCCTCTGCCCATGCCCTCATTTTCCTGGAGAGAAGCCCAGGACTCCTCAGCATAGCACCCTGCCAATCCTGCCAGGAGCTTTGGGCTCAGATTTTTTTTTCTTTTTTTTTTCCTGAAGCTGGAAATGGGGAGAGACAGTCAGACAGACTCCCGCATGCGCCCAACCGGGATCCACCCAGCACGCCCACCAGGGGCGACGCTCTGCCCACCAGGGGGCGATGCTCTGCCCCTCCAGGGCGTCACTCTGCCGCGACCAGAGCCACTCTAGCGCCTGGGGCAGAGGCCAAGGAGCCATCCCCAGCGCCCGGGCCATCTTTGCTCCAATGGAGCTTTGGCTGCGGGAGGGGAAGAGAGAGACAGAGAGGAAGGAGGGGGTGGGGGGTGGAGAAGCAAATGGGCGCTTCTCCTATGTGCCCTGGCCGGGAATCGAACCCGGGTCCCCCGCACGCCAGGCTGACGATCTACCGCTGAGCCAACCGGCCAGGGCCTGGGCTCAGATTTGAATGTGTCCCTCAGCTGCTTTTGTGAAGGGTCCATTCCTAAAGTCTTGGTGAGTCATTTTTCTTTGAGTAAAAGTTCCTCTCGCTCTGCCTGGTAGCCGTGCCCAGTCCTAGCTGGGCAGATGGAGGCTGAGATGGGCATGTTTTCTCTAATCCTCTCCAAAATTCTGGCTTGGATTTGCTTTTCCTCCCCACAAACAGGCTTGGCTCGGCCTTCAGGGCCCACCTGTTCTCAGCGATCAGCCGGTAGGCAGAGAGACTCACCTCCCTGGGATGTTCAAATCCTCAGTAATCCAGGGCCACGAGTCAGGGAGTGGAGGAAGCTGCTGATGACAGATCGCTGGCAGGGTGTAGAACAGTCCAGAGCCTCATGGTCTGGTAAGGGGAGGATACCAGGGTGGTTCTGTGTAGGTCAATTAAACCACAGAGCTGCTCTCCTGCTGTGGAACAATTGAAACCTTTCAATAGCTTCCTCCAGGGTCACCTCTGGGTTGTCAGCATAGGCACTTATATTTGCATAGGCAAATAAAATATCACTGCCAGTCTTCTAACTCAATTAAGTAATAATTCCAGCCAATATTTGTGGGGACTTACTGTGTGCCAGAAACTGTTCCATTAAAGCTATGTGTTACCATCTCATTTAAACCCACAAAACTCTGAGGCAGTGGCCTGGTGACACCCCCGTTCACAAACTAGTTGGCTAGCTTTGATGTGCCCCAAGCAGCCTGGAAACACTGTGCCCATAGCTGCTCATCTATAAAAACAAAGTGATTTGCAGAAAGCCTCACAGTCTTGCATCAGTGAGATCCCATCTGGAGCCCAGCAACCGGAGAACAAAAGTGTAGGTCCTGACTGGTCTGTATGCTGGGATCCAGTCCAATGTGGGGCAGCTGTGGCCTACAGTTGGGGAACTGGGCTCCCCAGCTCTGCACTCCTGGAACTGGTGGCACCAGCAGCTCACCACCTCCTGGGGTAAGGGGTGTTCCTCCATAAAATAAGAGGAGGCCTGCACCTCATCAGTCCTCCCAGCTCCAGATGGCTGCAGTCACTTTGGATAAAGGTGTGAGAACTTCCTGCTGGGGCACTGGCACCCAAAAACCTTGGCTGAGCCTCCCAACCCCTCTCCTTGCCCCAGCGTGCTCAGGGAGACTCTGGGAAGGTGCTGGGCCAGGGGCCTGGAGACTTGGGTTCTGGCTCTGGTTCTGTTTCCAAAGTCACATAAGTGGCATCTCCTGCCTCATTGTCCTCATCCGATAGGAAAGCAGCATTGGCCGGCCTACCACCACCTTAAAGGATCTGATAGGAAAGCAGCATTGGCCGGCCTATCGCCACCTTAAAGGCCTTTGGGGGTAAAACAAATGAGATGATGAATCTGAACCGCCCTGGGAGACTAGGACGTTCATGAACACTGAGGAGTTTAGGGCTGTGACCAATCACTGAGATGAGGACAGGACCTGCGTGAGGACGTGAGAAAATGACAGGCTGCCCTGGGCATGACTGCCCCTCCTCAGGCTCACAAAACAATCCCTGACTAGGTCCAGGCCTCCTCCCCACCCTGCACTCCCACACCCTGGTCAGGAGAGGAAAGCCAAACAGTGGATTTGGATAGAACTGGTCTCAGGTGTCCAGGTGAGACAAAAACAGTGAGGATCTCAGAACCGGGTTTTCCTTCTGATGTTTACCCTGCACTGACTCATCAGGGCTTCAAAGGCAACGCCCCAGGGAGCTAACCTTAAAATAACAATTCATTTGCTAAATCAGGGGTCGGGAACCTTATTGGCTGAGAGAGCCATGAACGCCACATATTTTAAAATGTAATTCCGTGAGAGCCATACAACAACCTGTGTACGTTATGCATTATCCAATAAAAATTTGGTGTTGTCTCGGAGGACAGCTGTGATTGGCTCCAGCCACTTGCAACCATGAGCATTAGCGGTAGGAAATAAATGGATTGTAATACATGAGAATGTTTTAATTTTTTAATGTTATTATTATTTTTATTAAATATTTTTCTGTTAGCCAGATGCAGCCATCAAGAGAGCCACATCTGGCTTGCAAGCCATAGGTTCCCGACCCCTGCGCTAAATGTTGTAATGAGCACCCACTATGTACCAGAGACTGGGAAACAGTTGCAAGATGCCCAAGGTGGAAGCCTCACTGTTGAGTTTAGAGTGCCCTGTGCACTGCCAGAGCCCGCAGAGCCCATCTGGGGACAGGACATAAAGAGAAACTAGTTGGAGCAGTGGCCAGAGCCAGGCCTGGGAAGCTGGGGAGCCCAAGTTTTGGCTTAAACATGAGGCTTCTGAGCAGAGACCAACACATTTCTCAGCCCCAGAAAGTCCCAGAAATCCCACTGGGGCCCGCGACGACAGTCAGTCAAGCCCATCTATCTATGCATGTGTGGGCAGATGACCCTCGGCCTGTGGTTTCATCCTGCTGCAACCTGCTCCTCCTCCATGAGCCACTGCCTTCCTCTGCCTGACGTCAGTCCTCAGCATGTACAACCCTCCCCCTTGTTCTGCAACAAGGTGCCTACCGGGCTGACGTGCCAGGTCCTGCCCTCACCATCAACCACTCTAGGAGCTTGCTTAAACATTTCCTTCTCAGGTTTTGTCCTCAGTTCACTGGGGACACCAGACATTTTGCTTAAGTTTCCCCTCATGGTCATATGCCATGTAAGTGGTGACTGAAATATTATCAGGTAGTCCTCAACGCCAGGTCCTGCCAGGGAAACCCAGACATGCAAGGCGAGGCCCCTCTCTTAGGAATTTCTAATCCAGTTATTGAAACTTAATAGCATGAGGATGCAGCCTGCCCATAATCCCACTGTGCCATCAGCCGTGTGGGTTACTGTGTCAAATGCAGCTGGAAGGGCGAGGTCATGCCCAAGCCACTTACGCTTCTTGAAAAGGTAGCATTTGAGATAGCCTAGAAGGATAAGTAGGATGTGAGGGAAGGCAAAAAGGGCAGAAGGCATCCCACAGATGCTATGAGCAAAGTGACACACATTTTGTACTGATCACTGTCACTGTGATCCTACTCAGTCAGGTGGTAGCCAGAGAATGAACGCAAGCACATACTATGTGGAGGACAGGATGTCTCTGGGCTAAGAGGACTGGACTTCATGTCTCTGACATGATCTGGTATCTAATTCTGGGTTTTCCAGAAATTGCCACGATCGCTTCACCAGTAAAATGAAGGAACTGTCCAAAATGACTCCTAAAGTTCCATACTATTCCAGAATAAGGAGAGAAAGAGGGAAAGATGACTCTAGGACTTTGAAGAACAATTCCAACAAGAGGAGAGAAGTCAGGAGAGAAAGCTGGTTTAGGGAGAAGATTTCAGTTTTAAATAAATTGAGTAGACTCCTTCCCACCTCTTCCCTCCACTGGGTTCTTTGCCTTGCCAGCCCTCATCCCCCCCACACGCACACCTCACTCCTCCCGGGAGCGAGCTGGACCCTGGTTACATCAGAGGCTGAGAAGAAAAGAGCTGGTCTTTGCACCACGACTTTGTCTGCTTCTCCCTCAGAGAAGCAACACCTGCAGGTGAAATGGGAATCCCCTAAACTGACAAGTTTCCATTGCTCCAGGGAAGGAGCTTTTGAAACAGAAATTAGGAGGTTATTGAGAAATAAATTAAAATGTGTTTCCTGCATACTTGTGTTCCAAGATCCAAATTAGTTCCTGGCTTACTGGCAAATTTCCAAGAAGTGGTGTAGACGAGGGGCCTCAAACCTGAGTGTGGTGAAGAACCCCTATGGAGGTCAAGAATGAGATCACCCAGACTGGGGGCCAAGCACCTGTATTTTTATAACCCCTATGGGCAATTGTCAGGCACACCTAAGTGAGGGACCTTGCCCTGGAGAGAGGTGCTGTGGCCAGGGGTCTGAGCTGGGGAGAGAAATGAAGGGAGGTGGCCCTAGCAGGTGGGGGCTCACTCAGAAACAGACGGAGCTAGGGCTTGGAGGGTAGGTGTTCCAAGTTCCAAGGAGAAGGAGGAGGAGGGCGTTGCAGGAAAAGAGGCCCTGGCTGGGGTCTCGGCTTGTCTGGCATGGATGTGGCAGACTTTGGCCACAGGGCAAGGCTTTGAACGCCAGGCTCAGAGTGGGACCAGATCCGGAAACTTCCTAAAGCAGGGAAGGCTGTGAGCAGAAATGGGAGACCCTCTCTAGCACCAGGAGCAGACACAGCTCCTTCTTTATCCACTCAGGGCCCTTGAGGTCCCTGAGATGAGCCTGGGCTTATGGTCAGAGGAGCAAACATGCAGGACCTTCTGCCTCAACTCACATTGCCTTCCTTCAAGTTTGCCCTGACTCTTCTATATCTGACTGAAGTCCTTGGTATGTATGAAATTCTTGCCTCTCCTCTTGTTGCCCTGTCTGCCTCTCTGGCCACAGTTTTGAGTTTTGTACCCTGATTCCTACCCTTTAATGTTTACCTTTCTTAGGCCTTCTGCACAGTCTGTCAGGATTAACTTGACACCAAACTGGCTTTCTCTAGAACATGCCTAGGAACTGGCTTTCTCTAGAACATGCCTAGGAACTGGCTTTCTCTAGAACATGCCTAGGAACTGGCTTTCTCTAGAACATGCCTAGGAACTGGCTTTCTCTAGAACATGCCTAGGAACTGGCTTTCTCTACAGCAGGGGGAGTCAACCTTTTTATACCTACTTCCCACTTTTGTCTCTCTGTTAGTAGCAAAATTTTCTAACTGCCCACCAGTTCCATAGTAATGGTGATTTATAAAGTAGGGAAGTAACATTACTTTATAAAATTTATAAAGCAGAGTTACAGCAAGTTAAAGCATATAATAATAGTTAATTACCAAGTACTTTATGTCAGATTTTCGCTAAGTTTAGCAGAATAAATCTTTATAAAACAACTTACTATAGTTAAATCTATCTTTTTATTTATACTTTGGTTGCTCTGCTACTGCCCACCATGACAGCTGGAACGCCCACTAGGGGGTGGTAGGGACCAGGTTGACCACCACTGGGCTAGGACATGCCTAGGAACTGGCTTTCTCTAGGCACAAGAGCAAGATTCATTTAGGGAGAACTGTCCCTTCTTAGGGCAGTACTAGAGTTTGAGTCCTCTGTCTCCAGTGACAACCCACAGGAGAAAGAAACCATTTCTTAGAGCTCAGTTGGTAGAAGTAACTTGCTCAGCTTCCGGCCCATGGAACCCTACTCCGCTCTGAAACGAACACCTTCCTCCAGCCACAGCTAGGGCCCACGTCATCTCCAGAATCTGCTACTCTGCCTTGCTTAGAAAAAATTGTTAATTTACTTCTGGAATTAGGTGAGAGGTTGGAAATTGGGCTCAATGATCACATGGACCTTCATTCTCCTGTAGGAGCCTCTTTGAGGAGGGAAGATAGGCTTCTGCCACCTTCCTTTCTTGGGACAAAATGCACTATTTCCTGCTCCTCGTTCACATCTGCAGTTGATTTTGGAATTGGTCATAGTACTTTGTGTGGCCAGTACATTAAGTGCAATTCCAGACTCAAGAACAAAACAATAAGTTGCTCTGTTTTTCTCAAAATTCTTGGAGCCCTCAAGCCTCGTCCCTGCCACCACTAGGTAGCACCTGCCCTTTCTGTGACTCCGCCCCGTTACCCCAGAGCATCTTTGTCCTTAGCAGCTGCTAAACCTGTACCAGTCACAGCACTGCACATTCTGGTCCAGGAACCGCAAGGCACAAGGCGTTCGCCAAGCTGGGACGACATCACAGGACTCAATCCTAGTGGTGTATCTGCTTCCAAATTTCTTAGTCAGGAAGACAGGTTCTGCCCAAATGGCAACATCACTTTTTTTCTCCAACCCCTGGCACAGAGGCTGGGCCACTACACACAGCCTGCTGTGGGAACATGTTAACATGTGTTCTGTCGCTGGCACCTCCCTGCTGAGTCATGCTGGGCACTGAGAGAGCATCTGAAACAGCAAAGAACTCTGGCATCACGAGGGGGCAGCTGTAAGTCTTCACACACTGCAAAGTCTTGATCTGTGTGGCATATGAGCTAAAAATAAATTTGAACAGCATTATTAATCATAACACTGGCTTACTTTTCTTTTTTTTCTTTTTTTTTTTTTTTCTTTTTTTGGTATTTTTCTGAAGTGAGAAGCAGAGAGGCAGAGAGTCAGACTCCCACATATGCCCAACTGGAATCCACCCGACATGCCCACCAGGGGGCAATGCTCTACCCATGTGGGGTGTTACTCTGCTGCAACCAGAGCCATTCTAGTGCCTGAGGCGGAGGCCAGGGAACCGTCCTCAGTGCCTGGGCCAACTTTGCTCCAATGGAGCTTTGGCTGGAGGGGAAGAGAGAGACAGAGAGAAAGGAGAGGGTGAAGGGTGGAGAAGCAGATGGGCGCTTCTCTTGTGTGCCCTGGCCAGGTATCGAACCCGGGACTTCCACACACCAGGCCGATGCTCTACCACTGAGCCAACCAGCCAGGGCCAACACTGGCTTACTTTTCTGTATAACCCATGGCTTTCACACACATGCTATCATTTTTACTTTTACCATAGCCTGTGAAGTAGATAAGTGGGGTACTATTGTTACTTTTTAAGATCCTAAGAATAGGAATGAGCGGAGGCTTGTGTCAGAGGGATAAGTCCTGTCTAAATGTTCTCATTCTTGGTGATGGGGGTACCATTTCATTAAATCTGTCTATTAGTAGCTCTGACTGGGTGGATAGAGCATTGTCCCTACATACCAAAGTCGCCAGGTTGACCCCCAGTCAGGACACATATGAAAAGCAACCAATGAGTGCACAACTAAGTGGAACAAGGAATCAATGGTTCTCTCTGTTTCTCTCTTTCTCTCTCTTTCTTTTTCTTTCTTAAATTGATGAAAATATAAAATTATATTTTTTTAAAATCTGTTTATCAGATTTTAAATATATAGTTTGTTGAAACTATAACAGGAAATATATCATCTAAGAAGTCTTCCCAATTTAGCAGACAGTGAATATCCTCAAACATCTGGAGGCCTCACCCAGAAGTGCTAGCTCATGGCCATGATTCCCAAACCCACCTATAAGATGTGCACCTGAGCCCTGGCCGGTTGGCTCAGCGGTAGAGCATCAGCCTAGCGTGCGGAGGACCCGGGTTTGATTCCCGGCCAGGGCACACAGGAGAAGCGCCCATTTGCTTCTCCACCCCTCCGCCGTGCTTTCCTCTCTGTCTCTCTCTTCCCCTCCCGCAGCCAAGGCTCCATTGGAGCAAAGATGGCCCGGGCGCTGGGTATGGCTCTGTGGCCTCTGCCTCAGGCGCTAGAGTGGCTCTGGTCGCAACATGGCGACGCCCACAATGGGCAGAGCATCGCCCCCTGGAGGGCAGAGCGTGGCCCCTGGTGGGCGTGCCGGGTGGATCCCGGTCGGGCGCATGCGGGAGTCTGTCTGACTGTCTCTCCGTTTCCAAGCTTCAGAAAAATGAAAAAAAAAAGAAAAAAAAAAAAGATGTGCACCTGGGTTCAAACCACTTAACACAGGGATCGAAGTATGGACAGTTTTGGAAACTTAATGGCTGTCAAGGTTATATCTGATCAATTCATTCAATTCCATAAACATTTACTGAACATTTCCTGTTTTCAGAATGCCGATGGACAGACACATGGCTCAGGGTGGTGCCCAGGCAAAGTCTGTCACCGAGGAGCCCAGGACCAGCTGAGAGACATTAGTAGATTAAAATTTGGAAATCCAATCAAGAAGAATTCTGGCTTTGGGAGCTTCTGACCAAATTCTAGGAGACCAGAATATCCATCCACATCTTAGTCCGCATCTCACCCAATGGGTCATATCCTGTTTCTCCATCATTTCATCACCCTAGAGCCAGCTCAGCCATGACACGGTGAGACAACAACCAGAAAGTGCTGAAATGTGGCCAGAGCTGAAGCGGTGTTCACCCTTTCGCATTCATGGGCTCATCCCCCAAGCATTTACTAAATACCTACTATGTGCAAGGTGAGGTAGTAGACATAAAGGTAAACATGGCCAGGTGGTCCCCCCCTTCTAGGGGGGGGATTCTCTACAAGGGTAGAGAATAGGGCTCAATAGGCTGTTGTGCACAATCATACTGTTGTGGAGTGAGCTAACTGGGCCAAGGCAAAGCCGATTCTTCTGGCATAGGTCAGAAGAATGGCATCAGTAAAAATAAATAAATAAATAAACAAATAAATAAAAACGGTGTGAAATAACGTGACAGGACATTGGGAATCAATGGCTGGAGGCCAGCCTGGTGTATAGTAATTGGGAATGGATTGGCTCCTCTGGAACAAAGGAATTGAACAAATCATGATGGCAGAGAGGCAAACACCAGCCTTTTTTGTGTGTGTATGTCCGTGTGGCAGAGACAGAGAGAGTCAGAGAGAGGGACAGATAGGGACAAACAGACAGGAAGGGAGAGAGATGAGAAGCATCAATTCTTCGTTGCAGCTCCTTAGTTGTTCATTGATTGCTTTCTCATATGTTCCTTGACCAGGGGGCTACAGCAGACTGAGTAACACCTTGCTTGAGCCAGCAACCTTGGGCTCAAGCTGGTGAGCCTTGCTCAAACCAGATAAGCCCGTGCTCAAGCTGGTGACCTCGGGGTCTCGAACCTGGGTTCTCCACATCCCAGTCCGACGCTCTATTCACTGTGCCATCACCGCCTGGTCAGGCTAATGGGTCACCTTTTAAAAAAAAATTATTTATTTATTCATTCATTTTAGAGAGAGGGGACAGAGAGAGAGAGAGACAGAGAGAGAGAAGAGAGGAGCAGCAGAAAGCATCAACTCCAGGCAAGCCCAGGGTTTCAAACCGGCAATCTCAGCATCCCAGGTCAATGATTTACCCACTGTGCCGCCATAGGTCAGGCCAAACACCAGGCTTTCTGAAAATGGTTGCTAGGAGCACAAACCAAAAGGACAGATTCCGCCTGACCAGGCGGTGGCGCAGTGGATAAAGTGTCAAACTGGGATGCGGAAGACCCAGGTTCGAGACCCCGAGGTCGCCAGCTTGAGCGAGGTCTCATCTGGTATCTGGTTTGAGCCTTGAACCCAAGGTCGCTGGCTCGAGCAAGGGGTTACTCGGTCTGCTGAAGGCCTGTGGTCAAGGCACATATGAGAAAGCAATCAATGAACAATTAAGGTGTTGCAATGCGCAACAAAAAACTAATGATTGATGTTTCTCATCTCTCTGTTCCTGTCTATCCCTCTATCTGACTCTCTGTCTCTGTAAAAAAAAAAAAAAAAAGGACAGATTCTCATCAGTTTCTGGCCCCACCTGTACCCATCAGTATTACGTTGGAGTAGGAACGTCTCACAGGAAACATTAATTAGGTAGCAATGTTATTTAATTCAACACAAATACAACTTCCTTACTTTACTTCCAGAAAAAATATTACACGAACTAAGCTAAATTTTTTTTTTAATTTTTTTACAGAGACAGAGAGAGAGTCAGAGAGAAGGATAGACAGGGACAGACAGACAGGAACGGAGAGATGAGAAGCATCAATTACTAGTTTTTCGTTGTGCATTGCGACACCTTAGTTGTTCATTGATTGCTCTCTCACATGTGCCTCGACCGCGGGCCTTCAGCAGACTGAGCAACCCCTTGCTTGAGCCAGTGACCTTGGGTCCAAGCTGGTGAATTTTTGCTCAAACCAGATGAGCCCATGCTCAAGCTGGCGACCTCGGGGTCTCGAACCTGAGTCTTCCGCATCCCAGTCTGACCTTCTATCCACTGCGCCACCGCCTGGTCAGGCTAAGCTAAATTTTTTAATGTTTCACTTGCACACAACATATACAGATAATAGCTTCTAATTGTGAGATTTGGGGCAAATTACTGAATTTTTCTTTGTCTTTGTTTCCAAATCTGTTATGATGAAGACTGTACACAGGGTAAGTCTTATATATGTGTCAGCTATATTATTATTATTATTATTATATATTTTTAGATTTTATTTATTCATTTTTTAGAGAGGAGAGAGAGAGAGAGAGAGAGATGGGGGGGGGGGACGGGGAGCATCAACTCCCATATGTGCCTTGACCAGGCAAGCCCAGGGTTTTGAACCAGCAACCTTAGCATTCCAGGTCGATGCTTTAGCCACTGTGCCGCTACAGGTCAGGCTTATTATTATTATTGACAACAAGAAATCACTGCATAAGCTCAAAGTCAGACAAATACTCAGCCTGGCCCTGCAATTTGTCCTTTATCGGTCCTATCTCTAGCAATACTTTTGGGTGAACATCTACTCATTACATAATCTTTTAAGCTTCTTTTTATCCTTGAAACAGTGTCTACAAATTTTATTTGGTACTTTACAAGTTGCTGAGGCACAGAAAATTC
Organism: Saccopteryx bilineata; assembly: GCF_036850765.1. Lineage (NCBI taxonomy): Eukaryota > Metazoa > Chordata > Mammalia > Chiroptera > Emballonuridae > Saccopteryx > Saccopteryx bilineata. The sequence continues at coordinate 160,774,572 of NC_089492.1, read as the reverse complement.
TTTTCTTTATACAATATTTTCAGACCACCAAGTCAGGAGAAGTGACAGCTGTGTTAAATCTTGTGAGCTCTTTGGTCTGTAACCACTTCTTAAGGGAAAGGGCTACTTCTGACCTTCAGTTTATGGCAGTTACAAACGTCAAAGGTAGACATTTTCTGTCTTCCCAGCCTCCCTTCCCCTCTTTTGTCTTCAGTTCCACTTTCTTCTCCTTGCTTCCTTGTAGAGGACTGCATACCGATGGGGTGATGGGGAGCACTGAAAGTTCTCTGACCTAAAATATCTTCCTTTGCCCTGTGGACTGGGCATTTCATCACCTGCATTGTACTCTGAGGTCTGAGCTAAGAGGCTTCCCGCTCCAAGTCCAGGACTATAAATATATCTCTTGGTTAGGACTGTCACTCACCAACAGTCCCTTGACAAACTGCTCCTGGTGGGGAGAGGGGGTATTAACCTGTTATCTTCCCAAGTTCTTTAGGAACACAGGACCAAGACTGAGGCTACTTTAAGGAGTGGCACAAACTTAAGGCCTGCAGGAAAATCTGACCAACAGTCATGTTTCATGGGGTATACTTGGTGTCTTAAATATTTGTTGCTGTTTTGGTGACTTTTCAATATTTTAAAACCAAGGTCTTTTATAACTTCTCTTGAGAAACAGAAATAGAAAAACAGAAACTCTAGCAATATTGTCCTCCATCTCCACAAAATCATAGGAGTCTCAGGGGTCCCCAGCCAGCTTATCCTCTGAGCTTGGGTGGGAAAGCTGAGAAAGCAGGTCTGGGCATCTGGGACTCATTTGTCTGTTCTATAACATTCCAATTCAATTTTTTTTAAACTTGCAAATAGAAAAATACAAAACACAAATGCAAAATACAAAAAAATATGACACAAAGTAGTATGGTCCTTATATATATATTTTTTAAGTGAGAGAGACAAAGACAGAGAGACAGAGAGAGGGACAGATAGGGACAGACAGACAGGAAGGGAGAGAGATGAGAAGCATCAATTCTTTGTTCTGGCACTTTAGTTGTTCATTGATTGCTTTCTCATATGTGCCTTGATGGGGGCGGGGAGCTCCAGCCAAGCCAGTGAGCTTTGGGCTCAAGCCAGCGACCATGGGGTCATGTCTATAATCCCACACTCAAGCCAGTGACTCCGCACTCAAGCTGGTGAACTCATGCTCAAGCTGGTGACCTCCGGGTTTTGAACCTGGGTCCTCTGCATCCCAGGCTTACACTCTATCCACTGCACCACAACCTGGTCAGGCAGTATGGTCTTTATCTTAAAATAACTTAGGTATTTATTGAGAAAGCAAGATATGAATGTTGAACTTCAAATAAGGATACAATATTCTTATACTGCAAAAGCATTTTATATTTTCATTTCCCTCATCTCTCAGAGATAACATTGCTTCTGTATGTCTCCAACTAGACCCAGTTCCTTGAGGCCAGAGATTGTCATCTCACTGTACCCTCATCAGCAAGTGCCTAAGGTACTCAAGAACGTTAGGTGGGAAGACCCTGTTATTTTGTGAGGATACAGTACGATGTTGTTAGAGAAGTTATGAAGTATAATGGTCAACTAGTCTGAAAAAAACACTTTAAAATACTGAGTAGACCAAAAATACACAACCGTGGTTCATGAGTAAATGGCAAATAAAAATTTTTAAATAGTATTGAGCATTTATTACCTACTTTATGTCAGCCATTTAATAGATATTATTTATTTTTATTGATTGATTTTAGAGAAAAAGGGAGAGAGAGTGTGTGCACATGTGCAAGAGAAACACTGATTTGTTGTTCCATTTATTTATTCATCATAGGTTGATTCTTTTATGTGCCCTCACTCAAGATCTGCCTGCAACCTTGGCATAGCAGGACAATGCTCTAACCAACTAAGTTACCTGGCCAGGGATATAGTATTTACTTTTAAACATAACTTATAATACTTGCTAAAAATTCAAACAGCATAGCCTGATCTGTGGTGGCACAGTGGATAGAGCGTCCACCTGGACCCAGGACTTGCCTAATCAAGACACATGTGAGGCCCTGGCCGGTTGGCTCAGCGGTAGAGCGTCGGCCTAGCGAGCGGAGGACCCGGGTTCGATTCCCGGCCAGGGCACACAGGAGAAGCGCACATTTGCTTCTCCACCCCTCCGCCGCGCTTTCCTCTCTGTCTCTCTCTTCCCCTCCCGCAGCCAAGGCTCCATTGGAGCAAGGATGGCCCGGGCGCTGGGGATGGCTCTGTGGCCTCTGCCCCAGGCGCTACAGTGGCTCTGGTCGCAACATGGCAACGCCCAGGATGGGCAGAGCATCGCCCCCTGGTGGGCAGAGCGTCGCCCCTGGTGGGCGTGCCGGGTGGATCCCGGTCGGGCGCATGCGGGAGTCTGTCTGACTGTCTCTCCCCGTTTCCAGCTTCAGAAAAATGAAAAAAAAAAAAAAAGACACATGTGAGAAGCAATCTTGAGGTGATACTTCTCCGTCCTCCCCCTACCTCAGTTCTCTCTCTCCCCTCTCTCTGGAATCAATAAGTAAAATCTTAAAAAAAAAAAAAAGTTCAAACAACATATGAACATATAGGTAATAAAAAGTGAAAGCCTGTTTTTACCTCCCCAACCCGGAACCCCACCCAACCCACGTGCCACTGCATATTCTGAGTATGGGGTGCGTTCTTCCGGATGGGAGTGAATATAGACATATTTCCAAGTTTATAATATGTATCAGATTAGCCCCATTTTACAAATGAGAAAGCTGCAGTACAGAAAGACTTAAGTATTCATCCAAGACCAAAGAGCTGGTAACTAAGCACTGGAGCTGAGATTCACAAATCCATCCAGATCGTGACTCCTTAATCAGCTCGTTCCTTCTGGTATGCACGAGAGTAAAATTTTATGGGTGAAAAGACCGAGGCTCCTAGAGGTCCTGGAGCCGTCAGACTGCACGGTGCACGACTCAAGTCGGGAGCCGGAGGGCTCGCACGAGAGGCTGCGTAGAGGAGGGGGCCTTGACTCATGAGGGTCTGGGGGCGCATGGGCCCAGCCGGGTGCGCAGCCCCCATCTGGGGCCCAGACGCGTCCACGCCTATCAGGGACAGGCGGCACCCAGCCCCTCGGCGCCCCTCGCGGCCGCGGGCCATGGCAGGCACGGCGCTCGCAACGCTCCCTCGGAGCGGGTCGGGAGGCCAGGGTCCTGTAGTCCCGAGTCCCGGCCCGGCTCAGTGCAAGGGCCCACGGACAGTGCCAGGGTCGACGGCTGCCTCCAAACCGGCTAGGACCTCCGGGGTTTCGCCCCCTGGAGCCGTGGACCCGCCACCCCGAGTGGGTGGCCTTAGCAAACAGGGGTTGGGGTTGGAGTTGGCCGCCGCCACCCGGGACCGGCAAGGAGCGCGGGCTGGGCGCGTGGCGGGCGGAGCGGGGGCGTGGCGGGGGCGGAGCCGCGGCTGGAGGCGGCAGTGTCCAGAGGCCGGCTCAGGGGCCGCTGTGGCCGCCGCGGAGCCAGGCTACCTCGAGAAAGCGCTGGGGCGCAGAGGGGTTAACGGGCCGCCGGGGCCGCGCAGAGCAGGTACAGACCTTCCCTGGGATCCCTGGCCCCGGCGCCCACTCTCCCTGGTCCCGTTAGGCCACCCGCCCCGCGCTCTTGTGACGCCCCGCTCCTTTCTTCCCGCGGTCGCCCCCTAGCCACGACCCTGTCCCCAGGTCTTACAGCCTCGTAAGATCCTATAGTCCCCGGGGTCGAATTCCTGGGGAGGGGGCTCTGTGGAACTCGGTCCCTGTCACCCGGGAGGAGAAGCAGCCAAAATTCCTACTAAGTCATATAGTAAAGTTGGAAAACATACCCAGGACCTCGTCGCACAGGCCAGCGCCTCCCGCCCTCCCCTGGAGGTTGTGTGCCCCACCACCCTCGTCACTCCTAGAGTTGGGGGACAGGAGCGCTGGGAGGGATGCAGATGGGTGCCCGTGATCTAGCTCAGCCTGATGACTGGAAGGAAGGACATCTGTTGGGATAGTCTTCCTGGACCCAGGAATGGAGGGCCCAATGAGGATCAAGGCATTCTACCTGGCATAGGGACTTGCCATGCCAGCCCTGAAACATGCTGTCCAGCCCTCTTCCCCAGCAGCGCCACCAGTTTCTCAGAGCTCAGTCGGTCCCTCCGGAGGTGAAGGGGTTAGCCCTGCTCAGGTCTCTCTCCTCTTTGATATTCACTGGCAAGCATGGAGGTGTGGCCAGGAGGAGCCCAGGTTTGTTCAGACTAGTGTCCAGCCTGCCCACTTCTGACCCCTTCTTTCCTCACCCTGGGCAGCCAGACTCACCAGCTGAGGGACTTGAAAAAGGGTAAAAGCATAAATGTGTCCTGTTTCCATAGTGGAGGGGCTGTCACCCCCCTGCCCAGCTGTGCAGGGGAGCTGGGGTGGGACTTTTCCAGGGAGGGAGCCAGGCCTGGCTGGGGCCCCAGGAGCTCACGTCACCCCCACCCCCACCCCTCACTTCTCCAGGGAACTGCCAAAGCCAAACCCAGCTCAGAATAGGATTATGTGTACCATGGAGAGAGACGGGGAGATACAGACCTGGAGGAGCAGAGAGAGGCAAAGGCAAAGAGAGAGTGGAAAGGGGACCTTGCAGCAGAGAAGGGACATACGGTGACCATCACCCTTATCTCTCCTTCCCTTCAGCCTCAAATAACTGAGTCAGGCAGAGAGTGGAAGGTGGAACTTTGGCCCTTCTCTGGAGCTACTACCACCCGTCCCTTCCATCAGGGTGGAGTAGCTGACCTCAGTGGTCAGCCCAGCCAGGAGAAGAAGCAGCCATCAGCAATCCCTCCCAACCCCAAGCAGCTGGGATGACCTGTAGGTCAGCCTCAACCATTGTGATCTTGCCCTCAAACTCCCAAGTCCTGGGGTCTCAGGGAGGGAGTGGTGCTGAGCGTTGCTATCCCCAAGCACATTCCTGCCCTTCCTTCTGTCATTTTCTGGCCCCTGAGCTGGCCCACCTCAGCACTGGCCCCTTGGACTCCTTTCCCGGTGTGTTTCAGATCCAACAGAAGCATTTTTTTTCCCCTGGAAAGCATAACTAAGAGAGGGATGAAGAGTGGGGATGGGAAGGGCTGGTATTGAGCAGGAAGGGGCTGTGGGGCAAGAGAAAACAGTGGGAGAGTCAGGCATTGAGACCAGGGGAGGATTCCACGCTCCACTTTCCTGATTGATCAAGGCTAGACTTAGTAGGACAGACTTCTGGGCTCTTCAGAATTGCAGGCCTGTGATAGGGGAGTGACAGCAGCTGTAGCCACATCTCTCCTTCCCAGGTTCCCCTAGTCCACCATAGTCACATCTGAAATAAGCCCTCATTGAACCAATGCTGGATGCTGGCCCCAAGGGCAGGTTAAATAGCAGTGGGAAAATCACCTGCTTTTATAGGGACTAAACCATTAGCCACTTAGTCTATCGCGGGGCTAAAAGTGCTTGAGGCAAGCAGACAAGTGCCTGAGTGTTCCATATGGAGTTTAGCTAAGAAGGGAAGAAAAGGCTGGGAGGCAGGTAGGAAACAGAAAGCCCAAAGGCCTTCTTGTCAGCTCCTCGAGGGGCATCTGGCTTGTCCTCACCTGAGTCTCCCTCATCCTCCAGGAGTAGGAGCCAGATAAAGACAACCTTAAGAGAGATGCGGGTGCCTGAGCTGGCCCCAAAACAGTTCCTAGCTGGGACTAGGGAGGAGCTAAGAAGTTTCTGCGGGGTGGAGCGGAGGAGGCTGAATCTGAGCCCTCCTCCCTCTAGCCTCAGCAGCTGGACAAGGGCAACATGCCTTCTCACACTCATCCCTAGGGATGGGCCAGTCTTCCCTACTCCTCCATTCCTCACTTGAGATGTTCCTCTGAGGAGTTACCCCTCCCCACCCCCAGCTTTCTGGGGTAACCACCAGGCTTCTGTCCCTGCAGAGCATACCCCCTGAGTCCAGATGCCTAAGTAGTGTGTTTACTTCCGGTCCCTCCTATTTTGCCCCATCAAGGAGGAGCGATGGAGAAGTGGGCAGGCAGGTAAGAAGTGGGCTGCCTGGGTGGAGGAATGGCTCTGTCCCTGGAGGTGAGGAAAAGGACATCACTGGAAGGAGCAGTGGGGAAGAGATGAATAAGTTCTGCTTTCTGAGAAGTTGGCATCAGGATGTGGGAACCTGCTGGGGGTGAGGGGCAGTGTCGAAACACCAACTCTGGCTCCCATCTGACATCCTCCCACACTGCCTTTGGTTTCTAGGCCCCCATTTGGTCTGATGCTGTTTCTGTCCCTCCCTCAGCTCTGCCTGGATCAGGAGGTGAGCCAGGGACCAGAGGCTGGGTTCCTTTCACCTCCCCTGACCTCCTACCATAGCTCCAAGTCATGCCCCCATTTTCCAAAGCCTCTGAGGAGCCAGGGCCCCTTTCTCCCACACTTGGCGACCCCCTGCTTCCCTTCTTCCCAACTCCCTAACTCCTTGCCAAATTATACTCCTGCTACTGAATGTGACCTTGGGCTGGTAATAAACCTCCCTGAGCCTCGAGCATTGGACTAGAGTCTGTACGGTTCCCTCTACAATCATTCTAATATTGTCTGACCTTTCGTCCACGTAGGTGTTATCTGGACACGCTCCTCAGACACCTCCTGCAGAAGGCCTGGACCCTGAGGGCATCTGGGGTCCTTGGGACCAGTGGGCCTCTTGCTCCCAGCCATGTGGCGCAGGAGTACAGCGCAGGGGTCGGATGTGTCAGCTCCCTACAACTCAACTCCACCAGGGCCCATCCCTCCTACCTCGGCCCCCAAGACATCCAGAAATTCTGCTTCCCCAGAGTCAGGGCCCTAGACACCAAACTCCCCAAGAAACCCTCCCCCTGTACAGGCCGCAGCCTTGGGGAAGAGGTGGCCCACTCCGAGGTCCTGCTTCCCAATTAGGGAGAGCGGAGGACCAGGAGATTCAAGGCTTGAGGAGGTGAGTGGTGAGCCTGTGAGGGACAGGGTGGGTCTTGGGCAAGGGGTCGGGTTTTGGATAAAGGAAAGGGAAGGAAGGGCACATGGCTTGGGGGAGGGGCTTATCTCTCGTGCTAGGAAGTAGAGGGGGAGAGGGAAGAGGAGGCAGGGCCAGAGACAACCAGAGCTATGACCCCATGTCTGCAATACCTTCTCAGGTCCAGGGTTCGAGACCCCATCAAGCCAGGAATGTTTGGTTATGGGAGAGTGCCCTTTGCTATGCCACTCCATCGGAACCGCAGGCACCCCCAGAGGCCACCCAGAACTGAGCTCTTTCAGACCTCAGATCTTCCATCCCTGACACCAGGAACAGAGCCGTCCTCTGCAGACCACACCCCTGAAACTCAGTTCCCTGCTATGGCTCTATCTACTCACACCCTGGTCCCTCAAGCAGAACCTCTGGGCCCTGAGGCTACTCAGATAGAGGTGCCCTCTAGAACCAAGTCTGTCTCTAGACGACCCCAGCTTAGGGCCCAGGCCTCTGACACAGAATCCCTCTTATCTACCACCTCGCCAAGAGAAAGTGGCTCCTTCCACATGTACCCTCAGCCAAGACTGCCAAGTTCCCAGGGTTGGGCCAGTGCCCAGGTGGCTGAGAAACACCCTAATCCTTTCCTTTCTGTCCCTCGGGGCCGAGGCCAACAGAGTCGGGAGCACTGGAGACGGGGGGGGAATCTTCATAGGTCCCTCACAGAGTCTGCCCCCCACTACCCAGATGGCTGGTTGCCTCTGCTAAGGGCTGGCCCCCACTCCAGCTCCCAGTGGAGCCTCTTTGCTCCCAGTAGCCCTGTCCCAAGATGTTCTGGGGAGAATGAGCAGCTGAGAGCCTGCAGCCAAGCGGTGAGTTCTTCCTGGGACACCCTCCCCTCCATTACTGCTTCCCTGACCCGTGTCTGGGTCCTCAGCTTGTCAGATCTGGACCTGAGGGAGAGGGGCCTTCCATTTGACCTCCTCAGGGTAAGGGCCTTGGAGCCCCTCCATGGACCTGACTTCCTCCCTACTCCCCAAACCCAGCCCTGATCCACACCCCCATTTTCCTCCCCAGCTTTGACTCCTCTGTATCCCCCCACCTCAGCCCTGCCCCCCTGAGCAGCCAGACCCACGGGCCCTGCAGTGTGCAGCCTTTGACTCCCAGGAGTTCATGGGCCAGCTGTACCAGTGGGAACCTTTCACAGAAGGTGAGGTTTCTCACCCACCCCCTGGACAGGGTGGCTTAAGACTGGGGATGATGAAGCAGGAGACACCCACCTCTCTGTTTCTCCTCTGTATGCCCTGGTGTTTCTGCTGTGTCATATTTTCTTTCTTATTTCCCAGGGCTGGGGTGAAGAGACAGCACAGGCCTGGAAAGGAGAGAGGGTTTCAGATGGGGTCAGATGGCAATAGGTGGGTGGCAGAGGAGTCAGGTTGGGAGAGGATGTGCCCAGAGGTGCCCTTCACTGGTTTCCTCTGGGAAGACATCTATGCCAGAAGGTGAAGTAGACATGGCATAAGAGGTACAGTCAGAGAGACTCTGTTCAGTAGTGACAGCAGGGTAGGGGTATGTCATGCATCCTGGGTGGGGTTATATCACTAGCTTTCGAGTCACCATCCACTTGATTTTAGGCCTATGTCAACCTGATACCAAGATAACTCCTCATGCGCTCTGAATGCACATAATCAAAGGTTTCAAGTATTTCTCTCTTCACAACCCTGGTCTCAGGGACCTAAATTGACCCAACCCAACTTCTAAGTGACCCTCAAATAAACCTTTCAGAGTACAGAATTGTCATGTTCCCTTCATCCACAGTGACCTAGGCAACCCCAGGATGCCCAATAGCTAATATAAGCCAAGCTTCTGTTAGGGGCCTGGGGCCTTTCCCAGTTAACCTCCCACCAGGGACCCCAGCTAACCACCCTCCTACCCTGTCTCTTAGTTCAGGGCTCCCAACGCTGTGAACTGAACTGTCGTCCCCGTGGCTTCCGCTTCTATGTCCGTCACACTGAAAAGGTCCAAGATGGGACCCTGTGTCAGCCCGGAGCCCTAGACATCTGTGTGGCTGGACACTGTCTGGTGAGGATGAGGTGCATATGCACACACACAGACACACACAAATACACACAGAATCTCACTTATCATTACAACAACAAAACATCAGACTGAAGCAGAAAAGAAAAACGTTCTCACCTGCCAAGCTGGGCTGAGCAAAGCCAAGAATCGGACTGCAGGAAGGCTCCCCTCAGACACATCCAGGCTTCCCTGTGGATGGCTGGGGGGTGGGGGGTGGGCCTGACACAGAGGAACATCCTCATGGTTGGTGCAGAGTTCAAGATGCATGGAGAGCTAAGTGGTCCCAAGAGGACCAGCCTGAGGTGTGAGGTAGTGTTTGGCTTTGAAGGGCCCCTGCCTCACGCCCCTTTTCTCCAGAGCCCTGGCTGTGACGGGATCCTGGGCTCTGGCAGGCGGCCAGATGGCTGTGGAGTCTGTGGGGGTGATGATTCTACCTGTCACCTGGTCTCCGGGAACCTCACTGACCGTGGGGGCCCTCTAGGCTATCAGAAGATCCTGCGGATTCCTGCAGGAGCTTCCCGGCTCCAGATTGCCCAGCTCCGGCCCAGCTCCAACTACCTTGGTGGGCTCTCTGGGATCCCCGAATCTTGGGCTCCCCTGATTCTATTCCTAGTCTCCTGGTTTTGCCCTTCACACCGCTTGCTGCTGCAACAAACTCCAAGGGGGGGGGACCCAAGAGAGCACGGGGTTTGGGGGCTCTTGAGTGGTTCAGGAAGTGGTGGGACTGGAGGACAGTGTGACTCACTTCCTGTACCTACTCTCCCGCCTCCAGCACTTCGAGGCCCAGGGGGTCGGTCAATCATCAATGGAAACTGGGCTGTGGATCCTCCTGGGTCTTACACAGCCGGAGGAACTGTCTTCCAGTACAGCCGTCCCCCTCGAGAGGAGGGCACGGGGGAGAGCCTGTCAGCGGAAGGCCCCATGACCCAGCCTGTGGATGTCTATGTGAGCTTGGGGCCCATGGTAGCAGGAATGCTGGGAAGGGGCCTTTCCCCCAGAGGGCAGAGATGGGGGGAAGGTGAGTGAGTTGTGCCCCTTGCTTCCCCAACATTTTCTTTTTTTGTCTCCCCAGATGATCTTTCAGGAGGAAAACCTAGGTGTTTTTTATCAGTATGTCATCTCTTCACCAACTCCAAACCTTGAGAATCCTACCCCAAAGCCCCGTGTCCCCCAACTTCAGCCTGGTAAGACTCTGAGCCTTGAAGAGGGAGAGGACGAGAGGTGAGCTCCAAGGCAGTGGGAACATCTGATTGGCCTACTGGACTTTCCCTGCACAGAGATTTTGAGGGTAGAGGTCCCACCTGCTTCAGCATCCCACCCCACTCGGACCCCTGGCACCCTCCAGCGTCAGGCACGGATCCCCCAGATGCCCGCCCTGCCCCATCCCAGGATGCCCCTGGGCTCTCCAAACGGATTCTGGAAACAAGTGGGACACTCCGAGTGCTCAGCATCCTGTGGAAAAGGTACGGCAGCTCACACCAGCCTCTTTCCTGGCACAGGAAAAGTCCCCAAGTCCCCAGCTCAGCACTCTTGATCGCATACCCTAGATTGTGGGTCCATACCTTGGCTCTGTGCCAAATGTGGGTCTCCCCTGACACTGGACTCAGAGCTGTGCCACTCCTGGCTTCCATCTCATGCCCTTCAGGTGTTTGGCGTCCCATCTTCCTCTGCATTTCTCGTGAGTCAGGAGAGGAACTGGATGAACGCAGCTGTGCTGTGGGCACCAGGCCCCCAGCCTCCCTGGAACCCTGCCATGGCCCCCTGTGCCCCCCATAGTAAGTATGACCCAAAGGGAGGGTTATGGTCCTAGGAACACACAGGTGCTCCAGGTAAACACATCCTCACTGACCAGAGGGCCTCACCTGCATTCTGCATGCAACACAGATCTCCCGGCTGCAGTCAGTGTTCAATCAGAAAGGCTGACGTTTCGTAGCCAGAAGATCCCAGCAGGCTGAGCCCCACAAGGCCCCCAACTCCAGGGTCCCACCCCAGTCTGCTTCCCTCTCTCCTCACATGGCAGCCCACGTCTCCTCTTATGCCATCTATGTCTCTTTCTCTTCCCACCCTGCACATAATCACAGCTGGGAGGCCGGTGAGTGGACATCTTGCAGCCGCTCTTGTGGCCCTGGCACCCAGCACCGGCAGCTACGCTGCCGACAGGAGTTTGGGGGCGGTGGCTCCTCAGTGCCTCATGAGCGTTGTGGACATCTCCCCCGGCCCAATGTCACCCAGACCTGCCAGCTGCGCCTCTGTGGCCGTTGGGAGGTTCGTTCTCCCTGGAGCCAGGTAAGTAGGATCAGACAGCAGGCTTTTGGAGGGGTGAGCCCCAGTGAGCTAGAGCAGTAGTTTTCCTTTTTTTGTTGTTTTTGTATTTTTCTGAAGTGAGAAGCAGGGAGGCAGAGAGACAGACTCCTGCATGTGCCTGACCAGGATCCACCTGGCATGCCCACTAGGGAGTGTTGTTCTGTTTCTAGCACCTGAGGTGGAGACCATAGAGCCATCCCCAGCGCCTGGACCAACTTTGCTCCAATGGACCCCTGGCTGCGGGAGGGCAAGAGAGAGACAGAGAGAAAGGAGAAGGGGAAGGGCAGAGAAGCAGATGGGCACTTCTCCTGTGTGCCCTAGCCAGCAATCAAACCCGGGACTTCACATGCTGGGCCGACTCTCTACCACTGAGTCCAACTGATTTTTTAATCAGTAGAAACTTTTTATAAACAAGATCTCCTGTAGAACCCCAATCTTTAAGTCAGATAAGAGGCTGAACCTGGGTTGGGGCCCAGAGTCCCATGCTCACCCTACAAAGCCACGTCACAGCTGAGCCAGGGATCTAAGGCAGTCTTTGTTCAAGAGCCACAGAGCCTGACCTGTGCTGGCGCAGTGGATAAAGCATTGACCTGGAACGCTGAGATCACTGGTTTGAAGCCCTGGGCTTGCCTGGTCAAGGCACATATGGGAGTTGATGCTTCCAGCTCTGCTCCCGGTCTCTCTCACTCTCTCCTCTCTAAAATGAATAGAATAGAATCTTTAAAAAAAAAATAGAGGATTGAGAACATTCTCTATACATTAAAAAAAGAGAAAGAGTCACAGAGCTAGAGGCTAGTGAGGAAGTCTGGACCCAGCTTCCTGCATCCCCTCATCCCCTCAGTGCTCTGTGCGGTGTGGGCGTGGCCAGAGGAGCCGGCAGGTACGCTGTGTCGGAAACAATGGTGACGAAGTGAGCGAACGGGAGTGTGCGTCTGGTCCCCCACGGCCCCCCAGCAGAGAAGCCTGTGACATGGGGCCCTGTACTGTGGTCTGGTTCCACAGCGACTGGAGCTCCAAGGTGGGCCCCACACCCAAGACACCCTATCACAGCCTTTCTGAAACAGTTCAATAAACATTTCCTCAGCAAGCACCTACTACGTGCTAGACACTGCTGAGGCTGGGAACACGCAGATAAGTGAGAGAAACTTCCACTACAGCCCTTGACCTCAGCATTTTCCCTGGGGTATCCCTGGGGCATTCCCTAACTCCCAGGGTCTGGACCCAGGACACACATCGATCCTCAGCCCTGTCTCCTCCCCTCTGCATCATCAGCAGCCTCCCCTCACACAGCCCCTCTGCTCTGCTTCTCAACAGTGCTCAGCAGAGTGTGGGACAGGGATCCAGCGACGTTCTGTAGTCTGCCTGGGGAGTGGGGAGGCCGGTGGGGCAGGCCAGGAGGAAGCAGGAGGAGGAGCCAGTGAGCAGAGCTGTGCCCTAGGCAACCGTCCACCAGACATGCGGGCCTGCAGCTTGGGGCCCTGTGAGATGACATGGTGCTGGTACACAGGGCCCTGGACTGAGGTGAGCTGCGAGCTGGAAGGGGCTGCCTGTCAGTGGGTTTTCTGTGGGCAGTTGAGAGTGATCCCTACTCTTTCCCCTTTGTCCATTTGATGCTTCCCTTCCACCAGTGCTCTTCAGACTGTGGTTCTGGCACACGGCGGAGAGACATCATCTGTGTGTCCAAACTGGGGACTGAGTTCAACGTGACTTCTCCTAGCAACTGTTCCCACCTGCCTAGGCCTCCTGCCCTGCAGCCCTGTCAGGGGCAGGACTGCCAGGACCGATGGTTTTCTACGCCCTGGAGTCCGGTGAGTGCCTGGCTCTCTTGCCTTGCTCAGTGTGGACTTCCAGGGAAGGGGGGCTCCTCTCATTAAAACCATCAGTGCCCCAGGACAAGGCCAGCTGCAGTTTCACATTGTCTCACTTCCTGTACATCTGAAGGACAGGTTAGCCCTCCCCATTGCAATGTCACAATGCTCCAGGGCAGTCCCGCTCACACCCTCTTTCCAGACAGGGAGGACTGGGGTTTAGGAGGAACCTGGGACACAGCAAAGCTCTGATTTAGTAGCCGGGGTCTCCCCAGTGTTCTCGCTCCTGCCAGGGTGGAGTGCAGACAAGGGAGGTCCAGTGCCTGACTGCCAACCAGACCCTCAGCATCCGATGCCCTCTTCATCTGCGGCCTTCTAGGAGACGACCCTGTAACAGCCAACTCTGCAGCCAGCGGCCTGGTAAAGAGCCCCCTCTCCCCAGCTACCAGTAGAATGGAGTTAGCTGAAGTGTGGGGTGGAAATGAGAAACAGTCAGTGGGAGTGGGCAGCCCTCCACCAGAGGGGTGGATCTTGGTGACTATTTAGTGCCCATGGGCCTCCTCTGTCCGCAGATAATCAATGCAAGGACAGCTCTCCACATTGCCCCCTGGTGGTACAGGCCCGGCTCTGCGTCTATCCCTACTACACAGCCACCTGTTGCCGCTCTTGTGCCCACGCCCTGGAGCGGTCTTCCCCAGAGTCCGCCTGAAATGGGTCCAGGAAACCCTCTCCTCATGGTATCAGTCACCCCTCAGTCAGCTTGCTCTGTACCCTCTGGCTCTCCAGCTTGTCCTAATCTCAGCAGGGATGTCTCCCAGGGTGATTGAAGGTGTAAAATGACTGGCCGTGACTATCAATACTTGTGTTTTGGTCTGTGTGGTGGTCTATGTACACATACGGTCCCACATGTGTATCTGGCCCTACATGGATGTGTGTGTCACTGCTCACAAAAAAGTTAGGCTGAGAAGGATGGGTGAAGGGAGGCCTGTTTCCATGAGACTTTTCTAGGCTAAGATGAAAGCAAGTTTGCAGCTCCTTAGTAATCTGAGCTGCTTAGCGACTGTCGTCCGCCCCTCCTGCCCCCCATCAGTCCCAACTTTGTGCCCTAAGCCTCAGTTCTCATGGTCAGACCTCACTCTTCTAAACTGCCCCTTTATCCTCAGACCCCTTCTCCCTTACCTAGTTTCTCTATCCTTACCTCTCAGGTTAATTAGCTAGGATGGTGCAGGTCAGCCATTGCCAACCCTGCCTTACCCCGGGAAGCATGACTACCTCCCCAGAACAGGGACCAGCTGGTCAGATAATGAAAAGAGAAAGGTTAGAATAAGGCATCCTAGCCCCTTCACCTGCTCTCCACCTCCTGAAATGGTTCCTACCCCAGAACTAATTTATTTTTTATTAAATATGATTATGACAAATGAGAAACAGGCTCTTTATTGTCCTCATGGGAACCCAGCTATATGGGCCACCTACTTAAGCAGTGTGTGGTCAGAATGAAGGGTGGGAAGGGAACAGCACTCGGAGCCCAGGTGGTGTCTTGGCGGGGTAAGGCTAATGTGTGAGCCCCAGTCACCTGAGATCAGGGGCCTAGGTCAAAAGGACAGGATCCTGGTCAGCCACAGACCCTGCAGGTTGGTCACTGACCACTAGAGGTCACCACTTCTCCCAGTTTAGGTGTGGAGCTGGGAGCTTGGGTCCAGAGCTGAGGAAAAAAACCTGCCTGGTCTAGGGTGGGTTTCTTGGTAGGCTGGGTCTTTTGGTAGTCGCTTGGAATATACTAGCACTTCTTTCCATTTGGGGCTGAGCTGAAATGGCAGCTGGCTTTTCAAGGGTCTTTTTTTTTCTGTTTTCTTTCTTTGGCCCCACCTTTCTGCTTCCCTCATCCTCTCTGCTATTACCCATTTCCCTATTAAACTGTTGGTTTACTACTTTTCATAGGGTGGGGAGGAGGGAGGAAGTGATTTCCACCCCCTCCCCCTTCCCTCAGCAGAAACGGCTGGAGGAGGTGGAGCCTGGTCTGGCTCTAGGCAGAACTGGATGTCCTGCCAAAGACATTCTTCTGAAATGTCTCACCCTAGTCTTCTCCCTTCTGCTTCCCCCGCCCATTTCATCTCTCAAGGTAAATAGCTTGCTGGAGGTGGAGTGAGAGCAGACAGCCTTTTCCGAAACACACACTCTCTCCCTGACCCCAACCAATCTAAGAGCTGAGTCCAGGTCTCCAATCCTGGAAGCCAGGCTTCCCAGGAGTCGCTGTGCTTAGGAATGGGTAACTGCTACCAAATCAGACTGCTCTGCCCATTGGAAGCATCCCTCCCTGCCTACACACCCCTCTGCAGCTCTACAAGTCTGGCCAAGGAATACCATTAATAAAGGCCTGCAGAAACAATTGAGCTCAGTGACTACTATTTTCTGGGCACACCCAGACCCTGTGAAGGACAAGGACTTGTCTACTTTAGCTGCTCCTCATCATACTGTTGCCTTGGGACTTGGGCTCTCCCTGGGCTGGAAATGACTCAGAAGTAAGACTTTGGACTATATCTTGAGAGTGGGTGAGGAAGGAGGCAAAGGGCAATGGAGGAAAAGGGAAATGGAACTGACTTTAGCCCAGGGCGAGGAATGAGTGAGGAAAGGGGGTCTGAGGAAAACCCAGTCTAGATGGTTCTGCTCAGCCTAAACAGGAACACTAGTCATGTTCCTGTCTCTGTTGAACCTGTAAGGAGATCAAAGATGTGAGGAACCCAGGAAGTGAGACATGAGCCAGCCCTGCAGATACTGAGGGAGGCGGTATGCTTAGATGAGGGAGGAGTGGTGGTGAGTAGCTGGGGCCTCCCAGCGATTCCTGGAAGCTGTGGGCTGGGCCATGGGCGATGGCTCCAACTCAGCTGACTTCCCTGAAGTTCCTCTCCCTCCTAGGGCCTCTCAAGGCTGTTGCTGGGCAGGTTTAGAGTTTGGCCTGAGTGTGAGAACCAATCACAGGTGGGTAAGGCAGCCACAGTCTATCTTAAGGCTCCCCTACCAGCTTGAGCACCTCCTCTCAGCAGCTTCCTCATGGCCTCCAGTCCCTGACTTCTCAGGAGTAGGCTTTCATCTGGGATTGCCCCCTTCCCCCTCTCATTTCAAAACTAGGATTCTGTGAGGTTCCTAAGGAATATATATACATATATATATATATATATATATATATATATATATATATATGTATATATATAAATTTTTTTTTTTTTTTTTTTTACGGGGACAGAGAAAGAGAGAGGATAGGCAGGGACAGACAGACAGGAACAGAGATGAGAAGTATCAATCATTAGTTTTTCGTTGTGACACCTTAGTTGTTCATTGATGCTTTCTCATGTGCCTTGACTGCGGGCCTTCAACAGATGGAGTAACCCCTTGCTCGAGCCAGCGACCTTGGGTCCAAACTAGTGAGCTTTTGCTCAAACCAGACGAGCCCGCGCTCGAGCTGGCGACCTCGGGGTCTCGAACCTGGGTCCTCTGCATCCCAGTCCGACGCTCTACCCACTGCGCCACCGCCTGGTCAGACCTAAGGAGTCTTTCCTCTGGTCAGAGATAAGTATGGATCAGTGTAGAAGGTTTTAGTAAGGGGAATCTGACCCCATAGAGGGGAGTAGTGTGGGCAGACACCATGGTGTTGACCTCTGAAGCCCTTTGGAAGGACTTGGGAGAGAGGAAGCTACAACCCAAAGCTAGGGAGGTGTGGTGGAGGAGCCAGAGGTCTGGTGCTCTGGGGGGAATTTAGGAAAGGACTCAGAGGAAGTACACCCCTGAGAACTGAGGTGGGGGTGGGGTGGTGATAGGAACAACATTGATATGCACAGTAGAGATGAAGCATGTAGAAGGCTAGCAAAGTGCTGAGGGCTCCTCCTTTCTGAGTATCTGCAAGGGGGCTGTGGTTCTGTGTTCAGCTAGGTCAGAATTATCCTCCCCTCCCCCTCCCAGCTTCCCCAGGGTGACTACCCACTCCATTTAAGCTGTGGCTTTCAGAGTAAATTTAGCTCCTAGACTTCCCCAACCCTGGGGCCTTTCTGCAAGCAGGTGCTCACAGCTGCATGGTTGGGTTTGTAGAGACCATTTTTTATCACCGTCACCTCCATAGTCCAGATTCAACCCCTCTGATAACCAGGAGTGAAGAAGAGCCCAGGAACTCAGTTGTTGGCCCAGGAATGAGTGTCTGTGCCGTAAGGCACCTCTTTCAGGAGCTCGTTGGAGAACTGTGGTTGAAGAATCTAGTAGACCTTGAGGGTTGTGTGAGGGCAAAGGGATCGAGAATGAAAGACCAAGTGAAGCACTCCAGATTCTCTCCATTTTAACTTAACAGCCCCCACTGGAATAAAACAATCAGGGAGATTTCTCCTCTCCTTGAACCGTGGAGAATCATGCTAGACTAGATTGAGATTGTAGTTTGGGCTGTGTGGATGGGAGCAGGGGTTCCCACCCTCTCTCCAATAAACATGCCTCAATTCCACCATCTCCAGTGCTGGGGGTCTGTCGGTACGGACTAGAGCAGAGGGGGCTTATTTGTCACAAGCAAATGATAAAGAGGTATCAGCTTTAAAGGGTGGGAGGCACCTTTTACAGGAAGTAGAAAGCCTCAGGAAAGTACCTAAGTTTGTCAACAAGATTGGTATTTGTGTTAACCTCAAACTAGACAGCACACATCATATATCTGATTTTGAGCTGATAGACCCAGGAGACCGGGTAAAACTCTAGAGTAGGTGTTTCAGGGCTGAGGTCTG
Organism: Saccopteryx bilineata; assembly: GCF_036850765.1. Lineage (NCBI taxonomy): Eukaryota > Metazoa > Chordata > Mammalia > Chiroptera > Emballonuridae > Saccopteryx > Saccopteryx bilineata. The sequence continues at coordinate 160,756,680 of NC_089492.1, read as the reverse complement.
AAGTTAGAGAGAGAAATGTACAAGACTAGTCCAAACAAGGTATGCATGAGCCATGGCCATCAGATTTTAGGGAACCAATCAGCCACATCAGCTGAAGAGGAAGTGCAGCAATGACTAGGAACAAGACAAACAGGGCATTTTCTCAGGGAGTACCAGTGAACTATGAGTGGCCTGGGAAAGAACCTCAAATTACAGAAAGGATGGGTTCCATTTCAGGAAGGTCCCGGGTTGGGGTTAGAATGCATGTGTTGGACTTTCTGAGCCTTACATGAATCTCTTGACAACACAACTCCACAGAACTCTGAGAAGAAAAAGAACTAGTTAAAGAGTGTGGTGTTACTTATAAAAAGGAGCAAACTGTCCCTGGGACCCCTAGGCTAAACAGCAAGGGGCCAAAGCCCTGCCCTTGATGGGGGGGGAGGGGGCAGAGTTTATCTGCCCCTGAAACCAGAACACCCTTTCTTTCTTTCATTCCACCCCCATTGATTCTTGGTTGCCTGCCTGTATTTTATCACATTGTAAGGCTCCTTTTTAGCTCTAGTAGAGAACTGGGCAGCCTTTCTCTCTAAAGGACCAGTAAGTAAATATTTTTGGCTTTGCAGGCCACAAAATTTGTGCTGCCAACTCCTCACCTCTCCTGTTGCAGCACAAAAACAGCCATGAATTAAAAAACAAAAAAGAACCCCAGTCGCAGACAAAATGTAAACAAACAGGTGTGGTAGCTGAGTTCCAATCAATACTTTAATTTTTATTTATTTATTTATTTGGTGACAGAGACAGAGAGAGGGGCAGAGAGGGACAGACAGGAAGGGAGAGAGATGAGAAACATCAATTCTTTACTGCAGCACCTTAGTTGTTCATTGATTGCTTTCTCATATGTGCCTTGACTGGGGGGCTACAGCAGACCGAGTGACCCCTTGCTCAAGCCAGCGACCTTGTGCTCAAGCTGGTGAGCCTTGCTCAAACCAGGTGAGCCCGCGCTCAAGCCGGTGACCTTGGGGTCTCGAACCTGGATCCTCCACATCCCAGTACAATGCTCTATCCACTGCGCCACTGCCTGGTCAGGCCCAATCAATATTTTTACAATGAAATTTTAGTTTCACATAATTTTAACCTGTCTCAAAATATTGATTTTTCAGCTATTTAAATATGCAAAACCTTTCTTAGCTTTCAGGCTGGACAAAGATGAATGATAGGGCCAATTTGGCAGGCAGGTACTATACTGACCTCTGGGGTTTTTTCCATCTGGCTGAACTGCTCTCTCCAGCCACAGAAAGTCTTGTTTGTGTCCTCTCTGGGTTCCAAAATCACTGAGTAAACCCTTAAGGAATATTTCCTGAAATTTCTTACGTTTGTGTAGTGCTTTAAGGTAAAATGTATATATTATCTTTAAATCTTTGTAATAATAAAACTAGCCTGACCTGTGGTGGCCTTGACCTGAAATGCTGATGTTGGGGTTTGAAGTTCCAGGCTTGCCTGGTCAAGGCACACAAAAGAAGCAAGTTGATGCTTCCTGCAACCCCCTTCCCCTTTCTCTAAAATCAATCAATACATTTTTTTTTAAAAAAAAAAAAAAGAAGAAAGACTGTTAAATCCACTTTACAAGGGAGAAAATTAAGGCCTGAGACCTAGTCTAGTCTTTTTACTTTTTAAATTGGGAAAACTTTCCCTGTACTCTTTAGCTCTTCTGGCTGGGTGAATGATTCAAATGACATACAGCAGATTAACAGGAGAAAATCAAATTGAATAACATGCAAGGTGAATTCACATAAGCATAAATATTCCAAAGACACTGAGCAAAATGAGGTATGTCATTCTGGACTAAGGAGAGGGAGATTGGAGGGGGGAACCAATTGTTACCACCCCATAATATGCCTTTTGGGATATTGACTTTAAGCTGGTTTTTAAGAAACAAAAGACTTGAGAAAAACCTTTGACCTTTCAATATCTGTAATTTTGGACATTTTCTCTTGTTAATCTGTTAACTGGATTATTAACCTAGCCAGAATAATTTAGAAGGATGGAAGGAAAATTATTTTTCGCTCCCCTATATAGGCAATTCACAGGTAGATGATAAAAGAGCAAACATTTGGTAAACAAATCCTTGCCAGGCCGCCCAGAAGCAATGGGACACAGGGGAAACCTAGCACACAGATTTTTGCTGGGACCTTCCCAGTCTGCCACACTTAATTCATAATTCATCTGGAATAAAGTGATTTATGCTAAGGTTCCCTTCCTGAAGGATTTTCTATCTTAATCTCTTTAGGCAAGTAAGGGAGAGGTAAAAAACTCTTCCTGAGTTTGTTAGGCTTTGTTTACAGCTCAAAATAATCTGCATCCAGGGTAGCACATTCTGGGGAGACTTGCTTCAGAACCCCCCAAATTCTACCTAATTCCTTTATTCTGTTTTCACTTAGATATAGCATCCTTTATCAAAACATTTAGTAATTTGAGCCACAGTAGTCCAGAACCTGAGTGGTTTTAAGTGTTTTTGTTGTTTTCAAGTATCTTTCATGACTTTTCAGAATCTTAGAAAAATTCTATCTAAATTATTTTTCTTTTAAATTTTTTTATTTTAGAGAGACCGAAAGGAGAGAGAAGAAAACATCAATTTGTTGTTCTACTTGGTATACATTTATTGCATGATTCTTTTTTTTTTTTTTTTACAGAGACAGAAAGAGAGTCAGAGAGAGGGATAGACAGGGACAGAGAGATGAGAAGCATCAATCATTAGTTTTTCCTTGCACAAAGCTTAGTTGTTCATTGATTGCTTCTCATATGTGCCTCGACCGCGGGCCTTCAGCAGACCGAGTAACCCCTTGCTCGAGCCACCAACCTTGGGTCCAAGCTGGTGAGCTTTTGCTCAAACCAGATGAGCCTGCGCTCAAGCTGGTGACCTCGGGGTCTCGAACCTCGGTCCTCGGAATCCCAGTCCCATACTCTATCCACTGCGCCAATGCCTGGTTGGCAAACCTTGAGTGTGGCTCTTCCACAAAATACCACGTGTGGGTGCTTCCTCGATGAGGAATATACCTCCTTATAGTTTAAGTTTTAAAAATTTGGCTCTCAAAAGAAATTTCAATCGTTGCACTGTTGATACTTGGCTCTGTTGACTAATGAGTTTACCAACCACTGGTAGGAGGACAATGCTTTAACCAATTGAGCTACCCAACTGGGCTAAATTTTATTTTTTCAACCCAAGGTTGCAAAGAACTGAAAATCCTTTCAAATGTATTCAGTATTTGGGTCCCAAGAAATAACTAAAACAAATACACTTGGTCTTGATAAAGATCCACTGTCATGCAAACACACACAGGGTTATGTACTACTAATTGAGTCACAGTGTTTCTTCCCCTCTGACACACTTTATCACTCAGTGTTGTTCTAATATTTTCAGTACTTAAAAGCATTTTTTTTTTGTATTTTTCTGAGGTTGGAAACGGGGAGGCAGTCAGACTCCCTCATGTGCCCAACCGGGATCCACCCGGCATGCCCACCAGGGGGCAATGCTCTGCCCATCCAGGGCGTCGCTCTGTTGCAACCAGAGTCATTCAAACGCCTGAGGCAGAGGCCACAGAGCCATCTTCAGCGCCCCGGCCAACTTTGCTCCAGTGGAGCCTTGGCTGTGGGAGGGGAAGAGAGAGACAGAGAGGAAGGAGAGGGGGAGGGGTGGAGAAGCAGATGGTTGCTTCTCCCGTGTGCCCTGGCCGGGAATTGAACCCGGGACTCTTGCATGCCAGGCCGACGCTCTGATACTGAGCCAACCAGCCAGGGCAAAAGCACTTCTTTTAAAAATAACTTCTATCAGGGTTTGCTTCCAAATCCTTCTATTCGAAGTATTTCTTTCATTCACTAGCATTGATAATATCCCTGGTTCACAGGGAAAAGGAAGACTCAAATGTCCCTCTCGGATCTCACCTGACTACCAAACTTGGAAATAAGGGGAAGGGGCAAGGAAGCAGGTAACCAACCCACCACTCTTCCCCACCAATACCAAGCTCCAAAAACAAGACCATATTTCAAAACACAAAAACGCAGAAAAACCTCATTTCATTTCAACACGAAGTTGTTTCCCTCTTTCTGTTTCTCTACTTGCCTCATGAGGGATTTCTGAGAAATGAAAAATGTTACCTCCCACAGCCTCAGTCAAGTATTTTTTTTAAATGATGAAAAGGAAATGGTTGGTGGAAAGAAGCTGCTTAAGCATATATTATTAATCTAAAACTTAAAAGTAAGAGAAATGCCCTCCCCATCAGTGGATGTGGGTCCCACCTTCTCTTAGATCTGGGCTTTCAGGGTCTTAAGGAAATAAACAACCTATCCTCCCAGGAAATTTTAGTAACAAGCAGTGAAACCTAACAGCTGCTGCTTGCAGGAGCCCAGCTGTCTCTCCTTCCCCCACCTCACCCCTTTACCAGTGAGGACAAGGAGAGGGGTAGGAACTGCTGGCCAACCTTAGTAATGGAGGTGTGAGCTGAGCATGGAATGCATGAGATCTGAGCATGCAGACTGAGGAATAAAATGTATAAGCAAGTTCTGCTTCCTAAGGAAAATCCCTATCTCCCCCCAAAATCTGGACACCTGACAGTTGTAGCAGTCTGGTAAGAGACTATGAAATGTGTAGGAAAATTTTGGAAATCAGCTCCTTTAAAAATTTTACTTTTTTTAGGGTCACAGAGTTGAGGCATTTCTAAGTGGCACATCTAAGACAGGATGATACCCAACAGTTAAAACCTTTTTTTCCGTGTCCTTGGCTCTTTCCCAGCACACCTTGTCCCAGGCTAACTTGAATAAACGTACACATGTGACCACATGAGGGCAGGATGAAAACCAAGTGGGGGTGGTGAAATTCTGAATGGAATGCAGCCCCAGCTAGTTAGGGACCCGGCTGAGACCTCTGGCACTGGCTGTGGATTTATACTGGCAGAGAAGCCAAAACAATGAGCTCATGGGCAAGAATGCAGCCTGTGGGGAAGTCTGGGCAGTTAGAGCAAACTGGTTTTTGAACCAGGATGGGAATAGCTGTGAGAGAGACTCCCACGGGAACAAGATTAGGGAGTATAGAGTCACCATTCAGTATCTGGGGGGGTCTGGTTAAATAACTGTGTGTGTGTGTGGGGGGGGCTGTTCCTTATTAAAATACTGTTCTGCAGAGCATAGCACTCTCAGTCCTATAGTAAAAAACTTGGTTCCTTTCTATGGTTCTATCATCAAAAACCTGGGTGAGAGATGACCCCTACCTGGGGAGATGTGAGTGAGCGATCATAGGCGATGCTCTTAAGACAACTCTATTCAAAGCAGGTACGCCAGTGCCAACTCCTGCACTCATGATCCAGTGATGGCTGTGATTCTGAAATTGTGTCCGGGGCCACCATTTTAACATGATAGAGAAAACAATGAAGTCTATAGTTACTTCTCAAATAAACATAATGCACCCAAGCTGTGTAATTTACAACAAATTCAGACCTCTAAAACCAAAAAGACATCTTTTTTCTTCTACCAGTGTTTTCCAGTATTTTTAAATATAAGGCCCCAAATGGAAGACACTGAAGAGATTATATTAATAAATATATATTCACTTGGTCATGCATGGTGAAGGGGAAGGGAGGCAGAGAGGAAAGATAATAGAAGAAAATTATCTATAAATCTCCCTTCCCCCTTTGGCCACAGAGGTTCTTTTCCAACTCCATGTTTTTGCACATTTTCTATTCGTTCTTTAAGGCACAACCTTAAATGTTTCTTCTGAAGCTTTCTTAACCACCGTCTGCTTCCAAAAGTTGTCATCCCATCTTATTCTTTTTTTTTTTGTATTTCTTTTTTCTGAAGCTGGAAACGGGGAGGCAGTCAGACTCCCGCATGCGCCCGACCGGGATCCACCCGGCACGCCCACCAGGGGGCGATGCTCTGCCCATACTGGGTGTAGCTCTGTCGCGACCAGAGCCACTCTAGCGCCTGGGGCAGAGGCCAAGGAGCCATCCCCAGCGCCCGGGCCATCTTTTGCTCCAATGGAGCCTCGGCTATGGGAGGGGAAGAGAGAGGCAGAGAGGAAGGAGAGGGGGCAGGGTGGAGAAGCAGATGGGCGCCTCTCCTGTATGCCCTGGCCGGGAATTGAACCCGGGTCTTCCGCACGCCAGGCCAACGCTCTACCACTGAGCCAACCGGCCAGGGCCCCATCTTATTCTTATAATACCTATACTACAGCATTTTGTGCACTGTACTCTTTAATTATTTTTGTCCATGGCTATCCTACTAGATTATGTTTTAATATTCTGCCAGTTGCTTTCTCATTCTATGAATTCATTATGCACAAATTCTTCAGGATGTATCTCCTAAGAACAGGACATTTTCTTACATAACCCCAATATAGTATACTCCAAAAACTTAACACTTATACAGTACTAACACATTGCCCATATTATAATTTCCACAACTGCCTCAATGTCCTTTATAGCTTTTTTCTCATTCAGGGTCCAGAGATCACCCTGCACTGTTGTCATGTTTCTTTTGATTGTCCCCTAGTCTGTTTTGACTTTTTTTTTTTTTTTTAATGTTTATTGTATTGATTTGAGAGAGGTAGAGACTGGAACATTGATCTGCTCCTGTATGTGCCCTGACCGGGGATCAAACCAGCAACCTCTATACTTTGCGATGATGCTCTAACCCACTGAGCTATCCAGTCAGGGCTGTTTCTTTTTTTTAGATTTTTAAAATTGATTTTAGAGGAGAGAGAGAAAGGTGTGTGTGTGGGGGGGGCTTCTCAGAAAGCATCACCTTCTAGTTGCTTCTGTAAGTTCCTTGACTAAGCAAGCTTAGGGGTCCAATCTGGTGACCTCAGAATTCCAGGTCGATGCTTTAACCACTGAGCCACCACAGGTCAGGCATTGAGTCTCTTTTTATTTATTTGAGAGAGAGAGAGAGAGATAGGGACAGATGGATGGAGATGAGAAGCATCAATCATTAGTTTTTCATTGTGACACCTTAATTGTTCATTGATTGCTTTCTCATATGTGCCTTGACCACGGGCCTTCAGCAGACCAAGTGACCCCTTGCTCTAGCCAGTGACCTTGGGTCCAAGCTGGTGAGCTTTTTTTTCTTTTTTTAAAATTTATTTATTTATTTATTCATTTTTTAGAAAGGAGAGAGAGAGGGGGAGAGAGAAAGAGAGAAGAGGAGGAGGAGCAGGAAGCATCAACTCCCAAATGTGCCTTGACCAGGCAAGCCTAGGGTTTTGAACCGGCAACCTCAGCATTTCCAGGTCGACGCTTTATCCACTGCACCACCACAGGTCAGGCCCAAGCTGGTGAGCTTTTACTCAAACCAGATGAGCCCGCCCTCAAGCTGGCGACCTCAGGGTCTCGAACCTTGGCCCTCTGCATCCCAGTCCGACGCTCTATCCACTGCACCACCGCCTGGTCAGGCTTGACGGAGTCTCTTGAGGGGAAGAATTATTCCCTTTATAATTCCTGCATCCAACAGTGTATACATGGTACATGGTACCTAGTAAGCAGTTCCCTGCCAAGTAATGGATTGAGTCAACATCTGGCTGCCTAGAGCTCATTAAATGTCCCAGCTTATTGCAAAGTTGAAGAATTACTAAAGTAATCCTTGAACAGAAGATGAGGAGAAAAGGCAAAGTAAGAATACAAAAACCAGTGGCAGAAACACGCTATGGAAATGGTTATTGGAAACGGGTAATATCCAGAGTAGTATTCTCAGCCCTAATACACTTCCTTCCTAATATTCAAAAAATCACTCTTCTGTGCAGGTAAGGCCTGAATTGTAACAGAAACCAGGTATAGTGTGGGAACAAAGCTTGCTACTTTTTTTTGTTTTAAACTTCACAAGAACCGAATTCTCAGAAAGGTCTGTTACATCTGCTTGGAGGCAGATCTCAACCCTCAGTTTTCCCACATGCTTCACATAACTAACACTGTAACTTTGAATCAAAAGGACAGGTTTTCAAATCTTGAAATCCAAAAGCCTTTGAACAGTACAGAAGGGTTCAAGAAGTACCCCAGGAATTAATGGCCCATGCTCTGGGAGTCTGGTGGGAGCCATGCAGCACACCAGCTGTACAAGTTAGTCCACATTAATTTTTGTAAAATTCTCCAGCTGTCACAATTTCTTTTAAAGGTTTTTTGAAACTGTGAGGGCAAGAGCTGATGGCCTGACCTGTGGTGGTGCAGTAGATAAAGTGTTGACCTGAAATGCTGAGGTTACTGGTTCAAAACCCTGGGCTTGCCTGGTCAAGGCACATATGGGAGTTGATGCTTCCTGCTTCTCCTCCCCTTCTCTCTCTCTCTCTCTCCTCTCTCTAGAATGAATAAATTAAAAAAAAAGAGCTGACTCTAAAGTTGCAAAACAGGAACTGAGTCTGGTTGTGTCAAATGAAGGGAAGTATTGATTTGACTCGTTACCTGGTTACCCAAGTTTTTGAGGTGTGCCACTAAATATTACCACAGAAACAACTTCACATCAGAATTTATCAGTGGGAGCAATAGTATCACTTAGAACTTGGGCCAAGGTTTGGGGCCTTGTGTCCTGTTACCCTCCCTTCAACTCTGCTTGGGTATATACACTTGTACAAAACCCCTTTCTTTGTAATAAAATGTTGCTGTCTGGTAGTTATGGGGCAAAGCACAGAACCTTATTTGCAGATTAGCTTTTGGTGCTCAGGGCTTGAAACAAATATGCAAATCTTGCATTTGCATGTTCCATGGTGATTCTAAGGTAGCAGAAAATACAGGGTATGTTTCTGAAATTGCCTTTATTCTCACCACCTTTTTGGCAAAGGAAAGGGGAAAAGTACTGAAACATTAGTACCAAGGACCTTATTGAACCTTTAACTTCAGGTGTTAATTCTAGCTCTTTCAACTCAAAAAGCTGATGGGGAAGATTGAATCCTCTGAAGTCAAAATTATATCAACACTTGATAACTAAAAGAAAAATCAGGACAGATTTTGGTTTCTGCATTAAAATGTACAGGAACGCCTGACCAGGCAGTGGCGCAGTGGAAAGAGCGTTGGACTGGGATGTGGAGGACACAGGTTCAAGACCCCGAGGTTGCCAGCTTGAGCTCAGACTCATCTGGTCTGAGCAAGGCTCACCGGCTTGGACTCAAGGTCTCTGGCTCGAGCAAGGGGTTCCTCACTATGCTGTAGCCCCTGGGTCAAGGCACATATGAGAAAGCAATCAATAAACAACTAAGAAGCCACAACGATGTTTCTCATCTCCCTCCCTGTCTGTCCCTCTCTGACTCTGCCACAAAAAAAAAAAAAAAAAAAAAAAAAAAGGTACAGTTACTACTCTAAAGTATAGCAGTAAGACATTTAATTAAAAACTCAACAACTCAGCCCTGGCCGGTTGGCTCAGTGGTAGAGCATAGGCCTGGCGTGCAGGGGTCCCAGGTTCGAATCCCGGCCAGGGCACACAGGAGAAGCGCCCATCTGCTTCTCCACCCCTCCCCCTCTCCTTCCTCTCTGTCTCTCTCTTCCCCTCCGGCAGCCGAGGCTCCATTGGAGCAAGGATGGCCCGGACGCTGGGGATGGCTCCTTGGCCTCTGCCCCAGGCGCTAGAGTGGCTCTGGTCACAAAAGAGCAACGCCCCTGCTAGGCAGAACATCGCCCCCCTGGTGGCCGTGCCGGGTGGATCCCGGTCGGGCACATGCGGGAGTCTGTCTGACTGTCTCTCCCCATTTCCAGCTTCAGAAAAATACAAAAAAAACACAAAAACAAAAAAAACCCTCAGCAACTCTACTTTAAATGACGTTCTTCTGAAGGAAACTATCCTTTGCTCTAAGGCAAATCAACTTTATGGAGCTGCTTTTACTTGTAAATTAACCTATACTTATTTGCTCAGCTGACTTCCCTAAAAGGCTTGCCTAAGACAGAGGAGGGAAGACAGGCAACAATTAGAAAACACCCATACCACACCTTGTATTTGAATAAAAGATTTATTATTTTCTTCTCAGGAAAAACAGAAAGTTAGGGAAACACACTACATTTTACAACCCACATTAATCCGTAGTTGGTCCTAACCCTAACTGGTACAACTGTCAACAGTATTAGCTGTTTAACCAGAACCAAGGTGTTCACCCCCGACAGAATGGATAGAATGTTACACGGACACTAGAGGACTGAAGATTTTTCCCTGAGAGAAGCCTAAGACAGAAGTTGCTGAGATAGCCATCTTCCCCAAGTCCCTCCTTTTCTATTTAGGAGAATTTCCCTGATGCAGCTAGTCAGCACTTAGAACAAGTGCCTCCTCTCCCTATAAAACCACCCACCCACCCTTTCCAAAAACACCTGGGATCCCTAAGCCCTCAAAGCCCCTGACCCAAAATATTAACTAAGATCCTATCACTTCACAGCAGTCACATCTAGTATATTGGGAAGCGGGGGCCCAAAACACCACCAACTTATATCTATGCATTTATTTCCACAACTGGATATGGGGAGACAGGCCTTTAAGTCACCTTAACCAAATCTTATGATTAAAAACTATATAAAGTGCTTTTAGATCCTTAGAGATAAACATGATATAAATAAGTGGTTTATGATCAAAGAACGATAAATACATAAGGTAAAAATAGCTCTAGCTATATGACCTTAAGGCTCGGAGGTGGGTAGGCAGGGCATTCTTCCCTATTAGATTCTTAGTCATTTAATTCATGACTATTTTTCTCTGGAGTCCACAGACTAAAGGTCATGTTCTGAGGCTGAAGCTTTCAAATGACCCTTGTTCCAAAACAGCTTTCTTCAGTTTAACCAGTAGCCTTTATAGCATTTTGTACCTAGCTCTATCATTTTTAAGTGACCATATTCAAATACAAAGGAACCTAGAGAGTCATGTAAGATCTTCTTCCCTCCTCTGAATATTCTTTTTTAACTTTTTTTTTAATTTTAATTTTTATTTATTTTTTAATTCATTTTAGAGAAGAGAGAGAAAGGGAGAGAGAGACAGAGAGGGAGAGGAGAGAGAGAGAGAGAGAGAAGGTGGGGAGGAGCTGGAAGCATCAACTCCCATATGTGCCTTGACCAGGCAAGCCCAGGGTTTCGAACCGGCGACCTCAGCATTTCCAGGTCGACGCTTTATCCACTGCGCCACCACAGGTCAGGCCTCCTCTGAATATTCTTAAGGGGACTTTTGCAACTTTCCCCCCAAAAGGTAGGGAAGGCATCAAAAAAAAAGGTACCAGTGCAAGGAAAAGGGACTCCTCCCATCTCATGACTATGACTGTTACTGTCATAGAACCCATTGTGCTACCAAGGATAAAATTCATTAAAGGTGAAGGTCTGTGGAATCCTACAGGGTGGGGTGGTTACTTAGGTTTCTAGGGCCCAACACTAAAACGGGCTAGAGTTCAGGGATGGCAAAGTAAAGATGTAGGAATTGATCTAAATATCTGTAGAGAAAGCAGATCAAGCAGCATATATTTCAAAGGAAAAATAGGAAACAAATGGTAAGTTCAATAGACGTCTGAAATCAAAGAAATGCCAATGCAAAAATTTAAAACAAGTTTGGGAATCATTAATAGAAACAATTAAGTATTTCTTTTATTAACATACTAGGCTTAGACCTGCCTTTCACAAGCTAGCCTAAAATAGCACCATGGTTAGACTCTATAGCCTGCTTTTCCAAGCCATCATTTTACAACTTTTTAAGCAAACGAGATTAAATGTCTCTCACCCACCCGATGTGATCTTTTTATATACATACTTCTAGTAAGTCCCATTTGGAACAGCTGAAAATCTTTTTAAAAGCTTTACAGATGAGCTTGGAAACAGAAATTTCACCAGTTAAGTTAGGTCTAACTGAAGGAACTCAAGGTGTTGCACGATCAGAGCTCATTATTTATCAATCATTGGCCTGCCCCCCCCCCCAACTCTTACAAGGACACCTTGACTCAGTTTTTGAAAATCTACATATATTGAAGTGAAAGGATTTTCATTTGTCAATTTCTCAATGCAGGTTAAAATGTTTTTAAAAAGTCCTATAAAGAATACTTACCAAAATCAGATAGAATTAAAGCTTTTATAGTTATGAATCAGAATTGTTCCACTACAACCAGGATGCACACAATTACATCAACTGGTTCTGTAATACAATCTAGAATTGACCAGGACAAAGTTTAGAATAGAAAAGCTGTAAGAAATAGGCTTCTAACTACAGAAGTTGTAAATTTCAAGAATATGAAAAAACTAATGAAATTCGAGACTCCTCCCTTTCCATTTCAAATAGACTTTCTGTAAAAATATATACAATTTTTACAGACAAATACATTTACAAGTTGTTTTTATCTTAAAAAACTGAGGACATTCCATACTTGTAACTGTAATTACTAAGCCTTAAGTCAAGTATTCTTGGCCATTACAAGGCTTATAAACTAAATCCCTCAAACCAAGCCAAAGCAGAACAGGCATAAAAGTCCTGAGCACTTGGACTTCCTATTCAAGAAGCATACTTGGGAAAGCTAATTATTCAGAAGAAAAGGCTTCCCTTCACACTCTGTTATACAATACTGAGGCTTCTTCGTCATAGTTCTATTGTAGCTTAAATCCACTTTACACAGTTCACTGGCATTGTTAGTGCTTCTTAACACTACAGGAAGTTAATAAATTCAGTGGGCACTGTTTAATGAACTCTGTATGACTGGCCTGGCTACTGGCCACTCTCCTGTTCTAGACAACGATATCACATCTCTCCATCCTCCCATCTTCACTAAATCTAAAAGTCCCTCTTCATGGCCTCCCAAAGTTTGCCTCTTGCTGAAACCAAATTTTGCTTCACATTCAGACAGTGACTCTTCAAGGGGGACTACTTTTCCCATGTTATTTATTTCTGTTAGCCACAATCCTCTTGCCACTTGCTTTTTCTACGTTGCTTGGGAGGTTACAGGCTGGACAGCTTGAAGTCCACTGATTTCACAGCAGATGGATGTGGATTTGGTGCCTGGAGTTGGTTAAGAGTCAGTTATTTCACTTAAAAGGCTATCTTATTAGGTATGCCAAACCAGCTCCTACTCCAGCAACACCCGCAAAAGCCAGCAGCACATTTCTGATGCCGCCTTCTAGGTCCTCTACATGGAAGAACTCCACAAACCCATCCTAGAAAACAAAACAGAAAAGCACATTTTCAAGTAGAGGATTCCCACTGACTTACAAAGAAAGGATAAACCGAAATACCTAAGCCCCGCCTCCATGCAACGATGAACCAATTATTTACCCCCGCTGCAAAAAAGACATATTGTACTCCCTTAGAATAGGGGGTGGGAGATCTGCGCTGAAGAATGTATATTTAACTACTATTCCCAGGTAATTCTTACTGCTTCATAATTTGAATCCACTGGTGTGAAGAGTATCCAGCTAAATAAATTACAATTAAGTACCAAAAGCAAAAAACTCAACCAGTAAAATAGCCTACAGAAAACCAGGACTTTGATGCAATAAATCAAGACAATCATAACACTACCTCTATGGACTCACTACTTACATCAACATCAAGCAACCAGAGGTCCGTAAGTAAGAGCTTGAAAACTGAATTGTGCATCGTAAAAACCTTCAGGTATCCCCACTTCCTCTACAAAATCCTCCATTTCATTTCCACTCAAGCCCCTCTTCGACCTTAAAACAAACTTACCCAGCCTCTTTGTTTGACTAGCCAGTCTCGTTTTGTCCTTACGAGAACATCTGTGATGCTTTCTGCTAAGGGTTCAATGCAGCTTTCTTGGTTTATATTCTTCAAGTGTTTGGCCACAAAGGCACCAAAAGAAATAAGGGTCACAATCCTGCCCCAGTTTGTTACGCCGTCACTAAAAACATGAACCATCACTCGGGACAAAGATTTGACGTCATCTTCGTTTTTGATATCCAGTTTCCGAAGCATACCTGAGAGGAAGAAAAGCATGCAGGTTCTCACGACCTCCTTTGTCTAAGCCGGGAGCGACCGCCTGCCCACCCACGGCGGGGGAAGTCGCTCTGTGGGCTCCATAGACTCAGGCCGACCCCACTTGAACATTGACATCCCACCCTTTCCGGCCTTTGAACAGAGCTATTTCCAAAAGAATCGAGTGACAGAAACAATGACTCATGGCCAGAACATTCTGGTTTCAGAAATAGGATCAGAGTCGTTTTAATAACCTGAATCGTTTCGGTTTCCACCAACCCTGAGCCAAGCGAGGGATGACAAAAGAGCGCGGCCTCCGTGCTCAGCCCTCACCTTGGAACGCCGTCTCGTGGTTGCGCTGCACGCCGTCCCCGACCCGCCGGAGGGTCTCTAGCGCCTTCCGGCTGGGGGCCGCGGGCTTCGCGTCCTTGGCGCCGGTCGCCTGCTCCCTAAGGTATCGAGAGATGATCTCCAGCGACTGCCGGTACAGCTCGTCGTCCTCCTCCTCCTCCGCCGGGGGCGGCGTCGAGGGCAGCGAGCCGCCCGTGCCGGGGCCGCTACTGGCCTCCCCGAGCAACTCCCGCAAGGGCAGGACCGCCGGCCGCTTCCCGAGAGGCTCCGGCTCATACCCATCCAGCTCCTCCTCGGGCGACATGATGGCGTCGGCGGCCGGGGCGTCCATCTCTTCAGGGGGAGCCGCACAGCGTGCGGCCGTGAACAGCCGCCTGACGGGGGTCGCGGTGACGTCGGGGCCCTCGGCGCCAATGGGCGAGGGCCGCGCGACCCTCCGGGCGTCCGGCGCCAGAGCGGCCGGGGAGACGGCGCCAGCGACCCCGCCAATCGCCGCGCCCGGCTCCCCTCCCCCCGCCTCCAGCCGGGCCGCGGCCTCCTTCCCCGCAGCCGGGGCCCGCTCTACCGGAGGGGAGGCGCCGGCGCCGCCAGCCCCCAGCCTGGCCCCCCCACAGTAGAGGTTCAGTCCGATGACTGCGTTTCGTTTCAGGCCAAACATCTCAAGCCTACGCCGCCGTCGCCTGGTTGAAAAAGATGGAGGCACGGACTCCTCACTTGAAGGAAACGGAAGTAAGGAGTGAAAGAGGAGCTTCCACTTCAAGGTTTTAGGACCGCTGTTAGCTGTGCGGTCAACTTAAAAAAAAAAAAAAAAAAAAAAAACAAAAAAAACCCTTCCTATAAAAGGCGAAAGGGGCGGAAGCTTCCGGAGCGTTGTGCGCCAAGTAACTGGCCGGTTGAGAGGGGTGGGGCCTGGGGCGGGGCCTTCCGGCTCGCGACCAGTTACGTAACAGCGCCTGGGGCTCGGGTCTTGCGCACTTTAGTGAACCTAGCCATACAGCTGCCGGGGCTCCCCGAGTCGTGCTTTGCTACCCACTGTCGTTATTTTGTGCAGGAGTTTTCCCCCCATACCAAAGTCTTAAACACAGAATCACTTAGATTCAGGAAAGGCCACAAGGCAGTTCTGCCTTGGATAGGGCACAACGGTCTTAGATAATATGGATAATTGAGGGCACTGTGGGACACCTGTAGTTATTTTGCGTATCAGCAGCTCTCTACTCTCATCCCAACAATGTTTGGAAATGGGGAAGCTACAAGGACTGCTTTATAGAATCATTTACATGTAAGTTGCCTAAATGAAATTGTCTGCCCTAGCTAAATTTTATTCATCTCCCTACTAACTTTTGCCCATCCCCCACCCTACACAGTATTTGGTGCTATTTACATATAGACCTTACTCTATTAGCACCACTTCTGAAACTTTGATGCCATTTTTTTTTATTGATAATAAGGCACATTTGACTCTAGGGGTAATACTCTTGAGGACAAGTGTACAGTTATATACCATATATGGGAGTTAACATTAATTGAAGCAATATCTTTGTTAATATGTCTGTAAAAATAACAGTTAAAATTCAAGAGCAAAGTATTTGAGGGACATAAGCAGGAAAGATGAGCAAGTTTCCTATTACCCAAAATATCAGTTTAATAAGGAGATGGGGCCCTCACACCACACAATTATGTATTTGGGCAAGACCTAGAGTAGGAGTCGGGAACCTATGGCTCACGAACAAATCTTTAATAAAAAGAATAATAACGTTAAAAATATAAAACATTTTCATGTATTACAATCCATTCATTTCCTACCGCTCATGTTCATGGTTGCGGGTGGCTGAAGTCAATCACAGCTGTCCTCCGGGACAACACCAAATTTTTTTTTTTTTTTTTTTGCATTTTTCTGAAGCTGGAAACAGGGAGAGACAGTCAGACAGACTCCCGCATGCGCCCGACCGGAATCCACCCGGCACGCCCACCAGGGGGGACGCTCTGCCCACCAGGGGGCGATGCTCTGCCCATCCAGGGCGTCGCCATGTTGTGACCAGAGCCACTCTAGCGCCTGGGGCAGAGGCCAAGGAGCCATCCCCAGCGCCCGGGCCATCCTTGCTCCAATGGAGCCTTGGCTGCGGGAGGGGAAGAGAGAGACAGAGAGGAAGGCTCGGCGGAGGGGTGGAGAAGCAAATGGGCGCTTCTCCTGTGTGCCCTGGCCGGGAATCGAACCCGGGTCCTCCGCACGCTAGGCCAACGCTCTACCGCTGAGCCAACCGGCCAGGGCAACACCAAATTTTTATTGGGTAATGTGTAACGTACATGGGTCCTTGTATGGCTCTCACGGAATTACATTTTAAAATATGTGGTGTTCATAGCTCTCTCAGCCAAAAAGGTTCCCAACCCCTGACCTAGAGACATGGTGATTTATATATAATATGTGACTGAGAGGATGGAGAGAAACACCCCGTAGTTGTGGTAAATAAGAAATGGTTTCTCTATTTAAGGAACTTGTAATCTTGCGCAAACTAACCATAATGTGAAATGGAATATATGCACTGTAGGAGGCAATAAAAAGTTAATGTTGGAGTTAAGAGACTGAAAAATTCACTTTGGACTAGAAGAGCTACAAGAAGACCTTGTGGAAGAAGTAGCTTTTCTGCTGGGCTTTCTAGAATACAGCCTTTATCAGACAGTGAAGGGGAGAGAGATTGAGGAAATACCAAATGCAAAAGCTTTTTTCCTTTTCAGAGGCTGAAAAAGGAACTGCACTGCAAATTTCACTTGAAATTCATGGCTTAAATGCTCAGCAATCCCATTGCATTTTCTTAATCAATTCACTCTTCTGTGGTCCAAGAAGACTACTGCAACACCATCTTTGTCCTTAAACCTCCAGTTTTCCCTCCACCCTTCCTCAATCTCAGCTGTTAATTTCTTTTATTGAAAAAAATTGAAGCAATAGAGAAAAACATAATTTCTCACCACCAAATCTAATAATTTACTCCTATCCCATTCTGTCTGCCTTTCCTATGGTCCTATGGTTAGAATGAACGAGCCTTCCCTGCTATTTCAGATCAACCTCTTGTGCATTGGATCCCATTTCCTTTGCCTATGCAAGTACTTGCAGTTATCCTTTTCTTTTTTTTTTTTTTTTTTGCAAGAGAGACAGAGACAGACAGGAAGAGAGAGAGATGAGAAGCATCAACTCGTAGTTGCATCACTTTAGTTGTTCATTGCTTCTCATATGTGCCTTGATGGGGGTTGGGGGTGGGCTCCAGCCAAGCCAGTGACTTCTTGCTCAAGGCAGCGACCTTTGGGCTCAACCCAGTGACCATGGGATCATGATCCTATGCTTAAGCCAGCAACCTGCGCTCAAGCTAGTGAGCCTGCGCTCAAGCTAAATAAACCTGTGGTCAAGCCGGCAACCTCAGGGTTTAGAACCTGGGTCCTCAGTGTTCCAGGTTGCCATTCTATCCACTGAGCCACCACTGGTCAAGCTAAAGATTATTATTATTATTATTTTTTTTTTTTGTATTTTTCTGAAGCTGGAAACGGGGAGAGACAGTCAGACAGACCCCCGCATGCGCCCGACCGGGATCCACCCGGCAAGCCCACTAGGGGGCGACGCTCTGCCCACCAGGGGGCGATGCTCTGCCCCTCCGGGGCGTCACTCTGTTGCGACCAGAGCCACTCCAGCTCCTGGGGCAGAGGCCAAGGAGCCATCCCCAGCGCTCGGGGAAGAAAGAGAGAGGAAGGAGAGGGGGAGAGGTGGAGAAGCAGATGGGTGCTTCTCCTGTGTGCCCTGGCCGGAAATCGAACCCGGGACTTCCGCACGCCAGGCCGACGCTCTACCACTGAGCCAACCGGCCAGGGCCCTAAAGATTATTCTTGATGACATACTGAAAAGGTTGACTTCATGTTTTTGTGTCAAAATCATTAATTGAACTTCTTGCAGTTTGCCATTTTCTACACTTCTCACTGCATGCCATATTCTTTCACACTGTGCCTCCACCATTAGTATCTTCCTGCCCTACTATCACAACACTATAATTATCGTCTTGGTTTACAAGATCATAATTTCAGGCCCTAATCTCTATAAGTAACACTAGCATATAACTAGGGTTCAGTAACCTCTCAAGGTGTTGACAGACATTGCTACCTGCTTTATCCAATATTGCTTCTTCTTCCCTTCTGACAAAACCCAAACTTGGCATGGTAGTTCCATAATGATTAGGAACTCATATTCCTTCTGTTATGTTGTTCTGCTATACTCACTCATACTACATGCTTTTCTACCTTTTGTCCAAGATGGCTAGCTTCACCCATGTTATCTGTGTTCCAACCAGCAAGGAGAAAAGGAAAGGGAAAAGGAACCTTACTTTTTTTAAAAAATTTTAATTTATTCATTTTACAGAGAGAGAAGGGGGGAGGAGCAGGAAACATCAACTCCCATATGTGCCTTGACCAGGGAAGTCAGGGTTTCGAACTGGCAACCTCAGTGTTACAGGTCAACGCTTTATCCTCTGCGCCACCACAGGTCAAGCTACCTAACTTCCTTTAATGACACTTTCCATAAGTTGTATACCTTTTTTTTTTTTTTTCTGAATTGAGAACTGAGGAGGCAGTAGGACAGACTCCTGCACGCGCCAACCAGGATCCACCTGGCATACCCACCAGGGGGCGATGCTGCCCATCTGAGTCGTTGCTCTGCTGCAAACAGAGCCATTCTAGCGCCTGAGGCAGAGGCCATGGAGCCGTCCTCAGCACCCCGGCCAACTTTACTCCAATGGAGTCTTGCCTGTGGGAGGGGAAGAGAAAGAGAGGAAGGAGAGGGGGAAGGGTGGAGAAGCAGATGGGTGCTTCTCCTGTGTGCCCTGGCTGGGAACTGAACCCGGACTTCCATACGCTGGGCCGACACTCTACCGCTGAGCCAACCAGCCAGGGCCTGTATTGTTTTTTTTTGTTGTTGTTTTTTAATTTATGATTTTAATTTGTGTTTACATAGATTCAAGTGTCCCACCAAATATATCTCCCCCCTGTATTTTTTTTTTTACAGAGAGTCAGAGAGAGGGATAGATAAGGACAGACAGGAACGAAGAGAGATGAGAAGCATCAATCATCAGTTTTTGTTGCGACACTTTAGTTGTTCATTGATTGCTTTCTCATATGTGCCTTGACCGTGGGCCTTCAGCAGACTGAGTAACCCCTTGCTTGAGCCAGCGACCTTGAGTCCAAGGTGGTGAGCTTTTGCTCAAACCAGATGAGCCCGCGCTCAAATTGGCGACCTCGGGGTCTCGAACCTGGGTCCTCCGCATCCCAGTCTGATGCTCTATCCACTGCGCCAGCGCCTGGTCGGGCCCCCCTGTATTGTTTTCTAACATTTAAAAAATAGGACAGTAATAGCTATTCTGTGAGATAGAGCAGAGGTGAAAGTGCAAGGTGCATGTTTTCTTCTTTTTCCTCATTGTGCTGGAAGGCACTGAGATCTCCTGCAGGAACATAGCTCTACACTAAATTCTAGCTGAAGAAGAGAAATCTTACCTATTTCCAGGGGTTGAACTACCTGTTCTCTAGTATTAGAAGAAACCATCTTTTGTTTATATTTCCCAAAAAAGTCAACAGACATCACGCATATAATCTATACTGGTCAGTGGGAAGTGGCAT
Organism: Saccopteryx bilineata; assembly: GCF_036850765.1. Taxonomy (NCBI): domain Eukaryota; kingdom Metazoa; phylum Chordata; class Mammalia; order Chiroptera; family Emballonuridae; genus Saccopteryx; species Saccopteryx bilineata. The sequence goes on along the minus strand of NC_089492.1, from coordinate 160,736,799 downwards.
CTGGTAGCAGGCAAGAGAAGAAAATCCAGACAATAGAAGAGGTAGGGTAATAGGAAATTAAGAAGAAAAATGCATGTCCTTGCAAGAACTACCTACCATTCATCCCTACCACTCAGCCTGGGCCATGCCCTAGGAAGAAGCCCAGCCTGTTAACATGGACACAAGTCAAATGCCCAGAGAGCATTCTGCCTCCTTTGTACTCTTCCATTTTAGCCAGGCAGGGATGATTTTATGTCTTATGTCTTCTCTTCCTGTGCTTATCATTTTAAGTTGCAGAAAGAGATCATATGCCCAGACTTTTACCTCAAAACAGCTTTTCAGCTGAGTATAACAAAGACAAAAAAAATCAAGCAACCTCCCTCCTCCCACAATTCTGTTCTCTGTCACTCCACAGGACAAGGGACACTCCCATTATAGCTTTTTCCTACTATCAGAGAGGAAGCACAAGATTTCCAAAGGAACTAGTGTTTGGTTCTCAGGTGACCCAGGGCAAGATTTCATTTTAGCATAAGAACAAATTACATTTATTGAGCATCTACTTTCCAGCCTTGATACGAGTTTCTTGACAGATCTTTAATTCTAACAAAAGCCATATAATGTTTGTTTTATAATTATTCTCAATAGTACAGGTGAACAGACTGAGGCTCAAAAAAGTTAAGTAATTCAGTTCATAAACTGTAACTTTCTGAAGCAAAAGAACTGTTTAGGAGCAATACTGTTCAGTGGGAAGTGGCATCTGGCAGGAGGTAAGAGAATCAAGAAAATGAAGACCATGGAAGAGGTAGGGTAATAGAAAATTAAGAAGAAAAATGCATGTCCCAGCAAGAACTGCCATTAACCCTACCACTCAGCCTGAGCCATGCCCTAGGGCAGCGGTTCTCAACCTGTGGGACGCAACCGGGTGGAGGGTTGAACGACCAAAACACAGGGGTCGCCTAAAGCCATCAGAGATACATACTTTATTTAAAAATGTATTGTATAATAAATATACAGGTTGAGAACCGCTGCCCTAGGGTGTATGTGCGTATGTGTGTGTTTAAACAAATCTCCATAGTAACCATCTGGTTTCTGTCTATGACAACACAACCTTGTGGTGTCTAAATATGGGCACTGGAGAGAATGAGTGCGGACTGGGAGGGGAAATGGGGAAACTATGCAGACGAGGCAGACTGCTTTAGTATATCCTCAATTATCCCTCCCAGTCCATCCTCAAGGTAGGAAAGGGGCTTAAGGCCCTGATCTCTTCTGGTTTCACAGCAGTCACAGTTCAAAGCTGAGCTCTGCATACCATTTGTCTTATTTTAACTAATTATGTAAATTCCTATCCAGTTAGGGGGATCCCCCTGAGGCAAGAGGGGAGAGATAGAAACTTTTGCTTCCCATTTTCACCCCAGGTGCCACTTTCAGTAAGAGAGGTCAGAGGATCCCCTTTAAGGAAGACATGGTAGCCCCAGATGGAAATAAACCAGTACCAGGATGTAGGAGTAAGGATAAATACTGCGAGACTAAATGGTTCCAGGCCAGAGTATGAGAGCCCCTTCAGATAGTGGTTCTCTACCTGGGAACCCCAGGGGAAATTTGGTAATGTCCAAGGACTTTCTGATTATCCTGAGTATCTAATGGGTAGAGGACAGAGATGAATTAACACCCTAAAAAACACAGGACAAAAACAAACAAACAAACAAAAAACACAGGACAGCCCCACAACAAAGATGTATCTGGTCCAAAATGTCAATAGTCCTAAGGTTGAAACCCCGAGTTAGAAGATGAGGATCTTGGTCTACTTGCAGGAGCAACAATGATAGGTCAAATTATTTGAGGGGATACCATGGATGCCAACTTGTTCCCTGAGTTCCTTTCAAACTTCCAACCCAAGTATTTATTGTTTACTTCTAACAATAATAAATCCAAACGAAGTGCCAAATTTGCTGTGAAATGAGCTCCTTCTAGAGAGGAGGGCCTTGGGTATAACAGGACAGAGGCTGTGTAACTGGGCAAAAGGCACAATCCCTTGACCTCAGTTTCACCATTTGTAAGACGAGTATAGCGAATTCAGTGATCTCTAATGTCCCTTTAGTTCCAAAACTTTTTGTACTTTAGGATATTCCCAGTCTGAGTCAATGGAAAAGGAAATGAGTCAGAAATGTAATGGAGGAAAGTCTGAGGGCGACTCAGACTTAAGACACTTCAGACATGTACCTAATATCAAAGCAGAACTCATGACCACTGAATGATGCCAGGACTTTCCTTTGTATAGTTCTCGTCTTCTTCTTCTTTTTTTTTTTTTTTAGAGAGAGAGAGAGACAGGGAGACAGAAAGGGAGAGAGGGAGAGAGGGGGGAGAGAGATGAGAAGTACCAACTCATAGTTGCTTCATTTAGTTCTTCATTGATTGCTTCTCCTACATGACTTGATGGGGAAAAGGACTCAAGCCTAGTGAACCTGAGTTCAAGCCAGCAACCTTGGAATCATGTCGATGATCCCATGCTATAGCCAGTGACCCTGTGCTCAGGCTGATAAGCCCGTGGTTCAAGCAGGCAAACTCACGGTTTCAAACCAAGGACCTCAGTGTCCCAGGCTGATGCTTTATCCACTGCACCACCACCAGTTAAGCTCTGTGTATTGAAGGAGATGGTATCTACATGGGGTGATTTTATCAACAGTAAGTTGCTTATACCAAAACAATAAATAAATTCCTCATAGGTCTTGAGTGTTTGAATTACTACCAAGAAAGTTTTCTCTCCAGTGAAAAATATACATCTTCTAGCATAGATATCAGTTTGATGTTAGTAATTGAGTTTGGAACTCTAAGGTAAGGAGGTGGCACTAAATCAAGAATGATACTTGTTGGTGGGTTTGTAGACTTAGCTGCTAATATAATGAGAAAAGTTCATGTACTGTGTAAATTCTATTCAACCTTTTCTTTTTTTCTTTTTGTATTTTTTCTAAAGTTGGAAACAGGGAGGCAGTCAGACAGACTCCCACATGCGCCCGACAGGGATCCACCCGGCTTGCCCACCAGGGGCGATGCCCCACCCATCTGGGGCACCGCTCTGCCGCAATCAGAGCCACTCCAGTGCCTGAGGCAGAGGCCACAGAGCCATCCTCAGCGCCCCGGCAAACTTTTGCTCCAATGGAGCCTTGGCTGCGGGAGGGGAAGAGAGAGACAGAGAGCAAGGAGAGGGGGAGGGGTGGAGAAACAAATGGGCGCTTCTCCTGTGTGCCCTGGCCGGGAATCGAACCCGGGACTCCTGCACGCCAGGCCGATGCTCTGCCACTGAACTAACCGGCCAGGGCCCTATTCAACCTTTTCAATCTAAATATATTACTGATGAAACACTCTAAGCCAATAATTCTTTGTTGTTTCCTAAGCTAGACACTTTTATTTTCCTTTTATATAAGAAAACACATTTGGGTTTAACAAGAGATAACAGAAGAAAACCCCAAGTACATGAGCTCCCTAAATCAACACTGGATATGTGAACTCCCTGTTCCTCAACACGCCAATGACCTTTATCTTCACTCCACTTTGAATATCCATTTCTAAGGCCTTTGTCATTACATGGAAGAGTAATGTAAAATCTTGAACTCTAAACTCTTAAACTCGAACATCATTTTAACGACCAAGCTGAATTTACAGCTTAATCATCTACTCTTTGACCTTATCAAAACTTTTTATTTTTTTAAATTTATTGATTTTAGCGTGAGAGAGAAATAGGAACATCAACCCGTTCCTGTATGTGCCCTGACCAGGGATCGAACTGGCAACCTCGGTGCTTCCGGATGACGCTCTAACCAACAGAGCTATCTGGCCAGGGCTATCAAAACTTTTTAAAACTTTTTTTATTTTTTAGAGAGAAGGGGGAGAGAGAAATGTCAGTTTGTTGCTCCACTTATTTGTGCATTCATTGGTTGATTCTTGTATGTACCCTGACTGAAGATGACGCTCTAACCAACTAAGCTCCCCAGCCAGGGCTCAAAACTTCTCTTGACCAGGGTTTATCATGCCTTTCTCAGCCAGTATGAATCAGTCAGAATCCTTGAGCTCTTTTACCAGCACCTTCCATCCCTTTGCTCCCTTGTGTCCACTTCATGTCTACAAATTATAGTCCAGGATCTACACAGTAATCTATCTTCTCTGCTCCTGTACAGCTGGTGTGGCTGGGGGGGGGGGGGGAATGAATATATACATTTCAATCCAGAAATATATGGATTGAATCTAAAGCCATACCACCAGAAATATATGGATTGGTACCATGCCAGTGGATCTCATATTCCAAGGATTACGGATTCATGGTTCCCAATCTGTTAGGCCCTCAACACTGTTCCTTAACCTTTTACTTACTGTTTTTTGTCAGCCCTCTTCCATTCCCTTCCCTTTCATCCCTTTAAACTATGACCACTCTTCTTAAGTCTCCTGTCTAAATTCCCACCTCCCTAAGTCTCAACTAGCAACATTACATCCTATTCCACAAAGAACAATGAAGCTGTTGAAAGACTCCCAACAATTACCTACCCCAGTCACAAATAGCTGAGTTTACCTACTAATACATCTTTACCTTGAGTTTTAAGCGGGATGAATTATGCATCCTCTTGGTTGCAATCCGTTTCTCACTCAAGTGACTTCCCAACTATATTTACCCCATTACCTCACCTTGTACAGTGGCTGGCACATAGTAAGTGCTCAATAAATGTTTATTAAACTGTTGTTTAAATAACCACATCAACCTGAGCTTTTTCTATCCCCTCTTTCATCAGAAGAACTGTTTTTGGTTATCATCATTCTCTACTGAGCTTCAACTTTTATCTATTGCTTTCACTCAATGAATAAATGTGCCTAAATCATGCCTATTCTAAGCAACAAAACCTTCCCCTACCACTCAGTTCTACAAGCGAGATTTTAATTTTTTTTTCTTTACAGAGACAGAGTCAGAGAGAGGGATAGACAGGGACAGACAGACAGGAACAGAGAGATAAGAAGCATCAATCATTAGTTTTTCGTTGCGCATTGCAACACCTTAATTGTTCATTGATTGCTTTCTCATATGTGCCTTGACCGCGGGCCTACAGCAGACAGAGTAACCCTTTGCTTGAGCGAGCGACCTTGGGTCCAAGCTGGTGAGCTTTTGCTTAAACCAGATGAGCCCACACTCAAGCTGGCGACCTCAGGGTCTCGAACCTGGGTCCTCTGCATCCCAGTCCGATGCTCTATCTACTGCACCACTGCCTGGTCAGGCTAAAAGCGAGATTTTAGCTCTACCAACCCATTGAAACTTGTCTCAAAAATGTAACTAATTGCTGAATCATGTGGACACCCTTTAGTCCATTTTAAAAAACACTGTAATTTTATTATTCAAAATTAAAATTACCTCTAATTATCAAGTACATATTCATTGCCAAAACTTGAAAAGTACAAAAAAGTAGATATACACACACCCTAAATCATAATTCTGACAAATAGAGTTATCCACTATTTTGCCATGGTTCTTTCCTGAAAGCTTTGGGTACTTTTTACCACATACATGAGATAGTCTCATTTCTTACTTCATATAACCTCCAATAGCACTTTACACTTAGGACTGATTCAGTTCCTCCATCTTCCTGATGCTCCTATTTTGTGGGGCTCTTATCTCTGTACCCTTCAGATGTTAGCTTTTATCAAGGTCAGCTCTCCAATTTTTCTGTTCTAAATGCTTTTTCATGGCTTTATGGATATATCTTGAAGGCCACAGAATCTACCTTTTCTTCTCCTCCATCCTTGACTTATAAATACAGTAACTTATCAGTTACCTCCTCCTGCATGTCATATAGGCACCTCAAATTAACCCTTTTGCAAAACTTGCCTTCCTTGCTAAATTTCTTCTATTTGCATTCTCAGTCTCAGTTATGGAATCATCATTTACCCAGAAACCAGGGAATTTAAACAATAAATCCCATATCCCAGACCTTGCCAAATAGTCCCATGCTTAGAGCATCATCCCGAAATGCAGTGGTTGCTGGTTCTATTCCCTGGCCAGGGAACATACAGGAACAGACCTATGTTTCTCTCTCTTTCTCTCTCTCCCTTCCTCTTTCTCTAGAATCAATAAACATTTTTTTTTAAATTCCATATCCCACATCAATTTCTGTTGATTGTACTTCCATGTACTCTTACATCTGCACACTCTTCTTCATCCCCACTGTCATTGCCTTCCTTAGGTCCTAATCTATCTAACCTACAGTACTGCAGCAACACGACTCTTGTTCATAACTCTACCCCATAGTAAGAATTTATAAGCAGAGCATAGTACAGAATTCTTCACTTAGGTGTTTCATTGTTACTTCCAACTTACTATGCCACAGTTCATCATTTTCCTCTTCACAATAGCCAGACCCCTTCTCAACCTTCCCATCCCATTAAAAGCAACTCTAATACATCAAGTTTACCCTCTCCAATATCTTCCCCACACTGCAGTCAGATTTTTGTAAAGAGCCAATTTGATCATGTTATTCCCTTGGTCAGTTGCTTCCAGAATAAAATCCAAAGGGCCCTTTCTGATCTGGCTCTCACTTCTCTGCCAATCTCTGGCTGCATCCCTTGCAATTACTTTTAAGTTTCCAGATTGTAGTAACTCTGAATCCTTTTACCTACTGTTCTTTCCCCTTGAACAACTCCTTTTTTCTTATTTTTTAAATGTTTATTTTATTGATTTTAGAGAGAAGGGTGAGAGCAGGAAAAGAGACAGGAATATCTGTTCCTGTCTGCGCCCTGACTGGGATTGAACTGGCAACCTCTGTGCGCTTCAGGAGGATGCTCTAACCAGTGGTTGGCAAACTCATTAGTCAACAGATCCAAATATCAACAGTACAATGATTGAAATTTCTTTTGAGAGCCAAATATTTTAAACTATACAGGTAGGTACATTCCTTATCGAGGTAGCGCCCGCACGTGGTATTTTGTGGAAGAGCCACACTCAAGGGGCCAAAGAGCCCCATATGGCTCGCAAGCCGCGGTTTGCCAACCACTGCTCAAACCAACTGAGCTATCTGGCCAGGGCAACTCCTTTTTTCAACTTAACCTTTTTACATAAGTCCTAGAAGCTATTTTCTGTGAAAGGGTTTTCCTGACCTTCTCCTACCTCCCTAAGTTAGGTGAATGCCCCTATTCTGCGCTTCCAGAGCATTTTGTGCTGATCCCCATCTTAGTACTGATCCCTGTATTTTAATTGTTTATCCATCTTTATTATACTCGCCTGTAGTATGTAAGCTCCTCGAGGGCAAGAACTGTATCTTATGCACTTATCCTGTGTAATCATCACAACCCTTATGGTAGGTACCATCTCATTCCTATTTTACAAATAAGTAAACTGAAACGAAGTTTAAGAAACTTGTTCTGAATTATCAATATATATCAAAATCAGGACTTAAAACCAGGAAGCTTGACACTACAACCAGTCCATCACTAAATCCATTTCCTCTAAACCCCTTCTGCACATGACTTGGCAGTGGCCTATCTAAAACACAGATCTGCCAGGTCTCCTCTTTGTAATCCCTTCAGTAGTTCCTAGGCCTGCCTGCAGGCCACATCCTCACTCTGGCTCCTGCCTACCTTTCTGGCCTGGTCTCCAGCCACTGCCCAGGACCCACTTGACACTGGTACTGCAGAAACACCAGATTCCACACTGTCCCACCCTTTTCTAAATGTTGGTCCCCTTACCAACATGCCCCTTGTTCGCTTACCTTTCTGGAGAAATCCTGTTTATCCTTCAGAACTTACTTCATGAAACCTTTCCTGATCACTCTTTCCCAAAACCCTTTGCAGGTAGTGGAGTGAATCCTGCCTGGCTTCACTCTCAGAAGCTGACTGACGTGGGCAAGTTACTGTTTTAGTTTGCTCATTTGTTATAATGCAATAGTAAGACTACTTCATAGAATTGTTGAGGGGATTAAATTAGATGATGTAAATTAAATCCTTAGCACAGGGCTAGACACTTGGTAAGCACTCAAAACATTTAGCAATTACTAATTCCATATCCCTTTGCTCTATGTAGCTAGGTCTTTACTGCTGCAAGTTAAACACTGCAATATGATTTCTTCGTGTGCAGTTTCTCCACCAGAGTATAATCGCCTCGAAAGAAGCACCCACATATCACATACCTTATATTTTAGCCCAGTACCTGGCATATCGTGGGGTCTTATTCAATGATAATTGAACTGGACTATTTAAATACTACCTGTCTTTCAAGGCCCGGATCAATGTCCATTTCCATTTTCTCCACTAATATTTACCTAATGATTCCAGCCCTCAGGGTTTCCCCTTTTCAGAAATATTTGACCACTGCTTGAATAATCATATGCTATCGGTTTATATGTAGAAGTGCTATCTCAATGAGGCTTCCATTTCCTCCAGGGCAGACCCATCCATTACACTGTTTACTGCTCAATGACAGCTAGTGTTTCCAATCGCAGAATGAGTGTTCAACAATAACTCGGCCTGACCAGGTGGTGGCACAGTGGATAGGGTATCAGACTGGGATGCAGAGGACCCAGGTTTGGGACACTTGGTCTGCTATAGCCCCAGTCAAGGCACATATGAGAAATCAATGAACAACTAAGATGCTGCAACGAAAAATTGATGCTTCTCATCTCTCTCCCTTCCTGTCTATCCCTCTCTCTGACTCTGTCACAAAAACAAACAAACAAAAAAAACCTCATGAATTAAAATATTCTACTCAAGCATGGGAGGCCTCACTGTATCTTTATTAGTAAGTCACCTACCTCTAAGAAAATTCAGCTAACAACCCATCTCCTGACTCTCCTTCCTTTAGATCTTGAATTTCTGCTTGGAACTAAATTAATCTGCTTTATTTGTATGCCATTGTCATGTCTTAGCTTCCCAAGGAAAAAAAATCTTCCTTTTCCTCCTGCTATTTTTCTTTTGCTCACATTTTCTGGGCCCAGGCCACACAAGCTTAAACTAAATGCTGCTGGACAGTCATGCCTTTATCTCTGACACCCTGCATATCAGATGGCTGAGAGGTTTGTCAGCACAACCATCACTCAACCAAATTGGAGGAGTGGAAGAACCCTTGATCCACAATTTGGAATAAAGATTTTAGAAGGTGTCTACCTAAGACATCGGCAGGAATAGCTATCTGAAGCACTGCAGAATTGGTCTGTTCTGGCTACCTAGCCCTACAGTCAGGGAGTGAAAATGAAGAAATGGCAAGTTTTAAACTAAAATAGAGATGGCCACAAACATTTATTGGCACTCCAGGATTCCTAAGGCTACGGCTTAAAACTAAGGACCAGGGAAGCCAGGAATAATGGAAAAATCATACAGAAGCCTAAATACTAACTTGAGCTCTTCAGTAAACTAGCTTTGCCACCTTATAAGTAACTTATTTCTTTAACTGTATTAAAATGAAATTGCACTAACTGAATGATCCTACAGTTAACCTCCTGATCTCATTCCCCAGCTGTATCCACCAAGTTAACATAAACCAGGGACATGCTCAGAGATGTGTTGGGAGTGGTTTAGGATATATGTATGCTGGCTTTGATATTTGAGTTTACACTTTTTGCAGTGTGTGAACTTTTTCATATATTTTCTTCCAGTTAGACAATAATCCCCACAAAGGTAGAGAATGCCTCCTCTCTTTAATATATCTCCCTACCACATGGCTCATTCAGTGTCTAGCGTGCTGTTCAGAAAGGCTAACGGTTAGGAAGCAACAGTCCCCTGGCTAAAGCTGGAAAGAGCAAGTCAGGAACACCGTGAGTAGCTGAAAACATAGTATTTAGGAAGCAACTGATTAAGAACAATGAGTTAGATACCAAGAACAACATTTCTTCTTCAGTTTACAAGTACCCCTCTCTGTCAATAAGATGAAGATTTCTCTAAAATATCTGTCTCCTGGATTGTTTGTATTTCCTGATACTCATTTGAAAGCCAATCACATTTGGGAAAATACAACTCTCCTTCCTAATCAAACTTGGCCAAATGGGCAAGTAGTTTCAGTTTACCACACGTGAATGTTGGTGGGGCCAGGGAAAGACAGGTTTGAATTTGTTTCTCTGGTGGTAAGGTTTCTTCTGTATAATATATTCACAAGTCTTTTCAACTTCTTTAAGTGTTAGGATTCCAGATATGAATGAAGAAGTCACTCTGCCTCCTGCTGGCCACAGCCAGAAAGGCTTGAGTTCCTTTTGGTTTATTATTAGAGAACTTGTGAGGGAATGCAAGACTGAAAGGGAAAAGAGTGGGCTTCCTTTTTTGCTTAGTCTGAACAACACGTTAAGTGTCAATAAATCATTTAGATTAAACACCCTCAAATCCCTCATTCTGTGAGCCAAAATCTGAGGTTGATAGATCTACATTAGCTACAGGAACAAAGGGATAGACAAGAGTCAGGAAAAGAAAGCCCTGGCCCGTGTGCTAAACATCCTTGCTCCCTCTGCCTGAGGGACGAAGTGGAGAGCCTAGCCACATGCCATATTAAGGGCCCATGTTCCTTAAAAACTTAGGGCCCTACACCAGCTTCTCCTCTGAATGGTGTCTTCAGTATTTTCTTCCTTTCCCCAAACCCCAATAAAACACACCAACTGCTTCAGAGTATTTCTGGGTTGGGTTTCATCTTGGATCTTTTTTTTTCTCTTTTATTTCAAATACTGAAAAAGCCCCCTGGGCTCTGTGGGGCTCCCATGCTCATGACCCCTTTTCCCATACTCACTGCCCTCCTCCCCACAGTAAATCTGTTAAGAGGACAATTTTTTTTTTATGAACAATTAACATTAATTGCATTCTCAGCTTGCTCTGCGAAACAGAGGAGCTATTTGCATCTATCACATTTAGATGGAGTTTCTTTTATCTGACACCAGGTCCCTAGCTACATCTAAGCAAACATGGCATTTTTCTACAGAGCTAAATTGGAGCCCTACATCTTTAGTTTACTCCACTTCCTTCCCCCCTCACACCCACCTCACACCAGCCACATAGTTAATAAGGTCAAGAATGTTATCGACTCCAAGCCCTAATTCAAATTCCCCATATCTCCCACCCACCCTTTTAAACAACCCTCCCAGCTCCCGCCCCTATCCCCCAAGATTTCACTGAGATTTCTTCCAACAATTATTCAGAAAAAAGGTAAAACAAAAAAGGTTCAAGGTCTTGGTGCTCAGCCCAAGGGGCTCCATGCACTCACTGGGACACCGAGGGGCAGGGGCTTCTGCCTCTCCAGCCCGCCCCGAGCCACCTCCTGACCCCTGGCTGTAAAAGCAGGGAGGGGCAGGAGCCAGCACAGGACCTAGGGGGGGGGGCAGCGTCTCAGGATCTGGCGGAGCCCCAGGCAGCATCATTCAACATGGCCACTGCAGACGAACACAGAAAAAAACACTGTCAAGTCATAAGGGAAAACCCCTTATATTTCATACCAGTCTCTATCCCACGACTCTTCTACACTTAACAATCATTAGGCTACCTAGCATATACCTCAATTCTATTCATAGAAAATTATTTAAATAAAAGAGACAGAATTTCAGTCTAATCCATAAAACAAAATGTTCTTTGCCTTTTTGGAGATATCCATTAAAACAAAGAGAAAAATAATTTGTTAGACAAGATCAAAATAACTGGAGGCCTGCAGGGGTGTAAGCTGTCTCCTAGCTGGGTCATACACATAGCCAAACCTCGTGAAGCAGCGAAGACTTACAGTGGGTGACCGGATGGAGGCCAGGGCTAGACACACACATGTTGTTTTAAATGGACTTAATAATCCAGGTTTAATCAAAGCAGTTGGGATTTTGATTTTGATATGACCCTCCTTTGCCATGGGAGTTATGTACTTCATGCTGTGGAAACACATGGCAAATAGAGAATGTAGTCTGATTCTTTGTTTTCTTAGCCAGTTAGAGAGTGAGACCAAGAGTTTTCTGATTTCCCTATTTCTTCTATTCTTTCTTAAAACCAGACTCATTGTGACCTCAGTTTTGAGTATTCAAACTGACCAATACAGAAAGTGGATCAGACAGAAACAAAAAAGTACAAAATTCGAGAAAATCGGAGATGAAGAAAATGTACAAAATTATATATATATTTATATATATAAGAACACAACATATCTATGTACAACATGGCTGGGACAATAGAGGAAACTATACAAGGATGTTTGGCATTTCCCCCTTCCCACACAGACTTTAGACTAAGAAAGACAGCATGAGGAAAAATGGAGCAAGAAACACAAAAATTATATACAATTACAAGTGATAGTCAAGGGGTCTAGGGGCCAAAGAATCCAGGGATCCTTCTCTCTTCATTCCTTCCTCACCATTTTTTTCCTATTCAATCAGAACGACAGCCTGAAAAGTGACTGGCTGGTCAGGAGAGAAGTACTATATACACACCCCATCCCCCATATGCACATCAAGTTCATCAGTCATTTTCATTTGGCCAAATGTTTGGCCAATCAGAATTTGTGAGGGGGCAAGAAAGGATTATAGAACCTTCCTCTCTTGAACAGTTCTCACCCTGATCCTCTCTCTCATAGCTAGCAGGTTGTATTCAGTAAGATTCAAGCCAAGCTAGTGATAACCAGATTACAGCCACTGCTGGCCACCTGCAACCCCTTTCCTCCACCTGTCCACGAGTCATCACTGCTTCTTCCCATCACACAGGAGCTGAGTTACTGAGCTTGAGGAAGGTAGAGATTTCTGTGTTCCTTCTCTCTCTCCTTAACCACCTTCCCCAGCTTTCTCCAAATGTGATTATTTCCTCAGAACCTGCTACTCCAGCCCTGCCAAAGTACTAAGTCCAGTACTAAGTCCCAGGAGGTAGCTCAAGTTCATCCCTTTTTTTTCTCGCCTCCCTAACAATACCCGGCATCTGATGACATCGGAAACGTGGGACTCCACGTGTGCATGACTGAGCATGTTTCCTCAGGCCCACAGCTCAGCTGCCAGAACAGCCACTTCAGCAGTGAAGGCGCAGACTGTAGGCCAGGAAAGCAGGGTGAAGCAGAAGCAAGAGCTTTTATGGCTAGCTTCTTAGCATTTGACCCTAAGACCATGATACTTATGAGGCTCTCTTGCCTGAGTTCATAAACCCACAAATCTCCACTTCTTCTCTCCCCACGTCTTCAAATTGTTGCCCTGTGCAGAATATGGGCCTTTCTCACTTATAGTTTCACAAATAGCAGAGTTTTTCAGCTGGAAGTTACAGAATTTTAAAAACAGAATCAATCTTACCTATATTCAACTCTATTTTACAGATGAGGAAGTAAGAAATCCAGAGAGGTTAAATGACTCAAGCAAAGTTACATCTCACTTCTGCTGAGACCACGTGGAGCTAGATCTAAACCCAGATATCTTGACTCCCAAACCAATGCTCCTTCCACTATCCCATGATACTTTCAAAAGCTACATACTGAGAGAGAGAGAAGGCAACCATTTTATGTGAAGAATGTTTTCCAATCTTTACATGAAGAGCCAGGGCAAACTGTAAGAGACACTGACTAAAGGAGGTTAAGAGCGCATTATAGTTTTAGGCAAGTAAATCAGTTTTTCTTTTTGAGGATTCTCTAAACCTGCCATAATGGAAACATGAAGCAATAGCAGCCTAAGGGACAAAACACTGAGAAGCAAAGAAAACAGGTCTCATTCAATCTACCTTTCCCAACAATGTCAGGTTAGCCTTGGATGTTAACTCTGCCACATTATTCCAAGGCTTAGCCTAACCAATTTTCATTCAAAAGGAGAAATCACGTCTCCCCAGTTTCTCACACAGAATAAAAAGAGTTTGCAATATTATCCAATCCTAGTCTCCTACTTCTGGGCCCCTATCTGGGCTACAGTAAGGGTATGGAAATCTCAATTTAACCCAAGAAATGAACTCGGAGCCCCTCTTCAACACACATTACATTCTCAGCAGCTCCCAGCTAAATCAGTCATCACTGGCTAGCAAGCTAAGTTCTCTAACTAAGTGCCCATTCCATCCCTGCCTAAAATATATAAAAGTCCAGAAGGTGAGGAAGGGGAGAAGAATGGGGGGACAGATTACCCCGCAAGCTTGCTGGTGACGAGCGAGGACTTTCTCTGGGGCAGATCCTGTGGGGTGGGGATGTGGTCACCAGTCACCAGGTTCTTGTCTGGTCCTGCACTTGGCAGCTGCTTATTCTTCATCTTGGCTTTGGCCATGTTGTAGTCTCCTGAGTCAAAGTATTTTTGCTAAGAGACAAGAGGGAGGTTTGGGTGAGTGAGGAGTGCTGGCCGCCCTTAAAAGCAAGGAGACCCATATTTATTACAAACCCTCATCCACTTTTCAAGTCTTCCATGATTAACCTCAGGCATATATAGCTTAGCATTAGTTATATGAACTTACATTTTCTCCCTAAATGTGTTCTGACTTTTTCAGGCATGGAAGCAGTTTCCCAGCTAAAGTATAGATTTTTGGAGTTAAAAGATAGCCCCTACATCATTTATAGCCTCATCAGTACAGGACAATTAACAAAATTTGATTTTATATATGAGGCTTACCGAGGGCCTGTTAGTCACCAATGCATCTGGTGCTGGGCAAACAGAAAGGAACAAGACATCTAGAAGGGTCAGCCTGGGGCTACCCTAGCAACCAGCAGGAAGTCAACCTCTAGCCAACAACCTCAAAATTGAAAAGTGTTCTCTCAGACCATGAATAGAAACTGGTCTTGTTCATGGGGATAATATACTTTCCCTCTGACTCCCATTCCCACACATGCACTGTGGCTGTGATAGCTTGCCCACGCCTGCCTTGCCTACAGCAAGGTAAAATGCAAATCAGCATCACATCATCATCTGTGACTAAGACTCAACAACTAGGATTCTCCATAGGGTCTGTTTCATCCATTTCAGCCACACAGAGGAATACACTCTGGCATAATGACTTTATAATGCCTTAGTCAGCATCAGGTGCCTCTGGAGACTAAGAAACCTGATCAGGAGCTAGATGGCCATGAAGGCAGACTCTCCCTTGGTGAGGAAATAAAAGTCTCTTGAAGGAGTAAATGGTTAGTGCTAACTTCAAGGGTCTGAGGAAATCTATTCAAGTTGAGGAAATCTATTAATTTCAAGTTGAGGAAATCTATAGGACAGACGGTTTGATCTTTTTCTAAAATGATGCACCCCTAAAATTTAGCTCTAATTCTAAAAAGTACAATCCTAAAATTCCCACCACCCAAAAAAGCAAATGCCTAGAGCAGTCAGTGTTCTAGTCTCTAACATCCTTCCCTCATCCCCCCTCCCCCTACTCAAATGCCCTACATTAAGCCTTAATATCCTGTATGGGAAGTCAGAAGATAACTGACACCATATCAGAGATTTACAACACTGTCATTTGCCTTGCTCATTACAAGTTTTTAATCCCTCTCCACTGCACCCAACTACAAAGCTTCCAGGTTGGCATCTGGCAGAACCTGTGCAGACCTCACCCCTTTGGCTACACAGGAAGAATGTAAGAAACTGAGGCCCATACCCCTTTCTGCAGTCTCTTCATGAGGAAGTCGGAGCCTCCAGGCTTTTGTCCTAGGCTTGGATATTTGGCCTTTAGCTTTGCCTCCTCAGCTCTCTCTGGGAGAATACCTTCTTTCTCCTGCGTGTCCTAGAAGGAACAAATGGGCCAAGAAAAAGAATTAAAGCAACTGCTTCTAATATCTGATTACCTTTATACTATTTTTCCTGCAGATCCATCTACTTGTAAAGATGCTATTTGCATTCTACTCTTAAATAAAGCTAGACTTTCATTCAAATTCCTAAAGCTCAAGGAGACCATATTGTGAGAGAAAAAAAGAAAAGGTACTTCTCACACTGCGCCCAGGGAACCACCCCAATGACCTTTGACTATTGGGGTTAAAGGTAATACCTAAACACAATCCTTCAGTCACAGAGCAAGCCACAGCTCACTCAGCACAGAAGCCAGGAAAGACAAAGAGAGAAAAGAGCCAGCCAAGGTTGTTAGTGATGCATGATGAGTAGCAAAGTACCCTGGCTGTTCTTAACACACAGTGCAGGTCAAATGAGAATGCAAAGGGGATAGATAATTTTGCTGCAGTATTCCCTCCTTATTCAGAGTCTAAGATAGTCATCTGAGAAGTCTCTCTTTATGGAGGAGGCTAGAGCTATGTAGCCTTCTCCAAAGATCTCTACCTTAGTAAATGGGATGACATTGCTTCAGCATTTCCATAAACACGTCGTAGGAAGGTCGTAGATAAACAGAGATGAAAACAACACTATTTTTAATCTCAAGAAAACTAACATACAGTAGGTTCACTGTACTTATCCAATTTTTGCCAAAACGTCAATATCATCCCTACTGGGGCAAGTGATGACAGTTTGGGGAACGTGCCAAGAGTTCAACTGGTTTGCAACAGCTCTCACTGTTGTTAATCTCTTCTTGCTTTTTGTGGGCCCTCTGCCCTTTTCTTTAGTGATTTTTTTAAAAGAATCTAAGCCAATCTGTGGCTCCCCCCCTCAAATTTACTTACTGATTTTAGAGAGAAAAGGAGGATGCGGGTGAGAGGAGTGAGAAGGGGAGGGAGAGTGTGAGAGAGGGTGAAAGGGGGGGGAGAGAGAGTAAGGAAGGGAGGAAAAAGGAAGAGGGAAGAAGGCAGGGAGAGAGAAACATCAATTGGCTGTTCTGCTTATTTATGCATTCATTGGTTGATTCTTGTATGTGCTCTGACCAGGGATGGAAATCACAACCTTGCTGTATCAGTATGATACCCAGCCTGGGCTATGGCTCTTTTCAGTGGCATTATTTTCCCTTCCCTTGGAAATCCCACACAGATATAACAACAGGTGTACTTCATGAATCCTCGAACTCAGTACTAAATGTTGTAAGTCAAATACAACCCCCCAAGAAAAGGTTTATTTGGCGTGTTTCATCACAGAATTGCAGGGGTACTACTAAGTCCTCTGCCTTGTAAATCTGGGGGGAATAGGGTGGCATCTTTCTGGTCACGACTCTCTTGGTGTCTTTTCTAAGTTAAACCTCTACTATTCTGTACGTAACTCTAGTCTTCTTCAATCTTGGTCCGTCCTCATTGAAGGTGGGCAACAGACGAGTCTCAATCGTCAAAATAGGTCTCGAGAAAGTTGCCGCCTTAAACTAGCCATGATAATAATTATTCTTCTCCCTTCCCCCAATGCTGGTTCTTTTTAAACGTTTTTACCTCGACCTATATCGTTCGGAGAATTTAGGATACAGGTACCAGGGCGGTTGTTGGGTTATTTATCCCTAATAACTAACAAATCACATTACATCCAGTAATATGATTCAGTCAGTCTTTCCAAACACCCGCCCCGCGCCCAAGCTCGGCCAATTAAAGCACAATTTAAACGAGTTGAGCGGCAGGTTTGTTGGCCAATCAAAAAGAGTACGGAACTGACTGACAGTCGACCCAACCAACTAACACCAAAGCAGCAAGCCGCGTTGAAGCTCACCCTGTAGGACGCCAATAAATGGCCAACCTCTGAAGAGTCCAGGACTATGACGACCAATCCGCACTAGTGAGAGACCGTCTCCCGCCTCATCACGGTCGTCCCTGACTCGTCCACCCACACCCCCTCATTTCACCTGCTTCTCCTCGCCGGTTTCCTCCGCAGGGTTCTCCTCTTCTTGTTTCTGGGACATGGTGGGACTGGGACTGTGGAGTGTAGGGGGCCCGGGAAGTCAACCGGAGAAGGGAAGGGGGAGGGGAAATGGGGACAACCTTCGCTGCTCCTTCGGCTCCTGTCACTAGGGTTGCTCACTCAAAATGGCGGCCCTGCCCGTGACGTTATGGCCGCCCCTTCTTATGGGAACCAATAGAAGTGAGGTAGATGGGTCAGTGACGTAAGGATCTACCAATAGTCCTTGGCTAAAGGTGGATTCTGTGGAGGCGAAGGGCAAGCTGGAACACCAATCTGGAAAGAGAATGAGCCACAAGGACCAATTGGAAGCTCGTGGAGGATGTTAGGGGGCAGTGCTGCTAGCCTTGGTATATTTGCTCTTTTGGTGGGATCTGACATCCTTTTTTTTTTTAATAAATTTTTTTATTTATTCATTTTAGAGAGGAGAGGGAGAGACAGAGAGAGAGAGAGAAGGAGGAGGAGCTAGAAGCATCAACTTCCATATGTGCCTTGACCAGGCAAGCCCAGGGTTTTGAACTGGCCACCTCAGCATTTCCAGGTTGACGCTTTATCCACTGCGCCACCACAGGTCAGGCCGGGATCTGACATCCTTAACCTTTGACATCCTTAACCTTCGGTGCTCCGCGCCCGGAAGCTATTGCTGAACTTAATTTAAACTTGGAGAGCGAAAGGATGCAAACCTTTAATTTACAAGTGGAGAGGATTAAGCTTTGTGCGGTGTTGGCAGGAAATTATCGAGCCCCAGAAAGTAATTTATAGGTCAGTGGATATTAAAGTGGTAACATGATTCCCATGTGTCTGTGTGTGGAACGGAGAGTCTGAGTGAGTCCCCAGCCTCGAGTCTTTTGCAGAACACAAATGGCTTAGGTTTGATGATTTAACTTTTATGTACAGTTTTATACTTGTTTAAGGCCATCTCAAAGACTATGCTCTTGAAACAGTACTGTTGACCGAGGACGCACCGACAGAATTCTAGACTCAGGGTAAAACAAAGGAAAAGTTTATTACACTTGCGAGCAGGCCCAAGGCAAGGAGATGGCCAAGAGCCCTGAGCAACTTCAGCAGGCAAGTTTTATACTTAATTTCAGGGAGGGGAGTTGTAACAGTTCTCAGGGTGATTGATTGCCTCAGATGCTTGCGGCCTTGCCTTTCCGATAAGCCCCTAATCAAACACCGGATGCCTGCGGCTTCTTCAAGGAGCCTGGGCAAACATCTAGGGGCCAGGTGGGCCAGTTATTGTTTTACAAGCCAAGATGAGTTAAGCAAAGATCAGACGGAATCCACTGTTACTCAGATGGAATCCACTGTTACATTCCCCCCTTTCTTTGTTACATATCTCTAATCCTAGAGATCTGAGTTCTGTTCTAACTTCTCATAATGTTGTCTCATAATCATGAGTTTTACTGCTCCTATTTGCCCCTGCAGGAAGGTGGTGAGTCTATTCAGGACACACGGTCCAATGGTGATAACTAGCAATAGCACTATAAGGGGTCCTGCTAAGGTGGAGATGAGGGTAGTCAACCAGGGTGATTTGGCATACCACCCTTCAAACCATCCCTGCTGATCTTGTAGTCTTTTTTCCCTAGCCTTTAGCCTTTCTTTCAGCTTATTCATGGAGTCCCTAACTATTCCAGTGTGGTCGGCATAGAAACAGCATTCTTCTTTTAAAGCAGCACATAAACCACCCTCTTTTAAAAATAACAAGTCTAAGCCTCGTCGGTTTTGCAACACGACCTCAGAGAGGGAGGTCAGTGACTTTTCTAAAGCTTCTATTGATTGCTCTACGGCCCTTAAATCCTGGGTAATAGCAGACTCTAGCGAGGCCATTTGTCTGGGTCCTTCAACTAGGGCAGCAGCTCCTGTTCCTACTCCTGCCAATACCCTGGCTCCCAGCAGTACTGCTAGGGTGAGTGTGACAGGCTCTTTTCTATACCTGGTCCGCCCTTCAATCGCTTCTTCAAAGTCCTCAATTCCATGATATATAAGGCGGGGGAAAACCCTAACCATTACACAAAAATCTTGAGAGTTGTTAAAGGCCTGAGTGGACACACAGGGAGTCAGGCCCGTTCTGCATGCCCACCGAGTTCCTTTCTCAGGGATCAAATAGGAACTGTTAGGGGAAATTGAAATAGTCTGCAGGCATCGGGCCTTGTCTGAGGCAGACGGGGTCCCCAGGCATATCCCCTGTCCAGTCACTTCTGGGAGGGTAAGCATGTGACGCCTGCCCCAATTACACTGGGAAGGGCTTTTGTTCTCATAGTAGCTCCCATTGACTGCGACCCCTTCGTAATAGGGAGGCCCTGCCTGCAAGCATATCCAGCAGGAGTCAGTAAGGTTGGGATGGGTGCTATTTAAAGCTTCAAAACCTCCTTTTATTAGATCTAATAATCGCTGCCCCGTGGTTGGACCCGACGGGGTTTGTGACAGGGGTGTACTGCTGGCACTGGCTGGGCTGCTAGCTGTATCTCTCGGGGATGGAGTAGCTTGCACCGGGGCTGAAAGGGGCTTGCTAGGCCTTGGGGCCCCTTGGTCAGCCAGTACTTTGTTAGGTCCTAATGGGCTGCCTCCAGCGGTGCCTATCTGGAGTTTAATTTTAAACGTTAATCCAGCATCAGATCCTGACGCATACATTCTTAAGCCCCACTGCCTGCCCTTTAGCCATGTATTATCTTGCCTTTTTCCATAGTGGGTAAAGGTAATATTCAGTGTGTTACAGGTGAAATTGGTACATAGTCCTTCACCAACCCAAACTCCCGATCGCCTATGGCTTATTCCCGGTCTTTGACTAGGAATTCCTCTTCCTAGACACCGGGAGTTTTTAGTCCCTGCTTCTTTTTTTGAGTTACTCGCGCAACCCTGATCCAGTCCCAGGAGGATGTGGGCTTCCAGTGAGTCGTCCTGGTAGTCTCACAACCCCAAGCCTTACAGTAGAAGACTTCCAGTCCTCCGCATCTCCAAGCTGTGTCCCTATCACGACCGTCCCGGGGACAGACATAAAAGTCAGTCGTTCTGAGAGTCGAGCTGAATTCTGGGTTAAAGCACCCAAAGCCTACAGTCCCTATACCACTAGTTGGACATTCACATTTCCTGGACTCACAAGGAGGAGGGTTACCCGGGTCTGTGGTCGGGATATCCCAAGTTTCTAGCCCCGCTGCGAGCTGACAAAGGTCTGGATACAGGGACGGCCACCAAGTCCAGGGGGGATGGTCATTGGAAGTCACTTCCCATACTATGTCACTGGTCCCCGATATCACCTGCCATGTCTGTCGCGTTGGTTGGTAGGGATTTGTTGCGGTGGCGGACACGCAGCTTGAGGGGATTATCTGTTTTCTCCACTGTCCACTGGTCATCAGGAGCAGGAGCAGGCTTGAGGTGTGAAATATGGATCCAAGCAGCGATGCCATTGACCTTTACAGCAGTGGGTGTGATGAGGAGGACTTGGTAGGGTCCTTTCCAGCGGGGTTCGAGGGTCCGGTGTTGGTGTCTCCGGATGTAGACGAAGTCCCCGACTTGGTAGTGGTGTGGGGTCCCGTCTCCTGCCGGCTGGTAAAGGTCAGACAACTGCTTCCATAGGCAATGTTGTACTCTGGTCAGGGCCTGTAACCTAATGGACAAAGGGGTATTTGGGATATTTAAGTCAGAGGGGGATAAATCCCGAATAGGCGGAGGGGTTCCAAAAAGTATTTCAAAGGGGGTTAGGTTAGTTTTAGCGGAAGGGGTATTCTGAGCCCAGAAAAGAGCATATGGTAGGAGCATTACCCAATCTCTATGGCCAGTCTCTATGACTAATTTAGTTAAGGTCTCTTTAATTGTTCTATTCATTCTCTCTACTTGTCCTGAACTTTGGGGTCTATAAGCACAATGTAGTTTCCAATCAATCCCCAATATTTTGGCTACCCCCTGGCTTACCTGGGCTACAAACGCCGGTCCGTTATCAGACCCTATTACCTTTGGAAGGCCAAATCTAGGAAAGATTTCTTCCATAATTTTCTTAATTACTACCGCTGCCGTCTCATGTTTGGTAGGGAAGGCTTCTACCCATCCTGAAAAAGTGTCTACAAAAACTAAGAGATACCTTAGTCCATACTTGGCAGGTTTTACCTCAGTGAAGTCTACTTCCCAATATTGGCCTGGTCTGGTGCCTCGGAGACGGGTTCCACTGGTTCCTTTGGCTGGGTAGGCATTTACCATCTGGCAGGCCTTACAAGCTTTGACTATTTCCTTTGCTATTTGCCTCTTCTCGGGGGTGGTCAATGTTTTATCATCCTGAAGCAGTTGTACCAGTTTGTCAGTCCCAAGGTGGGTGAGATGGTGGGCCATCTGGAGGAACGTCCGAGCATCCTCAGGTTCCTTTAAGTGGGTCAGGGTGGGGGATGGCTCTGCTTCTATAGTGAGGATGTTGGAGGCAGTCCTCATGGCTACTGCTCGAGCCTCTTCATCCGCCTTCCTGTTGCCTTTGGCTACTGGGTCTTGCCCTTTCTGGTGCCCAGGGCAATGGACAATGGCTAGCTCCCGTGGGAGCATGATAGCATCTAAGAGGGCTAGGATTTCTTGTTTGTGTTTAATGTCTTTACCTGCTGATGTAAGCAGGCCCCTTTCTTTGTAAATTGCCCCATGCACATGTGCAGTAGCAAATGCGTACCTGCTGTCCGTGTAGACGGTGGCCCGTTTACCACTAGCTAGTTCCAAGGCCTTTGTTAGAGCTATTAGTTCTGCCTTTTGAGCTGAGGTTCCTGGGGCAAGTCTCTCTGACCAGATTACTTTTTCCTTGTCTACCACCGCAGCCCCAGCTCGGCGTTCTCCTTCATACAGAAAACTGCTTCCATCAGTATACCAAATTAAGTCAGATTGTGGCAATGGTGTGTCCCGCAAGTCTTGCCGGATCCCAGCTTCCTCGGCTAGGATATCCCTGCACTGATGGTGGACAGTTCCCCCCTCCTCCCTGGGTAGCAGGGTGGCTGGGTTCAAAACAGTTGGAGAGCCAAAGGTGATCCTGTCTTTATCTAACAGGAGGCTTTGGTAATGAGTAATGCGGGCATTGGTTAGCCAGCGGTCTGGAGGTTGTCTTATTATGCTTTCCAGGGCATGGGGGGCGACAACAGTCAATTTCTGGCCCAGAGTCAGTTTGTCAGCGTCTTTGACTAGGAGGGCCACAGCGGCAATCACCCGTAGGCACCCCGGCCACCCTTTTGCGACTGCATCTAACCTCTTAGAAAGATAGGCTACTGGCCGTTTCCAGGGTCCCAGAGACTGAGTCAATACTCCTTTAGCTATCCCTTCCTTCTCGTCTACATAGAGAGTGAAAGGCTTCTCTATGTTGGGGAGTGCCAAGGCCGGGGCTGACAACAGTGCCCTCTTGATTTGGTCAAAGGCCTTTTGCTGTTCATCTCCCCAGGTATATTCAGTTCCATCCTTTAACAAGGGGTATAGAGGGGCGGCTAGTGCGGCAAAGCCAGGTATCCATAGTCTGCAAAAACCTGCTGTGCCTAAGAATTCCCTGAGGCCCTTCCGATTTTTCGGAGGCGGGATTTGAGTAACAGTCTTTTTCCTGGCCTCAGTTAGCCATCTCTTACCGTCTCGGAGAGAGTAGCCCAGGAAGGTGACTTCGGGTTGGCAGATCTGGGCCTTTTTGGCGGATGCCCGATATCCCAGTTTGGCCAGTTCGGCAAGCAGTTTTTCAGTTCCCTGTTTGCACTGCTCTCTGGTGGCGGCTGCAAGTAACAGATCATCAACATACTGCAACAGAGTTACCTCAGGGGTGGAGGCTTGGTAGGCACTCAAGTCCTGGTGCAGCGCTTCGTCAAAGATGGTGGGAGAGTTCTTGAAGCCCTGGGGTAGCCACGTCCAGGTGAGCTGTCCACTGAGTCCATTCTCAGGGTCCGTCCATTCGAAAGCAAACAGGGGTTGGCTGTCCTCATGCAGGCTCAAGCAGAAGAAGGCATCTTTCAGGTCCAGTACTGTATACCACTTCCTGTCAGGACTGAGGGTACTGAGGAGGTTGTAAGGGTTTGGGACCGTTGGATGTATGTCCATTACTTGACTGTTAACCTCTCTCAAATCCTGCACTGGTCTATAGTCCCCTGTCCCTGGTTTCTTTACTGGTAGCAGGGGGGTGTTCCATTCTGATTGACAAGGCCTCAGGATCCCCTGTCCTAGTAGCCTCTGGATGTGAGGCCTAATGCCTTCTCGGGCCTCTTTACTCATGTAGTATTGTTTGACCCTTATGGGGGTGGCGGAGGGCTTTAGGTATACTACCACCGGAGGCCTTTGTACTGCTAATCCTGGCCCTGCCGTTTCTGCCCAGGCCTCTGGGAAGCTCTGAAGCCACCTGTCTTCTGTTGAATGGGGTCTGGGGGCAGGGGTCTCATACAGTTTATACTCATCTTCAGCAGACAAGGTCAGCATGGTCACAATAGGCTGACTGACAAGAGGGTTACTGAATCTTACTTCTGGTCCCTGGGGCTTGAAGTCAATACTCGCCCCCAACTTGGTAAGCAAATCCCTCCTCAGCAGCGGGGCAGGGCATTCTGGTATGACCAGAAAGGAGTGCTGTACTTTTCCCCTCCCCAGGTCCATTGCCCTTTTAGTTGTCCATGACCTATGCTGGCATCCATTTGCCCCCTGAACCAAGGATTTTTTGTTTGAGAGGGGGCCCAGCGGGTTCTGCAAGGCGGAGTAAACCACTCCTGTATCCACCTCAAAGTCGATTGGTGTCCCCTCCACATTGAATGTTACCCTGAGTTCGGGGAGGGGGTCCGAACTCCGACGCCCCTAATCTCCTAGGGCAAGGATTTCCTCAGTCTTCTTATTCTTCTTCTTAGGGCAATCCCTGACCCAGTGTCCTTCTTCTTTACAGTAGGCACACTGGTTAGGTCCTAATTTTGGTTTTTGGTTTGGGCCCAAGGTACTATGCTTTCCTCTTCTATCTTGTTTCTCTACTACGGTAGCCAAAATCTTTGTTAACTCTTTATTTCTCCATTTATCTCGCTTATTTTCCTATTCCTCACGTTCTTTTTCTAATCTTTGCTCCTTTTCCTCTGCTGTCTCTCTTTTATAGTATACTTTATCAGCTTCTTTGACTAAATCTCTCAGAGCCATGTCCTGTAACCCATCCATCCTCTGGAGTTTCCTCCGAATATCAGTAGCTGACTGTCCTATAAAAGCCATAGCCAGTGCCCCTCTCTGTTCTTCAGACTCAGGGTCGAAAGGGGTATACCTCCTATAGGCTTCTATTAGTCTCTCTAGGAATCTGGATGGGGATTCCTCTGACCCTTGAATTACTTCTCTTACCTTAGCCAAATTAGTGGGGTGTCTCGCCGCCACTCGGAGACCCATCATCAGAGTCTGGCGAAAGAGTAAGAGTCGCGGCCTACCTTCAGGTGTATTAGGGTCCCAGTTAGGCCGCCTCAGGGGAAAAGCCTCATCTATAAGGTTGGGGAGTTGAGTAGGACGACCATCAGGTCCAGGAACCAATTTCCTGGCCTCAAGGAGAATTCGGTCTCTTTCTTCGGAGGTGAAGAGGATACCTAAGAGCTGCTGGCAGTCATCCCAAGTGGGCTGATGGGAAAACATAAGAGACTCGAGAAGGTCAGTAAGTTTGACAGGGTCCTCTGAAAAAGGTGGATTATTGTTTTTCCAATTATATAGGTCTGAGGAGGAGAAGGGCCAATACTGAAGCGCCAGCATGTTTCCCCCTTGACCGTCAGGGACAGGGGGTCCGAAAGGCCGAAGGGGCAGGGTGACGGCCACGTCATCTGGGGTTTGTGCTCTCCGGCTCCAGGTACCTTGGGCTGGACCCTCTCCTGATGGTCCCCGTTCATTCTGATGTGGGGCCCCAAGCTGGGAACCAGCAGCACCGGCAGGGACATCCCTGGGATAGGGAGGCGGGAGTCCCGAATCAAAAAGAATAAGGTCAGTTTGAGATTCAGGGAGAACAGAGGAGGGAAGGGGAGGATACAGGGATGAAGTAGGCACACGGTTGGCTCCGAAGGTTTGAGTGGAAGCATAGAGCAGAGGTCTGGATGAGTTGGAGCAGGTCTGGGAGTGCCCGGAGTGGTGGAGAGGGTTGTTGGGAGGGAGGGTGCAGGGGGAGGAAGGAAAGGTTGGATCCAAGGAGGAGGATCGTCGGCCAGGTCTTCCCAAACCCAAATATAAGGCTGTTGATCCGGACGGCCATGAGGTCCTGGACTGAAGACAACTGCTTTAACCGCCTTTATGGTGTCTTTGTGGAAGGTTCCAGTGGTCGGCCAACCTACTCCAAAGGTGGGCCACTCGGAGGTACAGAAAGTTTGCCACTTGCGCTTCTTAACAAGAAGAGACAGATTATGAGCTCGGGCATTAACCTCAGACCAATGAGACAGAGTCAGGGACAGTGGGGTGGAAGCTCCTTGTCCCATTTTAATTTCAAAGAGATAAAAAGACAGAAAGAAGGCAACAAATAAGACACTGACAAAAACAAACAGACAAAGCCGGCTGTGCTGCGAACGGCAAAATAATACTAAAAATAAATCTAACGGTCCGGACCTACGAGCTCGATTGGAAACTGGCAACAAATTTACAGATTCTGTCTGAGACAGCAGATGGACTTCCAAGCGTCCTTGGTTGCCCTCACACTCCAGGGCGTCCCCCAGAGTCGTGGCCTGCGACCCCCTGACACGTCTGTCGGTCGCAGCCAGGAGGGACTCACGTCCCGTCCTGACAGCCACCACCAGTTTCACTCACCAGACGTCAGGCGTCCCGTGGTCTATGAAGATACTGAATCTCGGTGGAACCTCCAAATGTTGACCGAGGACGCACCGACAGAATTCTAGACTCAGGGTAAAACAAAGGAAAAGTTTATTACACTCGCGAGCGGGCCCAAGGCAAGGAGATGGCCAAGAGCCCTGAGCAACTTCAGCAGGCAAGTTTTATACTTGATTTCAGGGAGGGGAGTTGTAACGGTTCTCAGGGTGATTGATTGCCTCCGATGCTTGCGGCCTTGCCTTTCCGACAAGCCCCTAATCAAACACCGGATGCCTGCGGCTTCTTCAGGGAGCCTGGGCAAACATCTAGGGGCCAGGTGGGCCAGTTATTGTTTTACAAGCCAAGATGAGTTAAGCAAAGATCAGACGGAAAAGATCAGACGGAATCCACTGTTACAGTACAGTCCTAGGTACATGGTAAACATTTAGTAAGTATAGTTAACAGTAGTTAGTCTATAGTGAGTCACAGTTCAACAGTATTTCTTTTTTTTTTTTTTCTTTACAGAGAGAGAGAGTCAGAGAGAGGGATAGACAGGGACAGACAGACAGGAATGGAGAGATGAGAAGCATCAATCATTAGTTTTTTTTTTAATTTATTCATTTTTTTTAGAGAGGAGAGGAAGAGACAGAGAGAGAGAGAGAGAGAGAGAGAGAGAAGGGGGGGAGGAGCTGGAAGCATCAACTCCCATATGTGCCTTGACCAGGCAAGCCCAGGGTTACGAACCGGCGACCTCAGCATTTCCAGGTCGACGCTTTATCCACTGCGCCATCACAGGTCAGGCCAATCAGTTTTTTGTTGCGTGTTACAACACCTTAGTTGTTCATTGATTGCTTTCTCATAGGTGCCTTAACCGTGGGCCTTCAGCAGGCTGAGTTACCCCTTGCTTGAGCCAGCAACCTTGGGCTCAAGCTGGTGAGCTTTTTGCTCAAACCAGATGAGCCCGCACTCAAGCTGGCGACCTTGGGGTCTCGAACCTGGGTCTTCCACATCCCAGTCCAATGCTCTATCCACTGCGCCACTGCCTGGTCAAGCTCAACAGTATTTCTTGAGCATTTGTAGATGGTAGTATTAGTTTTACAAGGATTTTATATATAATTATGCGTTTGCTGTCCTCGGTTTAGTGGGCATGTGGGGAGAGGGTTTTCACAGTATGTCAGGTGTACCCTGAATCCCCCCAATTACATTGATCATCCCGGAGTGTTAGTCACATCATTTTTGTTTTATTTATTTTTTTATTATGTATGTATTGATTTTAGAAAGGAAGGGAGAGAGAGAGAGAAAAATAATATTCATTTGTTGGTCCACTTAGTTGTGCATTCATTGGTTGCTTCCGGTATATGCCCGCCAGAGATGGAACATGCAACCTTGGCATTTTCTGACGGTGCTCTAACCAACTGAGCTAATGGCCAGGGCCAGTCACGTCCTTTTTATACTAAAAACAAACAGTCTAATACTAATACGACTGCAAAATTTATTTAAAATTTAATTTTCATGGCAGCTTTTTGTGACACATAGTCTAGGCTATCTGTTCATTTTTCTGTATAATCAGGTGCACTTCTAATGGAAAAGTTTATGAAGCACTGGAATACACAAATTATCATACAAGGCAAAATTGGTAACCATTAAAATAAAACATTTAGCCTGACCAGGTGGTGGCGCAGTGGATAGAGCATCGGACTGGGATGCAGACGACCCAGGTTCGAGACCCTGAGATTGCCAGCTTGAGCGCGGGCTCATCTGGTTTGAGCAAAAGCTCACTAGCTTGGACCCAAGGTCGGTGGCTCCAGCAAGGTGTTACTTGGTCTGCTGCAGCCCCATGGTCAAGGCACATATGAGAAAGCAATCAATGAACAACTAAGGTGTCGCAACAAAAAACTAATGATTGATGCTTCTCATCTCTCTCTGTTCCTGTCTCTCTCTGTCACTGTTAAAATAAATAAGTAGCCTGACCTGTGGTGGCGCAGTGGATAAAACGTAGACCTGGAAATGCTGAGGTCGCCGGTTCGAAACCCTGGGCTTGCCTGGTCAAGGCACATATGGGAGTTGATGCTTCCAGCTCCTCCCCCCTTCTCTCTCTCTCTGTCTCTCTCTCTCTCCCTCTCTCTGTCCTCTCTAAAAATGAATTAAAAAAAATTAAAAAAAAATAAATAAGTAAATAAAACTTTTAGTAATGTGATATGGGGTTCAAGGGAAGGCTCACAGTGGCGGGTAAAAAATAAGACTGTGATGGAAGTGGTATTTATTTCAAATACCTTTATTTCAAATAGCTTTAAAGAATTTAGGAGTTTGCCAGGTGAAGATAAAGGAAGGATGAATATTTCCGGTGATGGGCACAGCATGAAGGTTGGAAAAATAGAATTGAGTTCAGAACATGGAGGACTTTGAATGCTAAGATAAGAAACTTGTGAATAATTTAGTAATCTATGAGAGACATCTAAGGTTTTTAGGCCATAGAGTGGCAGGTCAGACTGCTCTTTAGGAAGATTAATTTGGTAGTAATGACCAAAAATAATTCAGAATTCATAGTAGAAAGATACTAGACTAGAGATGGGTAGACTAGAGATGGGTGAGTGTAATTGAGAGTCTGTGGCAATGGAATCTACTAGAATAGTAGCTGACTGAATACAGGGAATAAGGAGGCTGTGTGCCTCAAGATGACTATTGTAGAAACAATAATTTGTTGTTGTTGTTGTTGCGCAGTGGATAGAGCAAGAGGAGGAGAGATAGCAAGGCAGACTCTCACATGCGCCCTAACCAGGATCCAGCTGGCAACCTCATCTTGGGTTGATGCTTGAGTGCTGAGCTATTTTTAGCACCTGAGGCTGGTGTGCTTAGACCAACTGAGCTATCCTCAGTACCCAGGGCCAAGCTTGAACCAATCGAGCCACTGGCTGCAAGAGGGGAAGAGGAAGAGAAGGGGGAGAGGGAGTAAGAGAGAAGAAGCAGATGGTCGTTTCTCTTGTGTGCTCTGACTGGGAGTTGAACCTGGGATGTACATATACTGGGCAGGTGCTCTACCCATTGAGCAATTGGCCAGGGAAAAACAATAAATTCAAGAAGAGGAGTTGTGCCTGACCTGTGGTGGCACAGTGGATAAAGCATTGACCTGGAATGCTGAGGTCGCTGGCGCCAAACCCCGGGCTTGCCCGTCAAAGCACATACAAGAAACAACTATGAAATCATGCTTCCTGATTCTTCCCCTCGCCTTTCTCTCTCTCTCTCAAAATAAATAAAAATCTTTTTTAAAAAAGAAGGAGAGTTTTAGGAACGGAATTGGAAGCAGACAGAAAAGGAGATGTTCAATTTTGGTAATGCTGCCTATTTAAAAGTTAGTGAGTCATTTGGTAGAGATACCCAGACAATGAAGACTTTGATTAAATGACCTCTGAGGACTCCTCCATATCTAAAATTTTAGTGTTCTAGAAAATGTTGACCCTGGCTGGTTGCCTCGGTGGATAGGGCATCAGCCCATAGTGTGGACATCCCAGGCTCAATCCCTGGTTAGGGCACACAGGAGAAGCGACCATCTGCTTCTCTTTCCCTCCCTCTCCCTCTCCCCTTTCTCTCTCTCTCTTTCCCTCTTGCAGCCAGTGGCTTGGTTGGTCCAAGCATTGGCATCAGGATACCTTGATTGATTAGAGCATCAGCCCCTGATGGGGTTGCTGGGTGGATACCGGTTGGGGCACATGTCTCACTAAATCCCCTCCTCTCACTAAAAAAATGTAAATCTACAGTTTGGGAGAAAAGTAGAAGCTAAATATGAATAAAATTTGGACCTTTTCATATAAATATTAGTAAAGTTGTGGAAGGAGAGGGAATCATCAAAGGAGAAAGTAGATAAAGAGGTCCAAAAACAGAAACTTGGAGAAACATTGACAAGGGACACAAACAAATAGAGCGGTAAGGAGAAGAACCCAGAGAGAAGTGAGAAGTGACAGAGAAGTTAAAGATGGAGGGGACAGAATCTAACTGCAAGTAGTTAAGAGTGCATAGGTGGTAGCAATATTTAACAGTAAAGCAAATAAACTGGGGCAATGAAGAGGAAACAGCTGGGGATTTAGGCAACACAAGCTTATTTTCAGAAAAGGGGAAGAGGCTAATTGATAGAGAAACTAAAATGTAATTATTTACTTTGAAGTGATGAAAGAAAGTCTCAGAGGAAATATTAGATCAAGAGGTAGACATACAGCCCTGGCTTGCTCAGTGGTTGAGTGTTGGTCTGGCATATGGAAGTCCCAGGAACCTGGCCAGGGCACACAGGAGAAGCGCCCATCTGCTTCTCCACCCTTCCCCCTCTCCTTTCTCTCTCTCTCTCTCTCCCTTCCTGCAGCCAGGGCTCCATTGGAGCAGAGTTGGCCCGGGCACTGAGGATGGCTCCATGGCCTCCGCCTCAGGCGCTAGAATGGCTCCGGTTGTAACGGAGCATCGCCCCCTGGTGGGCATGCTGGGTGGATCCCAGTCGGACGTATGTGGGACTCTGTCTCTCTCTGCCTCCCTGCTTCTCACTTCAAAAATATACAAAAAAAAAGAAAAGAAAAGAAAAAGAAAAAGAGGTAGGCATAGAAGTTGCTTTGGCAACCGGAAAGGTAGAATTGGGAGGGAAATGTACAGAGATTTAAAATGGCTAAACATTTAAGGAAGTCACATTAAATGCCCTTGTGGTCTACCTTTCTTTATGTGTGTGAATTTTTTTTAAGTGAGAGTAGGGGTGCAGACTCCTGCACACCCAACCGAGATCCACCCAGCACCCCTTCTGTGATTCTCTGCCCATCTGGGCTTCTCGCAACTAAGCCATTTCTAGCAGCAGAGGCTCCAGGAAGCCATCTTCAGTGCCTGGGGCCAAAGCACTTGAATCAATCAAGCCATGGCTGCAGGAGGAGGAAGAAGAGAAAGAGAGAGAGAGAGATGGAGGAGGGAGAGGGGTGGAGAAGTAGATGGTCACCTCTCCTTTGTTCCTTGATCAGGAATCAAACCCAGGCCTTCCACATGGCAAATTGATGCTCTACTGCTGAGTCATTGGCCAGGGCATGAGTTGTTGTTTTTTTTCCATGATTTTATTTATTGATTTTTAGAGAGAGGAGAGAGAGAGAGAAAGGGGAGGTGGAGGAACAGGAAGCATCAATCATTGTAGTTGCTTCTTGTATGTGCCTTGACTGAGCAAGCCCAGGGATTTGAACCGGCAACAACATTCCAGGTCGATGCTTTATCCACTTCACCATCACAGGTTAGGTGTGGTCTACCTTTTGCGAATATAAAGGATAACTGGGTGGATAGAAGATCTAGGAGAAATGGGGGGTAGAAACAGCACTACAGAAAATAGCAATGATTCAAGACAGCAAGAAAGATCTACCTGATTAGATAAGTATTAGTTTGTGGTAAGAAGCCCCAACCAGCATGACTTTGTGATTTCAGTCAATAATTCTTGGCTGCCTTGGAATGAAGAAAACAGACAGCCAGAGTTAACTGGGACAAAAGGACTGGTAAAGAAGGAACAGAGGAGAGAGGACAATGAGGAAGTCTGGATTGGTTTGCTGGTTTGTTGAAATAGCTGACCTCTTTAGGAAAGACACAGTAAGATTGGGGAAGTGATAGGAATGACTTAGAGAGGCAGAAAAGCAGGAGGTTGCAGTGAGAGGCAGATTTGAGTTTGTGTCTAGGAAGGTGAGGAAATTATAGGTTATCATGAGCTCTAGCCTATGATAGTAGTAATTGGTGGCAAATATGACATCACTATAATAGCCACTGACTATGTAATCAAGTAAATGTGAAGTCAAATGCTGAGGTCTCAGAGCATAATGATAGGGAAGGAGGTTAGGACTGGATGACTGTCCTATATATGTATTAGGAATGAGCTGTAGGTCTCACCGATGTATTTAAGTATGTAAGGCGCCACACTGTGTGCCTTAGTTTTGTAGGAACAACTATAATACTAGGTAACGTATGACACCAAATGAGTTGTATGTATGTGTTTAAAAGATCATTTCTGGCTGAGTTGGTAGAGGCATGTTTCAGACTAGGTAGTACTTAAGGTGAGACTAGGAGGATAAATAGGAAGGTTAGAGATTGGCTTTGGGAAGGAGGAAAGGAAGTCAATTTAGAGGACCATACTATCTTATAAAACGTTAGAGGGTGGCTGACACATGACTGGAGACATGAAAAAGGGAAAGAGAAATTATAGCAAGAGTGACAAGTGCCCAGAGGGAGTGAGACCCTGCTAGCCTAGCAAGACTCCTCTTTCATCCAGCAAATTTAATTAAGTAGCCATTATATGCTAGGTCAGGGGTCCCCAAACTACGGATGTGGGCCCGCATGCGGCCCCCTGAGGCCATTTATCCAGCCCCCGCTGCACTTCCGGAAGGGGCACCTCTTTCATTGGTGGTCAGCGAGAGGAGCACATTGACCATCTCATTAGCCAAAAGCAGGCCCATAGTTCCCATTGAAATACTGGTCAGTTTGTTGATTTAAATTTACTCGTTCTTTACTTTAAATATTGTATTTGTTCCTGTTTTGTTTTTTTACTTTAAAATAAGATATGTGCAGTGTACATAGGAAATTGTTCATAGTTTTTTTATAGTCCAGCCCTCCAACGGTCTGAGGTTACAGTGAACTGGCCCCCTGTGTAAAAAGTTTGGGGACCCCTGTGCTAGGTAGTGTGCTAGGCACTGTGGAAGCAAAGATAAAGACAGCCTTTGTTTTCAAGTTTTCAGAGATGAGTGAAGAGTTAAGAGATAAAGACAGTTTACACTGGAGCATGGTATTAAAGGCAGCTTCCTGGAGGAAATGATATTTGAAGGAACTGTAGGAATATCCAAGGGGGAAGTCCCGGGTTCGATTTCCGGCAAGGGCACACAGGAGAAGCACCCATCTGCTTCTCCACCTCCCCCTTCTCTCTCTTCCCCTCCCACAGCCAAAGCTCCATTGGAGCAAAGTTGGCCAGGGTGCTGATGGCTCCATGGCTTCCGCCTCAGGCACTAGAGTGGCTCTGGTTGCAACAGAGCAACGCCCCACATGGGCAGAGCATCACCCCCTTGTGGGCTTGCTGGATAGATTCTGGTCGGGCGCATGCAGGAGTCTGTCTCTCTGCCTCCTCGCTTCTCACTTCAGAAAAATACAAAAAAAAGTTGGAGAAGCCCTTTTCAGGGAGCCTCATGTTAAAAGACACGGAACCTCAAACTCTATGAAATAAATCCTTGGTTCTCAAATTTACGTGATTAGAACAGAAGTTCCCAGGAAACTTTATAGAAATACAGATTTACTTAGCCCTATTTCACCCCAGTTGAATCAGTATATCTGGTTGCAGTATGGAAATTAAAAAAAAATATTTTTACTTTTTTTTTTTTTTTTTTGTATTTTTCTGAAGCTAGAAACCGGGAGAGACAGTCAGACAGACTCCCTCATGCGCCCGACTGGGATCCACCCGGCACGCCCACCAGGGGGCGATGCTCTGCCCTTCCGGGGCGTCACTCCGTTGCAACCAGAGCCACTCCAGCGCCTGGGGCAGAGGCCAAGGAGCCATCCCCAGCGCTCGGGCCATTTTTGCTCCAATGGAGCCTCAGCTGCGGGAGGGGAAGAGAGAGACAGAGAGGAAGGAGAGAGGGAGGGGTGGAGAAGCAGATGGGCGGGCGCTTCTCCTGTGTGCCCTGGTCGGGAATCGAACCTGGGACTTCTGCACGCCAGGCTGATGCTGTACCACTGAGCCAACCGGCCAGGGCCTACTTTTTTTTTTTAAGTGAGAAAAGGGGAGATAGTGAGACGGACTCCTACATGCACCCCAAGGATCTACCTGGAAGCCCCCATCAAGGACTGATGCTCGATGCTGAGCTATTTTTAGCACCTGAGGTAGATGCTCAGAGCAACTGAGCTATCCTCAGTGCCTGGGGCCTGTGTTGACACCAGTCGAGCCACTGGCTGCAAGAGGAAAGAGAGAGAGAAGGGGGAGAGGGAGCGAAGCAGATAGTCACTTCTTCTGTGTTTCCTGACTGGGGATCGAACCTGGCATGTTTATATGCCAGGTTGACACTCTATTCACTGAGCCAACCAGCCAGGGCCTGGAAATCTATTTTTGAAAACTTTCTAAGTAAAGACTGAAATAAGGCTGATTGAGGAACCTGTGTGGAGGTGCAACACATGACACTGTTCAGGTTGCCGGGGTCTTGAGGAGACTTGTAAGTCTTGCTAAAGCACTGGGGTTTAATAAAGATGAATGGGAACCTCTGATTTCAAGCAGGAAAATGGTATTGTTAGGGTTGGTGTTTGGAAAGATTTTCCTGTGGTAGCCACGTAGAGATAGAACTGGAGTGGGTAGGGAGGCCAGCCAGATCTGTGTGATTGTGAGAATCTAGGCAGAGGTCATCTGAATGGAGAAGAGACGAATGATACTGATGTGGTGAACAAAGTTGAGGGGAGAACCAAGGATGAATCCCAAATTCCTGAGTGAAGGGTGGTGCCATTTGCAGAAAAGCAAGGAGAAGAGCAGATTGCTGGATAAAGTAAGGCGAGAAGAGGACCTGAACTTTTCATATGTTTATTTTCTGTCTTTTGGTCTTTTCTCTTGATTATGTCTGAATTTTGGGGGCAGGACCTAACTCTTTTGAGTATGAGACAAAATATCTGGAAATAACAATGTATAATTCGTCAGGGTTTAAGTAACATTTTACAGATGGATGGCCATAAAAAAAAAGTGAGACTGGAGAAATATGTGGGTTTAAGACACAGGCCATTAGCACCCTCTGATGGACCAGAATGAGAATACCAGGAAATTAAACTCTCTGCCTCCATTACAAATTTATACTCTTAGGACTGGTCTTAAGTGTAGCCCAGGGAAAGTAGTATTAAGTGACGGTGACAGTGTTCAGAAGAATTCTCAAAAAAGTAAAATCATGCCCTGGCCGGTTGGCTCAGTGGTAGAGCGTTGGCCTGGTGTGCAGAAGTCCGGGTTCGATTCCCGGCCAGGGCACACAGGAGAAGCGCCCATCTGCTTCTCCACCCCTCCCCCTCTCCTTCCTCTCTGTCTCTTCCCCTCCTGCAGCCGAGGCTCCATTGGAGCAAAGATGGCCCGGGCGCTGGGGATGGCTCCTTGGCCTCTGCTCCAGGCGCTAGAGTGGCTCTGGTCGCGACAGAGTGACACCCCGGAGGGGCAGAGCGTGGCTCCTGGTGGGCGTGCCGGGTGGATCCCGGTCGGGCGCATGTGGGAGTCTGACTGTCTCTACCCGTTTCCAGCTTCAGAAAAATACCAAAAAAAAAAGAAAAAAAAAAAAAAAAAAAAGGAAAATCATAACTCATACAAATGAGGGAACTAGAAGACGTTAAAGGTAGAGCGTCGGCCTGGCGTGCGGAAGTCCTGGGTTCGATTCCTGGCCAGAGCACACAGGAGAGCCACCCGTCTGCTTCTCCACCACTCCCCCTCTCCTTTCTCTCTGTCTCTCTCTTCCCCTCCCGCAGCCAAGGCTCCATTGGAGCAGAGATGGCCTGGGCACTGAGGATGGCTCCATGGCCTCTGCCTCAGGCGCTAGACTGGCTCTGGTTGCAACAGAGCAACGCCCCCTGGTGGGTGTGCCGGGTGGATCCTGGTCAGGAGCATGCGGGAGTCTGACTGCCTCCCTGTTTCCAACTTCAGAAAAGAAAGAAAGAAAAAAAAAAACAGAGAATCTGAAGACAGACACATATATGAGCATTTACAACTGCTGAAATGGATTTGCTAATAGATGTAAAGTTGATCAATATCTATAGGGCCTAAAATACATTTAGAAGTATTTTTTTCTTTAAAAATTAAAAAAAAATTAATTGATTTTAGAGAGTGAAAAAGGGAGCTAGAGAGACAGGAATTGATCTGTTCCTCTATGTATCTTCACTGAGGATTGAACTGGCCACCTCTGATCTTCGGGTCAAAGCTCTAACCAACTGAGCTATCTTGCCAGGGCTGAATTATTTTTTTCACAGGGTGGGAATCAATTGTATCTCGCTGGACAAAATTTATTTATTTATTTATTTATTTATTTATTTATTTTTTATTTTTATTTTTTTCTGAAGCTGGAAACAGGGAGAGACAGTCAGACAGACTCCCGCATGCGCCCGACCGGGATCCACCGGCACGCCCACCAGGGGCGATGCTCTGCCCACCAGGGGGCGATGCTCTGCCCCTCTGGGGCGTCGCCATGTTGTGACCAGAGCCACTCTAGAGCCTGGGGCAGAGGCCACAGAGCCATCCCCAGCGCCCGGGCCATCTTTGCTCCAATGGAGCCTTGGCTGCGGGAGGGGAAGAGAGAGACAGAGAGGAAAGCGCGGCGGAGGGGTGGAGAAGCAGATGGTTGCTTCTCCTGTGTGCCCTGGCCGGGAATCGAACCCGGGTCCTCCGCACGCTAGGCCGACGCTCTACCGCTGAGCCAACCGGCCAGGGCCTATTTATTTTTTTATGTGTAAGAATCATTTGCAAGGCCATCAGTTTTCTCAACTTACAAATTGTAAAATAGTTCAAAGACGATGAAAGGCATTGGTCAGATTAACTTCAAAGACTCCCCAGTCATGTTTTTGCCTATTGTAAAGTCTTTTATAATTTCCCCCCTGAGAGTAGGGGGAGAGCCTTTCCATACATATCTCACCTCTGCCTTCTGTTGCGTTGAGGTTTTGGTTAAAGTGCAAATATATTACCCCGTGGATACCAAATCAACATTATCAGTTACCATTTTAAACTTGGATTAAATTGATCAGGTTAAGTTTAACAGCTATACTGTGAAATATTGGCTTAGGGAAGGTCTTGGAGAAAATGACACAAAGAAAATTTACATAGTATCTATTATGTCTCAGTCATTGATTAGCAGTTTACTCCTTGGTGTAGTATTTTTATTTTAAAGTTTGTATTTTAAAAGATTTCAGCAAAAGGGAGCAATTTTAACTGAAAAGAATGGGTTACTAATGAAATTTAATGTGCCACCTAAAGACTTGTGAGAGAGAATTGAGGCAGAGCGCTTTCTTTGTGTGTGTGTGTGTGTGTGTGTGTGTGTGTGTGGCAAAAACAGAGAGAGCCAGAGAGAGGGACAGATAGGGACAGACAGACAGAAACGAAAAGAGATGAGAAGCATCAATCATCAGTTTTTCGTTGCGACACCTTAGTTGTTCATTGATTGCTTTCTCATATGTGCCTTGACTGTGGGGCTGCAGCAGACTGAGTGACCCCTTGCTCAAGCCAGCGACCTTGGGCTCAAGCTGGTGAGCTTTGTTCAAACCAGATGAGCCCGCGCTCGAGCTGGCTACCTCTGGGTCGCGAACCTGGGTCCTCCACATCCCAGTCCAACGCTCTATCCACTGCGCCACCACCTAGTCAGGTGAGGCTGAGTGCTTTCAATCTTAAAATCAGGTCAATGGGGTGGGGGGAAGAGTGGGAGGCTGAAACAAGGGGAAAACAAGAAGACAAGCTTAAGAAGAGTATCACAGGCCCTGGCCTGTTGGCTCAGTGCTAGAGCATTGGCCCAGGTTCGATTCCCAGTCAGGGCACACAGGAGAAGTGAACACCTGCTTCTCCACCCCTCCCTTTCCTCATTCTCTCTCTCTCTTTCTTTCTCTTTCTTCCTCTCCCACAGTCATGGCTCAATTGGTTCGAGCACATTGGCCCCAGGCACTAAGGATGGCTCTGTGGAGCTTCTGCCTCGGGTACTAAAAATATTGAATAATTTAATTGCGAGAATCAGCCCCAGACAGGGGTAGCCAGGTGGATCCCAGCCAGGGCTCATGTGGGATCTATCTCCCCGCCTCTCACTTGGAAAAAGAATAAGAAGAGTATCACAGTTGGGTTTCTCTGGTAGCCAACCAGGTAGCACAATTCTCTCCAAACTTCTACTTTCTCCCCCTAGTTCCCTCTTCCTTCCTCTTGCTCCTTTCTCCTCCTTTCTTCTCTTTTTGTTTTTGTATTGTCTTTTTTTTAATTTAAATTTTATTTATTCACTTTTAGAGAGGAGAGAGAGAGAGGGAGAGAGAAAGACAGAGAGGGAGAGAGAGGAGAGACAGAGAGAGGGAAGGGGGAGGAGCTGGAAGCATCAACTCCCATATATGCCAAACCGGCGACCTCAGCATTTCCAGGTCCACGCTTTATTCACTGTGCCACCACAGGTCAGGCCAGGAATGTTCTCTTTCTTAATCTTGGTGCTGGTTACATGGGTGTGTTCAGTTTGTGAAATCAGAGCTGTGCACTTTTCTATATGTATATTATATTTGAATAAAAGGCTTAAGCTAAAACAAACAAAAACTGAAATAAGTTAAAACAAACAAACCCCCTTCTGTTTAAGTTTCACCTCCTTCAGGGAAATGAGTAGACGATTAAAAGGGGGCATAAAGGAGTGTAGAAAGTGGTCTTCGTATTTTTGCCCAGAATCATGGATCACTGCTAATTTTCCAATGTCTCATGACTCCAGTTTGGGTTGACTGACAAAGGGCAATAGGAATGGAAGGATACAGAAGAATGAAACATTAAAAACTTAGACTGACAACCCTGGCCGGTTGGCTCAGTGGTAGAGCGTTGGCCTGGCATGCAGGAGTCCCGGGTTCAATTCCCGGCCAGGGCACACAGGAGAAGCAACCATCTGCTTCTCCACCCCTCCCCCTCTCCTTCCTCTCTGTCTCTCTCTTCCCCTTCCGCAGCCAAGGCTCCACTGGAGCAAAGTTGGCCCAGGCACTGAGGATGGCTCCATGGCCTCTGCCTCAGGTGCTAGAATGGCCCTGGTCGCAACAGAGCAACACCCCGGATGGGCAGAGCATCACCCCCTGGCGGGCATGCTGGGTGGATCCCGGTTGGGGGCATGAGGGAGTCTGTCTGACTGCCTCCCCGTTTCCAACTTCAGAAAAATACAAAAAAACACCCCCCCCAAAAAAAAAAAAAACTTTGACAAAACTTAGTAATCAGTTGAATGTATGGCTCAATTGAATAGAGGAAAGGAATAAAAGAAGGTAGGCTAAGTTTAAACCAGATTATGTGGGGAAACAAAATGGAAACTATTAGTCAAATCAGGTTTGAGCAATTATGGTAGCAATATATTATGAATGTGTTTAGGAGATTAAATATCTAAAACATTAAGAAATTCTTTTGGGCCTGACCGGGTGGTGGTGCAGTGGACAGAGCATCAGACTGGGATGCGGAAAACCCAGGTTCGAGGCTCCAAGTTTGCCAGCTTGAGCGAGGGCTCATCTGGTTTGAGCAAAAAGCTCACCAGCTTGAGCTTAAGCTCACTGGCTCCAGCAAGGGGTTACTCGGTCTGCTGAAGGCCCGCGGTCAAGGCATGTTTGAGAAAGCCATCAATGAACAATTAAGATGTTGCAATGTGCAACGAAAAACTAATGATTGATGCTCTCATCTCTCCGTTCCTGTCTATCCCTGTCTATCCCTCTCTCTGACTCTCTCTGTAAAAAAAAAAAAAAGAAAAAGAAAAAGAAATTCTTTTGGTAAACACTTTCTGATACAAGCTAAGATTGTTCTAAGCCTAAACTCTGCTTAAGAGTAATGTATAAAAATGATAATTGCTAAGGGAATGATTTAATTTACACTTTCATCCTTGACATGCTAAATTGTTGAGCAGCAGGAATGAAAGTAAAGCAAAAAAAAAACAACCAAAAACAAAACCCACAAAAATAAAACCAAATAAAAAAGTGGAATTTCACTAAAACTAGCACAATGTCTGGGGTCTAGGATGTGCTCAGTAGTTATTCTACTTGTGACTGAGTGGGGGGAGATGATACTTTAGATTGAGTGTCTGGGAAGGACCTGAGACATGTGAGCAGAGAGCTGAAGGAGGTGGGAAGTGAGCCAAGCAGATGTCTGGAGGAAAACTGACACAGGCCGAGGGAGGAACACGTGCAAAACTGCCAAAGCAGAAACGTGTTTTTAGTGTATTTGAGAAACAGCAAGAAGTCAGTGTAGCTAGAGTCAAAGAGATCAGATTGCCATTGGCTTTTAAGACCATAGTAAATAGACTTTGGATTTTGCCAGACCACGTGGTAGTACAGTGGAAGGAGCATCAATCTGGGACTCTGAGGATCCACTTTTGAAACCCTGAGGTCGCTGGCTTGTGCTGCAGCTATGAGTTAATGCTTCCCATTTCTTTCCCTTCCTGTCTGTCTCTCCCCTCTTTCTCTCACTAAAAAACAAAAATAACACTTCAGATTTTTTTTGGTGTGTGTGATGGGCATTAGATCATTAGATCATGTTGAGCAGGGAAGGCAGTATAGATTTTGTTTTGGACACATTATATTCTATGTAGATATCATTTAAAATAGTTACCAAGTCCATCGACCGGTGGATAAGAAAATGTGGTAAATCCATTCAGTGGAATCATTCTTTGGCACTAAAAATAAACGAAGCACTGATACATACAACATGATGAACCTTGAAAACATCATGCTAAGTGTAAGAAGGAGCCACAAAAGACATGTATTGTTTGATTCCATTTATATGAAATGTCCAGAATAGGAAAAGCTATAGAGACTGAAATGAGGAAGATAGTGACTGGGAGAGAGTATAAAGAGAGCTTTGGGGAGCTGGTAATGTTCTGTTTCTTGACCTGGATGCTGGTTACCTGGGAAGGCCCAGTATTCATTATTGAGTTGTACATTTTAATTCATTTTTGATTCATGTACTTTCTCTAGTTATGGTATGGTTCCATAAAAACTTTAAAAGGAATCTAATTTGAAGAATAAGATGAAGCAGAGAAGTAAAAGATTGAATGAAAAGGAATCAAGGAATCATCTAATTATTATTATTTTTTAGCTAGAGAAAGGGGTGGGGAGGGAGGGACAAGACAGGAAGGGAGAAGGCCCTGGCTGGCTGGCTCAGTGGTAGAGCGTTGGCCCGGGGTGTGGAAGTCCCGGGT
Organism: Saccopteryx bilineata; assembly: GCF_036850765.1. Taxonomy (NCBI): domain Eukaryota; kingdom Metazoa; phylum Chordata; class Mammalia; order Chiroptera; family Emballonuridae; genus Saccopteryx; species Saccopteryx bilineata. Next base: position 160,695,572 of record NC_089492.1, on the reverse strand, counting down.
TCAGTTCTTGGCCAGGGCACACAGGAGAAGCACCCATCTGCTTCTCCACCCTTCCCCCTCTCCTTTCTCTCTATCTCTCTCTTCCTCTCCTGCAGCCAAGGCACCACTGGAGCAAAGTCGGCCCAGGCGCTGAGGACGGCTCCATGGCCTCCACCTCAGGCACTAGAATGGCTCTGGTTGCAACAGAGCGACACCCCAGATGGGCAGAGCATTGCCCCCGGTGGGCATGCTGGGTGAATCCCAGTCGGGCACACGTGGGAGTCTGTCTCTCTGCCTCCCTGCTTCTCACTTCAGAAAAATAACAACAACAACAACAAAAAAAGACAGGAAGGGAGAGAGAAGCATCAACTTATTAACTTATAGCTGTGTGTTATGATTTCTTTTACAGTTTGGACTTGCAAGGAATAAGACACATCAGATGAAAGTAGTATAAGCAGAGACTGAAACTCAGAAGCAGAATCAGCCCAGAGAAACTGTGCCACTGCTTATTTATTGAGTTCCAAAAGCCACAGCTCAGGAGATAAAACTAGAAAGCTATAAAAGCCTTTATTCCCGACCATCCCATCCCCAATCCTGCACGTCTACTGTTTCCTTTGTGATCAAGGACTCAAGAAGAGTCATAGTCTCAGTTTATCCATCATAAAGGACATCTGATTCTTGGAGGCATTCCTTCAAGAATCCTGTGTACTTGCATTCAAGTAACCCAGGCCAGTCTCCTGGTATGGCTAATACACTCCAAGATCTCTTGTCTCCAAGTAACCCCTGCTCTGCAGTTAACTGCCGTTTATATTTGTGCAGGGTCTTTCCCTTCAGCTGTGGCCGTTAGTTGTTCATTGATTGCCTTCTCATACATGCCTTGACCAAGAGGTTCCAGCTGAGCCAGTGACCCCTTGCTCAAGCCAGTGACCTTGGGCACAAGCCAGAGACCATGGGTCATATCTATGACCCCACACTCAAGCTGGCGACCCTGCGCCCAAGCTGGTGATGCCGCGCTCAAGCTGTTGACCTTGGAGTTTAGAACCTGGGTCCTCAGCTCTATCCACTGCACCACCACCTGGTCAGCCTCCCAACCCCAAGAAATCTTTAAAGAACTTATTAAGGAAGAAGGAAAATGATGCTAGAAACTTGGTTTTATTTTTTATTTTATTTATTTTTAATCATTTTAGAGGGGGGAGAGAGGGGGGGGAGAGAGAGAGAGAGAGAGAAGGGGGGAGGGGCAGGAAGCTTCAACTCCTATAAGTGCCTTGCCCGGGCAAGCCCAGAGTTTTGAACCAGCAACCTCAGCATTCCAGGTCGACGCTTTATTCACTGTGCCACCACAGGTCAGGCCAGAAACTTGGTTTTATATAAAGACAATCATCAGAAGGAATAAATCAAAAGGTTAAAAAAAAAGAGAATTTGCCTGGCCTGTGGTGACAATGTTGATAGAATGTCAAACCCAGAATGCTGAGGTCGCTGGTTCAAAACCCTGGGCTTGCCTGGTCAAAGCACATACAAGAAACAATCAATGAACAACGAAATTGTCGCAACTACCAGTTGATACTTCTCCCTCAGCCCTGCCCCTTTCCTCTCTGTAAAATCGATTATCTTTTTGTCAAAAAAGATTTTATTTATTGATCTTAGTTAGAGTGAGGAGAAAGAGAGGGAGGGAGGGATAGACAGGGACAGACAGGATGGGAGATAAGCATCAACTTGTAGTTGTGGCACTTTAGTTGTCCATTTATTGCTTTCTCATATGTGCCTTGATGAGGGGCTCCAGCTGAGCCAATGAACCCTTGCTCAAGCCAGCGATCTTGGGCTTCAAGCCAGCGATCTTGGGCTTCAAGCCAAAGACCATGAGGCTATGTCTATGATCCTATGCTCAAGCCGGTGACCCTGCGCTTAAGCTGGTGAACTCATTCTCAGGTGAGCTGGGGGTTTCAACCCTGGGTCCTCAGTGTTCCAGGCCAACTCTCTATCCATTTCTTTTTTTAGGTGAGAGGGGGACAGGTAGTGAGGCAGACTCCTGCATGCGCCCTGACTAGGATCCACTCGTCAACCCTGTCTGGGGCTGATGCTCAAGTACCAAGCTATATTTAGCACCTGAGGCTGAACTGCTCAGACCAACTAAGCCATCCTTAGCACTCAGAGCCACACTCGAACCAACTGAGCTGGCTGCAGAAGGGGAAGAGGGAGAGAAGGGGGGTGGGGGTGAGAAGCAGCAGATAGTCGCTTCTTCCGTGTGCCCTGACCGGGAATTGAACCCGGGACATCCATACGCCAGGCTGACACTCTATCCAATGAGCCATTGGCCAAGGCCTTAATATTTTTTTTTTTTGTATTTTTCTGAAGCTGGAAACGGGGAGGCAGTCAGACTCCCACATGTGCCCGACCGGGATCCACCCGGCACGCCCAGCAGGGCGTGATGCTCTGCCCATCCGGGGCGTTGCTCTGTCACGACCAGAGCCACTCTAGCGCCTGGGGCAGAGGCCAAGGAGCCATCCCCAGCGCCCGGGCCATCTTTTGCTCCAATGGAGCCTCCACTGTGGGAGGGGAAGAGAGAGACAGAGAGGAAGAAGGGGAAGGGTGGAGAAGCAGATGGGTGCCTCTCCTGTGTGCCCTGGCTGGGAATCGAACCCGGGACTTCCGCACACCAGGCCGATGCTCTACCACTGAGCCAACCGGCCAGGGCCCCTTAATATTTTTTTGATGAATTATAGGCAATAAAATGTTTAGCGGCATTTTATCAAGGTACCCATTCTTTTCCCACCACCCTCAAGGTTATTTTGATGCAATGATCCTTGCACTTTTTTTTTCCCCTGTATTTTTCTGAAGCCGGAAACGGGGAGAGACAGTCAGACAGATTCCCACATGCGCCCGACCGGGATCCTCCCGGCACGCCCACCAGGGGGCGATGCTCTGCCCCTCCGGGGCATCACTCTGTTGCGACCAGAGCCACTCTTGCACCTGGGGCAGAGGCCAAGGAGCCATCCCCAGCGCCCGGGCCATCTTTGCTCCAATGAAGCCTCGCTGCGGGAGGGGAAGAGAGAGACAGAGAGGAAGGAGAGGGGGAGGAGTGGAGAAGCAGCTGGGCGCTTCTCCTGTGTGCCCTGGCCAGAAATCGAACCCGGGACTTCTGCACGCCAGGCCGACGCTTTACCACTGAGCCAACCGGCCAGAGCCTGATCCTTGCACTTTTTAAAGAAACATTTTATAAAGAATTATGGGCCTGACTAGGTGATGGCATAGTGGGTAGAGCGTGGACCTGGGATGCTGAGGACCCAGGTTCAAAACCCGGAGGTTGCCAGCTTGAGTGCAGGCTCACCAGCTTGAGCACTGGGTTATTGGCTTGAGCGTGGGATCATAGACATGACCCCATGGTTGCTGGCTTGAACCCAAAGGTTACTGGCTTGAAGTCTAAGGTCACTTGGCTTGAGCCCAAAATCACTGGCTTGAGCAAAGGGTCACTAGCTCAATTGGAGTCCCCTGGTCAAGGCATGTATGAGAAGCAACCAATGAATAACTAAAGTGCTGCAAATGAGTTGATGCTTCTCATCTCTCTCCCTTCCTGTCTGTCTCTTTCCTTCTCTCACTAAAAAAGGGAAAAAGGTATGAACTATGGGAATAATGTTCTATCTGAAGTAAAAATAACAAGGAAGTATAAACAATCCTAGGAAATACATTTCTTATTGTCCCTGATCCTGCAGACTTATAAAGGAAAGAATAACCTAATTAGAAGCACGTTAATTCTATCATACTTATATATGTTATCTACATTTGGAACTTAAGACTTCCAGCTCTTAAGATAAATTCAGGTGTCATTTACAAGTAGATATTAATAGGAGAACATACACATTTTCTTCATAGTAATAATGGTATATAATGGGGTAACTTATTTTGGTAACTTATTTTGATTAGGATGGAGACATTATATGGATTTTATAACATTGGTCAGTATTCAGGTTAGCCTTGATATGCCCTGACCCCCAGTCTATGTTACAATTATAATATTTGTGTATTCCAATTTTTTACACAGAGTAAAATAGTGTAAAGGCCTTGTGTGCAAAGTTCTTATTTCCAGTTAAAATAACTGAACTTGTGGCCCTGGCTGGTTGGCTCAGTGGACAGAGTATTGGCCTGGTGTGTGGAAGTCCCAGGTTCAATCCCCAGTAAGGGCAAACATGAGAAGTGACCATCTGCTTATCTTCCTGTCCCTCTCCCCCTCCTCCTTCTCTTCCCCTCCCATAGCCACTGGCTCCATTGATTTGAGGGTCGCCCCGGGTGCTGAGGATAGCTTGGTTGATTGGAGCATCAACCCAGATGGGGATTGCTGAGTGGATCCTGGTTGAGGCCCATGTCTGTCTGTCACCCCTCCTCTCACTTAAAAAAATAAGTAGATAACTGAAGTTGTAAAACTGCACAGAGAGACCAGAGAGCCTATACTTATCTTTATATGAAACTATATGTTTTAAATAAGGTGTTTTGCAGTGAACATTCTGCAGCTTCAAAATGAAGACATCCTCATGTTATTGAGATACAATATAAAAATAAACATGACCAAGAGTTGCAAGAAAGAACTCAACTTCCACATCCCCCAATCAAGCTGAAACTTTCCACTGGAAAACCTGGTTTCAATTCATGCCGAATTGTTCAAATGCAAAGAAAAACTAAGTCAGGTAGAGACAAACACATGGACTGATTTTTGATTTTTTTTTTTTTGTATTTTTCTGAAGCCGGAAACGGGGAGAGACAGTCAGACAGACTCCCGCATGTGCCTGACCAGGATCCACCCAGCACACCCACCAGGGGCAACACTCTGCCCACCAGGGGGCGATGCTCTGCCCCTCTGGGGCATCGCTCTGCCGCGACCAGAGCCACTCTAGCGCCTGGGGCAGAGGCCAAGGAGCTGTCCCCAGCGCCCGGGCCATCTTTGCTCCAATGGAGCCTTGGCTGCGGGAGGGGAAGAGAGAGACAGAGAGGAAGGAGGGGGGGGGATGGAGAAGCAAATGGGCGCTTCTCCTATGTGCCCTGGCCGGGAATCGAACCTGGGTCCCCTGCACGCCAGGCCGACGCTCTACTGCTGAGCCAACCGGCCAGGGCTAGAATTTTTCTTAATAAGCTTCTCTTTGCACTCACTACTAAACTGAACAACATTTTAGAGACTTGGCTACAAATATGGTTGTATCGAGACAAGACTAACGACTAGGACAGTATCTGTGGGTTAAATATAGACAAAATTACTTCCAGAACACTTAACTATAGATAGAATCTATTACATTTATGTAGGAAGCCAAAAATAGGGAACAAGACCTGGAGTTTAGATATATTATCTGATTCAGGAAGCTGTTATTCAGCAACTGAAATTTATAACATTCAATGCAATCAGAGTAGAAAGGTTTAAAGTTGTCTGGAGGAATCAGGATAGTCACGTGCTAAAGGGTGGACATTCTGGTACCACCTCGTTCTCTTACAAACTAACGCTGACTGTATAAAGGAGGTGGTTGGGAGATATATATCTTTTTCATTTAGACTTCTGTCCTAATGATGGAGTAGGATAATGCTAAGAAAGAGGATGAGCATGACTAGGCGGTGGCGCAGTGGATAGAGCGTCGGACTGGGACGCGGAGGACCCATGTTCGAGACCCCGAGGTCGCCAGCTTGAGCACGGGCTTATCGAGTTTGAGCAAAGCTCACCAACTTGGACCCAAGGTTGCTGGCTCGCGCAAGAGGTCACTCGGTCTGCTGTACCCTCCCCCCCCCGACAAGGCACATATGAGAAAGCAATCAATGAACTAAGGAACCGCAACAAAGAATTGATGTTTCTCATCTCTCTCCTTTCCTGTCTGTCTGTTTCTAACTGTCCCTCTCTCTGACTCTCTCTGTCTCTGCCACAACAACAACATTAAAAAAAAAAAAAAAAAAAAAAAAAGAAAGAGGATAAAATGTATTTCTGGTTCCAGGGTAATCAAATTTGGAATATTTTCATTAGGTTAGAACAGACAGGAAAGTGAGAAAATCATTAGTGGGACATACATCCCCAGAGACTACCTGATCCAAAAATTAGTTTCCATTGACCCTTTTTCAAAGAGGCAGTTATTTCAGTAAGCTACATCACCTAGGAGAGTCTGAGAAAGACTGAAAATGTGTATTTAAGATAGAAAAAAATAGACTTTAAAAAATGTAATTAAATGGTTTGCTCTACGTTTCATTCACATTCTGTGGCTGAAACAGCAAATCTCACTTAGATAATCCTACTTATCCAAAAGCATACTACACAGAAGTAAACTAAGAGACAAGAGAAATGTTTTTTGGGTGTGTGTGGGCTCACTCAGTTTATTCCCTCTGGAAGGGAAGTAGAGAGAGAAATAAAGTCTGCTTATAAAGGTCAACGTTTCTGGAGAAGCCCTGAAGTTGCTTTCCCCAAATCGCAAGTCTGATTCAAGAGAAGGAAAAGAAAATGATGAAAAATATTTCATCACACAAAACTCAGTGATAGTGTCTCTGAAGGTCACCAGGCCAGCAGGAGGAAAGGAGAAATCCACCTGCTGGCTTTAGGATTTATTGAAGGCTGCCAACACAGCCCAAATCATCTCTGTGGCACTGTGCTTCGTCCCTTCCACTTCAGGGTCAAGTTCTAGTAGGTCCTTGGCTCGATTCATTGCCACATCGTACTTGTCATCTGTCAGAGAGGAGAAAACATTCTCTAGCACATCGGAGGAGTGCGCTAGCACCAGGAGTGCTAATGTTCGCTTGTCCATGCGTTGAGGATCATTTACCCACCGCTCTAGGACACTATCTTGAAGTTTTTTCACTAGTCGCTGTTTCTCTGTTGTATTGGTCACCGGATGAGTAGTCATGTCAAATAGAAGGAAATTCTGTTTCTCAGTTGTTAGAATGCCCTTCTCTACTAGGTTCTTTGCAATTCGCTCTCTTACATTTCTCAGCTGGTACTGTAATTTGAAGGGGTTCCAGGTTTCACCTATGGGGAAAAGAAACAGAAAACTTGGACCAACACCATAAACTCACCACACCCAACAAGACAACTTAAAGAACATTCCACCACCCTATAATAGCTTCTCAAGTGCACATGGAACATTCTCCAGGAGAAACCATATGCTAGGCCTTAATAAAAATTTTAAAAACCTTAAGAAATTAAAAAGGATCAGAAACATATATACTATGCTATCTAATCACAATGGAATTAAATAAAAATTAGTGGCCCTGGCTGGGTAGCTCAGTTAGTTTGAGCACCATCCCCACATGCCAAGGTTGTGGGTTCAATCCCCAGTCAAAGCACATAAAAGAATCAACCAATGATGCATTAGTAAGTAAGTGGAACAACAAATCGATCTCTCTCTCTCAAATAAAAAAATAATATTATTAACAGAAGGAAATTTGGAAAATTCAAAAATATATGGAAATTAAACAACATACTCAATGGGTCAAAGAAGAAATCACAAGGGGAATTCAGAAAATACTTTGAGTTAAATGAAAACGAAAACACAACATATCAAAACATGGAATGCAGTTTAAAGTAGTGTCCAGAGGAGATTTACAACTCTAAGTGCTAGTCTAGAAAAGATGTCCAATCAAAAAACTAATCTACTTTTAAAAACTAGAAAAAAAAAAAAAAAACAGCACACCAAACCCAAAGCAAGCAGAAGAAATAAAATAATAAAGATTAGAGTGGAAATAAATAGGGAAAATCAATATATCAAAAGTTGGACCTCAGTAGGTGGTGGTGCAGTGGATAGAACACTGGCCTGGAACATAGAGGACTGAGGTTCAAAACCCTGAGGTTGCTGGCTTGAGCAAAGGCTCATCCAGTTTGAGCATGGGCTCACCAGCTCGAGTGTGGGATTATAGACATGTCCCAAAGGTTGCTGGCTTGAGCAAGGGGTCATTGGCTCAGCTGGAGCCTCCTGGTCAAGTCACATATGAGAACACAATCAATGAACAGCTAAGGTGTCATAACTATGAGTTGATGTTTCTCATCTCTCTCCCTTCCTGTCTCTCTCACTCTCTCTCTTTCCCTCCCCCCTTCTCTCTCTCTAAAAAAAAAAAAAGGTTGGTTCATTGAAAGGATAAATAAAACTGACAAGTCTAGACTGACCCAGGAAAAAAGAGAGAAGACTCAAATTACTAAAATTAGGAATGAAAAGAAGAGTTATCACTACTGACATTTAGAAAGTAAAAGGGGTAATAAGGGGATACTATAGAGAACAGTACACCAACAAATTAGACTAAAGAAAATGGAGAAATTCCTTAAAACACACAAATTACCTAAACTGACTCAAGAAGAAAGAGAAAATCTGAATAGATCTACAAGTAAATAGATTAAATAAGTAATTTTAAAACTTCCCACAGGCCCTGGCCAGTTGGCTCAGAGGTAGAGTGTCAGCCTGGCATATGGAAGTACTGAATTTGATCCCTGGTCAGGGCACACAGGAGAAGTGACCATCTGCTTCTCTATCCCCTCATCTCTCTCTCTCTCTCTCTCTCTCTCTCTCTCCCTCCCTCCCTCCCTACTGCCGCCATGGAGAATGATTCAAGCAAAGTTGGCTGAGGATGGTTCCATGGCCTTGGCCTCAGGCACTGAAATAGCTCAGCTGCCAAGCAACGCAGCTATAGCCCAGCTGGGAAGAACATCACCTGGTGGGAGCTTGCCAGGCAGATCTTGGTTGGGGCGTATGCAGGAGTCTGTCTCTGCCTCCCCACCTCTGTTACTTTTTCTAAAAGATTTTATTTTATTCATTTTAGAGAGGAGTGAGAGAAGGGGGTAGGAGCAGGAAGCATCAACTCCCATATTTGCCTTGACCAGGCAAGCCCAAGGTTTCGAACCGGAGATGTCAGCATTCCAGGTCGATGCTTTATGCACTGCACCACCACAGGTCAGGCCTCTGTTACTTCCATCCCCAGCGCCCGGGCCATCTTTGCTCCAGTGGAGCCTCGGCTGCGGGAGGGGAAGAGAGAGACAGAGAGGAAGGAGAGGGGGAGGGGTGGAGAAGCAGATGGGCGCTTCTCCTGTGTGCCCTGGCCGGGAATCGAACCCGGGACCTCTGCACGCCCGGCCGACGCTCTACCACTGAGCCAACCGGCCAGGGCCTCTCTGTTACTTTTTAAGAAAACAAAAACTTCCCATAGAGAAAAGTGTGGTCAAGGTGGCTTTACTGGTAATTCTATTAAACATTTAAAGAAGAATTAGTACCAATCCTTCACAAACCCTTTCAAAGAAACAGAAGAGGCTGGGACACTTCCTTAATCTATATATTCTGATACCAAAACCAGACAAAGACATCAGTAGAAGGCTATATACCAATATCACTTATGAATATAGGTTTAAAATACTCAACAAAATACTAGCAAAGCAAATCCAGCAACATATAATAAAGACTATATAATATGACCAGTTAAGACTTATACCAGAAATGCAAGGTTGTTTAACATCTAAAAATCCAATTATGTAAAATCAATAGCATAAAAAGTAAAAAACAAATGATCAACTCAATATATACAGAAAAACATTTGACGAAATCCAATATTCTTAAGTGATAATAACACTCAATAAACTATGAATAGGTGGGAACTTCCTCAGCCTGATAGAAGGCATTTATGAAAAACCCACAGCTCATACTTAATGGTAAAAGACTGAATGAATGTTGTTCTGCTAAGATCAGGAACAAGACAAGCATGTCCATTCTCATCATTTCCGTTCAGAACTATTCTGGAGGCTCTAACCAGAGCAGTCAGGAAAGAATAAGTTACAAAGATAACGAGATTAGACAGGAAAAAGTTAAACTATTTTTAGTTTTAGATGACATGATCTTGTACATAGAAAAATCTAAAGAATACACTTAAAAACTGTTACAACTAATACAGAAGTTCAACAAGATTACAGGATACAAAATTAATATATAAAAATCAATTGAGGCTGGACCCGTGGTGGCACAGTGAATAGAGCATTGGTTGCAGGTTCAATCCCTCATCAGGGCACAAGCAGGAAGGAACCAATGAATGTGCAAGGCAGAGGAACAACAAATGGATGACTCTCTCTCTCTCTCTCCCTTCCTCTATCCTTCTAAAATCAATCAATAAAAAAACCCAATGCAATACAAAATAAAGGAAAAAAAAAACATATAAGCATCTGGACTCAGAAAAGACATTTTACAAAAATGAGCATGCTTTCATGATGAAAACTCCCAGAAAACTAGGATTAAAAAGAAAATTCCTCAACATGACATAGGGTATTTATGAAAAACCCATAGCTAACATCATATTTATAAAACATTACTGAAAGAAATTAAAAGACTACCTAAATGAAAAGACATTACATTAAAAAATTTATTGATTGATTTTAGAGAGAAAGACAAACATCAATTTGTTGTTTCACTAATTTATGCATTCACTTTTTTTTTCTTGTGACAGAAACAGAGAGAGACAGAGAGAGGAACAGACAGACTGAAAGGGAAAGAGATGAGAAACATCAATTCTTTGTTGCGGCACCTTAGTTTCTCAGTGACTGCTTTCTCATATGTGCCTTGATGGGGGGAAGGGGGGCTACAGCAGACCGAGTGATCCCTTGCTCAAGCTAGCGACCTTGAGTTTAAGCTGGTTAGCCTTGCTCAAACCTGAGCCCGTGTTCAAACTGGCAACCTCGAGGTCTCGAACCTGGGTCCTCCGTGTCCCAGTCCGACGCTCTATCCACTGCGCCACAACCTGGTCAGCCTGTTGTTTTTTTAAGTGAGAGAGAGAGAGAAAGAGAGAGCGATCCAGGGACAGACAGACAGGAAGGGAGAGAGATAAGCATCAAGTTGTAGTTGTACACTTTAGTTGTTCATTGATTGCTTTCTCATACATGACTTGACAGGGGCGGGGTGCTCCAGCTGAGCCAGTGACCCCTTGGTGAAGCCAGCGACCTTGGGCTTCTAGCCAATGCCATTTGGGTTCAAGCTAGTGACCATGGGTCATGTCTATGATCTCACACTCAAGCCACAACTCTACAGTTCAAGCTGGTGAGCCCACACCCAAGCTGGATGAGACCATGCTCTAGCTGGTGACCTCAGGGTTTTGAACCTGGGTCCTCAGTGTCCCAGGTTGACACTATCCACTGTGCCACCACCTGGTCAGGCATTGGTTGATTCTTATTTTTTATCTTTATTTGTATTTTTCTGAAGAGAATAGTGGGAAGGCAGAGAGACAGACAGCCTCCTACATGTGCCTGACCAGGATCCACCTGGCATGCCCACTAGGGGGCGATGCTCTGCCCATCTGGGGCATTGCTCTGTTGCAACTGTAGCCATTCTAGCGCCTGAGGCAGCCATGGAGCCATCCTCAGCGCCCAGGCCAACTTTGCTCCAATGGAGCCTTGGCTGCGGGAGGGGAAGAGAGAGGTAGAGAGAAAGGAGAGGGAGAAGGGTGGAGAAGCAGATGGGTGCTTCTCCTGTGTACCCTGGCCAGGAATTGAACCTGGGATTTACACACACCCAGCTGACGCTCTACCATTAAAACAACTGACCAGGGTGGTTGATTCTTGTTTGTGCCATGATTGGGGACTGAACTTACAACTTTGCCATATTGGGTCAACATTCTAACCAACTGAACTATCCAGTTAGGTTAGACATTCCATTTTAAAAAAAAATAAATTTTTATTAATTTTAATGGGGTGACATCAATAAATCAGGTTACATATATTCAAAGAAAACATGTCCAGGTTATCTTGTTGTTCAATTATATTGCATACCCATCACCTAAAGTCAGATTGTCCTCCGTCACCTTCTATCTAGTTTACTTTGTGCCCCTCCCCCCCATTTCTCCCCCCCCATAGACATTCCATTTTAATGGACATGAAGACTTAACACTATCAAAATGCCCATACCACCTAAGACAGTGGTCAGTAAACTGAGGCTCGCGACCCACATGCGGCTCTTTGGCCCCTTGGGTGTGGCTCTTCCACAAAATACCACATGCGGGCGCTACCTCAATGAGGAATATACTTCCCTATATAGTTTAAGTTTTAAAAATTTGTCTCTCAAAAGAAATTTCATCTTTGAATATATGTACCCTGATTTATTGATGTCACCCCATTAACATTAATAAAAATTTATTTATAAAAAAAAAAGAAATTTCAATCATTGTACTGTTGATAATTGGCTCTGTTGACTAATGAGTTTGCCGACCACTGACCTAAGAGATCATCAGGTTCAACACAATCCCTATTAAAATTCCAACAGCCTTTGTCACATAAAGTCTTTGCTTCAAAATCATATGAAATTGTGAGGGACCCAGAATTGCCAAAACAATCTTGGAAGATTGCGATTCACCAGCTTGAACTGTAGAGTTGCGGCTTGAGTGTGAGATCATAGACATGACCCATGGTCACTAGCTTGAACCCAAACAGCATTAGGCCCTGGCCAGTTGGCTTAAGTGGTAGAGTGTTGCCCCCGCGTGTGGATGTCCTGGGTTCAATTCCTGGTCAGGGCATATACAGTAGAGGCAACCATCTGCTTCTCAACCCTTTCCCCCTTCACTTCCTATAGACACAGCTCAATTGGTTTGAACGAGTTGGCCTCAGGCACTGAGGATGGCTCCTTAGCCTCCACCTCAGACACTAAATAAAGAATGGCTCGGTTGCTGAGCAATGGAGCGAAGGCTCAAGATGGGCAGAGCATTGCTCCCTAGTGGGCTTGCCAGGCAGATCCTGGTCGGGTAAATGTAGGAGTCTATCTCTCCCTACCCTCCTCTCAATTAAAAAAAAAATGTTACAGAAGTGATACTGTTTGTGATTTCAAAGTGCCTTACTGAAGATTCTCCTAAAATTTTATGCTATAGGTTTCTAGTTAAAGTTTTTTAACTTGCCCTTAAAAAATAAAAAGGCATGAAATATTGCTTCATGCCCCATGACATGGATGAACCTGGAATACATTATCTTAAGAGGCTAGTCACAAAAAACCCCCTTAAAGTTATATGATTCCATTTATATGAAATATATGGAATAAACAAATCTATAGAGATAAAATGTAGATTAGTAGATGCCTAGAGTTGGGCAGGGGAACTGGGGAAAATGTGGAAAAAATTGATAATGAGTATGGGGTTTATTTTGGGGATCAAGAAAATGTACTAAGGCCCTGGCCAGTTGGCTCAGCGGTAGAGCGTCAGCCTGGCGTGCGGGGGACCCGGGTTCGATTCCCGGCCAGGACACATAGGAGAAGCGCCCATTTCCTTCTCCACCCCCCCTCCTTCCTCTCTGTCTCTCTCTTCCCCTCCCGCAGCCAAGGCTCCATTGGAGCAAAGATGGCCCGGGCGCTGGGGATGGCTCCTTGGCCTCTGCCCCAGGTGCTAAAGTGGTTCTGGTCGTGGCAGAGTGACACCCCGGAGGGGCAGAGCATCGCCCCCTGGTGGGCAGAGCGTCGCCCACGGGCGTGCCGGGTGGATCCTGATCGGGTGCATGCGGGAGTCTGTCTGACTGTCTCTCCCCGTTTCCAGCTTCAGAAAAATACAAAAAAAAAAAAAAAAAGAAAAAAAAAAGAAAATGTACTAAACTTAAGATTGTAATAGTTTCACAATTGTGTGAATATACTAAAATCCATTTAATTTTATATTGTAAATAGGTCAACTGTATGGAATGTGAATTATATATCAATAGAGATGTTAAAATTTTCTTGTGAAGAATATTGTTAAAGAGTTTGCGGACGAGGGTGGCAAAAGGTAGGGTGAAGCTTTGGAAAACTTTCTGTGTTGATTAATCATGCACTCTCTGTCCCTCATTGTATAATTAAACAGTGAACCATATGTACCTTATCTAACCCCTTGAATTTCTCTACTTTTCTTTCTTTTTTTGGTATTTTCCCAAAGTCGGAAGCGGGGAGGCAGTCAGACAGACTCCTGCATGCACCCAACCTGGAATGCCCACCAGACAGACTCCTGCATCACCACCTGGAATGCCCACCAGGGGGTGATGTTCTGCCCATCTGGGGTGTTGCTCAGTTATGGCCGAAGCTGTTCTAGTGCCTGAGATGGAGGCCATGGAGCCGTCCTCAGCACCCAGGCTGATTTTGCTCCAATGGAGCCTTGGCTGCGGGAGGGGAAGAGAGAGACAGAGAGGAAGGAGAGGGGGAGGGGTGGAGAAGCAGATGGGCTCTTCTCCTGTGTGCCCTGACCGAGAATCAAACCCGGGACTCCCACACGCCAGGCCATGAAACGAATTTTCAACGCTCTACAGCTGAGCCAACCAGCCAGGGCCTGTGCACTGATATAAACTTGGAGCAGGAGTTATTGGAGGGCGTGAGAAACTGAAGGAGTCTTAAAAATAACAAGACATTTATTGGCCTGTGTTGTTCTGCACGCAGACACAAAGGAATCTTGGAGGCATGCCACATTAAATAGATTTCCTATTTATGATTGGGACTACCTAAAGCATTTGTCCTGTCCTTCACCTAGTGTTCCGGGAGAAATGGAGAAGTGCATGATTTAAAGATTACAGTAAATATTTAGAAAAGAAAAATAATATAGTTAGACTGGTGCACTCCCATTGTATGTTAACCAATAAATACAGAGAGTGAACGATGTTCAAGGCTTATTCTGCCTTACGAGTTTCAGTCCTCTGCTTTCTTTCATCTGTCTCTTTTTCTTTGGTCTGTGTTTATAAAAAACAATAGGCCTGGCCTGACCAGGTGGTGGCGCAGTGAATAGAGCATCGGACTAGAACCCAGAAGACCCAGGTTCGAGACCTGGAGGTCGCCAGCTTGAGTGCAGGCTCATCTGGTTTGAGCAAGGCTCACTAGCTTGAGCCCAATGTTGCTGGTTGGAGCAAGGGGTCACTCACTCTGCTGCAGCCCACTGGTCAAGGCACATATGAGAAAAAAAACAATCAATGAACAACTAAGGTGCCACAACGAAGAACTTATGCTTCTCATCTCTCTCCCTTTCTGTCTGTCTGTCCCTATCTGTCCCTCTGTCTGACTCTGTCACCCCCCCCCCCCAAACAAACAAAACAAAAAACAACAGGCCTGTACTTCTTTTCTTGAGCTTAAGGGCAGGATAAAGATTACAAAGTGTGGGATTTCTGAATCATTTTGAGCTGTCTTACCAGTGAGTAGCTCTATCCATGTCTGGACAGTTTCTGTGGGTTCAGTGACTTTGATGTGTTTGAGAGTTTCATCCAGTAAAATGTCACCTGTTGGGCTGTCTGACTTCAGCAGTACCTTTCAGAAAAAAACAAATAAGGGACCCTGGTTCATTTACTTCATTCAAATTAAAATCTTTCAATATATTATATATCCATTATTGGTTAAGTGTTGTAGAAAATGCAAAGCAGCATAATATACTGTCCCTGTTTTTGAAGTTGAAAAATCTAGTATGGGGTAATCATGGGGAGACAAAAACATTTAAGTGGGCCCTAGTGACAAAGTGGATATAAATGATAACAGAGAAAATATTCAATAGTAACTCTTTGAGTATGGAAAACTTACTTGGAAAACAATTAATAAAGGTAGGAAAATCAGAAAAAGCAGCCAGTTTGGGGGAAAAGTTAAGTTTGCTTTTAACTGATAGGGGCTAGCCAAGTTGAAATGCCTAGCCGATAATTATATTCCTGGGGGTGGAAAAAGAAGATAGATCTAGGATTTAGTACTTAGTATTATGGAAGTAATAGATGAAGCTTTAAAAATAATTTTATTTTTTAAAAGATTTTATTTATTTATTTTATTTATTTATTTTTTTTTTGTATTTTTCTGAAGCTGGAAATGGGGAGAGACAGTCAGACAGACTCCCGCATGTGCCCGACCGGGATCCACCCTGCACGCCCACCAGGGGGCGATGCTCTGCCCCTCCGGGGCGTCACTCTGCCGCGACCAGAGCCACTCTAGCGCCTGGGGCAGAGGCCAAGGAGCCATCCCCAGCGCCCGGGCCATCTTTGCTCCAATGGAACCTTGGCTGCAGGAGGGGAAGAGAGAGACAGAGAGGAAGGAGGGGGGGGGTGGAGAAGCAAATGGGCGCTTCTCCTATGTGCCCTGGCCGGGAATCGAACCCGGGTCCCCTGCACACCAGGCCGACGCTACCGCTGAGCCAACTGGCCAGGGCTTATTTATTGATTTTAAAGCGTGGGGGTTGGGGGTGCGAGAAGTATATAGTTGCTTCACTTTAGTTTTTCATTGCTTGCTTGTTGTTTGTAGTATGTGCCTTGATGGGACAAGCCCAGAGTTTTGAACTGGCGACCTCAGTGTTCCAGATTGATGCTCTGTCCACTGCACCACCACAGGCCAGGCTACTTTCAGTTTCTTAACATCTAAGTCTTAGTTTGTATACCTTTGCATAACTTCTATATCCTTTGAAAGATATTCACCTTTGCCTGGCACAGTGGACAGAGCATCAATCTGGAACACTGCGGTCGCCAGTTTGAAACTCTGGGCTTGCTCCATCAAGGCACATACTACTAGCAACAAGCAAGCAATGAACAACTAAAGTGAAGCAACTATACTTCTCACACCCCCAACTCCCACCCTTTAAAATCAATAAATAAAATCTTAAAAAAAAAAGAATGTAAAGGAAATAGGGTACAGCCAGAGAAGCAAGAGAATGTAAGATAACATAGGCCAAGAGTGAAGAAAGTTTCAAGTAGGAGGAAGTAGTCAAAAGTGTCAAATGCAAAAAAAAAAAGTGTCAAATGCCACATACAGGTTAATAGAGAAAAATAAAGACTGAAAAGAAGCTGGTGATACATTAAGAATGTGGTTTCAGTGCTAAGAGTGCTAAGTATGACATGAAGTTGTGAGTGGAAAAAAGGGAAGAAAATGAAGGCAGGAGTACGGTTCACATGCTGGAGAGGATTTGTAGTAAATGGAGAGAAAATGAGTGGTTATCTGACAATGACCAGAGCTCAGCAAAGATTGCACCTGACCCACGTGTTTGCACCCTCCTATATAATATTCTATTTCAGTTTATAGCTATAGCTACAGAGGGAGAAATAACAGCATCCTGTGATTTTCCTGCATAAAAAAGACAAAAGCATGAACTTCTTTTAACTCTTCTTTTTTAAATTTTTCTTAAGTGAGAAGTGGGGAGGCAGAGAGAAAGACTCCCACATGCACTCCGACCAGGATCCACCCAGCAAGCCCCCTACAGGGTGACTGATGCTCGCCTATCTGGGGCCATTGTTCCACTGCTCAGCAACCGAGCTAATTTAATGCCTGAGGCGAGGCTATGGAGCCATTCTCAGTGCCCAGGGACAACCTGCTCCAACTGAGCCATGGCTGCAGGAGGGGAAGAGAGAGAAAAGGGAAAGGGGGAGGGGTGGAGAAGCAGATGGTTCCTTCTCTCATGTGCCCTGCCTGGGAATCAAATCTGAGACATCCTCATGCCAGGTGGACACTCTACCGCTGAGCCAACCAGCCAGGGTCTCTTTTAACTCCTTAGACCAAAGATTTTTGGATTTCTCCCTCTGATATAGAATAATTAAAACTATTAGGTAATAAGGGCAACTAAATCAGTGATATTTATCTTGTCTCACTACTCTAATATACTGCTCACAAACATTAGGGGATATTCAATGCTTCATATTCATTTTGAAATATCCCCTAATGTTTGTGAGCAGTGTATTTCTATTCTTCCAAAATGGACCATTGACACCCACCCTCTCATAAACTCAGAGAATGTTCACAGAGGATGTTGTACCTTTCTGTCCAGTAGTCGTTTCTTACGCATGGTGGGGGGTTCCAGATAGATTCGACCCCGCATAGCCAGCTCTATCAGGATGCCCCCTCGCAGGCCAGATGATATGCAGTCATTCCAGAATGATGTGTAACCCTAGAAAAGGAGAAAAGAGAAGAGAAAGAATATTCTGAAAGAAATAAAGGCTTGTAGCAAGCACCCTAAGAATAGTATACGCTGTTGTGATTTGTTTCACAGCATACTATATGAACTCAGAGAAAAGTATAGAATAAAAGAATCTCTCCTTAATTGCCTTAATCTAACCCTGCCCAATATGATTTTCTGCCTGACTTTTAAGTTCTTTCTGTATTTGGCTGTTAGTTAAAGACTGGCATGTCAAGTTTTACTTTTAGAGAAGAGTTTTGGTTTCTTTGAAATATGTTTTCATGACACTCAATTTCACAGTAGGATACAAATGAGTCGAGTAGAAAAATGTAAACTATATGAACCTTTTAATCTTTCAAGATATGTATTAATAATACAAGCTATTTTGATGGGTGGTGTGGTTGGAACCCAGTTTTGCCACTGACTTGCTTATGTGACTTAATCTTTCTCAAGTGCAATGTTTTCATCTTTAAAATGGGGACACTAATATCTATCTTCATAAGTTTGCTGTGAGTCTGACCTGTGCTGGCGCAGTGTAAAGCACTGACCTGGAATGCTGAGGTCACTGGTTTGAAACCCAGTCATGGCACATATGAGAAGCAACTATTCCAAGTTGATGCTTCCTGCTCCTTTCACCCCCACTTTCTCTTTCTCTCTCTTTCTCTACAATAAGTAAGTTTGCTGTGAGGAATAAATTAGATGTTATATTCAAGAGAGCATTTATTACAGGGAGTGGAATACAGTTGGCAGTTAAGTGTTAGTTCTCCTTCTCTAGGTGCTATAAAAGATACAACGGCATATAAGAAATAGCTACTGTCTTAAGAGCTGAAAATCTAGCTGGAAAGACCATGCAAGCTTCAAGAGAGTCCTGCAATAGAATAAAATTTAAATAAAAGCTCAGTTATAAAAGCAGAAGAGACAGGCATTAATGACTCTTGTAAGTTTGGTTTAGATCAGGGGTCCCCAAACTTTTTACACAGGGGGCCAGTTCACTGTCCCTCAGACCGTTGGAGGACCGGACTATAAAAAAAAACTATGAACAAATTCCTATGCACACTGCACATATCTTATTTTAAAGTAAAAAAACAAAACGGGAACAAATACAATATTTAAAATAAAGAACAAGTAAATTTAAATCAACAAACTGACCAATATTTCAATGGGAACTATGCTCCTCTCACTGACCACCAATAAAAGAGGTGCCCTTCCAGAAGTGCGGCGGGGGCCAGATAAATGGCCTCAGGGGGCCATAGTTTGGGGACCCCTGGTTTAGATGATAGCTTTTCAAATTTTAAGTCACCTTGGGCTAGAGTAGTCAGGAATGCTACGGGATCTGAGCTGGGGTTTGAGGAAGAGTTTGAATTTGGCAGAGAGGAAGTGTTTTTCTGGAAAACCCTCTAAATTCCACCTATTCTTCAAAAGGGCATTTTTTGTTTTGTATTTTTCCAAAGTTAGAAGTGGGGAGGCTGTCAGACTCCCAGATGTGCCCTACCAGAATCCACCAGGCATGCCTACCAGGGGGCGATGCTCTGCCCATCTGGGGCATTGCTCCTCTGCAATTGGAGCCATTCTAGTGCCTGAGGCAGAGGCCATGGAGCCGTCCTCAGAGCTCAGGCCAACTTTGCTCCAATGGAGCCTTGGCTGCGGGAGGTGAAGAGAGAGATAGAGAGAAAGGAGAGGGGGAAGGATGGAGAAGCAGATGGGAATTGAGCCCAGGACTTCCACATGCTGGGCCAAACGGCCAGGGCCAAGGGCATTTTAAACTACAGTGTCTAGAAAGGAGGCCTCAAATGTTTACAGATCTAACTCAAGGATTTAAAGAGACATCATAAGATCAAGTTTATTGGGACCAGTTGTTTGGAAAGCCTAATGCTTTGAACTTGCTACTGAAAGGCAGTATGGAATCTTGAAGGTTCTGTGCAAGGAGTTATGATTAACACAAGTAACACTCATCAGAGCTGTTCAATAATATTTAGCTGTCTTTGGGTATAGCATTCCCTCTCACTGGAGAGAAGCTGGGTGAGATGTCGGCAGGGATGGTTTCGCATGGCTTTAAAGCAACCTCCAAACTAAATCACTAGTTAACAGTAGTCTAGAATTTTTTATTAAACTTTTAAAAAAATTCTATTTTTCCTCTTTATTGCTTTGGAAATTATATACTCACTTTTATTTAGGAAAGTTATCCTTGGTATTTTAATACGCATGACAATTAATTTAAAATTAATACAAGATCTGATTTAAGTGAATCAATATAGTAACTACTTTCCTAGTTGACCAATATTTTATCCTTTTGTTTAACCTCACAAATTAGACATTATTAGTAGCATCATTATTTTATGTAGGTAGCACTGTTTAGATTTACTCAGATGCTTACCAATTTCCTTGCTCACCATTCCTTCTTGCATTTCAGACCTCCTTTCTGGTACCATTTTCCTTCTTCCTAAAGTAGAATTTCCTTAAGTGAAAGTCTGTTGAAGGCAAACTCTATTTTGTTTATCTGAAATGTCTTTATTTTACCACAATTCTTGAAAGATAGTTTCTCTGGACATAAAATTCTAGCTTGATAGTTTTCTCTATCACATTACAGATACTATGTCTCCTTCTCTAGCTTCCATTGTGCAAGTGAGAAATCTATCATTTCTATTGCCTGTGGTTTCTTTGTGGGTGATTTACCTTTTTTCTTTAGTCCTTCAAGATCTCTTGGTGTTTTGCAGTTTGGCACACAATATGATTGTGTCTGAATTTACTTATCCTATTTGGGATACGCTTCCTATGTCTGTAGATTTAGTTCTTAGTTCTTAAAAATTTTCACTTCTTACCCCTGGCCAGATGGCTAGGTTGGTTAGAGCATCATCTTGAATACACAAAGGTTGCGGGTTCAACCCCCGATCAGGGTACATACAGGAACAGATTGATCTTTCTGTTTGTCTCCCTTCCTCTCTCTCTAAAAGCAATAAATGTGTTTTTTTTTTTCTGTATTTTTCCGAAGCTGGAAACGGGGAGAGACAGTCAGACAGACTCCCGCATGCGCCCGACCGGGATCCACCCGGCACGCCCACCAGGGGGCGACGCTCTGCCCACCAGGGGGTGATGCTCTGCCCCTCCAGGGCTTCGCTCTGTTGCGACCAGAGCCACTCCAGCACCTGGGGCAGAGGCCGAGGAGCCATCCCCAGCGCCCGGGCCATCCTTGCTCCAGTGGAGCCTCGGCTGTGGGAGGGGAAGAGAGAGACAGAGAGGAAGGAGAGGGGGAGGGGTGGAGAAGCAGATGGGCGCTTCTCCTGGGTACCCTGGCCGGGAATTGAACCCGGGACTTCCACACGCCAGGCCGACGCTCTACCACTGAGCCAACCGGCCAGGGCCAATAAATATGTTTTAAAAATATTCTGAGTCCTTATCTCTAAGAATTTTGGCTTTCCTCCATTTTTTTAAGAGAAAGAAGAGAGAGAGAGAGAGAGAGAGAGAGAGAGAGAGAGAGAGAGAGAAAGAGAAAACAGGGAGGGGAAGACAGAGAGGGAAGCATCAGGTCTCAGTAGCTGCTTCTTATATGTGCCTTGACTAGGCAAGGCTGGGGTTTCAAACCAGTGACCTCAGCATTCCAAGTCAACACTTTATCCACTGTGCCACCACAGGTCAGCCTCCCTCCTTCCTCCCCTTTTACCTTCCTTCATTTATTTTGCATGCACAAGGGAGAGAAACAGAGAGAGACACACACATACACACAGACAGACAAGAACAGATGGGAAGTGAGAGAGATGAAAAGTATCAACTACTGAGGAACAGAATAGAGGCAGAGGTGGGATCAAAGGGGCCAGAAGGAAAGCCGACAGAGGGAAAGGGGATGATAGGATGGGATCAGAGAAGGGAAAGAGATTGGTGAAATTATATATACATAACACAGCATTATAGAGAGCAGGAAACCAAATCCTGGAGGGAAGGGGGGCAAAGGGGGTGTTGAGGTGAACATGGGGGAGGGGAGATGCATTTGGGGGGACACTAGAATCTATGTAAACATAATAAATTAAAATCAATTTAAAAAAGTATCAACTCATAGTTGCAGCACCTTAGTTGTTTATTTCATTCTCATCATTGCTTTGATGGGGGCAGGGTGGGGGACTCCAGCCAAGCCAACGACCATGGGGTCATGTCTATGATCCCACACTCAAGCCAGCAACCCTGCACTCAAGCTCGTGAGTCCACACTCAAGCCAGTGACCTCAGGGTTTCGAACCTGGGTCCTCAGCATTCCAGGATGATGCTCTATCCACTGTGCCACCACCTGGTCAAGCCAGGCTCCTCTGTTTTTTATATTCCTTCCTTCTGGGACTTCAATCTTTCTTACTCAAGCCCCCCATATCTTTTAACCTCTTATATTTTTATTTCCTTTGTCTCTATATTGCTTTTTTTTTGGGGGGGGTAATTTTCTGAAGTGAGAAGCAGGGAGGCAGAGAGACAGACTCCCACATGTGCCTGACCGGGACCTACCTGGCATACCCACCAGGGGGCAATGCTCTGCCCAACTTGGGCGTTGCTCCATTGCAACAAGTCATTCTAGCGCCTGAGGTGGAGACCATGGAGCCATCCTCAGTGCCCAGGTCCAACTTTGCTCCAATGGAGCCTTGGCTGCAGGAGGGAAAGAGAGAGACAAAGAAAAAGTAGAGGGGGAATGGTGGAGAAGCAAATGGGCGCTTCTCCTGTGTGCTCTGGCCAGGAATCAAACCTGGGACCTCCACATGCCAGGCTGACACTCTACCACTGAGCTAGCCAGCCAGGGCCTCTATATTGCTTTCTGAGGAGTCATTTCATATCTGGCTTGCAATTACTTTCACCATCTATATCTAATATGTTTAATTAACTGAGATTTTGAGTTCAACTATTTTTATTTTATTTTTATTTTTTTAAAGTTTTGTTTCTAAAGTCTTTTTTTTAATTATTTTATTTTATTTTATTTACTTTTTTTTAGATTTTATTTATTCATTTTTATTAGAGAGAGAGGGGAGAGAGAGAGAGAGGAAGAGATAGAGAGAGAACAGGGGGAGGAGCAGGAAGCATCAACTCCCATATGTGCCTTGACCAGGCAAGCCCAGGGTTTTGTACCAGCGACCTCAGCATTTCCAGGTCGAAGCTTTATCCACTGCGCCACCACAGGTCAGGCCAACTATTTTTATTTCTTATCCTATTTAGTTATTTTCCACATTTGCCTGGTCATTTGTGATGATTTGTTTCGAGGTACATTTGATTCTTTTATTTCTTTAAAAAATGTCAAAGATATTTTATATTGTCTGATCTAAGGTCCTTGAATGACTTCTTATTTGTTATTTCTCCTGATTCTTTCTCATGGGTGTTTAATTCTTTGTATGCCTTATTATATCTGAGTAACAGGTCCATATTTAATTTTTTGTAAATCTGTGAGTCTGTGGAGACCTATATATTTCTGACCACTAAATTCCTGAATATCTGGACTGATTTGGCAATTTCCCCCAGGGAGAATTAGTTTGTTTATTGCTCATCTCTAGGTTTTTAATTTTGGTATTTTTTGGGGGGCCCTGACAATTTCCTTTACTCTTCAAAGACCCAATAATACATTAAAAATTAAGTTTAGGCCCTGGCCGGTTGGCTCAGTGGTAGAGTGTCAGCCTGGCATGCAGAAGTCCCGGTTTGATTCCTGGCCAGGGCACACAGGAGAAGCGCCCATCTCCTTCTCCACCCCTCCCCCTCTCCGTCTCTCTCTTCCCCTCCCGCAGCCGAGGCTCCATTGGAGCAAAGATGGCCCCGGAGCTGGGGATGGCTCCTTGGCCTCTGCTCCAGGCGCTAGAGTGGCTCTGATAGGGACAGAGTGATGCCCCAGAGGGGCAGAGCATCGCCCCCTGGTGGGCAGAGCTTCGCCCCTGGTGGGCGTGCCGGGTGGATCCCAGTCGGGTGCATGCGAGAGTCTGTCTGACTGTCTCTCCCCATTTCCAGCTTCAGAAAAATACAAAAAAAAAAAAAAAAAATTAAGTTTACGCACCTGACCAAGGTGGTGGCACAATGGATAGAACATTGGACTGGGATGCGGATGACCAGGTTAGAGACCCCGAGGTCGCCAGCTTGAGCATGGGCTCATCTGGTTTGAGCAAAGCTTACCCGCTTGGACCCAAAGTTGCTGGCTGGAGCAAGGGGTTACTCGGTCTGCTGCAGCCCCACGGTCAAGGCACATATGAGAAAGCAATCAATGAACAACTAAGGTGTCCCAACAAAAAACTAATGATTGGTGCTTCTCATCTCTTTCCCTCCTGTCTGTCTGTCCCTATCTATCCTTCTATCTGACTCTGTCTCTGTAAAAAAAAAAAATTAAAAAAAAAATTAAGTTTACGCAAGACTTTTTTTTTTTTTTTACGGAGACAGTCAGAGAGAGGAACAGATAGGGACAGACAGATAGGAGGGAGAGAGATGAGAAGCATCAATTCTTTGCTGTGGCACTTTAGTTGTTCATTGATTGTGTTCTCATATGTGCCTTGACCAGGGGGCTAGAGCAGAGTGATTGACCCCTCACTCAAGCCAGAGACCTTGGGCTCAAGCCAGCAACTTTTTTGGGCTCAAGCCAGCAATCATGGGGTCATGTCTATGATCCCACACTCAAGCCAGTGACCCCTTGCTCAAGCTGGTGAGCCCAGCTCAAGCCGGAGCCTGTATTCAAGCCGGCGACCTCGGGTTTTGAACATGGGTCCTCTGCGTCCCAGTCTGACACTCTATCCACTGTGCCACCGCTGGGTCAGGCTCCAAAACTATTTTAAGTACTTAAAAAAATTTTTTTTTCCCATTTATTTGAGATAGAGAAAAAAATGGAAAGAGAGAGAGAGAGAGAAGCATCAACTCATTATTCCCCTTTAGTTGTTCCATTTAGTTGTGCACTCATTGACTGCTTCTCATATGTGCCCTGACTAGGGATTAAACCTGTGACCTCAGTGCACTTGGACAATGCTCTATCCACTAAGCCACCCGCCAGGGCCTTAAGTACTCTTTTTTTTAAATTTTTTGTTTTATTTTTATTAGATTTCTCTTTTTTTATTCATTTGAGAGAGAGAGAGAGAGGAGACAGAGAGGGAGAGAAAAGGAGGGTGGAGCAGGAAGCATCAACTCCCACATGTGCCTTCACCAGGCAAGCCCAGGGTTTCAAACTGGCAATCTCAGTGTTTCAGGTTGACACTTTATCCACTGTGCCACCACAGGTCAGGCAAAGTACTCTTAATGCCTTATTTTTGCATACTGGCCTTTGCACACAAAATTCTTTCTGTCTAGAAGAACCAACTGCTCTTCTTTCTCCAACTCCTCCTTGTTCTTAAGGATTGAGTACAGGGCTCACATCTTCCTCGTAACCTTTCTAACACTGTCCTTCCCTCCACTCCACCCTCTAGGTTAGGTACCTTACCTGGGAGTGCCTGTGTATATATACTTCTCCCCACCATTTATTATATTACATTGGAAGCAACTATTTGTCCTCATTAGACTATAAATTCCTTAAGGAGAGAGTATGACTGATACATAGTATTTCTCAATTTGTTTCTTGAAAGCATAAATTTATGATTGAAATATATTAACTTGGTCAAAGCTCTGCTCGAACCATGAACATCCCTAGACACATCCAAATTCCAACTTAAATTTTTAGACTCAAAACTGGGATTACTTCCCTCCCCACTGCCTGTCTCATTGTTATTTCAAGAGTTGTATTTGAAACTCCTCTTTAAGGATAAAATAAGCTTATCTTTTTTAGATTAATACAGCTAGTGCTCGATGTACGACCACGATTGGTTCCGACAGACTGGTCGTAACACGATTTGGTCGTAAGTTGAGTAGGCTATATGTACAGTACTGTGAAATGATGTTATAAAAATCTTTAAGTCATATTTTATCATAATTTTCTTTCATTATTGTTATATATCATAATTTTCTTTGTTCATTTTATGCCATTTGTATCATCTCTACACCATTTTGTTTCTTATTTTTACATTTGTCAGGTTTAAGTAAAACACTGCATTACCAGTACAACTGGTTTAGTATTTGCAAAGACAATTTCCTCTTGGTAGTCATCTTGGGAGGGGTCTGATGAAAAATAGCCAAGACACGAAACACAAATTGCTGTCCCGAGTCTGGGATAACAGTTGAAATGCTGCACGCAGAGATGGTAGTGCTGCCGGAAGCTGTTCCACACTGTTGTACGCCCAGCTGGACAACGCTTGCGCTGCCAGACGCAGAGCAGTTGTGGCTAGCGATTGTGGTCGTAAAATCGAATGGTCGTAAGTCGATCAATATTTGTACTTGGTTTTAAACAACTTACCTGTATAATTAGTGTTAAATCATAATTTATGTCAGAATATATAATTTAGTTAGGCCATAACCTTTATATAATTCTGGTGCTATAAATTTCAGGTGTGTAAACATTTTAGCCACTATTAAAGCAATTGTAGAAAACTTTTCCTTTGTTTTCTTATTTCTTTCTAGCTTCTGTTTCAGTGACAGTGATATCAGATTGTCAAAAGAATATGAGAAGCATTATAAATAAAGAAACAATGGAGCCTGACCAGGAGGTGGCGAAGTGGATGGAGTGTCGAACTGGGATGTGGAGGACCCAGGTTCGAGACCCCAAGGTCGCAAGCTTGAGTGTGGGCTCATCTGGTTCGAGCAAAGCTCACCAGCTTCGACCCAAGATCACTGGCTTGAGCAAGGGATCACTCACTCTGCTGTAGCCTCACGGTCAAGGCACATATGAGAAAGCAATCAATGAACAACTAAGGTGTCGCAACGAAAAACTGATGATTGATGCTTCTCATCTCTCTTCATTCCTGTCTCTCTATCCCTCTCTCTGTCTCTGTAAAAAAAAAAAAAAAAGAAAGAAACAATGAAGACCAGGGTGTAGAAATGGATATAGTGCCTTTTCTGGATTTCTTAATATAAACATATTTTACTTTAAAAATAATAAAAAGTAGCCCTGGCCAGTTGGCTCAGTGGTAGAGCGTCGGCCTGGCATGCAGAAGTCCCAGGTTCGATTCCCGGCCAGGGCACACAGGAGAAGCGCCCATCTGCTTCTCCACCCCTCCCCCTCTCCTTCCTCTCTGTCTCTCTCTTCCCCTCCCACAGCTGAGGCTCCATTGGAGCAAAGATGGCCCGGGCGCTGGGGATGGCTCCTTGGCCTCTGCCCCAGGCGCTAGAGTGGCTCTGGTCACAACAGAGTGACGCCCCGGAGGGGCAGAGCGTCGCCCCCTGGTGGGCATGCCGGGTGGATCCCGGTCGGGCCCATGCGGGAGTCTGTCTGACTGTCTCTCCCTGTTTCTAGCTTCAGAAAAATACAAAAAAAAAAAAAAAAAGTAATAGAGCTATTTTTATATCTTAAACACAGTTTTAAAAATAAGTCAATATCCAACAAGGTTGAGCACATGGAAACCTCAAAACCCTTGATTCAGTATTTTCTTCTGTTCGCCATTCCTACCTTAAACCTTTGGATACTATGAATAGGTGAGGGCAGACAGAGAAAATCAGTGTAACTTCCAAAGAATTTCCGTTTCTTCCATATTCTTATAGCATTTTGTACCTTTCTATGTCTAGTAGCATGTTTATTATATTACACTTCTTTTCTCCCACATTGGATTCATATGCTCCTTGAGGGAAGACAAACACACCTTAGTTACTTCTGTGTTTTCCTTATTTTTCTCAGTGCCTTGCATAGAACAGGTGCTCAATAAACGTTGGCTGACTTGGCTAACCAGGTGGTGACACAGTGGATAGAGCAGGCATGGCCAACATATAGCCTGCAGGCCGGATCAGGCCTGCGTAATGAATTTATGCGGCCCGCAATTAAATTTGTAATATTCTCCACTACTTTAAAACCTTAGCTACTCAGAAGCGGAAGTGTTTTTGCTTATTGGAAATCAAGATATTTAAGAAGATATTGATATGTGAAAAAGAATTCTGCATGTTCCTAATCTAGGGTTAACTTCCAATAATTGTTCAAATGGATTCGTGATACTTTATTTTTTAAAAGAACTCCATTATAAAGATTTACAACTTTTGTACTAGTCTGTACTTGATATGAACTGTTTGACGTTTAGTGGCAATGTGAAACCCACATTCTTTTAGGCGGAGTTTGCCAGTGCACACCCAAGGTCAAACAATTCGTTATTTTTGTGGTCAAGTGTCATTGTAGCATAGACAATAGCTGTAGTTGGTAACTTGAAAACGTGTCCAGGCTGTTTGTAAAACAAAAAAAATGTTTTATTTGCGATATAACTCCTTCAAACTCATTCTATTAATTAAATATTGTTTCGACTGCAATACGGTTTGGATATTTATACGGTATGTGATTGTATTTTCATTAAAAAATAATTTTATTGGAGAAGATGGCACTGGAGTAGGTGGACGTACCAACTTCCACCTCCCAGAACCAAAGTGGATTACAAACTAATTTTAAGAACTATCATCTGGAAAAACCAACTTTGGACTAAACTAAGAGGACTCTTCAACCAAGGAACACTGAAGAAGCCACACCGAGACTGGTAGGAAAAGCGGAAATGCGGAGAGGACTGCCCAGCTCCCCGGAGCGAATGGCAGCCGAGAGAGACTCGCAAGGCGGGAAGTGAGTTTAGCAGAGAGGGAAGGGTCCTGAATCCCAGGAACAAAGCCCCAGCCTGCAGCCCCAGAGCCCAGAAGAGGCGTAAGGACAGTATTTAGTTGGAAACAAGTCAGGACACTGTGAGAAAGAGTCTGATTTCTCAGACCCAGGATTCTTCTTAAAGGGACCGCGCAGAACACCTCTCTCATAACCACTCACCCAGGGCTCCGGGGGACGGGGAGTGAGGAGAGTACCGGAGTAGCAGGAAGAGAGTGTAATCTAGGAGGTACAGGGAGAAACATTTGAGAGACAGCCACTCTAACCCCTGGGACAGTCACTCCCCAAATCTGAAGTGAATATTTCCCCTGGAAACAGCAATACCAGCAAAGGGAAGCAGGACACCAGCCAAACAAGCTCTCCCACGGCACTCAGAGCAGAGTTGCTTAGAAGGAGGGAGCTTTCGAGGCTACAGTAGTGAGTGTTAGGATCTGAGCTGCAGCGCCCGCACCCCACACGGCTAAGGGCTCACCAGAGGGCGGGCAGCGGCGGGACACAGAAGCACGGTTCTGTTGGCAAGAGCGGAAGTCTGCTGGCCGCCACTGGGCTCACGTGTGAGCTCAGTCTTGCCTGGCTGGGGAGGCGTAGGCGTGCAAAAGCGGTCAAGCCCAGCTGCAGGCAGACTGTAATCCAGCCTGCGGGAGAAGGGCGGGAACCCTGGGAGGGGTGGAGACCAGCCCTTGAGCAAGGGCACAGGAGCACAGCCTTGCCCTGCCCGTGAAACCAAGGCTTGTGGCCTGACTTGGGAGCCAGCTCCTCCCGCAGGGGTGGAGCCAAAAGCCCAGAACAGGCAGAGTTCCGCTACTGGCCAGTAGAGCCAAGGCTAGCAGTTGTTCCACGAGCAGACTCCTCCTGCAAGGGCAGGCAAAAGCCTGGAAACAGGCAGAGACCCGCAGGTGAGCAAAGGTGCTCGCCAGAGCCCTCAGGGCCGAGCATAATGCCACCCATGGAGGCGGGGCAAAGGCCAAGGCCACCAAGGCTTGTGCACCTGAGCACATGATCACAGCCACTCCCGTGAAGGAGAGGTGGAAACCTAAGCAACAGCCCCAGTGGGCAGGCACCGGCAACGCCCAAACACAAAAGCCCTAGGCAGCAACAGAAGAAGGGGTGGTGGGTCTGCAGACAGACCATACCTAGGGAATAGAGGCCATACCCAGTGGACGCCAGTGGCCAAAACCTTCCTTTACACAGAGAAAATGCAAAGGCAGAGAAATGCAACACAAATGAACCAAGAGAAATCCCCAGAAAAGGACCTAAATGAATCAGATATAACCAAGTTACCAGATGCAGAGTTTAAAATAACGATTGTTAGGATGCTCAAAGATATTAGAACAACAATAGATGGTCATTACAAACACCTAAATAAAGAGATAGCAAATATAAAAAAGGACATTGAAATAATAAAAAAGAATCAGTCAGAAATGACAAATACAATATCTGAAATAAGGAACACAATGGAAAGAATTAAAAGCAGGATGGATGAAGCGGAGAATCGAATCAGTGAGTTAGAAGACAAGGTAAATAAAGGCACAGAAGCAGAGCAGAAAAAAAGAAAAGAGACTCAAAAGTCTGAGGAAACTCTAAGAGAGCTCTGTGACAACATGAAGAGAAATAACATCCGTATCATAGGGGTTCCTGAAGAAGAAGAGAAAGAATAAGGTATGGAGACTTTGTTCAAGCATATCATAGCTGAAAACTTCCCTCAATTAAGGCAGGAAAACATCTCACATGTTCAGAAAGCACAGAGAACTCCACTAAGGAGAAACCCAAAGAAATCTACACCAAGACAACATCATAATTAAAATACCAAAGCTAAATGATAAAGAGAAAATATTAAAAGCTGCTAGAGAAAAAAAGACTATCACCTACAAAGGAGCCCCCATAAGGATGACTTCTGACTTCTCAACAGAAACACTTGAGGCCAGAAGGGAATGGCAAGAAATATTTAAAGTAATACAGAACAAGAGCCTACAACCAAGACTACTTTATCCAGCAAGGCTATCATTTAAAATTGAAGGAGAAATAAAAAGCTTTCCCAACAAAAAAAACCCCTCAAGGAATTCAGTACAACCAAACCAAGGCTGCAAGAAATGCTAAGGGACCTGTTGTAAACAGATCAAAGGAAAAAAAGAATATAGCAAAAGAGGAATACAGTTTTAAAGAATAAAATGGCAATAAACAATTAAATATTAATAACCTTAAATGTAAATGGATTAAATGATCCGATCAAAAGACATAGGGTAGCTACGTAGATAAGAAAACAGGACCCATACATATGCTGTCTACAAGAGACACACCTTAAATCAAAAGACGCACATAGACTGAAGATAAAAGGATGGAAAAAAATATTTCCCGCAAATGGAAATGAAAAAAAAGTGGGGTAGCAATACTTATATCAGACAAAATGGACTTTAAAACAAAGACTACAGTTAGAGATAAAGAAGGTCACTACATAATGATAAAGGGAGCAATCCAACAGGAAGATATAACCGTTATAAATATCTATGCACGTAATATAGGAGCACCTAAATATATAAAGCAGACTTTAATGGATTTAAAGGGCGAGATCAACAGCAATACTATAATAGTAGGGGATTTCAATACCCCATTAACATCATTAGATAGATCCTCAAGAAAGAAAATTAACAAAGAATCAGCACACTTAAAGGTCATATTAGATCAACTTGATTTAATAAATATCTTCAGAACTTTTCACCCTAAAACAGCAGAAAAATAAACATTCTTTTCAAGCGCTCATGGTACATTCTCTAGAATAGACCACATGTTAGGGCACAAAAGTGGTCTCAACAAATTTAAGATTGAAATCATATCGAGCACTTTCTCTGATCACAAAGGCATGAAACTAGAAATTAACCACAACAGAAAAACTGAAAACTACTCAAACACTTGGAAACTAAATAGCATGTTATTAAATAACGAATGGGTAAACAATGAGATCAAAGAAGAAATTAAAAAATTCCTAGAAACAGACGATAATGAGCA
The DNA here is from genome assembly GCF_036850765.1 of Saccopteryx bilineata. Classification (NCBI taxonomy): domain Eukaryota; kingdom Metazoa; phylum Chordata; class Mammalia; order Chiroptera; family Emballonuridae; genus Saccopteryx; species Saccopteryx bilineata. The sequence continues at coordinate 160,664,147 of NC_089492.1, read as the reverse complement.
TACATCAACTCAAAATTTATGGGACACAGCAAAAGTAGTCCTGAGAGGGAAGTTAATAGCAATACAGGCATACCCCAAGAAGCTAGAAAAAGCTGAAATAAACAATTTGACCCTACATCTAAAAGAACTAGAAAAAGAACAGCAAGTAAAGCCCAGAGCTAGTAGAAGGAAGGAAATAATAAAGATCAGAGCAGAAATAAATGACATAGAGAGTAAAGAAACAATACAGAAGATCAATGAAACCAGGAGCTGGTTCTTTGAAAAGGTAAACAAGATCGATGAACCTTTAACCAGACTCACCAAGAAAAAAAGAGAGAAATGAGAGTGGAGAAATAACAACTGACACAACAGAAATACAAAATATTGTAAGAAAATACTATGAAGAACTGTACGCCAAAAAACTAGACAACCTAGATGAAATGGACAAATTCCTTGAAACATATAATCTTCCAAAAATTAATCTGGAAGAATCAGAAAATCTAAACAGACCAATTATAACAAATGAGATTGAAACAGTTATCAAAAAACTCCCAAAAAAGAAAAATCCTGGGCCTGATGGCTTCACAAATGAATTCTACCACATACTCAAAGAAGAACTAACTCCTATACTTCTCAAGCTATTTCAAAAAGTTCAAGAGGAAGGAAGACTTCCAAGCTCCTTTTATGAGGTGAGCATAATTCTGATTCCAAAACCAGGCAAAGACAACACAAAGAAAGAAAATTATAGGCCAATATCCCTGATCAATTTAGATGCTAAAATCCTCAACAAAATATTAGCGAACTGGATCCAGCAATATATAAAAAAAATCATACATCATGATCAAGTGGGATTTATTCTGGGGAGGCAAGGCTGGTACAATATTCGCAAATCAATCAATGTGATTCATCACATAAACAAAAGGAAGGAGGAAAACCACATGATAATTTCAATAGATGCAGAAAAAGCATTTGATAAAATCCAGCACCCATTCATGATCAAAACTCTCAGCAAAGTGGGGATACAGGGAACATACCTCAACATGATAAAAGCCATCTATGACAAACCCACAGCCAATATCATACTCAATGGGCAAAATTAAAAGCAATCCCCTTAAAATCAGGAACAAGGCAGGGGTGCCCCTTTCACCACTCTTATTCAACATAGTTCTGGAAGAGCATCAGCCTGGGATGCTGAGAACCTAGGTTTGAAATTCCGAGTTGTCAGCTTGAGTACAAGCTCATCCAGCTGGGACATGGGCTCATCTGGCTTGAGCATGGGCTCACCAGCTTGAGTGTGGGATCGCTAGCTTGAGAATGGGATCAGAGACATGACATGACCCCTTGGTCACTGACTTGAGCCCAAAGGTTGCTGGCTTGAAACTCAAGGTTGCCGGCTTGAGCAAGGGGTCACTTGCTCTGCTGGAGCCCCCCAGTCATGGCACATGTGAAAAACCAATCAATGAACAACTAAGGTGCTACAAAGAAGAATTGATGCTTCTCATCTCTTTCCCTTCCTGTCTGTCCCTTCTCTCTCTCATTCTCTCTCTCTCTCTCTCTCTCTCTCTCTCTCTCTCTCTCGTATGCTGGCTAAAAAGAAAAAGGCTGGCTGACTTGCATTGAAGGAAAAATCATATTATTATACAATTTTTAAAAGGTTTTATTTATTGAATTTAGAGAGAGAAATAAAGGGGAGGGGAGGAGTGGGAAGCATTAACTCAACAGTTGCTTCTTGTATATGCCTTGACCAGGCAAGCCTAGGGTTTTAAACCCGTGACCCCACCATTCCAAGTCAATGCTTTCTCCATTGTATCATTACAGGTCAGTTCTATTATATAATTTTAATGATACTTCCTGAGGTTGAACTGTACTCTGGGTGAACATAGGTAAATTATTACACAATTATCTCTATTTCCTCCAAATCTTTCTATTTCCTTAAATATTCCTATTTCCTCCAAAACCCTTCTAAATCATTCTTATAGGCTAAATTGTGTCCCTCCAAAATTTATATCTTGTATCTTGAAGCTCCAACCCCCTAGTACCTCAGATTGTAGTTGTATTTAGAGATAGGGCTTTCAAAGATATGACTAAGTTAACATGAGGATAAGGTGGCCCTAATCCACTTGATTAGTTGGAGACACACAGTGACACTAAGGATATAAGCACACACACGAAAAACCACGTAAGGACATAGTGAGAAGATGGCCATCTGTACATTAAGGAGAGAGGCCTCAGAAGAAACTAAATCTTGGACTTTTGACCTCCAAAAGTGTGAGAAAATAAATTTCTGCTGTTTTAGCTACCCAGTCTGTATTTTATTATAGCAGCTCTAGAAAACTTAATACAATCATACTCCCACAGAAAAATTTAGAAACCTTGTCCATTCATTTGATCCTAAGTTTTAAGATTCAAGAAAAGAGAATACTACCTACTCATATTTATCTCTTTTTGGTGTAGTAGTCTCATCCTCCTCCTAAGGCGGATATGTGACATTGGTTCTGACCTACAGCTGTCAGAGTGAACTGAAGAGAAAAATATAATGTCTATTTATTTATATACCAGGCTCTGAAGATATGGTTATAAGTTAAATATTATTTACTTCCTCTTCAAACATTTTTTGTTTTACAAATTGGGTTATTTAAACTTATTTACTTGGACTTTTGTTCCTTATGACCACAATATCTTCTTTGAGGGAAGAAAGAGAATAAAATGTATAGAATTTTCATATTTCCTCCTTAAAATCTAAGATAATAGCATAAAAAATTAAAACTAACAAAATTATATCATTCAGAATTGTACAACGGTACTTTCCCTTACTCTGACATTATTGATATCAAGTTACTATTTTTTATGGTATCTCCAAAGCTTTTTTTTTTCTTTTTCCAAGTGAGAGAAGAGATAGTGAGGCAGATTCCCGCATTCTCCCTGACTGGGATCCACCTGCCAATCCCCGTCTTGGGCTGATGCTCGAATCAGCCGAGCTATCCTCAGGGCCTGAGGCTGACACTCAGACCAACCAAGCTATACTCAAAGCCGGAGGCCAACGCTTGAATCAACTGAGCCACTGACTGCGGGAGGGGAAGAGGAAGAACGAGGAGCTGGAGAGGGAGAGAAGCAGATGGTCGCTTCCCCTGTGTTCCCTGACCAAGAATCAAACCCAAGACATCCATACACTGGGCTGGTGCTCTATCCACTGAGCCAGACAACCAGGGCTGGGATCCCAAAATCTTTAGGAGTGAGCTTTGCCAGGGTATTAGACATCAGAATAAGAAAGTCATGGATAAGACTCAAAGAAAATGACTTGTGCCAAATATAACTGCAAAATGTAATAATCTTTTATTTTAATAGGCATTTTAGTTAAACTCCTGACAGGGGTCATCAAACTTTTTATAAAAACCGCCCACTTTTGCAGTGCTGGTCAACCTGGTCCCTACCGTGCAACCAAACAGCGCGGCGATTGGCTCACCATGAAAGCTGGAACGCCCACTAGTAGGGACCAGGTCTACCAGCACTGCAAAAGTGGGCGGTTTTTATAAAAAGTTTGAGGATCCCTGCTTGGGGTCACACTAAGTAATTAATAATCCTGAATGATTCTCTTTGCTTAGCAAGAAATGTGATACCCGTTTTGCAAGCATGTCCTTTTTTTACTTCAGAGTCAGTATGAATTAAAATTTCACAATTTATTGGCCATTTAATCATTTAACTTTGACTCACTTAAAGAGAGGACAATATATGCCTAGCACGATCAGGAAGAGAAGGTGCAAAATGTTTTAAAAACTCTAAGTTACAAACACAACATATTGAAGGAGCCAAAAGAAATAAAATGGCTCATGTCAAGTTTACAGGCTCAGTGGTTACAGTTATAAGTCTAAATTTAAGCTAGTTGTTTTTGACATAATATCAATTCCAGATTATTTCATAATAGAACAATGTGCAATAGGGGGTTGGAAGGTATAAAGAAAGGCTCTCAATGAAACAGTTACGATGTTTTCCTATTGTTAAAATAGGACTTTGGCCTTTCAGGTTATTTCCATTTTACCAATGGTAAATAATTCTTTGGTGTTATATGACTGGATATAATAAAAAACAAAAGTTATTTTTTAACAGTCTATGTTAATAAAAACCACAAAACCCAACAAGCAAGTCCTTCTGATTCACACTTGGCAGCAATAACTACTGACAAGAGATATATTGCTCATTTTGTTAAAAAAAACCCAAAAACCTGAAAGGTCAGGTGGTGATCTAAATCAAACTTTCAATCTTTTAGGAAAATGTTTTATTTTAGAACTGAGCAACTTTCAAAGAGTAGCATTTTTTCCATCTATAGCCATTCACTGAAAAGTGTACTAACTTACTGACTGATTTTTAAAAATTTATTAATTAGGCCCTAGCCAGGTGGCTCAGTCAATAAAGTGTCATCCTGGTGCACTTAGGTCATGGGTTTGATCCCTGGTTGCAGCACAAGAAGGAATCAATGCGTGCACAACTAAATGGAACTAAGTGGAACAAGTTGATGTGTCTCATTCTTCCTGTGCTCTCCCCTTCCTCTTTCTCTCTCTCAATCAATGGAAAAAAATGTATTAATTAGTTTGCAGCAATTTTTTTTTTTTGTATTTTTCTGAAGCTGGAAACGGGGAGAGACAGCCAGACAGACTCCTGCATGCGCCTGACCGGGATCCACCCGGCACGCTCACCAGGGGCTATGCTCTGCCCACCAGGGGGTGATGCTCTGCCCTTCCGGGGCGTCGCTCTGCCATGACCAGAGCCACTCTAGAGCCTGGGGCAGAGGCCAAGGAGCCATCCCCAGCACCCGGGCCATCTTTGCTCCAATGGAGCCTTGGCTGCGGGAGGGGAAAAGAGAGACAGAGAGGAAGGAGGGGGGGGTGGAGAAGCAAATGGGCACTTTTCCTATGTGCCCTGGCCGGGAATCGAACCCGGGTCCCCTGCACGCCAGGCCGACGCTCTACCGCTGAGCCAACTGGCCAGGGCCTGCTGTAATTTTTTTTACCAGCCTTGAAAAGCTTGCATTACCAATTTCCCATTACTAAACAATTCCAATGAGTGAATTATAACCAATGGAAAATCATTAGAAGCTTGAAAAAGCTTAGCATTAACATACTTTATAATTTTTTAAAAAATTATTTGATTTTTAGAGAAAGAATACAGTGAAAGACATTGATTGGTGGTTCTCCTTATTTATGCATTCATTGGTTGATTCTTTTTTTTTTTTTTACAGAGTCAGAGAGAGGGATAGATAGAGACAGACAGGAACGAAGAGAGATGAGAAGCATCAATCATCAGTTTTTTGTTGTGACACCTTAGTTGTTCATTGATTGCTTTCTCATATGTGCCTTGATCGTGGGCCTTCAGCAGACCAAGTAACCCCTTGCTCGAGCTAGCGACCTTGGGTCCAAGCTGGTGAGCCTTGCTCAAGCCAGATGAGCCTGTGCTCAAGCTGGTGACCTCGAGGTCTCAAACCTGGGTCCTTGGCATCCCAGTCCGCCGCTCTATCCATTACGCCACCGCCTGATCAGGCCATTAGTTGATTCTTGTATATACTCTGACCAGGGATAAAACCTGCAATCTTGGTGTATTGAGAAAACACTAACCAACTAAGCTCCCTACCCAGCCAGACCACATACTTTATAATTTAAGATAAATGTTTTATCCAGTCTGCTTTCTATTTTTCTATACATATGAATAGTGGCATTGTTTGAGAGAACATAACCGATACTAGAATATTCTTAGCGGCACTGTTGATATGGGCTCCTGAATGTCCATTAGCAAGTAGAATGAATTATATTCAGATAATGAAATACTATATTGCAGTGAACTGAATTGAATTCTATGCAACATGGAAGAATCTCAAACATCATACTGAACAAAAAGATATACAACAGTATTAACCCAACAACAAAGTTTTTTTTCTTTTTTTCCAAGTGAGAGGAGGGGAGATAGAGACAGATTCCTGCATGCCCCTGACCGGGATCCACCTGGCAACCCCTGTCTGGGTCCAATGCTCTGCCCTTCTGGGGCTATGCTTGCAACCGAGCTATTTTTAGTGCCTGAGGTGGAGGCTCCATGGAGCCAGCCTCAGCACCCACAGCCAATGCACTCAAACCATGGCTATGTGAGGGGAAGAGGGAGGGGGGAGGAGGAGGGAGAGGGAGGGGGAGAGGGAGGGGGAGAGGGAGGGGAGGGGGAGGGGGAGGGGGAGGGGAAGAGGGAGAGGGGAAGGGGTGGAAAAACACATGTCGCTTCTCCTGCGTGCCCTGACCGGGAATCAAACCTGGGACATCCACATGCTGGGCTGACGCTCTACAAATGAGCCAACTGGCCAGGGCCTCTATTAACATAAAGTTTAAAAACAGGCAAAACTAAATAAAATACCTTGTTCAGGAATATATACACATGTAAAACTACAGAAAGGTAGGGCAGCATATGATTAGAAAAGGGCATGAGAGGATGCCTCTAGGATGCTGATTATGCTCCATTGGTGGTGGTTACATGAATATTTGCTTTAAATTTACTAGTTAGATTGTACATAAGTGTTTTACATACTTTCTAGATATGTTATACTTCATAATTTTAGAAAAGTTAAACAAGAAAACCCATACTTGGATGTCCCACTTTGTTTGGTACTTAAATTTCAAAACATCTGAGTTTATTTAAGAGATAGAATGCTTTCAAATATTTGTAGTTATTCCCATTGCAAATCACTAAAATTATCACAAACATCAATGTTCTTTTTTCCCTAGAACCTGTCTCTCTTCACAGACTAACTCTTGCTCATCATCAGAATTTAGGTTAAGATTTACTACTTCCCAGAAGTCTTTTCCAGTATGTCTTCTTCTTCCCTCTTTTACTACCACTTTCCACCACACACCCGAGTTAGGTGTCTTTCTTCTTTGTTTCTTCAGGACCCAGAACAGAACATATATCACAGCATACTGCAATGGTCAGCTGACTCTGCCAATCCCCCTTTTACCTCTCCAGCCACTGCACGCCAATAAACTATAAATGGTATCAAAATCAGGACTATTGTCTTTATTCTCTTTCAAAATCCAGCAGTTGACATATATGAGACAGTCAATAAATTTTTGGTGACCAAATGAATGAAAATATATTTCTATAATTCCAATGAATAATACTTTTTGTCAATTTTTACTCCAGTGACATGAAAAATATGATGAAGAGCTTTTATGTCCCAATGCATAGTAAGTATTCAATAAATGACCTTACTAGGAGAAAGCTTTGCAAGAAAGAAAGGGTTAAAAAACATTACCATAAACTAAAATGATTACTGTCAAGTCAGAAGCATTAATAATCTCACTTCATTTACAGGTAATTTAATAATAAAGATTCTCATAAAGGGGAAAATTAAAATACACTAGCAATTCAATTAAAGCATTAATTGTCTAGGGGTCAATAATATCTATAGCAAAATTCTTACTACAGGCAATAATGACAAATAAATCTATTTTATTTTGGTCGGGGGGGGCGCTCAAATTTAATTTTCTCTGTTGAGATCAGTTATTGAACTGTGATAACATCGGTATAAAGGGGTGTTTCCCAACGTGGGGCCCACGCCCCACAGGGGAGCAATTCGATAGTTAAGGGGGGCAATTTGAAAATGGACTCAACACGACTTTAACTCTTTCGCCCCGGGCCATTTAAATGCAATGCTAGATATTGGTGCCAAATTTAACAAAAAATGCAATTCTTAAATAATTGCGGTAAATAATTATTAAGTATAATTTCGTTTGACGAGACCAAAATATCAACTGGGTGATTGGCGTCGTCAAGTAAACTTCGTCCTGGGTTCACCGCGGAGCGTGCTGTCTGCCGCGGGGAACCCCGGACATTTTAAAAACTCGCTAAACAATGCAGTTATTCTCACCTAATTGGCCCATCGCAACTTCTGTAGTGTTTCACATCATTCAGTTGGTGTTAATTTGAAAGAAGTGTCAGTCAAAACTGTTGTAAAAGCTTGTTGATTTAATAAATATACATATATATATTGTATAGATATAATTGGTAAGTATTTGATTTTATTTTGATCAATATTAAACTCTTTATTAAGTACTTCTTGCATCAGGGCTAGAAAGCACTAATATTTTATAAATATTATTGGGGCTATAATAGTGCATGCACAACAATTTTAATTTTAGAAGCATAACTTGCCAGAAAATTTTGTCAAATGGAAAAAATATAGATACCTTTTGATTTGCTGTGGTAGTGTAGTAAATGTGTTATATACATTTAAATAAATATGAATTTTTAGTATACGTTTACTCTATGTCACATTGAATATATTTTAACACATATTTTAATATTAGTTTTTAATTGATCTTATTTTTATTATAGCCCATAGTAAAATGAGTGGTGCAAGCAAGAAAAAAACTCGTCAATATTCGGAGGAATATTTAAAATTTGGGTTCATACCCACTGTTCACGATGAGCGGATTCCTTTTTGTCTTTTATGCCAGCAATGCTTGACCAACGAATCAATGAAACAAGGTCGTCTTGAGACACATTTAAAGGCGAATAGTGCTCATATTAATTCAGATTTGAGTTACTTTAAAACTTTAAAGAAAATTTTTGAAAAAAGAATAAAGTCTCTATTTACTGCTCATACTTCAACTAATAATCGTGTTCTTGAGGATAGTTATCAAATTTCTTTATTCATCGCTAAAACTGGAGAAAATCACACTATAGGAGAGAATTTAATAAAACCGTCAATATCAGCATTTCTTAAAACGGTTCTTGAAAAAGATGACAACGATGTAAAAGCCATGCCACTCAGTAACAATTCTGTTAGCAGAAGAATAGACGAAATGAGTGAGGATATTGAAAAACAACTTATTGAAAAGCTGAAAACAAGAAAATTCTCTTTGCAAATGGATGAATCAACTTTGAGAGACAGTGAGGCAGTATTGATAACTTACGTTAAGATATATTGATAAAGGACATTTTGTTGAAGAAATGTTGTTCTGTAAAAGATTAGAAAGCACCACTACCTCCAAAGATATATATAATAAGCTAAAAAACTACTTAGATGTCAATGATATACCAATGAAAAATATAACATCTTGTGCTGCAGATGGTGCTCCCAATATGATGGGCAAGAAAAATGGCTGCTTAAAATTGATGAAAGATGCGAATCCAGAAATGATTCTTGTGCATTGTGTTATTCATAGGGAAAACTTGGTAGCTAAAAACATCTCGCCTGTTCTGAATGAAGTATTACATACAGTAATAAAGTGTGTTAATGCTATTAAAGCTAGTGCCAAATGTGAGCGTCTTTTCAAGCTATTTTGTGAAGAACAAAATGAAGATCATGTGAGACTTTTACTTCATACTGAAGTAAGATGGCTATCTAAAGGAAACTGTTTGAAAAGATTTATGGAACTGTTTGATACTCTTAGTGATTTTTTAAGCGACAAACCTGAAATGAAGTATCTGTTAACAATAGATGGTAAAAGCATTTGTGAGTTATTTAGCCGATATCTTTGAAAAATTAAATATATTAAATAAGCAACTTCAAGGAACAAATAAAACTCTTGTCGATGCAAAAGCAAAGATATTTGGTTTCATTACCAATATTGAGTTATGTCAGAAACATATTAACAACAAAAACTTTAAACAGTTTCATTGGCTCCAAAAATGTGAAGTAACTGATATCGCTTTACTTGTTATTGTCAATCATTTGAATATTCTATCAGCTGATTTAAAAGAAAGATTTTCTGATTTAAAACAAATTGATTTCCCAACATGGATGATGCAGCCAATGTTAGTGGATTTGTCTGATATATCAAATATGCAGTATCAAGAAGAACTCGCAGAATTGCAAAATGATGAGTCAGTTAAAGCTTTACTTAATATCAAAGGAGCGATGGCATGGCTTTGTGAGGAAACAGAAATCAAATACCCAAATTCAACCAAATGTGCAAGAAAACTATTGCTACCGTTTCCATCTTCATTTTTAGCTGAATGCGGATTTAGTGCTGTAAATGATTTACTGGTAAAAAAAAGAAATCGGCTGGATATAACACAACGTGGAGACTTGAGACTAAAGCTAACCAAATTGGAACCTAATATAAAATCTCTGTGCAGCAAGCATCAAGCGCAAGGATCACACTAAATTAAAATAATAAATTAATATAGAAAAATCTGTATTAAAATTATTTGGAATTTAAATTTCTGTTTTTCATTATATGTTTTGAAATTTTACTTACTGTGTTTTGTTAACAATTTCATAGTGATTTCTTCCTAGAACCTATCATTTATGTTTATTAAGTGAACAAATAAATTTTTTTTTTTTTTTTTTTTGCATTTCTCTGAAGCTGGAAACAGGGAGAGACAGTCAGACAGACTCCTGCATGCGCCCAACCGGGATCCACCCGGCACGCCCACCATGGGGCGATGCTCTGCCCAACAGGGGGCGATGCTCTACCCATCCTGGGCGTCACCATGCTGCGACCAGAGCCACTCCAGCGCCTGAGGCAGAGGCCACAGAGCCATCCCCAGCGCCCGGGCCATCTTTGCTCCAATGGAACCTTGGCTGCGGGAGGGGAAGAGAGAGACAGAGAGAGAGGAAGGTGCAGCGGAGGGGTGGAGAAGCAAATGGACGCTTCTCCTGTGTGCCCTGGCCGGGAATCCAACCCGGGTCCTCCGCACACTAGGCTGACGCTCTACCGCTGAGCCAACCGGCCAGGGCAAATCAATTTTTTAATGTTAAAAATTATGTATGTAGGCCCTGGCCAGTTGGCTCAGTGGTAGAGCATCGGCCTGGTGTGCGGGGGACCTGGGTTTGATTCCTGGCCAGGGCACACAGGAGAAGCGCCCATTTGCTTCTCCACCCCCCTCCTTCCTCTCTGTCTCTCTCTTCCCCTCCCGCAACCAAGGCTCCATTGGAGCAAAGATGGCCCGGGCGCTGGGGATGGCTTCTTGGCCTCTGCCCCAGGCGCTAGAGTGGCTCTGGTTGCGGCAGAGCGACGCCCCGGAGGGGCAGAGCATCGCCCCCTGGTGGGCGTGCCGGGTGGATCCCGGTTGGGTGCATGTGGGAGTCTGTCTGACTGTCTCTCCCCGTTTCCAGCTTCAGAAAAATACAAAAAAAAATTATGTATGTTACATAGGGGGGGACATAAAATTTTAGAAAGGTTAAAGTGGGGCATGGCACAAAAACGGTTGGGAAACACTGGTATAAAGTGTACTTGAAAGGTTACTTTCTTCAAAATGTATTTAAACTTCTTGGTTATGTTCACAAGAAAATGAAGGTTAGAAGGAGACAAGATGGTGATGGAGTAGGTAGATGTACCAACTTCTACCTCCCAGAACCAAAGTGGATTACAAACTAATTTTAAGAACCATCATCTGGAAAAACCAACTTTGGACTAAACTAAGAGGACTCTTAAACCAAGAAACACTGAAGAAGCCACACCGAGACTGGTAGGAAAAGCAGAAATGCAGAAAGGGCTGCCTAGTTCCCCAGAGCGAATGGCAGCTGGGAGAGACTCGTGTGGCGGGAAGTGAGTTTAGCAGAGAGCAGAGTGTCCTGAGTCCCAGGAACAAAGCCCCAGCCTGCAGCCCCAGAGCCTAGAAGAGGCGTAAGGACAGTATTTAGCTGGAAACAAGACAGGATACTGTTTGTGAGAAAGAGACTGATTTCTCAGACCCAGGATTCTTCTTAAAGGGACCACGCAGAAAACCTCTCTCACAACCACTCACCCGGGCCTCCGGGAGAGAGAGTAGAGGAATGGAGTAGCAGGAAGAGAGTGTAATCTGGGAGGCACAGGGAGAAACACTTTGAGGGACAGCCATCCTAACCTCTGGGACGAGTCACTCCCCAAATCTGAAGTGAATATTTCCCCTGGAAACAGCAATACTAGCAAAGGGAAGCAGGACACCAGCCAAACAAGCTCTCCTGTGGCGCTCAGAGCAGAGTCGCTTAGAAGGAGGGAGCTGTTGGGACTATAGTAGTGAGTCTTAGGGTCTGAGCTGCAGCGCCCCCATCTACACGGCTGAGGGTTCGTTGGAGGGTGGGCAGCAGCGGGAGGCGGAAGCACGATTCTGTTGGCAAGGGCAGAAGCCGGCTGGCCACCACTGGGCCCAGGTGTGAGCTCAGTCTTGCCCGGCTGGGGAGGAGGGGATGTGCAAAAGTGGTCAAGCCCAGCTACAGGCCGCTTGCAATCCAGCTTGTGTGTGGGGGGGAAGCAGAGACCCGTCCTTGAGCAAGCGCACGCAGGAGCACAGCCCTGCCCCGCCCGCAGAACCCAGGCTTGTGGCCTGACTTGGGAGCCAGCTCCTCCCACAGGTGTGGAGCCAAAAGCCCAGAACAGGCGGAGTCCTGCTACTGAGTATGGGTATGCAGTCCTGCCAGGCCTGTGGAGCCAAGGCTTGCAGCCGTCCCATGAGCAGGCTCCTCTTGCAAGGGCCGGGCGAAAGCTCAGAATCAGGTGGAGACCCGCAGCTGAGCAAAGGTGCTAACCCCTGCCCTCAGGGCCGAGCATAACACCACCCGTGGGGGTGGAGCGAAGGCCAAGGCCACGGAGGCTTGTATACCCGAGCACATGATCACAGCCACTCCTGTGAAGGAGAGGCGGAAACCACAGCAACAGCCCCAGTGGGCAGGCACCAGCAACGCCCATACCTGAAAGCCCTAGGCAGCAACAGCAGAGGGGGTGGCGGGAGTGCAGACAGACCACACCTAGGGAACACAGAGGCCACACCCAGTGGACTCCAGTGGCCAAAACCTTCTTTTACACAGACAAAATGAGAAGGCAGAGAAATGCAATATAAATGAATCAACATAAATCCCCAAAAAGGACCTGAATGAGTCAGATAAAACCAAATTACAAGATGCAGAGTTTAAAATAACGATTGTTAGGATGCTCAAAGATATTAGAACAACAATAGATGGTCTTTACGAACACCTAAATAAAGAGATAGCAAATATAAAAAAGGACATTGAAATAATAAAAAAGAATCAGTCAGAAATGACAAATACAATATCAGAAATGAAGAACACAATGGAAGGAATTAAAAGCAGGATGGATGAAGCGGAGAATTGAATCAGCGAGTTAGAAGACAAGATAAATAAAGGCACAGAAGCAGAGCAGAAAAAAGAAAAGAGATTCAAAAAGTCTGAGGAAACTCTAAGAGAGCTCTGTGATACGAAGAGAAATAACATCTGCATCATAGGGGTTCCTGAAGAAGAAGAGAAAGTACAAGGGATAGAGACTTTGTTTAAGCATATCATAGCTGAAAACTTCCCTCAGTTAAGGCAGGAAAACATCTCACAAGTTCAAGAAGCACAGAGAACTCCATTAAAGAGAAACCCAAAGAAATCTACACCAAGACAACATAATTAAAATAGCAAAGCTAAGTAATAAAGAAAAAATATTAAAAGCTGCTAGAGGAAAAAAAAAGACTATCACCTACAAAGGAGCCCCCATAAGGATGACTTCCAACTTCTCGATAGAAACACTTGAGGCCAGAAGGGAATGGCAAGAAATATTTAAAGTAATGCAGAACAAGAGCCTAAAACCAAGATTACTTTATCCAGCAAGGCTATCATTTAAAATTGAAGGAGAAATAAAAAGCTTTCCAAACAAACAAAAAAAAAACCCTTAAGGAATTCACTACAACCAAACCAAGGCTGCAAAATGCTAAGGGGTCTGTTGTAAACAGATTGAAGGAGAAAAAGAATATAGCAAAAGAAGAATACAGTTTTAAAGAATAAAATGGCAGCCTGACCTGTGGTGGTGCAGTGGATAAAGCGCCAACCTGGAAACGCTGAGGTTGCCGGTTCAAAACCCTGGGTTTGCCTGGTCAAGGCACATATGGGAGTTGATGCTTCCTGCTCCCCCCCCTTCTCTCTCTCTCTCTCTCTCTCCTCTCTATAATGAATAAATAAAATCTTAAAAAAAAAAATAAAATGGCAATAAACAATTACATATCAATAATAACCTTAAATGTAAATGGATTAAATGATCTGATCAAAAGACATAGGGTCTGTGTGGATATGAAAACAGGACCCATACATATGGTGTCTAGAAGAGACACACCTTAAAACAAAAGATGGCCTGATCTGTGGTGGCGCAGTGGGATAAAGCGTCGACCTGGAACACTGAGGTCGCCGGTTCGAAACCTTGGGCTTGCCTGGTCAAGGCACATATGGGAGTTGATGCTTCCTGCTCCTCCCCCTTCTCTCTCTCTCTGTCTCTCTCTCTCACTCCTCTCTCTCTAAAAAAATCAATAAATAAAATATTAAAAAAAAAACAAAACACAAAAGATGCACATAGACTGAAGACAAAAGGATGGAAAAAAGTATTTCATGCAAATGGAAATGAAAAAAATGCTGGGGTAGCAATACTTATATCAGACAAAATGGACTTTAAAACAAAGACTATAGTAAGAGATAAAGAAGGTCATTACATAATGATAAAGGGAGCAATTCAACAGGAAGATATAACCGTTATAAATATCTACGCACGTAATATAGGAGCACCTAAATATATAAAGCAGACTTTGATGGATATAAAGGGTGAGATCAACAGCAATACTATAATAGGGGATTTCAATACCCCATTAACATCACTAGATAGATCCTCAAGAAAGAAAATTAACAAAGAAATAGCAGACTTAAAGGACATACTAGATAAACTCAATTTAATAGATATCTTCAGAACCTTTCACCCTAAAGCAGCAGAATATACATTCTTCTCAAGTACTCATGGTACATTCTCTAGAATAGACCACATGTTAGGGCACAAAAGTGGTCTCAACAAATTTAAGATTGAAATCATATCGAGCACTTTCTCTGATCACAATGGCATGAAACTAGAAATTAACCACAATGGAAAAACTGAAAAATACTCAAACACTTGGAAACTAAATAGCATGTTATTAAATAACATATGGGTTAACAATGAGATCAAAGAAGAAATTAAAAAATTCCTAGAAACAAACGATAAGGAGTATACATCAACTCAAAATTTATGGGACACAGCAAAAGCAGTCCTGAGAGGGATGTTTATAGCATTACAGGCATACGTCAAGAAGCTAGAAAAAGCTCAAATAAACAACTTGACCCTGCATCTAAAAGAACTAGAAAAAGAACAGCAAGTAAAGCCCAGAGCTAGTAGAAGGAAGGAAATAATAAAGATCAGAGCAGAAATAAATGACATAGAGGCTAAAGAAACAAAAAGGAAAAGTCCTGGGCCTGATGGCTTCACAAGTGAATTCTACCAAATATTCAATGAAACAGAGGATCAATGAAACCAGGAGCTGGTTCTTTGAAAAGGTAAACAAGATCGATGAACCTTTAACCAGACTCATCAAGAAAAAAAGAGAGAGGACTCAAATAAATAAAATTAGAAATGAGAGTGGAGAAATAACAACTGACACAACAGAAATACAAAATATTGTAAGAAAATACTATGAAGAACTGTACGCCAAAAAAACTACACATCCTAGATGAAATGGACAAATTCCTTGAAACATATAATCTTCTAAAAATTAACCTGGAAAAATCAGAAAACCTAACCAGACCGATCACAAGAAATGAGATTGAAACAGTTATCAAACAACTTCCAGCCTGACTGAGCGGTGGCACAGTGGATAGAGCATCGGACTGGGATGCGAAAGACCCAGGTTCAAGACCCTGAGGTCGCCAGCTTGAGTGAGGGCTCATCTGGTTTGAGCAAAAGCTCACCAGCTTGAGCCCAAGGTCTCTGGCTCCAGCAAGTGGTTACTCAGTTTGCTGAAGGCCCGCGATTAAGGCACGTATGAGAAAGCAATCAATGAACAATTAAGGTGTTGCAATGCGCAAAGAAAAACTAATGATTGATGCTTCTCATCTCTCCGTTTCCTGTCTGTCTGTCCCTGTCTATCCCTCTCTCTGACTCTCTCTCTGTCTCTGTAAAAAAACAAACAAAAAAAAAACTCCCAAAAAGGAAAAGTCCTGGGCCTGATGGCTTCACAAGTGAATTCTACCAAATATTCAAAGAACTAACTCCTATCCTTCTCAAGCTATTTCAAAAAATTCAAGAGGAAGGAAGACTTCCAAGCTCCTTTTATGAGGCGAGTATAATTCTGATTCCTAAACCAGGCAAAGACAACACAAAGAAAGAAAATTATAGGCCAATATCCCTGATCAATTTAGATGCTAAAATCCCCAACAAAATATTAGCAAACCGGATCCAGCAATATATGAAAAAAATCATACACCATGATCAAGTGGGATTTATTCTGGGGAGGCAAGGCTGGTACAATATTCGCAAATCAATCAATGTGATTCATCACATAAACAAAAGGAAGGAGAAAAACCACATGATGATTTCAATAGATGCAGAAAAAGCATTTGATAAAATCCAGCAACCATTCATGATCAAAACTCTCAGCAAAGTGGGGATACATACCTCAACATGATAAAGGCCATCTATGACAAACCCACAGCCAACATCATATTCAATGGGCTAAAATTAAAAGCAATCCCCTTAAGATCAGGAACAAGGCAGGGGTATCCCCTTTCACCACTCTTATTCAACATAGTTCTGGAATTATGTTCCATTAACCACAGCAATCAGACAAGAAAAAGAAATAAAAGGCATCTAAGTTGGAAAAGAAGAAGTAAAACTATCATTATTTGCAGATGATACGATATTGTATATAGAAAACCCTAAAGTCTCAGTCAAAAAACTACTGGACCTGATAAATGAATTCAGCAAGGTGGCAGGATATAAAATTAATACTCAGAAATCAGAGGCATTTTTATACACTAACAATGAACTGTCAGAAAGAAAAATTAAGGAAGCAATCCCCTTTATCATTGCAACCAAAAAATAAAGTACCTAGGAATAAATTTAACCAGGGAGATTAAAGACTTGTACTTGGAAAATTATAAAACATTGATAACAGAAATCAAGGAAGATACAAACAAGTGGAAACATATACCATGCTCATGGTTAGGAAGAATAAACATCATTAAAATGTTTATATCACCCCAAGCAATCTATAAATTCAATGCAATACCAATGAAAATACCAGTGACATACTTCAAGGATATAGAACACATATTCCAAAACTTTATATGGAACCAAAAGAGAACACGAATAGCCTCAGCAATCTTGAAAAGGAAGAATAAAGTGGGAGGTATCAAACTTCCGGATATCAAGTTATACTACAGGGCCATTGTACTCAAAACAGCCTGGTACTGGCGTAAGAACAGGCATATAGATCAATGGAACAGAACAGAGAACCCAGAAATAAACCCACAGCTCTATGGACAACTGATATTTGACGAAGGAGGTAAGGGCATACAATGGAGTAAAGACAGCCTCTTTAATAAATGGTGTTGGGAAAATTGGACAGCTACCTGCAAAAAAATGAAACTAGACCACCAACTTACACCATTCAGAAAAATAAACTCAAAATGGATAAAATACTTAAATGTAAGCCGTGAAACCATAAGCATCTTAGAACATAGGCAGTAAGCTCTCTAATATCTCTCACAGCAATATATAATATTTGCCTATTTATCTCCACAGGCAAGTGAAATAAAAGACAGGATAAACAAATGGGACTATATCAAACTAAAAAGCTTCTGCACAGCTCAAGACAATAAGAACAGAATAAAAAGACAAACTACACAATGGGAGAACATATTTGACAATACATCTGATAAGGGGTTAATAACCAAAATTTATAAAGAACTTGTAAAACTCAATACCAGGAAGATACACAATCCAATCAAAAATGGGCGAAAGAAACGAATAGACATTTCTCCAAAGAGGACATACAGATGGCCAATAGGCATATGAAAAAATGCTCAACATCACTAATCATTAGAGAAATGCAAATTAAAACCACAATGAGATATCACCTCACACCAGTCAGAATGGCACTCATCAACAAAACAACACAGAATAAGTGCTGGCAAGGATGTGGAGAAAAGGGAATCCTCCTGCACTGCTGGTGGGAATGCAGACTGGTGCAGCCACTGTGGAAAACAGTATGGAGATTCCTCAAGAAATTAAAAGTCGAACTGCCTTTTGATCCAGCTATCCCACTTTTACAAATATACCCCAAGAACACCATAGCACTGTTTGAAAAGAAGAAATGCATCCCCATGTTTATGGCAGCATTGTTCACAATAGTGAAGATCTGGAAACAGCCCAAGTGTCCCTCAGTGGACGAGTGGATTAAAAAGCTTTCGTACCGGGTTCGATTCCTGGCCAGGGCACACAGGAGAAGCGCCCATTTGCTTCTCCACCCCTCCGCCACGCCTTCCTCTCTGTCTCTCTCTTCCCCTCCCGCAGCCAAGGCTCCATTGGAGCAAAAATGGCCCGGGCGCTGGGGATGGCTCTGTGGCCTCTGCCTCAGGCGCTAGAGTGGCTCTGGTCGCAACATGGCGACGCCCAGGATGGGCAGAGCATTGCCCCATGGTGGGCGTGCCGGGTGGATCCCGGTCGGGCGCATGCGGGAATCTGTCTGACTGTCTCTCCCTGTTTCTAGCTTCAGAAAAATGCAAAAGAAAATGCAAAAAAAAAAAAAAAAAAAAAAAAAGAAGCTTTCGTACATATATACTATGGAATACTACTCAGCCATAAGAAATGATGACATCAGATCATTTACAACAACATGGATGGACTTTGATAACATTATACTGAGCGAAATAAGTAAATCAGAAAAAACTAAGAACTATATGATTCCATACATAGGTGGGACATAAAAATGAGACTCAGAGACATGGACAAGAGTGGGGGTTACGGGGTAGGGGGGAGAGGGAGGGTGTTGGGGGAGGAGAGGGGCACAAAGAAAGTCAGTTAGAAGGTGATGGAAGACAACTGGACTTTACGTGATAGGAATGCAGCACAATCTAATGTTAAAATAACCTAGAGATGTTTTCTCTGAACATATGTACCCTGATTTATCAATGTCACCCCTTTAAAATAAAAAAAAAACACCACACACACACACACACACACACACACAAAAGAAAATGAAGCTTAGCATTTTAAAACCAGCCTGTAACAGTAACTCCTCAAAAGAATTTTGTGTGTGTGTGTGTGTGTGTGTGTGTGTGTGTCAGGGACAGACAGGAGGGCGAAAGATGAGAACCTTAGTTGTTCACTGATTGCTTTCTCATATGTGCTCATAGTAGAGCGAGTGACCCCTTGTTCAAGCCAGCGACCTTGGGCTTCAAGCTAGCAACCATGGGGTCATGTCTATGATCCCACGCTCAAGCCAGCAAACCCATGCTCATGCTGGTGAGCCCGTGCTCAAGCCGGCAACATCGGGGTTTCGAACCTGGGTCCTCCCCAAGGCTCTATCTACTGTGCCACTGCCTGATCAGGCCAAATTAACAATTTTTAAAATATAAAGTAACATTTTAATTAAAAAAGTTTTCAAAACTGAAGCCAATATTAAATACAACTTTACATATTTATTTATTTATTATTTTTTTTTTTTTTGCATTTTTCTAAAGCTGGAAACAGGGAAACAGTCAGACAGACTCCCGCATGCGCCCGACCGGGATCCACCCGGCACGCCCACCAGGGGGCGACGCTCTGCCTACCAGGGGGCGATGCTCTGCCCATCCTGGGCGTCGCCATGTTGCGACCCTCCTGGGTGTCGCCATGTTGCGACCAGAGCCACTCTAGCGCCTGGGACAGAGGCCACAGAGCCATCCCCAGCGCCCGGGCCATCTTTGCTCCAATGGAGCCTTGGCTGCGGGAGGGGAAGAGAGAGACAGAGAGGAAGGCGCGGCGGAGGGGTGGAGAAGCAAATGGGCGCTTCTCCTATGTGCCCTGGCCGGGAATCGAACCCGGGTCCTCCGCACGCTAGGCCGACGCTCTACCGCTGAGCCAACCGGCCAGGGCCTACATATTTATTTTTGTATTTACTAAATAAAGACTTTTTTGGAAAGGAAGTACATTGTTTAAAATACTATTACATTTATATAGCTTCCTAACCTCTTCAAGACGGAAGAAAGTGATAGGAAAACACAATAAAAAGTTAAATTAGAAAAGCTAAGAAAAATGAGGCTATATCACAAGACTTGCTATTTCAAGACTAATTCTATTATAAATGTTCTATTAATAGGGGAAAACTTAGAGAAAACTGAAATAAATAAAAGAATTTCTAAAAATAACCCTCATCAATTGTTGACATTTTACTTCTAAAGATCCATGGAATAAAAAAGTTATTTCTTTTTGTCATAACAAACATACCCACCCTTTATGTTTGTAAGGCAGCTAATCATTACATGTTCTGTATCTTAACATTTAAGACTTTCTCCCCAAAGTTCAAGAAGACTTCAATGTGTAGGCCCTCTTTCTTAATTTAATAAGAGGTTATTCAGCATCAATCTCACTTGGGGAACTAAGTTTACACTGTGTTATATCCTCTCCTGTATCCCCTAAAATTGTGGAGTAATTTTGTAATAAATTACACTTATGGATTTTACCCTCTATGTATCAGCCAAAACTCTGCATTCCCCACCCAGATGGCTACAACATAATTCTAAGGCCAACTTAACATTTAATAAAATATTCTATTATACAGTATTACTTCCTAAAAATATTCCAGTATTTAAGTCTTTGAGATGGCCTAGCTGGCCCAACTACATTACCTCTTTATCTTTTAGTCCCAGGAGCAATACTTCTTCCATAAGAGTGAGGCGGATATCCTTAGAGTCTCCAGAGTCTTCATTGTCTGAACTCCTGTCTTGATTAGTGTCTTCCTCACTTTCTACCTTCTTTTCAGAATTCTTGCCTACTTCAGTGCGACGGGTGCGATGAGTTAAAGTGGTCATTCTGAACTGTTTCTGAAAGGGCAATGGACATATATATATGTGAGCTTATGTAAATAAACACATAAATACTCATACTTGCAAACTAAAAATGTCCATGAATTAGAAATATTTATGAACTTAAATAGAGAAAGAAAGGAAGGAGTAATGACCAGAAAAATGAGGTGGGTAATACAGTAACTTTCCTAAGTACATAGTTTAAATACATAGCAGGCACTGACAAGAAATCAAATCAGTAATTTTAACGACCAATAGAAATGATCATCTTTTACACCTGTTGATTTCTTGTGCATAATCTGTAACCCAGGAATGACTATCATTGTGACTTCTCTTTTACAAAATGGATCCTCCCCCAAGTTAAATAATGTGACAGCAAAAAATTGTGAGCATTCAACCCAAATATGCATATAATAATTTCCATAGAACTTCTATGAATATTTAGTGGTACATTATAAAACATACAAAAAATTATAAAGTAAAAATGTTTTAACAAAATAAATAGAAATACATGTTCTAATATTTTCTTCCCAAACCCTAATGACCCAGGTCATGCACTCACTTAGGAGATCACTAGTCTTCAGTAACACTCAGAAGATCATGTGTAGTAAGTAGTTCCACACAACCAGAAAACTTTCATCTCTATACCTAGCTAGACATCTTTCAAACAAAACAGCTGCCAACAAAAAATACTGGCAAGAGAATGTTAAAAGATTGGCAAATTCGCCCTGGCCGGTTGGCTCAGCGGTAGAGCGTCGGCCTAGCATGCGGAGGACCCGGGTTCGATTCCCGGCCAGGGCACACAGGAGAAGCACCCATTTGCTTCTCCACCCCTCCGCCGCGCTTTCCTCTCTGTCTCTCTCTTCCCCTCCCGCAGCCAAGGCTCCATTGGAGCAAAGATGGCCCGGGCGCTGGGGATGGCTCTGTGGCCTCTGCCCCAGGCGCTAGAGTGGCTCTGGTCGCAACATGGCGACGCCCAGGATGGGCAGAGCATCGCCCCCTGGTGGGCAGAACATCGCCCCTGGTGGGCGTGCCGGGTGGATCCCGGTCGGGCGCATGCGGGAGTCTGTCTGACTGTCTCTCCCTGTTTCCAGCTTCAGAAAAATGAGAAAAAAAAAAAAAAAAAAGATTGGCAAATTCTTTCTTAATTAAAAAGCAACAAAGCACATACCCTTTTATATCAAAGCACTACAGTTGTTCTAAAAATCTAGTCAAGAGAAATCACACTGTCACCTGTGATAGTTTGTTAGCTTAGAGATAAACCTAAATGCCAATTTTTAAAATGGTGAGTAAATATTTTAAATCAGCAATTACTTAAAAGAATGTATTTTGCAACATCAAAAGAATGTATTCAAGAACTTCTGTGACTGGATCCCATTCTACCTTGTAGCAATTATTTCCCACTACTTCTTATCATGTACTGTGAACAAACCATTTCTCACACAGGTGCCATGCCTTTCATGTCTGCTCCTCTGTGCAGGCTGGAGTTCTCTCCCTTTCCCCTACTCTTTAAATTCTACCTATTCTTCAAAGGCCTGTTGAGGAACCCTGTGTCAAGGCTTAAGGGAAATCTCCTCCATTGCCCATGTCCCAGAGTCAGAATTGGTCTCTCCCTCAGCTGTACTTTCACAAAACTTGATACTTACTTTACTTAGTACTTATTATAGTTTTTCTTTTAGTATGGTTGTCTCTCAACTGTAAACTTCTTGAGGGCAAGGATATTGTCTTCTTGGTTTTTTTTATTCCCATAGCAACTAGCACAATGTCTTTTAACGTTGTAACTGCTCGATAAATATATACTGATTAAAATGAATCCTCAGAAATGCATGTGAATATTTAAAATTAAATTATAAATTAAGTGACTTACAAAAGACTTTGTACAGGGTTATATTTCAAATATAATTCTTGGTAGGAGGTGTAAAGAAGAGCGAAGAACGAGGAGAACCATGAAATAAAAATGCTTAAGGGCATTAACCATATCTGGCACTGTGAATAGGGCTTATTTCCTAACACATTCCAAGAAACTTTAAATCTTCGGGGGAAAAAAAATAAAACGGGAATTTTCTTTGAGAAATGAATCCCTCTCCGCAGGCATTTACTAGTTAAAAATCCTATTTTAAAAAAGGGGGGGCAAAAATTAAATTAAAAAAACCCTGCCTCTCCCTATAAAATAAAAATTTTGGAGGATTTTTTTTCTTTTTATGGACGAGAGGAAATCTCTTTCTCCGGTTGCTTACCTGACGTTACTCCTGGGTTACGACCGGCCCAAGGCTGCAGCTTGCGCTCTACTTTATCAGAACACCTGTCCCCTACCCGGTCCCCCACCCCCGTCCTAGTAGGTGAGAAACTTCTCTGCCACGGAGACAGCAAAAACTTCCTGATCCTTCGCTGCAGAGAAGAAATAACACATCAGCTTCCTCAGGATCACTTGGCAACCTACCTTGGTGTTTCTTCATTGGACCAATCAGAAACCGCTATGATTGAGTCCCTCCAATCGGAGCTTACGAGGGGAGGCTCTCCCCAGGCTATTGTGTTGCGAACCAGACAAACACCACCAAAAAGAGGCAGGTTTGGGTTTAACCTGACAGCTGGTCGATCCAATGAAGGAACCTTGGTAGAAGAGAATTAAGAGGACTTCGCTCCCAATCTTGCCATCAAACCCGCCAATCTAAGCGTTCAGCAAGCTAGCTCCAGGGGCCGATATACAGACGTTTCTGTTGGTCAATCTAAGAGTAGCAGGTATGTTTCTGTACAAGGTTACACTGGGACAATTCAGTGAGATGTATTGGGATAATAAAGCTACTAATAAACATTTAAAAGTTGGTTGTTTTCGACCTGTTCCAGAAAAACCTGATGTGGGGTCTGTTTGTGGACGTTTATTTGGTTTACATTAAACAGGATGAGTGCATTTTTACCATTGCACACATACCAATATTCACTATTAGTGCTTGTTACTAGCAAACCTATGAATAATGTGTTTTTAGAATCTGTAAGAGGCTGGAGCCTCTGAATGCTGAAACTGTAAGAGGTAAGCAGACCAAGTTTTAAGTCTTACTTTCCTAAAGCTAAGGAAATGGTCGAGGCTGGAGCCAGGTCCCAGGTTTCTCACTAAAGGTACAGTATCTTCCACACCACCAATCAAAATTTCTATGAAGTGTGTTCAATTCTTGCAAAGTAACATCTACCGAAAGGATCTCAAAACATTTTCTGCTAATTGTATAAAATTGGAAGCCAGGAAAGAGTTGATACTGAACAATATTTTATTTATGCTCCACAAAATGCCAGATTTTAAAAGTCAGTCATCATTTTGTCCTGTGGTACAAAATATTTTAAAAGAAGATAAAGCATCAGTGTTTAATTGTACAGTATATATTATCATGCTAATACACTATATCAAAGTACTGAAGAACAATGTTTTAATAACACGATTGCAAACACAGCCAGTTAAATGGTATAGTTTTAACATAAAGAGTGAATTCTTTCCAAAATATAATACCAAAATAAACGTTTCCAAAAGGGCTTTAGAGGACCTTAAAAATTCACGTATGCTTAAAGGAAGTGTCCATCGAAATGGAAGATAGATCAATATTGAGTAGATAATAAACAATTAATTATGGCATTAGTACTTTTGGTTTTATTCAAAATTTCTCTTGGATTTGTCTTCGGTTTAAGAATCACAATATGATAGCTAAGAATTCATTCTAGTGTACTAGCTGCTTAAGACTACATATAAATTTTCAGAGGTAAGACAAACCTTATAATAGTAATATAGTGTACTTTAAATGTTGAGATGAACTTTGCAAGCATGCAGAAGAAAAATTATCTTTATATATGCTCCTTTGGTTCACTAAACTTTCTTCTTTTTGGCACTGACCCTTCACTAGCAGAATCAAAGTGATGAAGAACCTGTCAAAAGAAAAGAGCTACTAAGAATAGGTATTTTCCAGTTTAAATGTCTTATATCTTTTCATGTCTCTGAGGTTTCTCTCTTCTTTTTAAAAAATTATACCTAGTAGGCCCTGGCCGGTTGGCTCAGTGGTAGAGCGTTGGCCTGGCGTGCAGAAGTCCCGGGTTCGATTCCCGGCCAGGGCACACAGGAGAAGCGCCCATCTGCTCTCCACCCCTCCCCCTCTTCTTCCTCTCTGTCTCTCTCTTCCCCTCCTGCAGCTGAGGCTTCACTGGAGCAAAGATGACCAGGGCGCTGGGGATGGCTCCTCGGCCTCTGCCCCAGGCGCTAGAGTGGCTCTGGTCGCAACAGAGCGATGCCCCAGAGAGGCAGAGCATCGCCCCCTGGTGGGCAGAGCGTTGCCCCCTGGTGGGCGTGCCGGGTGGATCCCGGTCGGGCGCATGCGGGAGTCTGTCTGTCTCTCCCCGTTTCTAGCTTCAGAAAAATACAAAAAAAAAAAAAATTATACCTAGTATAACTATTTTCTACTAACATAGGTTACCTTAGTTCTTTAAAGGTAGGGTAAATTTTATTATTGACACATTTAAATCTTCTGATAGCTGCTGACAGTATATACTTGCAAGCATCAAGTCTTCACTAGGGTTGTTGGAGTACAGTTAACATTATGCCCTCAAAATAGTAAAATATTTTGGGGGAATTGGTGGGGTAAAAAGATTATAAAATGTGCTGCACATAGAGAAACATTCTATCTCAGCACAATGTAAGATTTAAATCATGTTTTATTTTTGTATTCCTAGTACTTAGCAATGCCCAATAGATAGTAGATATTCAATGCACACTTCTGAAAGAATGAGAGGATAAATTAGGAAAATTCCTAAGAAGATTCCCTTAGGCCCTGGCTGGTTGGCTCAATGGTAGAGTGCTGGCCTGGCATGTGGATGTCCTTGGTTCGATTCCTGGTCAGGGCACACAGGAAAAGTGCCCATCTGCTTCTCTACCCCTCCCCTCTCACTTCATCTCTCTTCCCATCTCCCTCCTTCAGCCATGGTTTGATTGGAGCAAGTTGGCCCTGGGTCCTGAGGATGGCTCCATGGCCTCCACCTCAGGCGCTAAGAAAAGCTTGGTTGCTGAGCAACAGAGCAAAGCCCCAGCAGGGCAGAGCATAGCCCCCTAATAGGCTTGCCATATGGACCCTGTTGGGGCACAGTGGGAGTCTGTTTTTCTGCCTCCCCTCCTCTCACTGAATAATAAAAAAAAAGATTCCCTTAACTATTGAACTTCTACTTTTCTGGAAGAAACTTACTAAGGATACAAATTAAATTATGATTTTGCAGGAAAAAAAGCTAGGCTTCTTTTATTGGGAAAAATTAAAGAGTCTAAAGTCAACTTATTCCATCCCTTTCTTAAGATATGTAATTTATAGTAATATTAGCCATCTATCTATATTTATTTAAAATAATTCCCCAGATTTTATTTATTTTAGCAAGAGAGACAAAGACAGAGAGAGAGAGAGAGAGAAAGAGACAGGAAGGGAGAGAGATGAGAAGTATTAATTCTTTGTTGTAGCACCTTAAGTTGTTCATTGATTGCTTTCTCCTATGTGCCTTGACCTGGGTGGCTCCAGCTGAGCCAGTGACCCCTTGCTCAAGCCAGGGACCTTGGACTCAAGCCAGAGACCTTTGGGCTCAAGCCAGCAACCATGGGGTCATGTCCATGATCCCATGCTCAAGCCAGGGACCCTGTGCTCAAGCAGATGAGCCCGTGCTCAAGCTGGATGAGCCTGCACTCAAGACAGTGACCTCAGGGTTTCGAACCTGGGTCCTCTGAGCCCCAAGCCGGTGTTCTATCCACTGCACCACCACCTGGTCAGGCTCTCTCTCTCTCTCTCTCTTTATAAAGGGCTTATTTTATTGATTTTAGATAGAGGAAGGGAGAGAGGGAGAGAGCGAGAGACAGGAACATCAATCTGTTCTTGTCTGTGCCCTGACCGGGAATTGAACTGGCAACCTCTGCACTTTGGGATGATGCTCTAACCAATAGAGCTATCCAGCCAGGGCTCTTCCTTTTTTTTAAATTGACTTTAGAGAGAGAGGAAGGAGAAGAGAAAAAGAGAGAGAGAGAGAGACATTGATTTGTCTCACCTATCTATGCATTCATTGGTTGATTCCTGAATGAGCCCTGACCAAGGGATTGAACCCACAACCTTGGCATATTGGAATGATGTTCTAACCAACTGAGCTACCTGATGAGAACAACCAACTATATTTTTTGAGATTACCTGTTTAACATTTGATTTTTAAAAATAGTTTTAAGTTATCTAATTTTAATCTACTACTAATAAAAATCCTAGTTGAAAAGTATATTTATCTCAGAAATGACAAATACATTATCTGATTTAGTAAAATCAGATTGCAGATATAGAATAGCTATTATAGGTTTTAGGGTAAGAAAGATTTTTTTCTCCTTAGTAGTAAAAGGAAATGCTATAATTTTTAGAAATGTGGATTTGGTAACTCATCTATTTCTACTTTAGTTTTCTTTTTAATTTTTATTTTATTGACTTTAGAGAGAAGAAAGCAGAAGAGATAGGAACATCTGTTCCTGTATGTGCCCTGACTGGGGATCAAACTGGCAACCTCTGTACTTCAGGACGATGCTCTAATCAACTGAGCTATCCAGCCAGGGCCCTACTTTAGTTTTGATCTCTAGAAAGCTCAGATCAAATTTGTGGCCCAATTTTACTTCTTTAATAAATAAAATGGCCTGAATATTCTTGTACTCTCATTTTCTCATTCCACTGATATTTTCCTGATACTGACTTTTATTTTATAAATTTCTCCAACTACTTTAAATCATTCATGTAATCCTACATTAAATATAAGGTCTACCAGAAAGTTCTGTCTGTTTCTATCACAAGTTTCGACACGTAAGCACATTTATTTGGCGCATGTGTGCCTCTCTATTTTAATCACTTAATGCAGGGGTCCCCAAACTACGGCCCGCCGGCCGTATGCGGCCCCCTGAGGCCATTTACCCGGCCCGCCGCACTTCCAGAAGGGGCACCTCTTTCACTGGTGGTCAGTGAGAGGAGCACATTGACCATCTCATTAGCCAGAAGCAGGCCTCTAGTTCCCATTGAAATACTGGTCAGTTTGTTGATTTAAATTTACTTGTTCTTTATTTTAAATATTGTATTTGTTCCCGTTTTGTTTTTTTACTTTAAAATAAGGTATGTGCAATGTGCATAGGGATTTGTTCATAGTTTTTTTTATAGTCCGGCCCTCCAACAGTCTGAGGGACAGTGAACTGGCCCCCTGTGTAAAAAGTTTGGGGACCCCTGACTTAATGTATACATACTGACGTAGCAAATTAACTAAAACAAAGTTGATTCACGTTAGTCTTATGTGTGAAGCGATAGTGTGTACCCATGGCTACTGATAAAGTTCATTTACACCACTGTAATTTTTATGAATTTCAACAAGGAAGAAATGCTACAGAAGCATGTAGAAATTTATTGAAAGTGTTTGGTGAAGGGATAATACCGACTATCACTTGTTTTTGTCCTTACAAAATTTTTTGAAGGGCAAAAAATTCAAAAATGAAGAAGATAGCAAACAAGCACTGGTTCAATTTTTCGGATCAAAAGATAAAACATTTTTCGCCTGACCAGGCGGTGGCGCAGTGGATAGAGCGTCGGACTGGGATGCGGAAGTACCCAGGTTCGAGACTCCGAGGTCACGCGCGGGCTCATCTGGCTTGAGCAAAGAGCTCGCCAGCTTGGACCCAAGGTCGCTGGCTCCAGCAAGGGGTTACTCAGTCTGCTGAAGGCCCACGGTCAAGGCACATGTGAGAAAGCAATCAATGAACAACTAAGAAGTCGCAACGCGCAACGAGAAACTGATGATTGATGCTTCTCATCTCTCTCTGTTCCTGTCTGTCTGTCCCTGTCTATCTCTGCCTCTGTAAAAAAAAAAAAAGATAAAACATTTTTCAAAAATGGGATATACGGATATACAAATTGCCCTCACGCTGGCAAGAAATCATTAATAATAATGGCAATTATATTATTTAATAAAGTTTATTGACGGTAAGAAAAATTTGTATTTTGTTTTATTCCAAAAACGAACAGAACTTTCCGGTAGACCTTATATTTACATGAAAAAAAATTAATAGCCTGCCCGGTGGTGGCTCAGTGGATAGAGTGTAGGACTGGGACATGGAGGACCCAGGTTTGAAATCCTGAGGTCACCAGCCTGAGCCTAAGGTCACTAGCCTGAGCAAGGGGTCACTTGCACTGCTGGAGCCCCCTGGCTGCACATATGAGAAAACTGTCTATGAGCAACTAAGGTGCCATAACGAAGAATTTATGCTTCTCATCTCTCTCCCTTCCTGTCTGTCTGTCCCTATCTGTCCCTTTCTGTCACACACAAAAATAATAATAAACCAACAGTGAATCTTATTTTTAAATCACATTTTTAGAACCAAATATAAATATATTTAAAACAGAGCTCTGAGGCCCTGAAAGTTAGTTCAGCAGTAGTGTCAGCCCAGTGTGTAGAAGTCCTGGGTTTGATTTCTGGTCAGGGCACACAGGAGAAGTGGTCATCTGCTTCTCCATGCCACCTGCTTCTCTCTCTCTCTCTTCTCCTCCCGCAGCCATGGCTCAATTGGTTCGAGCAAGTTGGCTCCAGGCAGTGAGAATGGCTCCATATCCTTGCATCAGGCGCTAAAACAGCTTGGTTGCCAAACGACAAAGCCATGGCCCCAGATGGGCAGAGAGCACTGCCAGGTAGGGGGCTTGCCGAATGGATCCTGGTTGGGGCACATGCAGGAGTCCATCTTCCTCCCTGCCTCTCCCTTATTAAAGAAACAAACAGCCTGACCAGGCGGTGGCGCAGTGGATAGAGCATCGGACTGCGATGCGGAAGGACCCACGTTCGAGACCGCGGGGTTGCCAGCTTGAGCGCAGGCTCATCTGGCTTGAGCAAAAAGCTCACTAGCATGGACCCAAGGTCACTGGCTCGAGCAGGGGGTTACTCAGTCTGCTGAAGGCCCGCGGTCATGGCACATATGAGAAAGCAATCAATGAACTACAGTGTTGCAACGAAAAACTGATGATTGATGCTTCTCATCTCTCTCCGTTCCTGTCTGTCTGTCCCTATCTATCCCTCTCTCTGACTCTCTCTCTGTCCCTGTAAAAAAATTAAAAAAAAAAAAAAAAAAGGATCTGTAAAGAAACAAACAAACAAAAAACAGAGTTCTGAGGTAAATCCAGGGACAATTTTTATTTATTTATTTATTTATTTATTTATTTATTTATTTATTGTCAGAGAGACAGACAGAAAGGGAGAGATGTGAAGCATCAACTGTAGTTGTGGCACTTTAGTTGTCCATTGATTGTTTTCTCATATGTGCCTTGACTGGGAGGCTCCAGCCAAGCTAGTGACCCCTTGCTCAAGCCAGTGATCATTGGCTCAAACCAGTAACCTTGAGCTTCAAGCCAGTGACCTTTGGGCTCAAGCCAGTGACCACTAGATCATGTCATGATCCCATGCTTAAGCCAGCAAGCTGGTAAATCCATGTTCAAGCTGGATGAACCGTTGTCAATCTGACAACTTTGGGTTTGGAATTTGGGTCCTCAGCCTCTCAGGTCGATGCTCTATCCACTGTGTGTCTATCCACTTGGTCAGGCTATTTATATTTTAATTTATTGATTAATTTTAGAGAGAGGAAAGTAGAGAGAAAGAGAAGCAGAAACATTTATCTGTTCCTGTATGTGCCCTGAGGATCAAATCCACAATCTTTGCATTTCGGGATGACGCACTAACCAATGAAGCTATCTAGCCAGGGCCAGGGTCACTATACTTATGATCTTAGAGAGAGGAGAGAAAGGAGCGGGAGAAAGTGGGGGTGGAGGAGGTATGAGAAGTATCAACTTGTAGTAGTTGCTTCCTGGATGTGCCTTGACCAAGTATGCCTGGGTCTTCGAATCAGTGACCCCAGGACTCCAAGTGAGCTGTCATCTAAATTTAATCCATAATAATGATATTTTGATACTTGCCATTTTATTCAACCTATATATTATACTAAGACTTACTGTTTTCCCATATTCGAGCTGACATCTCTTTTGATTTTCTTTAGCAGATTTTACTGGTTGATTTCCATTAGCCTCCAAAAAGAGAATAATTACTAATTGGTTATTTATGAAAGAACAACCAACACTTGATTTTTAACCACAAATAACTATATGACGTTTTTAAAAAATAGTTTTACTGGGATGTAGTTTAGATACCATGCAATTCACCTACTTAAAAAGTGTACAATTCAATGATTTTTCTTTTCTTTTTTAATTAAAAAGTTTTTTTTCATTGATTTGAGAAAGGGGGATGGAGGGAAAGAGAGAAGCATCAACTCAATGTTCCATTTAGTTGTACCCTCATTGGTTGCTTCTCCTATGTGCCCTGATTGGGTATCAAACCCAAGACCTAGGTGTGCCAGATGACACTCTATCCACTGAACTACCTGGCCAGGGCTATAATTCAGAGATTTTAAAGTAATATTCACAGAGCTGTACAACCATCATCACAGTCAATTTTAGAACATTTTCATCACTCTAAAAAGAAGTCTCTATAGAAATATCTATTCTGAACCTTCATGTGAAGGGACTCATATAATATGCGGTCTTTTGTGACTGGCTTCTTTTACTTAGCATAATGTTTTCAAGGTTCATTCAAGTTGTAGCATGTACTGATACTTCATTCGTTTTTATAGCTGAATAATATTCTTTTGTATAGATATACCACATTTTGTTTATTCATTCACCTGTTGATAGACATTTAGGTTTTTTCCACCTTTTGGCTATTGTGAATAATGCCATATATTGTTTTGTTTCTTTTAGATTTTACTTAGAGAATTTTTTTTTTTTACAGAGAGAAGGGGGGACAGGAAACGAGAAGTTTCAACTCATAATTGCTTCATTTTAGTTGTTCGTTGACTGCTTCTCATGTGCCTTTACCAGGCAAGCCCAGGGTTTCAAACTGGCAACCTCAGTGTTCTAGGTCAATGCTCTATCCACTGCGCCACCAAAGGCCAGTCATATATTCAGTTTTTAAAATGAATATTGAATGATGACAAATTATTAGCTATCATACTATTCTCTAAAAGGACATACAAATTTTCTGATGCTTGAAATGTACTTTTCAATGATAACTTCCTTAGTGTATATATATATTTATACTATTACAAAATTATAACATATATAGTATGTCAATTATTATTGAGAAATAAAAAATGATTTAAAAAAATTTAGTGAGAGGAGAGGAGGCAGAGACAGACTCCTATGTACCTAGTGACTAGGGGGTGATGCCTCTGCACATCTGGGGCCCTTTTTCCACTGCAATTGGAGCCATTTTTTAGCGTCTGAGGCAGAGGCCATGGAGCCATCCTTTCAGCACCCAGGGTCAATTCGCTCCAATTGAGCCATGGTTGCAGGAGAGGAGGAGGAGAAGGAGGAGAAGAAGGAGGGGGGGAGAAGTAAGAGGGGGGACAGGTGTAGAAGCAGGTGGGTATTTCTCCTGTGTGCCCTGACCAGGAATCAAACCTGGGACTTCCACATGCCAGGCCAGTGCTCTGCCACTAAGCCAACTGGCCAGGGCTGAGAAATAAAAAATGATTTTTAAAAAAACTGAAAAAAGAAATATAGTACAAATTTCTATTTAGTATAATTCACACCAAAAACTAAAATAAAGCAATGTTTGTGGGGTTTTTTTGTTGTTTTTGAGAGAGGCAAGGAGAGACAGGAACATGAAGCTGCTCTTCTATGTACCCTGATTGGGGAATCAAACTGGTAACCTCCATACTCCAGGGCGATGCTCCAACCAAGTTATTTGGCCAGGGACTAATTTTCTCTTTTATTTTCAGAGAGATAGAGAGAAAAAGGGAGAGAGAGGGGAAGGGGAAAGGAAGCATTCATTTGTTGTTCCACTCAGTTGTACACTCACATGTTGCTTCCTGTATATGCCCTGACCGGGGATTGAACCTGAAACCTTGTTGTTTCAGGATAACGTTCTTAACTGAGCTAACTGGCCAGGGCCAGTGTTTGGTATTTTGCTTAATAACATGAGATTCATTTTATGCAAGATATATACAAAACATTTATTTTTAATGTCTTATTAACAAGATAATCTATTTTCAAGTGGTCTAGATAATGGTGCTACATCTCAAAGCCTTTCCTGGATTTCCCTCTCTAATGTATCTTCAATAAAATTAACCATTCTTTCCTTTGTGCCTCTACACTGCCTATTCAGACTGCTATCATGGCCCTCTATCACTGCTTCTTCACCTACAATTACTAAAATTTTAGCTAAAAACAAGAACTGTGTATTACTTATGTTATATTCCCAGCACCTAGTAAAGTACCCGACACATAATAGGTGCCTACTAAATACTGGTCCAATAAATAGTGTTCATTAGCAAAATAAAGTCACAATGGGAAAACATTATAAGGATAAAATAGAAAGTAAATCTAAAAAGACACTTACCATTTTATTCTGAAAGATTTTGCCACTTCTTGTTTTGCTTTCAGACATATCAAGTTCAGATGTTTTACTGACTAACTGCTCAACCTAGAAAATAATTACATAAAAACAACATAATTAAAGTTTCTCATAACATAATAATAGGGTTTAAAATTCAATCACATAAAATTTAGGGTTTTGTGTATTGAGGTAATGAAACCAGTAATTTAGAGTTGGTTCTTACTGCAGGAAAAAGCACAAAAATAAAGACAGTAAAACTGACACTGTCTACAACTGACCATTCACTTAGCTAAGATAGTCTCAAATAATCATTACCAGGCACTACTCTTCTAGAAGATAAAAACTTTAGTCCACTCCTCTTGGCGAAAAGGGCTGCACAAAAGAGGACTATCATTAGTACCATCTTCAAGTACATTTTATCTAAATATTGCTTCTAGATATTACTGTAAATGGAAAACAAAATTAAACATGTCCTGTTCAAAGGCAACAAAAATTTATTATATATTCCATTTGTTTTTGTTTTTGTTTTTTTTTAAATATTTTATTTATTGATTTTTTTTTAGAGAGAGAGGAGTGAGAGAGAGAGACAGAGAGAGAGAGAGAAGGGGGAGGAGCAGGAAGCATCAACTCCCATATGTGCCTTGACCAGGCAAGCCCAAGGTTTCGAACCGGCGACCTCAGTGTTCCAGGTCGACGCTTTATCCCACTGCGCCACCACAGGTCAGGCCTATTATATATTCCATTTGTAAATACAAAGGGTAGTGGATAATAATTGCTTAAGAATCTAGCTTTAAAATATTGAGAATCTATGGATAGTATTTAGATTCCTAAACAAATCCACCAAAAATACACTTACAACTTTCAACATATAATTCCCAGACTTTGTTAATGAGCATCCTTAATACTTAATTTTTAGGAAAATCTGAGCAATAACTAAAGAGCATCTAAGCAACAGTCTTTTGAAAAAACAACTTCACAAGTTAAAAGTGAGAGGGAACTATCAAGTTTATACCTGAGAATGAGAAATTGAAAGATCTGGACTTTCTTTTGATCTCATAATTTCATCTTCCTGACAATCTAAACTTGGTTCTGAAAAAAAAAAAAAAGTTAAAATAGGACAAAATTGAATCGGAAGTGCATTAATCTACATTTTCATTAACTTCATACCTCCAAGTTCAGAAAATCCAAGGTCTTTTTTTTGCTCTTCCATTTTCATTTCAATGTCAAAATCATCCTACATAATTACATAAAGAAAAAGGACACATTTCAAAAAGAAACTAAAACAACTTAGTAGAAGTATTTGTGTACAAATTTGTTTTCTTATGTAAACCTTACACTTGCTAGAAATAAAGTGGTCTTATAATTACTATATCAAGGCAATTTATTTATCTAGACAAAGTATAAAACACTATTTTGCAGGGTTGCTTTAAGGACAAATGATAAAAACATACAACTTTTGCCTGACCAAGCAGTGATGCAGTGGATAGAACATCGGACTGGGATGCAGAGGACCCAGGTTTGAAACCCGAGGTCACCGGCTTGAGTGCAGGCTCATCCGGCTTGAGCACTGGGTCGCTGACTTGAACATGAGATCATAGACATGACCCTATGGTCGCTGGCTTGAGCAAGGGGTCACTCGCTCTCCTGCAGCCCCCCATCCCCCTGTCAAGGCACATATGAGAAAGCAATCAATGAACTAAGATGCTGCAACAAAGAATTGATGCTTCTCATCTCTCTCCCTTCCTGCCTGTCAGTCCCTGTCTGTCTCTTCCCCCACCGCCCACACTCTGTCACACACACAAAAAAACATGCAACTTTCTCAAAATGTTTGGTTCTATGAACTCTTAGATCTTACTGTTGTTTGAGGGCACTAAATTAGACATGTTCACATACAGAAGTGCTGCTGCTTCTATAGCTCTGGAATTTCCACACAGATGTTATTTAGCATATACTCTGAATATGCCCCCAAACTCTTCAGAGATTACTTATGGTAGAAATAGCAACAGGATTAATGTCTATAATTATTATTCCTTTTGTGACATACATCAAAGAGCTTTAAATATTTTAAAGAATACTACATAAATCCCAGACATACTTGTTTATAAAGCAAGACTGGGATTTTAGAGTTTTAGGAAAAATATTTCTTCTTTGACTGTAATGGTCAAAAATAAAATTTTCTATACTTAAGAATGTGGTGCCTCACCAGGTGGTGGCCCAGTGAATAGATCACTGGACTAGGACGTGGAGGACCCAGGTTCGAAACCCCGAGGTCGCCAGCTTGAGTGTGGGCTCATCTGGTTTGAGCAAGGCTCACCAGCTTGAGGCCAAGGTAGTTGGCTTGAGCAAGGGATCACTCAGTCTGCTGTAGCTAGCCCCCAACCCCTGGTCAAGGCACATATGAGAAAGCAATAAATGAACAACTAAGGTGCCTCAATGAAGAATTGATGCTTCTCATCTCTCTCCCTTCCTGTCTATCCCTATCTGTCCCTCTCTCTGTCTCTCTCTGTCTCTGTCACACACACACACACACAAAAAATCAGAATAGTCAGTCTCTATATGTAAGTATTGTGGTTGTGATTTAGAATAAAATGAGACAAGAGGAAACAACAAAGATGACATTAAAGAACAATCATGTTAATGATGAAAGATTTTCTAGGAGTGATGCAACAACAAAAGCTTTTTTTTCCCCCCTTTGGGCCTTGATCAGAAGGACTTGGGCCCCCAACAAAAGCTTTTTTATACTTATATTCATCCATTCATTCAACTAATACTGAGAACGTACACTTGTAATTCTAAGTGCAGAGGTACAGGAGGGCAACAATAAGATAGTTTTTCTTCCTTCTGGGAACTCCAGGCTGCTTCAGTGACTTTCCAGGCCCTGAAGAAATTCAAGCAGAGCTTGTAGGGGTGTTGTAAAATGGGTTCCAGAGGTAAGTGTTTTCAAGCTATTCTCCAGACCAAAGGTTTTTCTCAGAGGACTACATTATGAGGGGAGGTCAGATGGTGAGTGGTGGGGCTCTAGGATCATTCCCTGCTTCATTCAAAATAGTTGCACTTTTAAATTTCTGAGAATAATGTTGTTTGCATGAAGATAAAAAATTTTAAAACTTTTTGAAGTTTTAAACTGAGTTGGGCTTGATCAGGTGCTGGTGCAATGGATAGTGCGTTGGCTTGCAATGCTGAGGACCCAGATTCAAAACCCCAAGGTTGCTGGCTTGAGTGTGAGCTCACCAGCTAGACCATGGGGTCGCCAGCTCGAGCATGGGATCATAAATATGACCCCATGGTCGCTGGCTTAAGCCTAAGGTCGCTGACTTGAATCCAAGGTCACTGGCTAAAGCAAGGAGTCACTGGCTCAGCTAGAGCCCCTCCCCCTCCCATCAAGGCACATATGAGAAAGCAATCAATGAACAACTAAGGAGCTACAATAAAGAATTGATGCTTCTCATCTCTCTACCTTCCTGTCTGTCCTCTGCCCTGCTAAAAAATAAATAAATAAATAAACTGTGTTGGGAGATATTCAGAGTATATGAAAACATCTGTATGAAAATTCAAGAGCTATAAAAATGGCAGCTTATTGTGTGAATGTCTCATTCAGTGTCCTCAAACAATAAGATATAAGAATTCTTAGAACTATCACACATTTTGAGGAAGTTGGTATTTTTATAATTTATCCTTTAAAACAAGCCTATACCTTCTTTAAGGTCTCTTCCAATCTTGAGTTTATGATTCTGATACAGTATTTATACAAATATTAACAAGAGCTATTAAAGTCCCCACTGAGACAAACATTTATTACTACTGTATTTTATGTTTCTTTAAATATACTTACAGATATATAATGTTCCTGTTCATCCTCTGGATCATCTTTGTCCATAAGAATTTTTTGGAATGGTGTTTTTAATTGTTTTGGAAATAATATACTTGAATCAATATTTTCAATTCGTTCTTTCTCAGTAGTTACTTTTACTTTCAAGGTGTGAAAGGGTGTTGGGACTTCTCCCACGTTTAAGTACATAGGCTCCCCTTCAAATATCACTCCTTCACAATCACCTTCCTTAAAACCAGGAGGCTGGTAATCTGAGGGTGTAACTGCAAAAGAGTAAGTATAAACTGTACTGTTCATGAAATTGAAGTAAACTATTATTATAATAAAGATATATGCAGACTGAAGAAATTTCAAATAACGGGCATATAATAAAAGTAAAAATCACTCTATTATCTCCAAGTTCTTATTTTATTCCCTAAAGATAACTTTTTTTTCTTCACTTGACTGTCTGTGTGACCTTGAGGAAATTATTTATCATCTTGGATTTGGTTTCCTTATCTGTCTATAAGGAAAATAACAGTACCTACCTCATAGAGTAATTGTGGGTGTTAAATGAATAAGAGTGTGCAAAATACTCAGAACAGAACTGGCACATAGTAATTATTCAATAAATGTTAGTTGTTATGTTGTTTTAGAAGAAATCATGCATATAAAATTTATAATATTCCATATATCCTTAAAAACACAAATGAGATCATACTATTCTGTGCTTAGCTGTTCTTTTTTTTTTTTATAGCCAACATCTACTTAGCATTTATTAAATGAAAGTTATTAAATAAGCATTATAATGCAATTTTGTCTCATCGTAATTTTATAGCTAACAAAACAGATAACAGTTAAGTAACTTGCCCAAGGCTAGGATGCAACCTGGGCTATATCTGGCACCAAAGCTTATACAGGTACTTTTTTTTTTTTTTCAGAGACAGAATCAGAGAGAGGGATAGATAGGGACAGACAGACAGGAAGGGAGAAAGATGAGAAGCATCAATTCTTCCTTGCGGCACCTGGTTGTTCATTGATTTCTCATATGTGTCTTGACCGGGGAGCTACAGCAGACCGAGCAAGCAGACCGAGTAACCCCTTGCTCAAGCCAACCTTGGGCCCAAGCTGGTTAGCTGTTCTTAACATCTTTTTAGTCTGTTTTAATATTTATTCAGTAACTTAATTTATCAGCACATGCTTTTTATTTATTTATTTTTTCTTTTTTTGTACTTCTCGGAAGCTGGAAACGGGGAGAGACAGTGAGACAGACTCCCGCATGCGCCCTACCGGGATCCACCCGGCACGCCCACCAGGGGGCGGATGCTCTGCCCCTGGGGGGGGGGCCGCTCTGCCGAGACCAGAGCCACTCTAGCGCCTGGGGCAGAGGCCAAGGAACCATCCCCAGCGCCCGGGCCATCCCTGCTCCAATGGAGCCTTTGCTGCGGGAGGGGAAGAGAGAGACAGAGAGGAAGGAAGGGGGTGGGGGTGGAGAAGCAAATGGGCGCTTCTCCTATGTGCCCTGGCCGGGAATCGAACCCGGGTCCCCCGCACGCCAGGCTGACGCTCCACCGCTGAGCCAACCGGCCAGGGCAGCACATGCTTTTTAATAGCTTGCACAATACTCTATTATACAGATGCACCATAATTTACTTACTTAATTCTCCAATGAAGGACCACTCAAGGTTGTTTTGTTTGTTCCTGTTTTAACCAATACTATAATAAAAATCTTCATATACATATAACCTTGCATAATTGTGTAAATATATTCCCAAGATATTTTTCGAGCTGTAATATTTATGGATTAAATACAAGGTGCATTAAAAATTTTAATACTGCCAAATTGTCATCTAAAAATGTTGTACATATATACATTCTCCCAAGAGTGTCTAAAAAGCCTGCTTCCCCACACCCTTGCTAATGGGTTTACAAGTTTACTGATCTGTTAAGTGAAAAATGGTTTCTCACTTTCGTTTTTTAATTATGAGTAAGACTCAACCTCTCATAGATATGTTACCACTGAAGAAATTTGTGTATATTTTAAAGCCTATTTTATTCCAATCTTTCTTTAAAAATTTTTTATTGAGCCTGACCAGGGGGTGGCGCAGTGGATAAAGCATCGAACTGGGATGCGGAGGACCCAGATTTGAAACCGCAAAGTCACTAACTTGAGAGCAGGCTCATCTGGTTTGAGCAAGGCTCACCAGCTTGGGCCCAAGCTTGCTGGCTTAAGCAAGGGGTTACTCAGTCCTGCTGTAGCCCCCTGGTCAAGGCACATATGAGAAAGCAATCAATGAACAACTAAAGTGCCACAACGAAATTTGATGCTTCTCATCTCTCTCTCCCTTCCTATCTGTCCCTATCTATTCCTCTGTCAGACTCTCTGTCTCTGTCAAAAACAATTTTTTAATTGAATTTATTGGGGTGACATTGGTTAATAAAAATATACAGGTTTCAGTTGTATAATTCTACACTACGTCATTTGTATACTGCATTGTGTTCACCACCCAAGTCACGTCTTTTTTTTTAAATATTTTATTTATTGATTTTTAGAGGGGGGGGGAGAGAGAGAGAGAGAGAGAGAGAGAGAGAAAGGGGAGAAGCAGGAAGCATCAACTCCCATATGTGCCTTGACCAGGCAAGCCCAAGGTTTCGAACCGGCAACCTCAGTGTTCCAGGTTGACGCTTTATCCCACTGTGCCACCAGAGGTCAGGCAAGTCTCCTTTTATCACCTTCTATCCCCCCTCTAACCTCCTCATAGATGTTATTATCACTGGAGAAGTTTGTGTATATTTTGAATCCCATTTTTTCAAATCTTTCTTTTTTAAACATTGATACAGTGTATTAATGTAAAATTTCTAATTTCAAAAAATATATATAGCAATTTAGGTCCTTAAAAATGTTTGGAATGAAAACCAATAGTTTAATAATAAAACAAGTACCAACTAAAACAGCATGTATTGTAAATAGTACCTTCATCATAGTAAAAAAGTTTCATAGTCAAACAAACGTCATTAGGTAAAGGTTCCAAGTTTTGCATCAGAACATAAATCTTGCGAATGAGGAGAATACTTGCTTTCTTGGTGTCAGCAGATGACATACTAGATTCAGTGCTTTGGTTTTTACTAGAAGAGAATTACACATTATTTTATGATACCTGTAACATCTAGTAATATAGATATACATTTTACTATTTGTGATTCTTATTTCTACTATAGCATTAAGTTGTTAAGTTGAAACGTACCATAAAATGTGTTTTAATGCCATTGTTATAAAAAATGTATCACTGTTAATATCATTATTATAAACTAGTGACTTAATTTTATATAAATTAAATTAATATGCATTTTATATAAGATGTTTAAAGGAAATAAATTGTTGATTTTAATTATATCTATACTCACTCAAGCATATAATAGCTGTGCTATTCCTTGGCTCTGTTTCACAATTAAAATAACATATAATTAGCCACAGAATCTGGGCTTGTAGCTACTCTAAGAATATTTGGTACCGCCAAACCTTGATAGTTAATTGGGGATGTTTGAAGAGTCTCAAAATTAATCCTGAAGTTTAGTATTAAAATTAAATAAATGGTAATCTATCATAAAAAAAATGAAAACTATAGAATAATACCTTATGAAGTCCATGGTCGGTCCATTCTTGGTGTACTTGAATTTAAATTGGTAACATTCTGAAATTGTCTGAAACAGAAATCACTACAGTTATGCATCTAATAAACAGTACTGGCTATCCACTGTTTTTGTATAACTCTTAACATTTACTTAGTAATTTTTCTGCCATATTAATCCCTACAGGTCCACTGAAATATTAAAGTTCCAACAGTTGATTCCCATGGTTTGGGATTTAGGTAGGGTTTTAATCTTGAAAAGAAATTTATTCTTTTACTTATTGCAGTGTAAGATATATGAGAAGGAACTCCTCAGGCAGGTAGTGAGGCACTGTATTGCTTACTTTTAGCACAGTGATAGTCAACCTGGTCCCTATCGCCCACTAGTGGGCGTTCCAGCTTTCATGGTGGGCAGCAGTAGAGCAACCAAAGTATAAATAAAAAGATATATTTAACTATAGTAAGTTGTTTCATAAAGATTTATTCTGCCAAACCTAGTGAAAATCTGACATAAAGTACTTGGTAAGTGCCTGACCAGGCGGTGGCGCAGTGGATAGAGCGACGGACTGGGATGCAGAGGACCCAGGTTCGAGACCCTGAGGTCGCCAGCTTGAGCGTGGGCTCATCTGGTTTGAGCAAGAGCCCACCAGCTTGAACCCAAGGTCACTGGCTCTAGCAAGGGGTTACTCGGTCTGCTGAAGGCCCACGGTCAAGGCACATATGAGAGCAATCAATGAACAACTAAGGTGTTGCAAGGCGCAATGAAAGACTGATGATTGATGCTTCTCATCTCTCTCCGTTCCTGTCTGTCCCTGTCTATCCCTCTCTCTGACTCATTCTGTCTCTGTAAAAAATAAAAAAATTAAAAAAAAAGTACTTGGTAAGTAATTATTATTATATGCTTTAACTTGCTGTAACTCTGCTTTATAAATTTTATAAAGTAAAGTTACTTCCCTACTTTATAAATCACCATTACTGTGAAATCAGTGGGTGGTTAGAAAATTTTACTACTAACAGAGATACAAAAGTGGGTGGTAGGTATAAAAAGGTTGACTACCCCTGCTTTAGCAGAATGACAAAATACAGGGCTTAAATCCTTGCCATACTGTAACCACAAGCAAGTCTCAGTTTCCCCAGCTAATGAAGGGGGGGTGTGTTGAAAATAGTACCTATCTCATTGGTGGTTTTGAATATTTATCATATGAAATAATTTACACAGAGCCCTTAATAAAGTGTCTGGCACACCAAGCATTCAATATTAGTTCATCAGCAGTTTCTCTTTTATTGAAATAAAAAACATGCTACCATAAAATACCTTAAAATAAATGAACATTTTTCTGAAGTTAGTTTCTGAACAATCAACTAATTCATAGCTATTGCCCATCTGATTTTTTTGTTACCATGAACATATATTAAGCATTAATTTGCTACCATAGATATATATTAAGGCATGAGCATCATAGAAAAGACACATTCCCAGTACTCTTGAAGCTCTAATACTTTTACTCTGTTCTTTGCATTTCAGTGCTCCATAAGGATAGGGATCAGTTCTTTCTTTTTAAAAATCTGCGTCTTTATGACTGAATGAAACACTGTATTATAACAGCTAGAATGTAATGTACCCAGATCATAAACTGAACTTCTCAGGTTCAAATTCTGGTTCTGCCATTGTGAACACAGGCAAGATGATAGTTTCCTCACAAAGATTGTGATGAATCAATGAGACAACAGGTAGAAAGCCCCAAAGAACAGAACCTAATAATACTAAGCACTCAATAGATTTCTCCCCCTTAGTTTCCTGTCTTCTGGTTTTTCTTTTCTTATAATCTCTGTTTGAATTGTCAGATGAACTGATGGATATGACTGGACTGGGATGTATATTTAAAGTTTAAGGAGGAATTCTTTTTCTTTTTAAGAAGGGGGGGGCAGGGTAGGGAAGACAACGGGAAGCACCAACTCATAGTAATTGCTTCTCCTATGTGCCTTGACCAGGCAAGCCCATGTTTTCAAACCATGCAACCTCAGCATTCCAGCTCAATGCTTTATCCACTGCGCACCACAGGTTAGGGCTCTTTATTTTTCTCAAATTCAACCCCTTTTGTAATCTTATAAAAATAATATTGTAAAGAACCAGAAGTCAAGAGATTG
The DNA here is from genome assembly GCF_036850765.1 of Saccopteryx bilineata. Classification (NCBI taxonomy): domain Eukaryota; kingdom Metazoa; phylum Chordata; class Mammalia; order Chiroptera; family Emballonuridae; genus Saccopteryx; species Saccopteryx bilineata. The sequence continues at coordinate 160,621,327 of NC_089492.1, read as the reverse complement.
AGGTTATTTTTAACAGTCTGTGGCTTTCTGGCCTACTATCAATCACATAATCTGTCTTGCAGTAAGTGTATTAATTTATTTAAAGAGAACAATACAAACCCTGTCTTACCTAAAAAATGTCTTTGAGGTTCAAAAGTGAAAAAATGTGAAAATGCACGAATTAAAGCACAATTTAAAGCATGAGATATTATATTATAAATTATTTTTAAGTTTTTAATTGATTTTAGAGAGGGGGGAAAGGAAACGGAGAGGGAGAGAGAGAGAAAGAAAGAAAGGTTAAGTTATTCTTAGATACTAGAGGCATTGTTACTTTACTAACTTAAGCATACTTACCTGAGGGTCTTCTGGGTTGGTGTATACCTATTTAAAAATAATTTACAATTAAATTATACAAGGGTTAAGTATTCAAGGAGAACTAAATTAGTTGTTTAGACTAAACTATTATATGAACTCATCAAAATAAAATATAAAACAATCCCCAAAATATTAGCTGCTGGTACCTTTTTCCAGTTATTAGTTTTTTTTTTCAGTTATTTGAATAAACAAACATAATAAATTGACGGTTTTAGTATTATTTAATTAAGCAAGGCTGAATTTGAGAGTCTTTTAAAAAGAACATATAATTTAAATATACTTACAGCTAGAACAACCATCCTTAGCTGAAATAAAGCAAAGAACAAAAATATTACTTTTATTGTTAAAATATTTTTTCTTGATGGTACATAAGAATTCTGTCTTATTTCAACATTTACTCCTAATAAGAAATAATCACGCAGCCTGTCCAGGAGGTGGCAAAGTGGATAGAGCGTCGGACTGGGATGCAGGGGACCCAGGTTCAAAGCCCCGAAGTCGCCAGCTCGAGCGCGGACTCATCTGGTTTGAGCAAAGCTCACCAGCTTTGGACCCAAGGTCGCTGGCTCAAGCAAGGGATTACTTGGTCTGCTGTAGCCCCTGGTCAAGGCACATATGAGAAAGCAAATAATGAACAACTAAGGTATCGCAACAAAAAACTGATGATTAATGCTTCTCATCTCTCTCTGTTCCTGTCTGTCCCTATCTATCCCCTCTCTCTGACTCTCTCTCTGTCTCTGAAAAAGAAAAAAAAAAGAAAAAAATAATCATGCAGAAAACAGACTTCATATGATGCATATAAAGCAATATATACCTTAGATATCTTTTTCTATACCCCAAAATATCTATTTCTAATTGACTTAGTGAAGGTTGAAATTCATTATTTGTTTAAGCAAACAGGGGCAGTACTGCCAACTATACGGAAGATATATATTGTGAAAGAACACATTAAACTCTACCAACATAAAAACTGATTTTGAAAGGAGAAAAAGTAGAGTTCAGAGCCCTGCTCATTTAATAAAGGAAAGAACCTTTGGAGACCACAGAAGAATCGCAGGAAATCATTCACTCAACTAACCTGTCAAAGAATACAAGTCATCTTGATTTGGATCTTTTGCTTATATTCCAGAACCAGTCGTGGGATTCAGTCAGTCTGTACTGGTTCAGCAGAACTGATACCTAATTTTTTGAGTTTGGCAAACCAGTTGTTAAAATGGCACTTGTAATCAGAATTCTCTCTAAGGTGAGTGCTTGGGCAGCTGCCCAATGTGGAAATCACAAATTTACATTCCTTACTCTTTTACAATGTTCACCTGCACCAATAGCGTATTTATTCTAAGCGCCCATAGTAACGTTCATTCCTCCATAAGTGAAAAAATTGCAAGTGAGGATGCCAATCAAGAAGCAATATGGAAATATTTTAATAACAGTTTTATTGTTTTTTGTCAGGTATTTTTTTAATGTTTTTTTAATTAATATTTTCAAACTCTTATCTAGTTTTGTGTACCTCTTTTACTGTTATTATTTAAGTATTAAATTCATGAAATAATAAACTACCTTTTGGTATATCTTTCTTTATACTACTTAAAACGGTCATTAGGGCAGAGAACCTGTTGTTAAATTATTTGAATCCCACCACTGTCTAGAACCAATCCACCAATAAGTCCAATCAGTTCTTTTTCTCTTCCTCTGCCATCCTGGTCTAAGACACCAGTTTTTGCTGTTGTTTTCTTAAGTGAGAGGAGGGGAGATAGAGAGGAGGGGAGATTCCTGCATGTGCCCAACTGGATCCACCTGGGAAACCCCATCTGGGGCCAATGCTCGAATCAACTGAGCTATCCTCAGCGCCTGAGGCCAACATTCAAATCAGTTGAGCACTGGCTGCAAGATAGAAAAAGAGACAGAAGGGGGTTAGAAGGAGGAGAGAAACACTATCTGTGCCCTGACCAGGACTGAACCCTGGACATCCAAATGCTGGGCCAATACTCTTTCTACTGAGCAAACTGGCCAAAGCCAGTTTTGTTTTGTTTTTAACAGGACTGCTGTAATAAAATGCTATTCTCCTTAATCCAATCTAGTTCTTCCTCTATAGTATATTCTCTAAACAGCAGCCAGAGTAATCTTTCTTTTAATTCAAAATATAAATCTAATAACATTACATTTCTACTCAAAACCTTCAAATGACTTGTATTTGCTTCTAAAGTAAAATCCAAACTCCTTACCTGCACAGCCATGAATGCTCTGGCCCTGCCTATCTCCCCAGACCTATCTTATGCCCCTCTCCCTTACTGTTCATTGCACTCTAGTCATACCGGCTTTTGCCTCTTGAACTCTCCAAAATTCCCCTCCAACTGCATTTGCTGCTCTGCTAGAAATATTCTCTACTCAAAATCAATGCCTGGTTTATTTACATTCAAGTCTCAGCTTAAATGTTACCTCCTCATAGTAGCTCCCCATCTAAAGTTAACCACCTTTCCATTACCACATACTTTTTCTAAATATTTTAATGGCATTTAACACTATTGTAAATTATCTGACTGGCTTGTTTTATTGACTGTCTCCTCCCTAAGAGGAGAGACACTCTTTATCTTTTTTTAAAAAAAATCTTTAAAGATTTTTTTATTGATTGACTTTATATAGAAGACAGAGAAAGAGAGAGAAAGGATGGAGAGGGGCAGGAAGCATCAACTTGCTTCTTGTATGTGCCTTGACCAGGTAAGCCCAGGGGTTCAAACTGGTGACCTTAGCATTCCAGGTCGATGCTTTCTCCACTGCACCATCACAAGTCAGGCCCTCTTTATCTTTTTTGACCACTGTTAGTTTACCCAGCTCCTACCTAGAATATGTGCCTAGCACATAGCAGGAAATCAATATTTAATCAACATAAAATATTTAATGCATTGAGGGAGAGGGAGGTTAGTGACCATACATAAAGTTTTATCTTTTTCACAACTTCATTTGACTTCTTTATATAAATATCGATATAAACATAGGATAAATATACAAAATGGCTTATGGTCTGTAGTAAAACCTTAATTAAAATTTCACTAATTCAGAATTTGTGATTATATAACTTAGGCTACATGGAAATTTATTTATTTATTTATTTATTTATTTATTTATTTATTTTACAGAGACAGAGAGTGAGTCATAGAGAGGGATAGACAGGGACAGACAGACAGGAATGGAGAGAGATGAGAAGCATCAATCATTAGTTTTTCATTGCACGTTGCTACACCTTAGTTGTTCATTGATTGCTTTCTCATATGTGCCTTGACCGCGGGCCTTCAGCAGACTGAGTAGCCCCTTGCTGGAGCCAGCGACCTTGGGTTCAAGCTGGTGAGTTTTTGCTCAAACCAGATGAGCCCACGCTCAAGCTGGTGACCTCGGGGTCTCGAACCTGGGTCCTCCGCATCCCAGTCCGACGCTCTATCCACTGCGCCACCACCTGGTCAGGCGGAAATTTATTTTTGAAAGTTCATGAAGAAACAGTTTATTGAACTTAAATTAATAGTATAAATAAGATTATAGAAAGCATGTGAAATAATGAAGACTATTTAAAGACTTTAATTTATTGTTTTTGTAAATTAATGTGTTACTAATACTAATGAGTGTTAACAATTAACCAAAATTGTCTTGGCTAAATCTGTTAAGTATTAATTCTATTAGCTTTAAATAAATTGAATATTAGTCTTCAAAATATTCAAATGTTTAGATTGTCAGTAATTTGAACTGGTCTATGCCCAAGTCAGTTTAAATTAATGTTTTACTACATGGTAATTGCTATTACATTTGTAAAATAAACTGTGGGGAAAAAAGGATAAAGAGATACTGACTTACATATTTTTTCTGTAAAGCATCATAGCATCCTAGCATCCTAAAAAATAATCAAGGATTGATTTTTAGATTGGGTGCATTTCCAGAAACTCCATATTATCTCATGACTAACTAATAAAAAATTTTCTTGTTAAAGGTCCCTTCTTAACTAGTGTAAAATAATAAAATAAAACAATGTGGCAGAAATATAAAATGTTGATATGGATGGAAGGGAAGACATAAAATATCTGACAGCGAGTTTTTGCAAGGAACAACAATAGGAAAATAAAGCCAACTCACATGGAGCATAAAATAAAGGAAAATATTAATGCAAAAATCCAAAGACTTGCAAAAATGGTATCCATAAAGGAGGAATCACTAAAACTGGGTTAAACACTGAAAGGCATCCAAGGTACAAAAAATATGACTTAATAAAAAATATTATTCTATAGTTAGGCATTTTACTTACCACTTCACTAACTGTGTAGATCCTGGACAATTTTTATCTTCTCTTAGAATTTTGACACAAAGATCTAAACAAAAAATTATAAATATAGAGCCACTAAGATTAGTAAACAATGAGAAATTTGAAATGAAGATAATGTCTTCATCTGTGTACACTATTAATGTCAATGAACTTCTAGATGATCAATCAGTATTGATATAACTAAAGAAATATTATATGAAAACAAATAATATTTTTATACTTATTATAAAATGGCATTATAATGATTAGGGTGCATATTGATAGGTAGAAAAAAATCTTTCTTTTTCTAAGTGAGAGGAGGGGAGATAAAGACTCCCACATGCGCCCCAAAGGGGATCCACCCAGCAACTCCTGTCTGGGCCCAATGCTTTGCCCATCTGGGATCATGTTTGCAACCAAGTTATTTTTAGCACCTAAAATGGAGGCTCCACTGAGCCATACTCAGTGCTCAAGTCGATGCACTCTCACCAATTGAGCCATGGCTGTGGGCAGATGGAGGCGGGGAAGAGGTGGAGAAGCAGATGGTCATTTGTTCTGTGTGCCCTGACCGGGAAACAAACTCGGGACATCCACATACCAGGCTGATGCTCTACTACTGAGCCAAACAGCCAGGGTGAAAATTTCCATTTTTAAAAGCAATGGAGGCCCTGGCTGGCTGGCTCAGTGGTAGGGCATCGGCCTGGCGTGCAGGGGTCCCGGGTTCGATTCCCGGCCAGGGCACACAGGAGAAGCACCCATCTGCTTCTCCACCCCGCCCCCTCTCCTTCCTCTCTGTCTCTCTCTTCTCCTCCTGCAGCAAGGCTCCATTGGAGCAGAGATGGCCTGGGCGCTGGGGATGGCTCCTTGGCCTCTGCCCCAGGTGCTAGAGTGGCTCTGGTCGCGACAGAGCGACGCCCCGGAGGGGCAGAGCATCGTCCCCTGGTGGGCAGAGCATCGCCTCTGGTGGGCGTGCTGGGTGGATCCCGGTCGGGCGCATGCGGGAGTCTGTCTGACTGTCTCTCCCATTTCCAGCTTCGGAAAAATACAAAAAATAAATAAATAAATAAATAAAAGCACAATGGAATACTTGGACATGTTTTTATGTCATTGTTGACCAAGAGTCTTAGAAAATTTGCTATGGATCCTTATCCCAGTAAAATACTTGTAAAAGCCAAGAAGCTGGTTAGAGCCCTGCAAAGAAGCAACATGCAACACAGTGGAAAGGACTGAGAAGATTGCTCAGTCTTAGGTTCTTATCAGAAAAACAGGGATAATATCTAACTCATAGGCCTGTAAAGTAAGTGACAAGATATCATACACAATATTAGGCACAATATTATGTACATATTATGTGCTGGGCAGTAAGTTATTAATATAGTATAAACTGGCTGTATTATTTTTACACAAGAACATACACTCCCACTGTACAAAGCTATAAAGTTTGTTTGGTTTTTTTGAGTGAGGCAGGGAGAGAGACAGGAACATTGGGCTGCTCCTGTACGTGGCCTGACCGGGAATGGAACTGGTAACCTCCGCGCTCCAGGAGGCACTCCAACTAACAAAGTTATCCGGCCAGAGCTAAATTTTTATTGATTTTTAGAGAGAGAGGAAGGGGGGGGAGGGAAGCATTTGTTGTTTCATTTAGTCATGCATTTTTTGGTTGCTTCCCATGTGTGCCCTGACAGGGGATCGAACCCACAACCTTATTTTGGGTTGGCGCTCTAAACCGACTAAGCTAACCGGCCAGGGCTTAAATACAGTATTTCTATCTATTTACTTCATTGTAAGAGTAATACCAGGTGAAATTATACTTGAGAAACAGAAAAAAATTATGATTAAGTGCTTTCAAAGATATTGCATATGTTTTTTAAAAACCATTTAGATGTCCACACAAAAATTTGTGCACAAATGTGGCATTATTTATAATAGTCCCAAAGTGGAAGCAACCCAAATGTTCATCAATTGATGAATGGATGAATATACTGCTCACAAAAATTAGGGGATACTTCAAAATGAATATGAAGTGATAAAAAAATTTGATTTTTTTAAATTAAACAAGGACATCAGAAAAGCAAATGACAAGTCAAAGAAAGATGATTATGCAAATGAGATGCAAAACCAACTTTTACTTCACTGGTGAAAATGCATTATACAAAAGGCTGAAAGTACTTGAGTATGTGCATGTTCCTCGATCCTCTAATTTTTGTGAGCAGGGTAACTGTGATATGTCCATAGAATATTCAGCAATAAGAAAAGAATAAAGTACTAATCCATGCTACAATATGGAGGAACCCTGAAAACATTATGTTAAGAGAAATAAGCTATTCACAAAGGGCCACATATTGTATGATTACATTTATATGAAAAGTCCAGAATAGAAAAATCCCTAGAGACAGAAAACAGATTGGTGGTTGCTTAGGCCTGGGGAGGTTGAGGGAAGTGAGAGTGATTTAATGGATATGGAGTTTCTTTTACAGGGATGAAAATATTCTAAAATTGACAGTAGTGATAATTGTATAACTCTCCAAATAAACTAAAAATCACTAAATTATAAAATTTAAATAAGTGAATTGTCAGATATTTAAATTATATTCAATACAGTTGTGTCTGACCAAGCGGTGGCACAGTGGATAGAGCGTCGGACTGGGATTGGAGGACCCAGGTTCGAGACCCCGAGGTTGCCAGCTTGAGCGTGGGCTCATCTGGTTTGAGCAAAGCTCACCAGCTTGGACCCAAGGTCGCTGGCTCGAGAAGGGGTTACTCAGTCTGCTGTAGCCCCATGGTCAAGGCACATATGAGAAAGCAATGAACTAAAGTGCCACAACGAAAAAACTGATGATTGATGCTTCTCATCTCTCTCCGTTCCTGTCTGTCTGTCCCTATCTATCCCTCTCTCTGATTCTCTGTCTCTGTAAAAAAAAAAAGGAAAAAAAATAAAAAAATTCAAGTCGTAATTTAATCCCCCCCAAAATCTCTAAGTCAAAAATTACAGTATTAGAGCAAGCCAATATAAAAATAACTATGTTTAAAGAAAGTTTTAAAATTAACATTATATTACCATCTAGATATCTTGATCCATAAGCACATTCTGGAAATATTCCTCTCAAATATGTTATGCAGGATACTGAAACTGCTAGGAGCCTCTTCACTAACAGCAAAGACTGATGCTCAGTTGATATCTTACTAGGAAATATCAATGCACTCTAAATTGAAGGGAAATTAAAACATTTTATTTAGATTTATTAAAAACAAAGTCTTCCTGAACTTGTAGTAGACCTAATTTTGCAAAATCACAGTACTCTCCCAAAGAATTCCTAACCATAGAGGTTGGTAATCCCCAGGAAGTCAGTGTGGCTCCTAAAATGTGAGGGTGTTTCCAGGGTAGCAGCCTCAAGGTAATATGTAGAAAGTGCTTAACAATCACGTTAAAAATCCCTTTGCAGGTTAACTGTCTCTAAATGCATAATAACTAGATAGACAACACAGTGTAATGCAAGATCTGTGCAAATGTGACAATTTTATCTTTGTCTTTGGAGTAGAGTGTAACATTCACTTTCTAGGAGTGAACTGCTATGAATGATAATTTCATCAAAGCAACAGAACATCATTTACTAATAACTAATGTAAATTGAACCTGAACCAGCCATTAAAGGCAATACATCAAACATCCCATAGAATTCTCCATTAATTCAAAATAGTTTAGCAAAAGTTAAGAGTCACACAGTTTCAAATAAAAAAATCATTGAGACTTCAAGAAACAATAAAATTAGCTAAATTAAAATATATTCAAATATAAGAAATCATACCACTGAACTTTTCTGCAATTGAGTGGTGGCCATCTTCTGATGAAGTATTTTCTTTCATTCAACCTTGTGATACAAATATGAGCTTTAACAACAGACCTTATTTTTATCCCTGATATTCTAGTTTACTACATGTAAAGGCAGAAACAATCATACATGATTAAATGAGAGGATTCCTTTACTTAAAGTGGAATCTTCAAAAACATTCATTTTGCCATATAATTCTTTTGAACAAGGTCCTAATTTTAGGTCCTTTCTAGCAAGCCTCAGATAAACAGGTATGAAGAAAGCTCTTGAAAACACTTTTTCTAAAAAAACCCATGATATTCTATTTTTCTTCACTTCACAGTATTCAAGCATTGATAACATTGTACATGTAGGTATTAGGTAATAAAAAAACTGCCCATCTAACCCTTTAAAATAATCTAATTTTTGTTTTAAATTTGTAGATTCAAAATAACTGCATTAGGTAACTTCACTGAACTTTGGCATGGCTCTGGACAGAACATATTGCCCTACTCTGTGGAACGACCATAAAAAGTATATCTATTCTAGACTTTCTTTTTTTACTGATTCTGATTGCTCAATTATGACTTTGTTATTTTGATGTTCCCAATTTTTTGGTCCCCATTTTATTTTTCTTTCTTTTAATTGATTTATTGATTTTAGAGAGACAGGAAGGACGACAGCGAGAAGGACAGAAGCATCGTTTGTCCAGTCTGCGCCATAACTGGAATCGAACCCGCCACCTCTGTGCGTCCGGCCGCTCCGACCATCGGAGCTAGCCTGCCGGGGCTCAGACTTCATCTTTCTTAATCAGACAATCCAACTACAAGAGTGCACAGAAGAACCTATTTACTATAAATATTTAAATTTATCTTTTAGAAGCCTAGACAAGACACCAGAGTTAACGTACTTTCAAAACCTCTCTTGAAAATAAGTAGGCATACATTTCCCCCCAAATGTCTCGCCATTCAGACTCTAAGAAACTTAAAAGTAGGTGGAAGGTGACAGACAAGTAGATTTAAAAGCAAATAGTTATAATAATGAAATTAAGAAAGACAAAAAGGCAAAAACATAATTACAGAACACCTGACGGCCAGGCGCGAGCGACCTGTAGAGCTGCGCCAGTAAGCACGCGCTTTGTCCAATGCGCATGCGCCTTCTTTCAACGGTTTCCCGGGGAAGTGCGACAGTACCACTTTGACCCTGAGTTGAGGTCAGCTTTCCCGCCAAGAGCAGCGCAAAGCACGCTGGGAACCCCAGGAACCCGGTGCCACACTCAACTAGAAAAGCCGGAGAAAGTAAGTAATTGCATGTGCAAAGTTTTGCCGTTATGCATAGATTTCATATAGTGACCAAAGTATCCTCAACCAACATTTAATTAATCATATTAATTTTGGATTGTTTTCTAACTCTGATTTTGTTAATAGCTCTACCATATAGTGCATTATTACCACCTTACAGTCTCCTGTGTTTTCAGGAAACCAGTTACTCCAGCGTCCTACTTGGATATTTCTACTGTGCTATATCTCTGGGGATAGCAGCTAGCTTTGAATGTAATTAATGTCTCATTTAGAAAAATAAAATAAAATTAGAGCTGGTAGATAATTGGATATTCTCTAGCAGTACAAATTTCTTAGTTTACAGATTGTTATATATTCAAATAAATTGTGTTAGTAGTATAAACATATCATAATTATTCATAAACTGATATGTCCACATTACCAATTAGTAAAGGCACCCCATAAATGAAAAGATTTGCCTTGAGTCAATTAGGAGAGTAATGAAGACTAGAACCCTGTTTTTAGGGTCAAAAATAGTGGAAATTCCCTGGTGTAATAATTATTTTGCTTTATTTTTCTTTCACACTTAAAGATTATAAATGGCTTTCACATTTACTCTCATATTCTTTCTTAAAAACGTTTTACTGAGCCTGGCCAGTGGTGGCACAGTGGATAGAACTTTGACCTGGGACACTGAGGTCCCATTTCGGAAACCCTGAGGTCGCAGGCTTGAGTGCAGGCTCGTCAACGTGTCCCCAAGGTCACTCACTGGCTTGAGCAGAGGATGACTGGCTTGCCTTGAGCCGCCTTCCTCCCCCTGTCAAGGCATCTATGAGAAGCAATCAACGGACAACTAAAGTGACACAGCTATGAGTTGATGCTTCTCATCTCTTTCTCTCTCAAATTTTTTAAATTGAATTTTTGGGGTGACATTGGTTAATAAATTATACAGGTTTCAGGTGTACAATTCTGTAATACATCTTCTTTATCATATTCTTTTACTCTTTTTTTTTGTATGTGAGACAGAGAGAGATACAGAGAGAGGGACAGATAGGGACAGACAGACAGGAAGGGAGAGAGATGAGAAGCATCAATTCTTCGTGGCAGCTCCTTAGTTGTTCATTGATTGCTTTCTCATGTGCCTGAACCGGGGGGGCTACAACAGAGTGAGTGACTCCTTGCTCAAGCCAGCAACCTTGGGCTCAAGCTAGTAACCATGGGATCATATCTATGATCCCACACTCAAGCCATTGACCCTGTGCTCCAGGTGGCAACCTTGAGGTTTTGAACCTGGGTCCTCTGAGTCCCAGTCCAGTGCTCTATCCACTGTGCCATGCCTGGTCAAGCTCTTTTATCTTAATCTTACTATATTTCTTCCAAGCATCGTGTGAGGGAGACACAAATATTACCCGTTTTAGACATGAGAAAACTGATTTGAGTAAAATTGATTTGCCCCAATCACAACTAATTTCAGTGTGTAATGATGACATGTTAAGTTTCTGGTATGGTGCTTCCTATTAAATTTATTTTGAGTCATTAGTAACTGTAGAAAAAAATTTAAAAATATGAAAAAATATATAGCCCAGCTGTGAATCATAGAATCAGAATAATGCTTGACTATAGGGAAGGAATAATTTCTCCTCTTAGCCAAAGACTTAGGGTCTTTGGCTATGATTTAAACTGACAGAGACAGATTAATGGGAGAAATGCATATAAGTTTTAATTTTATATATATTTACATGTATGTGGGAGTCTTCACAAGAAAAATGAAAATCCAAAGAAGCAGAGTTGAATGCTTACATGTGGAATTGGACAAAGAACAATACATTGTGAAAATGTGTTTAGGCAAAAGGGTTTTGGCTGGGGTAATAAATAGGAAGATAAAGTTAGTTACTGTATTTTCCCATGTATAAGATGCACCATTTTCCTAAAAATTTGGAGTCTAAAAACTGGGTGTGTCTTATACAGTGGTTGTAGATTTTTTTTTACTTGCATTTCCTGCTTTTTCGTGTGGATGAGAAGTTGTATGAATTTTATGATGAATAAAATGAGTTCAATAATTTATGTAATACACGTTTTTTCAAATTTCGAGACCTATAGTTAAGGTGCATCTTATAAATGGGAGCGTCTTATACATGGGGAAATATGGTAAATAAATTTTGTGCAGATTTATCTTGGCCTTGACTTCATGTCCTTGGTGATAAGGATGTCTCCTTCTGATATAGGGAGGACATCTTTCATATGGGAATTTCATCTCCTTTTTTTTTTTTTTAAAGGAAAACCAGAACGTCCTTATTATAGCTGCTATTTTTCAAGTGTCTTTAACTCAAAATAGTCAATATGTCAAAGCAGCATATTTTGGGCTAGTGTGTTCTGAACTCTTCAAATGCAATCACTAACTGCTGATTTGATCAGTTGTAACACTGACTATATTTTGAAGATGAGAGGGGAGAAATGGGTGGTGCTGGCGCAAGAGATCTTAAACATCAACTACCATGATAGTAGTGTATAGATAACTATTTAAAATTGAGAAGTCATAAAATAGGGGGGCTGGGTGAAGAAGGATTAAGAAAAAAAAAACACCTCACAGACACAGCATTGCAAGAGGGAAAGGTGAGAAGGTGAGCCTGGGAAGGTCGGGGAGGGTAAGCTGGGGGTGGATGGTGATGGAAGGAAGCTTGACTTGATGTGGTGAATGCACAGTGCAATATGCAAATGATATATTGTAGAATTATACACTTGAAACTTAAGTAGTTTTTTTTTTCTTTCAAAAACTTAGTATGATTATTAAACACAGGTATATCATTTTCTCCCCAAGTAACAGGCTTAACTAATGGTGGATTTGGAATATAAGCCCAATAAGATTTGTTTTGTCCAATAGCTTCAACATTAAGTACCTGAATTGAAAGTACAGCTAGCATAGCAATAAACATATTAGCAGGGTTACGATGTATGTTTTGTCGATGACAAATTAAATCAGCCCTCACAGTCAATGCCTTCAACTGGTTCCAGGTTGGTGGGTTGACAGTTCCAGTAAAGCGAGCCTTCCATTGGCCACGATAGGGAGGTCGTTTAGCTTCCTGTAGTGACAATCGCTGCATCACTCGAGTAACAGGATTATACAGAGAGTTCCTTGATGGCCTTTGCTGGAAAGTCACTGGTGATGCGGGTGGCACAGGAGTCTCCTTCTGGCTGGGAGGGGGCAGCAGATTTCTAGAAGTCTTAGTGGGATAAATTACTGATTGTCTTTTTAGAAATTGCAGCAGTGGGCGAGCAGGAAGATGAAATAAAACCTGCCCTGTAAAATTACTAAAAGCAATTTGAATTTAGATTCACAAATTTTTGACAAAGCATGGGACTGTTTTTCATTCCCTGGGGCAATACCTTCCACTGATATTTCTCATAAGGTTGTTTAAAATTTTCTGATGGCAGACTAAATGCAAACCTTCGACAATCCTGTGTAGCTAATGGTATAGTAAAAAAGCAGTCCTGTAAATCTATAACAATTACACTGTAGCCATGAGGCACCGCAACTGGTGAGGGGTTTAAGGGTTCTTATTCACCTATATAAATCATTTTCGTATATCTGGAGCTATTTAGAAAAAGACAAAACAGCGTTATTAGCTGGATTAAACAAAAGAGGGTAAAAGTTTGCAGGAGAAACAGGTTCAGCATTTCCTGTAGGACTCCAGCATCTCTCAGCTGTTGAATAATCCTGTATATAAGCATTTAAAAGAAATTTTTTAAAGTAAGAAGCATGATAAAGAAGATTTCCAGGAGTTCCAGTATATGAGTTTTTTTATATTCATAAATACATTTCATTAATTAACAGGCAATTTAAAGAACACATTAAAGCTGGAAAACTCTAGTGACTTTTATTATTTTTCTATATTAAAAAATCTACACCTTTGTTAGGCAAATCTACTCTGCTTCATGCTCTGCAGCGGCAGCAAGCAGCCTGAAGCTTGAAGCAGTTTAGTCAAAATTAACAAGTCTTTAGGATTTATATTTCATTCTATTTAAATTTAAATTTAAATGAGCGCGCTTTGCTTGTTTCAATTAAAATTATAAATTTGTAGGGATGATATTTTTATAATATTAGAGCCGGCATATTCAATTTTTGCATGCAAGAACTTAAAAAATCACATTTAGACAACATTAAACAAAGACCAAACACAAGAATCAGACAAAGTAGACAAACCAGACAAATTAGAGAGAAACCCGGGATTTTAGAGATTAGAATATGGCCTGCTTGATTTTTACACAGGGCAGTTTTGATTGGAACATATTGAATAGAAACTAAACAGAACTCTCTCTTGAAAAGTTTCAAGAACGGCCATTTATGAGATTTTGTTTAGTCATATTCAAACAGATGTTCCCTTTGCCCTCTTTTCAGGCATAGAACAGGAAAGAAATAAAATGAGTTGAGAGAAAGAGGAGAACAGAAAAAACTGTAATTTTTCCAAACTCTTAAGTCCTTCTATTTACTAAAGAAAATCAGATAATAACACAACTTTAAAACTCATCTCAGTCTCTAATTATTCTTAAATTCTAATAGCTGCTACAACTGGCAGCCAAAATCCCTCCATTTCAACCCCCACAAGAGGCTTGTTTCTCATATTTTGCATGGAGGCATGGGTGGCTCAGCGGTAGAATTCTCGCCTGCCACGCGGGAGGCCCGGTTGAGATCTGAGACAGACCTGAGTTGACAAATGGATTCAGGCTGGCCCCAACCTGAGGCTGGCCCCCTTGCCAGTTTCCCTGATTACTACTTGGATTGCTTGCTAGATTTTGATTTTGTGGGGGCTGCCATTTTATTTCTAAATTTGGTCCTAATGGCTGTCCGTTTTTGTGAAATTTAGAACGGCACAGCTTTGCCCAATGATATCCTTTCTGACAGCGTGGACACAAAGTCTTAGGCAATGGGACATTATTATTAGCATTATTAATTATGGGAGCTGTCCCTTGCACTCCTGGGCCCGCTCGCCCACTCTTGCCAGGGCATCGTCGGCTAAAGTGGCCTGTTTGGCTACAAGTAAAGCAAGCAAGACTTCCCTCAGAGGAAGCCTCATTAACAGAAGGCATTTTTTCTTGATACATAGTCTTAATAAATTGAGGATACGTTTCTCCTTTCAAAGCTGCAGCAATAGTTACTCCCTGAACAAAAGCAGGACTTACATCCTGACAGGCTTTGATGAAATCCCCCATTGTTTCTTCTCTCCTCACTGACCGCAACATGGCCTGGCAAGTGGAATCAGCATCTTCATAAGCCAACTGTTTAATTATAATATCTCCTGCCGCCTCATCCGAAACAACTCCTCTCACTGCTTGAATCAACCGAGCAACAAACTCCTCACAAGGTTCATCACCTCTCTGTTTTACTCCTACCACAGTAACATTTCCACCAGACGAAGCCGGCTACTTTCTCCAAGCTGATACAGCACAACCATTCCCCTGCACCAAAGCCGGTTTAGAAAGTTTTAACTGTTCACTAACATCAGCAAACTCTCCCTCTCCCGCAATCATTCCTCCAATCACAGGATCATGAGTCCTCCGATTCCCAACTGCCTGCTGTTTAGCTTGCTCCTCATATTCAGCTCTCCAAAGGAGACAATTTCCTCCAGACAAACAAGCCTTAGCCACCTGTTCCCAATTATAAGGAGTCATCCAATTATGAGAAACTGTTTCCACCAAAGACATAGTATAAGGAGAGGTGGGTCCATATTGACTGCAAGCCATTTTCAACTCTTTCAATAATTTATAAGGAAGCGGCTCCCATGTAGGATCCTCCTCATCATCAAATTCACCAGCCACAGCCACAGGAAAACATAATGCCAAATCAGTTTCCCCTTGGTCGCAAGAAGCTTGAATTGCCTTCTGCAACCCTGTTAATTCTGATGATTTTTTCTTTTCATTAACATCTGGTGATTGTACTGGTAGAGGCAAAGACATTTTAATAGCCTTATTTTTATCCTTTTTGTCAGTCTTGGAGGGATATAATATGGGCAAGACTGTTTTTGACTTCCAATCCTCATTATCCCTATTATTTTTAGCTGCCTCATCTTCTAATTCAGCCTCATCTGTTGGAGATAAATGATTTTCACTATCATCCTGATGTTTACTTAATTTTAAAGAGGCCATAGCATGATTTGTACTATCTTGAGACTGCCTTTTACTTCTAATTAACGGAGTCTCTTCTTTTGGAGGAGCAGTTGCCTTAGAGAATTTATGCATCTCATGTTCTGGATTTAAGGCATCTTTAATCAAGCTCCATAAAGCAAATGCATCAACTGGGACCTTTTCTGGTCCGTGTAGCTCATAATAAAGTTTTAAATCTTCTCCAACTTTAACCCATTTCTCGAAACTAAGCGTTCCCTCATCTGGAAACCATGGAGAACATTTTTGTACGAATTTCATAAAACGAGCTACTTGTCGAGAGGAGACATTAACTCCTTTTTGGGAAAGTGTATACTTAATGACTTTCATAAAGAGTCTTCTTTCTTTAGACTCAGTATGGCCCATGACTTCTCAAAATCATAAGTTCTGAAATTCTCCACCTATCCTCACCCTGTCTTTCTTACAGGGGGGTCTGCAGCACCCTGAGTGGAGTCCTAGCCGTCCCGAGACAACGAGGGGGGATTACCTGTGAGTCCCTGTTCGGGCGCCAAATGCCGGGGTCCAGCCCCGGGGGGGAGATCCAGGGGTCGCACAGGAGGAGACGGCGTCGGCGAAAATGGAGTGAGAGAGCCGAATTCTTTTCTTTCTCTTTATTCTCCGGTTAGCATTTACTGCCAGGCATCTCTCCTTAAGTAGTTTTATTGACAGATGTCATCAAGAGATTCAATAAAAAGTTTTTTTAAAAAGCAATAGAAATATACTAGAACTTGAAGACAAATACTAGAAGAAACAGCTAAAAAATTATCATTGATTCAAAATCATTGATTTAAAAATATTAGTAAAGAGAATGGCATATTGAGCTTTTACAGATAAAATAAACAACCTTCAGTTATAGTACCTTTTTTATTTTTCCAAGTGAGAGGAGAAGAAATAGACAAACTCCTGCATGTGCCCTGATGGGGATCCACCCAGCATCTATCCATTCGAGCTGATGCTCAAATCAGCCGAGCTGTCCAGCTATGAAAGGAGAAGAGAGAAAGAAGGGGAAGAGGGAGAGGAAGCAGATGTTTGCTTCTCATGTGCCCTGACTGGGGATTGAACTGACAACATCTGCACGTGGAGCTAACTCTATCCATTGGGCTAACCGGCCAGGGCTAATAGTACCATTTTGAATGTGCCCCTGAATTGTTTAATAACAGCTGCTAGATATTGTAGCGAATATAACATTTTTACTTGTTAGAAAATGATAAATTCTGGCCCTGGCTGGTTGGCTCAGCGGTAGAGCGTCGGCCTAGCGCGCGGAGGACCCGGGTTCGATTCCCGGCCAGGGCACACAGGAGAAGCGCCCATTTGCTTCTCCACCCCTCCGCCGCACCTTCCTCTCTGTCTCTCTCTTCCCCTCCCGCAGCCAAGGCTCCATTGGAGCAAAAATGGCCCGGGCGCTGGGGTTGGCTCTGTGGCCTCTGCCTCAGGCGCTAGAGTGGCTCTGGTCGCAACATGGCGACGCCCAGGATGGGCAGAGCATCGCCCCCTGGTGGGCAGAGCATCGCCCCTGGTGGGCGTGCCGGGTGGATCCTGGTCGGGCGCATGTGGGAGTCTGTCTGACTGTCTCTCCCTGTTTCCAGCTTCAGAAAAATGAAAAAAAAAAAAAAAAAGAAAGAAAAAAAAAAAGAAAATGATAAATTCTTGGTTAAATTACACAAACACTGCTATGTGTGTTGTGTGTGTGTGTGTGTGTACTATAAGTCAGTTTTTATGCAATTTATCATTTACTATTTGAAACTGTTGAAGAGGAAAAACTTTTTTTCTCTACCCTTTTAGTTTTACTACCTGGAGGCCTGCAAATTAAACTGACAACACACAAAGATTAACAAGAGAATAAAAACATTTAATTATGTACATATGCACAGGAGTTCAGAAAGAAATGTGACTCACGGATATCATTAGAATTTGCAGTTTGTAGGGGATAGGAAGGGGCAGAGGGGCATTTACGGGAGAAAAAATGACTTAGGAAAAAATAGGCCCTTAGGAGAATAAATGGGATATATGATATTTTTGTGACAATGCTGAGGTGATTTCACATTCACATGTTGACTTGTGCTAACTTCTCATAATTAGTGATAAAAGTCAATTTTCCCTTGTGAAACTCCATGGGGGGTGCTTCATGACAGTTGGATTCTTCTAGAAGACTGCTTCTAGGAAAGGAAGAAGAACTGAGAAAAAGCTTCATCCAACCTGACCAGGTGGTGGCACAGTGGGTAGAGCATCGGCTTGGGACACTGGAGGACTCAGGTTCAAAACCCCTACATTGCCAGCTTGACAGAGAACTCATCAGCTTGAGTGCAGGGTCACCAGCTTGAGTGCAAGCTTCCCAGCTTGAGCACAGGGTCACTGTCTTGAGTGTGGGAACACAGACATGACCCCAGGGTTGCTGGCTTGAGCCCCAGGGTCGCTGGCTTGTGCAGGGGGTCACTGGTTCCGCTGTAGCCCCCCAGTCAATGCAACATATGAGAAAGTAATCAATGAACAACTAGGGTACTGCAACAATGAGTTGATGCTTCTCATCTCTCTCCTTTCCTGTCTGTCTCTAAAAAAAAAGCTCCTTCCAGCCAACCTTGATTCTCTAAAGGTCTTTAGCTTAAAATAATGTTTGTCATTGTGGCATATTCTGGACCCCTTCACAAATAATGATAAAATAACATATATGTATGTTTAAGTTGCCTGTATATGCATAATGAATTCTAGAAAGATATACAAAAAACTAAAAATAGTGATTCTAAGGAAGAGGAATCTGAGGCTCTAGGGGAAAGAAGTGAAATAGAGATTTTTCACTGTATATATAGTCAATCTTTATATTCATGGACTTCATAAATCTGAATTTGCTAGTTACTAAAATTTATTTGTAACCCCCAATTTAATAATCAATTCAATACAGCATATTCTTGCAATAATTTGCAGACATGTTCAGAGTCTCCCTCCACGTGCGTTCCCAGCTGAGGTTAAGCAAACTGATGCTTGGCCTTCTTGTTTCAGCTCTCACATTGTAAATAAGTGTCCCATTTGTGTTTTATTTAGTACCATGTTTTTTGCATTTTTTTATTTTTTGTGTGTTTGGTTTTGCTGTTTACAGATAGTGCTAGCCTGACCTGTGGTGGCGCAGTGGGATAAAGCGTCGATCTGGAACACTGAGGTTGCCAGTTCGAAACCCTGGGCTCCTGGTCAAGGCATATATGGGAAGTTGATGCTTCCTGTTCCTCCTCCTTCTCTCTCTCTCCCTCTCTCTCCTCTCTGAAAATTGAATAAATAAAGTCTATAAAAAAAACAAACAAAAAACAGGCCCTGGCCGGTTGGCTCAGCGGTAGAGCGTTGGCCTGGCTTGCGGGGGGACCCGGGTTCGATTCCCAGCCAGGGCACATAGGAGAAGCGCCCATTTGCTTCTCCACCCCCAGCCCCCCTCCTTCCTCTCTGTCTCTCTCTTCCCCTCCCGCAGCCAAGGCTCCATTGGAGCAAAGATGGCCCGGGCGCTGGGGATGGCTCCTTGGCCTCTGCCCCAGGCGCTAGAGTGGCTCTGGTCACAGCAGAGCGACGCCCCGGAGGGGCAGAGCATTGCCCCCTGGTGGGCAGAGCGTCGCCCCTGGTGGGCGTGCCGGGTGGATCCCGGTCGGGCGCATGTGGGAGTCTGTCTGACTGTCTCTCCCCGTTTCCAGTTTCAGAAAAATACAAAAACAAACAAACAAACAAACAACCAAAAAACAGATAGTGCTAAAGTGCTGTCTAGTGTTTTTAAACATAAAGTTGGAGTGTAATTGGCAGTTAAAAATAGACATGGGCATGTAAAGTACAGCGGAATATAGTCAACAATATTACAATAACTGTGTATGGTGTCAGGTGGCTACTAGACTTATTGGGGGATCACTTTGTAAATTATAGCAATGTCTACCCATTATGCTGTAAACCTGAAACTAATATAATATTGAATCTCAACTATAACTTTTTTTTTAATTAAAAAAAGTTATGATGTGCCTTACAGAGAAAATACATGTTAATAAGCTTTGTTCAGACATAGTAATGTTGGCTGTGAGTTCAATGTTAATGAATCAACAAAGTATATTAAATACTGTCTTTTTTCCTTTATTAATTTTAAGGGGGTGACATTGATCAATCAGGGTATATAGGTTTAGAGAAAACATCTCCAGGTTATTTTGACATTTGATTATGTTGCTTACCCATCAACCAAAGTCAAATTGTCTTCCATCACCTTCTATCTGGTTTTCTTTGTGCCCCTCCTCCTCCCCCCTAACCCCCTCACCTCCTCTCTACCTCCCCTCCCCTAACCACACTCTTGTCCATGTCCTTGAGTCTCATTTTTATGTCCACCTATGTATGGAATCATATAGTTCTTAGTTTTTACTTTAAATAATGTCTTTAAACAAAAACATATATAAAACAAGGTTATATATTATCAGTTGATGAAAATGCAGTGATCAAGGACTCACAAGAATCTAACCCTGTATTTCCCCTAGAAGCAATTGTTCAGTATTCTATAATTCAGAGTTGATGGTCTTACTTGCCAATACCTACTGCAAATAATGAGAATTGACTGTTATATACTGACAGAATTTAGAACATGCTACCCCAAAATATGGCACTTTGGCATATTGAATATTTCAAGCTGAAAGTGTAGCATCCACCGGGTACGAGAACAAACGTGGGAGACTTTCAGGAGTTAAGATGTTACTTTATTTGGAGACTTTCAGGAGTTAAGATGTTACTTTATTGGCCAGTTTAACCTGCACAGGGGCGAACTCCCAAGATGTCCGGAGACACCGTGCTCACGAGGAGTTGCAAACGGAAGCCGCGCCTGGCGCTTACAGCCAGGTCTTATATATCTTAAGTGAGCAAGCGTAATACAGAAGCAAATGTAGCAGTTTAGCTATTGGCTAGGGAGGTCACACGCAGCATAGCAACAGGGGCCCGCATAGCAACGGGCTGGTTTTAGCTTAGTGGCGAATTTCAAACATAAACTTCTGATAAGGGTCTCTGACCTTCTTTGTTCTCAGCCTCACGGGCCATATCAGTACTCTCTGTTCCTTTAATAGTTACACTCTTTGGCAGCCCCAGTATATCAGTACTCCCTGAATCTAACAAAGGAATTTGAGAAACTGCAGGAACAGAAAGGGCTCTCTTTCTATTTTTTTGTGAGAGAGAAAGAGGGAGAGAGATGAGCATTAAATCATAGTTGCAGCACTTCCCTTAAGTGCCTTGACCTGAGGGCTCAAGTCATCAAAGTGACCCCTTGCTCAAGCCAGTGACCTTGGGATCATGATGATCCCACACTCAAGCCAGGGACCCCACGCTCAAGCCTGTGCTCAAGCCAGTGACCTCTGGGTTTCAAACCTGGGACCTCAGCATCCCAGGTCAATGTTCCATTGTGCCACCACAGGTCAGGTGAAAGGGCTCTCTTTTATCTGCCCTTTTCCCCCTGAAGCAATTTATAGGAACAGCAGGTCATAAGACTATCATGTGAGAAGTGCCTTCCTCCCACCTGGAAGAAAGGAGCATCCTTTTCTCCAGAGACAAATAGATACTGACAGGAATCCCAGGAAGCAGGTGTGTACAAATATCCTCCTGTTTACTACCCTTAGCTCATACCCTTTGTCATATCACATTTTTCTAGGACTTTCCACTCTTCATCAAACATATGAAGTTTAACTTTTTTCCAGCTTTTATTTCCTTATGAAAGCTTTTGTGTAATGTAAAACATATTAAATTTTTATGCTTCTCTCTTGTTAATCTGCCTTTATTTCTTGTGACAGAGACAGAGAGTCAGAGAGGGACAGATAGGGACAGACAGGAAGGGAGAGAGATGAGAAACATCAATTCTTCGTTGTGGCTCTGTAGGTGTTCATTGATTGCTTTCTCATATGTGCCTTGACCCGGGGGCTACAGCAGACCAAATGACCCCTTACTCAAGCCAACGACCTTGGGCTCAAGCCAGCGACCATGGGTCATGTCTATGATCCCACGCTCAAGCCGGCGACCTTGGAGTTTTTTCAAGTTTTTTATGAGTCCTCTGCATACCAGTTCAACGCTCTGTCCACTGTGCCACTGCCTGGTCAGGCATTGTTAATTTGCTTTTTGTCAGCACAATTTACAGGGCTCCAGCTGAAGAACCTAGCAAGGAGTAGGAAAAGACTTATTTTTTTGTTCCCTACACTACTTTTTGATTTTTGAGCCATATGAATATATTAATTCTACAAAAATTAAATAAGTTAAGAAAATAACCTCAGGAAATGATAGCTACCTATTACAAATTTTAACTTATTGTTTTTTAAAACAATATCATTAGTTATCTTTATCTTAGTGAAGCAGTAAGTAAAAAGGATCAAAATCCTTTCAAAATATAGGCCAGGGAAGGATAGGAAAGACAAACAGGAAGAGAAAGTGCCGTGGACCAGCGTGGCTCCTAAACTCTGGGTTTTGAGTGAGAATGGTGCGGAATTAAGAAAACAGACTCAGGCCCTGGCCGGTTGGCTCAGCGGTAGAGCGTTGGCCTAGTGTGTGGAGGACCCGGGTTCGATTACCGGCCAGGGCACACAGGAGAAGCGCCCATTTGCTTCTCCACCCCTCCGCCTCGCTTTCCTCTCTGTCTCTCTCTTCCCCTCCCGCAGCCGAGGCTCCATTGGAGCAAAGATGGCCCGGGCGCTGGGGATGGCTCTGTGGCCTCTGCCTCAGGCGCTAGAGTGGCTCTGGTCGCAACATGGCGACGCCCAGGATGGGCAGAGCACCGCCCCATGGTGGGCGTGCCGGGTGGATTCCGGTCGGGCGCATGCGGGAGTCTGTCTGACTGTCTCTCCCTGTTACCAGCTTCAGAAAAAAGAAAAAAAAAAAAAAAACAGATTCATTAAGAGAAAAGGATGGGATCGGGAGGCCTCATCAATGCTGATGGCAATATCCGAGTGCCCCATAGCCCCAGTTTGCTTTATTATATAGCCATATGCAAATCAAGGAAGTCCTTGTTACAAAGTTACACATCTGAGGCTAAAACAAGAACTCTCCCAAGACATGAACAGGAATCCCTCCACCAAGCATAAGGGAAATCAGCCAACATCTGAACAAACAAAGAGTAAGAGGAAGGGCATGTAAAATGCTTACAGCAACTTAAGCAAGAGTGAAGTGGGTGCAGCATCATAGCCAATATGGAGGTGGAGGGGGGAGAACTTAGCCTTTTGCTAAGCCTCGAATCTATGAAGGCTTTTTGCCATTTACAGTCCACAACAAGAAAGTTTTGACTATGGATTCCTTTAAGTTTTAACAGAAGTTTCAAAACAGTTTCTTAAAAGTGTTAGATTTCCATTATTGTGAACAAACTAAATTGCTTCAGGGGCACTATTAGGATATGTTTTTACTTTTTTTTTTTTTTTTTTTCGGAGCCCCTGGCACCCCCTGCACAACTTGGGCGGGATCGGCCGCCACTTCCGGGGCGGGGCCTGTTTTTACTTTTTTTTTTTTTTTTTAAGTGAGAGGAGGGGAGATAGACTCCCACATGTGCTCCAACTGGGATCCACCTGCCTACCCCCTCTTCTGGGGTCAATACTCTGCCCATCTGGGCCATGCTCACAACTGAACTAGCGCCTGAGGTGGAGGCTCCACAGAGCCATCCTCAGCGCCTAGGACCAACAGGCTCAAATCAATCGAGCCATGGCTGTGGGAAGGTAGGAGTGAGAGAGAAGGAGAAGGGGAATAGACGGTCACTTCTCCTGTGTGCCCTGACCAGGAATCAAACCTGGGACTTCCACACGCCAGGTCAATACTCTACCGTTGAACCAACTAGCCAGGGCCATGTTTTTACTTCTAATACTTATAACATGCTGGTCATTCATTTGCATTTATTCATCATTCAGTCATTCTTTTCTTCAACAAATAATTACTGATTAAGGCAGGGCACTGTGTTGTGTTCTAGGTACAATGTGGTAAATGGGTCATGATTTCTGCCTTCACTGAGCTTATAGTCTAAGGAGAGACAAAACTATACTTTCAGGGATCATTTCTTTAGTTTGTTACTAAGGAGAGAGATGTTATACAAACAAGTATATAAACTACAATTTAATATGTGTTATGAAAGAAAAGCACTAGATTCAATGAGAAACTGAAAAGTGGAAAAACTTAATTTAGATGAGAAGGTAGGTCATGGAAAGCTCTCTGAAGAAATCACATTTGAGTTTCAACTAGAAGGATGTGTAGAAGCTACTAGAAGAAGAGTTGGCATTGGAGGAAGTATTCTGGGCAAAGAACACACTTGCAAAGGCCCTCAAGTAAGAAGTGCTTAGAAAATGGAAGGAAGGCCAGCATGGCCACAGCAGAGCAATGTGGAAAACTGGCTCCAGATGAAATAGGAAATCTAGTATATGCAGAACTTAATGTTTACCAACTGATACTTCATTTCAGATGTATTAGGTGCTATTGAATGGTTATAATTGGAAAAGATACCTAATTTATATTTAAAAGATCACTCTGCCTGTTAGAGAATGACTTGAACATTTGGGGAGGCATCAACAAAGATACATTGATTCATCTTAAGTAGTTATATCAGGGGTCCCCAAACTACGGCCCGTGCGGCGCATGTGGCCCCCTGAGGCCATTTATCCGGCCCCCACCGCACTTCCAGAAGAGGCATCTCTTTCATTGGTGGTCAGTGAGAGGAGCATAGTTCCCATTGAAATACTGGTCAGTTTGTTGATTTAAATTTACTTGTTCTTTATTTTAAATATTGTATTTGTTCCTGTTTTGTTTTTTTACTTTAAAATAAGATATGTGCAGTGTGCATAGGGATTTGTTCATAGTTTTTTTTTATAGTCTGGCCCTCCAACGGTCTGAGGGACAGTGAACTGACCCCCTGTGTAAAAAGTTTGAGGACCCCTGAGTTATATCCTATGAGGGCTGCTTTTATTCTAGTTTTTTTTTTTTTTTTTTGTATTTTTCTGAAGCTGGAAATGGGGAGGCAGTCAGACAGACTCCCGCATGCGCCCGACCGGGATCCACCCTGCACGCCCACCAGGGGGCGATGCTCTGCCCATCCGGGCATTGCTTTGTTGCAACCAGAGCCACTCTAGCGCCTGGGGCAGAGGCCACAGAGCCATCCCCCGCGCCGGGGCAAACTTTGCTCCAATGGAGCCTCGGCTGCGGGAGGGGAAGAGAGAGACAGAGAGGAAGGAGAGGGGGAGGGGTGGAGAAGTAGATGGGCGCCTCTCCTGTGTGCCCTGGCCAGGAATTGAACCTGGGACTTCCGCACTCCAGGCTGACGCTCTACCACTGAGCCAACTGGCCAGGGCCTATTCTAGTTTTTAAAGATAAACATGTTCTGATTAATACAGGTCTCTGGTAACTCAGTATGCATATTTGAATCATTATTAAGATTCTCATTCAGGCCCTGGCCGGTTGGCTCAGTGGTAGAGTGTCGGCCTGGAGTGCGGAAGTCCTGGGTTCGATTTCCGGCCAGGGCACACAGGAGAGGCGCCCATCTGCTTCTCCACCCCTCCCCCTCTCCTTCCTCTCTGTCTCTCTCTTCCCCTCCCGCAGCCGAGGCTCCATTGGAGCAAAGTTTGCCCCGGCGCGGGGGATGGCTCTGTGGCCTCTGCCCCAGGCGCTAGAGTGGCTCTGGTTGCAACAGAGCAACGCCCGGATGGGCAGAGCATCGCCCCCTGGTGGGCAGAGCTTCGCCCCTGGTGGGCATGCCGGGTGGATCCCTGTCGGGCGCATGCGGGAGTCTGTCTGACTGTCTCTCCCCGTTTCCAGCTTCGGAAAAATACAACAACAACAACAAAAAGATTCTCATTCAGAGAAGAGTAAGAAAAGAGTAATTTTATTCAAAGAAATAGTAAGTCCCTGTCTTCATATTTTTCCTATACATTATTAATGGTAGTCTAGTGGACTTGTATTATGGAATGTTTAAATCCTCTTTATTCTTTATCTTTGTTATCCAGTTAAAATTTTTGTCAACTTTTGCTCTAGGATGACTCCCAGATTTTCTGTGTATTTGTTTAAAAAAATTTTTTTTTCTCACAGCTGCTAAATTTGTCCATAGTTTTATCACCTCATATATATGCTTACTATGCTATCTTCTAGCTAGTATTCTTTTAATTTTATTTAAATTATACTATATACAGATTATAGAATAAGTTTTTCCTTAAATTTCTTTTGTTTTAAATATTTTATTTTTTATTTTTTTTAAGTGAGAGGAGGAGAGATAGACAAATTCCCGCATCTGCCCTGACTGGGATCCACCCAGCAACACCTGTATAGGACTGATGCTCAAATTACCAAGCTATTCTATTAGTGCCTAAAGCTGACGCTCAGACCAAACAAGCTATCCTCAGCACCTGAGGCCAATGCTCAAACCAATCGAGCCACTGGTTGCAGGAGGGAAAGAGATAGAGAAAGGGAAGAGGGGAGGGGAGAGAAGCAGATGGTTGCTTCTCATATATGCTCTGACTGGGGATCAAACCCAGGATGTCCATACACAGAGCCAATGCTCTATCCATTGAGCCTAAACTTTCATTTAAAAAATATTTTTGTTTTTATAAGTTTGAAATTATTTATTGCTAAAATTTCCCTTTATGTTAGACAATAAAGATTTTTGTTAAATATTTAATTCCTAAAGAATCCATGAATAGAATTCAGAGAATTTGTAATTTTTTTTTTTTTTTTTTGTGAGAGAGACAGAGAGGGACAGATAGGGACAGACAGACAGGAAGGGAGATAGATGAGAAGCATCAATTTTCCATTGCAGCACCTTAGTTGTTCATTGCTTTCTCATATGTGCCTTGACCTGGGGACTACAGTGGAGCAAGTAACCCCTTGCTAGAGCCATTGATTTTGGCCTCAAGCCAGCAACCACAGGACCATGTTTGTGATCCTAAGCTCAAACCTGTAACCCTGTGCTCAAGCTGGTAAGCCTGCGCTCAAGCTGGATGAGCCTGAGCTCAAGCCAGTGACCTCAGAGTTTCGAACCTGAGTTCTGTGTTTTCCAGGCTAATGCTCTATCCCAGGGGTCCCCAAACTACGGCCCGTGGGCCACATGTGGCCCCCTGAGGCCATTTATCCGCCCCCCGCCGCACTTCCGGAAGGGGCACCTCTTTCATTGGTGGTCAGTGAGAGGAGCATAGTTCCCATTGAAATACTGGTCAGTTTGTTGATTTAAATTTACTTGTTCTTTATTTTAAATATTGTATTTGTTCCCGTTTTGTTTTTTTACTTTAAAATAAGATATGTACAGTATGCATAGGGATTTGTTCATAGTTTTTTTTTATAGTCCGGCCCTCCAACGGTCTGAGGGACAGTGAACTGGCCCCCTGTGTAAAAAGTTTGGGGACCCCTGCTCTATCCATTGTGTCACCGCCTGGTCAGGCAAAAATTTGTAAATTTGTAGGGGAAAATATTGCATCTTTATTTTCACTAAGCTCTAACTGAAAGTTAGCATTTCCCTTTATGTAGTCCATAAACCACAATTATACTAGCAATGCTTAGAACTGTATAACCAAAAGAAAACTCAGATATTTTTATATCACATTACAGTTTTTGCAGATATCTTCAAATATTATTTATGCTCACCACTTCAAATTTAAGATAGTTATTAACTTTTGTTATTTAATGCATTTATAAAGAAGCATGTGCAGCACATTTATATTTTAACATTTTAATAACTATTTCAGCATAATCAGCTTCCTTTGTAATCCTATGTATTTTATTTTATGCACTTCAAACATTATTTTGAGGTGTCCATAGGCTTCATCAGACTGACAAAGATAAAGAATCCATATTTTTGTTCCATTTACAGTGCTTGAATAATTGTGGGCAAAATAAAAACTAAAGAGTAAACAAGTAAATTCTTTATAACTATAATGTTTCTCTATACTTTTGATTATAGTCATACACTATAACCATGTGTTTTTTTTTTACAGAGACAGAGAGAATCAGAGAGAGGGATAGACAGGAATGGAGAGATGAGAAGCATCAATCATTAGTTTTTCATTGTGCGTTGCAACACCTTAATTGTTCATTGATTGCTTCCTCATATGTGCTTTGACCGTGGGCCTTCAGCAGACTGAGTAACCCCTTGCTCGAGCCAGCAACCTTGGGCTCAAGCTGGTGAGCTTTTTTTTTTTTGCTCAAACCAGATGAGCCCTCCTCAAGCTGGCGACCTCGGGGTCTCGAACCTGGGTCTTCTGCATCCCAGTCCGATGCTCTATCCTCTGCGCCACCACCTGGTCAGGCTATAACCATGTTTTTATAGTTAGCAATTCTTGGCTCTGGCCGGTTGGCTCAGTGGTAGAGCGTCGGCCTGGCGTGCAGGAGTCCCGGGTTCGATTCCTGGCCAGGGCACATAGGAGAAGCGCCCATCTGCTTCTCCACCCCTCCCCCTCTCCTTCCTCTCTGTCTCTCTCTTCCCCTCCTGCAGTCAAGGCTCCATTGGAGCAAAGTTGGCCCAGGCACTGAGGATGGCTTTGTGGCCTCTGCTCAGGCCTAGAATGGCTCTGATTGCGGCAGAGCGACGCCCCAAGATGGGCAGAGCATTTCCCCCTGGTGGGCGTGCCGGGTGGATCCTGGTTGGGCGCATGCAGGAGTCTGTCTGACTGCCTTCCTGTTTCCAGCTTTGGAAAAATACAAAAAAAAAAAAATATATATATACACACACACACACACACACACACACACACACACACACACACACATATTTAGCAATTCTTGTTCTTTAAAATGTACTTTATGGAGAGGGAATAAGAGATAGTGAAATTTGTTTAAGTTCAGGTTAAGATATACTAGTGACATCATCTACACAAGTTTTATGTCATAGGCATGAACTTATAAAACATAAAGTTCTTGCCTGCCTGATGTTGCATAGTGGATAGAGCATTAGCTTGGAACGCTGAGGTTGCCAGTTTGAAACCCAAGGTCGCTGGCTTGTGCAAAGGGTCGCTGGCCTGGTTTGAGCCCCAGGTCACCAGTCCAACCGCTGGTCAAGGCACATATGAGAAACAATGCACAACAAAGTGAAATAACAAGTTGATGCTTATCTCTCCCTTCCTAACTCTTTCTCTCTTTAAAAAAAAAAAAGCTAAAAAAACTAAAATGAAAAGAACCTTAAAGTTCCTGCTCCTTTTTAGAATCCATCTACAAATCTACAGCAGTTGTGAAGAAGAAGAATCTGAATTAGTGAAAAATGAGTAATGGAGCCTGACCTGTGGTGGCACAGTGGATAAAGCGTCAACTTGGAACACTGAGGTCGCCAGTTCGAAACCCTGGGCTTGCCTGGTCAAGGCACATATGGGAGTTGATGCTTCCTGCTCCTTCCCCCTTTTCTCTCTCTCTCTCTCTCTCTCTCTCTCTCCCTCTCAAAAAAATGAATAAATAAAAAATATTTTTAAAAATAAGTAATGGAATATTAAATATTAAAAGAAATGCAGTTTGGTTATTTTATTCAGGTTGATGTAATTATTTTCCCCAAAGAGGTCCTGGCCAAATTGCTAATGACTAGGTAAAAATAATTGAATTGGTATATTAATTGTTGGTCATTAAAATAATTCTTATTGTGTGAAAACATTGTCTCAAGCATTTGTCTATTTTAACTTCATTCATTTAAAAATTTTACTGAATCTTGTTATGTGCAAAGATACAATTTGAGCCACATCAATATACGTAACTTAATAGTTTCTTCCACTGAAGTTGCCATAGCCCAGCGGTAGTCAACCTTTTTATACCTACCACCCACTTTTGTATCTCTGTTAGTAGTAAAATTTTGTAACAGCCCACTGGTTCCACAGTAATGGTGATTTATAAAGTAGGGAAGTAACTTTACTTTATAAAATTTATAAAGCAGAGTTACAGCAAGTTAAAGCATATAATAATAATTACTTACCAAGTACTTTATGTCAGATTTTTGCTAAGTTTGGTAGAATAAATCTTTATAAAACAACTTACTATAGTTAAATCTATCTTTTTATTTATATAATACATTGGTTGCTGGTTGCTCCGCTACTGCCCACCATGAAAGCTGGAACGCCCACTAGTGGGCGGTAGGGAGCAGGTTGACTACCACTGCATAGCCCATCACCAGCATGCCACAGTTTACATTTTTAGGTGAAAGGAGGGGTGACAGTGAGGCAGATTCCCACACATGCCCAACCAGGATTTAACCAGCAACCCTGTCTGGGGACGATGCTAGAGTACATAGTTATTTTTAGCTCCTGAGGCCAGTGAGCTCCAACAGAGCTATCCTCAGCGCCCGGGCTTCTCTCAAACCAATCAAGCCTCTGGCTGCAGGAAGGGAAGAGAGAGAAAAGGGAGAGTGGAGGAGAAGCAGATGGTCACTCCTCCTGTGTGCCCTGATTGGGGATCAAACCCAGACTTCCACAGGCCAGGCCAATGCTCTCCTGCTGAGCCACCAGCCAGGGCCACAGTTAACATTTTAATGATTGATTATAATATTACCTAAGAATAGGAAAAGAATGGTATGTGGTAATGATACAAAGTTGAAAAGAGATTTTTTTTAAAGGAATGTAGTCTTTTTTTTAGATATTTTTATGCAGTTTTAGAGAAAGAAGAGAGAGAGATAGAGAAAAGGGGGGAGGAGCAGGAATCATCAACTCCCATATGTGCCTTGACAAGGCAAGCCCAGGGTTTCGAACTGGCAACCTCAGAATTTCCAGATTGATGCTTTTTCCACTGTGCCACCACAGGTAGGCAAGACATATTTTTAAAGCATATCAAGGGACATAAAAATACAAAGGTAAAATAAGACAATGGCAAATTTTATTAGGTTAGTTGAGTCTCATACAGTTATATCTATAGCAAAGAAAAAACTTTTTTAATCAAGTGAGAGGCAGGGAGGCAGAGAGACAGAATCCCACATTGCCCGGACCGGGATCCACCTGGCAGCCCGTCTGGAGCTGATGTTCTGCTCATCTGGGGCTGTGGCTCCATTGCTTGGCAACTGAATTATTTCAGCTCATGAGGCCAGGCCTTGGAGCCATCCTCAGCCCCTGGGGCCAACTTGCTCATTCCGGCCATGGCTGCTGGAGGAGATGAGGGGGTGAGGGGTAGAGAAGCAGATGGTTGCTTCTCCTGTATGCCCTTACTGGGACTGAACCCGGGACTTCCACATGCCAGGCCAATGCTCTACCCCTGAGCCAACCAGCCAGGGCTAGCAAATTTTTTCAAGATCTTCAAAGTAAAAAATAATAGACAAGCCAAACTACATATTCTGTTAGTACAGTAAATATACATTGATCATAGCACACTTATTTTAAATATACATTGATCATAGCACACTTAAAGCAGGTGAAATTAAGTGAAGAAAAAGTGTTTTATTCTTCTTGACTGTTACAAAATGAAAAGGTTCTCTAGATTTCTGGATAAGAGGCATAACTAGCAATCCCACAATGATTTCCACTGTTTCTTGCCATACGAATATATCCTTGATCACCAAAGTAGCGGCCCCAGCTTTAAAAAAACAAATAACATAAAATTACAAATTAATACCACATTATCAAACTTTTACCTCTTAGATTGTCTTTCTCATAAAGCAACTAAAAAAAAAGCTGTAAAACAAAATTAGAACAAAATAATAAAATAATTTCTCCAGGCTTTTAGGCACTTTTCAAAGGAAGTTTGGAAGGCTTTAGTGCTATATATATTAAGACGTATAAAAAACAATATAAGGTCCATTCCAAAACTTTAATCCTCCTACTTTATAAATATATCTTATGCCAGTGGTTCTCAAACTTTTTGAAGTCAGGGTGCATTTAAAATCCTACAAATAATTGTAGGTGCACTATATACAAATTTCTGAGAAATATGTTATAATAATTAAGTCAAATATTAAAGAAAAATATAAAGTCCAAGCGTGCTTTTATGGTAATTAAATGAAATAAATACAGCAAAATTAAATTTATTCTGACATTAAAAAACATTTTTATGTTACATTTTTTGAGTTATGCTTTTTAGAATTTGTAAAAAAAAGAGGGGTTAAAAAATTTAAAAAACGACAGAAAAGTTATCTTTTTATATATATAGATACATTCTTAGTAAGATTTAGTAAATTCGGCAGGACCCAGCATGAATGTGCTAAGTTTTTCATTCTCGTGTTTATGAGAAACATGGGCCTGATGTGTCCTAGCGATTTCTTCAGTGTTTGCAAATATATTTGAAAGGCAAACTCTCATTTCCTTGTCAATACATTGAAGAATTCCTCTCTTTTTACTCTTAATTGTGTTGAGTGCAGAAAACGCCCACCATACATATCATCTTAACTTTACACCAAACAAAGGATAGAAGAAACTTACCTCCAGTCTTTCCCGGGAACATGGGGGGTAGTGTAAACAATCCAACACCACAGCTTAACAGCCTTTTGCAACCTAATCAGGCAAGTGAGGTGGGAGGTTGGGCAGACTGTCAGCTTACAGCCAATTTTCCACACCTCTGTCCCCCAAAAATCTAAACTCCAAAAACCCTGTTGGTTTTTTGTTTCCCAACAGGCACATATTTCTCTGGAATACTATAGGGTGCACCTGAAAATCTTCTAGGGTGCACCAGTGCGCCCTGGCGCACACTTTGAGAACCATTGCTTTATGCAGAGAAAGAGTATTATCCTTTCCAAGGCGTCATTTCTAAATGTTTTTATATAATAGAATAATAGATTAGTCTTTCTCTATCAAACTTGAATTCCTTTAGAGAATGTCAATTAAATATTTTTGAGCAACTATAGAAAAGGCATAGGGCAGATAATTCTAAAGCAAGCCATAAAAAGTGCACCTTTCAAACAGCTTTGATCTAGAAGTGTTGCTGAGCTCAAACTTTCTCAAAGTTAAAGCTGTCAAAAATTGAATGTGCTACCTTGAGTGGAGATTAGCTCTCTGGCACTGGAAGTTCTCTGTCAGAGGTTTGCCTAACTTGTCAGAGATCTTGGAAAGGGAATTTATGGGTCAGATAAAGGTTAGAAGGGATCAGTGGTTCTCTCACTTTTTTATTTCATGGACTTTGAGAATTTTTTTAAAAACTGAAGATTGACATAAAGTTACCAATTTTTAAATTAGTAAGTACTGACAAAAAACCCAACATACTCCTTAGTGAAAGTAGACTTGACTTGGGGTGGTGAATACACAATACAATATACAGATGATGTATTATAGGATCGTACCCCTGAAACCTATATAATTTTATTAACCCATGTCATCCTAATAAATTCAATTAAAAACATACTCCTTAATATCACCATCATTAAAAAATCACTATCATGTTGTAAAATAAAGGACTTTTAAAAAAAAATATTTTATTTATTGATTTTTAGGGGGGGAGAGAGAGAGAGAGAGAAGGGGGAGGAGCAGGAAGCATCAACTCCCATATGTGCCTTGACCAGGCAAGCCCAAGGTTTCGAACCGGCAACCTCAGTGTTCCAGGTTGATGCTTTATCCCACTGCGCCACCACAGGTCAGGCAAAATAAAGGACATTTTAACAGCAAAAACAAAACTTAAGAGGACATTTCTACTTTATGAATAGTTCTTTGAGTCAAATAAATTTAGATTTATAAAAGATTCAACAAAATATTCTTTTCTTTTTTTTTTACTTTGCCACAGACCAGTGGGAAAAAAAACAGACAAAATCCTTGTAAGAGAAATTATTTCTAAAATTCTTTATGATTCTGAGATTTTGTAATTGTTGGTATACAAATTATATGAAGCAGAATTCATTGAGTGCTATAACTAGAATAAAAAATGCATGAGATTGAGAAGATGCCTTTGTATTTGTATGTGGAGAGCAACAAAAAATTTGTTTGAAATTCGTGTTGTATTGGGGAAGGGGAGTAGTGGTAAAAGAGCATAAGAAAAGTGATTTGGGGCCAACAGCAGGCTGGGGAATCTTTAGTTTGATTCCATAGGCAAAGGGCAGCTGTTGCAAATTTTTGCTCAGGATGTAGAGAAAGGCTGTGTTTTGCATGCAGTGGATAAATTAAGAAATGCTGGTTTATTGTAAGAAGGCATGTGGCATAATTTAAAATGGCTGTGCTTTAATAAGCCTTAAATGTCCTTTGTATTAGCCATTCACTGGAGACTTTTCAGGTTGTAGTTTTCTCTCCAGTATTTAAAATGGTTTTCTACTCTCACCTCACTTCTCTTGGCTTTGTGATACTACTGTCCTGATTTTCTCTTCATTCAGTCTTAAACACTTTCATAGGCTCCTTTTTAAATTTTTTAAAAATTTTAATTTATTTATTGATTTTAAATAAACCATTCGGGGACCGGTTTAATCCCCGGTCAGGGCACACATGGTGCTTCTCTACCTCTCCCTCTTCCCCTTCTCTCTCTCTTCCTCTCTCAAAGCCAGTGGCCCTGTTGGTTTGAGCATCGACCCCAGGCACTGAGGATAGCTCAGTTGATTTAAGCATCAGTCCCAGACAGGGGTTGCCAGGTGGATCCCGTTCAGGGTGCATACAGGAATCTGTCTCTCTATGTCCTTTCCTCTCACACACACACAAAAAAAGGTAAAAATATTTTAGATACTCTCAGTTTGAACCTAAGTTCTGATAGTGAAAGTTGAATTGAGGCTCTCATTACTAGTAGCATGAATTCGGTCAGTGAGAGCTTGGAACCCCAGGTCCATTCAGTATTTGCACAACTTATTTTTCCCAGCTTTATAAACCAAGAGCAACTGCCCAAACTTTATAGAAGATCCCAGATGTCTTCCTTTTATTTTATTATTATTATTTTTTATTTATTCATTTTAGAGAGGAGAGAGAGAGAGAGAGGAGAGACAGAGAGAGAGAAGGGGGGAGGAGCTGGAAGCATCAACTCCCATATGTGCCTTGACCAGGCAAGCCCAAGGTTTTGAACTGGCGACCTCAGCATTTCCAGGTCGACACTTTATCCACTGCGCCACCACAGGTCAGGCCCAGATGTCTTTCTAAGTGCTGTTACTCTCCCTTAAGGAATTCAGCTGGTTTAAAAATCTCAAGCTAAATAAATATCTGAGGACAAATACTTGCCTTCAGAACTATACAAGGTCAGCTCCAAATGTTCATTCCAGTCCTTACCAAGTTGTTTATTTTTATGAACTCTGCAGCCCTTTCACTCAGACTGTTTCACTTTGGGCAGGTTTCTTAACTCTTGGCATCACGAGTTCTTATTCTGTATTATAGGGATAAAATACCTATCTCATAGATTACTTTTATAATTAAATGAGAAATGTATTTAAAGTATCTGAACAGTGTCTGTATATAGTAAATGCTCAATAAGAAGAAGCTTGTGTTATTACCTAAGTACAGGATGAGTCTGTTTGATTGGACTCAAATAGTATCTACCTCCCTTTTTAAAAATGTAGCCTTTTTTGGGGGGGTGACCAACAGTCCCTGTTTGCCTAGGACTGTCCTGGTTTTAAAAATAAAATTTTATGGCCCAGGAAACCCCTTAGACTTAGACAAAGCAGGGTGATTGATCACACTGTCTTCTTCCTGACTGCTATAGTCTACGAATTCATTAGACATTCCTTCTAAAATATATGCCAGTTTCCTTTGTAAAATTTGAAGTCCTGAACTTCTTAGGCTGTGCTAGGCACTATTCTAAGCATTAGAATTATGGAGGTTAACAAGATAGAGTCTTTTTAAAGCCTACAATCTATTGGGAAACATACAAAGCAAAGATAAATCATATGATATAAGTATTATAAAGACAAATAAAGCAGGGTAATGGGATAGGATACAATCTTGGGAGTCAGGGACACAATTAAGACAGAATAGTCAGGGAATTATTCTTTGGGGAAATATCTGAGCAAAGACCTAAGTAAAGGGAAAGAGCAAGTGATGAAAAGATCTGGGCAAAGAGCTGGGAAAAATTTGGTGTGTCTGAGAAATAGCTACAAGGCTAGGGTACCTAGCATTGAGTGAGAGAGGGGAAGTCATTGGAAAGACAAGTTAATGCCAGATATTGTCATGTTTTTGAATCAATGTATGAATGGAAATGTAAAAGAGAACAAGAGACTATTCCATTACCTTTAAGAAATTTATATTCTAGTGAATAGCTATTTATAGAAATAGCTGTAACACAAAGTACAATATATTAACTACTATAATAGAATTTATAAAGCATTGCTAAAGTTTAGAAGTTAGATAAAAAATTCTAAGTAAATGAATAGGATGTAAAGTAGATAGCATTTGAGGTAGGTTTTGAAGACTGAATAGGAATTTTAAAGAGTTTTTTTAATTTAAAAAGTAGGCCTGACCAGGCGGTGGTGCAGTGGATAGAGTGTCGGACTGGGATGCGGAGGACCCGGGTTCAAGACCCCGAGGTCGCCAGCTTGAGCGAGGGCTCATCTGGTTTGAGCAAAAGCTCACCAGCTTGGACCCAAGGTCTCTGGCTCAAGCAGGGGGTTACTCAGTCTGCTGAAGGCACACGGTCAAGGCACATAGGAGAAAGCAATCAATGAACAACTGAGGTATCACAATGAAAAACTGATGATTGATGCTTCTCATCTCTCTCCGTTCCTGTCTGTCTATACCTCTCTGACTCTCTGTCTCTGTAAAAAAATAAAATAAAATAAAAAAATAAATAAAAAGTAGTAAGTGCTTGTTAAAGACAATTTTGGGAATAAAGGTAAATAGACAAAGATAACTATTATTAACATTTGGTATAATTACCTCTGGTCCTTTAGAATAATATATATCAGGAAAATAGAGCATACTATTTTTAACTTAATACTTATGCTGTATATAAATTTTGTATTTTTATGGGTTTTTTTGTTTGTTTTTTACAGAGACAGAGTGAGTCAGAGAGAGGGATAGACAGGGACAGACAGACAGGAATGGAGAGAGATAAGAAGCATCAATCATTAGTTTTTCATTGCATGTTGCAACACCTTAGTTGTTCATTGATTGCTTTCTCATATGTGCCTTGACCGCGGGCCTTCAGCAGACAGAGTAACCCCTTGCTGGAGCCAGCGACCTTGGGTTCAAACTGGTGGGCTTTTGCTCAAACCAGATGAGCCCTCGCTCAAGCTGGCGACCTCGGGGTCTTGAACCTGGGTCCTCTGTATCCTAGTCCAACGCTCTATCCACTGCGCCACCGCCTGGTCAGGCATTTTTATGTATTTTTACATTTAAGCATTATCCAGATATTTTATTAGTCTATTAATAATAGCTTGAATAAAGATAATGTCTAATACATGGTTGTAATTACTTAATAGTTTAATATTATCCCTTTGTTAGGCATTTTTGGTTGCTTACTAGATTTTTTAGTAAGAGATAGACAGGGACAGACAGACAGGAAAGGAGAGAGATGAGAAACATCAACTCATAGTTGCAGCACCTTAGTTGCTTATTGATGCTTTCTCATATGTGCCTTGACTGGGGAACTCCAGCCGAGCCAGTGACCTTGGGCTCAAGCCAGCGACCATGTGGTCATGTCTGTGATTCCTACGCTCAAGCCAGCGATCCCACACTCAAGCTGGACGAGCCCGCGCTCAAGCTGGCAACAGCAGGGTTTTGAACCCTGGATCCCCAGAATCCCAGGCTGATACTCTATCCACTGCGCACTGCCCGGTCAGGCTTATTAGTGTTCACAATTAAAAAAGAATAATACGCCTGACCTGTGGTGGCGCAGTGGATATAACATTGACCTGGAAATGCTAAGGTCGCCGGTTCGAAACCCTGGGCTTGCCTGCTCAAGGCACATATGGGAGTTGATGCTTCCAGCTCCTCCCCCCTATCTCTCTCTCCTCTCTCTGTCTCTCTCTCCCTCTCTCTCCTCTCTAAAATGAATAAAAAAAAAAAAAAAAAAAGAATAATACTACAATTTACATAAATTGGGTATGAAGTTTTTCCCATATTTAGAATTATTTTTATCACTTAGAGTCCAAGAAATGGAAGTAATTGGACAATGAATATGAACATTTAAAAAGTTCTTGATTTAGCCTAACCAGGTGGTGGCACAGTGGATAAGAGCGTTGTTGAGTAAAAGAGTATGTGCGTGTGTATATATAGTGAGTGGCAGTAGGGTGGACAGGTGGGGAATTTGGATTTCTCAAGCAGAGCTGTCAAATTGGAAGCTGGACATGAAAATCTGCTGCCTAGTATAAAGGCCCTTTTTAGAGATTATGGACTGGGTATACGTACATTATGACAATAGTTGAAACTCAAGGAGCAGATGAGTTTGCTCTAATATAGCTACAGCTAGAT
The DNA here is from genome assembly GCF_036850765.1 of Saccopteryx bilineata. NCBI lineage: Eukaryota > Metazoa > Chordata > Mammalia > Chiroptera > Emballonuridae > Saccopteryx > Saccopteryx bilineata. Next base: position 160,583,268 of record NC_089492.1, on the reverse strand, counting down.
CATGAGGTACAGATGGAAGAAAATAATCTAAGAAATGAGACTAAAGCAGTGGTCTCCAACCTTTTTTGGGCCACAGACCTGTTTAATGTCAGAAAATATTTTCACGGACCGGCCTTTAGGGTGGGACGGATAAATGTATCACGTGACCGAGACAAGCTTCAAGAGTGAGTCTTAGACGAATGTAACAGAGGGAATCTGGTTATTTTTAAAAAATAAAACATCATTCAGACTTAAATATAAATAAAACGGAAATAATGTAAGTTATTTATTCTTTCTCTGTGGACTGGTGCCAAATGGCCCACGGACTGGTACCGGTCTGTGGCCCGGGGGTTGGGGACCACTGGACTAAAGCTTATATAGCAAAATGAGTCAGGATAGTGCTTTGTCATAGATGCCATAGAAATAAATGCAGCAGAGAGTTGTTAAAGCAGAGAAATCTTTCACATTTCTTTTTCTTTTTTTTTAACAGATTTTCTTCATTTTTTATTTTTATTCATTTTTAGAGAGGACAGAGAGAGGGAGAGAGAGAGACAGAGAGAGAGAGAAGGGGGGGGGAGGAGCTGGAAGCATCAACTCCCATATGTGCCTTGACCAGGTAAGCCCAGGGTTTCAAACCGGCGACCTCAGCATTTCCAGGTCGATGTTTTATCCACTGCGCCACCACAGGTCAGGCCTCTTTCACATTTCTGTGCCATAATATTTCTGGGTCCCTGGGCAACTATATGTCCCTGGGTCCTCAAACACGAGCAATTCCACTTATCTAAACACTCAATGAAAATAATGCCATCACTGTGGAGGCAGTTAGGCAGCTCTTCTTCTGTGGTCCCATAGTCATTGAGAAATATGTCATTATAGCATGATGTGTTATATTTTGTTCTTTGAAAATATATCTAATTTCCCATTAGATGATGAGCTCCTTCAGGAAAGAATGATTTCTTGTTAATTTTTTTTTCTCTTTTTTAATGAGAGGAGGGGAGGCAGAGACTCCCACAGGCACCCCAACCGGGATCCATCTGGCAAGCCCACTAGGGGGCGATGCTCTGCCCATCTGGAGCCCTTGCTCCATTGCAACCAGAGCCATTATTTTAGTGCCTGAGGCAGAGGCCATGGAGCCATCCTCAGTGTCCAGGGCCAACTCACTCCAATCGAGTTAAGGCTGCAGGAGGGAAGGAGAAGAGAGAGATAGAGAGAGAGGAGTGAGAGGGGGAGGGTGGAGAAGCAGATGGGTGCTTCTCCTGTGTGCCCTGGCTGGGAATTGAATCCAGGACATCCACACGCCAGACCGACAATCCACCACTGAGCTAATTGGCCAGGGTCTCTTAATAATTTTTGTATCTCCATAGCCTAGATAATGCTCATGTTATAAATGCCTAATAAATGCTTGTTGAATAAATAAGTGCTGAAAAGAGGTTTTAGATTTAAACACTAAAAGAAATAGATAATCTTCAAGAAGAGCAGTTTCAATAGAGAAGGAAATTTAGAATACCTACTGTAAAGAGTCAACAAGAGGAAAGTGAAAATATTGCTTCATTTCAAAGAGCTATCATTGGTCTAGACGTAAGCTGACAAGTACTGTGAATGGGTTACAAGTGAACTAAGGTATTGTTCCCTTCATCAACTTTCCCAGTGGGCCACACAAATACTACATCTTCTCTGTGTGAGATGAGGTGGAAAAGGTAGGGAAACACTTTTTGTTTATGATTTGTAAAATATTTACTTCCAGTAAAGAATTGAGTGGTGCTATGGGTTGAATGTGTCCCCCCCAAAATTTATATGTTGTAATCCTAACCACCAGTACCTTAGAATGTACCCTTATTTGGAAATAGTGTCATTGCAGATGTAATTCATTAAGTTAAAATGAGGTCATTAGCATGAATCTTAATCCAGTATGACTGATGAATCTTATAAAAAGGGTAAATTGGACAGAGACAGACATGTGCACAATGAGGAAATGAAGGCAGAGACCAGGTTGATGCTTACACAAGCTAAGAAAAGCCAGGGATGGCCAGCAAACCTTCAGAAGCTAGAGAAAAGGCACTGAAAATGTCCTTTCTCACAACCCTCAGAAGGAACGTATTCTGCCAACACCTTGATTTCTGATTTCTAGCTTCTAGAAAGGGAGACAATAATTTTTGTTGTTTAAGCTGCTGTGTTATGGGAGCCCTGGAAAACTAATACAAGGAGAAACTTCAAACATGTTTTAAGTCCCAACTCTTCATACCTCTCCTTCTCCCCTCTAGAAGCTACATTTCTTTTGTTTGTGGATTATATAGGTGTCAAAACATAATCTTTATTCCCTAGGCACATACAGAACATTGGAGTGATAGGTATACATATAATTTAATTAGAGTGTATAAAATACTTCAGGGTGTACAGGACATTTTGGGAGCATAGAAAAAGGACATTTAACCCAGCCCAAGTATTTAGGGAGAATTTTCTGGTATAGATAAGGCCTGAGTTGGTTTTAAAGGAAAATGAGAAATAAAACAAGTGAGAAGAAAGAATGTTCCAAGCAGTGAGAACAGCATAACTAAGATGTGAAAATATTAAAGATAAAATTACATGGATGGGAACTATAACTGTATATACCGGTAGCAAAATATAACTAGAGTGAGAAGTGTGAGACAGTGTCAGGAGTTGAGGCTGGCAAGGCAGGTAGGGACCACAGCATAGACAATTGTTTTCTCTACCAGGGAACATTATTTTATACTGAAGGGTACTAAGCAGAAGAGTTATAAGCCCAGAATCATATTTTAGACAAACCAGTTTGGAAGCAGTATAAAGGATGAATTAGAGATTTAAAGGAGACCAGTGAGAAGGCTACAGGAATACTCAGGGAAGAGATCTCTGAACTGGAACAATAATAGAAGAAATGGAGAGGGAACAGAAGCAACAACAGATAAGAGATAAAATTTATTTGACTTGTTGCTTGATTGGATCTGGAGGGGTACAAGATGTACCCATGGTATCTAATTGGGTAACTGTGTTGTATGGTGTGGCCATTTAGTAAGATGGGAAGTTCTGGGGGAGGACAATATGGTGGAGAGGGTACTGGATTCCTTGGACTTACTGAGTTTGGAGAAACAAAGATATACAGAAGTGGATATGTCCAGATAAATAAGTCTAAAGTTCAGGGAAGAGGTCAAAGCTAGAGCTAGAGATTTGAAAGAATATAGTATATAGCTAAAATCCTAAGAAAGGAAGGATGGTACCAAGAAAAGTGTAGAATAAGAAGAGTAGTGCACAAAGCATGGAGCCCTGAAGAAAAGACCAACATTGGCAAGCTAAACAAAGGAGTAGGTATTCATAAAGAAGATCAACAAGGAATGATCAGAGAAATATTATAGAAGATCAATCATGAAAACAAACTGCTGAAGGCACAATAGGAAGTGAAGAAATGGGAGCACTGAGTAATTTAGAATGTCACTTTGTAAGATGATATCTTTATCAATATCATGATCATGATTGTAATCACAAGAAAGCATTTGTTGAGGCTCCCTCTAATTCCTGATTTTATTTGAATATACATCAAATTACAAATATATTACCTGTTTTTCACAAGCCAGTAGTCTTTCCCATTAAGGTTACCATAACCAATCACCAATACAGCATGATTCACTTTCAGAGTACAGTCTGGGTCATAGTAGACACCTGAGAATAAAATATGGGTGGCAAAACAGAGTGAGTGGTATGCGACAATGAAAGACGTTTGAAAATGCTATGACTTTTTTTTTTTTTTTTTTTTTTTTTTTTTACAGAGACAAAGAGAGAGAGAGGGATAAACAGGGACAGACAGACAGGAAGGGAGAGATGAGAAGCATCAATCATTAGTTTTTCGTTGTGCATTGCGACACCTTAGTTGTTCATTGATTGCTTTCTCATATGTGCCCTGACTGTGGGGCTACAGCAGACCGAGTAACTCCTTGCTCAAGCCAGCGACCTTGGGTCCAAGCTGGTGAGCTTTTGCTCAAATCAGATGAGCCCGTGCTCAAGCTGGAAACCTTGGGGTCTTGAACCTGAGTCCTTCCGCATCCCAGTCTGACGCTCTATCTACTGCACCACCACCTGGTCAGGCGAAAATGCTATGACTTTTATTACACTGTCTTTCTTGCACATATGCCTAGGTTAATTAAAATTTTAGAAATATATACTCTAATGTTTAAACAATTTAGATTTCATAATTCTTTGCCATCAATGCTGTATTTGTCAATTTTCTTTCTAAGTTTGGCATCAATCCAATCTAGTTCCCTCAGACATTTTCTTTGATAAACTACCACCCTGTTCTAATTATTTTTTAACTCATACACAGTTACTGTGTTTCTTCTTAAATTGTTTGTATTCCTAAATTGTTTCTTCCATACATTTTCAATTTTTACTAGCTCTAATGATTTTTAAGGTGAGGTTTAGAACACAATATTGCCATCTCCTTTGAAGTCGGGGCACATTTAAAATCTTACAATAAGGGGGAGGGGGAGGGGCACAAAGAAAACTAGATAGAAGGTGACGGAGGACAATCTGACTTTGGGTGAGGGGTATGCAACATAATTGAATGACAAGATAACCTGGACATGTTTTCTTTGAATATATGTACCCTGATTTATTGATGTCACCCCATTAAAATTAATAAAAATTTATTTATAAAAAATAATAAAAATAAAATCTTATAATAATTGTAGGCGCACTATATACAAATTTCTGAGAAATATGTTATAATAATTAAGTCAAATATTAAAGAAAAAATATAGTCCAAGTGTGCTTTTATGGTAATTAAACAAAATGAATACAGCAAAATTAAATTTATTCTGACATTAAAAAACATTTATATGTTACATTTTTTGATTTATGCTTTTTAGAATTTGTAAAAAAAGAGGGGTTAAAAAATAAAAAAACGACAAAAAAGTGTTTGTTTGTTTTTTTTTGCATTTTTCTGAAGCTGGAAACAGGGAGAGACAGTCAGACTCCCGCATGCGCCCGACCGGGATCCACCCGGCACGCCCACCAGGGGGAGACGCTCTGCCCACCAGGGGGAGATGCTCTGCCCATCCTGGGCATCACCATGTTGCGACCAGAGCCACTCTAGCGCCTGAGGCAGAGGCCACAGAGCCATCCCCAGTGCCCGGGCCATCTTTGCTCCAATGGAGCCTTGGCTGCGGGAGGGGAAGAGAGAGACAGAGAGGAAGGTGTGGCAGAGGGGTGGAGAAGCAAATGGGCGCTTCTCCTGTGTGCCCTGGCCAGGAATCGAACCCGGGTCCTCCACACGCTAGGCCGACGCTCTACCACTGAGCCAACCGGCCAGGGCAAAAGTTATCTTTTTATATATATAGATACATTCTTAATAAGATTTAGTAAATTTGGCAGGTCCTGGCGTGAATGTGTTAAGTTTTTTCACTTCTGTGTTTATGAGAAACATGAGCCTGATGTGTCCTAGCGATTTCTTCAATGTTTGGGCATATATTTGAAAGGCAAACTCTTATTTCCTCGTCAATACATTGAAGAATTCCTTTCTTTTTACTCTTAATTGTGTTGAGGGTAGAAAATCCTAATTCACATAAATAGGATGTTGAAAATTGTAGTAAAATGTTCAAAGCTTTTTTTAGAAATTGCCACATATTATTCTTTTATAGAAATCCAAAAGGCTTCAAGAGACAATTCCTTACGTTTAATCATCAATCCAGGGCCCTGGCCGGTTGGCTCAGTGGTAGAGCGTCGGTCTGGTGTGCAGAAGTCCCAGGTTCGATTCCCGGCCAGGGCACACAGGAGAAGCGCCCATCTGCTTCTCCACCCCTCCCCCTCTCCTTCCTCTCTGTCTCTCCCTTCCCCTCCCGCAGCCGAGGCTCCATTGGAGCAAAGATGGCCCGGGCGCTGGGGATGGCTCCTTGGCCTCTGCCCCAGGCGCTAGAGTGGCTCTGGTCGTGGCAGAGTGATGCCCCAGAGGGGCAGAGCATCGCCCCCTGGTGGGCAGAGCATCGCCCCCTGGTGGGCGTGCCGGGTGGATCCCGGTTGGGCACATGCGGGAGTCTGTCTGACTGTCTCTTCCCATTTCTAGCTTCAGAAAAATACAAAAAAAAAAAAAAAATAATAATCATCATCATCAATCCAAAACCCCCACCATACATATCATTTTAACTTTACACCAAACAAAGGATAGAAGAAACTTGCCTCCAGTCTTTCCCGGGAACATGGGGGGTAGTGTAAACAATCCAGCACTTCAGCTTAACAGCCTTTTGCAACCTAATCAGGCAAGTAAGGTGGAGGGTTGGGCAGACTGTCAGCTTACAGCCAATGCCCCACACCTCCATCTCCCAAAAATCTAAACTCTAAAAACCCTGTTGGTTTTTGGTCTCCAACAGGCACATATTTCTCTAGAGTACCATAGGGTGCACACTTTGAGAACCACTGTACAAGTGAGTGTGCCCCTTGCACATGGCCTTGCTGTACTTATGGTGCGCTGCACTGTGGCTGCAGTGGCTAGGAGCACGGGATCTGGAGTCAAGTAACAGAGTTTCTTATCCCAGCTGACCACGTTCAGACTGTGTGACTTCAGACAAGTTAACCTGTCTAAGACTTAGTGTTTTCATCTATAAAATAGGGTTATTGTGAGGATGAAATGAGATAGTGCACAGAAAGAATTCATCCTTGTACTTGGCATGTGTTAGTAAATTTTGGTATTACTCGCCTAATTAGAACTGGATATAAAATGGATCTATGAAATGGGATTCTGTTTATCCTAATGAAAGCATTCACAGGTGGAGTGACGGGGAAGGATAGTATAAGGTCTACCGGAAAGTTCTGTCCGTTTTTGGAATAAAACAAAATACAAATTTTTCTTACCATCAATAAACTTTATTAAATAATATAATTGCCATTATTATTAATGATTTCTTGCCAGCATGAGGGCAATTTGTATATTCCATTTTTGAAAAATGTTTTATCTTTTGATGCGAAAAATTGAACCAGTGCTTGTTTGATATCTTCTTCATTTTTGAATTTTTTGCCCTTCAAAGAATTTTGTAAGAACAAAATCAAGTGAGAGTCGGAGGGTGCTAAGTCCGGGGAATATGGCGGATGTGACAGACATGCTTCTGTAGCATTTCTTCCTTGTTGAAATTTGTAAAAATTACAGTGGCATAAATGAACTTTATCAGTAGCCATGAGTACACTATTGCTTCATCACACATAAGACTAACGTGAATCAACTTTGTTTTAGTTAATTTGCTACATCAGTATGTATATATTAAGTGATAAAAATAGAGAGGCACACATGCGCCAAATAAACATGTGCTTACGTATCAAAAGTTGTGATAGAAACGGACAGAACTTTCTGGTAGACCTTATATTTTCTTATAGTGGAAAGGCAGCATATAACAAGAGGCTAACAGAGCTGAATTTTTACCACTTTTGTAGAGGAAGAAAGAAGGATGGCTCGCATCTACAGCAACAGACACAGGTCCTTTAAGGGCCACAGCTTCTTTCAAGGCATCTTCACGGCCATAAGGAAGCTCAGTGTACTTGGAACACGTGGCAGCTCGGTGTTTTGAGTCATATTGGCACTTTCCATCCTGAAAAAAAAAAAAAAAGTATAAATCAGATAATGAAGTATACTACAAAAAAGAAGACATATACTTCAGCCTCCTTTATAAATCAACAAAATCCTAAGTTTGGATTTCAAATGTATTTTCTTTCCTTATTTAGCCTTTTCAAATGTCTAAGGGGCCTTCCTGTTTGTTTTTTTTCTTTAAAAGCTGCATGTGGCTCGGAAGCCACGGTTTGCCAACCACTGGCTTAAGGCTTAGTGGTTTTTTTTAAATTTAATTTAATTATTTATTTATTTATTCATTTTTTAGAGAGGAGAGGGAGAGACAGAGAGAGAGAGAGAGAGAAGGGGGGGGGGAGCTGGAAGCATCAACTCCCGTATGTGCCTTGACTAGGCAAGCCCAGGGTTTTGAAATGGCGACCTCAGCATTTCCGGGTCGACACTTTATCCACTGCGCCACCACAGGTCAAGCGCCTTCCTGTTTTTAAAGAAAGAAAAATCAAATCTTCCAAATCTTAACGGCTTCATGTTTCTTCAATAGCAGAAGAAATACTCTATTTTTAAATTGTAGACATCTTCATACATGCCAAAGTTGCCAGGATAATGTCCCTCAGACTTTGAGGGGTGTACTACATAAAGATCATAAACTCTAGACTAGAGCTTTAAAATCTCTCTGGTGTTTGAATGCCTGCAAGATGATCTGCAGTTTAAACAATGGTTTATAAAGACTATATAATATGGAAAACGCTTAAAGTATATTTCATGTCAAAGAGAGGAAGTCACAATTCTTGTTTGTTGTTTATACAATTATGCCTTTAAAATGTTAAATAAGGGCCCTGGCCGGTTGGCTCAGTGGTAGAGTGTTGGCCTGGCGTGCAGAAGTCCCAGGTTCAATTCCCGGCCAGGGCACACAAGAGAAGCGCCCATCTGCTTCTCCACCCCTCCCCCTCTCCTTCCTCTCTGTCTCTCTCTTCCCCTCCCGCAGCCGAGGCTCCGCTGGAGCAAAGATGACCCGGGCGCTGGGGATGGCTCCTTGGCCTCTGCCCCAGGTGCTAGAGTGGCTCTGGTCGCAACAGAGCGACGCCCCCTGGTGGGCGTACTGGGTGGATCCCAGTCGGGCGCATGTGGGAGTCTGACTGTCTCTCCCCATTTCTGGCTTCAGAAAAATACAGGAAAAAAATAAATAAAATAAAATGTTAAATAAGAAAAAGAATGGCCCTGGCCAGTTTGCTCAGTGGAGAGAGTGTTTGGCTTGGTATGTAGATGTCCTGGGTTTGATTCCTAGTCAGGGCACACATGAGAAGTGACCATCTGCTTCTCTTTCCCTTCCTCTCTCCTTCTCTCTCTCTTTTCCCCCCTTCTTGCAACTAGGGGTTCAACTGGTTTGAATGTCAGCCTCGGGTACTGAGGATAGCTTAGTTGATATGAGCATCGGCCTCAGACAGGGGTTGCCAGGTGGATCCTGGTCCGTGCACATTTGAGAGTTGGTCTCACTATCTCCCATTGTCCCTCTTCTCACTTAAAAAAAAAAAAGAAAAAGAACTTGAAAGAAATAAACCAAAATAATAGTGGATAAAGTAGGAGGTTTTTGTTTGTTTGTTTTTTATAGAGACAGAGGCAGAGAGAGGAACAGATAGGGACAGACAGACAGACAGGAACAAAGAGAGATGAGAAGCATCAATCATTAGTTTTTCGTTGTGACAACTTAGTTGTTCATTGATTGCCTTCTCATATGTGCCTTGACCGTGGGCCTTCAGCAGACCGAGTAACCCCTTGCTCAAGCCAGCGACCTTGGGTCCAAGCTGGTGAGCTTTTGCTCCAACCAGATGAGCCCGTTCTCAAGCCGGCGACCTTGGGGTCTCGAACCTGGGTCTTCCACGTCCCAGTCCGACGCTCTATCCACTGCGCCATTGCCTGGTCAGGCCTTGTGGTTTTTTGTTTTGTTTTTTTATAGAAAGTAGGAGGTTTTTGAGTGATTTTTCTTATCTTTCCTCAATTTTCTGTAACATGGATATATTACTTATATTATTTAATAAAATCTATAATGAACTTGCAAGGAAGAAGAGACCATTACTTAGCTTTTCAGTGGGTAGAAGAATGTTGTAGTTGATGCTCTAAGAAAAAGAGTGAGCATAGGAGGCTAGAAGGCAAAAAGTGTAAATAGCAGGCAGATATATAGAAAGGATTTTAAGAAAGGTTTGCTGAAAATCCATTTTTAAGCATGAATTATATTTGCACTGATAAATTAAGAAATCTGCTTAAGAAAGAGAAATCTTGAGAATTTAGAATTGCTGATCAAGGTTCTCACACACACAACACTTTCTCAAGCATTTGGCTTGGCAGTGAGTTTAGTACAGTCCGTCAAGGGATATAAGATCATGGGGCAGCACAAAATGTTTGCTTGTAACACACCATGGCTTTGTAGGGATAGGAAGCATCTGAATCAATGCCATTGTTATCAATGATATATTGGTAAGCTGATGTCATGAATCCGCCATTGCAGCCTTTATTGCTATATTTTTCAGTTGAGCAATCCACCAGGTTCTGTGCACTCAGAGATACCAGCTTTCCGGTCTTCAGCTTCAGCTGTGCTTCCAGGGACCCCACAGCACTGAAAGCCCAACAAGAACCACAGGAACCCTAAAACAAAGACAGAGTCACAAAGGCAATCACAGAAAGTCAGTAAGGATGACTTCATAACACAAACTAGGTAACACCCAACAGGTCAGCCCTGTCAGTACTTACTGGAAGAGCTTCCTCACTATAATTTCCTCTTCTCTTAAGTGAGCAATTTTCTACCAGCTACAAGCATTTTTAAAATATGCAGTATCTATTTAGTCAGGGACACTGACCTCTTCTCCTTTAAATTGCCAAATTAAAAATAAAATGACAACAGCCAACATCACAATAGCTGTTCAGTGTGAATGAATCAAAATTATACCTATTTTTTTGTCAGATTGGCAAAAAATGTATTTTTTTGGTGTGCCACAGCATTTTAGTAATTAGTTCATGTGTTGAATTAAGCTTCTGAATCAATGCCATTGTTGTCAATGAGATGAAAAAGGTTGAAAATTGCTATCTTAGACAATGAGAATGAAGACTAAATGCTTGTTTATTTTATGGACAAGATTCAGTGTTGATAAAGATTTGCATTTCTCTGATGATTAGTGATGTTGAACATTTTTTCATATGCTTATTGGCCATCTGTATGTCCTCTTTGGAGAAGTGTCTATTCAGTTCTTTTGCCCATTTTTTGATTGGATTGTTTACCTTCCTGTTTTTGAGTTTTACAAGTTCTTTATAAATTTTGGTTAACTCCTTATCAGACATATTGTTGAATATGTTCTTCCATTGTGTGGGTTGTCTTTATATTTTCTTAATAGTGTCTATTGCTGTGCAAAAGCTTTTTAGTTTGAAACAGTCCCATTTGTTCATCCTGTTCTTTATTTCACTTGCCTGTGGAGATAAATTGGCAAAAATATTGCTACAAGAGATATCGAAGAGTTTACTGCCTATGTTTTCTTCCAAGATGTTTATGGTTTCATGACTTATATTTAAGTCTTTTATCCATCTGAGTTTATTTTTGTGAAAGGTGTAAGTTGGTGGTCTAGTTTCATTTTTTTTAAAGATTTTATTTATTCATTATAGAGAGGGGGGAGAGAGAGAGATAGAAGGGGGGAGGAGCAGGAAGCATCAACTCCCATATGTTCCTTGACCAGGCAAGCCCAGGGTTTTGAACCGGCAACCTCAGCGTTTCCGGGTTGACGCTTTATCCACTGCGCCACCACAGGTCAGGCCTCTAGTTTCATTTTTTTGCATGTACCTGTCCAGTTTTCCCAACACCATTTATTAAAAAGACTGTCTTTACTCCATTGTATGTTCTGTGTGTGTGTGTGTGTGTGTGTGTGTGACAGTGATAGAGAGAGAGATGAGAAGCATCAATTCTTTGTTGTGGTTCCTTAGTCTCCTTAGTTGTTCATTGATTGCTTTCTCAATGTGCCTTGATCCGAGGGACTACAGCAGAGCGAGTGATCCCTTGCTCAAGCCAGCGACCTTGAGCTTCAGGCCAGCGACCTTGGGCTCAAGCCAGTGACCATGGGGTCATGTCTGTGATCCCACACTCAAGTCAGTGACCCCACGCTCAAGCTGGTGAGCCCACACTCAAGCCAGCAACCTCGGGGTTTCAAACCTGGGTCCTCCGCATCCCAATCCGACGCTCTGTCCACTGCACCCCCACCTAGTCAGGCTCCATTGTACCTGATATTAGTTATATATGGAATCTAATGAACAAAGTGAACTGAGGAACGGAATAGAGGCAGAGGCAGGGTCACAGAGAGCAGAGGGACAGCTTTCAGAGGGAAGGGGGAGAGGGGATGGGATGAGAGAAGGAGAAGAGATTAGTGAAAGTATATATACATAACACAGAGATAAAGATAACAGGACAGCAAATCCCAAAGGGAAAGGGGGAGGGAGTTAGGGGGAGGAGGGCAAAGGGTATATAAATAGGGACACGGGGTTAGGGGGTAAGGGTGTTATTATATTCAGTAGGACACCTGGATCCATGTAAACACAATAAATTAAAATTAATTTAAATAAAAAGAGTTGCAGATGGCTGAGCTCACAGCATAATTGCCATGTTCAAATACATTAAGAAACAGCACTTATTAAGCATGTACTAAACCCCAGTTATCTTTACCCATAAGTAAAGGAGAGAGATGCCAACAGTAGCATGATTTTGAGAGGAGCTGGGGTGACTCTCTTGACCTGAAATACCCTTCCTCCTGCCCAATGAAACCTGAAACATAAAGTTAAAATTTCTTTTAGCTTCAGATTTTGTAAATCAAAAGATATTTTACAAACAGAAAACCACAATCTGCTTTACTTAGAAAAGCAAAGGGTGCAGGGCCTTATCATAATTGCTCTCAGCCCACCCTGCTCTCGGCCCAAAGGAGGCCAATTGAATTTGCTTTTGCTTAAAGCAAAATCACTTATTAAAATGAAAACACATAGGGAAAGAAGCTCATTAAATTATCTATAGTCAAATCTTCCCAAACTGTTCTTTTAGAGACACTTCAGTAAGAAACTCAAAACTAGCTGAAAGAAAAATAGCTAGGTAGGAAAAAAGATTAGCAGTTCCATTCAATTCTTTTTTTTTTTTTTTTTTTTCATTTTTCTGAAGCTGGAAACAGGGAGAGACAGTCAGACAGATTCCCGCATGCGCCCGACCGGGATCCACCCGGCACGCCCACCAGGGGCGACGCTCTGCCCACCAGGGGGCGATGCTCTGCCCATCCTGGGCGTCGCCATGTTGCGACCAGAGCCACTCTAGCGCCTGAGGCAGAGGCCACAGAGCCATGCCCAGCGCCGGGGCCATCTTTGCTCCAATGGAGCCTTGGCTGCGGGAGGGGAAGAGAGAGACAGAGAGGAAAGCACGGCGGAGGGGTGGAGAAGCAAATGGGCGCTTCTCCTGTGTGCCCTGGCCGGGAATCGAACCCGGGTCCTCCACACGCTAGGCCGACGCTCTACCGCTGACCCAACCGGCCAGGGCCTCCATTCAATTCTTAATTTTTATGTTCTTTGGTCACAAACTGAGGCAGGTGCTTAGAATACTCTGATCCTTCCCTACCTAGATAGACCTCTAAGGTGTTACATGTGTTTTATTTAACACTAACTTAGAATTTTTGTATCTTATTACTTTTTTACAAGCAAACTAAAGGAAGTATAAAAAGATAGAGACAAATTTTTAAAGCCCATATTTCTTTTATTTTTTACAAATAATTTCAATTTATTATATCATTGCATTGTCAGATATTATAGTAGGTGTTGGCAGGCATATGTATCTTTTTCTTTTAATATTGTTTAGAAAATTAAATTTAAAGGGGTGACATAGATCAATAAGAGTACATAGGTTCCGCCTGACCTGTGGTGGCGCAGTGGATAACGCATCGACCTGGAAATGCTGAGGTCGCCGGTTCAAAACCCTGGGCTTGCCTGGTCAAGGCACATATAGGAGTTGATGCTTCCAGCTCCTCCCGCCTTCTCTCTCTCTCTCTCTCCCTCTCTCTCTCCTCTTTAAAAATGAATAAAGAAAAAAAAGAAGAAGAGTACATAGGTTCCAGGCAAACATTTCTATGACATTTGAACTGTTCCATCACCTTATATTTGTCCCTCTTTATTCCTTTTCTCCTACCCCTCGCCCATATCCTCCTCCCCCTGGTAACCACTTCACTTTTATCTATGTCAATAAGTCTCAGTTTTATATCCCACTATGTTTGAAACCATATAGTTCTTAGCTTTTTTTGATTTACTTACTTCATTCAGCATAATGTTCTCAAAGTCCATTCATGTTGTTGTCAGTGGCAATATGCAAGCCTAGTCATGAATTAATTTGGTACAATTTATAAACCACTACAAACTCTAGTTCCTTCCTCTCTTTCAAACCTGAATTTCATAAGTGAGATGGAGAGAGAAATTTCCTGTTATTCTCTCATACAATACTGTTTCTCAAGCAGCTGGCTTGGTGGAGGGTCCAGTGCAGTTGATAGCTTGAGCACTGAAAGTCTGCCTTTTCCTATTTGCTCAGTTCACAGATTTTTGTATAATGTGGCTCTAATCACTGGTGTTCTAAGCTGAGTTGAGAATACAAATAAAGTAAGATATGGAGTTTTTGCCCTCAAGGAACTTACAACTGAGTTGAAAAGACAGAATAACAAAAATACTTAGAAAGTAACATATGGGAGATTCACTGCCAAATTTTGTAGCTAGACTAAGTATTTAAAAAGGAGAGAACACTTCTTGGGGTACAGGGGACTGGGATGATAATACTCACCTGGTATTTCACTTCAGTAACACACCCCTTGTCTCTCCAGTCCAGAGAATCGGGTAATTTCTGATTAGGTTTTGACTTGTAAGTGACATTTCTCTGCCATTGGCTGGGAAGTCTCAGGGCACTCATCAAAGATATCACTTCTTTGCTGGTCTACAAGGCAAATACATATATACCCTTTCACTTATATCCTGATTTTTAATATCATAAATAACTCTAATTGCAAATATATTTAACAACTGAGAAAAACTAGTAGTAGTTGTGACCAACATAGATACTGCTAACTACCTTGTTTGTGAATTATCTTATCTGGGTCTCTACTCTTACACTTTGCATTAGTATCCCATTTGGACATTGAGAAGAAGAAGAAAATTGTAAACACTGAAAGTTACAGGGAGGCAGATTTTTGTTTTAAAGCAATGCATAATTTTATAAAAGGCCTGTCTAAAATGTGGACTGAACTGATTTTCCTAGTGAGAAAGAATTACAAAGGAGATTGCTACATTTAAGTGGGAATTTAATCTACTTGGGGTGTTCCTTTCCAAGGGGTACTATTATTCTCCTTTTCTTTCCTTTTTTAAAATAAAATTTTATTTGAGGAGTAAAAAAATAAATAAATAAAGTAAAATTTAATTTGAGCCAAACTGAAGACAAATGTGAAGAAGCAAGATCTTAAATGCTCCTGTGATTCTTAATTTTGGCCACAGTGGTACCATTTTTCAAAGTAGAACAGAATAAAAACTAATGGGGCCCTGGCCGGTTGGCTCAGTGGTAGAGCATCGGCCTGGTGTGCAGAAGTCCCGGGTTCGATTCCTGGCCAGGGCACACAGGAGAAGTGCCCATCTGCTTCTCCACCCCTCCCCCTCTCCTTCCTCTCTGTCTCTCTCTTCCCCTCCCACAGCCGAGGCTCCATTGGAGCAAAGATGGCCCAGGCGCTGGGGATGGCTCCTTGGCCTCTGCCCCAGGCATTAGAACGGCTCTGGTCGCAACAGAGCGACGCCCCGGAGGGGCAGAGCATCACCCCCTGGTGGGCAGAGTGTCGCCCCTGGTGGGCGTGCCGGGTGGATCCCGGTCAGGCGCATGCAGGAGTCTGTCTGACTGTCTCTCAGCTTCAGAAAAATACAAAAAAAAAAAAAAAAAGAAAAACTAATGGGAGATTATTTGTGATATTAAATATTCACATTCCCCAGTTAAGAAAGCAGGTAGAACATATTCGATTGTCAGTTTAGACTTACATAAGTATGGTAGCTATTCTAAAAGATTGTGAGTAGCCTTTGGGCATTGCTTTCTAGAATTAAGAAAAATAAAAGCAGATTCCAAGATGGCCATGGAATAGGCAGACGTTACAACAGCCACCTCCCAGGACCAGATTGGATTACAACTTAATTTAAGAACAACCATTGTGAAAAATCAACTTTGGACGAAACAAAGAGGACTCTACTATACCCAAGGATTACACAAGAGGCGACACTAAGTCTGGTAGGAAATGCGGAGACACGATGGGGGCTGCCCCGCTCCTAGAAGTGAGGGGTGGCCGAGTGCCCAGAAGGACTCTCACTGCAGGAGAGGGACCCTGAGAGGTGGGAGGCCTTAGCTCCTGGCCTAGTGCCCCAGTGACTGGAAGAGGCAACTAGACAGAACTGAGTGGTGAAAAAAGCAGGGTTTCCGTCTAAGCTGTGGGGGAGACAGCTTTCGGAGTGGCAGATTCAGCCTTAAAGGGCCCACACAGAAAATCTTGCTTATGGGCCACTTGCCTAGGGCTCTGGGGGCAGGAGAGCTGAGAGGACTGGAGTTGCATGAGGAAAGTGTAAAGTTGGAGGTACAGGGAGAGGCACGTTGACAGTGACCAGAACACCTGTGCTGAATCATTCTTTAGGGCTAAAGTGGACATATACAGGGGAGGAGTGATCCCTTTGTCCAGCACCAGTCTGGGAAAAGGCAGCTGCCCCACCCCTGAAATCTCTCCATATCCAGCCAGGGGAAAGGCTCGTTGGGAAAGGCAAAGAAGTAGGGGTGGGTCAGTGACTCAGGTTTCCTGTGAGACCTGAGCAACACCTCCCCCCTCCACTGCTGAGAATGCGCCCCACCCCCTGAGAACCATAGGGCAGGCCACACCTCTGGAACACAGAGGCCACACCTACTGCAATCCTTTGGCAACACCCTATTGAGATATGTAAAAAAAAAAAAAAAAAGGTCTGGATAGAGTGACAACTGGGACCAAAGAGCAAGCCATGCCCACTGCCCCTTCACTAATCCCTGGAGTTTCCTGCTGGACCCAGAGAGTAGCTAGCAGTTAGAGGCAGCAGAAAGAGAAAATCAGATGGAATTCAGACTTTCCTGCAGCTCACCTTGTTGGGGAAAAAGAAAACTTGGTTATTTAGCAGAGGCTGAAGAATTAGGCCCTGGAGTAGAGCCCACATTCCCTGTACTGAGCTATAGCCCAAGACCCCTGAAGTAGAGAGGTTCCACAAATGTCATAGACCCAACCTCAGCTGCCCTAACCCAACATGTTTGCAATCTGTACAGGGGTAGATTAGGTGAGGCCAGTTGGGCCCACACTATATATAGTTTTTCAACAGAGGACTCTGGAGAAAAGAGGTAGCTGCAAGAGGAGCTGGAACAGCTGAAAAGCAGAGCCAAATCTTTCAGAGTTTGCAGGTTGTATGGAGCTGCTGACAGCTCTAAGCAGGAGGAAGCTGATTCTTATAGACAGGTTGGCCCCTCACACACTACCCAGGCACAGAAACCACCCACACAAACAGCAAAAAAGAGCAGTAGCTGATGACAAGTAGCCCACAGCGATTACAAACAACAGATGATGCCAATCCAAGAAGATCTAGAATCAACACAACTGATAGCTGGAAGCAGAAAACTTAAACCCTAGACTCAGCTAGCTATTCAAACAGCACACCCAAAGGAGGAATCTATACACAGAAAAAAATGGGAAGACAGAGAAATGCAACCCAAATCAATCAACAAGAGAAATCCCCAGAAAAAGAACTGAATGAGATGGAAGTAATCAAATTACCAGATGCAGTTTAAAGTAATAATTGTTAGGATGCTCAAAGATCTTAGAGCAACAATGGATGGACATAATGAGCTCCTAAATAAAGAGATAGCAAGCATCATAAAGGACATTGAAATAATAAAAAAGAACCAGTCAGAAATGACAAATACAATATCAGAAATGAAGACTACACTAGAAGGAATTAAAAGCAGGCTGGATGAAGCAGAGGATCGAATCAGCAATTTAGAGGACAAGATAAATGAAAGCACGGAAGCAGAGCAGCAAAAAGAAAGGAGGCTCAAAAAGCCTGAGGAAACTCTAAGAGAGCTCCGTGACAACATGAAGAGAAACAACATCCGCATCATAGGGGTTCCTGAAGGAGTAGAAAAATAAGGGATAGAGAACATGATTGAAGAAATCATAGCTGAAAACTTCCCTAAATTGATAAAGGAAAGTCACACAAGTTCAAGAAGCATAGAGTCCCATTAAAGAGGAACCCGAAGAGGCCTACACCAAGACACATCATAATTAAAATACCAAAATTAAGAGATAAAGAAAGAATACTAAAAGCAAGAGAAAAGCAGTCAATTACCTACAGAGGAGCCCCCATAAGGATGACTTCCAATTTTTCAACAGTAACACTAGAAGCCAGAAGGGAATTTCCAGAAATATTCAAAGTAATGCCAAACAAGAGCCTACAACCAAGACTTCTTTATCCAGCAAGGTTATTTAAAATTGAAGGAGAAATAAAAAGCTTCCCAGACAAAACAAAACAAAAAACTAAAGGAATTCATTACAACTAAACCAATGCTGCAAGAAATGTTAAGGGGCTTGCTGTAAACAGCAAAGGAAAGAAAAAAATCTAGAAAAAGAGGACTATAGATTTAAAGAATAAAATGGCAATAAACAACCACATATCAGTAATAACCTTAAATATAAATGGATTAAATGCTCCAATCAAAAGACATAGGGCTGCTGAATGGATAAGAAAACAGGACCCGTTCGTATGCTGCCTAAAAGAGACTCACCTCAGAACAACAGATACACATAGACTGAGAGTGAAGGGATGGAAAAAAGTATTTCACACAAACAGAAAGGAAAAAAAATCTGGAGTAGCAATACTTATATCTGACAAAATAGACTTTAAAACAATGGCTATAGTAAGGGATAAAGAAGGTCAAGACATAATGATAAAGGAAGCAATCCAACAAGAAGATATAACCATTATAAATATATCTATGCACCTAATATAGGAGCACCTAAATATATGAAGCAGATTTTGATCAACATAAAGGGCGAGATCAACAGCAATACTGTAATAACAAGGGATTTTAATACCCCACTAACATCAATGGATAGATCCTCAAGACAAAAAAATTAACAAACAGCAGCAGCCTTAAATGACACATTAGATCAACTCGATTTAAGAGATATCTTCAGAACCTTTCATCCTAAAGCAGCAGAATATACATTCTTTTCAAGTACTCATGGTACATTCTCTAGGATAGACCACATGTTGGACACAAAATAAGTCTCAATAAATTTAAGAAGATTGAAATCATACCAAGCATCTTCTCTGATCACATGGC
Organism: Saccopteryx bilineata; assembly: GCF_036850765.1. NCBI lineage: Eukaryota > Metazoa > Chordata > Mammalia > Chiroptera > Emballonuridae > Saccopteryx > Saccopteryx bilineata. Next base: position 160,564,312 of record NC_089492.1, on the reverse strand, counting down.
ATGAAATTAGAAATTAACTACAATAGAGTGACATCAGAGAAATGGTGCCATGAGGTGTGCTCCCAATATCTCCCCTTGAAATTTCAACAAATTCAACAACTAGAGACAGAAAAACAATCTCAGGAGCATCTGAAATATACACACACACCAGACAAAGGTATGATTGGGCAAAAAGGTGGCTGAATATATAATCTACTCTGAAGGAAAGAAGATGGAGAACAGAGTATTCCGCTTTCCTCACTGATCTGAGGAAGGGCCGCTTTCACCTGGAACTGAGAGAAACAGAGGATTTGGGGCAGAGGGAAGAAGCTGGGCTAGGGTAGATGATCATGCAGAGGTGAGAGCATGGAGGCTCAGCCTGAGATTGAGGATGCGGAGCTAGGGCGGGCAGCAGATTCTGACAGAGGTTGCCAGAGCAGCTATGGGCATTGTGTGCTCTTGGTCTGATTGTGGGCAGTGTTCAAGTGGCTTCACCTGGTGCCTCTGGCGCGGGCACGTGCATTCGCGGGCAGAGGGGCTAGGCCCAAGATTGTCAGCAGTGGACTTCTGCATGGGCTGTAGCCAGCATTTGTGTGTGGTCTCAGCTCCTTGACCAACAGCATGGGAAGTGCACAAGGGCTGGGATTTCTAGGCCTGGGCCTGTCTGGGCAGGGCACTTCCGTGAGCTGATACAGGTCACAAAGCTCATTCCTACGGAACAGACCTCCAAGTGCACTGCAGAAGTTGTGGGGGCTGTGCTGCAGGCTTCCAAACAGGGCACAAGGGAGAAAAGCCTGTGGAGATTAGACCCGCGGAGCGCTGAAGTATGTATACTAGACATGCCTGGGGACCCTTAGAAAGGTGCCTGATCAGCAATTGGCTCCCCGCCCTGCCTGCTTTTGCTGGTGGCTCAGGTTGGCATAGCCTTACTCAGAACTGTGCTTTGAGTGGTGCTGGAGGAAGGACTTGGCAGCTCTTAGAGCCTCTTGCTGTGCAAGCAGTGGCTGGGGCAACTTCACAACTAAGTTCCCAGGCTGCTAGCTCAGGAGGGAGAGACGTGAGGATAGGCACTTGGAAAACTAACTGACTCATTGTCAGAGCTTGCAAACCCTAACAAGCCCCGCCTACCAACAGGACTGAGGTCCAGCCTACATCATTGCCATAGCGACACATCAGCAAATCTCTACTCAAGAGTGCCACAGGGGCAAACCCTGTAGTACAGTGCCACCCGCTGAAAAGAAAAAGGAAAAGAAGAAGCTAACTCTCAAAACTAGGAAAAAATTACATTTTTTATAACATTTAAAATTTTTTTTCTTGTTTTTTATATATATTTTTTCCACTCTGGTCATTTTATCTTCTTTCCATATTATTCTTTCCCTTTGCTTTTGAACTTCATTATCCATAGGTGTTACATTTTTCTTTTTTTTTTCTTGTATTTTTCTGAAGTTGGAAACAGGGAGGTAGTCAGACCGACTCCCGCATGCACCTGACCAGGATCCACCCGGCATGCCCACCAGGGGGCGATGGAGCCCTGGCTGCAGGAGGGGAAGAGAGAGACAGAGAGGAAGGAGAGGGGGAGGGGTGGAGAAGCAGATGGGTGCTTCTCCTGTGTGCCCTGGCCAAGAATCGAAGCCAGGACTCCTGCATGCCAGGCCGACGCTCTACCACTGAACCAACCATCCAGGGCCTAGGTGTTACATTTTTCATTCTTGTTTTTTTTTTATATAAGGGTTACATTTCAAAAACTTTAACCTTGTTTTCTTTTCTTATTTTCTCTTTTTCTTTTTCTCTCATTCAGTTGTCTTTTATCAACAAATTATTTTATTCTGGATTCATATTTTTCTTTGTGGCATTTTGTGTGCTTTTTATTTCATTTTTTAATTCTTTGTCATTTTCCCCCAGCTCTGGCTCCCCATTCTATGTAGTTTTTGTTCCACTTATCATAATAGAATTTTTATTTTTTCATTGTATTTTTTCAATTTTATTTTATTTTTTAAATCATCTCCTATTAGTGTTATTAACAATACCACTCTCAAATGCCATTAAGGTAAAAGAAATCAAATATCATGGATACAAAAGACAGAGATGTAGCTCAGACAGATGATGAAAAATCTTTAGAAAACAAATTTCAATTGCTTGGAAACCTTGGAGTTAAATGACAGTGAATTAAAAGTTGAAGTCCTAAAAATACTCAGAGAAATACAAGAAAGCACGGAAAGGCAATTTAGAGAGCTCAAAACACAATTCAATGAACAAAAAGAATACATCACCAAGGAAATTGAAACTATGAAAAGGAGTCAAACAGGGATAAAAAACTCAATACATGAACTAAAAAATGAGGTAACAAGCTTAGCTAATAGAAAAGGCCAGATAGAGGACAGAATCAGTGATATAGAAGACAGGCAGCTAGAGACACTACAGAGAGAAGAGGAGAGAGACTCATGAATTTTAAAAAATGAGAAAGCCCTACAGGAATTGTCTGATTCCATCAGAAAAAGCAACATAAGAATAATGGGTATGTCAGAAGAAGAGAGAGAAAACGGAATGGAGAACATATTCAAACAAATAATAGATGAGAACTTCCCAAGCCTGTGGAAAGAATTAGAGCCTCGAATCCAAGATGCAAACAGAACACCAAGTTACCTGAACCCAAACAGATCTACTCCAAAACACATTGTAATGAAATTATCACAAACCAATGACAAAGAAAATATCCTCAAGGCAGCCAGAGAAAAGAAGAATATAATGTATAAAAGAAGGCCTATTAGGTTATCATCAGATATCTCAGCAGAAACTCTACAAGCCAGAAGAGAGTGGACCCCAATATTTGAAGTACTGAAAGAGAGGAACTTCCAGCCAAGAACACTACATAAATCAAAGCTATCCTTCAAATATGAAGGGGAAATAAAAACATTCACAGATATAGAAAAGATGAGGGCATTTATCACCAGAAAACCCCCAATACAGGAAATACTAAAGGGGGTTTTCTGGCCAGATACAAAGAACAAAACAAAACAAAATTACAAGTAAAATCTCCATCAATATCACAATAAAAACAAGATTAAACTGTGACAACAAAAACATAAAAGGGGAGAGGACAAAGATTAACAGTAGCAAAGGAGGATGGAGTACAGAAGCACTTATGAGATAATGTACTACAGTGAATATGATATATATCCTTTTTATTGCTCAATGGTAACCACCCCTGAAAAAACCACGACAGAGGCCCTGACCGGTTGTCTCAGTGGTAGAGTGTCGGCCTGGCGTGCAGGAGTCCCAAGTTCGATTCCTGGCCAGGGCACACAGGAGAAGCGCCCATCTGCTTCTCCACCCCTCCCCCTCCCTTCCTCTCTGTCTCTCTCTTCCCCTCCTGCAGCCAAGGCTCCACTGGAGCAAAGTTGGCCTGGGTGCTGAGGATGGCCCCATGGCCTCTGCCTCAGGCGCTAGAATGGCTCTGGTTGCAACAGAGCAATGCCCCACATGGGCAGAGCATTGCCCCCTGGTGGGTATGCCGGTGGATCCCGGTCGGGCACATGCGGGAGTCTGTCTGACTGCCTCCCCATTTCCAGCTTCAGAAAAAAAAAAAAAACCACTACAGAAACACATGGCTTAAAAAAAGAAACAGAGGCAAGAAGTATGAAATACAAACAAAAACAAGTGACAGAAAAACAAAAGAGAAGAAACAAACAAGATACAGAGCTAAGGGGAGGGGCACAAAGAAAACCAGGTAGAAGGTGATGGAAGAAAATTTGACTTTGGGTGATTGGTATGCAACATAATCAAATGTCAAAATAACCTGGAGATGTTTTCTCTGAACATATGTACCCTGATTTATCAATGTCACCCCATTAAAATAAAATAAAAGATACAGAGCTATCAGAAAGCAATATATAAAATGGCAATAGGAAACCCTCAAGTGTAAATAATTACACTAAATGTAAATGGATTGAACTCACCAATAAAAAGAGTAGCAGAATGGATCAAAAAAGAAAATCCAACTGTATGCTGCCTTCAGGAAACACATCTAAGCTACAAGGATAAAAACAAATTCAAAGTGAAAGGTTGGGAAACAATTCTCCAAGCAAATAACATTTAAAGAAAAGCAGGTATAGCCATACTCATATCTAACAATGGTGACTACAAGACAGCAAAGGTAGAGACAAAGATGGTCATTTCATAATGATAAAGGGAACATTGAATCAAGAAGATATAACAGTTCTTAATATATATGCACCAAACCAAAGAGCACCAAAGCATATAAGACATCTACTGACAGATCTAAAAATAAAAACCAACAAAAATGCAATCATACTTGGAGACTTCAGTACACAGCTGATGGCTCTAGATCGTTCATCCAAACAGAAAATCAATAAAGAAATATGGGCCTTAAATAGAACACTAGAACAATTGGATATGATAGACATCAACAGGATATTTCATCCCAAAATTCCAGAGTATACATTTTTCTCCAGTGTACATGGAACATTCTCAAGAATTGACCATATGATGGGCCACAAAACTAACATCAACAAATTCAGAAAGACTGAAATTATACCAAGCATATTCTCTGACCATAAGGCTTTGAAACTAGAATTCAACTGCAAAAAAGAAGTAAACAAACCCACAAAAATGTGGAAATTAAACAACATACTTCTAAAAAATGAGTGGGTCAAAGAAGAAATAAAAGCAGAGATCAAAAGATACATAACAGACAAACAAAAATGGCAATATGACATATCAGAATCTCTGGGATGCAGCAAAAAGCAGTAATTAGAGGGAAGTTCATATCACTTCAGGCCTATATGAACAAACAAGAGAGAGCCCAATTAAACAACATCACATCTTAAGGAACTAGAAAAAGAAGAACAAAGGCAACCCAAAACCAGAAAAAGAAAGGAAATAATAAAAATCAGAGCATAAATAAATGAAATAGAGACCAGAAAAACTATAGAAAAAATCAATAAAACAAGGAGCTGGTTCTTTGAAAAGGTCAACAAAATTGACAAACCCTTGGCAAGACTCACTAAGGAAAAAAAAGAAAGGACTCATATAAACAAAATCCAAAATGAAAGAGGAGAAATAACCACAGATATCATAGATATACAAAGAATTATTGTAGAATACTATGAAAAACTATATGCCACCAAATTAAAAAATCTAGAAGAAATGGATAAATTCCTAGGACAATATAATCTTCTTAGATTGAGTCATGAAGAAGTAGATAGCCTAAACAGACCCATAAGCAGGGAGGAAATAAAAACAAATATCAAAATCCTCCCAAAAAATAAACGTCCAGGCCCAGACGGCTATACTAGTGAATTCTATCAAACATTCAAAGAAGACTTGGTTCCTATTCTACTTAAAGTCTTCCAAAAAATTTAAGAAGCAGTATTTCCAAACACCTTTTATGAGGACAATATAACCCTCATACCAAAACCTGGCAAGGACAACACAAGAAAAGAAAACTACAAACCAATATCTCTAATGAATACAGGTGCTAAAATCCTAAACAAAATACTAGCAAATCGAATACTACACACATTAAAAAAATTATTCATAATGACCAAGTGGAATTCATCCTGGAATCACAAGGATGGTTCAACATATGTAAAACAGTTAATGTAATACACCATCTCAACAAAATAAAGAACAAAACCCACATGATCCTATCAATAGATGCAGAAAAGGCATTTGATAAAATATCATTTTATGTTTAAAACACTCAACAAAATGGGTATAGAAGGAAAATACTTCAACATAGTAAAGGCCATGTATGACAAACCATCAGCTAACATCATATTAAAGGGCATAAAACTGAGGACTTTTCCTCTAAAATCAGGAACAAGACAAGGTTGCCCACTTTCTTCACTCTTATGCAACCCATAGTGCATAAGTTCTAGCCAGAGCAATCAGACAAGAGAAGGAAATAAAAGGCATTCATATTGGGGAGGAAGAAGTAAAGGTTTCACTTTTTGCAGATGATATGATCCTGTACATCGAAAACCCCAAAGACTCCACAAAAAGATTATTAGAAACAATAAACCAATACAGTAAGGTCGCAGGGTACAAAATTAATATACAGAAGTTTATTGCCTTCCTGTATGCCAACAATGAAACATCAGAAAACGAACTCAAAAAAACAATCACTTTTATGGTTGCAACAACAACAAAAAATACCTAGGAATAAACATATGATGAAAACTACAAAGCACTGTTCAGGGAAATCGAAAAAGATACAATGAAATGGAAAAATATTCCTTGTTCTTGGATAGGATGAATACATAAAGTCAAAATGACCAAATTACCCAAAGCGATACACAAATTTAATACAATTCCCATCAAAATTCCAATGTCATTTTTTAAAGAAATGGAACAAAAAATCATCAGGTTTATATGGAACTATATAAAACCCTGAATAGCCAAAGTAATCCTAAGGAAAAAGAATGAATCTGGGGGCATTACAATACCTGACTTCAAATTATATTATAGAGCCACAATAATCAAAATAGCAGAGTATTGGCAGAAAAATAGAGACTCAGACCAATGGAACAGAACAGAGATCCCAGAAATGAAACCACATATATATGGTTAAATAATCTTTGATAAAGGAGCCAAAAACACACAATGGAGAAAAGAAAGTCTCTTCAATAAATGGTGCTGGAAAAACTGGAGAGCCACATGCAAAAGAATGAAATGACTAGTTTGTCCCCTTGTACCAAAATTAATTCAGAATGGATCAAAGACTTAAATATAAGACCTGAAATAATAAACTACATAGAAGAAAACATAGGTACTAAACTCATGGACCTTGGCCATAAAGAGCATTTTATGAATTTGACTCCAAAGGCAAGGGAAGTGAAGGCAAAGATAAATGAATGGACTACATCAGACTAAGAAGCTTTTGCTCAGCAAGAGAAACTGACAACTAAACAAAAAGACAGCCAACTAAATGGGAGATGATATTTTTCAAACAACAGCACAGATAAGGTCCTAATGTCCAAAATATACAAAGAACTCACAAAACTCAACAACAAACAAGCAAACAATCCAATTAAAAAAATGGGAAGAGGGCATGAACAGACACTTCTCCCAGGAAGAAATACAAATGGCCAACAGATATATGAAAAGATGCTCATCTTCATTAGCTATTAGGGAAATGCAAATCAAAACTACAATGAGATACCATCTCACGCCTTTTAGATTAGATATTATCAACAAGACAGGTAATAACAAGTGTTGGAGAGGCTGTGGAGAAAAAGGAACCCTCATTCACTGTTGGTGGGAATGTAAAGTAGTGCAACCATTATGGAAGAAAGTATGATGGTTCCTCAAAATATTAAGAATAGAACTACCATATGACCCAGCAATCCCTCTACTGGGTATATACCCCCCCAAACTCAAAAACATTGGTATGTAAAGACATATGCAGCCCCATGTTCATTGCAGCATTGTTCACAGTGGCCAAGACATGGAAACAACCAAAAAGCCTTTCAATAGATGATTGGATAAAGAAGATGTGGTACATATGTACTATGGAATACTACTCAGCCATAAGAAATGATGACATCGGATCATTTACAACAACATGGATGGACCTTGATAACATTATACGGACTGAAATAAGTAAATCAAGCCCTGGCCGGTTGGCTCAGCGGTAGAGCGTCGGCCTAGCGTGCGGAGGACCCGGGTTCGATTCCCGGCCAGGGCACACAGGAGAAGCGCCCATTTGCTTCTCCACCCCTCCGCCACGCTTTCCTCTCTGTCTCTCTCTTCCCCTCCCGCAGCCAAGGCTCCATTGGAGCAAAGATGGCCCTGGCGCTGGGGATGGCTCTGTGGCCTCTGCCTCAGGCGCTAGAGTGGCTCTGGTCGCAACATGGCGACGCCCAGGATGGGCAGAGCATTGCCCCCTGGTGGGCAGAGCGTCGCCCCTGGTGGGCATGCCGGGTGGATCCCGGTCGGGCGCATGCGGGAGTCTGTCTGACTGTCTCTCCCTGTTTCCAGCTTCAGGAAAAAAAAAAAAAAAAAGGAAAAAAAAAATGAAATAAGTAAATCAGAAGAAACTAAGAACTGTATGCTTTTATACATAGGTGGACACGAAATTGAGACTCATGAACATGGACAAGAGTATGGTGGTTACCAGGGGTAGAGGAAGGAAAGAGAGGGACTGGATGGGGGGAGGAGAGGGGCATAAAAGAAATAAATAGAAGGTGATGAAAGACAATTCGACTTTGGGTGATGGGTATACAGCATAATCAAATGTCAAAATGAACTGGAGATGTTTTCTCTGAATCTGTGTACTTTGATTGATCAGTGTCATCCCGTTAAAATTAATTGTCTAAATAAAAATTTCAAAAAAGAAATTAACTACAATAGAAAAATTGAAAAACATGCAAACACTTGGAGACTAAATAGCATGTTATTAAATAATGAATGGGTTAACAATGAGATCAAGGAAGAAATAAAGTGTCCTTGAAACAAATGAAAATGAACATACAACAACTCAAAATTTATGGGACACAGCAAAAGCAGTCCTGAGAGGGAAGTTCATAGCATTACTAGTATACCTTAAGAAGCAAGAAAAAGCTCAAATAAACAACTTAATCCTGCATCTAAAAGAACTAGAAAAAGAACAGCAAGTAAAGCCCAGAGGAAGTAGAAGGAAGGAAATAGCAAAGATCAGACTGGAAATAAATGACATAGAGGTATAAAAAACAATACAGAAGATTAATGAAACGAAGAGCTGGTTTTTTGAAAAGATAAACAAGATTGATGAACCTTTAACCAGACTCACCAAGAAAAAAGAGAGAGGACTCAAATAAATAAAATTAGAAATGAAAGTGAATGGAGAAGTAACAACAGACACAGCAGAAATACAAAGGATTGTAAAAAATACTATGAAGAACTGTATGCCAAAAAATTAGACAACCTAGATGAAATTTCTTGAAACGTAATCTCTCAAAAATTAATTTGGAAGAATCAGAAAACCTAAACAGACCGACTACAACAAATGAGATTGAAACAGTTATCAAAAAACTCCCAACAAACAAAAGTCCTGGGCCAGATGGCTTCTCACGCGAATTTTGCCAAATATTCAAAGAAGAACTAACTCCTATCCTTCTCAAGCTATTTCAAAAAATTCAAGCGGAGGGAAGACTTCCAAGCTCCTTTTATGAGGCAAGCATAATCCTCATTCCAAAACCAGGCAAAGACACAACAAAGAAAGAAAATTATAGGCCAGTATCCGTGATGTAATTTAGATGCTAAAATTCTCAACAAAATATTAGCGAACCAAATCCAGCAATACATGAAAAAAATCATACATTATGATCAAGTGCGATTTATTCTGGAGAGGCAAGGCTGGTACAATATTTGCAAATCAATCGATGTGATTCATCACATAAACAAAAAGAAGGAGAAAAATCACATGATAATATCAGTAGATGCAGAAAAAGCATTTGATAAAATCCAGCATCCATTCATGATCAAAACTCTCAGCAAACTGGGAATACAGGGAACATACCTCAACATGATAAAGGCCACCTATGACAAACCCACAGCCAGCATCATACTCAATGGGCAAAAATGAAAAGCAATCCCGTTAAGATCAGGAACAAGGCAGGGGTGTCCCCTTTTACCACTCTTATTCAACAGGATTCTGGAAGTCCTAGCCACAGCAATCAGACAAGAAGAAATAAAAGGTATCGAAATTGGAAAAGTAAAACTGTCATTTGCCAATGACATGATACTGTACATAGAAAACCCTAACGTCTCAGTGAAAAAAATTACTGGACCGCCTGACCTGTGGTGTCACAGTGGATAAAGCATCGACCTGGAATGCTGAGGTCGCTGGTTCAAAACCCTGCACTTGTCTGGTCAAGTCACATATGGGAGTTGATGCTTCCTGCTTCTCCCTCTTCTCTCTCTCTCTCTCTCTCTCTCTCTCTCTCTCTCTCTCTCTCCTCTCTAAAATGAATGAATAAATAAATAAAAATGAAAACAACAAAAAACTACTGGACCTGATAAATGAATTCAGCAAGGTGGCAGGATATAAAATCAATATTCAGAAATCAGTGGCATTTTTATATATCAACAATGAACTGTCTGAAAGAGAAAATTAAGGAAACAATCCCCTTCACTATTGCAACAACAACAACAAAAATAAAGTACCTAGGAGTAAATTTAACCAAGGAGGTTAAAGACTTGTACTTGGAAAATTATAAAACAATGATAAAAGAAGTCAAGGAAGATACAAAGAAGTGGAAGCATATACTGTGTTCATGGATAAGAAGAATAAACATTATTAAAATTTCTATACTACCCACAGCAGTCTATAAATTCAATGCAATTCCTATTAAAATACCAATGGCATACCTCAAAGATATAGAACAAATATTCCAAAAATTTATACGGAACCAAAAAAGGATACGAATAGCCTCAGGAATCTTGAAAAAGAAAAATAAAGTGGGGCGTATTACACTCCCTGATATTAAGTTATACTACAAGGCCATTGTACTCAAAAGAGCATTGTACTCATAAGGACAGGCATATATTGATAGATCAATGAAACAGAACAGAGAACCCAGAAATAAACCCACACCTTTATGCACAACTGATATTTGACAAAGAGGTGAGAGTATACAATGGGGTAAAGACAGTCTCTTTAACAAATGGTGTTGGGAAAATTGGACAGATTACATGCAAAAAAGTGAAACTAGACAACCACCTTACACCATTCACAAAAGTAAACTCAAAATGGGTAAAAGACTTAAATGTAAGTCGTGAAACCATAACCGTGTTGGAAGCAAACATAAGGCAGTAGGCTCTCCGACATCTCTCGCAGCAATATATTTGCTGATTTATCTCCCAAGAGCAAGTGAAATAAAGGACAGGATTAACAAATGGGTCTGTTTCAAACTAAAAAGCTTTTGCACAGCTAAACACACTATGAACAAAATAAAAAGACAAACTACACATGGGAGAAAATATTTGACAATACATCTGATAAGGGGTTAATAACCAAAATTTATAAAGAACTTTTAAAACTGAACACCAGGAAGGTAAACCACCCAATCAAGAAATGGACAAAAGAACTGAATAGACACTTCTTCAAAAGGACATATAGATGGCCAATAGGCATATATATGAAAAAATGTTCAACATCACTAATCATTAGAGAAATGCAAATTAAACCCCAATGAGATACCACCTCACACCTGTCAGAATGGCGCTCATTAACAAAACAACATACGCCTGACCTGTGGTGGCGCAGTGGATAAAACGTCGACCTGGAAATGCTGAGGTCGCCGGTTCGAAACCCTGGGCTTGCCTGGTCAAGGCACATATGGGAGTTGATGCTTCCAGCTCCTCTCTCCCCCTCTCTCTGTCTCTCTCTCTCCCTCTCCCTCTCTCTCCTCTCTAAAATGAATAAATAAAAAACAAAACAAAACAACATACAACAAGTGCTGGCGAAGGTGTGGAGAAAAGGGAACCCTCCTGCACTGCTGGTGGGAATGCAGACTGGTGCAGCCACTGTGGAAGACAGTATGGAGTTTCCTCAAAAAATTAAAAATGGAGTCTGACCTGTGGTGGCGCAGTGGATAAAGCGTTGACCTGGAATGCTGAGGTTACTGGTTCAAAACCCTGGGCTTGCCTGGTCAAGGCATATATGGAGTTGATGCTTCCTGCTCCTCCCCCCTTTCTCTCTCTCTCTCTCTCTCTCTCTCTCTCTCTCTCTCTCTCACTCTAACTCTCTCTCCTCTCTAAAATGAATAAATAAATAAATAAAATAAAATAAAATAAAAAACACTAAGTTTTAAAAAATTAAAAATGGATCTGCCATTTGGCCCAGCTATCCCATTTTTAGGAATGTATCCTAAGAATACCAAATCACTGATTCAAAAGAAGACATGCATATCCATGTTTATTGCAGCATTGTTTACAATAGCCAAGATCTGGAAACAGCCCAAGTGTCCATCAGTGGATGAGTGGATTAAAAAGCAGTGGTACATATACACAATGGAATACTATGTGGCCATGAAAAAAGGAAATCTTACCTTTTGCAACAACATGGGTGGACCTGGAGACTATTATGCTAAGTGAAATAAGCCAGGCAGAGAAAGAAAAACATCATATGACCCCACTCAGATGAGGAGTCTAATGAACAAGTTGAACTAAGGAACGGAATAGAAGCAGAGACAGGGTCAAAGGGACCAGAGGGAAAGGGGAAGAGAGAATGGGATCAGAGACGGACAAGGATTAGTGACATTATGTATACACAACACAGAAACAAAGAGAGCAGGACAGCAAATCCTGGAGGGAAGGGGGGAGGGCATTGGGGAGAGGGGACAAAGGGGATATCAATGGGAACACAGGGGTGGGGGGAGAGGGAGATATATTTGATGGGACACTTGAATCTATGTAAACACAATAAATTAAAATAAAAGAAAAAAGAAAAAAGAAAAATAAAAGCAATAATAGTCTGTGAGTTTAAAATACAAAAGATTTGTTAAAGAAAGTGGTCACAGTAGGATTAAAGGCATCTATGCACATTCTTGTCTTTAAATTCTAAATTATTCTAACTTTGTTCACATGTAGATAATTCACCTTTGTTGTTTACTTTCAAAATGCTTTCAGAGAGACAGAAGTAATGCTTACCAAGAGATAAATGGATTATTTGTGTTTACCTACCATGTCTCCCAGGTGGTTCATGCCTAAATTGTATGAATGCATTCCCATTGAATGCTCCAGGTTGTGAAGCATCACAAATTTTAGATTCTTTTCCCAGATGAGACGTCGTGTTACTTCCTCATTCTAAAATATACAGAAAAAGAATGTAGTTATACTGAATCCTGCACAAATAAGTATTCAGTTATGACAATAAACATATTGCTAAGCATTCTACCAAATGTGGATCTGTTGGGGAGCATGAAAATAATTGAATTTATTCAATATATCTGGTAAAAGTGCATATTAATCTTAATTTTTGCTCTTAATTGCATGATGGTGATTATTATTTTATGATATATATAATGAACTTCCTCAATCTGCTAAAAATATATTCTTTTAGAAATTAAATTAAATGGGGTGACATTGGTCAATAAGAATACATAGGTTGCCTGACCTGTGGTGGCGCAGTGGATAAAGCGTCAACCTGGAAACGCTGAGGTCGCAGGTTCAAAACCCTGGGCTTGCCTGGTCAAGGCACATATGGGAGTTGATGCTTCCAGCTCCTCCCCCTTTCTCTCTCTCTCTCTCCCCTCTCTATAATCTATAAATAAAATCTTTAAAAAAAATACATAGGTTTCAGGTAAACATCTCTATAGCATTTGAATTGTTGTGTGCCCATCACCCAAAATTTTATTACAAACTGCTGTTGGCTGAAGTATATCCTTTGTAGGTGGTAAACTTTACAGATCTTTTTTAAATGTATTTTTTTTACCCTCACTCTAGAAAAATAGTTTAACTGATTCTAAATTTCTGCCTGTTTTTCTTTAATTATTTGAAGATATTTCTCCATTGTCTTCTGTATTTATTATTGCAGATGTCAGTATGTTTGTTGTACTTCTGTTTTTTTTTTTTTGTTTTTTTTTTTTGTTTTAATTTTTATTTTATTTATTCATTTTTAAAGAGGAAAGAGAGACAGAGAGAGAGAGAGAGGAGAGAGAGACAGAGAGAGAGAAGGGGGGAGGAGCTGGAAGCATCAACTCCCATATGTGCCTTGACCAGGCAAGCCCAGGGTTTCGAACCAGTGACCTCAGCATTTCCTGGTCGACACTTTATCCACTGCGCCACCACAGGTCAGGCTGTTGTACTTCTGTTTTTAACTTTGGTAACTTGTGATTCCCTTCCTCTGTGACATTTTGCAGCTTCATTACATGTGTCTGAGAGTGGGTTTCTTTATTTCCTCGTGTGTGTGTGGGTGTGTGTGTGTGGGTGTGTGTGTGTGTGTGACAGAGAGAGGGACAGATAGGGACAGACAGGAAGGGTGAGAGATGAGAAGCATCAATTTTTTTTTTAATAAATTTTTATTAATGGTAATGGGATGACATTAATAAATCAGGGTACATATATTCAAAGAAAACATGTCTAGGTTATTTTGTCATTAAATTATGTTGCATACCCCTTGCCCAAAGTCAGATTGTCCTCCGCCACCCTCTATCTAGTTCTTTGTGCCCCTCCCCCTCCCCCTAATTCTCTCCCTCCCTCCCTCCCATGTCCTCCCTCCCCCCACCCCTGGTAACCACCACACTCTTGTCCATGTCTCTTAGTCTCGTTTTTATGTTCCACCAATGTATGGAATCATGTAGTTCTTGTTTTTTTCTGATTTACTTATTTCACTCCTTATAATGTTATCAAGATCCCACCATTTTGCTGTAAATGATCTGATGTCATCATTTCTTATGGCTGAGTAGTATTCCATAGTGTATATGTGCCACATCTTCTTTATCCAGTCTTCTATTGAAGGGCTTTTTGGTTGTTTCCATGTCTTGGCCACTGTGAACAGTGCTGCAATGAACATGGGGCTACATGTGTCTTTACGTATCAATGTTTCTGAGGTTTTGGGGTATATACCCAGTAGAGGGATTGCTGGGTCATAAGGTAGTTCTATTTGCAGTTTTTTGAGGAACCACCATACTTTCCTCCATAATGGTTGTACTACTTTACAGTCCCACCAACAGTGAATGAGGGTCCTTTTTTCTCCACAGCCTCTCCAACATTTGCTATTACCCGTCTTGTTGATAATAGCTAATCTAACAGGGGTGAGGTGGTATCTCATTGTAGTTTTGATTTGCATGAGAAGCATCAATTCTTTAAAGCAGTACCTTAGCTGTTCATTGATTGCTTTCTCATATGTGCTTGATTGGGGGGGGGAGCTACAGCAGACCAAGTGACCCCTTGCTCAAGCCAGCGACCTTGGGCTCAAGCTGGTGAGCCTTGCTCAAACCAGATGAGCCTATAGTCATTTTGGTGACCTCGAGGTTTCGAACCTGGGTCTTCTGCATCCTAGTCAGATGCTCTATTTCACTGCGCCACTGCCTGGTCAGGCTCTCTCTTGTGCACTTTTGATTGAAGGACACAGGACTTTTTTTTCATATCTAGAAAATTCTCAACCAGTATTTCTTCAAATATTGCTTGTCTACCATCCCATTGGATTCTTTTCTTCAGAAATTTCTATTAGATATATTTTGAAGCTTCAAACTCTCTTTCATCTCTTTTACCTGCATTTTCATAGCTTTTTCTATTTTTTTCCATTTTTCTTATTTTTCTTTTGCCTTGTGGGCTTCAGTACTGTCTTACAGATTGCTGATTCTATCCAGCTCTTTCCAATCTGAAGTTTATATCCCTCTATTGACTTCTTATTTAAATTACTACATTTTTTATTTTCAAGAATTCTAATTGGATTTCTAATTTATTTTACAATTTCTTGTTCATTTGTGTAGATGTTATTTTGTTATATATATTTTTATCTTAAAATCATTTTTGGTTCTTTTAATTTTATCCAGTATGAATCCCTATTTGGACTGTTGATGTTCTTGCCCTCCAGGAGCTTTATTCATATAGGGCCAGCACACACGGAATACAGTGCACACGGAGTACAGTGTACACAGTGTACACAGAATACAGTGCACATGGAATACAGTGCACGCGGAACACAGTGCACACGGAACACAGTGCACATGGAACACTGTACACCAGGGGTCCCCAAACTATGGCCCGTGGGCCGCATGCGGCCCCCTGAGGCCATTTATCTGGCTCCCGCTGCACTTCGGAAGGGGCACCTCTTTCATTGGTGGTCAGCGAGAGGAGCATAGTTCCCATTGAAATACTGGTCAGTTTGTTGATTTAAATTTACTTGTTCTTTATTTTAAATATTGTATTTGTTCCCGTTTTGTTTTTTTACTTTAAAATAAGATATGTGCAGTGTGCATAGGGATTTGTTCATAGTTTTTTTTACAGTCTGGCCCTCCAACGGTCTGAGGGACAGTGAACTGGCCCCCTGTGAAAAAAGTTTGGGGACCCCTGCTGTACACGGAACACAGTGCACACAGAACACAGTGTACATGGAATACAGTGCACATAGAATATAGTGTACACGGAATACAGTGTACATGGAACACAGTGCACCTGGTGCTTCCTAAAGATACTGCCTTCATCCTCACCTCCAGGGCTATGGTTTCCAGTACCCTAATGATAGGCTAGCAACATCTCTTTGCTGCCTCATTTCATTGAATGTTAGAGCCCAAAGTCTGACTCCAGGTAGCAAGCCTAAATACAGCCCTGTCTCCTTTGGAGCAAGATTTTACTTTTACCCCAGTTAGTGGACATATACAGATATACTTCTAAGCCACTAGAGGGGAAAATATGGAATAAAGAAAAATAAATATAATAAAGTACAGGAAAGGAAAAAAGAAATGAACTTTGAGAAGGGAAGATAAATAAGGTAAGATACTAATAATGGAAAGTAATTTTTATTCCTTCTTAGGGAGTGAAATCATTAAAAACAGAGATAGCTTTCACTTCACCAGATAGTGGTGCTACCTGCACATTTAACTCAAGCTGACTTTGAAATTAGAGGCCTGGTCTAAAATGGAGTGGGTGCAGGTGAAGTTCACCATCAGGAAAACAACTCAAAGTGACCTGACCTGTGTTGGCACAGTGAATGGAGTGTCCACCTGGAATACTGAGGTCACCCTCCCAGTTTCTGTAGGATGATGTGGCAGCATGTGCGCATGTGCAGATGATGACATAACACCGTGTATACAGCGGAGCAGCCCACAAAGATGCCAGTAGAGATGTGGACGGTACAGAGGAAAGTTCAGTGTGTTCTGTGGCTCACTAAATTAGAATCTGTGACCAAAGTGCATTGTGAATATCGGTGCGTTTATAACGAAACACCACCACATAAGAATAACATTACTTGGTGGGATAAGCAGTTGAAGGAAACCGGCAGTTTGGTGGAGAAACCCCGTTCTGGTAGGCCATCAGTCAGTGACGAGTCTGTAGAGCAGGGGTCCCCAAACTTTTTACACAGGGGGCCAGTTCACTGTCACTCAGACCATTGGAGGGCCGGACTATAAAAAAACCTATGAACAGGCCCTGGCCAGTTGGCTCAGCGGTAGAGCGTCGGCCTGGCGTGCGGGGGACCCAGGTTCGATTCCCGGCCAGGGCACAGAGGAGAAGCGCCCATTTGCTTCTCCACCCCCCTCCTTCCTCTCTGTCTCTCTCTTCCCCTCCCGCAGCCAAGGCTCCATTGGAGCAAAGATGGCCCGGGCACTGGGGATGGCTCCTTGGCCTCTGCCCCAGGCGCTAGAGTGGCTCTGGTTGCGGCAGAGCGACGCCCCAGAGGAGCAGAGCATCGCCCCCTGGTGGGCGTGCCGGGTGGATCCCGGTCGGGCGCATGCGGGAGTCTGTCTGACTGTCTCTCCCCCTTTCCAGCTTCAGAAAAATACAAAAAAAAAAAAAAAAACGCAACAAAAAACTATGAACAAATCCCTATGCACACTGCACATATCTTATTTTAGAGTAAAAAAACAAAATGGGAACAAATACAATATTTAAAATAAAGAACAAGTAAATTTAAATCAACAAACTGACCAGTATTTCAATAGGGACTATGCTCCTCTCGCTGACCACCAATGAAAGAGGTGCCCCTTCCGGAAGTGCAGTGGGGGCCGGATAAATGGCCTCAGGGGGCCGCATGCGGCCCGCGGGCCGTAATTTGGGGACCCCTGCTGTAGAGGCTATACAGGTTAGCCACCTAAGGAACCCTAAAAAATCTGTGCGTGAGCCCACATTGAACTGCACTGAATAGGTATGAAATTGGGAGAGATTGCCTCTTATTTGGTGCAGATTTCACATTTCTGTCGTCTTTTGTTGCTTTCCTGTGACCAGTCAAAAGTGCACTGACTTTACAGACATACTATATAAGTTGATGCTTCTTGCTCCTCCCTCACTCCTCCCTCCCCCATCCCATCTTTCTTTCTCTCCTCTCTCTGAAATCAATAAAATCTTTTTTTTTTTAATTAAGTGAGAGCAGGGGAGGAAGAGAGACAGACTCCTGCATGTGCCCTGACCAGGGTCCACCCAGCAATCCCCCTTTTTGGGGCTGATGCTCTGTCCATCTGGGGCATTGCTCTGTTGGTTGCTCAACCAAGCTATTTTTAGCACCTAAGGTAGAGTCCACAGAGCCATCCTCAGCTCCCTGGGCCAACTCCTTTGAAACAATTAAGCTATGGCTGCAGGGGAGGAGGGGTAGAGAAGGGAGAGAGGGAGGGATAGAGAAGCACATGGTTGCTTCTCGTGTACTCTTTTTTTTTTTTTTTTTTTTTTTCATTTTTCTGAAGCTGGAAACAGGGAGAGACAGTCAGACAGACTCCCGCATGCGCCCTACCGGGATCTACCCGCACGCCCACCAGGGGCGAGGCTCTGCCCACCAGGGGGCGATGCTCTGCCCATCCTGGGCGTCGCCATGTTGCGACCAGAGCCACTCTAGCGCCTGAGGCAGAGGCCACAGAGCCATCCCCAGTGCCCGGGCCATCTTTGCTCCAGTGGAGCCTTGGCTGCAGGAGGGGAAGAGAGAGACAGAGAGGAAAGCGCGGCAGAGGGGTGGAGAAGCAAATGGATGCTTCTCCTGTGTACCCTGGCCGGGAATCGAACCCGGGTCCTCCGCACGCTAGGCCGACGCTCTACCGCTGAGCCAACCAGCCAGGGCTTCTCGTGTACTCTTGACTGGAAATCCAACCCAGGACTTCCACACGCTGGGCGGACACTCTACCAATGAGCCAGCTGGCCAGGGCCATAGAATCTTAAAAGAAACAACAAAAAACCTCAGGGTGTATGTCCTACTCAAAGTATGTTTTGTTTAATATAAAAATAACACATCAAATAAGTAAATATATAATATTTGCCTACAAACTCAGAAATATAGGACTTTGGAACACTAGGGTTCAAGTCTTAAAAATCAGTCGATAAGTATGCTTTGAAATAAAAAAAAAAATACAAAGTGGGAAGTGAGAGTCAAGAAACAATATCCACTAGCACTTCTATGTGCCAGGGACTGAAATAAGCACCTTTTATTCCCCAAACATGCACTCTTCCCCTCTTGGCCTGTCATCTACTTTGCTTGCTCCCTGGCTTCTATCAATTCTCTGCTCGAATGTCACCTTATATGTGAGGCCTTTGCTTACCATTCTATAGAATCATCACTCCCAGGGCCCTTCCTACCCTCCAGGCTTTGCTTTATTTTTCTCTACTGCACTGAGCACCATCTGACATACTATATACTTGCTTATTTATTGACTTATTTCCTGTCTCCCCTACAAGGATATAAACTCCATAAAAATAGGAACTTTGTTGTTTCCTGTTGTATTTTTAGTACCAAGAACGGAATCTGGCAAGAAATGTGAGCATAACACTGCCTGTTTGAGTGTAATTTGAGAGGAAGAAAGCACAGAGTAGTGGAGTAAAAGCAAATCACTTGGTGCCAATCCCATCTACCTTTTCTTTGTATTGTTTGCCATAGGTTTTCTTCCAAAGATCCCAGTGCTGATCCAATGTGGGATCTTTGTGCAGCTGTGCCATTGTGGAGAAGCAGCCCAGGAGCACCCAAATGAGCCGTTTCATTCTGTTAAGGGAAAGGTCACATAGGAAGAGTAGCCATTAACTGCATATATTGTGACCCTATTTTTTACAACAAAAAATAGCAATGCAAAATCTGTCAAAGGGACAGAATATTACAAATCAGAATTATACAGGAAACTTTTAGGGATATATAGGGTGGGGGCAAAAGTAGGTTTACAGTTGATTGTATGGAAAATAATACAATAATAAATAATAAGACAATAATAAACTGTTGTATACTCACAACTGTAAACCTACTTTTGCCCTACCCTGTATCGGCACAGGAAATAACTGCAAAGGTATTTCTAAGGTACCACTTTGTGTGCTTAGTAACTCTTTAAAAAGTGATTTTCAAAAATGTCCTAATATCTGGCAAACCAAACTTACATCCAAGGTTGGGGGTTGTTGCAGGAAACAGGTACTTTCCAGGATTTGACCATAAATCTAATCAAGGGAAATGTTCCTCCTTAAGAAGGCAAACCTTCGAAAAATCATTTATCTTCATAGTTTTGAATGCATAAATTCTTCTCAACTGGCCTATTTAAACATCCACAACATTTAGAGGCGGTTAAAAGACAACTCCTGGTATTATTTTTACATCCAAGGGCATTTTTTTTTTTTTACTTTTTTCTCTAACAATCAAAATAACTATTTCAATTGACTACTTTTGAAAACAACACATATATTTAATACAAAAAAGACTTTAACAGAAATTCAGTGCCTATCTCTTACTCAAATTGGATTCTATTTTCTCTTTTGTTTCTTTTTAACTCAAAATAACTGGAATTATAACCATGTAAGTGTTCAAATTATATTCCAAAGAAATCTACGTTTCAGCCTCAGGCTTAGATAGCCAAGCACATATTAACTTTTCAAAAATGAATTCTTTTTACTTAAGAAAAGTAGAGGCCAATTGAGTGACATGATTTTTTTAGTTTACTTCCTGAAACCAAAGATTTGAAACAGCACACAAAGCAAGCTATAAACACAAAGGGTTTAAAGATCAAACAGGAGAAAAAGACAGTACATACACAATGGAACCAGCAGGTGCTCCAATTCTAAGCATGCTTGATGGTGGGCTCTCTCCAAAGCTTTCAAAGACAGCAAAGAGACTTCAGCTAAACTGTACTTTAAAATGAAATTGGAACTTGTCACATGAGGTATCCGTGAAGAGGAAGTGAACTTTCATTTCAGTTTCATTTAAAATGTGAATACATCAGCTTCCTCCAGCCCTCTCCCTATGGTTTTGGAGACGGAGTGGGTACACTAAGCTACAAAAAGAACACCCCCGCCCCAGGAGATCAGGAGAACCTACTCAGCAAAATAAGAGCAGCACAAGTTTACCCTTTAATCCATCATCATTTTGATAATTAATTTTACCTAAAATTACCAATTTTCAGATGGAAAAATTTATTTATGAAGAGATTATGATTAAGCTCCTGAAATCCCAGCTTCCTTCATGATTTCCTAGGAAAACACGTCTTTTTTCTTTTTTCTTTTTTTTTTTGTATATTTCTGAAGCTGGAAACGGGGAGAGACAGTCAGACAGACTCCCGCAGGCGCCCGATCGGGATCCACCCGGCACGCCCACCAGGGGCGATGCTCTGCCCCTCCGGGGTGTCCTTCTGCTGCGACCAGAGCCACTCTAGCGCCTGGGGCAGAGGCCAAGGAGCCATCCCCAGCGCCCGGGCCATCCTTGCTCCAATGGAGCATTGGCTGCGGGAGGGGAAGAGAGAGATAGAGAGGAAGGAGAGGGGGAGCGGTGGAGAAGCAGATGGGCGCTTCTCCTGTGTGCCCTGGCCAGAAATCGAACCCGGGACCCCTGCACTCCAGGCCTACGCTCTACCACTGAGCCAACCAGCCAGGGCCACGTCTTATTTCTTTTAATGTAACTCATTGTGATCTACTATTGTCTAATTTTCACTCAGCTTTTGAATTGATTTATCTGTACATTGTGTGTTTACTACTCCATTTCATTTAATTCTCATGAATTTACAGTGTGTATGATTTTTTCTTATTTAGAGTTGTTGCTATTTAGGTCTTTATTTCCTCTGGAATTTAATTTAGTGTATAGTATGAGGTAGGGAGCTTATTTTTTTTATCAATTCAGAGTATCTTTACTGATAGTAATATGTGTTAGTATGTTCATGGAGGGGAAAAAAGACACTTGTTTAAATCTTAACTGCTGAGTGGTTACCTGGGTGGAGGCGTGGCCTGGGTGGTGATAGGGCCAAAATGAACAATCATTTTTTACAACTTGCATTTTTGTAATCACTAATGAGGTTGAGCATCTTTTATTTATTTATTTATTATTATTATTATTTTTTTTGTATTTCTCTGAAGCTGGAAATGGGGAGAGACAGTCAGACAGACTCCCGCATGCGCCCAACCGGGATCCACCCGGCACGCCCACCAGGGGCGAAGCTCTGCCCACCAGGGGGCGATGCTCTGCCCCTCTGTGGGGTCGCTCTGCAGCGACCAGAGCCACTCTAGCGCCTGGGGCAGAGGCCAAGGAGCCATCCCCAGCGCCCGGGCCATCCTTGCTCCAATGGAGCCTCGGCTGCGGGAGGGGAAGAGAGAGACAGAGAGGAAGGAGTGGGGAGTAGAGAAGCAAATGGGTGCTTCTCCCATGTGCCCTGGCCAGGAATCGAACCCGGGTCCCCCGCACGCCAGGCCGATGCTCTACCACTGAGCCAACCGGCAAGGGCCGAGCATCTTTTTTTAAAATTTATTTATTAAATTTAATGCAGTGACATTGATAAATCAGGGTACATATGTTGAGAGAAAATATCTCCAGATTATTTTGACATTTGATTGTGGTGTATACCCCTCCCCCAAAGTCAAATTGTCTTCTGTTACCTTCTATCTGGTTTTCTTTGTGCCCCTCCCCTCTCCCAACCCCTCTCTCCTTCCTCACCCTATCCCCCCTCCCTCACCCCTCCATCCCTTTTGCCATCACATTCTTGTTCATGTCTCTGAGTCTCATTTTTATGTCCCATCTATGTATGGATTCATATAGTTCTTAGTTTTTTTCTGATTAACTTATTTCACTCCGTATAATGTTATCAAGGTCCATCCATGTTATTGTAAATGATTCGATGTCATCATTTCTTATGGCTGAGTAGTATTCCATAGTATATATGTACCAAAGCTTTTTAATCCACTCGTCCTCTGACGGACACTTGGGCTGTTTCCAGATCTTTGCTATTGTGAACAATGCTGCCATAAACATGGGGGTGCATTTCTTATTTTCATACAGTGCTATGGTGTTCTTGGGGTATATTCCTAACAGTGGGATAGCTGGGTCAAAAGGCAGTTCAATTTTTTCATTTTTTGAGGAAACTCCATACTGTTTTCCACAGTGGCTGCACCAGTCTGCATTCCCACCAGCAGTGCAGGAGGGTTCCCTTTTCTCCACATCCTCGCTAGCACTTATTCTATGTTGTTTTGTTGATGAGTGCCATAATGACTGGTGTGAGGTGATATCTCATTGTGGTTTTAATTTGCATTTCTCTAATGATTAGTGATGTTGAGCATTTTTTCATATGCCTATTGGCCATCTGTATGTCCTCTTTGAAGAAGTGTCTATTCATTTCTTTTGCCCATTTTTGATTGGATTGTTTGTCTTCCTGGTATTAAGTTTTACAAGTTCTTTATAAATTTTGGTTATTAACCCCTTATCAGACGTATTGTCAAATATGTTCTCCCATTGTGTAGTTTGTCTTTTTATTCTGTTCTTGTTGTCTTTAGCTGTGCAAAAGCTTTTTAGTTTGATATAGTCCCATATGTTTATCCTGTCTTTTATTTCACTTCCCTGTGGAGATAAATCAGCAAATATATTGCTGTGAGAGATGTCAGAGAGCTTACTGCCTATGTTTTCTTCTAATATGCCTATAGTTTTAAGGCTTACATTTAAGTCTTTTATCCATTTTGAGTTTAGTTTTGTGAGTGGTGTAAGCTGGTGATCTAGTTTCATTTTTTGCAGGTAGCTATCCAATTTTCCCAACACCATTTGTTAAAGAGGCTGTTTTTACTCCATTGTATTTCCGTACCTCCTTTGTCAAATATCAGTTGTCCATAGAACTGTGGGTTTATTTCTGGGTTCTCTGTTCTGTTCCATTGATCTATATGCCTGTTCTTATGCCAGTACCAGGCTGTTTTGAGTACAATGGGCTTGTAGTATAACTTGATATCAGGAAGTGTGATACCTCCCACTTTATTCTTTTTTAAGATTGCTGAGGCTATTCGTGTTCTTTTTTGGTTATATATACATTTTTGGAATATGTGATCTATATCTTTGAAGTATGTCATTGGTATTTTAATTGGTATTGCATTGAATTTATAGATTGCTTTGGGTAATATAGACATTTTAATGATATTTATTCTTCCTAACCATGAGCACGGTTTGTATCTTCCTTGATTTCTTTTATCAATGTTTTATAATTTTCCACAGAACCATCCTCAGCGCCTGGGCCAACTCACTCGAGCAAATCAAGCCATAACTGCAGAACGGGGAAGAGAGAGATAGAAAAAGAGGGGGGAGGAGGAAGAAGCAGATGGTCACTTCTGTGTGCCCTGATGGGGATTCGAACCCAGAACATCCACATGCTGGGTGGATGCTCTACCACTGAGCTAACTGGTCAGGGCCTCTGTGTGGTTTAAGTAATATTCCGATTACTTAATCTCTAAGCTTAGTTGACTTTCTGGCCTTTCCAGAGACTTTGTGAGCTTCCTACATTTTTTTAAAGATTTTATTTATTCATTTAGGGGGTGGGGGGAGAGAGAGAGAGAAGGAAGGGAGGATCAGGAAGCATCAACTCCCATATGTGCCTTGACCAGGCAAGCCTGGGTGTCGGGAGCCGATCAACAACTGCTGGCTGACAAGGTCACAGCAGGAGAAGACCCACAACTGCTGGCTGACAAGGTCACAGCAGAAGTAGATCAAAAACTGCTGATTGACAAAGTCACAGCAGAGAAGACCAACGGCTGCTGGTTGACAAAGTCACCGCAGTGAAGACCAATGGCTGCGGGTTGACAAAGTCACCGCAAAGGAAAGGCACAACGATAATTCCCCCTTTGACTTTTTGAATTAATCTGGCCTTATATCCCCCCTTTTTCTGGGTGTGTGCTATTATTTGTGGCACAGGGATAATAGTACCGTGCTTTCCCTGTAGATTTGTAGTAATTTCTTTGGAAATGAGACAGAAGGTATAAGTTCCACAGAAAAGCCTATAAGCCCCTTGAACTGGGCTCATAAACATAAGAGGCTGGCTATGATATCCCTCGTAAAGGGTTAAGTTTGTAGGAGAATTTCTTTCTTTTTTTTTTTTTTAAATTATCCTAGAGGTTCTAAATTTATTTATTTATTTATTTTGTGACAGAGACAGAGACAGATAGGGACCGAAAGGCAGGAAGGGAGAGAACTCTTTTTTTTTTTTTTTTTTTTTTTTTTTACAGAGGCAGAGATAGACAGGGACAGACAGACAGGAATGGAGAGAGATGAGAAGCATCAATCATCAGTTTCTCTTTGCACGTTGCGACTTCTTAGTTGTCCATTGATTGCTGTCTCACATGTGCCTTGACCATGGGCCTTTAGCAGACCAAGCAACCCCCTGCTGGAGCCAGCGACCTTGGGTCCAAGCTGGTGAGCTCTTTGCTCATGCCAGATGAGCCCGCACTCAAGCTGGCGACCTCGGGGTCTCGAACCTGGGTCCTTCCGCATCCCAGTCCGATGCTTTATCCACTGCGCCACCACCTGGTCAGGCTGTAGGAGAATTTCTTATTAATCATGTTAGAAAGAATATAGTTAGAACTTAACTAGTGTATGAATATAGTAAATGAATAAAGTTTAACTAGACATTAGAATCTTAGGAAAGGAGTAATGGAATGGCCCATTGCGTGGCCTGGGATGGGAACGCAGTCAGCAAGAAAAGAATGTTTTGCTAAGAGAATTGTTTTATGACTGAAGGCAGTTGCTGGGCTTTCTCAGTGAGACACTCTCATGAGATTTATATACTTTCCCAAAATTCTTTCTTCAGATAATGAGAGGTATGGGGGGGCATCCATAGAAGCAATAGCAATTAATGTCTTCTGAAATTATGTTGCTACTAAGCTATCTTGCCAGTGCACTCTATATATCTTTAAGTAAAAGTTACTCTTAATGTTATGTCAATTTCTTAATGGGCAAGCCTTTTGTTATCTTGTGAGAAAAGTTAGGACACTGCATAAACTCAAGGCCATTTGCCTGAGCAAGCGGTGGTCCTTTGCTAATCCTTAATGATTTTGTCTGTTAATCTCTCTCTGCCCCTTGACTCACAACAACAGTAAAGTTGAGTTATTAGTTAGTACTAACCCTTTAAAAGCTTTTACCAATGTTGTTATTGCTATTCAAGTTATTTTTTAGTTGTACTTTGAATGATTTGCCACCTGATTTGTAGTTTATAGATATAAATTAACTGTTATCTGGAAACATGTAAACATAGTGAAACAGAAGCAATGATTAATACCATGTAATTGTAACTTGGTGTGTGTGTATAAAAAAGGAGCTGTACTAGCATTTGGCAGAGATGCCTGGCAGTAAATGCTAACTAGAGAATAAGAATAAAGAAAAGAATTCGGCTCTCTCACTCGATTTTCGCCGACGCCGTCTCCTCCTGTGGGACCCCTGGATCCCCCCCGGGGCTGGACCCTGGCACCTGGGGTTTCGAACCAGCGACCTCAGCATTCCAGGTCAATGCTTTATCCACTGTGCCACCACAGGTCAGGCTGAGCTTCCTACATTTTAAAGTAAATTGTAGTACCCAGATAGATGAATCTAATAATTACATCCACAGGAGTGGAGAGTTTAGAGAAAAGGGGCTGGGTCTCACAGGTAGATCAGAAAGATGTTTTTCCCAGATTGTGACCAGAAGAAGCTCAAGATGAAAGCTATTATGGGACTCTCAACTACTTCAGATTGTCTTTTTCTCTGTCCTTCTTTTACACAGCTGATATTACATGTGTTTGCACACTACACATATAGAGTTCAGACTCCTTAATGAGGAGATGTGCATAAAAACAAATCTCTCTCAGCGAGATGGAAAGTGTATGTGACTGTTTGAGAAGGGCCCATGTTTTTCTTCAGTCATTACTTCTTTGCCAACAGGGTCTATAAACCACACTCAGCACATAGCATGAACATGGTAATTGGGCAACAGATAAACATTTTCTGCATTTGTTCCTGGATATTGCCTAAATGGGACTTAGAGAGGCTTGTCCAGATTATTGTGGAAGTAGGTGGTAGAATTGGAACTCAAAGTTTACACTTTTCCAACACCCCATGCTGCCTAGACTAGATACTGTACCTCACACTAATTGAAGCAGTGGTGTTCTGGACCTGGAACCTGCCAGTATTGGTTCAAAAGAACCAGTTACGCCCATTTCTTCCTAACTCTACCTTCAGTAGCATTGCATTGGTAGCTTGAAATAGAAAATTATTTTTTACTAAAGGAAAAATAGGTAAACTCTACAAATTAGTGCTTTCCCACTTTTTTTGAAGAACCAGTTAAATACCAGCATACAACTGGACATTGACTCAGAAGGCATTAAATATACTTCATTTGGGTTCCTTTCTCTCTGAATATTTCTTATTTTGTTCAACACTTGCATTATAAGAAGTTGTGAGCCTGACTGGTGGCGGGCACAGTGGATAGAGCATCGACCTGGGACACTGAGGTCCTTGGTTTTGAAACCCTGAGGTTTCTGGGTTGAGTGTGGGCTGGTGGTGTCTGACCAGGCGGTGGCGCAGTGGATAGAGCGTCGGACTGGGATGCGGGAGTGTGGGCTGGTGGGCCTGAGTGCAGGCTTGTCGCCATGATTCCAAGGTCACTGGCTTGAGCACAAGCAAGTGATCACTGAGCCCACTCCCCCCATCAAGGTACATACGAGAAGCAGTCAATAAACAACTAAAGTGATGCAACTACAAGATGATGCTTCTCATTTCTCTCCTCCCTTACACTCTCCCTTCCTCTCTCCCTCTCAAATCAATTTAAAAAAATAATAAAAATCAATAAAAAATATTAGAAGTCTTACTCTGAGTTGCTGTCTTTTTCTTTTTCAGAGACAGAGAGTCAGAGAGAGGGATAGATAGGGACAGACAGACAGGAACGGAGAGAGATCAGAAGCATCAATTATCAGTTTTTTGTTGCAACACCTTAGTTGTTCATTGATTGCTTTCTCATATGTGCCTTGACTGCGGGCCTTCAGTCGACCGAATAACTCCTTGCTTAAGCCAGCAAAAGAGGTGGAATGTTGGTCAAATAAGTTTTTAAATATGATATATGTTTGCTCACTTATAGTTTGCATTGAGTGTGGGGGACAGGCTGTAAGCAGGCTGGGTCGTTATAGCCTGAGGCTTAGTTTTAAGACTAAGCTTTTCCCCACACCCTTGACTGATTGCATGATGTGGGGTGGTGCACTCTCATGAGGAATCCCATTATGCTTCAGATAAGTGGCTTTGTATCAGAGACTTCCTTATTTGTATATTGGATTAAAGGTTTTGATTTCTATAAAGTCCCTGTCTGCAACAACATCAGGCCATAACTTTTTCCATGCTGAGTTCAAGGTTCTTCTTGTAACCTCTTGCCATGCCAAGTCAATAATGCGTAAACATATCACGATGTTGTAGTGATCTTTCCAAAACTTTCAAAGGGTTAGAATTGTATTCTCAGTCACCTCAAAGCAGTGGAACAAGTGCTTTGTGTAAAGCTTTTTAAAGTTGGAAATGACCTGCTGATCGATAGGTTGCAAGATTGAAGTCATGTTGGGTGGGAGGTAGAGGACTTTCACGAATTTGAACTCATTGAGAATGTCATCTTCAAGACCAGGTGGGTGGGCTGGAGCATTTTGAAGGATTAGTAATGCTTTCATTGGAAGTTTATTTTCTTGAAGATATTTCTTCACTGCAGGACCAAAGACAAGATTTACCCATTCAATAAAAAACTGCCGTGTAACCCATGCCCTAGCATTGGTGCGCCACATAACCTGCAGTTTTTCTTTAAGAATCTTGTGTGTCTTAAAGGCTTAAGGATTTTCGGAATGATACACTAGCAATGGCTTTACTTTACAGTCACCACTAGTATTTGAACACAATGCAAGGGTCAGATGGTCCTTCATGGGCTTATGGCCTGGCAGCTTCTTCTCCTCTGCACTGATGAAAGTCCTCCAGGGCATTTTTTTCCAAAACAATCCTGTTTCGTCACACTTGTGTTCGTTGAACACTTGTGGGGGATGTAGCCTTCCTTTGCGATAAGCACAGCAAAACGTGCGATGTACTCCTCAGCTGCCTTAACGTCAGCACTCGCAGCTTCACCATGCCTCACCACCGAGTGGATGCCAGATCTCTTCTTGAAATTTTCAAACCAGCCATGACTTGCCTTCAGTGTATCTTTTGCTGCCTCTTTTGAGTTGATGGTTCTTTCTTCTTTAAGTCGCTGTAAATAATACGTGCCTTTTCACATATTGCAGTCTTCATCACTGTATCTCCTGCCAGCTCTTTCTCTTTCACCCACAGTAGCAGAAGCTTCACCATTTCTTTATGGATATTTGCCCTTAATTTGGACAAAATTGTAGTTCCTTTCACTGGATTTGCGCTTTTGATGGCATCCTTTTGTTTAAGGATGGTACAAATTGTAGAAGTATTGTGGTCGTACAGCCTTGCCAGTTCAATCACTCCTACACCATGCTCATGTTTTTCTATTATTTCTTGCTTTACTTCAATCAACATCATTCTCTTCTTCTCACCACTGTCCTTTTACACTCACTTTCTTCGGCCCCATGATAGCACACAAAAAAAGTTAGCAAAAAATGCAAAAATGATACAAGAACGAGTACAGTGCATGAGTACATCAACTTGATTCTGTGGGTAACACGAGAGAAAGAACAAGATGCTGGTGTTTTGCTGCCGATACTGGACCCGTGCACCAACGCGCCAACTAGCGGCAGCTTCCCGAATCACAACTCATATCTCGGAATTTCGCTCGGATCTCGAACAAAAATACAGACTGAGTCGCAGCTCATATCTTAAAAAAACTGTATGTTGGTCTGCTCATATCTCAAGGTACCACTGTATTTCCAAATTCTTTAAAAAAAATTTTTTTAACAGAGAATCCACAATTCAGTGTTATTCAGAGAAAAGAAAAAAGAAACTTTTGATCATACTGGAAGAAACTCAGCCATAGGTTTGGAATCTGTATCCAGACTACATATGCAATGAAGAGAGTATTCTCCTAATACAATTGACTTGCTGCTGCATTGTCTACTGTTGTCTAATACTAACAGTTATAACAGGCAGTGCAACTAGTATTTGGAATAATCCTTACAGTGTTACAGTGTCAAGCACAACATTTTACTTCTCTTCACACCACTGCTTCCCTGTGCGTACCTGTACCTGGGCTTCCCTCTTCAGTAAAGTCTTTTTTTTTTTTTTTCTGAAGCTGGAAATGGGGAGAGACAGTCAGACAGACTCCCGCATGCGCCCAACCGGGATCCACCCAGCACGCCCACCAGGGGCGAAGCTCTGCCCACCAGGGGGCGATGCTCTGCCCCTCCGGGGCGTCGCTCTGTTGCTACCAGAGCCACTCTAGCGCCTGGGGCAGAGGCCAAGGAGCCATCCCCAGCGCCCGGGCCATCCTTGCTCCAATGGAGCTTCGGCTGCGGGAGGGGAAGAGAGAGACAGAGAGGAAGGAGAGGAGGTGGAGAAACAAATGGGCGCTTCTCCTATGTGCCCTGGCCGGGAATCGAACCCGGGTCCCCCGCACGCCAGGCTGACGCTCTACCGCTGAGCCAACCGGCTCGGGCCATCATTTTTATATTAAAGGTCTTGCAAATCTCTTCAGGAATTATCCCCTTGATTATATTGGCACCAGTCTTGGATGTAACATCAAGCAAACCTTTGATATCTCAATAGTATGTGTTGGAATCCATGGGAGTCCCAAAGACCAGAGTAACAGGCTTTATTGAAAAGAAGAAAGGAACCTTGCCAGGCACTTCTCCGGGAGAAGTGCACTGAAACAGACTCTGAGGCAAAAATTTATTAAGGTGGGGAGAGCTTTTTTTTTTTTTTTTTTTTTTTTTTTTTTTATACAGGAGTGTCTTTAATTCAGAAATACTGATACCCTGGAAGGCAGGGAAGTCCTGTCCATAAAGCTGCTTTTTTTATTTTTTTTTTATTTTTTATTTTTTTAATAAATTTTTATTAATGGTAATGGGATGACATTAATAAATCAGGGTACATATATTCAAAGAAAACATGTCTAGGTTATTTTGTCATCAAATTATGTTGCAAACCCCTTGCCCAAAGTCAGATTGTCCTCCGTCACCCTCCATCTAGTTCTCTGTGCCCCTCCCCCTCCCCCTAACTCTCTCCCTCCCTCCCTCCCATGTCCTCCCTCCCCCCCCACACTTGGTAACCACCACACTCTTGTCCATGTCTCTTAGTCTCATTTTTATGTTTAGGTGGGGAGAGCTTTGAGCAAGTGTGCGTTGAGTCAGCAATTCTGGTGTGCTCCCTTCTGCAATCCTAAGATTTTGGCTCCCTGGAACGCTTCTCCTTGGGGCGGTCGACCAGCTTCCTAGAACTGTTTGTTCTGCTTCAGGGGTGATAGTAAGGGTGGGGTCAGATAGACAAGCTGAACAGCAAAAGGGCAGTTGGAAGTTCTGGTGAATTCATGTATCTATCAATTTGCAGCCAAAATAAATTCAAAAAGTATTTCTTATCAACTTTCAGGAATTCTTGGTCCTGTTCAGGGATACTATCTGTTCACTTTTCTTTGTTCTCATTGATAGATACGTGAATTCCAAATTGCCCTTTTGCTGTTCTGCTTGGCTGCCTGACCCCACCCTTAATTACTGGACAATTGCCCCTGGGACAAAGGAATTCCCAGAAGCTGATCAATCACCCCAAAGAGGAGTATTCCAGAAAGCCAAACATACCAGCACACCCTTGCTCGAGGCTATCCTCAACCCTATAAAGTTTTACCTCAGTCTGTTTTGGGGGCCCTTCTTTTGGAGAAGTGCCCCGGCAGGTCTTTCTCCTCTGATAAAGCCTGCACACCTGGAGTTCGAGTGCCGACTCATTCTTACATCTGGTGCTGAAACCCAGGACGGGGCACGGGCTGCCTGGACGATCTTCTTGCCAGCCAAACTTCTGTTCAGCTGTGTGAGCCTGGTTGAGTGACTGGCAGTCTGACCCTGTCCTGAACCCTGCCAGACCAGGATGGTAAGGAGTTTCTCCCTCCCCTTCCCTGGTTGGCCTCTACATTTCTCTAAAAACACCTCTTCTCACCTCCCTAGTGTCTCAGTGTAAAGCCAGAAGCCACGGCCAGGGCTACTATCACAGCAGCCTCCTGGCCCATGCAGGTTCGCATAGGATTCAGACAGTCGGTAAAGAAACAATGGAGCCAAAAAATGATAGGCCATTTTCTTTAATTCTAGCTTGCACCCGGCAGGCAAGTAAAAATACACACTGGGCTCCAAAACCCAGTCACATTCAGTGCTCACAAAGCCACTGACTTATCCGAGTTTCCTAAAATCAAAGGTTTCTAGCTCACCAGCCTTATTCTCCTCAGTTCCCCATCTCCTTCCTTCTCCCTGCATAAACTGCACACAAACTGGCATCTCACTCAGCACTCCGCCATCTTGGCTGCTTCTCCTGGCCACATGGCCTCTTTCTGCTCTCTGCTCTGCTCCCTCTGCTCTCTCATGCTAATCATCCCAGGAACCAAGAGAGCAAGCTCCCGTTCTGCCCCCATTTTATAGTGTAGATTCAAAACCTTTAATCCGATATACAAAATAGGGAAGTCTCTAATACAAAGTCACTTCTCTGAGTCATGATTAGATTGTACCACCCCACATCAAAAAGGGTGGGAAAGGCTTAATCCCAAAACCAAGCCCCAGGCTACAAAGTTCCTCAACACACATTAATATCACCTGAGCGATGGCCTCACGTGGGCAGCGCTATTTTTAACAAAGTGAGCATAATATATTTTATCTGCCCAACACTCGGTAATAGTGGTGCCACAACTAACATATTATGGAGAGGAAGAATTTTCCAACCACCTAAGAACAAGCAGGAATAAACGGGCTGCCTTCTGGTCCTCCTTGTCCTTACCCCTGCCACCTCAATAGCAGCTATAGGGATAGGCGGGGCTGGCTTAGGCCATAGTATATGGACTACTAACCAACTAAAGCAGCAGTTCTCAACCTGTGGGTCACGACCCCGGCAGGGGTCGAACAACCAAAACACAGGGGTCGCCTAAAGCCATCGGAAAATACATATTTATTATACAATACATTTTTAAATAAAATATGTATTTCTGATGGCTTTAGGCGACCCCTGTGTTTTGGTCGTATGACCTCCGCCAGGGTCGTGACCCACAGGTTGAGAACCGCTGAACTAAAGGCAGACCTGGAACAGGCCCTTGATAATTCAGCCACCTCTCTAGACTCTCTCCAAAGACAACTGACTTCCCGAGCTCAAGTCGCCCTACAAAACCGGAGGGCTTTAGATACTAACAGCAGAGAAGGGCAGTACTTGCCTCTTTTTACAGGAACAGTGTTGCTACTTGTAAGGCCAGGAGCCGTCATCGTGACCATTCACATGCAGGTTCCCATTGGATTCGGGCAGACGATAAAGAAATGGCGGAGTCAGAGGATGGGGGGCCATCCTATTTATTGGTGTCTCACCAAGACAGGCAAACCACAAAAGAAGACAAGGGAAAAGCAGAAAACCAGCTCTTCCCATGAAGGGCAAGGGATCAGGGAAGCCCCTGCAATTGTGATAGCAGGAACTGTGTGTCTGAGCTCCTGGTCTGTCCCACTTTATAGTGTAGAAAACCAAAATCCCTTAATCCAATATACAAACAAGGAAGTCTCCGATACAAAGTCACTTATCCAAGGCATAATTGGATTTCTCATGATAGTGCACCACCCAGATCATACAATCAGTCAAGGGTGTGGGGAAAAGCTTAGTCCCAAAACCAAACCTTAGGCTACAACAACCTGGCCTGCTTACAGCCTGTCCCCCACACCCATTATAAGTCACAAGTGAGCAAACATATATATCATGTTTACAAACTTATTTGACCAACACTACTACATTAACGAGTCTGGCCTGGTCGAGGAGAATATCGACTCTCTCCCAAAACTTGAAGAACAAATCCGCAATGGCCAGGCCTGTACTGACCCCTACTCCAAACAATGATGGAAAAACCCCTTGTTCTCCATGCTAGCACCAATTATAGGACCAATCCTAATTCTGTGCCTAATTTTAATGCTTGCACCATGCTTTATGAAGTTCCTATAGGCCCGGATGAGAGAAATCTCTAGGATTACCCACAATCAAATGCTCCTACACTCCTATTCCCCAATACCCCAAGGAGAACTTCACGAGGGAAATATCAAGTAGGTAGGGATGACAGCAGGAAGAAGCCGCCCCTCAGCCTGAGAAGTTCCCTCCTGAGTGTTCTCCAAACCCCCTTCCTTTTAAACCACACATATTCAGTCCTTCTAAAAACTTACACCAACAGGTTCCCTGTCTCTCAAAATCTCCATATATCCTCCCATTCGATAGGAACCCGACCAGCACATCTCATGAGGCTCATCCAGGAGGCCATGTATCACCATGTCACTCTGTCCACTCGGCACTTGCAGCAAGCAATTCACAATTTTTTTTTTAAATCAATTTTTTTTTTAAATTTTTCTTTTATTAATTTTTAGGAGAGAGAGAGAGAGAGAGAGAGAAGGGGGAGGGAGGAGCAGGAAGCATCAACTCCCATATGTGCCTTGACCAGGCAAGCCCAGGGTTTCGAACCGGCGACCTCAGCGTTCCAGGTCGACGCTTTATCCACTGCGCCACCACAGGTCAGGCAAGCAATTCACAATTATTACCTTGCAAAATTTTTTTACTTCCTCACTCAGGTTTTCGAAGATATTGCATTGTTCAGGCCTCACAGCACGGATATTGACGACCTTAACTGGATGGGGGACTTGGCTTGGCAAGGTTCTTTTCTTTTTTTTTGCATTTTTTTTTTCTTTTGCATTTTTCTGAAGCTGGAAACAGGGAGAGACAGTCAGACAGACTCCCGCATGCGCCCGACCGGGATCCACCCGGCACGCCCACCAGGGGCGACGCTCTGCCCACCAGGGGGCGATGCTCTGCCCCTCTGGGGCGTTGCTCTGCCGTGACCAGAGCCACTCTAGCGCCTGAGGCAGAGGCCACAGAGCCATCCCCAGCGTCCGGGCCATTTTTGCTCCAATGGAGCCTTGGCTGCGGGAGGGGAGGAGAGAGACAGAGAGGAAGGTGCAGCGGAGGGGTGGAGAAGCAAATGGGCGCTTCTCCTGTGTGCCCTGGCCAGGAATCGAACCCGGGTCCTCCGCACGCTAGGCCGACGCTCTACCGCTGAGCCAACTGGCCAGGGCCAGGTTCTTTTCTTGAGTTCTCTCCAGAAAAAGCAATAATTTTCCAATTTTTTCTTGTCACCCCCCCACCGTATATTATAAAGTTAATAACTCCCTTTCTTTTATATGTAACCAGAATTGAGAAATAATAGATACGTGAATTCCAAATTGCCCTTTTGCTGTTCTGCTTGGCTGCCTGACCCCACCCTTAATTACTGGACAATTGCCCCTGGGACAAAGGAATTCCCAGAAGCTGATCAATAACCTAAAGAGGAGTATTCCAGAAAGCCAAACATACCAGCACACCCTTGCTCGAGGCTATCCTCAACCCTATAAAGTTTTACCTCAGTCTGTTTTGGGGGCCCTTCTTTTGGAGAAGTGCCCCAGCAGGTCTTTCTCCTCTAATAAAGCCTGCACACCTGGAGTTCGAGTGCCCTCTCATTCTTAACACTCATCATCTTCAGGAGGAGAATGGTCATTTTGTGCTGGGTTCACCACTAAATGACTTTCTTTAATATTGCTGCATTAACATTTGGTAGAAAAACTGGATAATCATTGCCTCCATCATCCATTCAAACATGATGTTGTTTTTGTTTTTGTGGCAGAGACAGAGAGAGTCAGAGTGAGGGACAGAAAGGGACAGACAGACAGGAAGGGAGAGAGATGAGAAGCATCAATTCTTCGTTGCAGCTCCTTAGTTGTTTATTGATTGATTTCTCATATGTGCCTTTACCAGGGGGCTACAGCAGACCGAGTGTTGGTCAAATAAGTTTGTAAATATGATATATATGTTTGCTCGCTTGTGACTTATATTGGTTGTGGGGGACAGGCTATAAGCAGGCCAGGTCGTTGTAGCCTAAGGTTTGGTTTTGGGACTAAGCTTTTCCCCACACCCTTGACTGATTGTATGATCTGGGTGGTGCACTCTCATGAGGAATCCAATTATGCCTTGGATAAGTGACTTTGTATCAGAGACTTCCTTGTTTGTATATTGGATTAAGGGATTTTGGTTTTCTACACTATAAAGTGGGACAGATCAGGAGCTTGGACACACAGTTCCTGCTATCACAATTGCAGGGGCTTCCCTGATCCCTTGCCCTTCATGGGAAAAGCTGGTTTTCTGCTTTTCCCTTGTCTTCTTTTGTGGTTTGCCTGTCTTGGTGAGACACCAATAAATAGGATGGCCCCCCATCCTCTGACTCCACCATTTCTTTATCGTCTGCCCGAATCCAATGGGAACCTGCATGTGAATGGCCACGATGGCGGCTCCTGGCCTTACAACTGGCGTAGTTTCCGGCAGGATTCAGAGATTGGTATGGAGCCACCACCCTTGATGGGTGGGATAGAGTACTGGTTGCTGCTCTGGCTCCCCATGGCTGTCCTTTTAGGGGCCGTGGGCTACATGTTTTTTACTCAAGAGGAAACTGCCCGAGGTCAAAAGCTTCAGTATGAATTGCAACTAGAACGGCAGAAAAGGCTGGAATTGGAGCGAGCACTGGAGAAGGAATTACGGGTTCGCGAGTTGCAGTTTACCCTGGAAGCTGAACGTTTTCACCGGCAGTTGTTGGAGAAACAACTGCGGATTCTAGAGCTCGAGTCTCAGCTTCTGGCCAAAAGCCAGCAGCCACAGGAGCCTAAACGGTCACGAAAGGAGCAGCAGCATCCGTGCCGGTGGATTGGCTTTGAGTCAGCGGGAACAGGCGCTTGCGACTCCTCTTCTGAGGATGAGAAGGCTCAGGCTGAAGCTGCCATACGCACACTGAGAGCCCGACCAGTTGTCGCCAAGAAGGTAAAAACCCAGCAACAAAGAGTCCCTCAGGGGCAGCCACAGCCTCCTGCCCAGGTAATGGAACACTCTGTGGTCCGGCCCTATACCCAGGCAGAGCTGATGGAGTTGGGGGCACAATTTAGGCAGAAACCTACTGAATCCCTGGTAGCCTGGTTACTACGATTATGGGATATAGAGGTGGATGGCATCATGCTCTCCAGAACAGAGATGGAGAAATTGGCCGCCATTACCACACACTCTTCCTTGAGGCAGCGTCTTCAGAACTGCCATGGCAACCCAGGAGACTAGACCCTATTAGAATGGGTGATGGCTGCCATTCGTATGGTCTGGTAGAATGCTGGAGAACTGCCGGGGGCAATGAGTCGGTGGCAGTGCTACAGTGAGTTAGTAAAGGTCCTTCAAGAACTAGGTATGAAGAATGCTGTTTTGAACCCTGGGTCTCGTGGGCCAGACGAGGAAGTGTTTATGGCCAAAATGAGGGAATTTGTCCTTGCTAGCGCCCCGTCAGCCCTTTTTGGGTCACTTGTGGCTATCTTGGGCCCCTATGTGGGGCAGCCCTTCAATGCAGTTACACAGATGGTAGCAGATTTGGGAGAGCTGGAGGCCGCTCGGGATCATAAAGCAGTGAGGGCTGCTGCCTATGTTTTCCCCCCAACTAACCAGGGAAACGGGCCTGTAAAGGTTACCCGAACGCAGATGTGGGTAGACTTGATTGCGGCTGGAGCAGATAAGGGGAAATTGGATGGCCAGTCTAATAAATTCTTTTGGAGCTTTGGCGGCAGCTTAAACCAGAACAGAAGTTCCAGCCACTGAGACGAAAGGCCCCAGCAGCTACCAATAAAACGTTTGGTGCGCGCACAGCTCGGTTACAAGATTATATGATAGAGACGGCCGAGGGAGAGGGGAACTCCCAAGACCCATTGTACTAGTTTGAATAGGAAAAAGGCCGAGGGACCCGTCTAACGGAGATGGGCGGGGACCGGAGGCCACATGTGGAACTGGCTATCCACTGGTCCCCTTCCAATGTACAACGGGTGTTGGCCTTGGTGGATACAGGTGCAGAATGTTCCCTTCTCTATGGAAACCCAGAGCGGTTTGCTGGGACCCCAGTGGCCATTGACGGTTATGGGGGCCAAACTGTTCAAGTGAAGCCAATAACTATTCCATTGGGGATAGGGAGACTGCCTCCTAAGCCATATAAGGTGTATGTATCTCCTATTCCTGAATATATTTTGGGGGTAGATGTCTTGCAAGGACTGTGGTTGGAAACTACAGCTGGGGAGTTCCAGCTGCGGATCAGGGTTGTGAAGGCAGTATTGCGGGGACATGCATCACATTCCCCTTTGCAATTACCCGTCCCTCGGCGTGTGATTAACACCAAGCAGTACCGACTGCTAGGTGGTTATGAAGAAGTCACAGGGACAATCCTTGAACTAGAAAAGATGGGGATCATCCGGCCAGCACACAGTCCTTACAACTCCCCAGTATGGCCTGTGCGCAAAGCAGATGGAACCTGGAGAATGACAGTAGATTACAGGGAACTTAATAAAGTTGTTCCCCCTTTGCAATCTGCTGTTCCCTCGATAGCTAACATGATGGATCGGCTAAGCCATGAGTTGGGGACATACCACTTTGTGGCAGACTTGGCCAATGCTTTTTTCTCTATTGATATAGCCGCAGAGAGTCAAGACCTATTTGCCTTCAGTTGGGAAGGGAGACAATGGACCTTTACAGTGTTACCCCAGGGCTATTTGCATAGCCCCACCTTGTGCCATGGGCTGGTGGCTGCTGACCTGGCTAAATGGAAACAGCCAGAGGTAGTCCGCATGTACCATTATATTGATGATATTATGCTAACTAGTGATTCTCTTTCAGAATTGGAGCAAGCAGTCCCTACCCTGCTATCCCATTTGAAAGCATGTGGCTGGGCAGTTAACGAGAACAAATTACAAGGACCTGGGTTATCTGTTAAATTCTTGGGAGTTGTCTGGTCGGGTAAGACAAAAGTTATCCCTGACGCAGTTATAGATAAGATTCAAGCATACCCCGTGCCCACTATGGTAAAACAGTTACAGGAATTCTTAGGTTTGTTGGGGTATTGGCGAGCATTTATACCGCATTTGGCTCAGTTACTACGCCCCTTGTACAACCTTATTCGAAAGGGGGTTCGCTGGGATTGGACTGAGCAGGCGCAAGGTTCATTTGCAGCTGCTAAGAGAGCTGTCAAGGTGGCACAGGCCTTGAATGTGTTTGATCCTGCCAGGCCCTGTGAGCTGGATGTTCATGTAACCTCGGAGGGGTTTGGATGGGGCTTGTGGCAGTGGACAGACTGCCTACGGCAACCTATTGGATTTTGGTCCCAATTGTGGAAAGGTGCTGAAGTTCGTTACTCATTAGTAGAGAAGCAGCTGGCAGCTGTGTATGCTGCCCTCCTGGCAACTGAGAGTATTACAACCACAACACCAGTTACAGTCAAGACAACATACCCTATTGCTGGATGGGTGAGAGATTGGGCAACTAAACCATGCAGTGGTATGGCCCAAATGTCCACCCTGGCCAAGTGGGGTGCCTACCTGCAGCAACGCTGTGCTCTTAGCACCAGCCCATTGAGGGCAGAACTGCAGGAAGTCTTGGGTCCAGTCACCTATGCGACCTTAGAGTCAGGTGCAACTGGGGCTCAGGAGGCAGAACCTGAAGTCAGTCCCTACCAGGAGGGGCGGGTGCCCATCCCCGAGGATGCCTGGTATACTGATGGTTCCAGCAGGGGCCAACCTGCCAAATGGACGGCTATCGCCTTCCATCCGGCCACTGAAACTATTTGGATGGACACGGGTACAGGCCAAAGCAGGCAATGGGTAGAATTAAGAGCTGTTTGGCTAGTTGCCCATAATGAACCTTCACCTCTGGTGATCTGTACTGACAGTTGGGCTATCGTGGACTGACGCTTTGGATTGCTACTTGGCACATTAACCAGTGGATGGTAATGCACCGTCCATTATGGGGTCAGGCCATGTGGCAGGACTTATGGGAAATAGGACACCAGAAGCAGGTGACAGTATATCATGTCACAGGGCATGCCCCTCTAGCCCATCCTGGGAATGATGAGGCAGATACGTTGGCAAGGGTGCGATGGTTGGAGACTGCACCTGCAGGTGATGTGGCACAGTGGCTCCACCGGCGCCTGCTCCATGCAGGACAGAAAACTATGTGGGCTACGGTTAAGGCTTGGAACTTGCCTGTGACCTATGCAGAGGTACTTGCAGCCTGTGAGCAATGTGTAGTATGTTCCAAGGAACACCCTCGGAGACCACTGATGTCACCTAGACAGATCCAGAGGGGTCATGTCCCACTGACACGATGGCAGATAGACATCATTGGACCCTTACCAAAGTCAGAAGGGTACCAGTATGCAGTCACTTGTGTAGATACTGCCACCGGGCTGCTTGCTGCTTACCCTGCTCGTAACCCTGACCAGAGGGCAGTCATACAGGCTCTGGACCGCCTGAGTGCTGCATATGGGCGACCGCTGGTCCTTGAAAGTGACAATGGTACCCACTTCACTGGTTCAACGGTGAGGCAATGGGCTCAAAAGCTGGGGGTGGACTGGAAGTACCATGTTCCCTACCACCCCCAGGCTGCTGGTATCATTGAGCGTTATAATGGACTCTTAAAGCAGGGACTGTGACAGGAGGGGTGCACCGGCTCTCTTATTGGATGGATACGCCGCTTATGGACAGTACTTCGGATTTTGAATGAGCGACCTCGACGGGGAAGCCCAGCTCCAGTAGAGGCCCTCCTGCATCAGGCAGCTGTCCCCCATTCAGTTGCAGATACGCACCAAGGACATTTTACTCAAGCCAGGTTTCGGACAGCAGGGCAACGTGCTCTTACCTGCTCCAACAGCCCTTCTTAAAGGACAACGACTTCAATGGACTTGGCCCTGGACTGTACAGGCCCCCCATCTGAGATGGGTGGCCTTGTTGGCACCATGGGGAAAGGGGTTAGAGGTGGACCTCCAGTTAACTCCTTGGGCAACCAGCACCTGGCCACCTAAGGTAGAAGTGTATTATCCCTTGAGTGCTCAAGGGGACAGCATTTTGAAGGGCACCTTTGTAATTTCTTTATGGCCAATAATGAGTTCCCCTATTTTACTACACATAGAACCATGTGTATTATGGTGTATTCTTGGTGTATTGGCCAATAAGGTTTGGTATGCCCGCTCAGGGCGGCCTCTGGTGCCAGCTACGGTGCTGTCTGCAGACAAAACTCTGGCCTGTATTCTGCCAGAGGGAAAAGATTTGCCTCTCTTGGTGCCACTGACAGCTCTCTCATTTCGCCCATAGTTTTTGATCTGTTAATCCTATTGCTGTAGTTGGTACTATTTCTGTTTATGCAATGTATCCTACTCCTTGCACAGTGACCATCATGGAAGATGCCTGTGGTTTAGATTGTAAAGCGAGCAAAAGGGGTGGAATGTTGGTCAAATAAGTTTGTAAATATGATATATATGTTTGCTCGCTTGTGACTTATATTGGTTATGGGGGACAGGCTATAAGCAGGCCAGGTTGTTGTAGCCTAAGGTTTGGTTTTGGGACTAAGCTTTTCCCCACACCCTTGACTGATTGTATGATCTGGTTGGTGCACTCTCATGAGGAATCCAATTATGCCTTGGATAAGTGACTTTGTATCAGAGACTTCCTTGTTTGTATATTGGATTAAGGGATTTTGGTTTTCTACACTATAAAGTGGGACAGACCAGGAGCTTGGACACACAGTTCCTGCTATCACAATTGCAGGGGCTTCCCTGATCTCTTGCCCTTCATGGGAAGAGCTGGTTTTCTGCTTTTCCCTTGTCTTCTTTTGTGGTTTGCCTGTCTTGGTGAGACACCAATAAATAGGATGGCCCCCCATCCTCTGACTCCGCCATTTCTTTATCCCGAATCCAATGGGAACCTGCATGTGAATGGCCACGATGGCGGCTCCTGGCCTTACACCGAGTGACCCTTTACTTGAGCCAGCGACCTTGGGGTCTTGAACCTGGGTCCTTCACATCCCAGTCCGATGCTCTATCCACTGCGCCACTGCCTGGTCAGGCCTAACATGATGTTGATAGTCACAGATTGTTTGGCAATTTCAAAATCAGCTTCAAGTATTTCTCCATCAGAACTCTGAATCTTAATTGAAGGCTGTTAGCTTAAAGCTGTGGGTGGCTGGTCCACTGGGGAAGGGGAAAGCCTCCTTTCAGCTTCTCTTGGCAACTGGCAGGTGGTATAAACTCCCGACGAGGTCTAACCTGGAGAGAACCCCAGTGGACTGTCTTATCCTGCATGTGATAGCTGACAGGCTAAGCCCCTTCCTGGGTCAATGGGTGGGCACTGGGGAAAGCCAAACTGAAACCACAAGGCTGGTGGATTCCAAAAGGAAAATTTATAAACGCCTGGATGCAAGCATACAAGCGGGCTGAGACCAACAAGTGTCAGCCCTGAACTATTAGAAGGGGTATCAGATATAGGAGATTTGCTGGCATGGGGTCCATGCACCTGGGTAAGCTTAGATTAGCATATCGGGGGTTTTGTGGCCTTAGTTACTGTAAAGCCAGAAGCCAAGGCCAGGGCCACTATCACAGCAGCCACCTGGCCCATGCAGGTTCGCATTGGATTCGGACAGTCGGTAAAGAAACAACGGAGCCAAGAACTGATGGGCCATAGTCTTTAATTCTAGCTTGCACCCGGCGGGCAAGCAAAAAATACACACTGGGCTCCAAAACCCAGTCACATTCAGTGCTCACAAAGCCACTGACTTATCCGAGTTTCCTAGAATCAAAGGTTTCTAGCTCACCAGACTTATTCACCTCTGTTCCCCATCTCCTTCCTTATCCCAATACAAACTCTACACAAACTGGCATCTCACTCAGCACTCCACCATCTTGGCTGCTTCTCCTGGCCTCCTCCACGTGGCCTTTTTTCTGCTCTCCTCTGCTCTCTCTTCTAATGATAATCTCAGGAACCAAGAGGGCAAACTCCCGTTTTGCCCCCACTTTATACTGTAGCTTCACAACCTCTAATCCAATATACAAAGTAGGGAAGTCTCTAATACAAAGTCACTTCTCTGAGGCATGATTGGATTGTACCACCCTACATCAAAAAAGGGTGGGAAAGGCTTAATCCCAAAACCAAGCCCCAGGCTACAAGGATTCTAACTGCCCACAAAGACACACATTAATATCACCTGGGCAACGGCCTCCTCGTGGGCAGTGCCGTCTTTAACAAAGTGAGCATAATATATTTTATCTGCCCAACAGTTACTGATTTAATGAGGGGAATTTTGCTGCAGAGACACAAGTTCTTTGATGTAGCACAGACTTGGTGTCCTTGGTAAATCTTGAAGACAGCCTAAAGATCAGTCTCCCAGAAACAGCTGGGGGCCTCAGTCTGTGAGCCTGCTTTCACAAACAGCTATTGTGATTTAAAGCTCCCCTAATGATCAGGTTCCTTCCCCATGCAAACCTTTTTCCACATTTTGTGAAGGTAAGCTTTTGCTACATTTCAAAGTGAAGGCCAAACAACTGTTAGGAGAGAGAACA
This sequence comes from Saccopteryx bilineata, assembly GCF_036850765.1. Taxonomy (NCBI): domain Eukaryota; kingdom Metazoa; phylum Chordata; class Mammalia; order Chiroptera; family Emballonuridae; genus Saccopteryx; species Saccopteryx bilineata. The sequence goes on along the minus strand of NC_089492.1, from coordinate 160,520,906 downwards.
GCAAGCAAATTAACCCTGTCTTTACAAAATATTTGGGTGAGGAGAATGTGAGTTTTATAAGGGCTAGTTTAACCCTAACAAAGGCATGGTGCTTGGTGTCAGACAGAGAGTAGGTCAGAGGCCGATGACACCAGAGAAAAAAGAGAACCAAGCCACTTTCTCCATATTTTTAATTCTATTCCATTGGTTTACTTGCCTATCTTTATGCCAGTAATACACTGTTTTGATTACTGTTGGTTTGTAAATGTGAGGTCGGTGGGCAATGGGGAAAGGTCACGTGAGGAACAAGACCTGGGAACTTTGGCTAGAACCGCCCACACCCAGGTGCACCAAAAGAAACTTCCCAGGAGTCCTTTGGTAAAGAGCAACCGTCTGCCAGCCAGTGAAATTTCACCACGTCATATTACCTTGATCACCTTAAACGATCCCTTTAAATTTCCCCCACGCAGATTCCCCCATGTGACTTCTCTGGCCCCTGCCCCCCAGACCAGAGAACATCATCCAGGAAGCACTGTACTAAATAAAGCTTTTGCTATTCCACACTTAGTGTCTATGCCCTTCCTTCTTCCTTGGTGGGGAAAAATACCTTACATGTAGTACGTTTTGAAATTGCAAAATGTGAGTGTAAGGTATTTTTCCCCGCCGAGAAGGAAGGAACAAGTCTCGGAGCCACCAAGTGTGGAATAACAAAAAGGCTTTATAAGGTTCCCTGGCCCCGAGGTAAGATGGAGGCCAGGGAAGTTGCACGGATTAAACCGCGTGGGAGATATTCAAAGGGGTCCCTCTAGGGGAGTGGAGCTAACATGATGTGGTGAAATCCCACTGGCTGGTAGATGGTTGCTTTTTTCCAAACAGTTCCTAGGAAGTTTCTTTTGGCGTGCTTGGCTGTGGTCGGTCCTAGCCAAAGTTCGCGGGTCTGAGTTCCCCACATGACCATCCCCCATTATCCACCGACCTTACAGTGAGCTTTCCAACTTTTTCAACATTGTTTTGGCTATTCTGGGTCCCTGTGTAAGGTATTTTTCCCCGCCAAGAAGGAAGGAAGGGGCTTAGCCACCAAGTGTGGAATAGTAAAGGCTTTATTCAGTACAGAGCGTTTCTCGGATGAGATTCACTGGCCTGGAAGATGGAGGTCAGGAAAATCACGCATGGAGAGACCGTGTGGGCAAATTTAAAGGGGTCCTCTAAGGAAGTCGGGCTAATATGATGTAGCAAAATCTCACTGACTGTCAGTCGCTTTTTTCCCAAGGACTCCTGGGAAGTTTCCTTTGGCACACTTGGTTGTGGGAGGTCCTAGCCAAAGTTCCCGGGTTCCTCTCGTGACCTTCCCCCATTATCCACCGACTTTACATTCTGATCTTTTTGTGTTAAATAGAATAGGGGCACCGCTTATTCATCTGGCTACTTCCTGCTGATTAGGGCAGTCGTGGGGAGGGGAGATTGGAAAGTGGTGGTTTTAAGGGGTGTCAGGAGGAACATCTGTTTGGCCGTGAATTGAGAAACTTCGCTGGTGTGGTTCTGTAAGAATTTTAAAAAGAGGGGCAAATATGAGTTATACGCTGACAATTAGAAGAAGATTTAGGATAGGGGCAGCCCAGGTAAAAATGGGTGGCTGCCAGTAGGAGTTAAGCAGGTTGTAGGAGGAGAGATTTTTGCTTAATTTTTCTTGCAGACAGTTGAGGAGATTGAAGCTTCTTTCATCAGGCCAGTCTTACTGAACAGCATTGCTCCCTGCTTCAGCTCACCCTGGTGGTAGGTTCCTGGTGGGAGGCTACAGGAGCAACAGGAGGGTCTACATGGCCCAATTTTTTTGTGAGCCGGAGACGAGTAGGGCCCAGTGGTTCTGACTCCCAGCAGTCCTGTATGAGAGCAAGTTTGAGACGAGACATGATACCAAGGTGTTTGCCCTAGGAGTTTAGCTGCAGTAGGAGTAGTCATTATTACCGTATGGGGTCCCGTCCACCTGTGCTGTAGGGAGCTGGGCTGGAGCTCCCTTAGAAGAACCCTGTCTCCTGGCTGGAGAGGGACCGTTGGATGTGCTTCATCTGGACCCCCTATGGGAGGAAGGGTCCGGTCCACATGTTCCCTGAGAAGATGGCAAAGTAAAGACAGGAAGGGGAGGTATGTGGCAGGAGGAGGGGGGTTGACAGGTAAGGAATGGTCTACTGTAAACCAGCTCAAAGGGGCTGAGTCCAGTGGGGTTTCGCGGGGTTGTTCTGATTCTAGTTGAGTGCCAGGGGGAGGAGGTTTGGCCAGGAGAGTCTGGTCTCGATGGAAAGTTTGGTTAGTTGACTCTTCAGGATGACATGGGCCCTCTCCACCTTACCCGATGATTGAGGGTGATAGGGTATGTGGAGTCTCCAGGTAATGTTGAGAGATGTGGTAACCTGCTGGACTATTTGGGCAGTGAAGGCCGGGCCGTTGTCTGACTGGATGGTAGTCGGCAGTCTGAACCCTGGGATGATGTTTTCAACGAGAATGGAGGCCATGATGTCTGCCATCTCTTGAGAGGTGGGAAAGGCTTCTATGCATCCTGAAAAGGTGTCAACAAAAGTTAAGAGATAATGGAGTTTTTTGTGAGGGGGCATATGAGTGAAGTCAATCTGCCAATCCTGGCCTGGCACGTGCCCCCTCAGCTGATGAGTAGGGAAATGGGGGCGGAGTCTCCCTTGTGTAGAGGCTTTGGAACAGATAGTGCATGCTGCATGTACCTTTTCAATAGTCTGCTGGAGGCCTGGGAAGAAAAAGAGTAGTTGCAAGAACCCATAGAGAGCTTTTGGTCCTTTGTGTAAGGAACAGTGGATATCAGAAAGGAGAGTTTCAGCCTGTTCTTTTGGTAAGGCAATTCTATCTCCGAGAAATATCCATCCCTGGTTGCACACGTCTCCACCTTTTCTGAGGAGGGTCTGTTCTTCCTCAGGAGTGTAGGAAGGTTTCAAGGAGGTGGAGAGAAACATGAGAGGAGTGAGGGAGGTCCCTGTGGTAAGGTTTCCAGCCGCCGCGTCAGCCCGAGCATTTCCCAAGGCCACCGGGTCCTGAGAGGTTTGATGGCCCTTACAATGTACCACAGCCACCTCAGCAAGCGCTGTAATGCCTGCAAAAGTTTAGAAATGAGGGTAGCATTGATTATAGGGGAGCCCTTGGTAGTGAGGAAGCCCCTTTTCTTCCAGAGGGCAGAGTGGCTGTGGGGGATAAGAAAAGCATATTTAGAGTCAGTATATATAGTCACACGTTTTCCCTGGGCCAGAGTGAGTGCCAGCTTGAGGGCAATCAGCTCTGCTTTCTGGGAGGTGGTGCCCTCTGGCAGCTGTTGAGCTTCTAGGGTGGAGGAGGTGGTGACCACCACGTAGGCTGCCCGTCGTCGTCCGTTGGGTCCCTGTACAGAGCTCCCATCTACAAAGGTAAAAGATCTGGATCTTTTAAAGGAGAATCTGATAATCCATCTCGAGGTCTGTTGAGGAAATCTATTAGCTCTGTACAAGAGTGGGTGGGTTCTGGAAGTGTCTTTGGAGCTGGCAGTAGAGTGGTTGGGTTGAGTCGGGGAGAGGATAAAAGAATGACTGAAGGGTTTTCAATGAACAGGAGGTGAAATTCTTCTTTTTTTTTTTTTTTTTGTATTTTTCTGAAGCTGGAAATGGGGAGAGACAGACTCCCGCATGTGCCCCACCGGGATCCACCCGGCACGCCCACCAGGGCCGATGCTCTGCTCACCAGGGGGCGATGCTCTGCCCCTCCGGGGCGTCGCTCTGCCGCGACCAGAGCCACTCTAGCGCCTGGGGCAGAGGCCAAGGAGCCATCCCCAGCGCCTGGGCCATCTTTGCTCCAATGGAGCCTTGGCTGCGGGAGGGGAAGAGAGAGACAGAGAGGAAGGAGGGGGGTGTGGAGAAGCAAATGGGCGTTTCTCCTATGTGCCCAGGCCGGAAATCGAACCCGGGTCCCCCGCACGCCAGGCTGACGCTCTACCGCTGAGCCAACCAGCCAGGGCCAGGAGGTGAAATTCTTGTAGGCGGGAAGGACTTAATAGAGAAAGAGATTTGTGCGAAAGGAGGTCTGAGCCTGTAGGAGCAGAAGACAAGGATGGGTTGGGAAAGGGAGAGCTTAGTAGCCTCCTTGGTGAGTTCAGCTGCTGCGCCCAGTGCCCAGAGGCAGGGCTGCCAGCCTTTGACGGTGGTGTCCAGTTGTTTAGAGAGGTACACTATGGGAAGGTATGTAGGCCCCACAGGTTGAGTTAACACGCCAACAGCATTACTGTGCTTTTCATCAGTGAAAAGATGGAAGGGGTGTCTGGGGTCAGGTAAAGTGAGAGGGGGAGAGGAGATGAGGGCATTTTGAAGGGAAGAGAAAGCCCTTTTGACGGTGTTGGGGGATGTGAGAGGTCCCGTGGGAGTCTCTATTGCAGCCTTGTAGAGTGGTTTGTCTAAAAGAGCAAAATTGGGAATCCAGTGCCTAAAGAAGCCTGTTAGACCGAGGAAAGAAAGAAGCTGATCAGCAGTGGTAGGTGGTTGGAGACTGTGGAGGGTCTGAGTTTGATCTAGGGTGAGACCTCGGGTAGTGGGAGTCAAGGCGTTGCCCAGATAGACTACAGACTGAGAGTGAAGTTGAGCCTTAGTAGGGGAGACATGATATTCCTTCATGGCAAGAAAGTTAAGAAGGGTGGCGGTATGTCTCCTTGAGGCAGGGAGGGAGGGGCTGCAGAGGAGTAGGTTATTTACATATTGTAAGAGAGTACTAGTCTCGAGATCGCATGTAGCTAAATCCCAGCCAGCACCTGTCCAAATAAGTGTGGGCTGTTTCTGAACCCCTGGGGTAAGACAGTCCACGTAAGCTGCTGGGCTGCATTAGTGTCTGGGTCAGTCCAAGCAAAGGCAAACAGAAAGTAAGAGTCAAGGTGTAGAGCAGGGGTCCCCAAACTACGGCCCGCGGGCCTCATGTGGCCCCCTGAGGCCATTTATCTGGCCCCTGCTGCACTTCCGGAAGGGGCACCTCTTTCATTGGTGGTCAGTGAGAGGAGCATAGTTCCCATTGAAATACTGGTCAGTTTGTTGATTTAAGAATATCTGTGTGAAGGCTCCATCCTCACCAGGTATGAAGCCACAATCATTGCAGAGGAATAGTGAGTCCCATAGTGGTAGGCTGGAGTTTCCCCTGTTCAAAAAATTATAGCATAATTGAAAACAAAAGAAGATAAAAGAAAAAGTTGATATTAATAGGCTTGACATGCCCTGGATGGTTGGCTCAGTGGTAGTGTCAACCCAGCAAATGGACTTCCTGGTTTCGATTTTGGTCAGGGCACACAGGAGAAGCACCCATCTGCTTCTATACCCCTCCCCCTTTCACTCTCCCTCTCTCTCTCTTCCCCTCCTTGTTCTTTATTTTAAATATTGTATTTGTTCCCGTTTTGTTTTTTTACTTTAAAATAAGATATGTGCAGTGTGCATAGGGATTTGTTCATGGTTTTTTTTATAGTCCGGCCCTCCAACGGTCTGAGTGACAGTGAACTGGCCCCCTGTGTAAAAAGTTTGGGGATCCCTGTTGTAGAGGAAAGAAGGCATCCTTGAAATCTACGACCGTGAAGTGAGTGGTGTCTAATGGAATGTGTGACAGTAATGTGTAAGGATTAGGGACTACTGGATGGAGGGGAACTACCACCTCATTGATTAGGCATAAGTCTTGTACGAAGTGATAAGCCCCTGAAGGTTTTCTTTTTTTTTTTTTTTGCATTTTTCTGAAGCTGGAAACAGGGAGAGACAGTCAGACAGACTCCCGCATGCGCCCGACCGGGATCCACCCGGCACGCCCACCATGGGGCGACGCTCTGTCCACCAGGGGGCGATGCTCTGCCCATCCTGGGCGTCGCCATGTTGCGACCATCCTGGGGGTCGCCATGTTGCGAACAGAGCCACTCTAGCGCCTGGGGCAGAGGCCACAGAGCCATCCCCAGCGCCCGGGCCATCTTTGCTCCAATGGAGCCTTGGCTGCCGGAGGGGAAGAGAGAGACAGAGAGGAAAGCGCGGCGGAGGGGTGGAGAAGCAAATGGGCGCTTCTCCTATGTGCCCTGGCCGGGAATCGAACCCGGGTCCTCCGCACGCTAGGCCGACGCTCTACCGCTGAGCCAACCGGCCAGGGCTCCCTGAAGGTTTTCGAACAGGAAGAATGGGGGTATTGCAGGGAGAGTCCATGGGGATGAGTAAGCCTTGGTTTAAGTGGCGGGTAATTGTTGGTTTAAGGTCCTGGTGGTGATTTGCTGAAATAGGGAATTGGGGCCTAGATGGAAATTGGGAGGGATTCTTTAAGCGGATGTGTACAGGTGGGTGGTGGTTTGCTACCACAGGGGTAGAAGTGTCCCAGGCCTGAGGGTTGACAACATCTGGTGGAATAGGAGGTATGACTGGGTTGGGTGATCTGTGGTAGTGGGAGAGTCTTTAATCAGGAGTGGTAGGAGTAGGTGGGAAGACGCTGTCAGCTGGATAGTGGCTCCGAGACTGTGTAGAATGTCCTGACCCAGGAGGGGTACAGGGCACAATGGCATGACTAAGAACGAGTGTGAAAAGGGGATTCCGTCCAAACTGCATGTCAGGGGTGATGTAAGAAGAGAAGAAAGGGTCCTACCCACTCCCATAACCTAGACCTGTGAGGGAACTAGAAGTCCAGAGTATGAAGGCAAAACAGAGAAGGTAGCCCCCGTGTCCACAAGAAATGATATGGACTTACCCGCTACCTGTAGCATCACCCTTGGCTCAGAGAGAGTAATGGGGGTCTCTGAGTCTGGGCCGCATCAGTCGTCAGCGAGGCCTGGGAATTCAAATGATGGGCCCGCCTGGCTGGCTTGGCCTCCCATCTGAGCAGCCTGTCCTCCATGTAGAGACGTCAAGGATGAGCCTGCTGCCAAAAGGGGACAATCGCTCTGCCAGTGACCAGACTGCTTGCACTTAGGGCAGGGCTTAGTGGGCGGCCTCAGGCAGGGGCACTGCCGGGACCAATGACGCTCCTTGCCACACTTAAAGCAAGCTCCTGGTGGGGGTCCTCTTGGCGGCCCAGACTTGGGTCAAGCACCCTCTGTGCCTTGCCCTTGTTGTTCTGCCGGCCTTAGGGCTTCCACGAGAGCCTGGGTTTGGAGTAATACCTTCTGCTGCATGCAGGCCCGGTGATCAGCCTCGGCCTGTTCCTCTCGACTGTTAAAAACCTTAAATCCCATGTTCATCAGGTCTCGGATAGGGGACTGGGGGCCCTCTTCCGCCTTTTTAAGTTTCCTCCGAATGTCCGGGGCTGATTGGGAAATAAAGTGAGTAGCTAGTACAGTAGCCTCGGCATTGGAGGTAGGGTCTAAATGAGTGTGGAGGACCATAGTGTCAGTGAGGCAATTTAAGAAGAGAGCCGGATTTTCCTTAGGTCCTTGAGTAATTTCCCTTAATTTGTCATAGTTAACTACCTTTTGTGCTGCATCCTGCATGCCAGCTATGAGGCATTCAATCATTTGGTCTCAATGTCTCATACCTTTTTGTTCCGCCTGGTAATTCCAGTTGGGGTCCGTGTCAGGGACCGCCTCTGGGCCCACTGGCATTTGAGGGTTTGAGGCATGGACCTTATCTGCATGAGCTCGCTCCGCCATTCAGATTTGGTCCCATTCGTCGGGGGTAAGGGTAGAAGACATAATAATATAGAGACAATGCCAAGTAAAGTCATATGCCTGAGTGAGATACTGGAATTCCTTGGTATAGTTGGTAGGATTAGAAGAGTAAGAGCCCAAGTGCTTTTCGATTGCAGACAGATCAGAGCGGGAGAAAGGCACACGAACCCGAACAACTCCCTCTGCTCCAGCCACCTCGCAGAGAGGGCATAGGAGGTTGGCTTCCTCTTGTGGCCTAGAGTGAGATTGGGTGTGAGCGCTGACTGGAGAGGAGAGAGAGAGCATCATCTGCAGGTGGGGAAGCAGGATCTAGCGAAGAGGGGGGAGGAGTCCGATGGGACCGAGGGAGCCGAGGAAGTCTTGCAGGAGGGGAAGAGAGTTCCTCGGGGGAGTCGGCAAAGGAGGAGGAATCTGGAGCGGAGGGTTTAGCTGAGGTTTCTCTAGCCAAGAGGACATGCATTGTAGAGCAGCCGGCACAGAGTTTAGGATGAGAATGCAGATGCCAAAACCCCTGAATATAAGGGATCTCTGACCACTTTCCAGCCTCCTGGAAATAGTTCCGTAAATCAGTAAGGATGTTAAAATGGAAAGTCCCTTCCTGAGGCCACCTAGTCTGGTTATCCAGTGGGTATTGTGCCCAGGCTATGCTGCAGAAGAAGATTAGTTTCTTTTTTTTTTTTTAGGGAAAGATCAATGTTTGAGAGATTCCAGATAAGGCACCCCAGGGGTGTTTTAGATTCAGGTTTGGATCCCTTTGCCCCCATGGTCACCCTCTGTTCTCGGAGTGGTCAGAGATGAGTATCAGCATCCCAAAACTCAAGTTCTAGCTACAGACAGATAAGGTAAAGTGGGTGTGCTCAGGACATCTCCACGGGCACACACACACTCGGAATGGAAAGAAGTCCCTGACGCAGCTGCGGTTTTGGACAGGGAGTCTCAGAGGAAAGAACTGAGGCGGGGGTGGGGGGAGGTTGGAGGTGGGGAACTTATTGCACCGTGAGCCAAAGTAGTAGAAGGTCGGAGATTCTTTCTCAGAGGGGAAGAGGAGAAGAGCAGTCCTTGTGGACTTCAAACTCCTCCCAGGTTTTGGCACCAAAATGTAAGGTATTTTTCCCCACCAAGAAGGAAGGGGCATAGCCACCAAGTGTGGAATAGTAAAGGCTTTATTCAGTACAGAGCGTTTCTTGGACGAGTTTCACTGGCCTGGAAGATGGAGGTCAGGAAAATTGCACATGGAGAGACCGCGTGGGCAAATTTAAAGGGGTCCTCTAGGTTTCTGAACTTTGTGTGCTGTGTTCCCATTTCACTCAGTATGAACTGTGCAATGGGCCAAGTCCTGGCCACTTTGTGAGTTCTTTGGTTTTTAAGGCATTTCAGTCTGTTCTACTAACACTCCATTTACAAACAAAACTGGAACTAATGTCATCTTCTCCATTCATCTGCCCCCCCCCCCAAAGTTCTGTGGAGAAGCTGAATGGCGAGACAGACAAAGGTATACTCTTCCTGCCTCATTAGTGGTGGCCCAGGGATCGATAGCACTCGGCCTTCCCCTCCCCATCTCAGCTGAGCTCTCAGACCACTTGCCTCTCACACAACAATGTCACTTCCATTCCCAGGTCACGTCCTTACATCAGGAGCAGAATATGCTGCAAACATTTCTACATCCTTGCCCCCCTTTTCTCCCCTTAAAGAGAAAAAAGGACCGAGAAGGGAAGTGGTGTGTTCAGGCTTTCCCCTGATCATTGGATGTGCTTGCTGGAAACAGTGAGGCCTGCTGGGCCTCCTGGCTCTGCAGGGACAGTCGTTACTGATGCTCAGTGACGGGCTCAGAGAGGATTTTGCTTGGCAGGCTCAGCTTTGCCAGGAAGCTCCTTTAATCTCCAGTTGAAAACCTAGGAGAATTTTGAGTGAAAACCCCAAAGTGGAACCCTGCACCAGGCAGCGGAGCTCTCTGGAAAGGGTGCAGGGGCAAAGCCCTTCACTTGCCAAGCAGGGAGGAGAGATGGACGCAGGCTGCGTGGCTGCCCACCACCCCCTGCCCTGGCTTATGGCACCACTACGAAATACTTTGCAGAATGGTACTCATACGTTGATTTAAAATGACATGTGCATCATTGACTCTGTGCAGGATGTCACTCAATCAGTTTGGGTTTGCTATATATATATATATCCTGTATATATATATATAATGTATCCTGTACATTGCAGTGGGTGTGAAGATAGTATTTTAATATTTGTACAAAGTTTAATTTAATTTTAATTGTTCTATGTATATAACTGCATTTCTAAATAATAAAAAAAATTCTTATGAAAAAAAAAAAAAAAAAAAAAAAAAGGGGGGTCCTCTAGGGAAGTCGGGCTAATATGACGTAGTGAAATCTCACTGACTGACAGTCGCTTTTTTCCCAAGGACTCCTGGAAAGTTTCCTTTGGCGTGCTTGGTTGTGGGCAGTCCTAGCCAAAGTTCCTGGATTCCTCACGTGACCTTCCCCCATTATCCACCGATCTTACACCTTGAATGCCCATATGAATTTTAGGGTTAGCTTGTCAATTTTTACAAAGAAGCCAGCTGGGATTTTGGTAGAGATTGTTCTGAATTGATAAATGCATTTGGGGAATATTGCCATCTTAATATTACCTTCCAATCCATGACCATGGGATGTCCTTCCACTTATTTAGGTCTTCTGAGTTTCAACAGTATCTTATAGTTTTCAGAGTACAAGTTTTGTACTTCTTTAGTTAAATTTGTTCCTTAGTATTTTATTCTTTTTGATGTTATTATAAATGGAATTGTTTTCTTAATTTTCATTTTGTTCACTGCTCTGTATAGAAATAAAAATGACTTGTGTATTGGTCTTACACCCTGAAACTTTGCTGAGCTCATTTATTAGTTCTAATAGTTTTTCAGTAAATTCCTTAGAATTTTTTTATGTATTTGAACTGTAATCTGCAAAAGCATATTATTTTTACCGTCAAATCTACACATATAGTCTTAGGAAATCAAGCCTTTGGGCTATAAATGCCTGAAGGTGAAGAACTAGGTTCCTGAAGTCCTTGGACAAACCTAGCTTATAAAATATTATGAAGCCTGTCAATGACTCATAAAGGCTTTTCTAGGGCAGAAGAGTCTCAAAGTTCAGCCAAAAGGATATGTAAACTGGAATAAAACTGTTCAGGATTTCTATACCTATATGCAGGGCCAGTAGTCGCCACCGTCACAGCCATGCATATGCAGGTTCTCATTGAATTCAGGCATATGGTAGAAAAACAGCGGAACCAAGAAATGGTGGGCCATTTCTTTTATTCTAGCCTCACACCCGGCAGGCAAGTAAAAACACACAGGGCACCAAAACCCACTCATTCAGCACTCATAAAGCTACTGACACATCCAGGTTTTCCTAGAATCAAAGGCCCCCACCAGCTCAGTCCCCTCTGGTTCCCCATCTCTGCACAAACTGGCTTCTCCTTCAGCACCCCGCCATCTTGGCTGCTTCTTTCTCTGAAAAAATGTGGCCTCCTCCTACTTCCTTCTTTTCCTTAAAACTTTTTGGTGCGAAACTCCTCCTCCAGCACACATTAGCATAACAAAGCCCCTTCCCAAGCAGGAAGGTAATTGGTAGTATCACCTGGGCAATGCAATTCATGCACGTGGGCAATGCCATTTTTAACAGTGAGCATAAAAATCACATTTTACAAACTCATTTGCCCAATACTGTACCACTGAAAGTTTAATGGACTGTCACTTGTAAGTTTTATTTCCTTCTCATAACATGTATGAAGGATGGTGTGAAACAGAGTACAGTGTATATTGCAGTTAAGAACACTAGGACTTTGGATTCAGAAAGAACAAGCAGTTGGCCATATCTAGAGTATGAGATATTCTACTGGACAAATGACCTCACTTTTCCTTGAAATGCACCAGAAGAAAAAAAGAATGTATGCTTGGAGGGAGTACAGGTAGGGAAGTGACTATGAAAGACAACAGGAGACTTAATAACAACCAAATGCAATGTGTAAAACTATTTGGATACTGATTTGAGTCAACTAACAGGAAAAAGATACTTTTAAATAAATGGAGAAATTTAAAATGGACTAAATATTGAATGGTATTAAGAAACAGTTGTTCTCCGGCCAGGTAGTTCAATTGGTTAGAGATGCACAAGGGTGTAGGTTCGATCCCTGGTTGGGGCACATACAAGAGTCAACCAATGAATGCATGGAACAACAAATACACGTCTCCCTCTTTCTCTCCCCCCTTCTCCCCACTTCCTTTCTCTCTAAAATCAATCAATAATTTTTTAGGTATGCTAATGTAAAGATAAATTCTTTATTCAGAGAGGTATGATGAGTATTTATGAGTGAAACAATATCAGGGATTTGCTCTAAAAATAAAAAAAAAAAGTAGGGGAAGATGAAACAAGATTGGTAATTAGAGATAAAAAAAGAGGCCCTGGCCGGTTGGCTCAGTGGTAGAGCGTCGGCCTGGCGTGCAAGGGGTCCCGGGTTCGATTTCCAGCCAGGGCACACAGGAGAAGCACCCATCTGCTTCTCCACCCCTCCCCCTCTCCTTCCTCTCTCTCTCTCTCTTCCCCTCCCGCAGCCAAGGCTCCATTGGAGCAAAGATGGCCCGGGCACTGGGGATGGCTCCTCGGCCTCTGCCCCAGGCGCTGGAGTGGCTCTGGTCACAACAGAGCGATGCCCCGGAGGGGCGGAGCATTGCCCCCTGGTGGGCAAGCCGGGTGGATCCCGGTCGGGCGCATGCAGGAGTCTGTCTGACTGTCTCTCCCCGTTTCCAGCTTTGGAAAAATACAAAAAAAAAAAAAAAAAAAAAAGAGGTCTGAATCCTGGCTCTGCCACTTACTAGGTTGGTGAACTTGGCCAAACTACCTGATGTCTATAATACAGCAATAATATGGGTATCATGTGTAAGGCATTTAACATGGTAGGGTCTGCACAGTAAAGCTAAACTGTTAGATAATATTGTCATTATTTTTTTTTTAATTTATTCATTTTAGAGAGGAGAGGGAGAGACAGAGAGATAGAGAGAGAGAGAGAGGAGAGACAGAGAGAGAAGGGGGGGAGGAGCTGGAAGCATCAACTCCCATATGTGCCTTGACCAGGCAAGTCCAGGGTTTTGAACCGGCAACCTCAGCATTTCCAGGTCGACGCTTTATCCACTGCGCCACCACAGGTCAGGCTATTGTCATTATTAAAGAAATAAAAGTAGCCCAGCCAGTGGCTCAGTTGATGGGGCACTGTCCTGATACGTCTGCTGGTTGATCCCTAGTCAACATGAGGAAGGAGAGGCAGGCTCCCCTTCCCTGAGAAGGAAGAGAAGAATGCAAGGGAAAGGAACCTGGAGGGGTAACTGAGTCAGCCAGTTATAGATTAACTACAGTTCTCTGAAAGGGTGCCTGGAGCTGGCTATAAAACAAAGCAAGAAGAACAGGACTTGTACGTAGCTGAGACCAGTGGTCTGGAAACCCCTTCCCCCATCAAAACTTACCCTTCCCTCCTGAAATCATAAGAGTGACGTATATCTCTAGACAAAGGGATCACAAGCCCCTTGCATGAACATATGTATTCTGTAAAAGGTATATAAGATGTAAGAAATTTAACTTCGGGGAATTCGTGGTTTATTGCTTCTTTTGGGGTCACGCTGCTCTGCCTGCTATGAAAATGTTACTTCCTTCATCAGCTCATCTGGGCGTCTCTGTACCCCCTTGATTCCTGCTACACACAGGTGGGAATCAGCTGGTAAAACCATGAATTAAGTGAAACAACAAATCTCTGTCTATCCATCTTCCTTCCTCTCTCTATAAAAAAATAATTTTAAAAATGTAATAAAAATATATAATGACACTTGATTATATGATTATTTACAAACGTGTCAGAATATCAATCATGAATAGTTTCTTAGAACACTGGAAACAATATAAATGTTGATTTATTGGGGCTTAGTTAAATTATGTACATCTTTACAGTGGAATTTTATGTATCTATAAAAATTATATTTCTAGGCCAGGATATATCATGCTTAGCATCATTTTGAAGGTAGCAACTGATGCAAACAGACAAGAAACAAATTAGAGGTACAAATCAGAAAGGAAGGGGTATGAGAAAACAGTCAACAAACAACTAAGGAGCCACAATAAAGAATTGATGCTTCTCATCTCTCTCTCTTCCTGTCTGTCTGTCCCTATCTGTCCCCCTCTCTGTCTCTGTTAAAAAAAAAAAAGCTTGGAAAAAAAAAAGAAAGGAAGGGGTAGATGATACACTTATATATCCAAAAGCATCCAGGAGAATCAACTGAAAAACATATAAACAAAGAGAATTCAAGGTAAGGTAGCTGAGTACAAAAACCAGTCTAACAAAAAATCAATAGCTTTCAATATATGTCTAATCAGAAATTATATCAGAAAAGACTCCATTTAAATTTCAAAAATAATAAAAGAAACTCCCAGAAAAAATAGTAAGAACTGTGCTGTATCTATAAGAATGGCACAACAGACTACTTGAAAAAATGAGGAAGCATCTCTTATTCTTAGATGGGAAGATTCAGAAGTATCAAGAGGTCAGTTTTCCCTAATTTAAAGATATATATTTAATTTGATCCAAATAAAAATACTGGCAGGGATTTTGATGACAAGTTGATTCTAAAGATCACATGGAAAAAATAAAAAGCAAGAATATTCAGGGAAAAATCTAGAAGAGGATTTTTTAATACTTAAAGTATTAAGGGGATGACTAATACTATTAGATATTTATTTATTTTTTTACAGAGATAGAGTGAGAGAAAGGGATAGACAGGGACAGACAGACAGGTACGGAGAGAGATGAGAAGCATCATTAGTTTTTCATTGCGCGTTGCAACACCTTAGTTGTTCATTGATTGCTTTTTCATTTGTGTCTTGGCCACGGGCCTTCAGCAGACTGAGTAACCCCTTGCTGGAGCCAGCGACCTTGGGTTCAAGCCGGTGGGCTTTTGCTCAAACCAGATGAGCCCGCACTCAAGCTGGCAACCTCAGGGTCTCAAACCTGGGTCCTCTGCATCCCAGTCCGACGCTTTATCCACTGCAACACTGCCTGGTCAGGCAATCCTATTAGATATTAAAACACATTATAAAAGTGTGATTTCAGTCAAATATAGATATACATATTAATGTACCAGAATAGAAAATCTAGAAATAAACCCATATACATATAGGAATGGAGTAAGTTTATTGACCATATATCCATACAAAAGGAAATTCTAAAGGATGTTCTTTAGCAGAAGGGAAACATTCTAAATCACAATAACAGAACTGTGTAGATTTGCCTAGCAGGGAATCTGATATCTCTCAAGTTTGTCTTTGGTTCTTTCAAAGCTCAAGAAAATCTACTTCCAGATCACTGAACATGCTCTCTCCTGCCTACATATTTGAGTATGTTCTTCTTTGGATCTACAATGCCTTTTCCTAACATCCTATCTGTCAAACTTATACTCAAGCTTCAAAAAAGTTTAAGAGTTATTCTGATAGGGGAGCCCAAAACTGAGAAATTTGTCTTTGGTAATAATAGTAGCTTTTTAGCTATAATGAATAGGAGATATGTAAAGGTTAGGAAATTAGTTAATCTGTTTACTACAGTGTGTCCGTAAAGTCATGGTGCACTTTTGACCAGTCACAGGAAAGCAACAAAAGACGATAGAGCCTGACCAGACATTAACGTGTGACTGTAAGAATTTTATTTTGAAAACTGTTATATTGGTTTGAACTTTGTTTTTGTTTAATAATCTAGTATGCTGCCTGACCAGGCAGTGGCACAGTGGATAGAGCGTCGAACTGGGATGCAGAGGACCCAGGTTTGAGACCCCAAGGTTGCCAGCTTGAGTGCGGGCTCATTTGGTTTGAGGAAAAAGCCCACCAGCTTGAACCCAAGGTCGCTGGCTCCAGCAAGGGGTTACTCAGTCTGCTGAAGGCCCGTGGTCAAGGCACATATGAGAAAGCAATCAATGAACAACTAAGGCAGGGGTCCCCAAACTACGGCCCGCGGGCCACATGCGGCCCCCTGAGGCCATTTATCTGGCCCCCGCCGCACTTCTGGAAGGGGCACCTCTTTCATAGGTGGTCAGTGGAGGAGCATAGTTCCCATTGAAATACTAGTCAGTTTGTTGATTTAAATTTACTTGTTTGTTATTTTAAATATTGTATTTCTTCCATTTTGTTTTTTTACTTTAAAATAAGATATGTGCAGTGTGCATAGGGATTTGTTCATAGTTTTTTTGTAGTCTGGCCCTCCAACGGTCTGAGGGACGGTGAACTGGCCCCCTGTGTAAAAAGTTTGGGGACCTCTGAACTAAGGTGTTGCAACGCGCAATGAAAAACTAATGATTGATGCTTCTCATCTCTCTGTTCCTGTCTGTCCCTGTCTATCCCTCTCTCTGATTCACTCTGTCTCTGTAAAAAATAAATTAAATTTAAAAAAAAGATGATAGAAATGTGAAATCTGCACCAAATAAAAGGAAAACTCTCCCAGTTTCATACCTATTCAGTGCAGTTCGATGTGGGCTCCCTTTGTTGCCCTACACACATCCAAATGTTAGTGAAGTTCTTGCCACACACGGGTAAGAACGTCTGGTGTGACAGAGTGAATACGTCTGTGATTCTGTTTTTTTTTTTTTTTTTTTTTCTTTTTCTTGAAGCTGGAAACAGGGAGAGACAGTCAGACAGACTCCCGCATGCGCCCGACCGGGATCCACCCGGCACGCCCACCAGGGGCGATGCTCTGCCCCTCTGGGGCGTCGCTCTGCCGTGACCAGAGCCACTCCAGCGCCTGGGGCAGAGGCCAAGGAGCCATCCCAGCGCCTGGGCCATCCCTGCTCCAATGGAGCCCTGGCTGTGGGAGGGGAAGAGAGAGACAGGGAGGAAGGGGGGCGTGGAGAAGCAAATGGGCACCTCTCCTATGTGCCCTGGCCGGGAATCGAACCCGGGTCCCCCGCACGCCAGGCCAATGCTCTACCGCTGAGCCAACCGGCCAGAGCCTTTGATTGTTTTAAGTGATTAATGTCATGGCGCTTTGTTATAAACGCGCAGATATTCACGTTGCACTTTGGTCACGGATTCGAATTTAGCGAGCCACAGAACACACTGAACTTTCCTCTATACCAGGGGTCTCAAACTTGCGGCCCGCCGAACAATTCTGTGCGGCCCGCAGACTAATCCACGAAGTTCAAAATATTTTGGATAAAATTAAGCCCGTGGATTAGTCTGCGGGTCGCACAAAATTGTTTGGCGGGCCGCGAGTTTGAGACCCCTGTTCTATACTGTCCACATTTCGACTGGCATGGCCGTGGGCTGCTCTGCTGTATACACGGTGTTACATCATCATCATCTGTGCATGCGCACAAACTGCCACATCATCCTACAAAAACTGGGAGGGTTTTTCCTTTTATTTGGTGCAGATTTCACATTTCTGTCATCTTTTGTTGCTTTCGTGTGACTGGTCAAAAGTGCACCATGACTTTACGGACACACTGTATTCTCTTAATGTCTCCCTAGCCTTTCTTTACTTAGAAATCCAATGAATCCTGACCTGTGGTGGCGCAGTCGATAAAGCGTCGACCTGGAAATGCTGAGGTTGCCGGTTTGAAACCCTGGGCTTGCCTGGTCAAGGCACATATGGGAGTTGATGCTTCCAGCTCCTCCCCCCTTCTCTCTCTCTCTCTGTCTCTCTTTCTCTAAATGAATAAATAAAATAATAAAAAAATTTAAAATGTCATTTCATAAAAAAAATTAATTAAAAAAAAGTTTAGTTTACAAATCTTAATTTATTTTGTTGCCTAAGAAAATAGCAAGTTCTCTTGCAGAAAGTTCCCAGAAGTGCCAGACCCTGAGCATTCTGGAGCAACATCAAGGATACCAGACAGAACTGTGCCAGTGTCAGGACATTTTGGGGAGGCATTCCTGCAAACCAGACTCCCGCCTCCCACACACTGCTATATGACTAACTGCATGCTCTATAATGAGTTACTAACCTCCCAAAAGACTGGCCAGTAAACCAAGACTGTTAAGGCAGTTCTTTTGGACAGGAATCCTCTGCCTTCTCAAGTTGCTGCAATTTGAATTAAAGATGCTCTTATACCTACTTGATTGCTGTCTCTTGAAACTGGCAAAAAAAAAAAAAAAAAGGCGACTGACAACACGAATCTCAAGCCTGTGCCAGTAACAATAATTCTTGAAGTATCCTTCTTTGCAAAGAAATAGAGTATGTGCAAGTGTCTCCCCCATGTTGCTTTCCCTTCAGTTTCTTGCATCTTTATTTTCTTCTTCATCTGTTATTGGTTCTTTACACCACTGCCAGAGGAATATCCCTAAATATAGATCTGATCATGTCTCTCTCCTGCTCAAAAATACCTGATGCCTTCTAAATGCCTGTGTCTATAAATAAAAGTATGATATATACTTCCTGAAACAGGAGGCATTCAAGGCCTCTTCCACGGCTCTCCTCCAACCTGCTTGCCTCACCTCAACACTATCACATATGCCTTTGCACCCCATACTTGAGCCATCCTGCCCTCAACGTTCACACACACAGCTCTCTTGGTGCCTTTGTTCACCCAGAACCTTTGGCCTGATAATGCCTTATCTCCTCTCCCCCCACTTCCTCCCTATCTTCTCTGCCCTTTCAGATCTTTCAAAACTCTGTTCTCAATGAAGCCTCATCTAAAATCCCATATTTCATACCTTGTATTTATTTTGTTATAGTTGGTATTATTCGTTGTTTGTATGTCTGTCACAAGTCTGTGCTATATCTTACTAATTTATTTTATCATATCTTTAAATACACTGCATACTACATGGTAATAAATATTAACATACAAAAACAAATAATCTTGCGTAGAATAAAATTAAATAGTGCCTGATACACGGCTGGCATTTAATAAATGTGAATTTTCTAGTGGTAATAAGCATTTTGTGAAAAATGATAAAACCAGTTATGCAAATATATTATTAGGCAGTTAAATATTTTTAGAATATTGTTTGGAAACCATTATAAAGAGTTTCAGTTTCCTCTTATGGCAACAGCATAAGTTTAGGCTCTAGAACAGGGGTCTCAAACTTGCGGCCCGTAAACAATTTTGTGCGGCCCGCAAACTAATCCACGAAGTTCAAAATATTTTGGATAAAATTAAGTAAGCCTAGGGGCCTACTTGTATTTTTCATTTCTCTAGCATCCTAGCTAGATATTAGCTTAGTTAACAGCAGTTGTGATGCGAACTACAGTTTCTGGTCGTTTTGTGACACTGAGTAAACTGCATGTACGATTGTGCTTGTTGTACTGATTTTTTGTTTTCAACTGCAGTGAGAAAAGTGTTGCGTAACAGTTGCCTTTTGTAGACCTAGTGTGGCCCGCCAAACGGCTGTGATCTTGCTCTGCGGCCCACATGCTGAGTTGAGTTTGAGACCCCTGCACTAGAACTTTAGAGGGCCATAAGATATTTTTCAAGACTCAGGTTTATGTGTGTGCCACTTAACCCACTAAAATGGAATTAAATAGTGAAATTTTCTTATATCCATTTAATCCCTGAAATTTAGCACAGTTCTTAGTACAGAGTAAGCATTAATAGAAGTTGGTAGAAGGAATGAACAAATAAGTGAATTAAGATCAGTTGTTTACGTGGTCTCTCCAAACAATGAGCACAGCAGAAAAACCCCAACAAAACAAAACAAAAAACCCACGAAACTACGAGCACATCAAATATAAGGAATATGTTTTATTCACGTTTTTGTCTCCAGCACCTAGCATAGTATCCAACACAAAATGAATGGTTTCTAAGTAGCTATTTAGTCAGCCAAGAGATAAATACTTGGTTTACTTAGTTAACCCAAGAGATAAATACTTGGTTTACTTTAAAAATTCAAAGAAGTAAAAAACCCACTATTTTTATGTTAACTTGTACCAAAAATTGTTGAATAGATTTAGGAATTGGGATGTAAAACATAGATATTACTACCGTGGGATTGACAAGTCAGATCACCTTAGTCCCCTAGAGTGATCAAAGCTAACTCGACCCAGTGAATGAGAATCTAGCCTACCTGAAGATCTGTACCTTCTAACAATTTGCACCCCCAGGACAACACAGTCGTGGCAGGCTATAGTCACATCTGCAAGCCTGTTTGGGAAATTCTAATGTGGCCACCATGGAACATAAAGTCCTTGGGTGGAGACTTCACTTGAAGCACAAATGGGGATGCTGAATGACCAATCTCTGTATCACTACATCTGCTTCAAGAAAGGCACACCAGACTCCCTTCCAAAGTACATCACTTCATTGCACCATCATGGAAGGAATGGAAGAGCAGGATGGGGTGGGCTGGCTGAAGTCACATCTTGGGGAAGCTGGCCAGGTTGGCAATGCCACAAGCGTTGTTCTTATTCCGAGCCATGAGGATATAGCCTTTGTTTCCCCAATTTTCTCCCCAGCTGTGGGATCAACCAAGAAAAATACTCAGTACACTCAGTCTTTTAAGACACTAAGTATTATGCTAAGAACTAATGGTATACAAAATGAGTAAGACAGTTTTTACCTTTAAAGAGTTTAAAGTCAAGAAATGGATAGAGTAATACTACAGATCTCAAAGGTAGGAGAGATTGTTTCTGATCAAGAGGGTCACAAAAGACATAATGTAAGAGATGGCATTTGAGCTGAGCCTAAATGCTGGCTAGAGCTGGGACCTGAGGAAATGGGATGCCAGTGGAGGAGTGTGAAATAAGTCACAGGGTCAGGGGAGCATGGAACATGTGTTAAGATCTTGTAACTGAGCCTGATCAGGAGGTGGCACAGTGGATAGAGTGTCAGACGGGGAAGCGGAGGACCCAGGTTCAAGACCCCGAGGTCGCCAGCATGAGCACAGACTCATCTGGTTTGAGCAAAGCTCACCAGCTTGGACCCAAGGTCGCTGGCTCGAGCAAGGGGTCACTTGGTCTGCTGAAGGCCCGAGGTCAAGGCACATATGAGAAAGCAGACAATGAACAACTAAGGTGTTGCAATGAAAAACTGATGATTGATGCTTCTCATCTCTCTCCATTTCTGTCTGTCCCTATCTATCCCTTTCTGACTGTCTCTGTAAAAAAAAAAAAAAAAAAAAAAAAAAAAGATCTTGTAACTGAAAAATAGGGTGCCTGACGGTGTAATGAAAGGTATGTCTGGTAAGATAGATAAGAGATCAGGCTAAGTTACTTTTACTGCCAGGCTAAAGACTGGACTCTGTGGCCCATCACTGTGGGGGAGACCTAAAAGTTTCTCACTGGGAGGTCATATGATCTGAATTCTTTTTCTTTTTCTTTTTTTTTTTACAGGGACACAGAGAGAGTCAGAGAGGGATAGATAGGGACAGACAGACAGGAACGGAGAGAGATGAGAAGCATCAATCATCAGTTTTTTGTTGTGACACCTTAGTTGTTCATTAATTGCTTTCTCATATGTGTAACCCCTTACTCAAGCCAGCAACCTTGGGTCTAAGCCGGTGAGCTTTTTTTTTTGCTCAAGCCAGATGAGCCCGCGCTCAAGCTGGCGACCTCGGGGTCTCAAACCTGGGTCCTTCGCATCCCAGTCCAACACTATTCACTGCACCACCGCCTGGTCAGTGATCTGAATATTTTTTAAGAAGAGTGACCTTGAAAACATCAGTTCTTCTGTATGTCTATCCTACGTGGATCTAGAAGGACAAAAAGCTGCACAGGGGGTCTTAAACCTTTACATTTTCCTTACTGCTTACAGACAGACCGATGAGGGGAAACTTCATATGAAATTGTTCACAATGGAGGAAAAATACCTGTCATTCCAAAAGGTCCTGCTGATCTTGGTGCTTTCTATTCTGTTGCTCTTTCTTAGGGGACTGTGAAGTCACTGAAGGCAGACAACCTGCTCACTTGTGACTAAGCACTTTACACATGAGCAGCTGCCCAAACACACACTGAGTACTAGTGTCTGGCCATGAAATGTTCGAATAGCCTCTGATTAGGAAGGTAGAGCCAAAAAGTCCAAGACAACTTTCTCTTGATTTGAGAGAAAGGAGTATTAGGAAGCAGGAGTGTTAAGAGGGTGACTGACTGACACACAGTGCTCCCATCATTACCTGTTTTTAATTATCCAGTGCTTCTTTCCCTTCTGGATCCCATATCCCACTGCCAGAACTGCGTGGTTCAGGTTATCACTATTACAATTTTCATCATAATACACACCTAGGAAACAATCAAGCAATGTGAAGCTTTCTGCAATCCCAGGAGCATCCTGTGGCCTCTCCAACCCTAGACGACCCTCTGTAGAATCCTGTCCCAGATAGCAGGGCTTACATCAGAAATGCTCTGAGCTGTGGCCAGTTAGTTTCTCTCTGGCAGACTGAATATGGAACCTAAATACTGAAAATGCTAAGTGCTCTCTGAGAAGCTGCTACACCCACATCGAAGAAACAGCTGTGCTCTACAGTAACAGCTCCTTACCTTTGCTGTAAAACTGAAAGGAGGTCAGGCTGGCATCAATGGCCACAGCAATGGGTCCCACTCGGGCCACTGCCCTCTTCAGGGCTTTCTCGTTCCCCTCAGGGATCTCTTTGTACCCTCTGCACTTAGCTGCCTTGCCTGTTGGGTTGTACATACAACTTTCATCCTGGAAAAAGACAAGGCTGAACTAGGACTAGGACAAAACAATAGGCAATGAATTGATGGGTGAGAAACTCTACCGGTGTTTATAATGATGTGCCATCAGTGAAGTGACGAGCAGTAACCGTCCCTACCCTAGAGAGGGTCTGTTCTATCCTCACCATTATAGACCACTGTAAAAAAGAGTATGAACATGAATACCTTGTACTGTAAACAAAAATCAGTTTAGGGTGGTTTTGAAACTGTGAAAACAAACACTGTAAAACTTAAAAAGGAGAGAGAAAAAATATTTTTATTACCTCAGTGTAGAGAAAGATTTCTAAAATAAGATTTTGTTGAAAGCACAAATCATCTTCTGGCCCTACAGTGTATGTGAGCCTGGGAGGGCCACATAAACTCATTGATGAAGATGTGAGACTTCCAGTCAAGATGGTGGGATAGGTAAACACTGTGCTCGCCTCCTCTCATGATCACATCAAATTATAACTAAATTACGGAACAATTACCCTTGACAACTACCTGAAGATTAGATGAACAGAACTCCTATAACTAAGGATATAAAAAAGCCACATCAAGATTGAATGTCAACTGTAACTGAAAATCATTTTTTAAAAAAGATGTGAATCAGCCTGACCAGGCAGTGACTCAGTGGAGATAGTGCGTCATACTGGGACGCGGTGGACCCAGGTTCGAAACCCCTAGGTCGCCGGCTTGAGTGTGGGCTCATATGGTTTGAGCAAGGGGTCACTCACTCTGTTGTACCCCCCCCCCCCCAGTCATGGCACATATAAGAAAGCAATCAATGAACTAAGGTGCTGCAATGAAGACTTGATGCTTCTCATCTCTCTCCCTTCCTGTCTGTCCCTATCTGTCCCTCTCTCTGTCTGTCACAATCAATAAATCAATAAAAATAAAAAAGATGTGAATCAATGGGATTTCTTATACACTGAATGTGAGAATATAAGTTTTTCCAAGTACTTTGGTAAAACATTTGACATTACCTATCTAGTAAAGTTGAAGATGCACAAAACCTAAGACTTAAGACAATTCTGTTCCAAGCTATTATATTCTAATAAAGAATTCTTGCACATGTTTGTAGAAGACATGCCTGGCAATGTCTGCAGCAAAAACAGATCTAATAGATAAATGTTGGCTCTGCTACATAACTAGTAGTATGAATAAGAATTTGAGTAAGCTGTTCTACCTTAGTGCCAATTTCCTCACTTACAAAGTGAGGATACATCTACCTCAAGGCTGATAAGAGGATTAAACAAGAAAATGCACTAAGCACATGGCTTAGCACACAATAGTTACTATTTTCATTACTAAAACTTGCTCTCCCTTCTTCAAAGGCTTCTGTTGGGAAGGCCCTATATACAATACTATCTCTCCACCCATGTATATACAGTGTGTCCGTAAAGTCATCGTGTACTTTTGACCAGTCACAGGAAAGCAAAAAAGACAACAGAAATGTGAAATCTGGGACCTGGCCAGTTGGCTCAGCGGTAGAGCGTCGGCCTGGCGTGCGGGGGACCCGGGTTCGATTCCCGGCCAGGGCACATAGGAGAAGCGCCCATTTGCTTCTCCATCCCCCACCCCCTCCTTCCTCTCTGTCTCTCTCTTCCCCTCCTGCAGCCAAGACTCCATTGGAGCAAAGATGGCCCGGGCGCTGGGGATGGCTCCTTGGCCTCTGCCCCAGGCGCTAGAGTGGCTCTGGTCTCGGCAGAGCGACACCCCGGAGGGGCAGAGCATCGCCCCCTGGTGGGCAGAGCATCGCCCCTGGTGGGCATGCCAGGTGGATCCCGGTTGGGCGCATGCGGGAGTCTGTCTGACCGTCTCTCCGTTTCCAGCTTCAGAAAAATACAAAAAAAAAAAAAAAAAGTGAAATCTGCACCAAATAAAAGGAAAACCCTCGCAGTTTCTGTAGGATGATGTGGCAGCATGTGCGCATGTGCAGATGATGACATAACACCGTGTATAGAGCGTAGCAGCCCATGGCCATGCCAGTCGAGATGTGGACGGTACAGAGGAAAGTTCAGTGTGTCCTGTGGCTCGCTAAATTAGAATCCATGACCAAAGTGCAACATGAATATCAGCGCATTTATAACGAAGCGCCACCACACAGGAATAACATTACTCGGTGGGATAAGCAGTTGAAGGAAACCGGCAGTTTGGTGGAGAAACCCCGTTCTGGTAGGCCATCAGTCAGTGACGAGTCTGTAGAGGCTATACGGGATAGCTACCTAAGGAGCCCTAAAAAAATCTGTGCGTGAGCCCACATCGAACTGCACTGAATAGGTATGAAACTGGGAGAGTTTTCCTTTTATTTGGTGCAGATTTTACATTTCTATCATCTTTTGTTGCTTTCCTGTGACCAGTCAAAAGTGCACCATGACTTTATAGACACACTGTAGAAAGCCCTTGGATCTTCCTTTTAGATAAGGTCTCCTTCCTACTGCTAAAAGATCTTATAGGTGGAAGTGACTTGACCTCTAAAATTACAACAAATATATAGCAACTTGTTTCTTTTCTCATTTTATACAAGTTAGCATGTTGCTTAAATCTTTCAAAACCTATACTGAGATCATACAAAACAAAGCCACATGATTCATGAAATTCAATTTGTAATGGGAATAGAGAAGTTGAAGAGGCTTAAAGAGAACTCAGAGATCTTTGGAATAACTCATCTATTATTTTTCTTCAGGGCAGAGAGGCAGATATCATCTATGGTAGCCTAGATTGTGGGAATTTTATGGGCCTTCTGTGGATAATTATCCCATCCAGAAAACAAGAAAAGGCAAAAGAAAACATTTCTGGAACTGTTTCTAGCACAAAATATCATGCTGGGACAGGAGGAGCCATGACAGAGTCTCACCTGTCCCACGTACGGGTAGGCATCCTCAGAGTCAATGCCCCGGTTCTTCTGCACATACTGGAAGGCATTGGTCATGTAGCCCCCTCCACAGCCATCATTCTCAGACACACAATCCACCAGGTTCTGAGGACTCAGATTTAAGAGTTTACCAGTTTTCTTCTTGAGTTGGCCCTCCAGGGCACCCACAGAGCTAAAAGCCCAACAGGAACCACACTGACCCTGAGAGGCATAACAGAAAAACTGTCAGTCATGCTGTTCACACTTTTTGTTTCTTCCCTCTCCCTGCTTGATGAGATTCCATATACTTTATAATTTTCAGCACACATGTCCCCTTTGCTGTGAAGTCTTCCTATTTCTCTTCATTTAACATTTGTTGCATAGTCCTATTGTTACTGTTGCTATTAATAACTTTTGTTACTATTGTTCCATTAGCTGTAGGATAGCAGAGCAGAGTACTGGCTTTGAAACCACTTAAATTTGTGACCTTGAATAAGTTATAATAGATAAATGGCTACTCAGCCACCATCTTTCTTGAGAACAATGCAGGCCTGAAGGAGGAAGGACTTGCCTACTGTGTAATCCAGCTCACATCTCTCCTGTAGCTGGATACTGATAAGAGACAATTGTATTAGGGTGCAGACAATTTTGAAGAATGTGATGCCACTCCCAAATACAAACAGAAGAAGTTATCTTTCAGCAACCTTAACCCAAGGCCCTTTGATGAATCCATATAATGCCTATCCCATCCCTCCCTCCGGGTTTACACCCTTTGCTGGTCTCAGCCACCGGCACCCAGGTGTTTTTTAAAAAATTCCTATTGTCTTGTGATGGTAGCTGTTTATTTTCTTAAGATTTTTATTTATTCATTTTAGAGAGGAGAGACAGACAGAGAAGGGAAAGAGAAGGGGGAGGAGCAGGAAACATCAACTCCCATATGTGCCTTGACCAGGTAAGCCCAGAGTTTCGAACCAGAGACCTCAGTGTTCCATGAGGATGCCTTACCCACTGCGCCACTACAGGTCAGGCCCACCCAGGTGTTTTTAAAATAAACTTTCTTTTTGGAACATACTGGCCTCATGTTTTTGGTTTGCCCACGGTTTCTGCCTTTCAAGTTACTAAACCTCTCTGTGCCTCAGTTTCTTTGTCTGTGAAATATAGATAATAAAAAGTGCTAGTTATTAATAGTGTTTGTTAAGATTGGTTGTAGATTTTTCTTTCTTTTTCTTTTCACTTTTTAAGATTGAGGATTTCTTGGAGACACAGGTTATATCTTAATCATCTTGAAGCTCTATTGCCTAGCACATACCTGGTAGGTTCTAGGGGAAAAAAAAGTTTGTTCAATGAATATTAAATCAATTGTTCACCTGATCAATACAATCAACACTGTTAAGGTTGCTGATATTCTCATGTTGATAAGAATGTAAGGGCCTGACCTGTGGTGGCGCAGTAGATCAAGCACCGACCTGGAATGCTGAGGTAGACGGTTCAAAAACCCTGGGTTTGCCTGGTCAAGGCACATATGGGAGTTGATGCTTCCTGCTCCTCCCCTCTTCTCTCTCTCTCTCTCTCCCCCCTCTAAAATGAATAAAAATAATTTAAAAAAAGAATGTAAGATAGTAAAAACTTTTTTGGAAAGGGCCTAGCAATTTTAATTTTAGGATTTTGCATAAGTATTTGTATGTGGGTACAAAAATATATGCACAGGGTGCTTATAGCATCACTATTTGTAAAAAGGGAAACTCAGAAACAACCTAAATATACAAAAACAGGAGATGAGTTAAATGATAGAATGGGGAGAGGTAACCTTAATTAATCATCCTGCTTCCTATTGCCCTCCTATCTGAAGAACAAAGAAAGAGCAAAAGGAAGAGGTCATGCCAGCTTACACACCCATTCGCAGGAGACAGGAAGGTACCTGATTTTTGACAGAAGTAACATATCCCTTCTTTCGATAATCGATGGAGTCTGGAGCTCTGCCTTCCCAGTCTGGGATATAAAGGGTGTCATTACTGCGGGAATGAGATAGGGGCACTCTGAGTCCAGTCATTTTCTGAACCACCTCTTCACTGGTCTGGGACAAAGAAGAACGAGATCAGACATAAGCAGGGACTAAGGCAAACAGGGAAGGTAGGTCAGGAGCTGAGGCTTAACTCACCATGTCCCCCAAGTGGTTCATGGCCAGTTCATATGTATGGACACCAAGAGAGGCCTCAAGATTGTGGATGGAAATATGCTTCAGGTTTTTTTCCCAAATTAAACGCCGAGATATTTCATCCACCTAAACAAGAGCATAGTCAGTGCTGGCATAGACTGTGTCCTGTAGGCAGTTACATATGTCATCTTGTGGAGGATTTTAGGAGAAATGATAAAACTTACAATAATAAGGGAGTATAAAATCTAGTTGGGAAATGACTATGGGATTATTAAGAGCATGCAAAAAATATATAAACATATTCAAATAATAGAATGCAAAGATCTGAAGATATGTACAGAAAAGTTGCTTGGATTAACAGCATTAATCTGAGAACTTTTCCCAAAAGAAAATTATTAAGACAGCTATAAGGAAAAGGATAGGATTTGATGGAGGGTGACTTGAGGAGTAGGAATAAAAATTGTATGTAAACAGTTACGGAAGCAGGTAGGTTTGCATGGTTGGAGTGGTTAAATTATTTGGATAGAAGGGAGTCTGGAAGCTAGGACTGGAGGTCTCAGGTTTCAGCCTTCCCACAAACTCCTTTCCCTGTCCCCAGGTACCTTGCTGTTATACTGCTTCTTGAAGGTCTTCTTCCACAGCTCCCACTGGGTGTCCAGTATCTCCTCAGGGTACAGAGCAAAGATCACCATGGGCAGCAAAAGCAGAACCTTGAGCCCCCACATCCTGGGCAAGGGGATAAGTAGGGAGGAGTAAATTCCTGGAGCCATATTCCCAGACAGGTGGTTCTTAACCTACGGAGTCATATAGACTCCTTTGAAAAGCAAAAAAAAAATTGTGACCCTTTATATAACCGCTCTTGCCAGAAAAATGCAGGCATACACAATAATTCTGGGGAGTTAATGAACCTGAACTTAAGAACTTCTTCCTCTGGACTATGAGGCAAAAACAAACAAACAAACCCAAAAACCCCCCAAAAAACAAATCTAGGCTTTATGAAGTAGACAGACAAAGAACTGAATGTGAAGTCTGTATGATAAACCAGTGATAGGAAGCCTCTGGGTTTGGATAGGGTGCAGGTACATCTGTATTTTGACCTAGGGAGATTCAAAACACACACACACACACACACACACACACACACACACACACACACACACACACACACTACTTGCATTGACAACCTGAAACAGGATAGAAAAGGCATAATCAATCAGCATGGGTTCAGCAGCTGTCTCCTCCACCATCCCCAGCAGATTTGGAAGAGATAGACAAGGTAAGTAAACCACTCACAAAAATTAGGGAATATTTCATGGCTTCATATTCATTTTGAAATATCCCCTAATTTTTGTGAGCAGTATAGTTAAGTGCAGGGTGGGATGATGGTGGTTGGAGACTATACAAAGGAGAGATTTCCAACTAACTTTTGCATCCTGATCCTTTCCAGGCCTAAATTCTGATATTTTCCCAGACCTTGCCAGGAAAGGACAAGGGAAAAGTTAACTACTTCCTGTTCTCTAACTATGAGAGAATATTTTACTGTCTCCTTGGTCTTATGTACTTCTTCCTCCTTTCTCTTCCTGCTCCCTCCTCAAGCAGGAAACTGTCCTAATCTCAACCAGCTGCTGTGGGCAGGACCATTTTCTTTTTCTAACAACAAAAACCTCTGTGACTGCCTCACAGGACAAAAAACCTCAGACCGAAGTCTGTGAAAAGGTTAGACAGAAAATTAATGTTCTACGATCCTTAAATCCACAGCTTTTCAGAAGTTTGCTTTACCTTTAACCCTTGCAGCGGCTTAATTACATGTCCTCCATTTTAAGAACAATTTAGTCCGTAGCAAATCATACGGCTTGCATGATTTTTGAATTTAAGTCCATTCCTGTGTAATCTGAGCACACTGATGAATACAGCAGGACATTGAATGTGCTGGGTGCTAAGGGCTGTGAGATGTCTAAGTAGGATGTACAGAGCCACCACCTTCCTGCACCGCTCCATCTCCCACTAGAAGTTAACCCTTTGACTCTTTAAAGTGAGGGGTAGGTAAAGGATTCTTATTCATAGTTTCCACTCACAACCATGTATACATACAAATCACAGAAGGAATCCTAAAGATTTCCTGGCAGATTTTATTCAGCTAGGGAATATGCTAAGAAACGCCTCCTTGTTTTCATATGCAGCCTACAAAGTTCAGTTTAACCCCCAAGTCACTACATTCCGAAAACTGTAGAATTGGCAGGAATGAAATGCTTAAAGATCTAGGAAATTGAAAATGTTACCTGATGGTGGGCATCTGTTCTCTGGGCTCGTTTCCGCAGGGAAGTGTGGATAATGTGGGCAGATGACTAGGAGTGCTGGATTTATTCCATCAGAGTTGCGGAAGTCAGCTCCAGCTTTTGGCTGGAAAATTTGAATAGGGGAGGGAAGCGGGAATAGAAAGGCTGAAGAGAGGAATTAGGGAGGAGAGAAGGAGGCAGTGAATTTGCAGTTTCTGTATGCATGTGGAGTATGTGATCCAGAGTAGAAAGTTGCTTTTTATTTTTTTGAGATGGGAAAGGAGAGATAAGCATCAACTCATAGTTGTAGCACTATAGTTGTTTTTCATTAACTGCTCATACGGCAGGGGGGGGGGGGTGTAGGTGAGCCATGACCCCTTGCTCAAGCCAGAGACCTTTGGGCTCAAGCAAGCAACTCTGGAATCACATTGAAGATACCATGCTCAAGCCGGTGACCTCACACTCAAGCTGGCAAGCCTGTTCTCAAGCCCCCCAACCTTGGAGTTTAGAACCTGGGACCTCAGCATCCCAGGTCCACACTCTATCCATTGCGCCACCACCAGTCAGGCAGAGTTGCTTTTATATACATTGTCTTTGAGGGCAAACAAAAATAGACCTCAATACACAATACTCAGCTTAGGGCTAACCTTCTCTTTCGTGGATAGAAGGACAAGTCCTGGTCTATTATTATTATTTATAATATTGGGAGTATTATATGTTTTCCTGTTACTTAGCGCTCCAACTTTTAAACTTGTTTTTGAATTTGTCTGACACATCAGAGATGAGGGAATCAACACTAGAGGCTAGAAGAGTATATAAAGAAAGCCACAGGCTTCAAAATTATTTGTTTTATAAGCTTGTTTGCTAACTGTTGTCATTTCTTCCGTACAGCGGAATAGCTCTCCCAGCCTAACATAGTTTTGCTGAGGAAGGATATGCCCAGAAAGTCCAGATGAAACTGTTCTAAAAGTAACCTAAAACAGTATTCTTGGTAGTTTATGACAGCACATTAACCAATGCCATAGCACTGACAAACTCACATGAGACTTCTTGGTTGCTGAAACTCTGACGGTAGCATGCCTGATGCACAGTATGTCTCAGTTACTAAAATCCCCAACCCAGGTCCAGTCACACGAGCTTCTCCACACACTTCTCCCACTACCCAGGCATGTGATAGATCATGAGTCTAGTTCAGTCCTTACACCACACTCCCAAACTCCACATTCTTCTAGAAACAGATGTGGGGGAAGAGGAAGAGGTTTCTTGGAACAAAAAGGATAAAACAGCCCTAGATTCAGTTTCTGGCTGGCGTATGTAGAGACTCTCAAAAACACAGGTTTATGCCTATATGTTTTAAGATTTGCTAATGAACCTAGAGGGAAACCAGGCCCAGACCTGAATAGTTTAAATGTCCCTATCCCTCACTCCCTCTCTCTCAGAAGAGGGGGATGTAGTGGGGAAAGGAATCCAGACGTGTCCAACTGGTCTTAAGTCCCAATTCTCCCCTGCTCCCAAGGACATGGGCAACCCCCCAACCCCATCCCACCGTCAGATGTCCCTGCTGATTTCACTCAGAATGAGTCAGGATCAGGAGGACAACAAGGAATGCTCAGTGACTAGAGCACTGATTTCTTGTTTTTGAAATTACAGACACATTATGCTTTATGTTTGTATACTTGGAGCTAAGTCTATAGATTCAACTAGTACGAGTGTTTGTTGTTCCTGAGCTACAAAGGAATAATAAAGCCGCAATCAATATGACACAACACAAAGTTTACAAAAGGAAAAATACTTTGTTTTAAAATACTTGCTACATGTCATTTTTGCCACTGTAAGGCTCAGCAGATGCCAGCAGTACAGAAATAGCCAACAAGAAAAAAAAAATTAAAAATAAAACCCTGAAGGAAAAGCAGAAAAAAAACCCCAGAGCATCTTCTCCCTCCCCTCCCCTCCCCTCCCCAAAAGCCCTATAACTATACAATATTATAGTCCTGATCACATTTAAAACAGGCGATTATTAAAAAACAAGGATTTCACTGGAAACTCAACTTTTTGGTTTCTTAAATTGTGATAAATATATATGTGTGTCTGTGTATATATATGTATATATATGTGTGTGTGTGTGTGCATACACACACTCACACACACACACACACTGTATGTGTGCACATAGAATAAAAAAATAAACTGTCTCCTTTTCCACTCCGCTACCTGGCACCAGACTGGAGACAAGAGGGAGGGAAACCCTGTAATGACATTCTCTCAGCCTCTCCACGGCATCTGTGTTCCTCAATCCCCTATGGCTACATTTAAAATTTCATCTTATTAATTCAGTCTTGCACTTAAGAGACTGGCCTGAGCCAATTAAAAAAAAAAAAAAAAGGCTGCTACACATGACTGTTACCTGAGGAAGGCAGAGAGTGATAGTAGTAACCTGTCCCCACATTTATATGGCTATAGTTAATTACTAAGTGACCCTGGGGTGGGAGTCCAGGCCCATCTATCACATGGATTGATTACACTTGCACTATAAAGCAAAACCCAATCTGAAGACTGGAGTGAGAGCAAATTAGAAAAAACTATAGGCCCAGAAGAGACTGAAAACTCACTTTATTGCCAGATTGGATACTGTAAGAATGAGATGAAAGAGGCTACTTTGTAAGAAGCATTGGCATTTGGTTTAAACTCCACCAGTAAGAGTTATTACTGGGACTGCTAACCCAAGAAGTTGAGTTTCCATGCAGAAATAACCTCCACAGAGCACACATAGGGAGTTCTGACAGAAAAATGCAGCATTGCCCTTATGGCCAAGTACGGGGTTTTGGAGAGTGTGTGTCCTGCCAGCCTATTTTTGTCACGCTGCAGATTTTCCTTATAAGGCGAGAGCACCAAAAGCAGGAATGACCCAGCTTTTATCACTAAGTGTGTCTGATGAGAGACCAACCATACCAACAGAAGACTTATGTATTTGCTTTCAGTTGCATATTGGCTGGGCAACGATATAAGCGCAGCAAAGACATTTATTTAAATACCCTTTGGCTGCAATACTAAGTGGAAAATACCTGGAAGATTTAACTCCTTAGGACTCTTTGAAAAACACAGAGAAGACAAAGATAAAATCTGTGACACATTTTGCATAACTCCCTAATAGGAAGAAAGAAACAAATACAGAAAACTTGTACATACACACACACACACACACACACACACACTCTCTCTCTCTCTCTCTCTCTCTCTCTCTTTCTCTCTCACTTCCTCACTCACATTTTTTCCAAAGGAACTGCTCACAGGCAGTAGAAAGAACATATTCTCATTCCAAAAGCCCCATATAAACCTACCATGTTTCATGGTCCTCAAATATGAGGACATTTCTCCTCTCCCCACTTACTCAGAATTTCTTTCCAAAAACAAGCCAAAGTACAAGGCAAATTAGTGGACATCAGGTTCTCTGACTGGCCCTTTGACCCTAGCACAAATCATCTCTGTATAAATTTCTGGTCAGGAAACATAAGGAAAGGCATTTTAAACCTCACCCAGCCTCAATTTTTCAAAGGGTCCCCAAAGCCTTGAGGATTCGCTCCAGCTCGTCTATAAATGATGTCAGAGGCAAGAGGGCAGGGGAGCCAGAAGGGAAAGGAGATATACTGGGGTGAGGGAAGGGAATGGAGAGGAACTTTTTTCTGTTTATAAAAAAGATTTGTTTTCTAAAAACAAATGGTGATTCTTCTCCCCTACCCCTTTATCCTCACTCCAATAGTACTATTCTGAAAAGGAGGGAAACATAGTTAGATCAGGAAACTCTTCATTGTTGTAGTTGTTGCTCTGGTCTCCCAGCATGGACAGCATCTCCTAATAAGAGAAAAGTAAGTTTGGGTCACACACCTTGATCCCTTACATTTATCAAGCTCCCTTCTCAACATTCCCCTGAACCATCAACCCTGGTCCCTAAGAGTCTAGAGACTCTGCTGTGCTGAGTTCTCTGAATTTTCCTTAGTCCCAGCAACTGACTCCTTTAGATGACAACCATTTTTCCTTCTCTATCTATCTTCCCTCTACAGTTCCTATTTCCCTCTTTCCTAGTCCTCAGTATTTTCAAAAGGGGAAAAATCTGCATGCCACATTTCATACAACCTTCTATTGGTATATAATGGAATAGCTCTATCTCTTATCTTCTTTGTTTTCTACCAAAATCTGTTTTGCTTTCTTTCAAACCTTTTTTTCTTGACGGAGAGTCAGAGAGAGGGACAGATAGGGACAGACAGACAGGAACAGAGGGAAATGAGAAGCATAAATTCTTCGTTGAAGCTCCTTTCTCTTATGTGCCTTGACCGGGGGGCTACAGCAGAGAAAGGGACCCTTTGCTCAAGCCAACGACCTTGGGCTTCAAGCCAGCAACCCTCGCTCAAACTGGTGAGTCCACACTCAAGTTGGATGAGCCCGTGCTCTAGCCAGCGACATTGAGGTTTCAAACCTGGGTCCTCTGTCCCAGTCCGATGCTGTATCCAATGTGCCATCACCTGGTCAGGCTTTTTGTTTTGTTTTGTTTTATTTATTTATTTTTTTACAGAGACAGAGAGAGAGTCAGAGAGAGGGATAGATAGAGTCAGACAGGAACGAAGAGAGATGAGAAGCATCAATCATCAGTTTTTCGTTGCGACACCTTAGTTGTTCATTGATTGCTCTCTCATATGTGCCTTGACCGTGGGCCTTCAGCAGACCAAGTAACCCCTTGCTCGAGCCAGCGACATTAGGTTCAAGCTAGTGAGCTTTTGCTCAAACCAGATGAGCCGCACTCAAGCTGGTGACCTCAGGGTCTCGAACCTGGGTCCTCCGCATCCTAGTCCAACGCTCTATCCACTGCGCCACCGCCTGGTCAGACCAGGCTTTTTTTTTTAATGTGAGAGGAGGGGAGATAGTGAGTCAGACTTCCCGCATGTGCCCCAACCAGGATCCACCCAGCAACCCCCATCTAGAGTTAATGCTCATGTACCAAGCTATTTTTAGCACCTGAGGCTAATGCACTCCAATGGAGCTATCCTCAGTGCCCAGACTCAACCAGTCAAGCCACTGGCTGAAGGAGAGGAAGAGGGAGAGAAGGGGAGAGGAAGGGGAAGAGAAGCAGATGGTCACTTCTCATGTGTGCCCTGACTGGGGATCAAACCCAGGATGTCTGCATGCTAGGCTGATGCTCTATCTACTGAGAAAACTGGCCAGGGCTCAACCTGTTCTTTTTTTTTTTTTTGTATTTTTCTGAAGCTGGAAACGGGGAGAGACAGTCAGACAGACTCCCACATGCGCCCAACCGGGATCCACCCGGCACGCCCACCAGGGGCGATGCTCTGCCCACCAGGGGGCGATGCTCTGCCGCTCTGGGGCGTCGCTCTTTTGCGACCAGAGCCACTCTAGCGCCTGGGGCAGAGGCCAAGGAGCCATCCCCAGCGCCCGGGCCATCTCTGCTCCAATGGAGCCTTAGCTGCGGGAGGGGAAAAGAGAGACAGAGAGGAAGGGGGGGGGTGTGGAGAAGCAAATGGGCGCTTCTCCTATGTGCCCTGGCCGGGAATCGAACCTGGGTCCCCCGCACGCCAGGCCGACGCTCTACCGCTGAGCCAACCGGCCAGGGCCTCAATCTGTTCTTTAAATTAGCTTTTCCTTTGTGTACACCATTTAGATTTGCAGTACCCTCAGGATGTACGTAAATAGACCTTTATAACTATAATCAGTATGTTTATACCCAAGCTTCTGTGAAATGCAGATGTATTCTCTTTGAATGGGCTACAATTACTTTCTTTGACAACTTTATATAATGCTACCATCACTATGGTCTGGTTAAAGGCTGTGCATCACACTAACTTCACAATCTTTCCAATTAATGACATGTAATCCCTACTTCTCCCCACTGTGTTCTTCCACACTCTGAATCCACACCTGCTTCCTTCTCTGGCTCTCCTGACACTAACTGTTTCCAGTCTCTGATTTGCTGAAGGCTTTTTGACCCTCTCACCTGGAAGACCTCAGGCTGGCCAGGTTGCTGTGCTGATGGCTGTTGAACATGTTGCTCATTAGAACTTGAACGGTGATGAGGCTGCTGGCCCTGCCACTGTGGCCAGACTCCCACACCCTCTGCTGTCCGTGTCTGGAATTGTCCTGCAGTCTGTCCAGTCTCAGAAGCTAGTGAGGAAGAATAAACTTCAATCTACTAATTTCACTGGAGAGGAAAACCTAGCAAATCTATGTGCAGATCATTAATTTTACCTAGAAACCGTCTGCCCTTCTCTCTGCCAATCAATGTTTCTTCTATTTTAAAACCCAACCCAAATTAATTTTTCTTGTCTAGGAAGCTGTTCTAAGAAGCCTTTGCTTATTTTTTATTAAATTGGATTATTATTAAATTCATAGTACTTTTACATGCTTTTTGTTATATGTGAAAATGTTTTTCATGTGCGTAGGTTTTAAATGTCAAATACTTTTGACATTTGCTTGCACTTCTCCATCATTTGCTCAGTACACAGCAAACCATTTTAACCAAGTCCTTATCTTCAGTGCTGTGACTTTTCTTTTACCCATCTTCTGATATGAACTTACCAAAGTTGGATCCACGACTAGAGAGAGCAGAGTAAGCAGCAGTGCCGGATGATGCAGTGGAAGCACCAGGGAGGGGCATGGAGCTAAAGGAGGACGGAGTCTGAAAGTTGCCCACACCAAATTGGGAAGAACGAGTCTTGGCGGTAGCCTGGGTGGCCACCTGCTGAAAGACAGAAGGAACAGAGAACAATAAATGGGCCCTGGCTGGTTGGCTCAATGGTAGAGCATAAGCCCGGTGTGTAGATGTCCTGGGTTCAATTCCCAGTCAGGACACACAGTAGAAGCGTCCATCTGCTTCTCCACCCCTCCCCTCTCACTTCTCTCTCTCTTCCTGTCTTACAGCCATGGCTGGATTGGAGCAAGCTGGCCCCTGGAGCTGAGGATATCTCCAAGGCCTCTGCCTCAGGCGCTATGAAGAGCTCAGTTGCTAAGCAACAGAGCAACACCCAAGATGGGCAGAGCATCACCCACTAGTGCACTTGCCAGGTAGATCCTGCTCGGGGCGCATGCGGGAGTCTATCTCTCTGACTCCCCTCCTCTCACTAAACAACAAAATAAAGAACAATAAATAGAACATTAATATTATTACACATACCACTCCTATGAGAGCCTCTATCAATCACTGGATTCTTTTGATCTAGTTCAGCACTTATTTCCTACTGTATATTTCTTCCATTAACTCCCAGTCTCACTTGACACTATTTTAGGCAGTTGTGAAAAACTGCAAAAAGTAAAGAACTATAGGATTCATAAAAGTATAGAGTTGTGAGAATAAAATGAAAATGATTTAAATAAAAGCGTTTTATAAATTGCAAGGTTATATAAAAACAGAGGCATTAATAATATAGTATATATAGAAAAAACACTTTGCATTATTTTATTTTTCAATCTGTATCACGTTCATTTGTTCCTAATGTTGTCTTTTTTTTTCTTTTTAGTAACATTTTCCTCACCATAATAGTAATGTATATGCACTGTGGAATATTTGCAAAGTGAATAAAAAGTTTTTTAAACTATTTGTAATTCTACCAACAAAAATCTATGGTGGAGCCCTGGCTGGGTCAGCGGATAGAGCATCATCCCGCACTCTGAGGTCACAGGTATGATCCTAGTCAGGGCATGTATGAGAAGGAATCAATGAGTGCACAACTAAATGGAACAATTAAGTGGAACAATAACTTGATGCTTCTTTCTCTTTCTCCCTCCCTCCATTCCACCCCCTCTCAAAACAATGTAAAAAATTTTTAGAAAGACCCAGGGTTGATCATTTCTTCCAATTTTTATTTTCCTATGCATTTTTTTATACAATTGAGATCATACTGCATATGACAATTCTGGAGCCAACTTTTGGTTTTGGCTTTTTAAGTTTAAAATATTACTGTTTATATTATTAATATGTAATAATACATAATGTATATTACATATTATATGTGTTATATGTAATACATTAATATAAGTATATATTAATATATAAAAGAATATTAGCTTTAGGCTTAACATGTTATATATATATACAAATATAGTATATAAGGTCTTTCCAATACCTGTTTTTGTAAATAGGCATCACTGTGTATAAATTCATAATTAATTTTCTCCTTTGTTCCTGCATTTTGTGGTCCTAACCAAAGTGGAAACCTCTTAGAATATACTCCGAAACAAATCTAAGCCTAACCAGGCGGTGGCGCAGTGGATAGATCGTCAGACGGGGACGCAGAGGACCCAGGTTCGAAACCCTAAGGTCGTCAGCTCGAGCGTGGGCTCGTCTAGTTTGCGCAAGGCTCATCAGCTTGGACCCAAGGTCACTGGCTCGAGCAAGGGGTTACTTTGTCTGCTGTAGCCCCCTGGTCAAGGCACATATGAGAAAGCAATCAATGAACAACTAAGGAGCCACAATGAAGAATTGATGCTTCTCATCTCTCTCCCTTCCTGTCTATATCTCCCTCTCTCTAACTTTGTCACACACACACAAAAAAATCTGAAAATCAAATCTATTCAAGATCTTCTATGTAATTCTGATTTAAACTGAGTATGTAAAAATCATAGACTCTGAGATTTTTGGATTATCCATGGTTTTCAATTATCTAGCTGCTCCCAACAAAGATAAAAATTGGACGCTAAGCCTGACTGGGCGGTGGCACAGTGGATAGAGCGTCGGACTGGGATGTGGAAGACCCAGGTTCGAGACCCTGAGGTCGCCAGCTTGAGTGCGGGCTCATCTGGTTTGAGCAAGGCTCACCAACTTGGACCCAAGGTCGCTGGCTCGAGCAAGGGGTTACTTGGTCTGCTGAAGCCCACGGTCAAGGCACATATGAGAAAGCAATCAATGAACAATTAAAGTGTTGCAACGCGCAATGAAAAACTAATGATTGATGCTTCTCATCTCTCCGTTCCTGTCTGTCTATCCCTCTCTCTGACTCTCTCTCTGACTCTGTTAAAAAAAAAAAAAAAATTGGACGCTAGGTAGTAGGGGTTGAGGAAAATATGCAATAACTTTACATATGGGAAATAGCCCAATAAAACAAACATAAAATGATCCACAGGGGACAGATGTGAAACTTTACCTGGGCAGAAAAGTCTGGCCGGGTACTAGTGGTCCACCTCGGGTTTCCTCCCTGGCTGGGGTTAGAGTGGCGGGAAATCTGGGCCAACATCTGCCCTGCAGAAGCTGATGGCTGGATAATAGTCACAGGAGGGGCTAGACCACTATTTCTAGGAGTGAACAAAGAGTTAAAGTGAAGGATTAAAAGGATGGCTTTATCACAGAATCTAGAACTTGCAGGACAATCTAGTGCTATCTTGATTCCCTTGACTTCCCTACAGTTAAGGAAAACTTGGTAACCGAATTTGGAAAACACCACCAGAAAGACTGACAGTCATATACTAATCAGGACACACAGAGATGGAACCTAGAACATGGCAATAAGACAGGTTCAAAGAAACGAGGAAGAAAAGCAGCTTGCCACACCCTAGGCCTTTTAAGGTTCTACTGCTTTGTCTGAAACAACCAGAGAAAGCTAGGGAAGAATAAAACTTGGACTTAGCAACTGAATCACTCAGTTGCCCTGAAAGCAGCACACATATGGGGCTCACCTGAAATTCTCTGCTGCCGGCCGGGGGGTAGGAGGGAATGTGTTGCCCTGGGAGAATAGCTGTTGGGTGGCAGGGACAGTGCTGGAGATGCCTTTAGTCTGATCTGTGGACCAAAAGGAGTGGGGAGAGGGCCAATCAAGGGGCTATAGTTCAGCAAGTTCCTCCTTACTCATGAGGTATTATGATTCAGTGGAATTATGTCGGAAGACTACTTACTGATGGGCAGCAGCAAGCCCATGAGTAAATGATCAAAATGAAAATTTAAATGGATAACGAGGAAGAAAAGTACCTGTACTGATGTTGGAATAGATTTCTGAAAACCGTGGATCCCTATCCTGGGCAAAAAGACCATCAGACTTATCAAGGGGCTTGCTGTGTTCTGGCCCTGTGTTTGTCACAGACTGAACAGAAACCTAGGAATACAATGATAAAAATAACCACAAAAGGTTTAACACGACAATTCAATAACTCTAAAATTCATGTAAAGATACATATACACTCTAACTGGCACTGACAGAGACTTCTTAAGGAAATGCTTACCATCCTCCTCAAAGAAGAAACACTGACCTGGGAATGATTGTAGCTCGCCAGTCCATCTCTTCCTGATACTACATCCAATTCTGTTTGCTGTTGCTGCTGCCTATATGTTAAGGCCAGTGAGGAGAGAAATAAAAAACATATTTTTTAAAAGAATCTGGGAAAAGGCTTTAGAAAACAAACAAACAATAGAAGTGATAGTGACTAGTCCTGGGCTAGTCACTGCTCAGTAAATGATTCTTCTATCATTCTCACCTGGGTGCCAACTGCCCTGAGCCCATCTCCAGGGGTAAATTAGTTGTGGGACCTAGTTGTGGCCTCTGGATTATGTTGGACAGTGAAGGCCGTGGTTCCTGGCTAGAGTTCCTAGGAAAATGGAGAGAGTAGGTAAAATAAAAAAAAGTATCTCCATTTGTACATAAAGCCGTATATATTCACCTGTAGGTGAGGTGATCAATAATAAATTATTCTTTCAAGTCCAATCCTAAAGGTAATCTATGATCTCAGATTCAACAATTCACACGATAGACAACATGGTACAAAGAGAAACTATATCTTATGGCACAAGGGTTCATCCTGTTTGGGTTCTATCTCTTCTTAGGTATTCAGTACCTAGTTGTATATGTGCGTGTATAGACATATATTGTGTTTTTAAAAGTGTAAGTAGGCCCTGGCCAAGTGGTTCAGTGGATTAAGCATCATCCTGGCACATTGACGTTGTGGGCTAAATCCCCAGTCAGGGCAACACATACAAGAAGCAATCAATAAGTGCACAACTAAACAGAACAGCTAAGTGGAATGAGTTGATCCTTCTCTTTCTTTGTTTCTCCCTCTCCCCTCTCCTTTGGAGCAAAGTTGGCCCAGGCACTGAGGATGGCTCCATGGCCTCCACCTCAAGCGCTAGAATGGATCTGGTTGCAACGAACCAATGCCCCAGATGGGCAAAACATCGCCCCCTAGTGGGATTTCCGGGATATCCCAGTCGGGTGCATGCAGTAGTCTGTCTCTCTGTCTACCTGCTTCTCACTTCAGAAAAATAAACACACACACACACACACACACACACACACACACACACACAAATCCCCACAAAACAATACTTGTTCTATTATATAAAGATGTAAAAACAAAAATCTACAATAACCATGACCATATGTACCTGAATCTTAAGTTAATAAAAATTTCTAACTCAACCGACTCTTTATATTAATTAGCAGAGAATTAAACTTTACAAGTCCTAAAACTTGAATTGGGACAATACAGACTCATGTTATCACAAGGGACTATTCATTCTACTAATTATTTATAAAATCAGACCAAGAGGTAGATTTGCCCCTGGCCAGTTGGCTCAGTGGATAGAGTGTCGGCCCAACATATAGACATCCTGGGTTTGATCCCTGGTCAGAGCACACATGAGAAGCGACCATCTGCTTCTCTTCCCTTCCCTCTCTCCCTTCTCTCTCTCTTCCCTTTTCACAGTCAATGGCTCAACTGGTCCAAGTGCTGACCTCAGGTCTGAGAATAGCTCAGTTAATTCAAGCATCAGCCCCAGATAGGGGTTGCCAAATAGATCCCAGTTGGAGCGTTTGCAGGAGTCTGTCTCACTATTTCCCGTTCTCTCGCTTAAAAAAAAAAAGTGTGTGTCTGACCAGGCAGTGGCGCAGTGTATAGAGCGTCAGACTGGGATGCAGAAGGACCCAGGTTCGAGACCCTGGGGTTGCCAGCTTGAGCATGGGCTCATCTGGTTTGAGCAAAAAGCTCACTAGAATGGACCCAAAGTCACTGGCTTGAGCGGGGGGTTGGTTACTCAGTCTGCTGAAAGCCTGCGGTCATGGCACATGAGAAAGCAATCAATGAACAACTATGGTGTCGCAACGAAAAACTGATTGATGCTTCTCATCTCTCTCCATTCCTGTCTGTCTGTTCCTATCTATTCCTCTGACTCTCTCTCTGTCCCTGTAAAAATATAATAAAAAAAATTTTTTTAAAGTGTAGATTCAAAGCCAATTCTACAGACCCATTAAATGGAAAAGAAGTAACTTGATACCCACTAGGATAAGTACAATAAAAATGACAGCTAAAACTGTAATCATCATACATTGCAGAAATGTAAAATAGTATAGCAGCTTTAGAAAATAGCTGGGCAGTTCCTTAAAAGATTATTCACAAAAAAACTAGTATACAAATGTTTGTAGCACCATTCTTAATAGCCAAAAAGTGGAAACAACTCAATGTCTGTCAACTGATGAATGAATAAAACAAAATATGGTATACCCATACAAAAGAATATTATTTGGCAATAAAGAAATGAAGTACAGATACATGCTATAACATGGATGACCCCTAGAATTTTATACTAGGTGAAAAAAGCCAGTCACAAAGGAACCATATATTGTATGATTCCGTTTATATCAGGGGTCTCAAACTCGTGGCCCGTGAGTTTGAGACCCCTGGTTTATATGAAATGTCTAGCTAAAATAAGCAAATTTACAGAGGCAGAGTAGATTAGTTGTTGTAGAGGGTTTGCGCGGTGGGGGGTGACTTAATGAATATAGGATTTCTTTTTGAGGGAATGAAATTAGGTTGTTTTACAACCCTGTGACATACTTTTAAAAAATGTACACTTTAACTGGTGAACCGTATGGTATGAGAAATCTATCTCAATAAAACTTTTTTTTTTTTTTATTAGTGAGAGAGACAGAGACAGACAGATAGGGACAGAAAGACAGGAAGGGAGAGAGGAG
The DNA here is from genome assembly GCF_036850765.1 of Saccopteryx bilineata. Lineage (NCBI taxonomy): Eukaryota > Metazoa > Chordata > Mammalia > Chiroptera > Emballonuridae > Saccopteryx > Saccopteryx bilineata. The sequence goes on along the minus strand of NC_089492.1, from coordinate 160,478,380 downwards.
ATGAGAAACATGAATTCTTTGTTGCGGCACCTTAGTTGTTCATTGATTGCTTTCTCATATGTGCCTTGACCCGGGGGTTACAGCAGAACGAGTAACCCCTTGCTCAAATCAGTGACCTTGGGCTTCAAGCCAGCAAACATGGGGTCATGTCTATGATCCATGCTCAAGCCAGCGACCCTGTGCTCAAACTGGTGAGTCCTTGCTCAAGCCAGATGAGCCCTCGCTAATGCTGGATGAGCCCACGCTCAATCTGGTGACCTTAGGGTTTTGAACCTAGGTCCTCTGCGTCCCAGTCCGATGCTCTATCCACTGCATCACCACCTTGTCAGGTTCAACAAAATCTCTTTTACAAAGCAGAGAAAGAAAGCTCAAACAGAAAGAAATCACGGAATATAGAGAGGACCAGAAAAAAGAGTAAATGGAACTATGTTCCAACTATGGTCCATTAGCCAAATCCAGTCCTTTGCCTGTTTTCGTAAATAAAAGTTTGTTGGAATATAGATAACTTTGTTCACTTTATTTGTCTAAGACTATTTGTATACTATATAATGGCAGAGCTGATTGTTGCAGTAAAAACCATATGCCCCACAAAGCCTTTAAAATATTTACTATCTGGCCTTTTATACAAGAGTCTACAGACATCACTAGGGAAAAATCCTGCCAGACTAGAGCAATAAACTGGTGTATAAAACAAAATCTATTCTAGAAAGCGTTGAACATAAAATTGAAATACAAACCCTTCACATCTTAGAACCTAGTTTCTAACCTATTGTTGTTAAAATCCTATTCTAGCTGGCTGAACTACCCAAATTGTAAAAAGTTGAGGATACATACTTCACATTGGTGTTGGTACAGATGATGTACTCAATTTCATCTGAGTAAGGATTCTGGAAAGTAAAGGAGCTGGTTCTCATCCAGAGCCATTCTCGGTTCTTAGACCGGAACCGGAACATGACAGACAGCACCTGGCCTTTTAATTTCACCACCTGAAAAAGTTTTCATGCTATCAGTGAGACCCACAAAAAAATTATCTTTAGAAAAATTAAAAAAGAAAATGCCCACTCTACAACCCTAAGATTCTTGTGTAATTGTCCATAAAGTGTAAGTCTCTTTCAATGTTACTAACAAAACATGAAGTGACCAAGCTATCTGACCTCCCTAGCCAAAGTAAAAAAGAAATAGCAGTTATTTCCATGAGAGAAAAGACCATGCTTCCCCACGTCTCTTGAAAAGACTCTTAAAGATAATGCTGATTTAGCTTTACAAGTCTATACTAGGAATTTATGTTTAATGACACTAAATATAGGTTACACGTTACTCCTTAATGCTAGCTCATCTCCAGACCTGAGAATTTCTGTTCTCACAGCACCCATGGATTGAGGGTCCTATAAATAAAACTAAATTGGCTTTAGTCTTATTTTGCTTTAGTTTTCTAAAGAAACTAATTTTAGATTAGCTTAGTTTCTAGTCTTCTGATACAATAGAAAATAATCTTTTGACCTCCCTCTCTAATGATAAAAAAATAATTAGCAGCTAACATTTATTTTATAGTTTCTATATATCAACCACTGAGCTTTGTGCTTTTACTTTTAAGAATATCAACATTTATTTAACATGGTAAGAAAAAGAAATATGATGTGAACTTTTGCATTTAAACAATAGTAAGTATCCTTTAAAAGTTAATGTATTCACTGAATAATATATCTATGTATATATTAAACAATGGACAAAATTACATTTATACACAAAGTAAGTACTGGGTTTGAAAACCTGCTTATTGCCATACATCTCTATTCCAATGAAGTATAAACCCAGTACTGCAAAATAACTACACTTCAAACTGTTTTGTTTTTTTTTAAAAAATAAGTGATAACATTTATGCTTAGGCTGACGAGTGTGGCAGTAATTACTGATATTACAAACACAGAAATAATAATACCAGGCCCTGGCCGGTTGGCACAGCAGTAGAGCGTCAGCCTAGCGTGCGGGGGACCTGGGTTCGATTCCCGGCCAGGGCACATAGGAGAAGCGCCCATTTGCTTTTCCACCCCCCCCCCTTCCTCTCTGTCTTTCTCTTCCCCTCCCGCAGCCAAGGCTCCATTGGAGCAAAGATGGCCCGGGCGCTGGGGATGGCTCCTTGGCCTCTGCCCCAGGGGCTAGAGTGGCTCTGGTTGCGGCAGAGTAACGCCCCGGAGGGGCAGAGCATCGCCCCCTGGTGGGCGTGCCGGGTGGATCCCGGTCGGGCGCATGCGGGAGTCTGTCTGTCTCTCCCTGTTTCCAGCTTCAGAAAAATACAAAAAAAAAAAAAAAAAAAAGAAATAATAATACCAGAAAATAAGACATACTTCACTTAGCAATAATAAAATGGTATGTTTTATATACATGTCTAAAACTTTTACAAATCAGGTGTAAAACAAAGCACTAAAGTAACCAAAATGGGAGAAAAAAACAACAACAAGCTTTATTGGAAATATTAACTAAATTATTGTACTGAAACGAAATATAAATCTATCTAGACTTAAGAAACATGAAAATCTGCCTGACCAGGCGGTGGCACAGTGGATAGAGCGTCAGACTGGGAAGTGGAGGACCCAGGCTCGAGACCCCGAGATCACCAGTTTGAGTGCGGGCTCATCTGGTTTGAGCAAAAGCTCACCAGCTTGGACCCAAGGTCTCTGGCTCAAGCAAGGGGGTTACTTGGTCTGCTGAAGGCCCGCAGTCAAGGCACATATGCAAAAGCAATCAATGAACAACTAAGGCAGGGGTCTCAAACTCAACTCAGCATGTGGGCCGCAGAGCAAGATCACAGCCGTTTGGCGGGGCACACTAGGTCTACAAAAGGCAACTGTTACACAACACTTTTCTCACTGCAGTTGAAAACAAAAAAAAATCAGTACAACAAGCACAATCGTACATGCAGTTTACTCAGTGTCACAAAACGACCAGAAACTGTAGTTCGCATCACAACTGCTGTCAACTAAGCTAATATCTAGCTAGGATGCTAGAGAAATGAAAAATACAAGTAGGCCCCTAGGCTTACTTAATTTTATCCAAAATATTTTGAACTTCATGGATTAGTCTGTGGGCCGCACAAAATTGTTCGGCGGGCCGCGAGTTTGAGACCCCTGAACTATGGTGTCACAACGAAAAACTAATGATTGATGCTTCTCATCTCTCTCTGTTCCTGTCTGTCAGTCCCTATCTGTCCCTCTCATTGACTCTCTGTCTCTGTAAACAAACAAACAAACAAAAAACCCATGAAAATCTGGAAAGCAACAACTAACTAAGCAGCTGTAGATCACACATTAAAAAGCATCTTTACTGCCTGACCAGGCGGTGGTGCAGTGGATGAGCTTTAAACAGGGACCTGGAGGACACAGGTTCAAGACGCCAGGGTCACCAGCCTGAGCGCAGTCTCATCTGGTTTGAGCAAGCTCACCAGCTTGAGTCCAAGGTTGTGGGCTTTAGCAAGGGGTTACTTGGTCTGCTGGAGCCCCCCACCCTGGTCAAGGCACATATGAGAAAGCAATCAATGAACAACTAAGGTGCCGGAACGAAGAATTAATGCTTCTCTCTCTCTCTTCCAGTCTGACTGCCTCTATCTGTCCCTTCTTTGTCTCTGTCTCACACACACACAAAAAAGCATCTTTACTTATGTACTCTAAATTCATAGCAACTGAGGTCAGAATAATAACCTTGAGATTACGGATTGTACATATGGGCCATTAAAGCTGTTTTAAAATAAACATTTTCCGTGATAAAATGGCACTCAACAGCCAAAACCATCAGAATTTTAAATGTCATGGATTTAAAATATACTATATAGTATCTTCCCACACTGCTGAAGGCTCATGGCCTTAGTGCTGAATGGTTTCCACAGAAGTCAGAACAGTTTCTCTGAGACTACACATACATGAAACATGCTGCTCCTGTGAGCTGCACCTGAGCAGGTGGGACTGGAGACACTGAGGACTCAGGAGACAGATTTTTACTGCCATTGTCTTATTTACTCTAGAAATTGGGCTATGTGCTTTATTGTATTATCTTATTTAATCTTCCCAAAAACTCTCTGAATTTAAGTACCATTATTTTACCCATTGTATCAATGAAAATACTATTGAGGCAAAAAGAGGAAACTTAGTCTAACAGAAAGTAAGAGCTGCTACCTAATTTACCAAATATTTTCAGGACATAGGCCCTAAAAATTATAATTAAAGAGTCAGCTTAGCCTGACCAGGCGGCTGCGCAGTGGATTGAGCGTCGGACTGGGATGTGGATGACCAAGGTTCGAGACCCCGAGGTCGCCAGCTTGAGCGTGGGCTCATCTGGTTTGAGCAAAAGCTCACTAGCTTGACCCAAGGTCGCTGGCTTGAACAAGGGGTCACTCGGTCTGCTGAAGGCCTGCGGTCAAGGCACATATGAGAAAGCAATCAATGAACAACTAAGGTGTTGCAGTGAAAAACTAATAATTGATGCTTCTCAACTCTCTCCGTTCCTGTCTGTCTGTCCCTATCTGTCCTCCCTCTCTCTGCTCTCTCTCTGTCTTTGTAAAAAAAAAAAAAAAAAGAGAGAGAGAATCAGCTTAGCTTGGCCTGTGGTGGCGCAGTAGATAGAGCGTCAACCTGGAACCTAAGGTCGGTGGTTTGAAACTCTGGATTTTCCCAGTCAAGGCACATACAATATGCAAGTAATGAATAACTGAAGTGAAGCAACTATGAGTTTATACTTCTCACTCCCCTCTGCCATAAAATCAATAAGTAAAATCTTTAAAAATAAAGGTCAGCTAACAATTAAGATAAACTCTCATTTATCTATATAAGAACTATAAAAATAAATTTTTCTACTACTATCCCCAGTTCAGTAAAGCCTAGAATATTTTAAATACTTTAAAGGCAGTCCCTTGCATGCAGTTACTTAGATTCAAGACAGTGGGTAACCAAAGCCAAACAAAAATATCTTGGACATTATTCAGTTTCAAAGTACTGGTCCTTTTCTGTTCCATAAAAATGCAGAGTAAGTACTAAAAAACGTACAACTTAGTGCCTGCCAGAGTACTCGATTAATTAGTAGTCAATAAGTATATATTTTGGCCCTGTCTGGTTGGCTGAGTGATACAGCATCGGCCCGGTGTTGTGGATGTCCCAGGTGTGATTCCCGGTCAGGGCACACAGGAGAAGCAACCATCTGCTTCTCCACCCTTTCCCCTCTCCCCTATCTCTCTCTCCCTTCTCCTCCTGCTGCCATGGTTTGGTTGGAGCAAGATGGCCCCGGGTGCTAAGGATGGCTCCATGGCCTCGCCTCAAGTGTTAAAATAGCTCGGCTGCCGAGCAATGGTGCCAAATGGGCAGAGCATCACCCCATAGGGGGCTTGCCCAGTAGATCCTGGTCATGACACATATGGGGGTCTGTCTCTCTTCCTCCCCACTTCTCACTTAAGGAAAAAAAGTAAGTATTTGTGGAATGAATTTGATAATAGTAGATAAAAATATTATTTAGACACAAACCAGGAAAAAAAGTTACCTGTTGGAAGCTGTCTCTTAGAAGCTGCTGGTCTTCAGGATGACAGAATTCTATAATATTCTTGCCTAAGAGTTCCTAAAAGGGAAAAGGAAGAATAAGATCAACACTTTTATGAGCATCTAACTTTCCTGGCCCATTTGCAGGAGACTTGGATTTTACTTCTCCTGTATTTATCCTAGCATTATAGGTAAGTGTGGAGAAAAAAAAAAAAAAAACAAAAGATGGAATCTGCTAAGCAACTAGCCTTTTAAAGCATTTTTTTAGAACACTGTGTGTTTATTTTAACTGTATTTTTTATAGATTTGAGGTTATAATTTATATATATAATTCAATCATTCTAAGTGTACAATTTGATGACCTACAGTAAATTTGCACAGCTGTGCAACATTAGCACAATCCAGTTTTAGAATATGTCTACTGCCCCCAAAACTTCCTTGCGGGAGTATATCACTGCTCCCAATGTTCTAGCCAAGAAGGCACTAATCTGCCTTCTGCTTCTTTAGTTTTGCCTCTTTTAAAAATTTCATATAAATGAAATCATACAATATGATGTCTTTTATATCTGGCTTCTTTCATTAACATGCTTTTGAAGTTCATCTATGCCACTGCATGCATCAATAATATATATTCCTTTTTATTGCTCAGCAGTATTCTAACATGGATATACTACACTTTGAATATCCGTTCACTAGTTAATGGATACTTAAACTGTTTCACTTTTTGGCTATTATGAATAATACAACTATGAATATGAGTGTATAAATCTTTGAGTGAACCAATGTTCCCATTTCTCTTAGGTAACTACCTAGGAGTGGAATTGCTAGGTTGTGGGGTGTTTACGTAACTTTTTAAGAAATTGCCAAAATATTTTCCCAAAATGGCTATACCCTGTTATCTGTCTGCTAACACTGTATTATGGTTCCAGTTTCTCCACATTCTTGCCAATATTTTAAAATTCTTTTTAATTAAATTTAAATTTTTAAATTGAGGTAAGATTGAGAATACTTCCTGATTATAGCTATTCTAGTGGGCATATACTGTATCTCATTGTGGTTTTTATTTGTATTTTCCTAATGATTAAGGATGATGAATATCTTTTTATGTGCCATTCATATTTCTTCTTTAATGAGATGTCTATTCAAATCTTGCTTTTACCCTTTCTTTACTGGCTGTCTTAATGAATTTTAACACTTCTTTTCTCAGACATACGATTTGAAATACTTTCTCCTAGTTTGTGGCTGGTCTTCTTACTTTCTTAATTATGTCCTTTCAAGAAGGAAAATTTTAATTTTTATGAAATCAAATTTATTTGTTTCAAAAAAAAAATTTGTTTCTTTTGTGAATCATTATTTTAGTGTCATATAAGAAATCTTAACTCAAGATCCAAAGATTTTCTCCTACTTCTAAAAGTTTTGTAAGTCTATTTTTCTTTCTGCATACATATATCCAATTGTCCCATCACTATTTGCTTCAAAGATTTCCTTTCCCCCACTGAATTCTCCTAGCATTTTTTGTTGAAAATTAGTTGACCAAGTGAGAATGAACTCTATTCTGGTCTATTGATCTATGTACCTATCCTTATACTAATACCACACTGAATCAGGAAGCATAAATCCTCCAACTTTGTTCTTGTTTATCAAGACTGCTTTTTACCTTCTTCACACAGCCACAGCTGGAACTTCCTCCTAGGCACTTTAGCTTTTTTTTGTTTGTTTGTTTGTTTTTTATTTTTTATTTTTTTTATTTTTTTTTTATTTTTATTTTTATTTTTATTTTTTACAGAGGCAGAGATAGACAGGGACAGACAGACAGGAACGGAGAGAGATGAGAAGCATCAATCATCAGTTTCTCGTTGCGCATTGCGACTTCTTAGTTGTTCATTGATTGCTTTCTCACATGTGCCTTGACCGTGGGCCTTCAGCAGACCGAGTAACCCCCTGCTGGAGCCAGCGACCTTGGGTCCAAGCTGGTGAGCTCTTTGCTCAAGCCAGATGAGCCCGCACTCAAGCTGGCGACCTCGGGGTCTCGAACCTGGGTCCTTCCGCATCCCAGTCCGAAGCTCTATCCACTGCGCCACCACCTGGTCAGGCTAGGCACTTTAGTTTTAAATGATTACATAATGACTTATTTCTCAATTCAGGTGTAGTTACTCAGTCTGCTGAATGAGAAATCTAAATAAAATCATAACTTGTGGGTTACTATTCAACTAGGTGATTAGATAAATTATGGAAAGCTGTCCATAACATTATTAACTAATTGAAATTAGCACTTCTGCATCAATAGCTGCATTAATATTATTAACAACAACAAAAAACATATTCATACCTGCTGTTCCCAGCTGGCTTCAGAAGCCATATTTTTTGAAACTGAATGAGAATAACATCAGTAAAAAGCTAAGACTATATTTAGCTACTGACAGTTCTGAGCTAAGGGCTGATATGTTTGGCTATCTCTGGAATCAACAAGATTGAACAATCTCAGTAAAGCCAAGAGAAAACAAGGAGCCGAAGTATCAGTGGTAGAACAGTTCCAGCTCCTCACCTGTGGTTGGTACCCCACTGTAGCCAAACAGCGGTGATCCACAAAAGTAAAGATTCCCTCAATGTTGTGTCGAGAGATAAACTCTGTTGGCTGACAAACATTACTCATGTCTGTACAGTTGGGAGAACTAGTTACCTGAAAATAAAGAGACAAAATGAGATAACATGACGTAATTGTTTACAGATGTATTTCCCACCAACTCATGGTCAATTACATAGACATGAGGCTCCCAGTTTTAGGAGTTTCAAAACTTTCACACTTTATCCAGGAAGAAAAAATGACAATCACAAGCACAGAGAGGGCATAAGGCCTAGCCCCACCTCTATACATGTACTCTTTACCAACTTTGTAAAGAAAAACAAAAACTCATTGAATCAAAATTCACCTACCTTCATTTAGCTAGGCTGTGTCCATTATTCAGATTGGAAAATTATACTCCCAAGTATCTATTTTTGTGAAAAGAACTAAAATAATTCTACTTCTCTCGTTAGTCATATAAAGATAAAATGGGAAAGAAATCTCTCTTCTTTTGTTATAGGCAAAAGAAATTAGTTAAAAATAGAAAATTCAGCACTGTAAAATTGAACATATGAAAATTAAGGGGAAAAGATCTCCCTCCCTCTCTCATCCTCTTTGGCTTCTGTTAAATTCAAGAGGAGCATCATTAACTATGGTTCTCCAAGTATGTTTTACAGAATTGTTCATCTGTATTCAGAGTATAAAAAAAAAAAAGAACAAGTCCTGAAGGAGATTTCTTCTCATTAAAAAGGGAGGATATAGCCTGACTGGTGGTAGCACAATGGATAGAGCATCAACCCAGTCTTGGGTTCAAAACCCCGAGGTCGCCAGCTTGAGCTCAGAATCATCAACATGATTCCAAGGTCATGTCATTGGCTTGAAGCCTAAGGTCGCTGGTTGAGTAAAGGGTCACCAGTTAGGCTGGAGCCCCCCAGTCAAGGCATGTATGAGAAGCAATCAATGAACAACTAAAGTGACACAACTATGAGTTGATGCTTCACAATCTCTCCCTTCCTCTCTATCTATGTAAAATATATATACACACACACACACACACACACACACACACGCACGTGCATATATATATATATATATATATATATATATATATATATCTAAAGGGAGGATACAGACATGGAAAATTCATACTTGCCTGCAGTCTGCCAATGGCCACTAGGCAAAACTTGCTTCCTTGGCCAGCCTCTGGGTCATCATCTGGAAGGGAGACACCTTCAGGAAGGTGGTGTTGAAGATTTAACATTGATCTTAAAACTCAAATGTCTTCAAAGTCTAATAGGTAAAAATTTTAAATGCATGTAGGGCCTGACCTATGGTGGTGCAGTGGATAGAGCGTTGACCTGGTACACTGAGGTCCCAGGTTTGAAACCCTGAGGTCATTGGCTTGAGCATGGGCTCATCCAGCTTGAGTGCGGGGTTGCTGGCTTGAGCGTGGGATTAGAGAAATTATCCAATTGTCATTGGCTTGAGTCCAAAGGTTGCTGGCTTGAAGCCCAAGGTAGCTGACTTGAACAAGGGGTCACTGGCTTGGTTTGTGCCTCCTCACCCCCCATCAAGGCATGTATGAGAAGCAATCAATGAACTAAAGTGAAGCAACTATGAGTTGATGCTTCTCATCTCTCTCCCTTCCTACCTATCTCTATCCCTCATATAAAATAAAGTAAAACAAAATAAAATGCATGTAGGTATGAAGAAGCTAGGCATAAAACAATAAAGAGTGCCAAAAGATAAAATAAAGGTACTCATAGATACATAAAAAAAACTGATGGTCATCAGAGGAAAGGGGCTAAAGGGATGAGCAAAAAGGATGTAGGAGATTAAGCGGTTTGATTCCTAGTTATAAAATAAATAAGTCACCGGGATATAATGTACAGCATAGGGAATATAGTTAATAATGTTATAATAACTATATATAGTGACAAGGTTACTAAACCTATTATGGTGATTACTTCATAAGGTATATAAATGTCCCACCATTGTGTTTTATACCTGAAACTAATATAATATGTCAACTACACTTTTATTTTTTTTCCTGAAGTGAGAAGCAGGGAAGCAGAGAGATAGATTCCCACATGCACCCGACCAGGATCCACCCGGCAAGCCCATTAGGGGGCGATGCTCTGCTCATCTGGGGCCTTGCTCTGTTGCAACCAGAGCCATTCTAGCACCTGAGCGTCCTCAGCGTCCAGGCCAACTTTGCTCCAATGGAGCCTTGGCTGCGGGAGGGGAAGAGAGAGAGAGAGAAGGGAAGGAGAAGGGGTGGAGAAGCAGATGGGTGCTTCTCCTGTGTGCCCTGGCCGGGAATTGAACCCATGACTTCCATGTGCTGGGCTGACGCTCTACAACTAAACCAACTGCCCAAGGCCAACTATACTTCAATTCTTTTTTTTTTTTTTTTTTTGTATTTTTCTGAAGCTGGAAACGGGGAGGCAGTCAGACTCCCGCATGCGCCCAACCGGGATCCACCATGCATGCCCACCAGGGGGCGATGCTCTACCCATCCGGGACGTCGCTCTGTTGTGACCAGAGCCAGTCTAGTGCCTGAGGCAAAGGCCATGGAGCCATCCCCAGCGCCTGGGCCATCCTTGCTCCAATGAAGCCTTGGCTGCAGGAGGGGAAGAGAGAGACAGAAAGGAAGGAGAGGGGAAGGGGTGGAGAAGCAGATGGGCGCTTCTCCTGTGTGCCCTGGCCAGGAATCGAATCCGGGACTTCCGCTAGGCTGACGCTCTACCACTGAGCCAACCAGCCAGGGCCTATACTTCAATTCTTAAAAAAAAGAATTGAAAAAATTTTTTTTAAATATTTAAGGAAACAAAGGTGCTTGATTAAAAAAATGTTTTTAAAGGTGGTTGAAGGCCCCAGAGAGTTAGCTCAGTCCATTAAGAGCATCGTCCTAAAAACAACAAAGTTGAGGGTACAATCCCCAGTCAAGGCACACACAGGAAGCAACCAAAAAATTAACAACTGAGTGGAACAACAAATGAATGCTTCCCTTCCCTCTTCTCTTCTCTCTCCCTTCCTCTGTATCTCTGAAAACCGATAAAAGTTAAGCCCTGGCTGGATAACTCTGGAGCATTGTCCCAGAGTACAGAGGTTGCCAGTTTGATTATCTGGTCAGGGCACATATAGAAGCCACTTGATGTTTCTGTCTCTCCTCCCTGCTTCTCTCTCAAAAAAGTAAAAATAAATAAAGGATACAGATAAACAACTATATAGAATTTACATATGTGCAAAATACTATTTTAAGTATTTATATATATAAATTTGTATATTTTATTCAAATTAATTGTAATAAACTACAGAATGTGGTCCCACCCAAAACATTCTAAAAAACTATGCTGGCCAAACCAAACACATATGCTGACAGCCATTTATTCTGTGACAAAGAATAACCGTCTTACCCAACCTGTGACTTTTTTGTATGTGTGTGACAGAGAGAGGGACAGATAGGGACAGAAAGACAAGAAGGGAGAGAGATGAAAAGCATCAATTCTTTGTTGCAGCATCTTAGTTGTTCACTGATTGCTTTCTCATATGTACTTTGACGGTGTTACAGCAGATCTTGGGCTTCATGCCAGCAACCTTTGGGCTGAAGCCAAAGACCACAGGGGTCATGTCTATGATCCCATGCTGAAGCCAGTGACCCCGCACTCAAGCTGGTGAGCCTGTGCTCAAGCTGGATGAGCCTGTACTTAAGCAGGTGACATCAGGGTTTTGAAACAGGGTCCTGTGTCCCAGTCTGGTGCTCTATCGGCTGTGCTGCTGACTGGTCAGGCCCAACCTGTTACTTTTAAAGTAAGCAAACAACCAAAAATAAAATTGAAACAAACAACAGTTATTTATGTCCTCTGAAAATAAGAGAACCCAATATTTCAATATTTTATGTAAAAAGGAAAGATGCATTTTCTCTCTCCTCTCTGCATAGTTATCTTCTTTTTACCAAGAAAAATAGAATTGCTACCTGGCCTGTGGTGGTGCAGTGATTAAAGCATCAACCTGGAATGCTGAGGTCACTGATTCTAAACCTGGGCTTGCCCTATCACATAGGTCAAGGCACATATGACAAGCAACAAGCAAGCAATGAACAACAAAAGTGAAGCAACTATGAGCTGATAGTTCTCACTCACTCCCTCTCTTCTCTCTGTAAAATCAATAAATAAAATCTTCAAAAAGAGGCCCTGGCCGGTTGGCTCAGCGGTAGAGCGTCGGCCTAGCGTGCGGAGGCCCCGGGTTCGATTCCCAGCCAGGGCACACAGGAGAAGCGCCCATTTGCTTCTCCACCCCTCCGCCGCGCTTTCCTCTCTGTCTCTCTCATCCCCTCCTGCAGCCAAGGCTCCATTGGAGCAAAGATGGCCCGGGCGCTGGGGATGGCTCTGTGGCCTCTGCCTCAGGCGCTAGAGTGGCTCTGGTCGCAACATGGCGACGCCCAGGATGGGCAGAGCATCGCCCCCTGGTGGGCAGAGCTTCGCCCCTGGTGGGCGTGCCGGGTGGATCCCGGTCGGGCGCATGCGGGAGTCTGTCTGACTGTCTCTCCCTGTTTCCAGCTTCAGAAAAATGAAAAAAAAAAAAATCTTCAAAAAGAAAAACAATTGCTTTGAAAGCAATAAAGAAGTATGAAAGACAATGTATACTTCATAAACAACATATAAACTTATACAGCATATAAAGTAAAATGTTCAAATGCCATGACTACTTAGTTAATTGTATTTAGCTACCATTTATTGGGTGCCAACAATATACCAGGAACTGGGCAGGTATTTTCCTTACTTTTAACTAATTGGCACAATAACCCTATACTGGATATATTAGCTCCAAATCACAGATGAGAAAATTGAGGTTCTGTGTTTTGTTTTGTTTTTACGAAGGTCAAGCAATTTACCCAAGGTTTTACTGCTAGTAAATAACAATGCCAGAATCAAACCCAGGTGTTTACAAATCCAAAGTTCGATCTCATACCGAAATATACCACCTTGCCTCCCCTTTTAGTTTCTGTCTCCCTATAACACCTACTTCCAAATCATAGCCATCCAACAGGGAAGTAATAAAGTTGCTAAAATTTGGCAATTCTGAAATGTCAATTTAAAAGGCTAGTCCCTACAACAAACCACCCTTCTCATGCTCCCTGTTTGACTTCAAATTCTAGTAAAGCTCATCTGTTTCACATCCTGATTTAAAGGTATGACAATGAATATATTCCTTTTCATTTTTATTTATTGATTTTAGAGAGAGCGAAAGGGAGAGTGAGAGGGATAGGAACACCAAGCTGTTCCTGTATGTGCCTTGACCAGGGATGGAACAAGCAAACTCTGCTTCGGGGCAATGTTCTAACCAACTGAGCTATCCAGCCAGGGTAAGAATATTCCTTTTGTAAGTTACTTCAATGAAGCCATTTCCTTCTTCTCCTTCAGTCTTCCTCCTACTTTAGAAAGCTTTCCCAAATTAACTGTATTCAAGGCCAACTTTTTTTACACACAAATACTTAGAACATAGGTATTCAGGATAATTATAAATTTGCACATTTAAAAACTACCGTATTTCCCCATGTATATAAGATGTTCCCATGTATAAGACGCACCTTAATTTTGGGGCCCAAAATTTGAAAAAAAAAAAGGTATTACATAAAGTTATTGAACTCAAGTTTTATTCATCATAAAATCCATACAACTCCTCATCACTGTCAAAATTTCCATCCATTAGCTTGTCCTCATCTGTGTCTGATGACGAATCACTATCTTCATATATTGCCTTGTCCATAGTTCCATCTATGGCATTTGAAATGCCACACTTTTTAAATGACTTGATAACAATCTCAATCTTGATATTATCCCAGGATCTTTTCACCCAGGTATAACAAGCACAAAGACAAGCATGAAAATGTGGGAAATGCAAGTTTAAAAAATCTGCAACCACTGTATACAAGACGCACCCAGTGTTTAGACCGGTGTTTCCCAACGTGGGGCCCACAGGGGGGCAATTCGATAGTTAAGGGGGGCAATTTGAAAATGGACTCGACACGACTTTAACTCTTTAGCCCCGGGCCATTTAAATGCAATGCTAGATATTGGTTCCAAATTTAACAAAAAATGCAATTCTTAAATAATTGCGGTAAATAATTATTAAGTATAATTTCGTTTGACGAGACCAAAATATCAACTGGGTGATTGGCGTCATCAAGTAAACTTCGTCCTGGGTTCACCGCGGAGCGGGCCGTCTGCCGCGGGGAACCCCGGACGTTTTAAAAACTCGCTAAACAACGCAGTTATTCTCACCTAATTGGCCCATCGCAACTTCTGTAGTGTTTCACATCATTCAGTTGGTGTTAATTTGAAAGAAGTGTCAGTCAAAACTGTTGTAAAAGCTCGTTGATTTAGTAAAAATACATATATATATTGTATAGATATAATTGGTAAGTATTTGATTTTATTTTTATCAATATTAAACTCTTTATTAAGTACTTCTTGCATCAGGGCTAGAAAGCACTAATATTTTATAAATATTATTGGGGCTATAATAGTGCATGCATGACAATTTTAATTTTAGAAGCATAACTTTCCAGAAAATTTTGTCAAATGGAAAAAATATAGATACCTTTTGATTTGCGGTGGTAGTGTAGTAAACGTGTTATATACATTTAAATAAATATGAATTATTAGTATACGTTTACTCTATGTCACATTGAATATATTTTAACACATATTTTAATATTAGTTTTTAATTGATCTTATTTTTATTTCTTATAGCCCATAGTAAAATGAGTGGTGCAAGCAATAAAAAAACTCATCAATATTCGGAGGAATATTTAAAATTTGGGTTCATACCCGCTGTTCACGATGAGCGGATTCCTTTTTGTCTTTTATGCCAGCAATGCTTGACCAACGAATCAATGAAACGAGGTCGTCTTGAGGCGCATTTGAAGGCAAAACATAGTGCTCATATTAATTCAGATTTGAGTTACTTTAAAACTTTAAAGAAAAATTTTGAAAAAAGAACAACATTAAAGTCTCTATTTACTGCTCATACTTCAACTAATAATTGTGTTCTTGAGGCTAGTTATCAAATTTCTTTATTCATCGCTAAAACTGGAGAAAATCACACTATAGGAGAGAATTTAATAAAACTGTCAGTATCAGCATTTCTTAAAACAGTTCTTGAAAAAGATGACAAAGATGTAAAAGCTATGCCACTCAGTAACAATACTGTTAGCAGAAGAATAGACGAAATAAGTGAGGATATTGAAAAACAACTTATTGAAAAGCTGAAAACAAGAAAATTCTCCTTGCAAATGGATGGATCAACTTTGAGAGACAGTGAGGCAGTATTGATAACTTACGTAAGATATATTGATAAAGGACATTTTGCTGAAGAAATGTTGTTCTGTAAAAGATTAGAAAGCACCACTACCTCCAAAAATATATATAATAAGCTAAAAAACTGCTTAGATGTCAATGATATACCAATGAAAAATATAACATCTTGTGCTGCAGATGGTGCTCCCAATATGATGGGCAAGAAAAATGGCTGCTTAAAATTGATGAAAGATGCAAATCCAGAAATGATTCTTGTGCATTGTGTTATTCATAGGGAAAACTTGGTAGCTAAAAACATCTCGCCTGTTCTGAATGAAGTATTACATACAGTAATAAAGTGTGTTAATGCTATTAAAGCTAGTGCCAAATGTGAGCGTCTTTTCAAGCTATTTTGTGAAGAACAAAATGAAGACCATGTGAGACTTTTACTTCATACTGAAGTAAGATGGCTATCTAAAGGAAACTGTTTGAAAAGATTTATGGAACTGTTTGATACTCTTAGTGATTTTTTAAGCGACAAACCTGAAATGAAGTATCTGTTAACAATAGATGGTAAAGCATTTGTGAGTTATTTAGCCGATATCTTTGAAAAACTAAATATATTAAATAAGCAACTCCAAGGAACAAATAAAACTCTTGTCGATGCAAAAGCAAAGATATTTGGTTTCATTACCAATATTGAGTTATGTCAGAAACATATTAACAACAAAAACTTTAAACAGTTTCATTGGCTCCAAAAATGTGAAGTAACTGATACCGCTTTACTTGTTATTGTCAATCATTTGAATATTCTATCGGCTGATTTAAAAGAAAGATTTTCTGATTTAAAACAAATTGATTTCCCAACATGGATGATGCAGCCAATGTTAGTGGATTTGTCTGATATATCAAATATGCAGTATCAAGAAGAACTCGCAGAATTGCAAAATGATGAGTCAGTTAAAGCTTTATTTAATATCAAAGGAGCGATGGCATGGCTTTGTGAGGAAACAGAAATCAAATACCCAAATTCAACCAAATGTGCAAGAAAACTATTGCTACCGTTTCCATCTTCATTTTTAGCTGAATGTGGATTTAGTGCTGTAAATGATTTACTGGTAAAAAAAAAGAAATTGGCTGGATATAACACAACGTGGAGACTTGAGACTAAAGCTAACCAAATTGGAACCTAATATAAAATCTCTGTGCAGCAAGCATCAAGCGCAAGGATCACACTAAATTAAAATAATAAATTAATATAGAAAAATCTGTATTAAAATTATTTGAATTTAAATTTCTGTTTTTCATTATATGTTTTGAAATTTTACTTACTGTGTTTTGTTAACAATTTCATAGTGATTTCTTCCTAGAACCTATCATTTATGTTTATTAAGTGAACAAATCAATTTTTTAATGTTAAAAATTATGTATGTTACATGGGGGGGACATAAAAATTTTAGAAAGGTTAAGGTGGGGCATGGCACAAAAAAGGTTGGGAAACACTGGTTTAGACCCTAAATTTTCAAACAAAAGGTGCTTCTTATACATGGGAAATATGGTACATTCTGTGACACAGCCAAGACAGTCATTTTCAAGTCTACGTAATCATCTCATCAACTATAATAAAGTCTATACATGAAGGAATGGAGTCTACTTTTCTTTCCTATTTTCTTAGTTTATACCAAAATACATTTCACATAGCAGGTACATGGTAAAAATGTGAGCTAAATTTCTTATACTCTGAGGAACTGCTGCACGAAGAGAGAAAACACTCTCCAACATTCCTACCTGCAGGGGGCCAGGCCTTGATATAGCCTGTGCAGTGGACCACCACGAAGTGAGGCTCCCCGTCCTTCATAGAGCCAAGTCCATTCCTGGAAGAATAACAGGTATGAGGAGAAAGCCCTGCCCAGTAATACTTAAAAAGATAAGACTGGCTTAGAATCTTTAACTTTAGGTTATTGGGTATTTAAAAAATAGGATAACTATATTTGGATCTTTCTCTTTCAAAAGTAACCATCATATTGTTGACCCTTGCCAAAGTAAAGCAATGTAAAGGTACTACAGTGGGAAGAATGTAGAGAAAGTGGTAGGGCAACTTCCTTTAACAGGATAATCAAAAGAAGCTGTAGAAATTCGGGAAAACACTACCAGAAAGAGAGTAACTGGGAAGTGAGGGATGATAAGATAACTGAAGAAGTAATGATCTCTACAGGTACCTGGCCATCAATGCTTAGGATCTCACCTGCATCTGTTTCTCACAAAGCTCAGTCTGTTCATGGAAACTGGGTCCACAGAGCTATTGCCACACCTGTTTCAATAAACAGATTAAAAGCAATTAAGCTGCACTAAAAAAAAATTTTCATCTGTTAAAACAGGCTCTGGATACAACCAGACACAAAAAATTGTTAACAATGCTCCCAACAAGAAAGATAAAGAAGTCAGGTTTGGTATTTCTAAAACTTGTAACTGTCTAGAACAGGGGTCTCAAACTCAACTCAGCATGTGGGCCGCAGAGCAAGATCACAGCCATTCGGCGGGCCACACTAGGTCTACAAAAGGCAACTGTTCCGCAACACTTTTCTCACTGCAGTTGAAAACAACAACAAAAAAATCAGTACAACAAGCACAATCGTACATGCAGTTTACTTAGTGTCACAAAACGACCAGAAACTGTAGTTCGCATCACAACTGCTGTTAACTAAGCTAATATCTAGCTAGGATGCTAGAGAAATGAAAAATACAAGTAGGCCCCTAGGCTTACTTAATTTTATCCAAAATATTTTGAACTTCGTGGACTAGTCTGCGGGCCGCACAAAATTGTTCGGTGGGCCGCGGCCGCGAGTTTGAGACCCCGGTCTAGAATGTTCTTCAAATACAGAGATTCTCTACATCTGGTAGTATACTTTTTCTGTAAAGGACCAGATAGTAAATACTTTCAGCTTTGTGGGCCATACAATCTGTTGTAACTAGTCAACTCTGCTATTATAGCATGAAAGCAACCATATACAATATTAAACAAATGGGCATAGCCTTCTCCCAATAAAGCTTTATTTGCCGACTCTGTACCGCAACCCAATCTATTTGCTTGCTGCACTGTTATTATTTATCGTGTTTCTGTCTTTCTATTAGCCATGTCCACATGTTGGTACACTCTCTCCCATCCTCTCTACTTTCCTTCTCTCTTTTCTATAAAATAATACATAAAACTTAGAATATGTGCAATGTACTATTCTAAGCATCTTTACATATATTTATTCATCTAATCCTCATAACAACTTTATGAGGCTGATATTAATTTAACTCCCAATATTATATGATAAAACACAAAGTAGTCATTTAATCTGCTCAGGATCTTAAAAGATAGTGGCAAACCCAATAGTCTGGCTCTGAAGCTACTTCAAACCAGAGCCACAATTCAATTCTGCAACTTTCCCAGGAAACCTTTCTTAACATCCTACTCATCACTTCTAATAAGCATACTCTCAGTACAAAATAGTCATTTCCATTATACAACCTGAAATTATTTTGTGACTTTTACCTATGTAGGAAGCCACTATCCTTTTCTTAGAGTCCTAAAATGTACAGTATAAAATGTATAAACACAAAATATTGAAAGACATAAGAAACTTCTACCCCAAAATGGTCAGAATACATTGATGTTATCTCATGTTGTACTGCAAAAAAAATACAGGTTTGGAGTCCAATTACTATGTTTTGTTTTGTTTTGTTTTTTTGCATTTTTCTGAAGCTGGAAACAGGGAGAGACAGTCAGACAGACTCCCGCATGCGCCCGACCGGGATCCACCCGGCACGCCCACCAGGGGGCGATGCTCTGCCCATCCTGGGCGTCGCCATGTTGCAACCAGAGCCACTCTAGCGCCCGGGCCATCTCTGCTCCAATGGAGCCTTGGCTGCGGGAGGGGAAGAGAGAGATAGAGAGGAAAGCGCGGCGGAGGGGTGGAGAAGCAAATGGGCACTTCTCCCATGTGCCCTGGCCGGGAATCGAACCCGGGTCCTCCGAACGCTAGGCCGACGCTCTACCGCTGAGCCAACCGGCCAGGGCCCAATTACTATGGATTAAAATAAAATTTTGTATCAGACATTATATAATCCTTGGAAGTTAATTTGAGTCTGTTTTTTTCTCAGCAAAATAGTAACCATGAATTCTACCCCGAAAGACAGTTGTGGAAAATGAGATGACAGACATAATACACCTAATATAATGTCTGGTACAGGAGGAGTTTAGTAAATGTGAGTTCCCTTATCAGACACTTTACTGTATGTTACAACCCATGTGGGTCTTGAGAGTTAAATTTAATCCAACTAGAATTAAGGGTTCAACTCCTCTGACCAGAAATCAAACCCTTAGCTCTTAATTTTTTCTATGTCAAATCACAATCTTCAGTTTGACACTTACCTCATGCGGCAAATAAAGGATCTCCTTGAGCCCATACACATCCTCATGGAAGACTGCTGACCTTCCTTTTTCACTGTTCCAGTCTTTAGATCAAGGATACGCCCTGAAGAAGAATTGAAAACAGCCTGGAATGCATTCTTGTAAATGGGGAAGAGGGGAGACACTGAAGACAATGAAAAATAAGGAACCTATTCATGCCCTGCTTATAACAGAACAGTTCAAGGAGTGGATGGATTTTGTTTCCAAGCCTAAAATACATCAATTCCCATCAATAAATCTTACTCTTAAGTTCAAAGGTAGCACCTTGTGCAAGAGAAGGTCAGAGTGGGAAATAGGGTTGGCAAGTAAGAAAGTTATATTCTTGGGTCTAATTATTTTTATATGTATGAGTGCACACACAGAGTAAATGTCACTGGTTTAAATACAATTTTATGCCCTGGCCAGGTAGATCAGTTGGTTACAGTGTCATCCCAACACCAAGGTTGCACGTTTGATCCCTGGTCAAAGCATAAACAAAAATCAACCAAAGAATGCATAAATACAACAAATCAATGTTTTTCTTTCTTTAAAAATCAATAAATAAACAAAAGACAATTTAATAAGCAATAGAAACATGTATCGGTCTCATGCCAAAATTTTTCCTTCATCATATATAAACCAATGGCAACTTTTGCAAAAAAGAACTAGAAAAATCAGAGGGGAAACTAAATACCAACATTAACATAACTACAATGGTCTTATTTTAATTACTAGTTTTGATCTGCTTTCACTTTAAAATTCTCTCCAGAGTGCTTAGAAGCAGATGTGACTTGTTTCCTTTAGCAAAATGCTGGCAAAGGACTAAATAGCATTAAAATGGGAGTAGAGGCAGGGAACCAAAAAAGACAGAAAAATAGTACAAATACAAAAATAAATACATAAATAAACCTGGCCCTGACTGGCTAGTTCAGTGGATAGAGTATTGGCCTAGTGTGTGGACATCCTGGGTACAATCCCCAGTCAGAGCACATATGAGAAGTGACCACCTACTTTTCTTCCCCTCCCTCTCCCCTTTCTCTCTCTCTTCCTCTATAGCAGCCAGTGGCTCAACTGGTTAGAGCATCAGCCTCAGGTGCTAAGGATAGCTTGTTTGGTCCAAGCGTTGGCTCTAGATGGGAGTTGCTGGGTGGATCCTGGTTGGGTGCACGCAGGAGTCTGTCTCTCTACCTTCCCTCCTCTCACTTAATAAATAAATAAATAAATAAACCTTATACACTGACTGGTAAGTCCCCTCTAAAATAAAAATCTATTATCATAGAACCAACTACAAAGCCAACCATAAGGGATTAGTCTGACCAGGGGGTGGCGCAATGGATAGAGCATCGGACTGGGACATGAAGGACCCAGGTTTGAAACACCAAGGTCACGAGCTTGAGCATGGGCTCATCTGGCTTGAGCATGGGGTTGCTAGATTGAGCGTTGGGTCATAGACATGACCCTGTGGTAACTGGATCGAACCCAAAAGTCGCTGGCATGAACCCAAGGTCACTGGCTTGAGCAAGGGGTCACTCACTCTGTTGAAACCCCTGGTCAAGGCACATATGAGAAAGCAATCAATGAACAACTAAGATGCCACACGAAGAATTGATGCTTCTCATCTCTCTCCCTTCCTGTCTGTCTGTCCATCCCTATCTGTTCCTTTCTCTGTCAAAAATTTAAAAATTTAAAAAAATAATAAAATAAAACAAATCCAAGCATAAGGGATTAGAAAAAGCAGCAGGTAATTACCCATACAAATGAGACAGAAATATAGATGATTTCTTTTAGAATAGAAAAAAAGTTTGTTATAGGTTTGGCTTTTACTGTATTATTTACTCTAATATTAAGATTAAAGTAAACTTTTAATGAGCATTGTAACTAATGAAACAGTTTCTAAGGATGAGCTAGCTACAAAGTATGTGTTCTGCACATGAATATAAAGAAGTGATTATGTTCATTAAAGGAGAAAATTCTAGAAGCCTTGCCAAATTTACATATATATAGTGAAAGAGAGGGAGAAGAAGAGACGGAGAGAGGAAAGAGAGGGAGAGAGAGGAGAGCGAGAGGGAGAAAGACAAACAGGGACAGACAGGGAGGGAGATGAGAAGCACCAATTCTTTTTTGTGGTACCTTAGTTGTTCAGTGATTACTTTCTCATATGTGCCTTGACCAGGGGGACTCCAGCCAAGCCAGTGACCCCTTGCTCAAGCCAGAGACCTTGGGCTCAAGCCAGCGACCATGGATGGGGTCATGTCTGTGATCCCACACTCAGGCCGATGAGCTCACACTCAAGCTGGATGAGCCAGTGCTCAAGCCAGTGACCTCACGGTTTCAAATCTGGGTCCTCTGCATCCCAGACTGATGCTCTCTTCATTGTGCCATCGCCTGGTCAGGTGAAGCCTTGCCAAATTTAATGAACAAATTTAAGAGCAAAAACACTTCTGTCTCAGAAAATAAAGAGAAAGGACTTTCATTCATTTTTCCATCCACATTATCTCATACCTGTCAAGGCGTTTTCTGAAGTGGAAAGCTGCTCACGCACCTTGTCTACATCATCTGGGTGCACCTGATCATAGAGTGTGTTACCAAACCATTCAGATTGTGGCTGATTCAAAACAGGAGTCACTGAATCAGAGACATAGACAACCCGGCCTGTCTCACATGAGACAATAAATAGAAAGCCATCTGCTGCCTCCAAGATCAAATGTTTCAGTTCCTGTCCAAGGAAGAGAAAAAAAAAGTAAATACTGAACTCTGAAAAAAAAAAAGTATTATTATTCATGGAGAGAATTAATACACCTCCACCATAAGTATCTCTCCATAAGCAACTGCAGGCTCCTGTCTGACCCACAGCCACAGCTTTTACCCTAAATGTCATTACCTTCACTGACAAGATGTATTTCTCCAATAGATATTTTCTCAATGTGTCTGTCACTATCCAACCCCATCCTCCTTACCTCAGGACTCAAAACTGGGCATGACTTAACTGCTAACAATAACTGAGTTCTTTATCTGACCCCTCTGGTCTCTTTTTAGGATCTTCCTCTACAAATATGCCTGTTTTCTCTCTCTTGCTCCTCAGATCTATTAACATGATCAACTTTTCTCAAGTCTACACAAATCGTCCCTCAACTTTGCCCAACTCATCTGTTTTTCAGTGCCAAGATTATATACCAAGAATAATATTATTCTTATAATATATTCTCTGGCTCTAGTCTCTTATCTTTCATTTCTCAACCCCACTGCAACCTTCACTCTAAAACACAGCACTCACATTTTTTTCGGAGGTTACTAATTGCTAAGTCAAATCATCCTAACTGCCCATTCAAAACCCCTTTCCTGGGTCTTTATCATTTTACCCATTCTGCAAAATCTGACGTTAACCATTCTATCCTATAAATTTTATTTTCTCCTAGCTTCTATGACATAGCATTCCAACGCTTTCTTCCTTATTAAGTGTCCCTTCTCTGCTTCAGGTTCCCTCTCCTTTGTTCAAGGCTTAAACATAGACTTGAATTTAGAATGTTCTATTGTAAGTTACCATAACCTCTCCTTGAGAAATCACATCCACACCTCCCTGCTATGAAATGATAACCAAATCTATATCTCTAAACTTGCCTTTTTTCTCTTGAGCTTTAAACAGACCTGAAGTTCTAGTATCTAGAACACTTTCAAACAGATACTCTATTTGCAACTCAATTTCAACATCTTAAAACATGTCGTCATTTCCTCTTCCAAAAAAGAGTCTTCTTTGCTCTTCTAGCATTTCTTAACGGTACTGTATCTCCTTTGTCTCTGGCTACATGTCTTAAAATCTATCTAATCTCTCTCATACTCAGTTTTATCTGTTCCATTTTCCAATACTAAGTCACTGTCCTAGTCATCTTATATCAAGACAAATTAAGTGGTCTCCCTGCTTTTACTCTCTCCAATCCATTCTTTTTTTTAAATAATTTTATTTATTTATTTTATTTATTTATTCATTTTAGAAAGGAGAGAGAGGGAGAGAAGAGAGAGAGAAGGGGGAGGAGCAGGAAGCATCAACTCCCATATGTGCCTTGACCAGGCAAGCCCAGGGTTTCGAACCGGCGACCTCAGCATTTCCAGGTCGACGCTTTATCCACTGCGCCACCACAGGTCAGGCTCCAATCCAATCTTAAAATGCTAGCACACCTACTAATACATTTTTGATGGCTTGCCACTGCCTAAAAGTTAAAATCTAAATTCTTTAACATAATACCTAAATATTCCATCATTACCTCTCAGCCTATCTTTCTGTCATCATCTCCCAAGGCATGTTGAAACTACTTGATTTTCTTTGAATATCTCAATCATTCTTACTAGGTTTTGTTTTTGCATTGGTTAAGTTATTCCCAAAATTTACACTATTCCCCTATTCTTTGTTTTCCACATTTGTACTTCTACAGGACTTACTACTGTACCTTGATTATATTATTATGATTTATTTACATGTGTGTTTCCATTAATGACAATCTCTTATTTTTTATGTTTCTCAGAGCACAAAGCACCTGGTTAGGCCACAAAAGGTGCATATCTGGAGTTTGTTGAACGAGTATCTGTATGAGTGCTATTAGAACAAACTGACTACTTTGATGCACATATATATAAAATCTGTACTATCTGTGCTTTCATATAGATCATACTATTTGTAAAATTCTTCTTGCTTTCTCCCAAATCAAATCCTTTGAAATAAGGATTTCAAATCCTTTGAATAAAAGAGTGGCATTAAAGGTTAATTTTTTTCTTCCTCATACTTTCTGGATTTTCCAAAAATTTCTGCAGTAACCCTGTGCTTTTCTTTTTTTATTTTTATTTATTCATTTTAGAGAGGAGAGAGAGAGGAGAGAGAAAAGGGGGAGGAGCTGGAAGCATCAACTCCTATAAGTGCCTTGACCAGGCAAGCCCAGGGTTTTGAACTGGCAACCTCAGCATTTCCAGGTCGACGTTTTATCCACTGCGCCACCACAGGTCAAGCAACTCTGTGCTTTTCTTTTCTTTTCTTTTTCTTGCATTTTTCTGAAGCTGGAAACGGGGAGGCAGTCAGACAGACTCCCGCATGTGCCCGACCGGGATCCACCCGGCACGCCCACCAGGAGGCGATGCTCTGCCCCTCTGGGGCATCACTCTGTTGCATCCACAGCCATTCTAGCACCTGAGGCAGGGGCCACAGAGCCATCCTCAGCACTCGGGCCAACTTTGCTCCAATGGAGCCTCGGCTGCGGGAGGGGAAGAGAGAGACAGAGAGGAAGGAGAGAGGGAGGGGTGGAGAAGCAGATGGACGCTTCTCCTGTGTGCTCTGGCCAGAAATCGAACCCGGGACTTCTGCATGCCAGGCCAACTCTCTACCAACCGGCCAAGGCCCTGTGCTTTTCTTAATCAAAACAGAATATGGCTTCCTTATTCTTAGAAGTCTTTGCTCCCTAGCCAGTTGCTTCAGTGGATAGTGGATAGAGCATTGGCCCAGTGTATGGACATCCTGGGTTTGATTCCCAGTCAGAGCACACAAGAGAAGCAACCATCTTCTTCTCTCCCCTTCTCTCTCCCCCTTCTGTTCCTCTTCTCCTCCCACAGCCAGTGTCTTGACTGGTTCAAACATTGGCCCAGGAACTGAGAATGGCTTGGTTGGTCCAAGTACATCAGCCGTAGGCACTAAAAATAGCTTGGTTGACTGGAGCATCGACCCCAGGCAGGGGTTGCTGGGAGGATCCTGGTGAGGACACAAGCAGGAGTTTGCCTATCTCCCCTCCTCTCACTTAAAAAAATTAAAAAAAAAGAAATGCCCTTAAAAATTTTAACTTACATGGGACTAGGTACAGTAGATATATACTGGAAGGATGGCTAAAGTAAATAGAATGACCAGGCCTAAGGGAGGACGGTCAGCAAAGACCTTTTTTTATGCACTCCCGACCGGGATCCACCCAGCAAATCCCCATCTGGGGCTTATGCTCAAATCAACCAAGCTATTTTTAGTGCCTGAAACTAACACTGGGACCAACTGAGCCATCCTCAGCTCCCAGCAGCCTATGCTTGAACCAATTGTGGCACTGGCTATGGGAGAAGAGGGACAGAAGGGCCTCGGAGGTGGGGGAGAGAAGCAAATGGTTGCTTCTCTTGTGTGCCTTGACCAGGAATCAAACCCAGGATGTCTATATGCTGAGCTGACACTCTATGTATTAAGCCAATAGGCCAGGGCCTTTAAGGCATCATTTGGTATGCATTTTCCTATTGTTTTTCAGTTATGTATATATTCTTCCACTCACACATGCATATTCAGACTGAGTTCACAAAAGTCTGGTAATGTTTTTGCCTCCTCAATTCTTTTCATAATGCATCAAATATAACAGTATTTCACTAAGCATTGACCACCACCTATTAGACTCCTTTTATCACTACAACTGGAAGCTGCCTCAGGAATAACAAATAAATTTCTTTCATCTTCTATAAACCTATGGCCAAGGAAGAGGACTGGTTCCACAGACACAGTCAGCTCTTCACCTGGTGATTCATTTGTTCTTCCTTCTACCTTACAGGCTGTATTTATGAGTAAAGTTCTAAAATACTCACAAGCTTGCTAAATAGTTTTCACATGTCTTCTCTACTTCTCACTTTTCCAATGCTAATAAATGGTATATCCAGGGATTAAAATTCACTTTTCCTATGGTCTGAATTTCTCCTTAAGAGCTGAATTCTTGTCCTTTAAACCAGTGGTTTTTAATCTTTTCATACTTGGAGACTGGTGAAAATAGGAGATTTATTTCAGGGGCCACTAAGTTAGATGTTACCCTGAGCATAAGTGAATTCAACTAAGGTCATTGGGTCTATAATCTTAACACACAGCAGGGTGGTTACTCTTTCGTGGACTGGCATGAAATTTCCGTGACCAGACCACTGACCAGCAGTTGAAAACCCCTGCTCTAAACAATCTACAGATTCAGCTCTACTATGACTCCCAGTATTCAGGATTATGGTCACCTACTCCAAAAAGATCAAAACTTTCAACAGACTCTAGATTCTCTCTGAGCTGTCCACCCCAGAGACCTGGTCAGTGAGGAAAGATGGCTTGTAGGAACCATCAGCGGACGTGTTGCCAGTTCCTCGCAAGGACTTCATGTGAGAAACTGCCATGCGTAAGATGGTTAGCTTGTCTGGTTTTCGAGCCAGGGCACTACAGGTGGGCACCATATCTGACAGTTCTGTGATGTAGGCTGTCATCTTGTTCCGTCGCCGTCGTTCAATTTCACTATGATTTTCCCTGTATAGAGAGAAAGAGAGGAGAAGTCCTATCCAAATGGTTACATCTGAACATTTGGAGGCAAGGAGAGTGATATGGATACCAAGTCAGCTGCTGAAGATATGTGGTATTTAGATTTAGGGATGCTGAAATCCCAAAAGTTAGAGTAAGTTTGGCCAATCTTCTCATGCAGAGCGAGCTAGAAACAGAAACTAACAAGGTGGACAGAGAGTAAGCAGGTATTAGCAATTCTCCTGGAAATTTCACCTTCTATGTAAGTTACCACTACTTCAGAACAAAAAATGTTTTAAGAAATGACAGTCTTAAAAAAAATGTTGCCCTGGCCGGTTGGCTCAGCGGTAGAGCGTCGGCCTAGCGTGCGGAGGACCCGGGTTCGATTCCCGGCCAGGGCACATAGGAGAAGCGCCCATTTGCTTCTCCACTCCTCCGCCGCGCTTTCCTGTCTGTCTCTCTCTTCCCCTCCCGCAGCCAAGGCTCCATTGGAGCAAAGATGGCCCGGGCACTGGGCATGGCTCTGTGGCCTCTGCCTCAGGCGCTAGAGTGGCTCTGGTCGCAACATGGCGACGCCCAGGATGGGCAGAGCATCGCCCCTGGTGGGCGTGCCGGGTGGATCCTGGTTGGGCGCATGCGGGAGTCTGTCTGACTGTCTCTCCCTGTTTCCAGCTTCAGAAAAATGAAAAAAAGAAAAAAAAAAATGTTGATTTTAGTCACTTAAGTTCCTGAAAGACAATAATCTAAGCTTGGCTGACTTCATGTTTACTAATTCAGCCATTTACAGGCTGAAAATTAAAAATGACCAATTTTTCCAACACAAAGATGTTGTTGCTCAATAGCTTCTACAAGAATTGATAGTATCAATACCATTGGTCTATAAAGTGTATGTTTTTAAACAACTGGTGAAAATATAAAATATTGTTTGTTAAGCTTCCCTCTTATTCTCAGTACTGGATGACAGAATTAAAAGATTTTGAAGTTTTATTTGTCCTACTAATGCACAAAGTCCTACCTTCTCTATCTTGGTGTGGTGCCAGTGCACGGAGCTCAAGAGATTGTAAGACATCATCTCCTAGAGTCCCTTATGGGGTCCCCAGTTTGGGACAAAGTGAATTGGAGAGTAGGAAAGGAGTAGGGAGGAGGATGAAAAGGCTGGAAACAGACATTTTGTATTCCATCAGGGTAAGTTGCTCACATCTCCAATACTAACATTCTCAAAATCAAAACAGAATATCATTTTAAAAATAATAATCCAGTACTTTCAAATTGGATTTTTTGAAAGTCCAATAGTTCTTGCTTTCCACACGGATGCCTCAAAGAGAACCAAACAACATGCTACATTTCTGCTACCTGGGCAGCTTCACTTTATCTTTTTATTTATTACTATTACTACAGAAAGATTCTATTTGAACAAAAGTTTTTTGTCAAAACAGAAAAAAATAAAACTAATCTAACATAAATCTCCTTTTTATGAGAAGAGCAAACTAAGGTCAAGCAGTTTAATTAAATGACCTTCACAACCAATGAACGCAATGCCAGTGCTCTTTCTCCCACACCAGGCCAAATCAGTTCTCTGAAGGGGAAAGAGTTAGTGGGAGGCATGAGTTAAAATGGCAGAATAAGCTTGTGACCCAGCTCAAAGAGGTAATGACAGATAAGAGGGGGGGAAAGTAGTAAAAACAGGTTTTGGGATCAATGAGCTATCTCCTACAGAATTGTCCCAAATCACAGAAAACAGAAAAACAGAGAAAAGGTCTTACCACAGAGATCCTTATATATGTAGTTTCTTTGTCTAAGAAACATAAAATTCTACTCTCAAACTTAAAGCACCTATCTTCCTAGTAACTGACAGATAAGTCCAGAAGGCTGATCTTTTAAATAGTCATATTAAAGCTGCTGAAACTTTTCTGGGAAACCACATAAGATTCAATCACCAAAATAACACCAGTATTGCTGAGACATAGTAATTTAGGCTGTGAGTCTACACAGAAAAATAAGGGTGAGCTTTCTAGAGAGGTATGAAGTAAAGGCTAAGGCCTAAAGGCCACAAACTAATTGCAAACACAGGCATATTTATTAATCTTCTGATAAAAGTATTTTCCTGCTAAAGCACCAACTGGCACAGTTGTATTGTCTCTAAAAGCTTTTTTGTTCTGTGCAACTTAGTGCTAAGACAAGGAGGAAAAGAGAAAACTAAAAGTAATTTCTTAAATTTCTATGTAAAGTTCCCTCAACTCACCACTCACTTTCTGATGGGGGAAGCCAAAGTTCCCACCACACATAAACTTCTTAAAAATCTTGTCTTCTCTTGCCACAGATATGGAAAAACACAGAGAAAGGGGAAGAAAAGAGCAGAGTAAGAAAAAGGATAGAAAAAGCAGTGTTATCTATTTCATCATGCTAAAAGATACTGTTCTCCTACCTGGCGAGTCTCTCTTTATCCGCAGAGCTCTGCTCATCATCCGACCTAAAAACAGAATTAATGAACTAAGCTAAAATTTAAATAAAAAGAAAGAAGAAAAGAGGGAACACCAGGAGGGAGAAAGAACAGGAAAGGAAAGGGAAAAGGAAATACATAGAACAAAATAGATTCAGAGAACAGAGTAAAAATGGAATTATGGACAGGAACCATGCCTGTTAACTCTACAAAGCCACCTGTTAGGATAGACAAAATGTACGGTAACTTACAAGACAAAGGTCAACACAAAAGGAAAGCTAATAGTATTACAAATTAATATAATCTGAACACAGAAAAGCATTTTGCCAATCAATCTCTATAGAAACCAAGGATATACAGATTGAACTAGAAACAAACAAGGGAATATCATTCTCACACACTGCTCTCAATCTGGGAAAAAAAGTGATATTCACAAATACAATCTCTCTGTAACACACAGGCATGCACACATGTACTCATAGACAGAATAATCAACCAGGTTTTACTGGAAAATTACGTAAGTCAAACTAAGAGCTAGGTTTCTGGTTTCTCCTATCATTGATTTTATCCTGAAGTAGTAAATTTCTGTTCAGTCACTCTACTGCTTCTCTGCAATAAAGCCACACACTACTGGGTCCCCAGTATCAACTCTCCCTTCTCTTGAGGGGTCTACAAAGGGTTACCACTAAGTTTCTCTGGAAAACTGAAATAGTGAAAGGATTGGTAGCAACTGAGGAAATACCAAGGTTTTGGTAGGCCAATGTATCAGTCATCATTTACATTTTAAATATATACATAAATAGATTAAGAAGCCTAAAATGTCTAAGGAAAATATGACATATTAATAGGCTATTAAAAATGACAAGCACAGCCTGACCTGTGGTGGCGCAGTGGATAAAGTGTCAACCTGGAAACACTGAGGTTCCCGGTTTGAAACCCTGGGCTTGTCCGGTCAAGGCACATATGGGAGTTGATGCTTTCTGCTCCCCCCCCCCTAAAATGAATAAATAAAATTTTTTAAAAAATGACAAGCACAATGACTATCAATATATGACAAACTTTCTATAAAACATCCAGCAGGGAAAAAAAAGACCCAAAATAACATATTAACTATGAGAACTTTTATGTATGTGAAAATTTACATATGCTAACAAGCAAAGAAAAGAGAATGGAGTGATATTATGTTGCTTAATTTCATGTTTGTCAGGTTATTATAGTTCCTTAACAAACTACAAATAATTTTGTAAAGCTAAGAAAATGCATACAATTTCAGCCTTTGAAAACTCTACTGAATTTCCAAGAAAGATATATGAGGTAAACTAGCTTAAAAAATATTATCTTAGAGGAATAAGTTGTATTGTTTAAAATAAAGTTAAAGTATCTAAAATCCCTGGCTTTGTCTAGGTAGCTCAGTTTATTACAGCATTGATCCAATATGCCAAGGTTGTGGATTCAACCTCTGGTCAGGGCACATACACGAATCAACCAATGAATGCATAAATGAGTGAAACAACAAATCAATGTTTCTCTCCCTCTCTTTCTTTCTCTCTCCCTTCTTCTTTCTCTCTAAAAATCACTAAATAAAGTCTGGCCGAGTAGCTTAATTGGTTTGAGTACTGTCCATTATGCCAAGGTTGCGGGTTTGATCCCTGGTCAGGACACATACAACAATCAACCAATGAATGCATTAATGGGTGGAACAACAAATTGATGTTTCTCTTTCCCCGCCTCTCTCTCTAAAAAAAAATTTTTTTTAATTTAGAAAAATCAAAATCAATAAATAAAATTTTTTAAAACCAAAAATATATATATATAAAATTCCTATTACTACTGCGCCATCCTACTACAATTCCATAATCCCTTATCCACTCTAATATCTCTGAATGAAATACATAAATATATAAATGTTCACTGTAAGGGCAAATAAGACTAAAATAGTTCAGATCAAGTTTTCATAGCTTTTTGGAATTTCAGTCCAGAGACTGCAAAACCCATACCACCACTACTATTAGGTGCCTGACTTTCTTTTTTTTATTTTTATTTATTTTTATTTTTTTTATTTTTATTTTTTCATTTTTCTGAAGCTGGAAACAGGGAGAGACAGTCAGACAGACTCCCGCATGCGCCCGACTGGGATCCACCCGGCACGCCCACCAAGGGCAACGCTCTGCCCACCAGGGGGCGATGCTCTGCCCATCCTGGGCGTCGCCATGTTGCGACCAGAGCCACTCTAGCGCCTGAGGCAGAGGCCACAGAGCCATCCCCAGCGCCCGGGCCATCTTTGCTCCAATGGAGCCTTGGCTGCGGGAGGGGAAGAGAGAGACAGAGAGGAAAGCGCGGCGGAGGGGTGGAGAAGCAAATGGGCGCTTCTCCTGTGTGCCCTGGCCGGGAATCGAACCCGGGTCCTCCGCACGCTAGGCCGACGCTCTACCGCTGAGCCAACCGGCCAGGGCGGTGCCTGACTTTCTAATGCAGCTTGAAAAACTGTTTCCCAAATATCTATGATGAACTGCTCATTTTAGAGATGGTTCACATCCTAAAGTATTCATAAGTATCTACTTTGATAAACAAATTATTCAAAAACCTCTTAAATTCACTCCTCTCCTATCGCCACTGTCTACACTCTACCTCTGGCCCTCATGATTTTATAGCTGTCTTATTACTTCAACAGCCTCCTAACTGCCTCCCTGACTTTAGTGCTTCTCTTTTGTCAACCCTATATATTACTATAGAAAATTCCTATATGAATTTTTTTTTCCTGTATTTTTCTGAAGCCGGAAACGGGGAGAGACAGCCAGCCAGACTCCCGCATGCGCCCGACTGGGATCCACCCGGCACGCCCACCAGGGGGCGATGCTCTGCCCCTCCGGGGCATTGCTCCGCTGCGACCAGAGCCACTCCAGCGCCTGGGGCAGAGGCCGAGGAGCCATCCCCAGCGCCCGGGCCATCTTTGCTCCAGTGGAGCCTCAGCTGCGGGAGGGGAAGAGAGAGACAGAGAGGAAGGAGAGGGGGAGGGGTGGAGAAGCAGGCGGGCGCTTCTCCTGTGTGCCCTGGCCGGGAATCGAACCCGGGACTTCTGCACGCCAGGCCAATGCTCTACCACTGAGCCAACTGGCCAGGGCCCCTATATGAATTTTATACAGTAGTATCCCCTCATTCAAAGCCTATCATGGTATCTTACTGCTTCAGAGAAGTTTTAAACTACTTAAACTGATATTTCCTAGCCCTCTATCTACAACAGTGGTCCTCAAAGTATGGTCCCCAGAAACCAGCAGCATTAGTAATAAATAAATACTATGTTCACAGTTAAGCACTAGATTTTGAATTACTCATTTTTCTGAGGTAGCTGTAAACTCAGTTTTTCAAAAAACAATTTACTATTTAATAATATACAGGGTGAACTTTCTAAAAATAAAACCCAATATCTGAGTTGAAAGGGATTTATTGTTGAGCCTGACTAGGTGGTAGCACAGTG
This sequence comes from Saccopteryx bilineata, assembly GCF_036850765.1. Taxonomy (NCBI): domain Eukaryota; kingdom Metazoa; phylum Chordata; class Mammalia; order Chiroptera; family Emballonuridae; genus Saccopteryx; species Saccopteryx bilineata. Next base: position 160,445,380 of record NC_089492.1, on the reverse strand, counting down.
AATAGAGTGTCGTCCAAGGATACTGAGGACCCAGGTTTGAAACCCTGAGGTCGCGGCTTAAGCGTGGGCACATTAGGCTTGAGTGCAGGATCACTAGCTTGAGCATGGGAGCACAGACTTGACCCCATGATCGCTGGCTTGAGCCCACAGGTTGCTGGTTTGAGCCCAAGGTCACCTGCTTGAACAAAGGTCCCGGGCTCAGCTGGAGCCTCCAGGTCAAGGCACATATGAAAAAGCTATCAATGAACAACTAAAGTGGCTCAAACATGGAGTTGATGCTTCTCAACTCTCTCTTTCCTGTCTGTCCCTCTCACTTTCACTCTATGTCTAAATAAATAAATAAATAAATAAATAAATAAATAAATAAAGATTTATGGTTTAATAAAAACCAAAGTATTTTTCATCCTGAGAAATAATTTAAACAAATTTATTTCAATCAAAAATCATTTCCACAAAAAACTGTTTCTGTTAACATTTTTAAAAGAATAAAACCATTTTATTTTGTAGATTTACTTAATATTAAATGCAACCAAGAAATACACATTGCTTGTGTTCCTGTGGACACCCAGAAAACACATAGCATAGCTACCTGTCATAAAAGTTTTACAAAACTTTGTATAAAATATACCATTAGTTTGGAGCCATAGTTTGAAACCATGTTACTTGAACATAAATGATCGTTATTATAACACTAAGTTCACCAGCTTTCAGAACAGAAAAGAGGCTGGACAGAGGAATTATTTCTCAATGATATCAAATTAAAACTCAGTATGCTTGAATTGCCTGGTCCTACAACACAGACCAAGATGTTATATTACCTGGCAAACCTTTCCTTATCATTAGACATCTGATCATCATCACACCTGAAGGAGAAAAAAAAAAATTAATCCAAAGCATTACACTTGTTATATCCATTTAACTCTGAAATGAAAACTAGAAAGGGTAAAAATATTCAACAGGAAATTAAAAAAGCCAATGGGAAAGCACCATAAATCCACAAATAAGAGCATCACACAGAACTTTAAAAACCCATTACAAATTTTCAAGTTTCTGATGTCTCCTTTATCTTTACTTATCAGACACTCAAAAAAAAAAAAAAAAAAAAAAAAAAGATGATCTCATGAGGCACAGTAGACTGTCTTGTTAACACAACTCCACGGTTAGGGATAGTTTAGGGTTTTTGTTTTGTTTTGTTTTGAATTATAGCAAAAAACACAACATAAAACTTATCATTCTGCCTGACCAGGCGGTGGCGCAGTGGATAGAATGTCGAACTGGGACGCGGAGGACCCAGGTTCAAGACCCAGAGGTTGCCAGCTTGAGCATGGGCTCATCTGGTTTGAGCAAAAGTTCACCAGCTTGGACCCAAGGTCGCTGGCTTGAGCAAGGGGTCACTCCGTCTGCTGTAGCCCCACGGTCAAGGCACATATGAGAAAGCAATAAATGAACAACTAAGGAGCCGCAATGAAGAACTGATGCTTCTCATCTCTCTCCCTTCCTGTCTGTCTGTCTCTTATCTGTCCCTCTCTCTGTCACAAAAAAACAAAAACAAAAAACTTACCATCTTAATCATTTTTAAGTGTACCATTCAGTAGTGCTAACTATACTCACTCTGTTGTGCAAGAGATCTCTAGAACTTTTACATCTCAAATCTGAAATTAACACTCACTGAACAGTATCTTTCCGTTCCAACTCCCCACACCACCACCAACCAGCTCCTGGCAACTATCATTTTACTTTGTTTTTCTGATTTTGATTCGTTTAGATATCTTGTATAAGTAGAATCATACAGCACAGCTGACCCTTGAACAAAGCAGGTTTGAACTGTGTGGGTCCAAATATAAATGGTTATGTGAATCCATGCAGTTGAAGCCTGAGCTGTTCAAGGGTCAACTGTATTTTCGACCCATGGTGGGAATCCACACATGCAGAGGGTTGACATATACTCAAATTTGATTGTGCCAGCAATCAGTGCCCCTGAGTTGTTCAAGGGTCAAGTGTATTAGTCTCTTTTTGTCTTATCTTGCTTATTTCACTTAGTATAATGTCCTCAATGTTCATACAAATGACAGGGTTTCCTTCTTTTTTAAGGCTGAATAATAGTCCATTGGGTATATACAGTATACCACATTTTCTTAATCTATTAATCTGTCCATGGGTATATGGTTGCTTCCACCTCTTGGCTATTGTGAAAAATGGGGCAAAGAACATGAGCATGCAAATATCTCTCCAAGATCCTGCTTTAAATTCTTCTGGATACATAACCAGCAGTGGGGCTGCTGGGTCATATGGTAATTGTTTTAAATTAAAAAAAAAATTATTGATTTTAGAGAAAGGTGAGAGAAAAAAAGGAGGGGAAGGAACAGGAAGAATCAACTTGTACTAGCTTCTTCTCATATGTACCTTGACTGGGAAAGCCTGGGGTTTCAAAACAGTGACCTCAGCATGTCAGGTAAATGCGTAATTCTCTTTGCCACCACAAGTCAGGCTGTTTTTAATTTTTTGAGGAACCTCTATATTGTTTTCTGTAGTGATTGCTCCATTTCACATTCCCAACAACAGTGCACAAGAGTTCCAGTTCCTCCACATCCTTGCCAACACTTGTCATTACTATTTTTATGGTGGCCATCCTAATGGGTATGTGGCAATATCTCATTGTAGTTTCAATCTGTATTTCTCCAGTGATTAATGGTATTGAACTTCTTTTCATATTCTGGCCATTTGTGTATCTTCTTTCAAGAAATGTCCATTCAAAAAACTTTGCCTGTTTTTTATTTTTAATTAAAAAATTTTTTTTCTGTTGATTTTAGAGAGAGACGAAGGGAGAGAGAAACACAGATTTGGTTCATTCTTATATGTGCCCTCACCAGGGATCAAACCCACAACTTCGGAGTATTGGGATAATGCTCTAAGCAACTGAGCTACCCAGCTAGAGCTCACCCATTTTTTAACCATTTATTTTGTTGTTGTTGTTGTTATTGAGTTATAGGAGTTCTTCATAAACAGGATGGAGCAAAAGTAGGTCTACAGTTGTTCATATAGAAAATATAATAATTAATAAATAAAATAATGCAAGAATAAACTGTTTAATATACTCTTAACCAGGGGTCCCCAAACTTTTTACACAGGGGGCCAGTTCACTGTCCCTCAGACCGTTGGAGGGCTGGACTATAAAAAAAAACTATGAACAAATCCCTATGCATACTGCACATATCTTAAAGTAAAAAAAAAAACCAGGAACAAATACAATATTTAAAATAAAGAACAAGTAAATTTAAATCAACAAACTGACCAGTATTTCAATGGGAACTATGGACCTGCTTTTGGCTAATGAGATGGTCAATGTGCTCCTCTCACTGACCACCAATGAAAGAGGTGCCCCTTCCGGAAGTGCGGCGGGGGCCGGATAAATGGCCTCAGGGGGCCGCATGTGGCCCGCGGGCCGTAGTTTGGGGACCCCTGCTCTTAACTATAAACCTACCTTTGCCCCACCCTGTACTATGGATATTAACTCTTTATTATATATGATTTGCAAATATTTTCTCCCATTTGTTTCATTTGATGTGTATAGATTTTGTTTTTTTTTCCTGTATTTTTCTGAAGCGGGAAACGGGGAGAGACAGACAGACTCCCGCATGCACCAGACCGGGATCCACCCGGCACGCCCACCAGGGGGCGATGCTCTGCCCCTCCGGGGCGTCGCTCTGTTGTGACCAGAGCCACTCTAGCACCTGGGGAAGAGGCCGAGGAGCCATCCCCAGCGTCCGGGCCATCCTTGCTCCAGTGGAGCCTTGGCTGCGGGAGGGGAAGAGAGAGACAGAGAGGAAGGAGAGGGGGAGGGGTGGAGAAGCAGATGGGCGCTTCTCCTGTGTGACCTGGCCGGGAATCGAACCCGGGACTTCTACACGCCAGGTGGACGCTCTACCACTGAGTCAACCGGCCAGGGCCTGATCTGTATAGTTTTTAAGAGATAATTTCAGATTACGATTTAAACAATGCACTTTATTTCTTTGATCAAAGAAACACAACTCATCCATTCATTCCAACAACTTCTACTTAATAAGCTGATAAAACTACTTGCTACTACAGAAACCATAAAAGAAGATAAAAATAATGCCCAAATTGAACACATAATACAGTGTAGAGATGATGTGTTGTAGAACTGTGCATCTGAAAACTTAAGAATTTTTTTTTTTTTTCTTTTTCTGAAGCTGGAAACGGGGAGAGACAGTCAGACAGACTCCCACATGCACCGGACCGGGATCCACCGGCACGCCCACCACGGGCGGTCGCTCTGCCGCGACCAAAGCCACTCTAGCGCCTGGGGCAGAGGCCAAGGAGCCATCCCCAGCGCCCGGGCCATCTTTGCTCCAATGGAGCCTTGGCTGTGAGAGGGGAAGAGAGAGACAGAGAGGAAGGAGGGGGGGGTGGAGAAGCAAATGGGCGCTTCTCCTATGTGCCCTGGCTGGGAATCGAACCTGGGTCCCCCGCACGCCAGACCGATGCTCTACCGCTGAGCCAACCGGCCAGGGCCTTAAGAATTTTGTTAACCAGTGTCACCCCAATAAATTCAATTAAAAAAGGAAAAAAAGATTAAAATGTTATTCTGAATGATTAAAACTTTCCTCCACTCATTGCCACATTATAAGCAAAGATCAACTTTGGGCAGAAAGTGCTTCTGGAAGATAGGGAAGTATCAAAAAATTTGCAGCTAAACTAGTTATAAAATTAAGAGCCAGAATTTTAGTTTCTTCACAGGCTAATAAATGACCTAAGAATTTTCAAACGTTTTGAAAATAACTAGAGAGTGGAAGTGGAATGATGGATATACATGGAGCTATAGTGGAATTATAAGTCAAAGAAAAATGGTCTGTTTCTAGGACACAAAATGTGCTATAAATCCTAATAAATGCTACAAACTCCTAATGAAAACAAGTAACCTACACTGAATCTCAAGAATGCATCTTCAGTATCCTTGCTCTTGAAGTGTGCTCAGTGAACCAGAAGCAGCAGTACTACCTAGAAATCTACTAGAATGCAGAACCTTGGGACCTTCCTCAGACTTCTCATCTGATCAAGAACCACAGGTAGCCTGACCAGGCGGTGGCGCAGTGGATAGAGCATCGGACTGGGATGCTGAGGACCCAGGTTCGAGACCCTGAGGTCACCAGCTTGAGCGTGGGCTCATCTGGTTTGAGCAAAAAGCCTACCAGATTGAACCCAAGGTCGCTGGGTCCAACAAGGGGTTACTCAGTCTGCTGAAGGCCTGCGGTCAAGGCACATATGAGAAAGCAATCAATGAACAGTTAAGGTGTTGCAACACGCAATGAAAAACTGATAATTGATGCTTCTCATCTCTCTCCGTTCCTGTCTGCTGTCTGTCCCTATCTATCCCTCTCTCTGACTTACTCTCTGTCTTTGTAAAGAAAAAAAGAACCACAGGTAATCCTGACTGGTGGTGTCATAGTAGACTGAGCATCAGCCCAGGACGCTGAGGTCCCCAGTTCAACACCCCAAGGTCACTGGATTGAGCACAGGATCACTGGGATGATCCCAAGGACACTGGCTATACCCCAAGGTTGCTGGCTTGAACAAGGGTCACTGATTCGGCTTGAGCCCCTCACTCCCAGTCAAAGCACTCATTCAACAACTAAAGTAAAGCAACTGTGAGTTAATACTTCTCATCTCTCTTTTCCCTCTTTCTTTTGCTAAAAGAAAAAAAGTAGAATGTACCAATGAGATTTAATGTTGATTTCTAGATAAAATGTACATAAGGCTTTCACTAAATGACCAGGAGAAAATTCCAATTGTTAAAAAACAAAAATGTATTAATGACCAAATTAAAAAAAAACTTTATGAGGCCCTGGCTGGTTGGCTCAGTGGTAGAGCGTCGGCCTGGCATGCAGGAGTCCCGGGTTCGATTCTCAGCCAGGGCACACAGGAGAAGCGCTCATTTGCTTCTCCACCCCCCTTTCCTCTCTGTCTCTCTCTTCCCCTCCTGCAGCCAAGGCTCCATTGGAGCAAAGTTGCCCCGGGCGCTGAGGATGGCTCCATGGCTTCTGCCTCAGGTGCTAGAATGGCCCTGGTTGCAATAGAGCAACGCCCCGGATGGGCAGAGCATCGCCCCCTGGTGGGCATGCCGAATGGATCCTGGTCGGGCGCATGCGGGAGTCTGTCTGACTCCCTCCCCGTTTTCAACTTCAGGAAAACAAAACAAAACAAAACAAAACAAAAAAAACTTTATGATAACTCTCTCAAGCATAATGACTTACTTGGTAAGATGAATTGTGAGACTTTTATTATGGCTGAGGAAAGGACAAATGTAACTTTTTAGATTTGCATATATAGCTGACCCTTGAACAAAGGAGTCAGAAGCACCAACCCCTATGAAGTCAAAATTCTGCATGTAACTTTTTTTCTTTTTGTGACAAAGATAGAGAGAGGGACAGATAGGAACACACACACATAGGAAAGGAGAGAGATGAGAAGTATCAATTCTTCTTTGCGGCACCTTAGTTGTTCATTGATAGCTTTCTCATGTGCCTTTTCTGGGGCTACAGCAGAGTGAGTGACTCCTTGCTCAAGTCAGCGACCTTGGGCTCAAGCTGGTGAGCCTTACTCAAACCAACCAGATGAGCCTTCGCTCAAGCGGGCGATCTCAAGGTTTTAAACCTGGGTCCTCCGTATCCCAGTCCAAGGCTCTATCCACTGCGTCACGGTCTGGTCAGGCTCTGCATGTAACTTTTTTTTTTTTTTTGTATTTTTCTGAAGCTGGAAACAAGGAGAGACAGTCAGACAGACTTCCGCATGCGCCCGACCAGGATCCACCCGGCACGCCCACCAGGGGTGTGCTCTGCCCACCAGGGGGCGATGCTCTGCCCATCTGGGGCGTCGCTCTGCCGCGACCAGAGCCACTCTAGCGCCTGGGGCAGAGGCCAAGGAGCCATCCCCAGTGCCCAGGCCATCTTTGCTCCAATGGAGCCTTGGCTGTGGGAGGGGAAGAAAGAGACAGAGAGGAAGGAGGGGGGTGGAGAAGCAAATGGGCGCTTTTCCTATGTGCCCTGGCCGGGAATCGAATCCGGGTCCCCCACACACCAGGCCGATGCTCTACCGCTGAGCCAACCGGCCAGGGTCTGCATGTAACTTTTGATTCCCCAGAAACTTAAGTCATCCCTTGATATCCACGTGAAACTGGTTCCAGGAATCTCCCATGGATACCAAAATCCACACATGCTCAAGTCCCTTACATAAAAGGGCATAGAGCAGGGATCGGGAACCTTTTTGGCTGAGAGAGTCATGAACGCCACATAATTTAAAATGTAATCCCATGAGAGCTATACAACCACCCATGTACGTTAGGCATTATCCAATAAAAATTTGATGCTGTCCCAGAGAACAACTGTGATTGGCTCCAGCCAACCGCAACCATGAACATGAGTGGTAGGAAATGAATGGATTGTAATACATGAGAATGTTTTATATTTTTAACATTATTATTTCTTTTATTAAAGATTTGTTTGCGAGCAAGATGCAACCATCAAAAGAGCCACATCTGGCTTGCGAGTCATAGGTTCCCGACCTCTGGCATAGAGCAATGTACCATCAGCCGTTCACATCCGTGGATTCAACACCATGGATGTAAAATTCTGTTTTGATCTATGGTTAGTTGAATCTGCATATGTGAAACCCAGGGATATGGATGGCCAAATCTGTATTTATTGAAAAACATCCACATATAAGTGGATCCACCCAATTTAGGTTTTTTGTTGTTTTTTTGTTTTGTTTTAGGGTTTTTATTTTTTTATTTTTCTGAAGTTGGAAATGGGGAGGCAGCCAGACTGACTCCCGCATGCGTCCCACTGGGATCCACCCACATGCCCACCAGGGGCCAATGCTCTGCCCATCTGGGGCCTTGCTCTGTTGCAACCAGAGCCATTCTAGCGCCTGAGGCAGAGGCCATAGAGCCACCCTCAGCGCCAGGGGCCAACTTTGCTCCAATAGAGCCCTGGCTGTGGGAGGAGAAGAGAGAGACAGAGAGGAAGGAGAGGGGGAGGGGTGGAGAAGCAGATGGGCTCAAACCATCCTGTGTGCCCTTGCTGGGAATCGAATCAGGGACTCCTGCACACCAGGCCGACACTCTACCACTGAGCCTACCAGCCAGGGCTGTTTTGTTTTTTAAGATTATATTTAATCATTTTAGAAAGGAGAGAGAGAAAGAGACAGGGGAGGAGCAGGAAGCATCAACTGTACCACCACAGGTCAGGCAAAATATATAAACATTTTTTTTTGGTTTTACTTATTCATTTTAGAGAGAAGAGAGAAAGAGAAGGGTGAAGGAGCAGAAGTATCAACTCCCACGTGTGCCTTGACTGGGCAATCACAAGGTTTTAAACCAGTAACCACAACATTACAGGTTGACACTTTATCCACTGTGCCACGAAAGGTCAGGTTAAACCCACACAGTTTCCAGGGGTCTCAAACTCGCGGCCCGCCGAACAATTTTGTGCGGCCCGCAGACTAATTCACGAAGTTCAAAATAGTTCACAATGGAGAAAAGAAGTTCGTGGATTAGTCTGCGGGCTGCACAAAATTGTTCGGCGGGCCGCGAGTTTGAGACCCCTGAATGTCAACTGTACTTTGTGACTACCAGATTTTGTAGAAATAAAGGCAATGACTCAAGGCTCGACAGAGTATACCTAATTGATAGGTATAAATAAATAAAACTAGTGGTTACCTCTAACCCAGTGGTCGGCAAACTCATTAGTCAACAGAGCCAAATATCAACAATACGACAACTGAATTTTCTTTTGAGAGCCAATTTTTTTTCCCCTGTATTTTTCTGAAGCTGGAAACGGGGAGAGACAGTCAGACAGACTCCCGCATGTGCCCGAACGGGATCCACCCGGCACGCCCACCAGGGGACGATGCTCTGCCCCTCCAGGGCGTCGCTCTGTTGCAACCAGAGCCACTCTAGTGCCTGGGGCAGAGGCCGAGGAGCCATCCCCAGCGCCCGGGCCATCTTTGCTCCAGTGGAGCCTCGGCTGCAGGAGGGGAAGAGAGAGACAGAGAGGAAGGAGAAGCAGATGGGCGCTTCTCCTGTGTGCCCTGGCTGGGAATCGAACCCGGGACTTCTGCACGCCAGGCTGATGCTCTACCACTGAGCCAACCAGCCAGGGCGAGAGTCAAATTTTTTAAACTTAAACTATATAGGTAGGTACACTGTTATTAACTTAATTAGGGTACTCCTACGCTGGCTACACTCAAGGGGCCACAGGGCCAAAGAGCTGCATGTGGCTCGCGAGCTGTAGTTTGCCGACCACTGCTCAACCCATTCATTTACAAAATACAATTGTATTAACAGTGTCTATCCCGCCTGGCCAGGCAGTGGCGCAGTGAATAGAGCATCGGACTGGGATGCAGACAACCCAGGTTCGAGACCCCAAGGTTGCCACCTTGAGCGCAGGCTCATCTGGTTTGAGTAAGACTCACCAGCTTGAGCCCAAGGTTGCTGGCTTGAACAAGGGGTTTTCAGCCTGCTGAAGGCCCACGGTGAAGGCACATATGAGAAATCAATCAATGAACAACTAAGGTGTCGCAACAAAAAACTGATGATTGATGCTTCTCATCTCTCTCCGTTCCTGTCTATCTGTCCCTATCTATCCCTCTCTCTCTCTCTCTCTGTTAAAAAAAAAAAAAGTGTCTATCCCAATTGGAGAAATTCCCAGTAGAACAGTTTGAAGAAGTATCTTTCCCAGAAATTAAAGCATCTTATTGACACTCAAGAGCTGCGGAATTATTTTCTCAAATATTTTGCAAAAAAAAGAGGGTTTTTAAAAATTTTTTTTTAAATTCAGTGAGAATTTAAAAAAATTCAGGGGAGGCAAAGACAGACTTTCCCCCATGCACCCTGACCAGGATCCACCCAGCAAGCCCACTAGGGAGCGATGCTCTGCCCATTTGAGGCATTGCTCCATTGCTCAGCAACTGAGCTCTTCCTAGGCCTGAGGTAGAGGCCAAGGAGCCATCCTCAGTGCCTGGGACCAACTCGCTCCAATCGAGCCATGGCTGCAGAAGGGTAAAAGAGTAAGAGAGAAGCAAGAAGGTGGAGAGGTGGAGAAGCAGATGTGCACTTCTCCTGTGTGCCCTAATCAGGAATCAAACCCGGGACATCCAGATGCTGGACTGACACTCTACCACTGAGCCAAACAGAAAGGGGAAAAAAAATTTTTTTTAAGTGAGTGGAGGGGTGATAGTGAGACAGATTCACTAATGCATCCCAACCAGGATCCTCCCAGCAACCCTGTCTGGGGCCAAGTACCAAGCTATTTTTAGCACCAGAGGTTGATGGACTCGGACCAATAAGCTATCCTTAGCACCTGGGGCCAGGCTTGAACCAATCAAGTCACTGACTGCAGGAGGGGAAGAAGGAGAAAAGGGGGAGAGAGTAGAGGACAAAAGCAGAGGGTCGCATATCCTATGTGCCCTGACCAAGAAACGAACCTAGGACATCAATATGCCAGGCCAATGCTCTAACTACTGAGTCACCAACTAGAACTCCAATTTAAAAAAAGATTTTACTTATTGATTTTAGAGAAAGGAGAGAAAGAGAAAGGGAGGGAGGAGTGGGAAACATCAGCTTATAGTACAACGGTTCTCAACCTGTAGGTCGCGACCCCGCCGGGTTTATAGTAGCTGCTTCTGGTATGTGCCTTGACTGGGAAAGCCCAGAGTTTTGAACCAGCGACCTCACCATTCCTGGTTGGTGCATTGTCCATTGTGCTACCATATGTCAGGCTCCAAATATTTCTTTATGGTGGCCAAGTCACAATCATTGTTTTCAAGAATATCTGAAGGGTTCACCAACTAGTCAGTACCTAGCAGTACAAGCCTTAATTTTAAACATTACTTAAAAAGAAAGAAATCTGAACAAGCAGCGGCACAGTGGATATAGCATTGGCCTGGGATGTTGAGGACCCAGGTTTGAAACCCTAAAGTCACTGGCTTGAGCACGGGCTCACCAGCTTGAGCGTGGGATCATAAATATGACCCCACGGTCTCTGGCTTGAGCTCAAAAGGTAGCTGGCTTGAGCTCAAAAGGTCACTGGCTTGAAGCCCAAGGTCGCTGGCTTGAGCAAACGGTCACTCACTCTGCTGCAGCCCCTCAGTCAAGGCACATATGAGAAAGCAAACAATGAACAACTAAGAAGCCGCAACAAAGAATTGATGCTTCTCATCTCTTTCCCTTCCTGTCTATCTCTCTCACAAAAAAAGAAAAAAGACTGACAAAATTTAGTATTATAAAACTAAACAATGGCAAGCAAAGACAAAAACTGAGGAGATTATGAACATATATGTATATTACTTTTTAAAACTCAGTTAATATCCTGACCAGGCGGTGGCGCAGTGGATAGAGCGTTGGACTGGGATGCGGAGGACCGGGGTTCGCGACCCTGAGGTCGCCAGCTTGGGTGCGGGCTCATCTGGTTTGAGCAAAAAGCCCACCAGCTTGAACCCAAGATCGCTGGCTCCAGCAAGGGGTTACATGGTCTGCTGAAGGCCCGCGGTCAAGGCACATATGAGAAAACAATCAATGAACAACTAAGGTGTTGCAATGCGCAATGAAAAACTAATGATTGATGCTTCTCATCTCTCTCCATTCCTGTCTGTCTATCCCTCTCTCTTACTCTCTCTCTCTGTAAAAAAACAAAAAACAAAAAAAAAACCTCAGTTAACTAATAAATCAAATCGGGGCACTGACATAATAAAATAACTTTTTTTTTTTTTGTATTTTTCTGAAGCTGGAAACGCGGAGAGACAGTCAGACAGACTCCCGCATGCGCCCAACCAGGATCCACCCGGCACGCCCACCAGGGGGCGATGCTCTGCCCCTCCGGGGCATCACTCTGCCGCGACCAGAGCCACTCTAGCGCCTGGGGCAGAGGCCAAGGAGCCATCCCCAGTGCCCAGGCCATCTTTGCTCCAATGGAGCCTTGGCTGCAGGAGGGGAAGAGAGAGACAGAGAGAAAGGAGGGGGTGGGGGTGGAGAAGCAAATGGGCGCTTCTCCTATGTGCCCTGGCCGGGAATCAAACCTGGGTCCCCCGCACGCCAGGCTGACGCTCTACCGCTGAGCCAACCGGCCAGGGCCCAATAAAATAACTTTTTAAAGAATATGTCTCCTGCCTGCCAGTGGTGGCGCAGTGGATAGTGTCAAGCTGGGAAGTGGACGTCCCAGGTTCAAAACCCTGAGGTCATCAGCTTAAGCACAGAGGCTTATCTGACTTGAGCACAGGCTGACTAGCTTGAGTGCGGGGACACCAGCTTGAATGTAGCATCATCAACATGATCCCATGATTGCTGGCTTGAGCTCAAAGGTCAGCGGGCTTCAAGCAAGGAGTCAATGGCTTAGCTAGGAAACCCCCAGTCAAAGCACGTTATGAGAAACAATCAATGAACAACTAAAGTGCTGCAACTATGAGTTGATGCTTTTCATCTCTCTCCCTTCCGTCTCTCTCTCGCTCTCAAAAAAAAAGGGGGGCATTAATTATTTCTCAAATGGTTGCTACTCTGTAATGCAGATACTACCTAGATAATACAGGAGTGGGGAAAAGTAGGTTTACAGATATGAGTCTGCAAAACAAAGGATTTATTCTTGTATTATTTATTTATTATTATATTATTTATTACTATTATTAACCTTTTGCCTACCCCTGTATTCTCAACTTTGGAAAGAAAAAAAAGCAGGTTGCAGTCAAGGTTATTTTCATTTCTGTGACTCTTATTGCTTTCCTTACTTAAAAACAAAGCCAAGTAATTGGTCTCTGCAAGAATAAATGTTTCCCATCTCTGAAAGAACTCCACTAATATATTGGAAAGTTATTTCAAGTGCTCCGAAAGAGTCACTACTCAAATATACAAATTCCAATTCCTGTTCTGTAGGAGAAGTCAATGGGTAACAGAGGAAGACTCACCAAAGAACCACACCTCCCCGTATCTACTCCCTAGTGTAGATAGGCCCCCTTCCACATTGACTCAGATTTAGAAATAGGACTTGCTTTGGCCAATGGAACATCAGCAAATCTCAATACAAAGCAGAGGCTTGATAAGCATTTATGGTACTTATCATAAGGTCTAATAAATCCTACAATCCAAAGGATAAGGACTTACCCTCTGGATTGTAGCCATTACCTTGTAAAGAAACCTGACCTGGCCTGGCTTCCTTAAGGATAAAAGACCACAAAGAAAGAGATAGCCAGCCATCTCAGCTGAATCTAGTTCCCAGCTGACCAGCTAGCTGAACACAGTCTTATAATGGAGTCTAAAAAAGATTAACAGAATAACTACCCACCTAGTCCACAGAATTCTAAGAAATAAGAAATTATTTTTAAGCCACTCACACAGCAATAGATAACTGATACAGATGGTCCTATAAATTCTCTGCCATCCTCTCAAAGAGGCCTTTCCTCTGCAGCTATTAACAGAATGCTTAAAAATTTTATGCAGTACAATATAATAGGAAAATTTAGTTTTAGGATGAAGCATTCTCCTTAAAAGCATTCACCTAAAGACAAAAATATCAAAAGTCAGAAAGATCATGAGTTAATTTTTAATATCAGAAATCTAGAGAAATTTTTAAAAAAATCTTACCTCAAAAATTTACTGTTTCCTTCTCCATCATCATCAAAATCCAACCTGAGGAAAGTCAATAACAAGTGTTAAGTGTACTGATAATACAGAACATTAAGACATTAAAGATGCTCAATTCACAAGCTACTTGAACACCCACCCAAACGGAAGGAAAGAGGAAGTAGGCAGAAGCCAAACTGGACAAAGAAGTCAGACAACCAAAAAAAACAGTACCTAGCCTGACCCATAGTTGCCCAGTGGACAGAGCATTAACCTGGAAGGCTGTGTGGTCATTGGGCAGAGCACAAACAAGAAGCAACAATGAGCCTGACCAGGCGGTGATGCAGTGGATAGAGTGTTAGACTAGGATATGGAAGGACCCAGGTTTGAGACCCTGAGGTCACCAGCTTCAGCATGGCCTCATCTGCTTTGAGCAAAAGCTCCCCAGCTTGTACCCAAGGTCACTGGCTTGAGCAAGGGGTCACTCGGTCTGCTGAAGGCCCGCGGTCAAGGCGCATATGAGTAGGTAATCAATGAACATCTAAAGTGCCGCAATGAAAAATTGATGATTGATGCTTCTTATCTCTTTCCATTCCTGTTTGTCCCTATCTATCCCTCTCTCTGTCTCTGTAAAAAAAAAAAAAAGCAACAATGAGTTGATGTTTCCCACACTTCCCCCTCCTTTCTCTCTCCCTTTTTTCTCAAATCAATAAATAAAATCTTTAAAAAATAATAAAATAAAAATAAAGAATTCCTACTGCAACCTTACATTTTGCCAGGGAAGCAGTCAACTTTTGCCAAAGTTTTACATCAGAGTATAACCTCTACAAGAGGAGTAGGGCTCAACTCAAATTTATAATATAATATAATATAATTAATATAATATAATATAATATAATATAATATAATATAATATAATTCAGGTCCATTTTTCATTTGTTTTTAAATTTTTTGTTGTTCTCTTTATTTGTTTCATTTCTATAATCTACCTTATTTATTTATTTATTTATTTATTTTTGTAGAGAGGGTAGGAGGGTAGAGAGAGAAAAAAAGGGGAGGGGAATGAGTGGGAAGTTACCAACTCAGAGTAGTTGCTTCTCAGATGTGCCTTGACTGGGCAAGCCCAGATTTTAACAGGGTTTTGAACCAGCAATCTCAACATTCTAGGTTGATGCTTTAGCTACTACACCACCACAGGTCAGACTCTGCAGTCTATTCTAAGCTGTGTTAGCAGCTTTCTGAAATATCTTTTAACACAGTAATATTGGTCCTGGCCGGTTGGCTCAGTGGTAGAGCGTCGGCCTGGCGTGCAGAAGTCCCGGGTTCGATTCCCAGCCAGGGCACACAGGAGAAGCACCCATTTGCTTCTCCACCCCTGCCCCTCTCCTTCCTCTCTGTTTCTCTCTTCCCCTCCCGCAGCCTGCTCCATTGGAGCAAAGTTGGCCCAGGTGCTGAGGATGGCTCTGTGGCCTCTGCCTCAGGTGCTAGAATGGCTCTGGTCACAACAGAGCAACGCCCCAGATGGGCAAAGCATCGCCCCCTGGTGGGCGTGCAGGGTGGATCCCCGTCGGGTGCATGCGGGAGTCTGACTGCCTCCTGGTTTCCAACTTCAGAAAAATTAAAAAAAATTTTTAAAAACCCAGTAATATTACATAAGAGATAGAAGACCTCAGAAAGTTGTTAAATGCTTTTTTCCTTCCTTTTTCTAATCATGTAACATAAGCCAAATTCAAAACATTGCTAGATGAGGTAAAAACAAGAGGCCTGCCTTCAAGGGACTCTTTGCATACAAAAATACAAATAACATATAAAACAAGAGAGAATGGGAAAGTGCTGTGTGAGGAACATACTCAATATACTTGTTATTCAATGAAAACAGAGGTGACTTTCATATCAGAGAATTGGGGAAGATTATAGGTAACAAGGTAAAGCAATCTCCCATTAATCTCTGTACTCTGTTAAACTTAAACATTACACACATTTACCACCTTAACCCAATGATCTTTCGGCATATATACTACATAGTATGACAACCTGATATTATGGGCCTCCAGATTGGTTACATATGTATACAGCATCAATCCTGAAAGTGTTTGTGCCTCTTCTTCCCTGTAGTCCCAGAATGCCTGTCAAAATCTACCCAATAACTACATTTCTAAAAACCTGTCCTAAAGAAATAACTTCAAATAGAGAAAAAAATTATGCACAAAGATATTTATTGTGCATTACATATAACAGCAAAACCTTTAATACAACTTAAATGTCCCAAAATAGGAATGAAGTACAGCCCTTTACGTAACTACTAAAAATTACATATACATTGCCTGCCTGGTGGTAGCACAGTGGACACTGAGGTCCCAGGTTCAAACTCCTGAGATGCTGGTTTGAGCACAGGTTCACCAGCTTGAATGAGGTCACCTGCTTGAGTGGGAGTCACCAACTTGAGCATGGGATTATTGACATGATCCTGTGGGGTCACTGGCTTGAAGCCCAAGGTCGCTGGCTTGAGCCCAAGGTCACTGGCTTAAACAAGTGGTCAATGGCTTAGCTGCAGCGCCCCCTCCATCAAGGAACATATGAGAAGCAATCAGTGAACACTAAAGTGCCACACTACAAGTTAATACTTCTCATCTCTCTCCCTGTCCGTCTCTCTTTCTATCGGGGAACAAAAAATTTTAAAAAGACCTACATATAAAGAATAAAGAAGCCTGACCAGGCGGTGGCACAGTGGATAGAGCATCAGACTGGGAGGCGGAGGAGCCAGCTTCAAAACTCCAAGGTCACCAACTTGAGCACAGGGTTGCTAGCTTGAGTGTGGGATCATAGAGGTGACTCCAAGGTCACTTGCTTGAGCAAGGAGTCACTTGCTTTGCTATAGCCGCCCCCCACATTCCTGGTCAAGGCACATATGAGAAAGCAATCAGTGAACCACTAAGGTGCCACAATGAAGAATTGATGCTTCTCATCTCTCTCCCTTCCTGCCTGTCTGTCCCTATCTGTCCTTCTCTCTGACTCTCTGTCAAAAAAAATAAAAAATAAAAAATAATTACATGAAAAAATTGATGAGTGACCTTGAGTAGTAGGATTATTACTATTTTATTCTTCTAATCTTTCTTTAAAAGAATGTGTATTGAGTCTTTTAATATATTTTCCTGATTACCAATACACATTCATTTTAGACAAAAAAACAGCCTGACCTGTGGTGGCGCAGTGGATCAAGCATCGACCTGGAATGCTGAGGTCGCTGGTTCAAAACCCTGGGCTTGCCCAGTCAAGGCACATATGGGAGTTGATGCTTCCTGCTCCCCCCCCCCCCATTCTCTCTCTATCTTTCTCTCTCTGTCTTTCTTCTCTAAAATGAATAAATAAATAAAAATAATAAAATAAAATAAAGACAAAAAACCAAAATCTCTCATAACCCAGATATTTGATAAGATTTTTTTCAGTGTTTTTGCTATGCATATGTTATACATATTTCTAATGAGTGGTACATATACTGTAACCTCCTCTCCAAATACACTGTGAACATTTTTCTTCTTAAGTGAGGGAGAAGAGAGAGTGAGACAGACTCCTGCATATACCCCAATCAGGGTACACCCAGCAACCCCCGTCTGGAACTGATGCTCCAATCAATCAGGCTATGCTCAGCACCTGAGACCAACGCTCAGACCAACCAAGCTAGCCTCAGAGCCCCAGCTCATGCTTGAACCAATCGGAGCCACTGGTTGTGGGAGGAGAAGAGGGAGAGAAGGGGAAAAGGGAAGGGGAGGGAAACAGATGGTCACTTCTCTTGTGTGGCCTGTCCAGGAATCGAATGCTGGCTGACGCTCCTTCCACTGAACCACCAACCAGGGCCATGAATATTTTTCTTTACTGATACATATCGTCACTTCTAATAGCTATACAGTATTCCATTTTTAAACATACTATAACTTAACCAAGCCTCTAATTATTTGCTATTATATATAACCATAACACTGTGTTTAAGAGTGGGAACTCTAGCTTGACTAGGCGGTGGCGCAGTGGATAGAGCGTCAGACTGGGATGCGGAGGACTCAGGTTCGAGACCCAGAGGTTGCCAGTTTGAGCACGGGCTCATCTGGCTTGAGCAAAAAGCTCGCCAGCTTGGAACCAAGGTCGCTGGCTCGAGCAAGGGGTTACTCGGTCTGCTGAAGGCCCGCGGTCAAGGAACATATGAGAAAGCAATCAATGAACAACTAAGGTGTTGCAACGAAAAACTAATGATTGATGCTTCTCATCTCTCTCTGTTCCTGTCTGTCCCTATCTATCCCTCTCTCTGACTCTCTCTCTGTCCCTGTAAAAAATACAAAAAACAAACAAACAAACAAACAAGAGTGGGAACTCTAGGCCTGACCTGTGGTGGCGCAGTGGATAAAGCATGGATCTGGAATACTGAGGTTGCCGGTTTGAATCCCTGCACTGGTCAAGGCACATATGGGAGCTGATGCTTCCTGCTCCTCCCCCTTTTTCCTCTCTCTCTCTCACTCTCTCTCTTCTCTAAAATGAATAAAAAATAAAAAGTTGATTAAAAAAAAAAAAAGAGTGGGGACTCTAGCCTGACCAGGCAGTGGCACAGTGGACAGAGCGTCAACCTGGGATGCAGAGGACCCAGGTTTGAAACCCTAAGGTTGCCAGCTTGAGTGTGGACTCACCAGCTTGAGCGTGGGGTTGCCGGCTTTAGTGTGGGACCATAGATATGACCTCATGGTCACAGGCTTGAAACCTAAAGGTCAATGGTTTGAGCTCAAGGTCACTGGCTCAGCTGAGTCCCCTGGTCAAGGTACGTATGAGAAAGCAGTACAAACAACTAAAGTGCCACAACTACGACTTGATGCTTCTCATCTCTCTTTCCCTTCCTGTCTGTCTGTCCCTACCTATTCCTCTTTCTCCCACTTAAAAAAAAAAAAAAGGGTTTATATCATAGATCTTCCACTAACTTTAGAAGCTTGGGTAAGTTACTTATTCACCCTATGCATCAGTAAGTTATAATGTGTGAAGCCCAGCCCTGGCCAGATGCTCAATAGATAGAATGTAGGTCAGGGCACAAAAGAGAAGCAAACATCTGCTTCTCTTCCCCGACTCCTTCTCTCCGTCTTCCCCTCCTGCAGCCAGTGGCTCAATTAGTTCAAGCACAGCCCCAGGCACTGAGGATAGTTTGGTTGGTTCAAGCATATCAGCCTCAGGCACTAAAAATAGCTTGGTTGATTGGAGCATTGGCCCTTAGATGGGAGTTGTCAGGTGGATCCCAGTTGGGGTGCATGCAGGCATCTGTCTACCTCCCTACCTCTCACTTGGAAAAGAAAAAAGAAAAAAAAGGGGGGAAAACCCTAGGAATTAGAGTTACTTAAGAGAAGTGTAAATAACCAGTTTAAGTGAGAGGGTTAAGAATAGCCAAGAGGGTTCAGCAACAAAATCAGGTTGGTTATTAGGGAGACATTTGTGACAATATATACCAAACTCACCCTGGTCGCCGCTTAAAAGGCCTCTGGACAACGGCTCCTCCACCTTGAATCCCAGGCCCAGGGTTTCCAGAGCCAATGGCTGGATCCAGTGATGGTATGTCTGATGTCATTTCTGTTAGTGAAAACCAAAAATACTCATTTTTAAAAGATGGTCTTTATTTATCACCATCGTCAAACTGGCCAGAAGAAAGGCTCAAGCTGTAGATAAAAATCACAGTAGTTTGCTAGAAAACACAAATGCTCATATCCCGATTGCTCTTCTTGAACTCTTAATACTGGTAAAAGATTTCCACATACTTCTGTTCCCCCACTTCAAAGGAGTTTGGCCCTGGCCGGTTAACTCAGTTGGTCAAGAGTGTTGTTCCTCAACAACAGGTTGCGGGTTGCATCCCCAGCCAGGGCACATACAGAATATCACCAAAGAATGCACGACTAAGTGGGGCAACAAATGAATGCTTCCCTTCCCCCACCCCTCTCTCTTTCTTATTCTGTTTCTCTAAAAATCAATAAAAATTAAGTTGTGGCCAGATAACTCGGTTGGAGTGTGAATGTCGCAGGTTCCATTCCCTGGTCGGGGCACATATAGGAGCAACTTAATGTTCCTGTTTCTCTCTCTTTCCCTGCCTCTCTCTCTCAAAAAAAAAAAAAAAAAAAAAGTTTGGAAGAGGCAGTACCATGTATATGCATTTGCAGTCTTCACTTAAAAAGAACTTGTAATAGTTACATAACATTTAATCTAAAACACACATACATACTGGTTTATACGTTGTACTCATGCAACAAATATATATAACTTAGCTCCTTTTACTTATTTAAAAAAATACAAAAATAAAAATCACCTAAACACCAATACTTGGAAAATTATATAGAGTAAAACTGTAAGACCCTTGTTATGGCTCCCTTTCCTGCCCCCTTATCCCTCCCCTCTCCTTCCAATTCAGTTTCATCCCATTTCATTCTTGAAAGAACCACTGTCAAGTTCATCTTACCTTATTTTCCCCTCAGATTATATATACCTAACTCTAATCAAAAACAGACCCATATTTTATTAACAAAAATGGAATCCTGGTCAGGGCACATACAAGAATCAAAATATGAATGCATAAATAACTTGAACAACAAATCAACATTTCTCTCTCCCTTCCTCTAACATCAATAAATGAATGAAAGTTTTTAAAAAACAGAATCCTGATCTGTAACTTGCTTTTGTCATTTAAATATACATCACCGATACCTATACACACAGTCACAAACATATAAACCTCATTCTTTTTTATGATTTCAATTATATAAACATAGTATGCTATTCTATTTGTAATTATAATTTTTTTTTATTTTTTTACTATTACACATAACACTCCAAGGTCATTTATGTACACAACTTTAAATTCTCTTTTGTTATTTTTAGATAGTTTCCTAGAGATGGAGTCATTGTCCAAGTATAAAGAGTTTTAAAATTTTGATGGATACTGCTAAATTACATTCCAAAAAGGCTGCTACAATTTATATTCTCACTAACAGAATAAGAGTATCTATTTCCCTCACCAGCACTAGATAGGTATACTTTTTAATTTTACCAAATCTGGCAGATAAAAATAGTACATTATTATATCTTAAACCCATATAATTTTATTTTATTAACCAATCTCACTCCAATAAATTCAAGTTTAAAAAGTACATTTGCCTGGCCCTGGCTGGTTGGCTCAGCAGTAGAGTGTTGGCCCAGCGTGTGGAAGTTCCAAGTTCAATTCCCGGCAAGGGCACACAGAAGAAGCACCCATCTGCTTCTCCACTTTTCCCTCTCTCCTTTCTATCTCTCTCTTCCCCTCCCGCAGCCAAGGCTCCATTGGAGCAAAGTTGGCCCGAGCACTGAGAATGGCTCCATGGCCTCTGCCTCAGGCGCTAGAATGGCTCCGACTGCAACAGAGCATCACCCTCTTAGTGGGCATGCCAGATGGATCATGGTCTGGCGCATGCAGGAGTCTGTCTGTCTGCTTTCCCCACCCCTTCTCACTTTGGAAAATAAATAAATAAATAAATAAAAGTACATTTGCCTGGCCTATGGTGGTGCAGTGGATTAAAGCGTCAACCTGGAATGTCTAAGTCACTAGTTTGAAACCTGGGCTTGCCCGGCCAAGGCACCTATGACAAGGCAGCAATGAACAACTAAAGTGAAGCAACTATGAGTTGATACTTCTCTCCCCTCCCTCTTCTCTCTATAAGGTCAATAAATAAAATCTTAGAAAAAAAAGAAAGTACATTATTTGGCCTGACCAGTGGTGCAGTGGATCAAGTGTCAACCCCAAAACACTGGGGTTACTGGATTCAAGCCCCGAGTTGGTGCTCTGAGAACAGGATCGTCAGAGCAGAGTCACTGGCTTGAGTGGGAGAATTGTCCACATGATCCCAAAGTTACCCACCTTGAGCCCAAAAGTCGCTAGTGTGAAAAGCCCAAGGTCACTGCCTTCAACAAGGGGCTACTGGTTCAGATCTGGTCAAGGAACATACAAGATGCAATCAATGCACAACTAAAGTGAAAGCAACTATAAGTTGATGCTTTTCACCCTCTTTCTCCCTTCCTATCTCTCACTCTCAAAAAAAAGTACATTGTTTGTTTTCATTTGCATTCTTTTTAAATCCATTAGTCATCTGAAATCAGTAAGTCGATTCTTCATAGCTTTAATGTTTTTATGCTGAATATGGACTTTTTCTAATACACTTATAAGACCTAGCCATATATAAAAGATACTGAATCCTATATCTATAAGTCTACACCCTGGCCAGTTGGCTCAGCGGTAGAGCGTCGGCCCGGCATGTGGAAGTCCCGGGTTCGATTCCCAGTCACAGCACACAGGAGAAGTGCCCATCTGCTTCTCCACCCTTTCCTCTCTCCTTTCTATCTCTCTCTTCCTCTCCTGCAGCCAAGGCTTCATTGGAGCAAAATTGGCCCGGGCGCTGAGGATGGCTCCATGGCCTTTGCCTCAGGTGCTAGAATGGCTCTGATTGCAGCAGAGCAACACCCCAAAGGGGCTGAGCATCGCCCCTGGTGGGCATGCCAGGTGGATCCCAGTCAGGCACATGCGGAGTCTGTCTGCCTGTCTCTCCACTTCTCACTTTGAAAAAAGACACACACACACACAACCCCCCCAAAAAAAATAAGTATACAAATTTTGCATGTTTTCCTAAATAATACCTGGATTTCTGTCTGCTTAGGAAAGCTCCTCAACCTCCAGATTATTTCTATATTTTCTTATACTTTCATTTTCACATTTAGTTTTTTTAATTTTTTTTTCTTCTTTTCCAAGTGAGAGAAGAGATAGAGATAGACTCTTATATGCACCCTGACCGGGATCCACTTGGCAACCCATGCTCTGCCCATTTAGGGCCAATCTCACAACTGAGCTATTTTTAGCACCTGAGGCAGAGGCTCCAGGGTGCCATCCTCAGTGCCTGGGGTTAATGCACTTGAACCAATCAAGCCATGGCTGAGGGAGGGGAACAAAGAGAGAGAAGGGGGAAAGGAAGGAGTGGAGAAGCAGATGGTCCCTTCTCCTGTATGCCCCAACCAGGAATCGAACCCAAGACATCCACATGCTAGGCTGACACTCTATCACTAAGCCAACTGGCCAAATCTGTTTAGATTTTTTAAGATTTTATTTATTGATTTTAGAGAGAGAGGAGGAATAGGAGAATAAGAAGTATCAGCTCATAGTTGCTTTACTTTAGTTGTTCACTGATTGCTTGTCGTATGTGCCTTCACCAGGTATGCCCAGGGCTTCAAATTGGCAACCTCACCATTCCAGGTCAATGCTTTATCCACTGTACCACCGCAAGCCATGCCACATTTAGATTTCTAATCCATCTGGAATTACTTTATGCCTCCCTTGCATAAAATAGGGCTCTATTTTCTTCCAAATGGATAATTAATCTAATATAATTTTCAGTCCATCATTTCCTCACTTACCTGAAGTGACTCCTTGTTAAACTTTAACTGTCTATTAGGTTACTGATATCTTTCTAGACTTTTTAAATTTACTACTTGATTTTAGCAAGAAAGGAAGGGAGTGACACAGAGAGAGATAGGAACAATCTGTTCCTGTATGTGCCCTGGCCAGGGATCAAACCAGCAACCTCTGTGCTTCGGGGCAATACTCTGTGCTTAGGGATGATGCTCCAACCAACCAAGTTATTCGACCAGGGCACTTTTATTCTATCTTAATATATTTTCCTGCTCCTGTGTCAATACTCAGCACTTTTGATTATAACAGCGTTACAGTACCTTTCTAATTTTATCAAATAAGAAAGTCCTGTTCCCCATTAATTTATTTTACAAAATTCTTATTAAATGTCATACACATATTTCTTTTTAAATTTTCTCTCTTTTTGTTATTTATTTATTTATTTATTTATTTTTTTTTTTACAGAGAAAGTGAGTCAGAGAGAGGGATAGACAGGGGCAGACAGACAGGAACGGAGACAGATGAGAAGCATCAATCATTAGTTTTTCATTGTACGTTGCAACACATTAGTTGTTCATTGATTGCTTTCTCATATGTGCCTTGACCGTGGGCCTTCAGCAGACGGAGTAACCCCTTGCTGGAGTCAGCGACCTTGGGTTCAAGCTGGTGGGATTTTGCTCAAACCAGATGAGCCCACACTCAAGCTGGCGACCTCGGGGTCTCGAACCTGGGTCCTCTACATCCCAGTCCGACACTCTATCCACTGCGCCACCGCCTGGTCAGGCCACATATTTCTTTTCCCTTGGTCCCTAGCTCATCTGCCTTCTCTTCACCTTTCTGAGTATTCTTATGTTTGTTTTATATAAAATATAAGTCTGAACATTATTAGAACTTTTGTTACAGTTACACAGGTCCCTGAGACTAATTTCTTTTCCTGTTTCTTTCCCAATTTTCTTTCTTTTCAGATGGGTAATTTCTAATGTCCTGTCCTCCATTTCACTAATTGTTTCCTTTGTCCCTCAATTCTGCTATTGAGCCCATCCACTTACTTCATTATTTTTTAGTTCTAAAATTTTTACTTGATTCCTTTATATATTTCCTATTTCTTTGTTGAGACTATTCCTTTAATGAGGCTTTCTATTTTTTCTTAGTTAAGTGCTTGTTAAAGCATTTTTATCATGGCTGCTTTTAAATTTTTTGTCTGATACTTCTAACATCTGCGTCATATCATTGTTGGTCTCTCTTGGTTAATTTTTATTTAATTTGAAGTCTTCCTGGTTCCTGGTATGAGTGATTTTTTTTAATTGACTAGATATTTTTGTGCTAATGCTATGTGATATTGGATCTTATTTAAAACTGTTTTAGCTGGCTTTAACTAATACACACTGGGGTGAGGACAGAATTCTAGGTTCTAAATTCATATACTCTTCCCTTAGGTTATAACCAGTGTTCTGAACTCTTCTTCTAGTGGATGGCTTCTCTCAATTTTGTTTAGTTCTTTTTCTGGAGTTTTGTTCTGTTCTTTCATTTGGGACATCTGTCTCATTTTGGCAGCCTCACTGTGTTTGTTTCTATGTATTAGGTAGAGCTGCTACGTCTCCCAGGCTTAGTAGAGTGACTAATATAGTAGCTGAACTATAGGATCCAGTGGCACAGCCTCCTTGTTCACTTGAGCAGGGCACTTCAGATGTTATCATCTCCCTATGGGGGCTGTGTGCACTGGATCCTCCTGTTGTAGCTGAGCCTCGATGCTGTTAGCAAACCAATGGAAGGTATTTACCCCCAGTCTGATCAACTGCAAGGACTGGCTGCCAACATTGGGGAGGGTTAACTGTGCAGGGGACCATGGAGCAGGACTTACTTCACCAGGGCTCTGGTGCCCACTAAGTCAATCCCTTGAGTGTGTCACCTGTGGAGGTGGCTGAGTGATGCTTCGACATGGTCTGAAGCTGTCCACCAGTTGCACTGGCTCTGGGGCATCCCAGGAGGTACATGCAACATCAGCTCTCACCTGTGTTCTGCACAGTGCTACCTGTCATGTGCTACAAAGTGATCTTTGGATGGGTGCTACCTTGTGTTGGGGTTGGAAGTGCCCAGGAGAGACCAAGCTGCAAACCAAGACCAACTGCTACCAGAGGCCACTCAGCGAGAAGTACAGGGCTTGCTAAGGCCGGATGCTGCTTGTTTGAGAGATTTTAGAAAGTCAAAGCAGTGGTAAGTCAACCTGGTCCCTACTGCCCACTAGTAGGCATTCCAACTTTCATGGTGGGCGGTAGCAGAGCAACCAAAGTATAAGTAAAAAGATAGACTTAACTATAGTAAGTTGTTTTATAAAAATTTATTCTGCCAAACTTAGCAAAAATCCAACATAAAGTACTTGGTAAGTAATTATTATTATATGCTTTAACTTGCTGTAACTCTGCTTTATAAATTTAATAAAGTAAAGTTACTTCCCTACTTTATAAATCACCATTACTGTGGAACCGGTGGGCGGTTAGAGATACGAAACTACTAACAGAGATACGAAAGTGGGCAGTAGGTAGCCAGACCAGGCGGTGGTGCAGTGGATAGAGCGCCGGACTGGGATGTGGAGGACCCAGGTTCAAGACCCCGAGGTTACCAGCTTGAGCGCAGGCTCATCTGGCTTGAGCAAAGCTCACCAGCTTGGACCCAAGGTCACTGGCTTGAGCAAGGGGTCACTGGGTCTGCTGTAGCCCCATGGTCAAGGCACATATGAGAAAACAATCAATGAACTAAGGTGTTGCAACAAAAAACTAATGATTGATGCTTCTCATCTTTCTCCGTTCCTGTCTGTCTGTCCCTATCTATCCCTCTCTCTGACTCTCACTCTGTCTGTTTAAAAAAAAAAAAAAAAAAGGTGGGCGGTAGGTATAAAAAGGTTGACTGCCCCTGGTCTAAAGCATGAGCCAGGACAGGCCATTCACTTGGAAAAGCCACTGGCAACAGCTTGGGTGGGCCAACAAATTAAAGGGGTGTGGTCTCAGGGAATCACCAGGGTGGGGCCCACAAGGTTAGTAGGGTTGATGGTTGATGGAGACTCAGATAAGGTGCCTGCCTGCAGGCTCTGTGGAGGAAGGGTTCAGAAAAAGAACATTTGGCCTCTGCCAGCACTTCTGTCTCGCAGAGAGCTGCCTATCCAGCTCTCTCACACTGATGCCAAGCAGTTTAGTTCCTCCCTGTATGGCCCTGGTGCCTTTAGAGCTGTGGCCCTAAATGCTGAAGCTCAGAGCAAGTAAGTCCAAGTAAGTCAGTACATGAGCCCTTTAAGAGGAACTGCCTGGGATTCCAGCAGCCCTCTGCCTCACTCAGATACAAACCCTGCTGATTTTTACAGCCAGAATTATGGGGGCTTCTCTTCCTGGCACTGGAACCCTGAGCTGGTAGGCCTGCTATGGGGCTGGACTCCCGACTCCTCAGGGGGGACCTTCACAACTGAGATATCTAAATCGATTTTTATCTGCCACACATGGGTGTGAGACCAGCCCATTCTTCTCAGCCCCTCTGTTGGGCAGATAAAATGTATTATGCTCACTTTGTTAAAGATGACTCTGCCCACGTGGAGGCCTTCACCCAGGTGATATTAATGTGTGTTGGGGGCAGGCTGTGGGCAGGCAGGATCATTATAGCCTGGGGCTTGGTTTTGGGATTAAGCCTTTCCCACCCTTTTTGATGTGGGGTGGTACAATCTAATCATGCCCCAGAGAAGTGACTTTGTATTAGAGACTTCCCTATTTTGTATATTGGATTAAAGGTTTTGAATCTACACTATAAAATGGGGACAGAACGGGTGCTTGCACTCTCGTTCCTGAGATTATTATTAGAAGAGGGAGCAGAGCAGAGAGCAGAGGGAGAGCAGAGGGAGGCCATGTGGAGGAGGCCAGGAGAAGCAGCCAAGATGGCGGAGTGTTGAGTGAGAAGCCAGTTTGTGCAGTTTGTGCAGGGAGAAGGAAGGAGATGGGGAACAGAGGTGAATAAGTCTGGTGAGCTAGAAACCTTTGATTCTAGGAAACTCGGATAAGTCAGTAGCGTTGTGAGCACTGAATGTGACTGGGTTTTGGAGCCCAGTGTGTGTTTTTACTTGCCCGTCGGGTGCAAGCTAGGATTAAAGGTGATGGCCCACCAGTTTGTGGCTCCGTTGTTTCTTTACCGACTGTCTGAATCCAATGCGAACCTGCATGGGCCGGGCAGCCGTGATGGTAGTCCTGGCTTCTGGCTTTACAACCTCCTACCAGTCTCGATGTGATTTCTTATATCCTTAGCTGTAGGACTTCTGTTCCTCTATAGCTAACAGTATACATAGTGGTGAAAGACAATGTTTTCTCTCTAAGATTGGAAACTAGGCAAGAATGTTAATTCCCATTACTCATACAAAATACTATGGTAAGTTCTAGCCAGTACAAAAAAAGTATAAAAAGGAACTAAAAGGCATATAGACCAAAAGAAAAGAAATAAAACTCCCCACTTGCAGACAATATGAGTATTTTTCTAGAAAATCCTAAGGTATCTACCAAAAAAAAAAAATCCTAGAATAATTCAGCCAAGTTGCAAGATACAAGATAAATATACAAAAATCAATTGTGTTATATATATGCAATTACTGCTCTGACATCAAAATTAAAATACAAAACAATTTATAATCATTAAAAATATATATATTTAAGTATATGGACAAAAAAGGGAATGCCTACATAGTGCCCTTATAAACTCAGAAACCTGAATAACCACATAGGATAGTCTGAAATTAAAAGTTTCTAACTAAAAGCAGTTCATGGTGGGTAATCATGTCCTAGGGAAGTATTTTTCTCCAACAAAGGTCAATGCTTACCTTAATCTAGCCTGTCTGTTGTCTTTTGCACCTACAATATTGCACCTGATAACATGAAGGTAATCTTCTTTCCTGCCCCCCCCAAGATAAGTGTCCCACCAAAGCAGGAACCCACAAATCCCCTCATTGTTATTGTTATCATGTTAATTAACTATGAACTAACTTATTCCTGCCTATATAAAAGAAGTTTCAGTATTTTATCCAATCCCAGAGATTCTCCCCCACTTTGCTTTCTCCCACACCTCTCTAATCTAGCACCAATCCAAACAATTTCATGTAACCCCCTTACATCTCTGTATAAAATAATTGGTAAAACCACCATTTTCTGGAGCACTTTCTCAATCCAGTGAAACTTTGCTTGCCAGAGACTGTCAACAGTTTGGCTCAAATAAACTCATAAAAAATTCTTATAGGTTTGGAAATTTCTTATGTTGACAACTATAAATCTAACAAACATGCACAGGATTTGTGTGCTAAAAACTAAACAACACTCTTGAAAGAAATAAAAGAAGATCTAAATAAATAGAGACACACCATGTTCATGGATTGGAAACATTTACTCAGCATAGTAGAGATGTCAATTCCCCTCAAATTGATATAACATGTTTAACACAATTTCTATCAAAATTCTACCATGATGCTTTTGTACATATAAACAAGATTATTCAAAAATTATATATGGAGAGGGACATAAGATAATGGAAAATGATTTGACTTTGAGTGATGGGCACAAAACATAATCAACAGTTCATAGAAATGAACTATAGAAATGTTTACCTTAAACCTATATACGCTTATTGATTAATTTCACCCCATTAAATTTAATTTCTAAATACAAAATAAATAAAAAATATAAACAAAAAATTTATGTGGAAAAGTAAAGGAGCTATAACAGCTAAAATAATTTTGACCAAAAAAGTGAAAGGAATAAGTCTACCCAATTTCAAGACTGTATATATACAGTAATCAAGACTGTGGTCTTGCCTGACCAGGTGGTGGCGCAGTGGATAGAGCGTCGAACTGGGATGTGGAAGGACCCAGGTTTGAGACCCCAAGGTCGCCAGCTTGAGCGCAGGCTCATCTGGTTTGAGCAAAAAGCTCACCAGCTTGGACCCAAGGTTGCTGGCTCGAGCAAGGGGTTACTCGGTCAGCTGAAGGTCCGCGGTCAAGGCATATATGAGAAAGCGATCAATGAAAAACTAAAGTGTTGCAAGGCGCAACGAAAAACTAATGATTGATGCTTCTCATCTCTCCATTCCTGTCTGTCTGTCCGTCCCTGTCTATCCCTCTCTCTGACTCTTTCTCTGCCTTTGTAAAAAAAAAAAAAATCATTAAAAAAAAAGACTGTGGTCTTGGCAGAGGGATTGACACACAGATCACTGAAACTGAGAAATAGACCACCACAAACATATCCAAATGATTTTTGACAAAAGTACAAAAGTAATTCAATGGAGGAATAGCATTCTCAATAAAAGGTACTAGAGCAACTGGAAATCTGTAGGCAAAATAATGAACTCAACCTAAACTTCACCCCTTAAGCATAAAGCAATCAAAATGAATCACGGAATTAAATGTAAATGTAAACCTATGTAACTTTTAGGAAAAAACATAGAAGAAAATTTTCAGGATATAGCACTAGGTAAAGAGTTCTTACACTTGGCACCGAAAACATGATCTATGAAAGAAAAAACTGATAAATTAAACTTCATTAAAATTAAAAACTTTTGTTCTATGAAAGACTGTCAGAGGATGAAAAGACAAGTGACAGAATGGGAGAAAACATTGTGACAAAGGACTTGTACCTAGAATATAAAAAGGAACTAAAACAGTAAAAAAAAAAAAAAAAAAAAGCAATGCCTGCCAGGCAGTGGTACAGTAGACAGAGCGTCAGACTAGGTTGCAGAAGACTCAGGTTCCAGTCCCTGAGGTCATGGGCACAGACTCACCAACTAGAGCACAGACTCACCAGCTTGAGTGCAGGGCCGCTGGTTTGAGCATGGAATCATAGACTTGACTCCATGGTCGCTGGCTTGAGCCTAAAGGTCACTGGTTTCAGCCCAAGGTCGCTGGCTTGAGCAAGGGATCACTCCGCTGGAGCCGCCCCCCACTCTTCGTCAAGGCACATATGAGAAAGAAATCAATGAACAACTAAGGTGTCACAACAAAGAACTGATGCTTTTCATCTCTCCCCCTTCCAGCCTATCTGTTCCTATCTGTCCCTGTCTCTGTCTCTCTCTCTGTCCCTGTCTCTCTCACTCAAAAAAAAAAAAAAAAAAAAAAAAAGGCAGTGTGAAGAGATATGCATCAAAGAATATTTACAAATGATATATAAGCATATGAAAAGATGTGCAACATCAATAGCCATGAGAAAAATGCAAATTAAAATACATGTGATACACTACATACCTATCAAAATGGCTAAAATTAATAAAATAAAAATACCAAATGCTGGGAATGATTCAGAAAAAGTAGATCACTTATATATTGTTGGTGAGAATATAATACAGCCACTCTGGAAAATATATAGTTGAATTTCTTTAAACATGTAACTGACATATGACCCAAACAAATGTTTATACACAAAAATTCAATAATTGTAGTGGGTTGAAATAGTGTAAAAATGCATGTCCAGATAGAATCTCAGAATGTGACCTCAGAAATAGGATCTCTGAAGATATACTTAAGATTAAGATCATAAGGATTAAGGTGGGCTCTAAATAATAAATTGCTATCTTTATAAGAGCAAGGAGAGGGACATCTGGATACAGAGACATGAAGATTAAGTGATGTTTTTACCAGGTAGAAAGAGAGTGCAATTCTCCCTTAGAGCCTCCAAAAGGAAACCTGTCAACATCATCATTTCAGATTTAGAGTCTCCAGAACTGTGAAAGAATAAAGTTCTGTTCTTTTAAGCCTTCCACTTTGTGGTAATTTGTAATAGCAGGCCAGGGAAATGAATACAATCATGATGTAGACTCTTTTAATATCCTCTGGATTTGCCTTACTAATATTAGCTCCTTCTAAATGGAGGAGTAACTTAATGTGATGTAAGGGTAGTATATAGTTAAGGCTATTCCTAGTGTACTGAACTCAAATTTTATTAAAATCACAATTTGACAGAAATTACAGAAAAACATTTTAGTCAGTCAACACAGTCTCCCAGGTTTACAGAAAAGCCACTACTTCTAAATATAACTACCTTTCCTGAAATAGGAGAGAGAATATAAAACTGAGTCATAGAAAACTTACGACTGAGGAAAATAGGAGTGATAATAAAATAATAAATAAAATGTTCAAAAATATATGTTGGTCATAGTAATTCATCATATTGGTAATCTGTCTAAAATATAAACCACTTTGGATATGGTTTTTGTTTTATCTATTATTCCTAAAATCTACCTCTAAATTATACTTACAATGAACTTCACATAACCACAAAACACAAAATCTCTTCTATGCATGTCTTTTATTATAACCCAAACATTTATAATTGCTTTTAATACTGGATAAAGAAGAGTACTCAAAAACCACCATTAAAAGGATCACAAAGCCAAATAATCAAAATAGTATGGTACTGGCATAAAGACAGATATATAGATCAATGGAATAGAGAGCCCAGAAATAAACCCTCACACATATGGTCAAAAGATTTTCAACAAGGGTGCCAAGACTATTAAATGGGAAAGGACAGTCTTTTCAACAAATGGTGCTAGGAAAACTGGATATCCTTATGCAAAAGATCGAAATTGAAGCCTTCCTTACCTTATATCATACACAAAAATTAACTCAAAATAAATCAAAGACCTAAATGTAGAGCTAAAACTATAAAACTCTTAGGAGAAAAATATAAGGGAAAAGCTTTATGACACTGGATTTAGAAATTTTCTGGATATATCAAAAGCACCATAAGTAAAAAAATAGATAAACTGGATGTCATCAAAATTAGAAACTTTGTGCACAAAAAAACACTATTAATAGAGTAAAAAGGCAAGCCAGAAAATGGGAGAAAATATTTGTGAATTATTTATTTCACATAAGGTTAATATCCAAAATATATAAAGAACTTAACAACAAAAACACAACCTCATTTAAAAATGGCTAAATAGTTCCCAGGTTTCCGCACCAAACAAACAACAAACAAACAAAAAGGCAAAGAACTTTAATAAACATTTTTACAAATAAAATAAACAGCCAATAGGCATGTGAAAAGATGCTCAACTTCACTAATGTTTAGGAAATGCAAATCAAAACTACAATCAGTTATCGCCTCATTCCCATCAGGATGGCCACCATTTAAAAAAAAAAAAAAAGTAAAAGAAGAAAAACAGTAAGTGTTCATGAGGACTTGGAGGAACTGGAACTCTTATACACTGTTGGTGGGAAGGTAAAATGGTACGGCCATTATGGAAAACAATATGATGATTCCTCAAAAACTTAAAACAGAATTATTATGTGACCCAGCAATTCTAATTCCAGGTAAATATACTCAAAGGAAGTGAAAGCAGGGTCTCAAAGAGACACTTGTACATTTTCACAGCAGCATTATTCACAAGTTAAGAGGTGGAAGCACCTAAGTCCTCACTGAGATGAATGTATAAAAAAGTGCGGCATACAACCAGTGGAATACTGTTCTATTCAGCCTTTAAGCAGGAAATTCTGCAATATGCTACAATATGAATTAACCTAGAAAATATTATGCTAAGTTAAATAAGCTAGTCGCAAATGGACAAATACCACATAAACAAGGTACCTAAATAGTGAAATCTCTGAGACAGAGTATAGAATGTAGATTGCAAGGGGCTGGAGGAATTAAGGAACACGAGTTGTTTAATGGGTACAGAGTTTTGGTTTTGCAAGACGAAAAAGGTCCTGGAGATGGGTGGTGCACAACAATGTGACTATACTGTCAATCAACTGTATACTTAAAAATGTTTGAAATGCCAAATTTTGTGTTATGTGTATTCTGTCACAAAAAAATGATTTATTTTTTTATTTTTTTAATTTTTGTATTTTTCTGAAGCTGGAAATGGGGAGAGACAGTCAGACAGACTCCCGCATGCGCCCGACCGGGATCCACCTGGCACGCCCACCAGGGGGCGACGTTCTGCCCACCAAGGGGCGATGCTCTGCCCCTCCAGGGCGTCGCTCTGTTGTGACCAGAGCCACTCTAGCGCCTGGGGCAAAGGCCAAGGAGCCATCCCCAGCGCCCGGGCCATCTTTGCTCCAATGGAGCCTCGGCTGCGGGAGGGGAAGAGAGAGACAGAGAGGAAGGAGAGGGGGAGGGGTGGAGAAGCAGATGGGCGCTTCTCCTGTGTGCCCTGGCCGGGAATCGAACCCGGGACTTCCACACACCAGGCCGATGCTCTACCACTGAGCCAACCGGCCAGGGCCAAATGTTTTAATATATTGTTTTTGAAGTGAATCTATATCATTAAATTAGAAATTAATCCACACTGATAGTGAAAAAATAAGCTACTTAAAAGTATACATAGTTAAATCCTTTTTAGAGTTATATGCATAACAAAAGTCTGGAATAATTTATTTACTATTTATTGCATGCCTACTATATGACAGGCACTTGCAGGACATAAAGATAAAGCAATAAATAAAACAGACAACTATCTTAACCCTTATGAGTTTTATACATTACTGGGAGAGAGAGATAAACAAGAGAAATAAAATATAAATTGGGTTGATAATATGAAACTGACATAGGTAAAAATGATTAATAATTGATAATTTCATACAATTAAATCTAATATTTTATTTGATAAAAAATGAACTAGGGGAAATTAAATCAGAAATGTATTAAGGTTTACAGGTAGGAGGGAAGATCTCACTGAAAAGTAACACTAAATACAGGAGGGATCAAAATGAGGTTAAGGAAATAAACCATGAAGGTATTTGAAAGAAATATATTCTAGAAAGAGAGCAAAGGCCAGGATGATAGCATGCCTGTTCAGTTCTGAAAATAGTATAGATAATATCCTGGCTGGAATGAAGTGAGCAAATGCTATACAATAAACCATTAACAGTGGTTATCCCTGGGGTAGCATTTAGAGAATTTTACATTTCATTTTGTTTATAACCAGAAATTGCATGGTCCCAATTTTTAAAAAAGAAAATGTATGTGTTCCTGCATGTGTGGCACACACTGAAAATCTGAGAGAATGGAGATTAAAATCTAAAATTAGATAAATCTGGATTCCCAATCCTAGGGTTATACCACTTAGCACTTGTATGAATTTAGGTAAATTACTTAATCTCTTTGGGCTTATTACAAACAGTACCTACCTTTGCATAAGATTACCATATTTCCCCATGTATAAGATGCTCCCATGTATAAAACACATCTTAATTTTGGGGCCCAAAATTTGAAAAAAAGGTATTACATAAAGATTATTGAACTCAAGTTTTATTCATCATAAAATTCACACAACTCCTCATCACAGTCAAAAACTCCCATCCATTAGCTTGTCCTCATCTGTGTCTGATGACAAATCACTGTCTTCATATATTGCCTCATTCTCGTTCCATCTATGACATGTGAAATGCCACACTTCTTAAATGACTTGATAATAATCTCAATCTTGATATTATCCCAGGATCTTTTCACCCAGGTACAAACTTCTCCTATAGTTGATTTTTTCACTCTTCCTGCCAATGTCAATTTGTCCCCAGAAGACTTCATCCATTGGTTCCATTCATCTCTCATGGCAGCTTTGAAAGGTTTGTTAATGCTGACATCAAGTGGTTGAAGCTGGGATATCAAGCCTTCAGGTATGATGGCAAGTTTTGTTTTCTGCTCTGCAGCAATCTTCTTTGTGTTTTTTGTTATGTGTGCCCTGAACTGATCAAGCATCAATAGGGCAGGTTTGCCTGCATAAGAGCCCACCTGGTCTCCTTCTCCAAATTTCCTCAAACCGGATCTTCATCCATCTTGATCCATCCAACCTTTGTCATGAACATGGACAATTACTCCTCGAGGAATGTCTTCTTTCAGCATTCTTTTGCATTTGAAAATCACCATAGGAGGCAGCTTGGTTGCATCAGCACAAGCTAGAACAACTGTATACAGTGGTTCCTTGAGATACGAACAGACCAACATACGAATTTTTTAAGATATGAGCTGCAACTCGGTCCATATATTTGTTCAAGGTCTGAGTGAAATTCTGAGATATGAGTCGTGATTCAGGAAGCTGCCACTAGTTGGTGTGTTGGCGCACGGGTCTAGTATCAGTTTGATATAGGAATTGACTGACTTACGAGCTCAGTTACAGAATGAATTAAATTCGTATCTCAAGGTACCACTGTAATGGCTTTTTTCATGTCCCCTTATCTTCATAGTTATAGTTCTCACCCCCTTCGTCTCAACAGTTCTGTTACTCGGGACATCAAATTGAAGGGGAACTTAGTCCATATTTGCAATCTGTCCCAATTCAAACTGATGTGTTTCCCAACATTTAATGACAAAACAATGGAATTCAAGGACCTTCTGCTCATACGTTTCAGGCATCTTTTGGACAATTCTGGTGCATGTACACATGCTTAGTCCATTCTGTTTCATGACCTGAAGCACCAGTTGTGTCCTCGTTTGAAATCAGTAACTTCTTTTTCATTAGCAATTCTTCTTGCCTCATGCTGAACCATCTTTGTGGACAGAGGAATTCTAATTGCCCTTTGCTCTTCAATGCGTCTCTTCAATTCCCTCTCTAAATCAGGCCACTTTGCTGACTTGCCTCTCATGGCCTTCTTCTGCCATGGTGTTTTCAGTAGGGTTTCTTCTTCCCGTAGCCAGTCTTGGATTGATTTCTCAGTTGGAGGAGGACCAGACTTACATTTAGCAGAATGATTTTCATTCACTTTTTCAAACTGGATCACTTTTAACTTGAATTCAGCACTGTACAAAAATCTGTTCTGAGCCATTTCTGGACAGAACGTGGCAAAACGTAACCTACTGTAATATACTGGTAACAAGTACAAAACAATGAGCGCAAACACAAGTGCGAAAAAGCAGGAAACACTAGTAAAAAATACTCTACAACCACTGTATAAGACGCACCCAGTTTTTAGACCCCAAAATTCTGGAAAATGGGTGTCTTATACATGGGGAAATACAGTGAATTAGATACTGCATGTGAAAAGTGCTTAGCATATTGCCTGATATACTTACTGTAAGACTCCCTAAATAGTTGTTTTATAAAGACATATCAAACACCACAATGGCTAATCCATGGTCCGCAAACCACGGCTCGCGAGCCACATGTGGCTCTTTGGCCCCTTGAGTGTGGCCAGCTTAGTAGTACTCTAAGTTAATAACAATGTATCTACCTATATAGTTTAAGTTTAAAAAATTTGGCTCTCAAAAGAAATTTCAATCATTGTGCTGTTGATATTTGGCTCTGCTGACTAATGAGTTTGCCGACAACTGGAACTGATTTTGCCATTATTTTTTTAAATTTTTTAAAATTTATTCATTTTCAGAGAGAGAATAAAGAGAAAGAGAGAGAAGAGGGGGAGGAGCAGGAAGCATCAATTTCCATATGTGCCTTGACCAGGGAAGCCCACGGTTTCAAACCAGTGATCTCAGCATTCCAGGTTGACGCTTTATCCACTGTGCCACTGCAGGTCAGGCTCTATCATTAATTTTTTAAAAAATTCTAGTTATTGATATTTCAGAAAGGGAAGAGAGAGAAAGAAAATGGTGGGGAGAGGAAAGGAAAACATCAGCTCATAATTGCTTTTTGCATGTGTCTTAACCGGGCAAGCCTAGGGTTTTGAATGGCAACCACAGCATTCCAGGTTAACACTTTATCCACCATGCCACCACAGGTCAGGTGACACTATTACTTTTTAATTACAAAAGTAAAATATTAAAATATAATATGGATAGACAGAAAATCAAATGTAGAAGTCTCTCAAAATATTCAAGCAATACAGAAGCTAACAACCAAATGTGGTAGTGCAGCGGATAGAACTGACCTAGAATACTGAGGTCACAGGTCCAAAACCCTGGGCTAGCCCAGTCAAGGCACATAAGACAAGCAACCAACGAACAGCTAGAGTGAAACAACTACTTCTCATTCTGCCCCCTTTCTGTAAAATCAATAAATAAAATCTTTAAAAACAAAAGTAAAACCCTTCACATACATACCCCAATCCTACTTCCCCCATGGGTACCTGCTGTAGACATTTTGATATGAATCTTTTCCATCTTTTTTTGTATAATACAGTGTGTCCGTGAAGTCATGGTGCACTTTTGACAGGTCACAGGAAAGCAACAAAAAACGATAGAGATGTGAAATCTGCACCAAATAAAAGGAAAACTCTCCCAGTTTCATACCTATTCAGTGCAGTTTGATGTGGGCTCACGCACAGATTTTTTAGGGCTCCTTAGGTAGCTATCCCGTATAACCTCTACAGACTCGTCACTGACTGATGACCTACCAGAACGGGGTTTCTCCACCAAACTGCCGGTTTCCTTCAACTGCTTATCCCACTGAGTAATGTTATTCCTGTGTAGTGGCGCTTTGTTATAAACGCGCCAATATTCACATTGCACTTTGGTCACGGATTCAAATTTAGAGAGCCACAGAACACACTGAACTTTCCTCTGTACCGTCCACATCTCGACTGGCATGGCCGTGGGCTGCTCCGCTGTATACACGGTGTTATGTCATCATCTGTGCATGCACACATGCTCCACATCATCCTACAGAAACTGGGAGGGTTTTCCTTTTATTTGGTGCAGATTTCACATTTCTATCATCTTTTGTTGCTTTCCTGTGACCCGTCAAAAGTGCACCATGACTTTACGGACACGCTATATTATAGGATTTTTGGTAATTTTTATATAGAAAAAGAATGAAATTGTATTATAGTTATTCTGAACATTTTATTTTTTTTATGTAACAACATTATCTTAGTCAATAACTAGAGTTGGCTCACTCTTTTTAATAGCTATATATACCACTCATAAAAATTATGGGATATTTCAAAATAAATATGAAATGATAAAAAAAGAAGCATTTGATTTGTGTGTGTGTGTGTGTGTGTGTGTGTGTGTGTGTATTTTTCTGAAGCTGGAAACGGGGAGAGACAGACAGACTCCCACATGCGCCCGACCGGGATCCACCCCGATGCTCTGCCCACCAGGGGGCAATGCTCTGCCCCTCCGGGGCGTCACTCTGCCGCGACCAGAGCCACTCTAGCGCCTGGGGCAGAGGCCAAGGAGCCATCCCCAGCGCCCGGGCCATCTTTGCTCCAATGGAGCCTTGGCTGCGGGAGGGGAAGAGAGAGACAGAGAGGAAGGGGGGGGGGGTGTGGAGAAGCAAATGGGCGCTTCTCCTATGTGCCCTGGCCGGGAATCGAACCCGGGTCCCCGCATGCCAGGCCGACGCTCTACCACTGAGCCAACCAGCCAGGGCGCATTTGATATTTTTTAATTAAACAAGAGCATCAGAAAAGCAAACGATAAGTAAAAGAAAGTTGTTTTATTATGCAAATGAGATGCAAAGCCAACTTTTACTTCATTGGTGAAATGCATTATACAAAAGACTGAAAGTACTGGAGTGTCTGCACGTTCCCTGAACCCCTAATTTTTGTGAGCAGTGTAGTACAGCATAGTACAAACACAAATACAGGGGTAGGCAAAAAGTAGGTGTACAGTTGTGGGTACATGAAACAGTTTACTCTTGTGTTATTTTTATATTATTTTTCATATGAATAACTGTAAACCTACTCCCCCCCACTAATGAAAATCAAACTATCATTATCATAAACAATGTTTCAATGAATATCCTTGTGTGTCCTTTATTCATAGGTGCCAGTAGTATTTCCATACTAACAAACTGCTGAATGACTGGCTGAGTCTAAGGGAGCACATTTAAAATTCTGCCCATTACCCTCCAAGAAGGTTATACCAATTAAGAGCCTCACCAATATCAAATTATCCATACCTACACCAGTACTGGGCTTTGACAATCATTTTTGTTATTGCCATTAACTTTTTGCATTTCACCCTATAAATTTTAAATCATTTTATATATAACTTTCCTAAGAAAAAGCAATATTTTCCCATAAAGGAGTTCATTCTTTCAGTAATAGGCTTACATAAAATCTAATAATTTTAGAGAAAGAAATGACTCTGTGTTACAGTAATGTTACAGTAATTAAATATATAGAAATATAGAAAAATATGAAAGATATATAGAAATAAGATATAATATTAAAAGCCATTAAGGCAAGTGAATAAGGCTAACCGTCTGAATAGGAATTAATCTCGTGTATACAGATATGATAGGCAGACTCTGCCTTTCGCTCAGGGTCCAGTTAGTGTGTGTATAAAGTTATATATAGATACAAAGTGGTCTGATGTGATAACTCTGTAGGTTAACATAAACAAGAAGCTTCCCTAGAACACCTTAAAAGTGGCTTGATGTGACATTTTGGTAGATTAACATAAAAAGGGCTCCCAGCTGGCAGAGGCAGATTAAGGTTGGTTGAGGCCCCAGCACAGAAGAAAATATTGGGCCCCTTAAAAAAAAGAGAGACAGGGAAAATAAAAATAAATGTTAATCATATTTTTAAATAAATAAAAAATATTATGTACTATTAATGTTAAAATTGCATATATGAAACCGAACTTGGTGTCATCAGAAAAAAGTGTAGCCTAACTAGGTGGTGGTACAGCAGGGGTCCACAAACTTTTTACACAGGGGGCAAGTTCACTGTCCCTCAGACCGTTGGAGGGCTGCCACATACAGTGCTCCTCTCACTGACCACCAATGAAAGAAGTGCCCCTTCCGAAAGTGCGGCGGGGTGGCCAGATAAATGGCCTCAGGACCGTGTGTGTCCCGCGGCCGTAGTTTGGGGACGCCTGGGATACAGCAGCAGACTAGGACGCAGAGGACCCAGGTTTGAAACCCCAAAGTTGCCAGCTTGAGCACAGGCTCATCTGGTTTGAGCACAGCTCACCAGCTTGAAGCCCAAGATCACTGGCTTGAGCAAGGGGTCACTGAGTCCGCTGCAGCCCCCGGTCAAGGCACATATGAGAAAGCAATTATTGAACAACTAAGATGCCACAACAAAGAATTGATGCCTCTCATCTCTCTCCCTTCCTGCCTATCTGTCCCTCTCTCTGTCTCTGTTACACAAAAAAAAGTTGGGGTTTTGCGGGGCCCTTCACCAGTCAGGGCCCAGGGCACACACCCAGTGCACCCGCCATTAAATCCACCTCTGCCTGCTAGGAACTCCCAAAAAGGTGGTTTGATGTGATAATCTTGTAGGTTGACACCTGTTAGGTATAGGCCAGAAAAGGTACTAAAGCTAAGGGGGCCTCTCTGCTGCAGTAGTCGCCCAGACTCCAATGTTGAACGTGGTCTGTCTCCATGCTGCTCTGACCAAGGACAACCAAGAGGTGCACACCGACAGGGTCCCCTACAAGCTACACCTAGGCACACCAAAAGGATTTGATAGTAATAAACTGCCTGTGTGATTCTTGCAAATAACTTGTGTGTTAGTCGTGTCTTTCCTCCAGTGACAATTGGTCTCAGTACTAAGTAGAATCCTCATAGCTGCCTCAAGAGTAGTCTCGAAGAGGCTGCCAGCCTTGCTGTTAAGTAGGAGTGTCCCACTGCATGGGGAAGTCAAATCGGGACACCTGCTCAACGTAGAGCTTGGGCTCTACAGGAACAACCTGACATGGTTTAAATTAAGGTCTGGCATAGTCCCAAGCACAGAGAAGTTCCTCAACAGGAAGGAAAAACCAAAGGAAGTAAGGCAGGCAGGCAATTAATCAGTCAGGAAATTTCAAAAAAGTAGGTCAAGTGGGGACTCAAAAAAAGAAAAGGAGGTATTCCACATAGACAAAAAGACATCAGCAAATCCTAAAGGGAGGTGTGAAAATAACTGTAAAGAGCTGTAAGGAAACATATAAGTGCATAGAGGCCCTGGCCGGTTGGCTCACTGGTAAAGCATTGGCCCAGCATGAGGAAGTCCCGGGGTTCAATTCTGGGTCAGGGCACACAGGAGAAGCATCTATCTGCTTCTCCATCCCTCCCTCTTCTTACTTCTCTCCCCCCACTCCCCTCCTCCTGCAGCCATGGCTCAATGGAGCGAGTTGGCCCCAAGCACTGAAAATGGCTACCCGGCTTCCACCTCAGGTGCTAAAAAAAAATGGCTCTGGTTGCAAGAGAACAAGAGCCCCAGATGGGAAGAGCATCGCCCCCTAGTGGGCTTGCTGGGTGGATCCCGGTGGGGGTGCATGCAGAAGTCCGTCTCTGCCTCCCAGCTTCTCACTAAATAAAAATAATAATAAATAATAAGAGCATAGAGTCTATGACCTGAG
Organism: Saccopteryx bilineata; assembly: GCF_036850765.1. Lineage (NCBI taxonomy): Eukaryota > Metazoa > Chordata > Mammalia > Chiroptera > Emballonuridae > Saccopteryx > Saccopteryx bilineata. Next base: position 160,404,120 of record NC_089492.1, on the reverse strand, counting down.
AGAAAAAAGTAAGATGTTAAGTGTTAACCAACTGTGAGAAAGCTCTGAATGCCAAGATATAATTTTAGATCTGATTCAACAACTGAAAAATGAAATATACCATTAAGTCAGAGTGACAAGAAAAAAATGTAAATTAAAAAATTAAAGTTGGAGGTGTGAGAGAGCCTTTGCCTCCACTGCCTCTCCTACCCCTCCCACTCTCCCCTTAAACCCTCTGCCTTTTAAAAGCAAATCGTTTTCACTGAGACATTGGACCCTACAGGTATCTGTCTCGGGTCACAAAAGACCTCTCAAGCCTTCTTTGTGTCCTGGCTTCCTTCTTTCCCCATCCTGTGTTTTTTTTCTAATAGGTATTTAGGACTTTTATAATCTCAATTACCCATATCATAAATTTTAAGAACTTTAATCGAAGATGCTGTTCGTAAACACTTTTTTTTCTCTTTTTGACAGAGAGCGAGTTAGAGAGAGGGACAGACAGGAAGGGAGAGAGAGGAGAAACATCAATTATTCATTTTGGCTCTTTAGTTGTTCATTGATTGCTTTTTCATATGTCCCTTGACCATGGGGCCACAGCAGACCAAGTAACCACTTGCTCAAGCCAGCGACCTTGGGTCAAAACTGGTGAGCTATGATCAAACCAGATGAACCCATGCTCAAGCTGGCGACCTCAGGGTCTCGAACCTGGGTCCTCCGCAACCCAATCTGACGCTCTATCCACTGCGCCACCGCCTGGTCAGGCTCATAGACACTTCAAACCCAATGAAAGCCTGACCTGTGGTGGCACAGTGGATAAAGCATCGACCTAAAACACTGAGGTTGCCAGTTCAAAACCTGGGCTTGCCCAGTCAAGGCACATATGGGAGATGATGCTTCCTGCTCCTCCCCCCTTCTTTCTCTCTGTCCTCTCTCTCTCAAAATAAATTAAAAAGTGTTAAAACAAACAAACAAACAAAAACCACAAAACAAAACCCAGCTATCCCAACAAATGCTTGAGTGTTATCTCAAGAAAACAATGCTGGCAGTCCTGCCGGCTGGCTTAGTGGTTATAGAATGCCAGCCCAGTGTGCAGACATCCCAGGTTTGATCCCCAGTCAGGGGACACATGAGAAGCAACCATCTCTGCTTCTCTTCCCTCCTTCTCACCCTCTCTCTCTTCCCCCTCTCATAGCCACTGGCTTCCACAGTTCTGGCACTGGCCCTGAGAGCTGAGGACAGCTCAGCTGGTACTGAGCATCAGTCCCAGACACGGGTTGCCAGTGGATTCTGGTCCAGTCAATCCTGGTCGGGGCACATGTGGGAGTCTGTCTCACCTTCTCTCATTAAAAAAATATGCTGGTCATCACAACTTCAGCATCTCCTGTTTTTTGACTCCCTGCTGATCTTGAAGTCTCCTGGCTTTTCCCTACTCTCTCTCACTCCCTTGCTGTTCTGTATAGTGAATGATTTAATGAGAAAAATTATTGCTGCCTACACTCCACTCTCCTCCCCTGCATTACATACGACTTTCAAGTTTTATTATTGCAATAAAAGTGCTTTAAAAAATTAATCTGGCAAATTTAAAGTTTGAAGTAATAGAAGCAGTGGGACAAATTAGACTAATAAAAATGAGGTGATAAAGGCCTAAATTAACATGATAGCAGGATGAAAAGATAAGGAACCTCTAAAATTGTAAGCTATGCAATTTCAAAATAAGGATAGTGGGGTAAATGTATATACATCTACTTTTACTTTCTGCCCCCCGCAAAAATACATGAAGGAGAAAAACAATTTTATACAAGATGTAAAACCACATAAATGGCAAAAATGGGAGGAAGAAGAGAATAAATTTTTGGAAATTGGGAACATTGCCTTGGTAGACCCACAAGAACTGAATCCCAAACCAGCAAGGAAAAAAGCATAAAAACCAACCCCAATTTAAATGTTGGAATCCCCCAAAGTCTCAAGAACCGGTGATTGATTGGGGAGGGCAAGCGGATGAATGAAAGCCAAAATTAAAAGGATTGGTACATTTTGTTAAAGCAGCAGGTAGATTCCCAGATCCTCTACCTGGTTCCATTTAACAGAGAAACTGCCCCTCCTCCATCCTGTCAAAAGATTGATCTGGAGAATAGAAACCAGAAGTCTTCTAGCCAGGAGAACACCAGGCAAAGTTGAAAGTGAGAGTCCAAACTGGAAACCTGCAAAGTGTGCAAAATGGATGCTTGAGTTTTCTTCTATGGTGCTGCCTCCCTCTTTTCTGTACTCTGCTTCTTCTTTTATCGTTTATTCTCTCCTACTGGTGAAGCACATCCTCTAGTGAGCTCCTGATATAGTATAAGGGAGACCCTGGATGTATAAGAATATCTTTCTTCACTAATTAGTAGTTTGCCTAGATATGGAATTCTATTTATTATTATTATCTAATGATTTTAGAGAGAGGAAGGAAGACAGACATAAACATCAATCTGTTCCTGTATGTACCCTGACTGGGATCAAATCTGCAGCCTCAGTGCATTGGGACAATGCTCTAACCAACCAAACTATTCAGCCAGGGCTAGATATAGAATTCTAAGTTGGAATTTATTTTCCCTCAGAATTTTAAAGTATTGCTTCATTGTCTTCTACTTTCCTGGGTGCTCACTGAGAAGCAAAATAAAGATGTTCATAATTCTTTCCAATTTTTTCTCTCTGGAGCTTATACGATGCTCTTTGTATCCAATGTTGCAATTTCATGATAATGTGCCTTAATGTGGGTGTATTTTCATTCACTGGTCTGGCCCCTTGCATTTGAAAACATGTATCTTTCACTTCAGGGACATTTTATTTAAACAAAAACCAAGTTTGGTAAAAGATATAAAAATGGTTGTCACTGGAAAGAAGGACCTGAGAGAAGGGAGTAGTCATCCCTCGCCATATCGCGGTTCACTTTTTGCGGTCTCACTGTATTGCAGATTTCTAAATTGTATGTATCTAATTTTGTATTGAGGATTTTTTTTTGCTATATCACAGGATTTTGTGGTACACTGTACAGGTATTTTTATATATTTATTATTTTAATTACTGCGGTAAAATAAGCATTTTATAGCCTAAAATATTGTAATGCTCTTCTTGACTGTGCAGTATTCATCTCATCATCATCACCTTCATTGTCATCACTACTGCACAGCTAATTCATCATCTTCATCATTCAACTTGTAGTATATTCACTAGTGAATACCCATATAGAATTTTATATGTTAAAATTACATAGGTTTATCAATAGATGACTGGATAAAGAAGATGTGGCACATATACACTATGGAATACTACTCAGCCATAAGAAATGATGACATCGGAACATTTACAGCAAAATGGTGGGATCTTGATAACATGATACGAAGCGAAATAAGTAAATCAGAACAAAACAGGAACTGTATTATTCCATACGTAGGTGGGACATAATAGTGAAAGTAAGAGACATTGATAAGAGTGTGGTGGTTACGGGGGGGAGGGGGGAACGGGAGAGGGATAGGGGGTGGGAGGGGCACAAAGAAAACAAGATAGAAGGTGACAGAGGACAATCTGACTTTGGGTGGTGGGTATGCAACATAATTGAACAACAAGATAACCTGCACTTGTTATCTTTGAATATATGTATCCTGATTTATTGATGTCACCCCATTAAAAAAATAAAATAAAATAAAATAAAATAAAAAAAAAATTACATAGGTTTAAGAGTGTAGAAAGTGTTTAAGAGCATAGGAAGTGTTTATAAGTGTGGAAAAGATTAGTAAGTGTGGGAAAGGTTTATAAGAGTCCGGGGAGGGTTTATAAAGCCTTAAAATATATATATAAGTAAAAAAATAAATATAAGGTCACTACTTCGCGGATTTTTGCCTATTGCAGGGGGTTCTGGAACCTAGTCCGCCATAGACAAGGGACCACCAGGACTGCTGTTTTTGTAACAAATACAAAACTAAGTTGTTAAATATATACATAAATAACTATGATTAAAGTAACTTTAAACATATCTATTTTAAATATATACTTTATATGGCTTAAAATGTTTTATGTTTTGGCCCTGGCCGGTTGGCTCAGTGGTAGAGCGTTGGCCTGGCATGCAGGAGTCCTGGGTTCGATTCCTGGCCAGGGAACACAGGAGAAGCGCCCATCTGCTTCTCCACCCCTCCCCCTCTCCTTCCTCTCTGTCTCTCTCTTCCCCTCCTGCAGCCGAGGCTCCACTGGAGCAAAGATGGCCCGGGCACTGAGGATGGCTCTGTGGCCTCTGCCTCAGGTGCTAGAATGGCTCTGGATGCAACAGAGCGACGCCCCAGAGGGGCAGAGCATCGCCCCCTGGTGGGCATGCTGGGTGGATCCCGGTCGGGCACATGTGGGAGTCTGTCTGACTGCCTCCCCATTTCCAGCTTCGGAAAAATGCAAAAAAAAAAAAAAAAAAAGTTTTATGTTTTAATATCTTTATGTTTAAAAAACTTTTCTAGCCTGACCTGTGATGGCACAGTGGATAAAGCCATCAACCTGGAATGCTGAGATAACCCATCAGAAACCTTGAGCTTGCCCAGTCAACGCATTTATGAGAAGCAACTACCACCAAGTAGATGGTTCCTGTTCCTTCCCCATCCTTCCCTTTCTCTCTCTCCTCTTTCTAAAATCAATAAATAAAATCTTATAAAAAAGTTTCTATGCAAAAAAAGATGTGATAACCAGATAAATACATTAAAGAATACAAAACTGTAATCATCACAAAAGATATAGAAAAATTAAAGAGCAAAACAAATCTGAAGGAAATACTGGTGAGCACATATGAAAAATAGTATGTTAAAGATTATTCTACTAGAGACTTCTTTTAAATAGATGAAAATACAAGAAAGTTTAGTTCGAATTTTATTAGTTTTGAAATTAAATACCCCCAAGATGTCATGGCCTAAGTAAAATAATTTTTAAAAGGGTTTCATTTCCTTGATTGAGTGTTGCAATTTAGTTTTTGAAGATCAACTACTATGGAAATTCCTATTGTTACTACCTTAGAAAATAGGCATTCAGCGGTAGAGCGTCGACCTAGCATGCGGAGGACCCGGGTTCGATTCCCGGCCAGGGCACACAGGAGAAGCGCCCATTTGCTTCTCCACCCCTCCGCCGCGCTTTCCTCTCTGTCTCTCTCTTCCCCTCCCGCAGCCAAGGCTCCATTGGAGCAAAGATGGCCCGGGTGCTGGGGATGGCTCTGTGGCCTCTGCCTCAGGCGCTAGAGTGGCTCTGGTCGCAACATGGCGACGCCCAGGATGGGCAGAGCATCGCCCCCTGGTGGGCAGAGCGTGGCCCCTGGTGGGCCTGCCGGGTGGATCCCGGTCGGGCACATGCAGGAGTCTGACTGTCTCTCCCTGTTTCTAGCTTCAGAAAAGGAAAAAAAAAAAAGAAAATAGGCATCCATGTCAAAGAACCTCAAAAACTTTCACAGAAAGACCATAAAACATATTAGTCTCATCATCTGTTCGACTGAGTAGAGGGATTGGGCTGGAATGCAAAAAACTAAGCTGAGAGACCACTATTCCAAAACAAGAAAACTATAGAGTTCCAAGAAAGCAGAAGTACTTACTTCTTAATTTCTAAGAAAACAGAGAAGATTCAGGTTGATGCTACAAAAAGTGGCATAAAAAGTAGCATAAAAATTACGTAGATTAAGGTTCTTTTTCAAAAATGATAAGTATTTCAATTGCTAAATTAGTACAACATAAACACTTTAAAAATAATTGTCCAATAAAATATAATAAAAAGGTATCTTGACATCTTAATTTTACACTGCATAAATTCCCTTTTTCCTATATCTGCAGACAGGTAAGTAAAGGCCCTGGCCAGTTGGCTCAGTGATAGATCGTCGGCCTGGCGTGCAGAAGTCCCGGGTTCGATTCCCAGCCAGGGGACACAGGAGAAGCACCCATCTGCTTCTCCACCCCTCCCCCTCTCCTTCCTCTCTGTCTCTCTCTTCCCCTCCCGCGCTGGGGATGGCTCCTTGGCCTCTGCCCCAGGCGCTGGAGTGGCTCTGGTCGCAACAGAGCGAGGCCCCGGAGGGGCAGAGCATCGCCCCCTGGTGGGCGTGCCGGGTGGATCATGCGGGGAGTCTGTCTGTCTCTCCCCGTTTCCAGCTTCAGAAAAATACAAAAAAAAAAAAAAATCAATTCATGCAGGAAAAAAGCCATCATCAAATTAGAACTATTAGTACAGCATAACTCTTAGAGTAGGGTTTAAATGGTTTCTTACTCTTTCTTTTGATCCAGCACCATGTTAATACAGTGAAAATATAAAGGAATGAGGTCCTCTGCAAGACACTAAAGGGCCACCAACAGCCCTTAAATCATATTCTAAATACAATTAAAATGATCAAGATTGTTATTAACACCAAGGATTAACCTACAATAAATGAAGCTTAGAGAGAATAGTTACATAATTATTACAAAAATCCTTTGCATATATATGTAAAGACAGAACTAACATGAAACTTAACCACTAGCAAAAAAAAAAAGAGTAGAAAAAAACTCAAAAAAACAGGTATGGTGTCGCTAGTTCCTAAAATGGCTCTAAGGAAAAAAGGTTTGACCATGCAACAAAGAATTCTGACCTGAAAAACATTTACTTTTTTTTTTTCATTGAGCACAGTACATTTCCACCGTGTGTCCCTCCATTCATGGTAATTTCCCAAAATGCAACATGCAACTAATAGTACACAATGCATCTATAATATTTTTTATATAAAGAAGCAAAAGATGAAATGAAAAAAAATACATTTTCTAATTTAACTATAATGTGCTGAACATGGGACCACTAACTTGGAAGAGTTGGAAAAATCAAAAAAGAAACCTAAAATTTGCAGAATTGGATTGACAAAGGATAATAAACAAAATCAGCTGTTTTATAGCAAGGTTTCTGCACAAATATATGGTATTTTCTGCTTACAGATTTAAGCTGATACTAATCAGCTAATGAAAACGTGGTCAAGTGATTGTCATTCTGGTTATTGTTTAAAACAAACCAAAACAAAACAAATCAACCCCACCCATACTGCTAGGAAAAAAACTTGACAGATGCTCTAAACTTGTTTACCCAGGCCAACCCTTAGTAACAGAAATGCTCTACAACTTGACTAGGATTATAAAAGTATTTTGCAACAGCCTGACCAGGCGGTGGCGCAGTGGATAGAGTCAGACTGGGATGCAGGGGACCCAGGTTCGAGACCCCCGAGGTCGCCAGCTTGAGCGCGGGCTCATCTGGTTTGAGAAAAAAAGAAAAAAAAAGCCAACCAGCTTGATCCCAAGGTCCCTGGCTCCAGTAAGGGGTTACTTGGTCTGCTGAAGACTCGCGGTCAAGGCACATATGAGAGAGCAATCAATGAACAACTAAGGTGTTGCAATGCGCAATGAAAAAAAAAAACCTAATGATTGATGCTTCTTATCTCTCTCCGTTCCTGTCTGTCTGTCCCTGTCTATCCCTATCTCTGACTCCCTCTCTGTCTCTGTAAAAAATAAAGAAAAGAAAGAAAAAAAAAAGAAAAGAAAAAAAAAAAGTATTTTGCAACATGTTATCAGTTTAAAATTTTGTTTATTTACTCCCCAGTTAAGAGATAGGTTATTTTACTACAAGGCCATAATAAAAGCATTTTTCCAATTTGATTTCCATCACTCAGTACTTCCTGCAATGGAATTTTAGCCATTATTTTTATCTCTTCTTCCTCTAAAAAAAAAAAAAAAGAAACTTAAAAAGACTTGAAAATATGATACTGACATATGACAAATTAACTTCTTTAAATAGTTCTGTTCCTAGAAATGTGGTAGGAAAAACAGTAAATTTCAGTGATTCAACTGTAATAGCAAAATCTGGAATCTATCAATTGAATAAAAAAAAACTAAACCAACAAGCAGAACAGCAGCAAAAAATAACCTGAATGTTACTGACTTTAGAACACGAAAATAAATCCAATTTAAACTGCAACGTGGGAACAGTACTGAGTCCCTTCCACCACTGTATTTTCAAGAAATTCAGCCCCATTTTCTTTTTTAAAAGTCTACTAAAGATAAAGATAAGGATTTTTAACAAGAAATTTTATTTTGCAAGAAAATGGTCAAAGTCAGCAAGACAAACTAGGATTCCTAAAATGAAATACTTCCTCTGGGTAAATATACTGCTCACAAAAATTAGGGGATATTTCAAAACGAACATGTAGTGATACAAAAAAAAGCATTTGGTTTTTTTTATTAAACAAAAACATCAGAAAAGCAAATGACAAAAGTTCAATTATAGAAATGAGATGCAAAACCAACTTTTATTTGACTGGTGAAAATGCATTATACAAAAGGCTGAAAGTACTGTAGTATGTGCACGGTCCCTGATCCCCTAATTTTTGTGAGCAGTGTAACTGTAATAGAGGAAAGAGGACTGGGACTAGCAATTTGAAGGCCTGATCTGTCTAGACCTGCCGCGCTACACCTCTCTCCATCTCTTAGACACGACTGGCTAGATTCTTTTTTTAAATGTCCAAGCCCCCCCCCCCCCTTTTGAAGATTATTGATGGAGAAATGACATGGAACTGAACTTTTCTTTAAAAATGGGAAATGCCTCGACCCACACCTACATTTAACGTGGGATTCTGGATGCTGCTGTCGGCAAGACCTGCCCTGACCTCAATCATTTTACAAACCACCGCCCTCAGCAGCTCAACACACTAAGAGGCACCTCTTAATTCATAAACGCAAATCTCAAAGAATAGCCGGGGGGAGGGTACAGACTAGAGAAACTGTAAGAATATATTCAGAGTGTTTAATTTAAATTAATGTCTAAACGATTCAACTTTTGGGAGTACCGCCTCATAAAAACAGCAACGTGGTCCAGTGTTCATAAGTCCAAATTACTTTTAAAGTAAACCGAACCACCCTGCCCAGAGTTAGTCGGCGTCAAGCACCCCAGTGGCTAGCGGGATGAAACAGGACCATATCGAACACCAGAACGCCACCAGAACTCGGGGCACAGAACCCCCCAACTCCCGCCCGCAGCCTCCCTTTCCACCTCGAGTCTCCCCAGGTCCCCCGGTAGGGCCCCTCTCCCAGGTCAATCCCCTCCGCTGCAACCCCCCTCCTCAGCTCCAGCTACCCTTCAGTCCCGGGTCCACCCCAGGTGCCAACCCCTTCAACTTCTCCCATAGAACCTCAGTCGTCCGTCTCCTCACCGGGGTTAGCAGTGGTTGCCGCCATAGCCGTAGGTGCCACCGCAGTCCCACCTCCCCCCCCCCCCAGTGGGAGGAGCCGCCGCCACCGAACCGGGGGGGAGCAGGAACGCAAAGCCACTGCCCAGACTCGGCGCCCTACCGCCGCCACCACTACCGCAGAATCCAAGATGGCGGCCGCAACAACTTCTCCCGTCCTTAGACCACCACGGCGGGGAAGCCCCGCCCACTAGGGGTGTCACGCCCAAGACCAGCCTCCTCGGGGAAACTAACCAATGGAAACGCCAACCCTCCACTGGGCGGGTCCAGTGGAGGAGGGAGGGCAAGGGAGAAGTCAGCTGTCTCTCTAATCCCACCTCCTGGCGTTAGAGGTCAGGGATGAGCGACGTCAGTGAAAAACAATTTTAGTAAAAAGCTTGGTTTGGTGATGGATGGGTTGCCCCTGTCGACCACTCGGCATACGATTTTTTTTGTGAAATCCTCTTTAGGTGTTCTAATGCTTAAACTTCACATGGTGATTTTTAATACTTTCTGTATAGTTTTTCCTCTTTTAAGACCTTTGTCCGTGGCAAAATAAAGTTCGATAACTAATTTTTTAATGTCTGCTATAGAACTGGTAGTGCCAGAGGATCTAGGGGCGCTTACGGTCTAATAAGAGCGACACTGACGATCAAAACTGGAGGCAAGAATGTATTTTGATTCAATAGGATAACTTCCTTTGGTCAAAAGTAGGGATATAATGACGGGTTTTTAGTAGGGAAGTGTTAAAATGAGGACTGCAGAGATTTATTTTCCAATAATAGGAAGCATGGAGCGCTACAGGACAGACACAGTTTAAAATTGCTTTATATGTATGTACCTATTTAATCTTCACAACAAAACTGTGGAGGTAATATATATATATATATATATATAATTTCCATTTTGCAGATAAGGGAAGGGAAGGAAGCAAAGAGGTTAAGCAAGAGACACTTAGCTAGGAAGTCATCATGTGGGAGTCAAACCAATGGAGTGTGACTCTAGGAATATGTTACCCTATCCCCTTGTTTTAGCAATACAAGGTAGTACCTTCTGTTAAGCCTAATCCAGAGGGACCCGAAACATTGAAGACAGGAACAAAGTCCATCGATTACACATCAAAGCTTTATTGTCTAGCTTGGCCAAGCAGCAGCAACTCCTACAGAGGTCTGAGGGAGAGCGCGCGGGCCCTCTGTTCTACTTAGTTTTTATAGTTTTGTAAGTGGGAAGTACAGAAGCAGAAATTGTAAGTAGGAGCCCCTTACCACTATTGGTTATAGTCATACTAGAAAGCCCGGCGGTCATACGAAATGACCGCTGTTCTAGATATTATAAATTGTAATTAAAATGATTTGTGCAGCCTGACCTGTGGTGGTGCAGTGGATAAAGCGTCGACCTGGAAATGCTGAGGTCGCTGGTTCGAAACCCTGGGCTTGCCTGGTCAAGGCACATATGGGAGTTGATGCTTCCAGCTCCTCCCTCTGTCTCTCTCCTCTCTAAAAATGAATAAATAAAATTTTTTAAAAAATTAAAAAAAAAAGATTTGTGCAAAGGTGTCTGCTAATTCAAACTGAACTGGCGAGGACACCCCTTTGCTTACTGCCCCACAGGGTTTCCCCCTTCTACTTGCTTAATTGCTTAAAGTAGAGTGCAATGAAGGAAACAACTGGCAGTACATTTCTTAAGAGCCACTACTAGCTCAATAAATAAAGGTGATTTAAATAATAAAATGTTAATTCACATGTCAAAGATCTCTTTGTACACAACATTTCTTGTGTAGATCTTTCCATCATTTTTAAGCTCGCCTTGCAGAGGACCATCAATTATTTTTAATTTTACGTCCGTTCTTTCAGGAACTCTTGAACAGGCAACATAAAGTTGACCGTGTCCAAATGCAGGCTCAGGTAAAAAAATGCCAACACGCTTAAGCGTTTGGCCCTGAGACTTATTGATGGTCATAGCAAAGGCAAGTTTTACAGGAAGTTGTCTACATCTCAATTGAAACGGCAACCCTGTTTGAGATGGAGCCAAATCAATTCTTGGAATGACATGTATTTCACCTTTAGAGGAGCCAGTCAAAGACTTAGCTATTATGACATTATTTTTCAATTGGAAAAATTGAAAAATAGTCTTGTACCATTGCAAAGACCCCTTCTGGTGTTAAGATTTCTTAACAGCATAATAATTGCTCCAATCTTTAACCTCAATTTGTGAGGTGGCATGCCAGAAGGCGGGACTATTTGAATGCCGTGGCAACTTCACCCCATTGGCTAGTACAGTTACGCAAGCAACCAATAAGCTATCAGCGACAGACACTTAAGCCGCATATAATAAAGATGTCCTTTAACATGTTAGGACCACGTTCAATTTGCAAGCCATACATTATTCTGGAGAAAACAAAATTTACAAGTCAACACAATGGCAGAAAGATGTCTTTTTACATCTTTATTAAAAGGCATTCCTATATTATCTAGTGTTTATCTGCTATCTCTCTGTCCAGAGTCACACGTGTTAACCACACGCATTTACATAGGAGAGGTAGTTTCTGTGGTGACAAATGCCCGCAAATGGTTCATTGCTATAAGAAAAGGTTTATTTTGGCTTTTCTCTCCCTGTACCTGGCTAGCCATTCACCCCTTTCCCCGCAGACATGGTGTAATGTCTGGGAATCCATGTTTTCCTCCCCTTTGCATTTACAATACAATGCCAAGGGCCATCCTGGTCATGCCAATCACACAGTACAGAAACTATTACTTACAATTTCTCTGCACACCTTAACCCAAATTAATAAAATGTTCTTCAAGCCTCCCAAAATATTAATATTAATTCTGTAGCTTTTGGTACTTTACAACACCTGCAGGTGAGGTGGTGCAGTGGCTCCTCACCTTCTCAAATTGTTTAATGTAAATTTAATTAGAATTTTAACAGAAATCCCATTATACTATTGAGTATCTTTGCATTCTTATAGGTTGTATGTGTATTACAAAGACTACATTGATTCATTTCTCTCATTTGTTAACAGTAAGTACAGTTTATCTCAGCAGAAGTATTTTAACCTAATCTATATATATATTTAATTTTATTGATTGGAGAGAAAGACAGGAAGGTAAAGAAAAAGGGAGGAGGGAGATGAGAAGCATTAACTTGTAGTTGCTTCACTTTAGTTGTTTATTGATTGCTTCTCATACATGCCTTGACCTGGGGTTTCAAGCCAAGCCAGTGACCCCTTGTTCAAGCTAGTGACTGTGGGCTTCAAGCCAATGACATTGGGATAATGTCGGTGATCCCATGCTCAAGCTGATAACAGTCCACTCAAGCCAATGCAAGGATGCTGGGCACTCAAGCTGGACACCTTGATATTTTAAACCAGAGACTTCAGTGTTCTAGGTTCATGCTCTATGCACTGTGCCATCACTGGTCTAGCTATTATTCTTTACATTTGTTAAAAATAAAATTTTTGCCCTGGCCTGTTGGCTCAGTAGTAGAACATCAGCCCAGTGTGTAGAAGTCCTGGGTTCAATTCCCAGTCAGGGCACACAGGAGAAGAGACCATCTGCTTCTCTACCCCTCCCTCTTCTCTCTCACTCTCTGTTTCTTTCCCTCCCACAGCCATGGCTTGAAGGAGCAAGTTGGTCCCAGGTGCTGAAGTTGACTCCATGGCGTTGCCTGAAATGGTTTGGTTCCAAGCAACAGAGCAACAATGAAGCAGGGGCCCTGGATGGGCAGAGCATCCCCCATAGGGGGCTTGCTGGGTGGATCCCAGTGGGGGTGCATGTGGGAGTCTGTTGCTCTGCCTCCTTGCCTCTAGAAAATTAAATAAATAAAAATAAAAGAAATTTTGTTGTGCTATATTTCCAATTCCACAGAAAAACTAAAATCATCTGCTCAGAAGTTCATTGAAGCATAAGAAGTGGGGGGGGGGAGTAACATGTACTTCAATTCAAAGTTATGTAGTAAAGTTAGCTAGCTATTAAGCAAGACTGCAGTGCAAATATAGAATGTGAATTACTGTGTGCCTTTAAGTATGGTATGTTCATCAAAGCAACAAAAAATAAAATGTAAATAGGAAGTACAACTATTTGAAAGTTGAATCTTATTTGGCCAGCAATCCTTTTGTCTCTTAACCTTTACACCTTGACTGTTAGGAAATTTTGTCACATAGTTACTTGGAAAGCCATTCAGCTTTCAAGTCATTTTTGAACCACATAAAATGTATAACATCACTGCCAAGTAAAATGTATTCTTCAAGAATAAATGCAAAATAATATTTTCCAATGTGAAGTGGATGAATCTGTGGGTTTAAAAAAATCCAAAAACAGACCCTGGCCAGTTGGGTCAGTGGTAGGGTGTCAGCCCAGCATGTAGATGTCCCGGGTTCAATTCCCAGTCAGGGCATACAAGAGAAGTGACCATCTGCTTCTCCCCCCACACCTCCATCTCTGTCTCTCTCTTCTCCTCCTCTCCTGCAGCCATGGCTCGATTAGAGTGAGTTGGCCCCAGGCACTGAAGATGATTCCATGGCTTCTGCCTCAGGCACTAAAAATGGCTCCCATTGCAACAGAGCAAGGGCCCCAGATGGGCAAAGCATCGCCCCCTAGTGGGCTTTCTGGGTGGGTGCCAGTCAGGGTGCATGTGAGGGTCAGTCTCTGCCTCCTTCCTCTCACTAAAAAAAATAATGCAAAACATCCCTCATTTAAAAAACTGGTGAAAGTCATTTTGTTTCAAAGATGCTTGTACAACTAGCTACAAAATTAATAAATGTTTTGCTTTGAGGAAGTATAACAAGGTCCTGGCCAGTTACCTCAGTGGATAGAGCATAGGTCCAGTGTGCAAACATCCTAAATTTGATCCCTGGTCAGAGCACAAATGAGAAGCAACCAATTGCTTCCCTTCCTTCTTCAGCTCCCACAGTCAGTGGCTTGATTGGTTTGAGCATCAGCCCCGTCTCTCTATCTCCTCTCCTCTCACTTAAAAAAAAAGGGGGGAGAGAAAGTATAACAAGCTATTAGCAAAAACCCCTAATTAAATATCACAACAAACTATAATAGTATACAATATGAAAAGGCAATATCAACCCTGTACTTGCTAACAGATGTATTTACCTTACAAATAAACACCACTGATGTACACACTATGAAGCATTTCAGAGCATATATGCAGTGTATAAGGGAAAATGCCCAGAAACTTCCTATTTAGTTTATCATTTCTAAATTCAGCCCTGGACAGTTGGCTCAGTGGACAGAGCATCAGCCTGGCATACGGATATCCCAGGTTCAAAACCTGGTCAGGGCACAAATGAGAAGCAACTATCTGCTTCTCTTTTGCTCCCTTTCCTTCTTTACTCTCTTCCCCTCTCGCAGCCAGTGGCTCAATTGATTTGAGCATTGGCTCCAGATGGGGTTGCCGGGTGGATCCCAGTTGGGGCATATGCAGGATCTGTCTCACTATCTCCTCTTCTCTCACAAAAAAATAAAATTAAAAAGTAAAAATAAAAAATTAGAATTAATAAAATAAATAAAAATTCAAGTTACAGGCCTGCCCAGTGACACAGTGAATAGAACATTGTCTCCAAACACCAAGGACACCTGCTTGATCCTGAGGCCACTGGCTAGATCCTGGGGTCGCAGTCTCAATCCCAAGGGCATTAGCTTGATCCCAAGGGTGTTGGCTCAATCCAAAGATTGAGCTGGCTGGATCCCAGATCAGGGCACATATGAGAAGCAATCATTGGTTGCACAACTAAGTGGAGTAACTAGTTGTTTCTCTCTTTCTCTCTCAAATCAGTGAAAAAATTAAAAATAAATAAAAATTCAAGTTATGAAGAAGACACATTATTCCTACAATAAATAAAATGTCAGTCCACTTTCTCTTTTATTCAGAGAACAGTTGATCTTGATTCAACATAAAACAAAAATACAATGCTCACAAAAATTAAAGAATATTTCAAAATAAATATGAAGCGATAAAAAAGCATTTGATTTTTATTAAACAAGAACATCAGAAAAGCAAACCAAACAAATCAAAGAAAGTTGTTCAATTATGCAAATGAGATGCAAACTCAATTATCATGATTGAGTAAGTGACATTGGTGAGGGTGAACTGGGTGAGTGTTAATCACTAACTGTTCAGTAGGGTGTATGGTCACCCAAGACTGCCAAAACACAATGATAACAATGGGGCAGGACAGGATCAGACTGTCCAGCAGTTCTTGTGGGATCCTCTGCCACTTTTGCTCCACGGCAACCTCCAGCTCAAGAAGTGTTGTGGGAGGCACTGGATGGTTTGCCAGACGTCTTCCCAGGGCATCCCAAGCATGTTCAATGGGATTCAGGTCTGGAGAACGTGAAGACCAGTTCATGCATTTGATTCCTGCCTCCTGAAGCATGTTGTTGATGAGATGCACACGGTGGGGACTTGCAATATTATCATCCATGTAAATAAAGTTGTTTCCAACTGCTCCAGCATAGGGTTCTACTATAGGATGCAGGGCCTTATCTCGATATCTGACAGCAGTCAGAGATCCGTTTCTGATGACGTGGAAGTTTGTACAACCACCAATGCTAATGCCAGCCCATACCATGATTTCACCACCACCAAAGGAGTCCCTTTCTCACATGAAATGTGGATTCTCTCGTGTTCCTCATTCACACCAGATCAGGACACAATGATTGTCAGGCTGCAGACTGAACCGTAACTTATCAGAGAAGAAGACAGTTGACCACTCATCATGGGTCCAATGACGATGCTCATCAGCCCACCTTCTGTGGGTTGTACGATGTTCATCAGATAACGGAATGCATACCTTGGTCACTAGGCATGCAGTCCAACACAATGGAGCTGATTTTGTATGCTCTGGGTGCATATCCATCATCTAGCAACAGCAAGAAACTGTCCCCATAGTTCTGTTGCATTGCTGCGCCTGTTTCTTCTTGCCAATAAAGTCAAGTAGCGGTCATCTCTTGCTATTGTGGCAGATGAGTGACCCTGCCATCGTCTTCTTCATACTGTGCCAGTCTCTTGAAAGTGACTTCACAGTCTGCTAATCACGCTTTGGGATGTTCCAGGTACTGTTGTCACTGTTGTCTATGTTTAACCAGATTCAGGATGTCCTATGGCTCTCCAGGCTTCGCATTCAGGCAAATTGCATTGCAAGGGTTGGGAAATTGCATGCTGTGCACGTTCAAGATCAAAGAATGTGCATATACTCCAGTACTTTCAGCCTTTGGTATAGTGCATTTTCACCAATGAAATAAAAGTTGGTTTGCCTGACGTGGTGGCGCAGTGGATCAAGCATTACCTGGAAAGCTGAGGTCGCCGGTTCAAAACCCTGGGCTTGCCTGGTCAAGGCACATATGGGAGCTGATGCTTCCTGCTTCTCCCCCCTTCTCTCTCTCTGTCTCTCCTCTCTCTGTCTCTCTCTCTCTCTCTCTCCTCTTTAAAATGAATAAATAAATAAATAAATTTAAAAAAATCAAATGCTTCTCTTTTTTTATCATTTCATATTCATTTTGAAATATCCCCTAATTTTTGTGAGCAGTTAGTACAAACTATAAATATAGTAAAATAGCAACCAGTAAGCATAATCTTTGACAAGAAATAAGCAAATGTAAGAAGACTACTGAAGCCAGTAAAGGGAAAGGTGCTTTACAAGTTTTTTTAATAGGGCTGGAGTAAAAATCCTTTCTTTTCTATAAAGATAATATTTTTAAAATTGTTTTTTAAGCAGTCTTGATCAATTGGCTTATCTAAACAATATATTTATTATTCTTAGTAACCTGAACTGATTACTAATTTTTAATCTCTCTCTCTCTTTTTTTTTTTTTTTTTTTTTGAGAGAGAGAGGCAGGGAGAGACAAACAGACAGGAATATTGAGCTGCTTGAACAGGCAACCTCTGAGCTTCTGGACAATGCTCCAACTAACCAAGATCCAGCTAGGGTTTAATTTTCTTTTTTTCTAAGTGAGAGAAAGGGAGATAGACAGACTGTCACATGCACCCTGACTGGGATTCTCCCAGCAGCCCCCATCTGGGGCCAACACTCAAACCAACCGAGCTATCCTCAGCGCCAATGCTCAAACCAATGGAGCCACTGGCTGCAAGAGGGAAAGAGAGAGAAAAGAGAAGAGGGAAGGGATGAGAAGCAGATGGTCATTTCTCAGGTCTGCTCTGACTGAGGATCGAACCCAAGACATCCACACACCCAGCCAACACTCTATCAGTTGGACAAACCAGCCAGGGCCAAGTAACTATTTATTGTTCTCTCCCTTTCTTCTCCCTGTTAAATATATATATATATATATATTTAACATGCCAGATGGATCCCAGTCTAGGGATGCTAGGGCTACTGCATGACTAGGGCTCATGCAGTAATCTTTCTGACTGCCTCCCTGCTTCTCACTTCGGAAAAATACAAATATATATATATATGTGTGTGTGTATATATATATATATATATATATTTTTTTTTTTTTTTTTTTTTTTTTTGTGGGAGAGAGAGAGAGAGTTAATGAGGCTGACTCCCACATGCACCCTGACCAGGATTCATCCAGCAACCCCATCCACGACCAATGCTCAAGTACCAAACTATTTTTAGTGTCAGAGGCTGATGCGCTCCAACAGAGTTATCCTCAGTGAGGGGAGGGGGGTCATGCTCAAACTAATTGAGTCACTGGCTGCAGGAGAAGAAGAGGAAGAGAAGGGGGAGAGGTAGGAGGGAGAAGCAGATGGATGCTTCTCCTGTGTGCCCTGACCAGGAATTGAACCCAAAGTGTCCATATGCTGAGCCAATGCTCTGTCCACTAAGCCACCAGCCAGGGCCAACAAATAAAATATTTTTTAAAAATTAAGTGTATGTGGCCCTAACCGGTTCTCCACCCTTCCCCCTCTCCTTTCTCTCTGTCTCTCTCTTCCCCTCCCACAGCAAGGGCTCCATTGGAGCAAAATTGGCCCAGGCACTGAGGATGACTCTATGGCTTCCATCTCAGGCGCTAGAAGGGCCTCCTTACACAAGGGAGCAACACCTCAGATGGGCAGAACATTGTCCCCTGGTGGACATGCCAGATGGATCCCAGCCTAGGGATGCTAGGGCTACTGCATGACTAGGGCTCATGCAGTAGTCTTTCTGACTGCCTCCCTGCTTCTCACTTCGGAAAAATACAAAAAAAAAATTAGGTGTATCTGGCCTGACCAGGAGGTGGCACAGTGGAGAGTGTTTGACTGGGACACAGAGGACGCAGATTCAAAACCCAAGGTCGCCAGCTTGAGCACGGGCTCATCTGGTTTGAGCAAAGCTCACCAACTTGAGCCCAAGGTCGCTGGCTTGAGCAAAGGGTCACTCGCTCTGCTGTAGCCCCCCCCCCCATCAAGGCACATATGAGAAAGCAATCAATGAACAGCTAAGATGCCGCAACAAAGAATTAATGCTTCTCATTTCTCTTCCTTTCTGTCTGTCTGTCCCTAGCTGTCCCTCTCTCTGTCTCTCTGTCACAAAAAATTAAGTGTATGTATATGTATTAAAGTATATGTATATATACATATAAGTGTATGTATTAAAATGGAAAGATGCCAAGACATGTAATTAAATGAAAAAAGCATAAAATAAGTATTATTTTATAAATAATAGTTATGATAAATATAGATATTAAAGCTGGAGAAATCCACCAAACTGTTAACAGTGTTTCTCTGGAGAATGGAATTAATAGATAATTTCTACCTGTTGGTATGCATTTCTGTAATGTTTGAATGTGCTATGACTTTATATTACATTTATAATTATAAAAAACAAAAGATATAACTTTTTTTAAGTGAGAGGAAGGGAAATAGTGAAACAGACTCCTGAATGTGTCCCAACTTGGATCCACCCAGGAACACTCACCCTGTCTGGAGCTGATACTTGAATCAACCAAGCTGTTTTTAGTGCCTGAGGTCAACCAATCAAGCCACTGGCTACGGGAGGGGAAGAGGGAGAGAAAAGGGTGAGGATGGGGGAGAGAAGCAGATGGTTGCTTGATGGGGAATCAAACCCAGGACGTCCATATGCTGGGTCAACATTCTATCCACTAAGCCAACTGGCCAGGGCTATAATTTTGTTTTAAGGTCCATCACTAAATAAAAGCAGCTATTATAATGAACCCAATGTCTGGTTTTGATTCAGGCTTTAGTTGTTCCTACACTGGAAAGAAACCATACTACTCTTACCTTCCCTCAACTTTTCCACACAATTTTATATGATCAACAGCAAGAGAAATTTGGAAACTGAAAATATTTTTACTTTACTGTATTTATTGTTATTTCAGAAAATAAAAGTTTGAGGGATGAGACTATACCTTATTCTCTATTCTGTCTCCAGCATCAAGTACAGTGATTGACACAGTAGGCATTCAGTAAATATTTATGAAATATAGCACAACTTTCAGGAGTGTTACTTTTCTAAGATGTGATACAAATATTGATCGATTTATAACCTATGCAACTTACGACCATTCGACTTTACGACCACAATAGCTAGCCACGACTGCTCCGCGTCTGGCAGCGCAAGCGTTGCCCAGCTGGGCATACAACAGTGTGGACCAGCTTCCGGCAGCACTACCATCTCCGCGTGCACCATTTCAACTGTTATCCCAGACTCAGTACAGCAATTTGTGTTTTGTGTCTTGGCTATTTTTCATCAAACCCCTCCCAAGATGTCTACCAAGAGGAAATTGTCTTTGCAAATATTAAACCAGTTGTACTGGTAATGCAGTATTTAACTTAAACCTGATGAATGTAAAAATAAGAAACAAAATGGTGTAGAGATGATACAAACGGCATAAAATGAACAAAGAAAATTATGGTATATAACAATAATGAAAGAAAATTATGATAAAATATGACTTAAAGATTTTTATAACATCATTTCACAGTACTGTACCTATAGCCTACTCAACTTACAACCAAATCGTGTTACGACTGGTCTATCGGAACCAATCGTGGTCATAAGTCGAGTACTAGCTGTATTTTGAAATTTTTAATTACTTAAAAAAATAATTCTGAGTAGATGTACATGGTACTATATAAACTACCCAATATCTCACCTTGAAACCCTGAAGTGCAGTGGTAGTCAGCCTGGTCCCTACCACCCACTAGTGGGCGTTTCAGCTTTCATGGTGGGCGGTAGTGGAGCAACCAGAGTATAAATAAAAAGATAGATTTAACTATAGTAAGTTGTTTTATAAAGATTTATTCTGCCAAACTTAGCGAAAATCCAACATAACGTACTTGGTAAAGTAATTATTATTATATGCTTTAACTTGCTGTAACTCTGCTTTATAAATTTTATAAAGTAGGCCTGATCTGTGGTGGTGCAGTGGATCAAGCGTCTACCTGGAACTCTGAGGTCACCAGTTCGAAACCCTGGCTTCCTGGTCAAAGCACTTATGGGAGTTGATGCTTCCTGCTCCTCCTCCCCTCCTCTCTCTCTCTCTCTCTCTCTCCTCTAAGAATGAATGAATAAATAAAAATAATTTAAAAAAATTTTATAAAGTAAAGTTACTTCCCTACTTTATAAATCACCATTACTGTGGAACCGGTGGGCAGTTAGAAAATTTTACTACTAACAGAGATACAAAAGTGGGCGGTAGGTATAAAAAGGTTGACTACCCCTGCTGTAGTGTGTCCCTCCAGAAATATTCTGTATATTTATGAGCACATGCATACACACACACACACACATCATGTAGAAGTTTATTAATGAATCAATAAAACCTTAGGGGAAACAGTAGTAAATTAATATAAAATCTGAAACTAAGTGAAATCACTTTGACTTTTTATTTTCTTTCTTTCTTACATTTTTTTTTTAGAGAGAGGCAAGCAGAAAGAGAGAGACAGGAGCATCGAGTGCAATTGTATGTGCCAGGGAATTGAACCAGCAACCTTTGTGCTCTGGACTACGCTCCAGAGTTATCTTGCCAGGGTTTGACTTCTATTTATTTTTAGAGAGACAGAGAGGAGAAACAAGAGAGGGGCGAGGGGGAAGGGAAGCATTTGTTATTTCATTCAGTCATGCATTTTTTGGTTCCTTTCCATGTGTTCCCTGACGGGGATCTAACCCACAACCTTGTTGTTTCTGAACAACACTTTTAACTGACTAAGCTAACCGTTTTGATTTTTCTGATCCAACTATCCTAAGTAAATTATTTTGGAGGAAAACGAGATATTTTAGACCTTCACTGATCTTGTTGACAAGTAGTTCTCAAACTTGAGAATACATCGCAGTCAACTGGAGGAATTGGTTAAGATACTGATGCCAACATGTCCAAAGTTTCTGCTTCATTAAGGTGGGAATGGGGTACAAGAATTTGCATTTCTAACAATTTTCCAGGTGATGCTGCCAATCCAGAGAACCACTGCATATCAAAAAATGGCTACTAACCTATCTTCTACCACCCATATGAACCTACTTTAAAGGTATCACTAGAGCTATTAACCTTGGCTGCCCCAAGCCCTGGCAGAGTTGTGGAAATATTCTTCTACTGATCTAGGTTCCAATTTAATCTAATGGGATAATTTTCTCACTCACTGTGGGAGTGTCTGAACTTGATCCTGTTTTAGTTGAACTATTCATGAAGCGTCAGTGTGGGAGTGAGGAATAGAAAGAGCTACCAAATACTCCTTCTGTAAGAGGGGGTAGATGAAGAGAGGCTGCCAAAAGATGTACTTGAGTACAAGACTGCTCTGCCAACAGCCAGCCTTGAATGTCATTCTCTCAAAAGGTAAATAATTATCCATTTTGCCTTCCTGGTGAAGTTTTTACTGGAATAATTGCAACAATTCTAGGCTTAATAGCACATTTCTATAAGCTTAGAAAATGCTAGGGAAATACATGAGGGAATTAAAGAACATTTGTTTTTCCTAGGGTTTTTTATTTGTTTGTTTGTTTGTGTTTGAAAAGTAAAACTTTCATCTTAGAGGGAATGCCTTAGGCATCGTCAAGTGGCAGGTGCAGGGTTCAGGGTAGAGGACGCTTCTGTTTGTCCTGCTAGCTAATGGATGTCTTTGGTTTGGGAATTATTATTTTTTGTTTGTTTGTTTTGTATTTTTCTGAAGTGAGAAGCGGGGAGACAGTCAGACTCCCACATGCACCTAACTGGGGTCCACCTGGCATGACCACCAGGGGGCAATGCTCTGCCCACCTGGGGCGTTGGTCCACTGCAATTAGAGTGATTCTACCACCTGAGGAGGAGGCCATTGGGCCATCCTCAGTACCCAGGCCAACTTTGCTCCAATGGAGCCTTGGCTACTGGAGAGGAAGAGAGAAACAGAGAGGAAGGAGAGGGGGAGGGGTGGAGAAGCAGATGGGTGCTTCTCCTGTGTGTCCTGGCCTGGAATTGAACCTGGGACTCCTGCACGTCAGGCCAACGCTCTACCACTGCCCACCAGCCAGGGCTGCAGTTTTAAAATTATAGTAAGAAAGATTCATGATTGTATTTCTTCATCATCACTTCTCCTTTCAAACTAAAATTATAGCCAGGAGAAAAAGCTGGGTCTTTTTAAAAGTTGTTTTGTTTTGTTCAAGAAACATAACATGTGGGGGCAGTAAGAAAAGGGTAAAGGGAAGAATAAATGGTAAGGGAAGGAGACTTGACTTGGTGTGGTGAACACACAATACACAATACAATATACAGATGATGTATATAGAATTGTATCCCTGGCCCGATAGCTCGGTTGGTTAGAGCTTCATCCTGAAGCACAGAGGTTGCTGGTTCAATATCTAGTCAGAGCACATACAGAAACAGATCTATGTTCCTGTGTGTTTCTCTCTCTCCCTTCCTCTCTTATTAAAATCAATAAATTAAAATAAAAGAAAAAAAGAATTGTACACCTGAAACCTATATAATTTTATTAACCAATGTCACCCCAATAAATTCAACTTAAAAAAAGAAACATGGGCCCTGGCCAGTTGGCTCCGTGGTAGAGCGTTGGCCTGGCGTGTAGAAGTCCCGGGTTCGATTCCTGGCCAGGGCACATAGGAGAAGCGCCCATCTGCTTCTCCACCCCTCCCCTTCTCCTTCCTCTCTGTCTCTCTTTTCCCCTCCCGCAGCCGTGGCTCTGGTCGCAACAGAGCGACGCCCTGGAGGGGCAGAGCATCGCCCCCTGGTGGGCAGAGCGTCGCCCCTGGTGGGCGTGCCTGGTGGATCCCGGTCGGGCGCATGCGGGAGTCTGTCTGACTGTCTCTCCCCATTTCCAGCTTCAGAAAAATACAAAAAAAGAAACAGAAGATACTACAGATGGGGGAAAGTGATTTGGGAAGAGAACACAAGGAAAGGAAGGGGTGATCAATCTTTCTGGGAAGTGTTATATAAAAGAGAAACTGACTTTGCTGCTGTAACGCCAGTATCCACAGTCACGATCACAGCCGCCCGGTCCATGCAGGTTCTCATTGAATTCGGACAGATGGTAATGAAACAATGGAGCCACGAACTGGTGTGCCATCATTTTTAGTCCTAGCTTGCACCTGGCGGGCAAGTAAAAACACACTCTGGGCTCCAAAACCCACTCATTCAGTGCTCACAAAGCTACTGACTTATCCGAGTTTCCTAGAATCAAAGGTTTCTAGCTCACTAGCCTCATTCTCCTTTGTTCCCCATCTCCTTCTCTCTACACAAACTCTACACTAACTGACTTCTCTTTCAGCACTCCGCCATCTTGGCTGCTTCTCCTGGCCTCCTCCACATGGCCTTTCTCTGCTCTCCTCTCTAATGCTAATCTCAGGAACTGAGAGAGCAAGCTCCCTTTCTGCCCCTCTTTATAGTGCAGAAATCAAAACCTTCAATCCAATATATAAACAAGGAAGTATCTGATACAAAGTCACTTATCCAAGGCATAATGGGATTCCTCATGAGAGTGCACCACCCCTCATCAAAAAGGGTGGGAAAGGCTTAATCCTAAAACCAAGCCCCAGGCTACAAGGATGCTGCCTGCTCACAGCCTGCCCCCAACACACATTAATACAATCACGCCCATCCCAAGCAATCACCTGGGTGACAGGCTTCCATGTGGGCAGCGCCATCTTTAACAAAGTGAACATAATATATTTTATCTGCCCAACAGCTGCAGATTTGTAAATGCTATTATTCTGTTTCCTACTTTAGCAGGACCAAATTTTACCTAAACCAATAGACTGATGTCCAAGTTGCTCTTCCCTACTTTAGTTCTGAGCAGGGCTGCTATTCATCTCAAACAAAATCTTTAGAGCTACTTTAAAAATTCTAGGAGAAGGACCTGGCCGGTTGGCTCAGCGGTAGAGCATCGGCCTAGCGTGCGGAGGACCCGGGTTCGATTCCCGGCCAGGGCACATAGGAGAAGCGCCCATTTGCTTCTCCACCCCTCCGCCGCACTTTCCTCTCTGTCTCTCTCTTCCCCTCCCGCAGCCAAGGCTCCATTGGAGCAAAGATGGCCCGGGCGCTGGGCATGGCACTGTGGCCTCTGCCTCAGGCGCTAGAGTGGCTCTGGTCGCAATATGGTGACGCCCAGGATGGGCAGAGCATCGCCCCCTGGGGGGCAGAGCACCGCCCCTGGTGGGCGTGCCGGGTGGATCCCGGTCGGGCGCATGCGGGAGTCTGTCTGACTGTCTCTCCCTGTTTCCAGCTTCAGAAAAATGAAAAAAAAAAAAAAAAAAAATTCTAGGAGAGGACTTCTGTTTGAAAAACAAATTTCACATCTACTATTTTATTTGTCCTTTGTATCTATGAAGGAAAGCTATTTTGCCTAAGAAATCTCAGAAGAAAATATTCAAGATTCCTATAATTTGTTGTGACTTTTCTCCCATTCTAAAGTAAAAGTTTGTATATAGTTTTGCATTCAAATTCTTGCTTTTTTTTTTTCTTAAAGAGAGCTTCTCAACTTGTATAAACTTTAGGCCCTATAAAACCGGGACCTGATTCCTACACACAAAAATAAGAGCCAAGAACATACACGGCAACTTTGGAACTAAGACAACATCAGCCTTTTTCTTTCCTTTTCTTCTTTCAATAAGAATATATTTAAGGCCCTGGACAGTTGGTTCAGTGGTAGAGCGTCGGCCTGGTGTGCAGAAGTCCTGGGTTCGATTCACTGTTTCAAAACCCTTGGCTTTCTGGCACATATGGGAGTTGATGCTTCCAGCTCCCCCATCCTTGTCTCTCTCTAAAAATTAATAAATAAAATAAAATAAATGTTGTTGTGAGTCGGGGGTGCAGAGAGAGAAAGCAGCAGATAAAATATTCGTGAACTAGTAAAGGACCACTACTCACTCAGGCAAATGGCGCCAAGTTCGTGCTATGTCCTATTTTTTTTATTTAATTATTTGTGAGTAATAAACTGCCTGTGTGATTCTTGCAACTAACTTGTGTGTGGTTGTGTCTTTCCTCCGGTGACAGCTGGTCTCGGCACTGATAAGTAGACTCCTCATAGCCGCCTCAAGAGTAGTCTCAAAGGGGCTGCCGGGCTGCTGATATGCAGGAGTGTCCCACTCACTGTGCAGGGAAGTCGAATTGGGGATGCCTGATTAAGGTAGGGCTCGGGCTCTGCGGGGACAGGGTACTACTACCCGCCTACTTTTGAACTTAGGCCTGGCCCTGTGACTTGCTTTGTCAATGAAACAGTGGAAGTGACATGGGTTACTCCCAGGCGGGAGCTTTGAAAGCCAGGGTGCATGCAGTTCACCCGGTCGTCCTCTTCCCCCATCGTGGCGATCATAGAGGCAGGTGTTGAGATGGACTTTCGATCCTGGTCGCTGAGTAACTGTGGAGTCTATGTCCTATTTTTATTCACAAGATTTCAAAAAGCTTGTTTACTCAGAAACTGGCATAGCATTAAGCATAACCTTTACTTAAAGATACATGAAATACATTTGCATGATAGCTTCATAACAATACAATATTAAAAGGCATTAACTGCTATTGCTTTTATGGTTTCCACAACATTCCTTTCTTTTATTTCAAGGAATAGCATTGAAGGGAACAGTAAAATCTTATGAGAATGTTTTACTGAGAAGAAAGTCTAGCAACCGCTTTCGGTCACATAGACTTGTTTTAGTGACTTGCCTTCAAATTATAAAACAATTTTCTTGGCTAAACATTCTTTTTTTGTTGGCTGTGTTCCCATTCAAGGTCATGTAATGGGTTATTCCACTATATTTTCCCTTTTTTGTTTATGCTGAATGTTATGAAGCACCAGAGAAAACACAGTCTTTTGTCATTCATTCCTTATTTCTTTTGCTTTGATACGTCAACAGACTATATATAAAAGAAAATATAGAACCTGACCAGGCGGTGGCGCAGTGGATAGAGCGTCGGACTGGGATAAGGAAGGACCCAGGTTTGAGATCCCGAGGTCTCCAGCTTGAGCACGGGCTCATCTGGTTTGACCAAAAGCTCACCAGCTTGGACCCAAGGTCGCTGGCTTGAGCAAGGGGTTACTCGGTCTGGTGAAGGCCCACATCAAGGCACATATGATTAAGCAATCAATGAACAACTAAGGTGTCACAACACGCAACAAAAAACTAATGGTTGATGCTTCTCATCTCTCCGTTCCTGTCTTTCCCTATCGCTATCTCTTACTCTCTCTCTCTCTCTCTGTCTCTGTAAAAAAAAATAAATTAAAAAAGAAAAGAAAACAGAATTAATACTATTATAAAAAGTCCCACAGTGGAGCCTGACCGGGCGGTGGCACAGTGGAGAGAGTGTCAGACTGGGATGCAGAAGACCCAGGGTCGAGACCCCAAGGTCGCCAGCTTGATCGCGGGCTCATCTGGTTTGAGCAAAAAGCTCACCAGCTTGAGCCCAAGGTCGCTGACTCGATCCAGGGGTTACTTGGTCTGCTGAAGGCCTGCAGTCAAGGCACGTATGAGAAAGCAATCAATGAACAATTAAGGTGTTGCAACACGCAACGAAAAACTAATGAATGATGCTTCTCATCTTTCCATTTCTGTCTGTCTTTCCCTGTCTATCCCTCTCTCTGACTCTGTAAAAATAAATAAATAAATAAAAAAGTTCCACAGTGGATTCCCAAAATTTTTTAATATGTTCAATAGGATTTAATTGTGATAAATTATCCATTAATTCCTTCAATATAAGTTGACCTGTTAGAATTTCTAATTTTTTCAAAAGCTTCATGAATATGTCTTTGTAATTTAATGATTTCTTTAGTTATATTATTGTGATTTAGCTAATGGTTTTTAACATTTTTCTAAGGAAATAACTATGATTTTAAGAAATAGAGGTAACACAAAAAGTACTTACATTCTAATTACATTTTAGCTTAACTTCTCTTTGTAGGTTAACAATTTGATTTCTTAATATAATCATAGTCTGTTCTAAATTATTAATTTTAGCATTAATGTTACTATCTATATGTTATTGAGAAGTCCACAGTTGTTCAGAATCTTCATGCCATTTTTGTACAAGGTCCACAGTCTGTATACTTTGATGGAATGCAACTCCAGATACAGCAGCCGCAGTGGTTACAGCTATTAGTCCCATAATAATGGTGATAATCAGTCCAACCAGTCTCTCGGTTCACTTCAAGGACTTAACAAGATGTTGTAACAGCATCATGGAAGGGGAACCCTGCCACATCCGATGCGTCTGTACTGGAATCCAGACTCCTGTTTGGGTTCTTAAAATGTAAAGACTGACTATTTTCATTAAAAAGAATAGAAGAGTTAATATATGTATAAAAAGCACACTTATTGCAAGTTATTAAATAATTTTCAGCTGTCTATTTGGCTTTACTTATAATAAATATATAAGGCAATTTAATACAAGCATATGAAATGTTTCATTTTTCTTAAAGATTAACATAGTATGATTAGAAGGATAATTTTTCTAGATTTTTCTTTTTTACGTTGACACATCTTTAAGAGCCGTGGTTACTTTTCATAAATGATATTTTATAGGGCTAAATTTTATATGTGGGGAGCTCGAGGTGACATTCCTCTTGTATGTCATATGATAGTATGATTACTTTGACCAGTAGTTTTAATTAAACCACTGTTTTATGCTACCTTAAATCAGCATTCTGACCTTTTATTTGGGCAGAATTATGAAGGCTTTAATCTATGACATTTCATGTACAGATTCTAAATTCATATTTTTGAAACAAACTTTTTTTCCCCTTTACTGTTATTTTTGACAATAGAGAGCCAAGCTTGAGTTTTTATTTTTAAGCAATGTGGCTCATGTACTATACATATAGGTAATTCCTTAACTCCTGTTGTATAATTTTCTAATTTCATGCCTTCTTCCGAAGGTGCTAAGGGACCTCTATCATTAAAAGGTCCTTGAAGCCAATTAGAGCTATTAATAAAAATAGGAAAGGAACTATTTTCTTAATAAATAGCTATATTTAATGGAGGATTAGGGACATATGTCTAATAACTAAAATTTTCAGCTGTACTTACCGGAATTGTCACCAAAGCAATTATTGCTAAAAACAGGTTAGTAGTGCCTGACCAGGCGGTGGCGCAGTGGATAGAGCATTGGACTGCGATGCAGAGGACCCAGGTTCAAGACCCCGAGGTTGCCAGCTTGAGTGCGGGCTCATCTGGTTTGAGGAAGGGCCCACCAGCTTGAACCCAGGGTTGCGTTGCTGGCTCCAGCAAGGGGTTACTCGGTCTGCTGAAGGCCCAAGGTCAAGGCACATATGAGAAAGCAATCAATGAACAACTAAGGTGTTGCAATGTGCAATGAAAAACTAATGATTGATGCTTCTCATCTCTCTCTGTTCCTGTCTGTCCCTGTCTATCCCTCTCTCTGACTCACTCTCTGTCTCTGTAAAAAATAAATAAATAAATAAAAATTAAAAAAAAAACAGATTAGTAGTATTTTCTTCTTTTCTAGTAGCTTGTAGCATTATTTTTATTATTAAAGGTCAGCTTTTTAAGTTGATTCTAACTTGGTATTTCAGCCTTTTCAAGATCAAGCAGCAGCACCTTTAAGGTTCTTCTTTTGAAATTTATTTCTTCTATCTCAGCAATGGGGGGATATGGAAAGAATCTATTGTTCTTTTTTTTTTGTTTTTGTTTTGTTTTTTTGTTTTGTTTTTTTTATTTATTTATTTTACAGAGTCAGAGAGAGGGATAGACAGGGACAGACAGACAGGAACGAAGAGATGAGAAGCATCAATCATTAGTTTTTCGTTGCGCGTTGCAACACCTTAGTTGTTCATTGATTGCTTTCTCATATGTGCCTTGACCACGGGCCTTCAACAGACTGAGTAACCCCTTGCTCGAGCCAGCGACCTTGGGCTCAAGCCGGTGAACTTTTGCTCAAACCAGATGAGCCCACACTCAAGCTGGCGACCTCAGGGTCTCGAACCTGGGTCTCCCACATCCCAGTCCAATGCTATACCCACTGCACCACCGCTTGGTCAGGCAAGAATCTATTGTTCTTATTCATGTTGTTAGTTTAATTCTGCAAGCAGAAATTTAAAGGACTTTACCAGATTCTGCAATGACACAAACAAACCCTTATCCCCAATGTTGTACTACACTAGGTACCTATTGATCCAACTAATTTTTATAATGCACAGGTTGATTAATTTAAGAACTGTTATTATTTTTTTTTTAATTTTTTCATTTTATTTATTCATTTTAGAGAGGAGACAGAGAGGGACAGAGAGAGACAGAGAGAGAGGAGAGAGGAGCTGGAAGCATCAACTCCCATATGTGCCTTGACTAGGCAAGCCCAGGGTTTCGAACCAGCGACCTCAGCATTTCCAGGTCGATGCTTTATCCACTGCGCTACCACAGGTCAGGCAAGAAGTGTTATTTTTTGTCCAATGTCTGTTTGCAGCAAATTATTTTCTCCTGTATATAAGAAATTTAAAGTAAATAAAGCTTTATGTAACATAAGTCTATGAGATAATCTTCCTTCTCTCTCCTTTTTGTTTAAGTAACATATTTTTCAGAGTGCAATTACTGCGTTCAATAATCGCTTGTCCTTGTGGATTATATGGAATTCTAGTAGTATGTTTAATATTCTAAAATGTTAAGAATTGTTGAAATTTAGCAGATGTATAGGCAGGACTATTGTTAATTTTAATTGCTTTAGGAGTACCTATAACATTAAAAGCTTCAATAAGATGTTGAATGGCACAATCAGCCTTTTCTCTAGGCAAAGGTGTGGCCCATTGAAAGGAAGAATAAATATCAATAAAACTGTACATAAGATAGTTTTCTAAAAGAAGAAATATAAGTACTATCTATTTGCTACAGGTTATTAATGTGTTGTCCTCTAGGATTCATTCCTCTCGGTAATGGAGGAGCATTTATAACACTATACTGAGGATAGTTTCTAACAATATTCCGAGCTTCTTGCCTGGTTATTTTAAATTTTTGTATTAACCTTTTTCTATTTGTATGAGTCTTTGTATGAAACTTAGTAGCTATTTTTATTGATCCCATGAGTAATTGATTAACTTTATTATTTGTAGTAGACATAGGTTCTGGTAAAGCTGTATGAGAATGAATGTGAGTTATATAGACAGGTGAATTTCATTTTTACAATAAAAGTTGTAGCTCTTGAAAAAATTTTTGTAATTTAGAACTATCATTTGAAATATAAACAGTTTCTATAAGTTTAACTATATGTTCTACATATTGTGAATCAGTAACAATGTTAATAGGACAAGATGTTTCCATTTTATCTTCAGCTATAATTAAACTATACTGATTTCAGGTTTCAGAAGCATTTTTAAGGATGACTGAAAGTTCAGCATTATTTTCACAAGCTCTTAATATGTCATCTATATTATGAATTATTAAAGATTGAGGGTATTTTTGAAGAATTTTTTTAAAAGGTTGATTTATATAATGCTGATACAGTGTCGGGTTATTGAACATTGCTTGTGGAAGTAATATAAACTTAGTAAGAATAGTTAGTTCACGCCTGACCTGTGGTGGCACAGTGGATAAAGCGTTGACCTGGAAATGCTGAGGTTGCTGGTTCAAAACCCTGGGCTTGCCTGGTCAAGGCACATATGGGAGTTGATGCCTCCAGCTCCTCCCCACCTTCTCTCTCTGTCTCTCTCTCCTCTCTCTCTCCCTCTCTGTCTCTCTCTCTCTCCCTTTCTCTCTCCTCTCTAAAATGAATAAATTAGAAATTAAAAAAAAGAATAGTTAGTCCTGCTTATTGTTATAGACATGACAGCTAGCACTATTAGAAATAGAGTCAAAGATGTTTTTAACATTTTAGTCTTAATTAAAACATTTTTTGCCTCCTGGGTAAGTTTATTTAATTGTCAAATCTCCCTTTTTTTTTATTTCCAACTTATGCCGAAGTTTCAATCTTCTAGAAGGTATTTATTGGTCTCTTGTATTTGTGGAGATAGGAGCAAATCCTCACTCCTATATTTTGCCTACATTGCTGTTGTCAATTAGCAAACTGTCCATTTAAAAAGTTTAACTTGTGTAATATTAACAAAAGGGTTAGCATTAGCATTCTGATTAGCTTGAATACAAGCCTGATTCTTCTACTAAGTCATAAATTGTAACTTTTTTGCTTTTGAAAGAACAGTCTGAGCTAACATTTCTAAATCTTTTGAGATAAAACATTCAGAGTCCATGAAGGAGGATAGCAGTCCCTACGTATAAGGACAGTTAGTTCTATACTGGGAGCAAGCCGTTTTTAACTCTTTAAGAGCTTTGACAGAAATTTGGTCATAATGAGTATAAAAAACTCCTTGTAAGAAAGTTTAGACTGTAATTTAAAAAGTTGCTCTTTTCATTATTTAGAAGATAAATGTTTTTCTTTATTAGAGGCCAAATGACCCTTGTTATTTTCCTATTGTAAAAAAAAATCTTAGAGCTTTGTTAGGGACTTTGCCTAAGCCTTACGGCTTAGTGACTACTGCCTAAGTGGGTTAAAAAGAAAACTAATGTTGCTTAGTAATAAGAGATGCATCAGCTTTTATATCTGAAAGTCTTTTGTATAGTTAAGTCTATTATAGGGCATCAGAGGAACTAAATTCCCGCTTTCCTCAGTGCCTCCTTTTTCAGGTTGTGGCCTTACAAGCAGCCAACTGCATGAAGTAGCTTGAGATAAATTCTTAAAATGACTTAATTTTACTTAATTTCTTAGTTTTATAGATTTGAGCATATTTTTACACACAAATAAGACAATTTTCAACACAGAATCACAAGTATAACATATAACTTTAATTAATCCTAATATTTGAATTCTTATTTGATTTCAAACTTTGAATACATCTTACGATGTATTAACTAAATTAGCAAGTCTTAAGGATGCATATTCTATTCAATTTCAATTTAAATGAGCGCTCCTTATAATTTTTAATTTTAAAGCAAAATATATGGATGAAACTTTTTTTTTTAATATATAAGCTGGCATTTTTATTTTTTTATTTTTTTATTTATTTTTTATTTATTTATTTTTTTGTATTTTTCTGAAGCTGGAAACGGGGAGTGACAGTCAGACAGACTCCTGCATGCACCTGACCGGGATCCACCTGGCACACCCACCAGGGGGCGATGCTCTGCCCACCAGGGGGCGATGCTCTGCCCCTCTGGGGCGTTGCTCTGTTGCGACCAGAGCCACTCCAGCGCCTGGGGCAGAGGCCAAGGAGCCATCCCCAGCGCCCCGGGCCATCTTTGCTCCAATGGAGCCTCGGCTGCGGGAGGGGAAGAGAGAGACATTGAAGAAGGAGAGGGAGAGGGGTGGAGAAGCAGATGGGCGCCTCTCCTGTGTGGCCTGGCCGGGAATCGAACCCGGGACCTCTGCACACCAGGCCGACGCTCTACCACTGAGCCAACTGGCCAGGGCCTTAAAAGCCAGCATTTTTAATCTTTGCATGTAAACACATAATTTAGGCCTTAAAAATCACATTTTAGACAACATCAAACAAAAACTAAACAGAAATTAAAATCAGACAAACCAAGAGAAACCCGAGATTTCAAAGCACAGTCAGAATAGAAGGATGCCTGCCTGATTTTTTTAAATTTATTTATTTTTACAAGGACAGAGAGGGAGCAAGAGAGAGATATAGACAGGGACAGACAGGAACAGAGAGACAAGAAGTATCAACCATCAGTTTTTCATTGCAACATCTTAGTTGTTCATTGATTGCTTTCTCATATGTGCCTTGACTGCGGGCCTCCAGCAGACCAAGTAACCCCTTGCTCGAGCCAGCAACCTTGGGTCCAAGCTGGTGAGCTTTTTGCTCAAACCAGATGAGCCCACGCTCAAGCTGGCGACCTCTGGGTCTCGAACCTGGGTCTTCTGCATCCCAGTCCGACGCTCTATCCACTGCGCCACCACCTGGTCAGGTGCCTGCCTGATTTTAATCAGGGCATTTTCTGACAGAGGGACTGACGATGGATGAAACTAAACAAAATTTCCCCAAGAAAATTCTCTTGGCAGCTGCTGGGATATTTTCTATAATTAGATCCAACACACATCCCCTGCCTCAGTTTCCAGGCAAAGAATAAGAAAGAAACAAAATGATAGCTCAGAGGATTGTAGCTAAAACACCAAAGAAAATAAATAAATAAATAAATATTTTTTTATTATTACAAAGACTAGAGAATTCTAAAGGACTTCATGATTCTTCTATATGTCCTAATTCTAACTGAGTTTGTACCAACTGATGTAAAGCTGCAAGTTTTTCTTCCTTGTCTCCAACTCCAGTGATTTGCATCTAGGTTTTAAGACAAGCAGCTCTAATCTGAGGTATAACAGCATCAGTATAACCAGTTTGTTGTCCCACAGCTGCATAAGCACCAACGCTGATGAGTATTTCAAAAGTAGCTCCCAGGGGATTATTTCTGGTGCTTATGCAAGATATTTGAAGAACCTCCTCTCTCCACCAAGATTTGAATTGTAAATATTGTCCCAGTTCCAAAGGTTCCAAAACCATACTAGCAAGTAAATCCCAATCCAAAGAAATCATTAAATGATTATTACTATAGGAAAGGATAAGGCCTTGAACATATGAGAACTGAGGTCTATACGTAGCAACAGATTGTTTGACTAGGTTTATGAAAGTAAATTCAATTTGGTCGAATTGAACATTATACCCTCTTCCAGGACATTGAGCATTAGGAGGGAAAGGCTGTCGAATAATTGGAAGAATAGATGCAGGAAAATTACTAGAATTAGATTCTAAATCATCATGATGCACAAGTGCCTGTTTTATTTCAGAGATTTCAGGAAATTGAAAAATCCTTTTCCTGCCAGTACCAATTAATTCTTGGCCTTGAATTGGAAAAGCTGACATGTATTTTGCTTTTGAACAGTATAAGCAGTATACTGATTTCCAATCTCCTGTTGTTTCAGTGTAAATTGTAATTTATTTAATAAATATTTTAGACAGGCAACATCATCTATAGGGACTTCCTCATTTTTGGGAAAAGAGAGATGAAAGCCTGTGGATGGCTGAATTTCATTAAGATTATCAGTAACCTCAGAAGCAGAGACAGTATTGTTTAAATCAGAGGTCAGGAACCATGGCTCACGAGCCAGATGTGGCTCTTTTGATGGCTGCACCTGGCTCACAGACAAATCTTTAATTAAAAAAATAA
The DNA here is from genome assembly GCF_036850765.1 of Saccopteryx bilineata. Lineage (NCBI taxonomy): Eukaryota > Metazoa > Chordata > Mammalia > Chiroptera > Emballonuridae > Saccopteryx > Saccopteryx bilineata. Next base: position 160,369,363 of record NC_089492.1, on the reverse strand, counting down.
TAACGTTAAAAATATAAAACATTCTCATGTATTACAATCCATTCATTTTCTACCACTCATGTTCATGGTTGCAGATGGCTGGAGCCAATCACAGCTGTCTTCTGGGACAATACCAAATTTTTATTGGATAATGCGTAATGTACATGGGTCGTTGTATGGCTCTCACAGAATTACATTTTAAAATGTGTGGTGTTCATGGCTCTCTCAGCCAAAAAGCTTCCCGACCCCAGGTCTAAATCATCATTCTGCTCATTCTGTGCTGAATCAAGTCCTTCAGGCTCATTATAAATAACCTCACTCAAGTCTTTAACAGAATCTCCATCTGATTGCAAAGGGCCAATGGCTGTAGCAATAAGATTATAAACAGCCCAAGACTATACTTTCAGGAATCATTTCTATAGTTTGTTACTAGAGAGGTTTCTCTGATCGTGTAGAGTACCCGAAACCACGAGGAGGAGTTGCAGTGTTCTCTCCTGAGCGTGAAGCCGGCTTTTGGCGTTGCTTGTGCAACTGCCTTTTGCTATTGATGATCGTTCGTTCTTCTCTTCCTTTGGGAGAGTAAAAGGGAGAGAATGCAGTCTGAGTGGTAAAAAAAAATAAAATAAAATAAAAATAAAAATAAATAAATAAAATAAAATAAAAAGATTATAAGCAGCCCACATTTCAGCATCAAGTGGATCTCCCTGCTGATGAGCACAGTGTAAAGATTTCCCTACTTGTTGCCAAACATTCAAATTCAATTGATTACAATGTTCAGGAGTATATCAATAATGAAATTTCTGAATAGCATTTAGAAGATGTAACAAAACCTTGTCTTTTATCTGAATTCCAGATCCCTTTAAAGGGGATTTTTAAAACTTGTACCTAGTCATCTAATAATAAATGGGAATTCCCCATGACTTTGCTAGTTATTCCAGAAAGTTTCACGTACACAGCACATCCAACTTACCCTTTCGGTTTTGCCCATTTCTAATCTCTTCTTAAGGCCCCACGATAGGCGCCAAATGTTGTTGTCAGTTGAGGGCACAGAGAGAGAGAGCAGCAGAAGAAATTATCATGAACTAGCAAAGGACCACCGCTCGTTCAGGCAAATGGCGCTAAGTTCACACTGTGTCCTATTTTTATTCACAAGATTTCAAAAAGCTTGTTTACTTAGAAGTTGGCATAGCATCAAGCATAACCTTTACTTAAAGATACATGGCGGCCCTGGCCGGTTGGCTCAGTGGTAGAGTGTCGGCCTGGCGTGCAGAAGTCCTGAGTTCGATTCCCGGCCAGGGCACACAGGAGAAGCGCCCATCTGCTTCTCCACCCCTCCCACCTCCTTCCTCTCTGTCTCTCTCTTCCCCTCCCACAGCCAAGGCTCCATTGGAGCAAAGATGGCCCGGGCGCTGGGGATGGCTCCTTGGCCTCTGCCCCAGGCGCTAGAGTGGCTCTGGTCACAGCAGAGCGACGCCCCGGAGGGGCAGAGCATTGCCCCCTGGTGGGCAGAGCATGGCCCCCTGGTGAGCGTGCTGGGTGGATCCCAGTCGGGCGCATGCAGGAGTCTGTCTGACTGTCTCTTCCCGTTTCGAGCTTCAGAAAAAAAAAAAAAGATACATGGAATACATCTGCATGATAGCTTAATAACAATACAATATCAAAAGACATTAACTGCTATTGCTTCTATGGTTTCCACAACATTTCTTTCTTTTATCTCAAGGAATAGCCTTGAAGAGAACAGTAAAATCTGATGAGAATGTTTTACTGAGAAGAGAGTCCAGCAACCGCTTTCAGTCACATAGACTTGTTTCAGTGACTCGCCTTCAAATCGCAAAACAATTCTCTTGGCAAAACATTCTTTTCTTGTTGGCTGTGTTCCCATCCAAGGTCATGCAATGGGTTATTCCACTACAAATAAAAATTGGAAGCTATGGGTGAAAAGTTTGAATAAGTAAACTGGAAACCTTTGATTCAATGCTCAGGAATTCAGATTTTAATTAGGTAAGGAGTAGGAGAGTCAAAGATGACTTGATGTTTTCCAATTTCCAGATTAGATTTTCTAGCTCACTGTAGCATTTGAGGCTGTTGGCGAACCCCTCCTTGAAACACTCTCATCTCACGTCTGACCAGGCAGTGGCGTAGTGCATAGAGTGCCGGACTGAGATGCAGAGAACCCAGGTTCAAGACCCCGAGGTTGCCAGCTTAAGTACGGGCTCATCTGGTTTGAGCAAAGCTCACCAGCTTGGACCCAAGGTCTCTGGCTCAAGCAAGGGTTTACTAGGTCTGCTGAAGGCCCGCAGTCAAGGCACATATGAGAAAGCAATCAATGAACAACTAAAGTGTTGCAACACGCAACGAAAAACGAATGATTGATGCTTCTCATCTCTCTGTTCCTGTCTGTCTGTCCCTGTCTATTCCTCTCTCTGACTCTCTGTCTCTGTAAAATAAATAAATAAATAAATATTCATTTCTATTAAAAAAAAAAAAAGAAATACTCTCATCTCCTCAATTTCATGATTCTATACTCTTCAGGTTGTCCTACTTCTAACTATTCCATCTGTGTTTCTTTGAACTCTTTCCTCCACCGTAAGTGCAGACATTCCATTTCTACTTCTCCTTTGGCCATCTCACCTACTCCCTACAATTTCAACCGTTCTGTCCTTGGGTGACACTTAGCTCTAAAGACCTTGCTCTTCTTTACTCCTAAACTTCAGTCCCACATTGCTGCCTTCTGAGCATGCCATGCCATCAAATTCAACCTACCCCCAAATAAACTCATCCTTGTCCCTTAAAATATCTGGTATTCTTAAAATAAATGTCTCTGAATTTTTCTTTCAGCCATCCAAATATAAGCCCCAGAGCTTTATTGCTTCCTTCTTTCTCTCACTATATATCCATTTAATTTATAAATCTTATCAAATCCTCTTTCACAATCTCACATGCATTTCTTCCTTTTTGTTACATGCTATTATCCTAGTTTATATTTGTTGGTCAAATAAGTTTGTAAATATAATGTATATGTTTGCTCGCTTATAGTTTGCATTGGGTATGGGAGACAGGCTGTAAGCTGGCAAAGTCCTTATAGCCTAAAGCAGGGGTCCCCAAACTTTTTACACAGGGGGCCAGTTCACTGTCCCTCAGACCGTTGGAGGGCCGGACTATAAAAAAAACTATGAACAAATCCCTATGCACACTGCACATATCTTATCTTAAAGTAAAAAAAACAAAATGGGACTGTCTCTCTCCGTTTCCAGCTTCAGAAAAACAAACAAACAAACAAACAAACAAACAAACAAACAAAAAACCAAAATGGGAACAAATACAATATATTTTTTATTTATTTTATTTTTTTTTATTTTTCTGAAGTTGGAAACAGGGAGAGACAGTCAGACAGACTCCCGCATGCGCCCGACCGGGAACCACCCAGCACGCCCACCAGGGGCGATGCTCTGCCCACCAGGGGGCGATGCTCTGTCCCTCCGGGGAGGTCGCTCTGCCGTTACCAGAGCCACTCTAGTGCCTGGGGCAGAGGCCAAGGAGCCATCCCCAGTGCCCGGGCCATCTTTTCTCCAATGGAGCCTTGGCTGCGGGAGGGGAAGAGAGAGACAGAGAGGAAGGAGGGGAGGGTGGAGAAGCAAATGGGCGCTTCTCCTATGTGCCCTGGCCGGGGATCGAACCTGGGTCCCCCGCATGCCAGGCCGACACTCTACCGCTGAGCCAACCGGCCAGGGCCAACAAATACAATATTTAAAATAAAGAACAAGTAAATTTAAATCAACAAACTGACCAGTATTTCATTGGAAACTATGGACCTGCTTTTGGCTAATGAGATGGTCAATGTGCTCCTCTCACTGACCACCAGTGAAAGAGGTGCCCCTTCCGGAAGTGCGGCGGGGACCAGATAAATGGCCTCAGGGGGCCGCATGCGGCCCGCGGGCCGTAGTTTGGGGACCCCTGGCCTAAAGCTTAGTTTTAAGACTAAGCCTTTCCCACCCTTTTAATACTAAGATCTTTTCAACATCCTCCTAATTCTAAGATCTTCCCAAAAGTAAGCTCTCCCCACACCCTTGACTGCATGATGGGGTGTAATATACTTTTATGAGGAATCTCATTTATGCCTCAGATAAGTGGCTTTGTATCTGAAACTTCCTTATTTGTATATTGGCTTAAAGGCTTTAATTTTCTACACTATAATATAAAGCAGACCAGGAGCTCTCTCTCCTCTCTCTCTCTCTGTTCCTGCCATCAGCATTGCAGAGGCCTCCCTGACCCCTTGCCCTCCATGAAAAAGCAGATTTTCTGCTTTTCCCTTGGCTTTTCTTGTGGCTTGCCTGTCTTGGTGAGCCACCAATAAGCAGAATGGCCCACCATCCTCTGACTCCGCCATTTCTTTATGCTCTGCCTGAATTCAATGAGAACCTGCATGTGAATGGCCATGGTGGCAGCCTCTGGCCATTCAACATTCTTGTTACTTCTTTATGAGACTGCTACAACTCCTCATTGTTTTTCAACCTGTAGTGTTTGTTATTTCCTGCTTCCAGTACATACTGTTATCAGTTGTCAACCTAAAGTATGGCTATGAATGAGAAAGTCAACACTTAGAGCATACATCCCAGTTGGAGTCACTGGAATTTACAATAAGATTCAGCCCCTGCTCTCAAGGCATTTATCTGTTCAAAATCCTTTAGTGGTTCCCCTAGGCCTGGAAGAATAAAATTCAAACTTGCAATAAAAATGAAAGGCAGAAACCATGGGGCTGAACCAACAACACGAGGCTAGTGTGTTCCAAAAGGTAAGTTTATTTTAAAAACACATGGGTGAAAAAATAAAAATAAAAACACATGGGTGCAGGCAGGCAGAGACCAGCAAAGGGTGTCAACTCTGAGGGAGGGATGGGGCAGGGGTTATATGGATTCGTCAAAGGGCTTTGGGCAAAGGCCATTGCAAGATAACTTCTTCTGTTTGTGGTTGGGAGTGGCATTACATTTCTCAAAATTGTCTGCACCCTAATCCAATTGTCCCTTCACAGCATCCAGCTACAAGGAAGGTCTGAGCTGGATTACAGAGTAGACAAGTCCTTCTTCCTCCTTCATGCCTGCATTGTTCTTAAGAAAGGTAGTGGCTGAGTAGTCATTTTATCTATCATTCCCATCTAGTTCTAGTATTAAAAGATAAAGAACTTTGTTCTATTAAGACTGCTTCAAGCTGAGAAGGGGTGTTGTGGACACCTAAGAGAAAAAGCCTACACTTTCTGGGGTATTAGTTGATATCTCTGCAAGGCCTGGATGATGAATAATTGCCAACAGTCTTATTGGTGAGAGTCTGAACTCGATTCTGTATGAAGCGCATGAAAATCCTGAAAAGACACGGCCAAGGAGAAGTATTAATAGGAGGGTTACTAGTGGGCCTATGAAGGGTAATATGTTGTGGACCATAAATGGTAAAAAGCCTTTGTAGACTTGAGGCTTAGCAAAAGGCTAAGTTGTCCCCCCTTCACCTCCATATTGGCTATGAAGCTGAGTATTTGCACCCACTTCACTTGCTTCGTTGACTTGCTGGAAGCAATATACATGCCCTTCCTCTGACTCTTAGTTTGTTTTCAGATGTTGGTAGATTTCACTAATGTATCCTGTTTATACCTTGGGAGAATTCCTGTTTTAAGCCTTGGATGTGTAACTTTGTATCAAGGACTTCCTTGATTTGCATATGGCTACATAATAAAGCAAACTGGGGCTATGGGGCACTGGGATATTGCCATCAGCATTTGAAGAGTCCTCCCGGTCCCATTTTTTCTTAATAAGTGTGTTTCCTTAATTCCGCACCATTATTAGGAGCCGTGCTGGTCCACGGCAGTAATAACCAGGTTAATTTTTTTAATTTAATTAATTGTGTTTACATAGGTTCTAGGGTCACCCAGAATGTATCCCCCTCCCCCATATTTCCCTCAACATCTCCCTTGCCCCGCTCCCTACAGCACACTTCCCCCTTCCCTTCAGGTTTATTTCATTCTATCATCCCCTTTCCCTCTGTCCTCTGTTGTGGACCGTAAATGGCAAAAAGCCATTGTTAGATTTGAGGCTTAGCAAAAGGCTAAATTCTCCCCCCTCCACCTCCATATTGGCTATGATGCTGAGTATTTGCACTCACTCCACTTGCTTCCTTGGGTTGCTGGAAGCAATTTACATGCCCTTCCTCTGACTCTTTGTTTGTTTTCAAATGTTGGTAGATTTCACTAATGTATCCTGTTTATGCCTTGGGGGAAGTTCCTGTCTTAGCCTTGGCTGTGTAACTTTGGGTCAAGGACTTCCTTCATTTGCATATGGCTACATAATAAAGCAAACTGGGGCTATGGGCACTCAGATACCGCCATTGACATTTTGAAGAGTCCTCTCGGTCCCATGGTCCCATCGTTTTTTGATAAGTGTGTTTCCTTAATTCCTCACCATTATTAGGAGTTGCAGAGGTCTGCAGCAGTCCTCTTTTCCTCTGGTCCCTTTTTTTTTTTAAATATTTTTTATTTTATTTATTCATTTTAGAGAGGAGAGGGAGAGACAGAGAGAGAAAGAGAGAGAGAGAGAGAGAGAGAGAGAGAGAGGACAGAGAGAGAGAAGAGGGGGGAGGAGCTGGAAGCATCAACTCTCATATGTGCCTTGACCAGGCAAGCCCAGGGTTTCGAACCGGTGACCTCAGCATTTCCAGGTCGACGCTTTATCCACTGGGCCACCACAGGTCAGGCCCTCTGGTCCCTTTGATTCCTCCTCTGTCTCAATTCTGTTTCTCAGTTCTCATTATTCCTTGGATTCCTCAAATGAGTGAGGTCATATGATATTTTTCTTTCTCTGTCTGGCTTATTTCAGTTAACATAATAGTTTCCAGGTCCATCCACATTGTTGCAAAAGATAATATTTCCTACTTTTTCATAGCCCCATAATATTCCACTGTATGTATGTACCACAGCTTTTTAATCCACTCATCCACTGACGGACACTTGGGCTGTTTCAAGATCTTCGCTATTGTGAACAATGCTGCCATAAACATGGGGGTGCATTTCTTTTTTTCAGTCTAACCAGGTTAATTTTGGCACAGCCTCCTATATAGCTGAACAGATGAAGCCCTCAAAACCCTCTTGGCTGAAAGCTCTGAGCCAGGCCACATTTTCCAAGATCCTTGGGGTTCTTTCTTCTATCGTTCTTGGAGTTAAAATAAAACAGCACAAGGTGTTAGCAATCATACAGACTCCCCCTTCTTTGGCTCAGAGTTAGTCTAAGGCTATTCAATTGTCCATCACCATACAGGTGAGAGAGTCAAGGTAGCATGTAAGAAGCTTGAAGTTTTCTCCTGTGTAAGGCCAGTAGCCATGGCCACCATCACAGCCGCCTGACCCACGCAGGTTTGCATTAGATTCGGACAGACGGTAATGGAACAATGGAGCCAAAAACTGGTGGGCCATCAGCTTTAATCCTAGCTTGCACCAGGTGGGCAAGCAATACACACAGTGGGAAGACATTTCCCTTTCCATTCAAGGCTCCCAAACCACTGACTCATCCAAGTGTTCCTAGAATCAAAGGTTTCTAGCTCACCAGCCTTACTCACCTCTGTTCCCTGTTGCATCTTCTGGGTACGAGAACAAACGTCACAGACTTTCAGGGGTTTAGATCTTGCTTTATTGGCCAAGTTTAACCTGTGCAGGGGCAAACTCTCAAGGCGTCCGGAGACACCATACCCACAAGGGGCTGTAAACGAGAGTCGCGCCTGGCGCTTACAACTAGGTCCTTATATATCCTAAGTGAGCAAGCATTATACAGAAGCAGATGTGGCAGTTCGCTATTCACTAGGGGGGGAGGTCGTGTGCAACATAGCAACAGGGGAAGGGTTTAGCTCAGTGGCGAATTTCAAACATAAACTTCTGATAAGGGTCTCTAACCAATAGAACGCAGGATATTTGCCCAGCTTTGTGCTAATCTCTTTGTTCTTGGCCTCACAGGGACCCTATCAGCACTTCCCTGTTCCTGCTCCTCCAAGAGTTAGACTCTGGCAGCCACAGCACACCTCCCTGAACCTAACATTCCCCATCTTCTCTCTACACAAACTCTGCACAAACTGGCTACTTCTTCAGCACTCCGCCATCTTGGCTGCCTCTCTCCTCCATGTGACCTTTTCCTGCTTTCCTTTCTCTGCTCTCTCCTCTAATGCTAATTTCAGGAACCAAGAGAGCAAGATCCCTATCTGCCCCACTTTATAGTGTAGAAATCAAAACCTTTAATCCAATATACAAGCAAGGAATCTCTGATACAAAGTCACTTATCTGAGGCCCATAGCTGTTGCCCTCAGGATAACTGACTGAGAGTTCCCATGATGTGGGGGGTGAGTGTCTAGCAGTCTACACGAGGGAACAGACCATCCTGGATGGTGGAATGAGCGTTTAGACAAGGCAGGTATCCCCGCTGTCTCAGGCCCACAGGAACCGGAGACTGGCTGCTTTTCCAGGTAACCCTGTATGGCAGTCCAGTGAGGCAAATGACTGCAAACACTCCTGGCCAATGTTGGATTTTCAGAACCATCGTGGATGGTGGAATTGTTGTAAAGTACTATATCCCAGATTCTGAAAAGTACCGTACCTCACTTCAGCAGGTTTATGTAGAGACACCAAGTCCAAAAATGAATTTTGAAAGATTTTATTAAAGGAGGAGATTTATTAAATATGCCAGCCGCATATGGCTGACACAGGGCATTTGAAGACCCAAATTGTGCACGCCAAGTATATTTCAGAGGCTGGTTATATACCCTTTGATTACATACAGGTTGGGGGGTGTAAAGCGAGTAGCCGGGGCCACCATCACAGCCGCCTGGCCCATGCAGGTTTGCATTAGATTTGGAGAGTTGGTAAAGAAACAATGGAGCCAAAAACTGGTGGGCCATCATTTTTAATCCTAGCTTGCACCCGGTGGGCAAGTAAAAACACACACTGGGCTCCAAAACCCACTCATTCAGTGCTCACAAAGCTACTGACTTATCCAAGTATTCCTAGAATCAAAAGTTTCTAGCTCTGGCCTGACCTGTGGTGGCGCAGTGGATAAAGCGTCGACCTGGAAATGCTGAGGTTGCTGGTTCGAAACCCTGGGCTTGCCTGGTCAAGGCACATATAGGAGTTGATGCTTCCAGCTCCTCCTCTCTGTCTTTCTCTCTCTTTGTCTCTCTATCTCCCTCTCTCTCTCCTCTCTAAAAAATGAATAAATAAAAAATAAAAATAAATTAAAAATAAAAATAAATAAATAAAAAGGTTCTAGCTCACTAGACTTATTCATGCCTGGTCCCCATCTCCTTCCTTCTCTCTGCACAAACTCTGCACAAACTGGATTTTCCTTCAGCACTCCACCATCTTGACTGCTTTTTCTGGCCTCCTCCATGTGACCTTTCTCTGCTCTCCTCTCTAACGCTAATCTCAGGAACCAAGAGAGAGCAAGCTCCTGGTCTGCCCCATTTTATAGTGTAGAAATCAAAACCTTTAATCCAATATATAAATAAGGAAGTCTCTGATACAAAGTTACTTATCTGAGGCATAATAGGATTCCTCATGAGAGTCACCACCCTACATCAAAAAGGGTGGGAAAAGCTTAGTCCTAAAATCAAGCCACAGGCTACAAGGATCCTGCCTGCCCACAGCCCACCCCAACACACATTAATAAAATCATGCCCATTCTAATGGAGAAGGGCAACTAATATCACCTGGGCAATGGGCTTCCACATGGGCAGCAACATCTTTAACAAAGTGAGCATAATATATATTTTATCTGCCCAACAGGGAGGCAGGAAAGCATGGCACAATCATTAACAAGATTATAACATTTGTCAAGGGGAAGTACAAAGAACGTTAAAACTTTCAAGGTAATACAATCAAAGACATTCACAAATCCTTTTAGCATCTATCTCTCCTCCTTTGCCAAGAGGTAGATGTTAATCTCAGGTTTCCAGGAAGGGAGGAAGAGCTAAGATCAGTGTAGGATGGTATGTAAATTTTGTCTCTTATTGAAAGTGAAAGGGAGTTCTTCAGATAACCTTAATCCTTTCAGAGAACTTAAAACCAAATGACTCTAGTCATCCTTGTAAGTCAAGAGACTTCTATATTCTTTTTCCTTCATTTTCCAAAGAAAGAACAGGAAAGCCTGACCTTTTCCTCCTAGAATACTGTAAAGCCAGAAGCCAGGGCCAGGGCCACCATCACAGCCGCCCGACCCATGCAGGTTTGCATTGGATTCGGACAGTCGGTAAAGAAACAACAGAGCCACAAACTGGTGGGCCATAGTCTTTAATCCTAGCTTGCACCCGGCGGGCAAGTAAAAACACACAGTGGGCTCCAAAACCCACTTACATTCAGTGCTCACAAAACCACTGACTTATCCGAGTTTCCTAGAATCAAAGGTTTCTAGCTCACCAGCCTTATTCACCTCTGTTCCCCATCTCCTTCCTTATCCCAGATACAAACTCTACACAAACTGGCATCTCCGCCATCTTGGCTGCTTCTTCTGGCCTCCTCCACGTGGCCTTTCTCTGCTCTCCTCTGATTTCTCTTCTAATGATAATCTCAGGAACCAAGAGTACAAACTCTGTTCTGCCCCCATTTTATATTGTAGCTTCACAACCTCTAATCCAATATACAAAGTAGGGAAGTCCCTAATACAAAGTCACTTCTCTGAGGCATGATTGGATTGTACCGCCCCACATCAAAAAGGGTGGGAAAGGCTTAATCCCAAAACCAAGCCCCAGGCTACAAGGATTCTCAACACACATTAATATCACCTGGGTGATGGCCTCCTCGTGGGCAGCGTAATCTTTAACAAAGTGAGCATAATACATTTTATCTGCCCAACAAATATCAATATTAATTTTGCAGCTTTTTGATACCTTACAACATTCCCCACTTGTTTTATGTCCTAAATCAAATCTTTGACTTAATTTACTGAAAAGTATGAGGCTGTTGTGTAGAGATATTAACTTATAACATGTACGAGATATTTAACAGACAGAATTAATAGCAATACAATTCACTAAAAAAACAAATGTTATTGATTAATTTCTTATAAACTGCACAAAACTTTTGTAACTTACATAAAAATAATTGGCTTTCATAACAATTTACTTTTAGTCAGAACTCTTAATTTAAAACTTTTAACCTTTAGTGACAATTAAGTTGACTTTTGTTTTAGCCTAGTTTTTCTTTTCCCAAAGTCTGATTAAAAGAGTCCTTAGTGAGTTTTTCATACATTTGCTGTACATAGACCAACCAGTTTCCGGTTTGTGGTTGGAGTAGGGCAAACTGTCCATCTACCTTGACAGCAGTGGGAGTTGTCAGGATCATGGTGTGTGGACCCATCCACGTGAGAGTCAGTCCTTGGGTGATTTACTGGACCTCCTGGTAATGCTGAAAGCACCTCTCAGACAGTCTTTTGAACAGTTTGCTAAATAACCTGTAAATCTTGCAAGTACTTAAGGAAGGGGTGGTTATGTTTTGTTTTATAATTTTCTTATTTTGCTTAGTATTCATTTGGACATAAATTAAATACTCAGATATTATGCCTTTTTTAATAGATTCTAAGTTTGGCTTTTCTAATTATCCCTTTCTTGTTGTTTGGCAAAATCTTTTTCTAATTCGTTTTGAATAAACCTTTGGTAATATGGGTCCCAAAACCCCACTGGTTTTGAGTAGCATTTTTTTTTATTCATTTGAATTCCTAATTCCTGATAGATATGTAAATTCCAAACTGCCCTCTTGATGTTCCGCTTATCTGTCAGACCTCACCGTTACTGGACTATTGCCCCTGAGACAAAGGAATTCCAAAAAGCTGAGAAGCTGCCCCAAGGAGGGGCTCCGGACATACCAGGACTTTTGCCTCAGTATCCCCTCAAGTTCTCCCAAACACCACATAACTCGCCCCTAGTCTGTAACCGGTGCTTTTCTCCCCAAGAGAAGTGCCCGGCAGGGTTCCTTTCTTCCTTTCAATAAAGCCTGTTACTCTGGTCTTTTGGACTGCCATGGATTCCAACAATTCCTATGTTCCGATTTTAAAGTAGACTGAACAAATATAAAATAAACAATGGAATTCAAACAGCTAATGTTAACAAATACTATAACAAATGTCCTAATACAATGAAGTGACCAAAGCCTACTAGATTTTTTTTTTTTTAACAGAGACAGAGAGAGAGTCAGAGAGAGGGATAGACAGGGACAGACAGACAGGAACGGAGAGATGAGAAGCATCAATTATTAGTTTTTCATTGTGCATTGTGACACCTTAGTTCATTGATTGCTTTCTCATATGTGCCTTGACCGCGGGCCTTCAGCAGATCGAGTAAACCCTTGCTTGAGCCAGCGACCTTGGGTCCAAGCTGGTGAGCTTTTGCTCACACCAGATGAGCCCACACTCAAGCTGGCAACCTCGGGGTCTCAAATCTGGGTCCTCAGCACCCCAATCCGATGCTCTATCCACTGCACCACTGCCTGGTCAGGCAGCATACTAGATTATTAAACAAAAACAAAGTTCAAACCAATATAATAGTTTTCAAAATAAAATTCTTACAGTCACAAATGTTCTTAACATGTTAACATAATTTCCTAAGTCTATGTTGACACCATTACTGCTCTATATTATTTGCAAATGTAATTCAATCTTATTTCAGTTTGAGAAATGTCCCAAAGAGTAGGAGTCACATATGCAGGAAAAGTCTATAAGGCACTGGAGTTGGGTCACATTCCACACTCTGTAGCTAAAGTCTAAGTCCTAATGACCACTGCTTTTAACTGGAATTAGAAGCAGTTTCCAGCCAAAAATAGGCATGGAGCATTGAGACAAGAGGAATAAAGGAGAAACTATACATTAAATAAAGCAACAGAGATGAGACTGTCAATACCCACAGTAGAGATCTTTGAGAGATAAATAAAACTCGAATATTCAGGCAAGGCATAGTAAATGGCCCTTGTGTTCACAAGAAGTGAGATCAGTTTATATGCTACTTGGAAGAAATTTCCTAGGCTCATCCACAGTGACATGAGATGGGGCCAACAGCCTGGGCACCTTTTAGCCTTTAGTGGCAAGTCCTAGCATGCTGGACAAGGTCAGGTCACAGGTAGCTGGAAAGGGCTGGAAGAAATAAAACCCTCCCTCCGTGGAACAAGGAGACAGCTTACCTTCTTGTGTCCCCTTTTCCCACAGCAAAGAGATGTCCCCTGGTGGGGGCCAAGAAGCCTGGCAGGCTTTAGCTCAATGACCTTTCTTTCCACTCTTGAAGCAGGGCCCTTATGGAATCTTATGAATCCCCTTTAGAGCGTTGGAGCCTTTAAGGGAGTATGCCAAAAGCTGGTATTTCCTGATCTCTTTTGGGCTCTATTTGCCTTTTCCGTTTCTTTCTTGGTCATATAGACCTTAAAACAATGCTCAGAAGATCTCACTGAGCGGCTTGAGGGCCCTTTTCTGTCTATATAAACTTTTGGAAAAAGATAAAAACAGCATTATTAGCTGGATCAAATAAAAGGGTACAAGTTTGGAAGAGAAACAGGTTAGGTGTCTCCTTTAGGATTCCAAAGTCTCTTCACAGCTGACTGACTGAGTACATTAGCATTCAAAAGAAATTTTAACAATAATGTTTCAAAATGATAATAAACTAAACATTACATAAAAAGACATTATTGGCCCTGGCCGGTTGGCTCAGCGGTAGAGCGTCGGCCTGGCGTGCGGGGGACCTAGGTTCGATTCCTGGCCAGGGCACATAGGAGAAGCTCCCATTTGCTTCTCCACCCCCTGCCTCCTTCTTCTCTGTCTCTCTCTTCCCCTCCCGCAGCCAAGGCTCCATTGGAGCAAAGATGGCCTGGGCGCTGGAGATGGCTCCTTGACCTCTGCCCCAGGCGCTAGAGTGGCTCTGGTCGTGGCAGAGCAATGCCCCGGAGGGGCAGAGCATCGCCCCCTGGTGGGCAGAGCGTGGCCCCTGGTGGGCGTGCCGGGTGGATCCTGGTCGGGCGCATGCGGGAATCTGTCTGACTGTCTCTCCCCATTTCCAGCTTCAGAAAAATACAAAAAAAAAAGACATTATTAACAATTATTACATATTTTCTAAATATTCAAATCAAGATTTTAATATCACAAGGCTCTGAAACAGTAGATAAAAAAGAGAATTAACAAAAGGCCTTTGAAATAACATATACATTTTTTAATAAATAAATTTTTATTAATGTTAATGGGGTGACATCAATAAATCAGGGTACATATGTTCAAAGAAAACATGTCCAGGTTATCTTGTCATTCAATTATGTTGCATACCCATCACCCAAAGTCAAATTGTCCTCCATCACCTTCTATCTACTTTTCTTTGTGCCCCCCACCCCGTAACCACCACACTCTTGTCCATGTCTCTTAGTCCCGTTTTTATGTCCCACCAATGTATGGAATCATGTAGTTCTTGGTTTTTTTCTGATTTACTTATTTCACTCCAGATAATGTTATCAAGATCCCACCATTTTGTTGTAAATGATCCAATGTCATCATTTCTTATGACTGAGTAGTATTCCATAGTGTATATGTGCCACATCTTCTTTATACAGTCTTCTATAAAAGGGCTTTTGGTTGTTTCCATGTCTTGGCCACTGTGAACAATGCTGCAATGAACATGAGGTTACATGTGTCTTCACGTATCAATGTTTCTCAGTTTTGGGGGTATATACCCAGTAGAGGGATTGCTGGGTCATAAGGTAGTTCTATTTTCAGTTTTTTGAGGAACCACTATACTTTCTTCCATAATGGTTGCATTACTTTACATTCCCACCAACAGTGAATGAGGATTCCTTTTCCTCCACAACCTCTCCAACATTTGCTATTACCTGTCATGTTGATAATAGCTAATCTAACAGGTGTGAGGTGGTATCTCATTGCAGTTTTGATTTGCATTTCTCTAATAACTAATGAAGATGAGCATCTTTCCATATATCTGTTGGCCATTTGTATTTCTTCGTGGGAGAAGTGTCTGTTCATGTCCTCTTCCCATTTTTTATTGGATTGTTTGGTTGTTTGTTGTTGAGTTTTATGAGTTCTTTGTATATTTTGGATATTATCTAAGCCCTTATCTAAGCTGTTGTTTGAAAATATCATTTCCCATTTAGTTGGCTGTCTGTTCATTTTGTTGTCAGTTTCTCTTGCTGAGCAAAAACTTCTTAGTCTGATGTAGTCCCATTCATTTATCTTTGCCTTCACTTCTCTTGCCTTTGGAGTCAAATTCATAAAATGCTCTTTAAAATCCATGTCCATGAGTTTAGTACCTATGTCTTCGTCTATGAACTTTATTGTTTCAGGTCTTATATTTAGGTCTTTGATCCATTTTGAATTAATTTTAATACAAGGGGACAAGCTGTAGTCGAGTTTCATTCTTTTGCATGTGGCTTTCCAGTTCTCCCAGAACCATTTGTTGAAGAGGCATTCTTTACTCCATTGTGTGTTGTTGGCTCCTTTATCAAAAATTATTTGACCATATATATATGGTTTTATTTCTGGACTTTCTATTCTGTTCCATTGGTCTGAGTGTCTATTTTTTCTGCCAATACCATGCTGTTTTGATTGTCGTGGCCCTGTAATATAGTTTGAAGTCAGGTATTGTAATGCCCCCAGCTTCATTATTTTTCCTTAGGATTGCTTTGGCTATTTGGGGTTTTTTGTAGTTCCATATAAATCTGATAATTTTTTTTCCATTTCTTTAAAAAATGTCATTGGAATTTTGATGGGAATTGTGTTAAATATATAAATTGCTTTGGGTAATATGGCCATTTTGATTATATTTATTCTTCCTATCCAAGAACAAGGAATATTTTTCCATTTCATTGTATCTTTTTCGATTTCCCTTAACAATGCTTTGTAGTTTTCGTTATATTCTTTGTTATGTTTATTCCTAGATATTTTTTGTTGTTGCAATCGTGAAGGGGATTATTTTTTTGAGTTTGTTTTCTAATATTTCACTGTTGGCATATAGAAAGGCTATTAATATACTTCTGTATATTAATTTTGTATCCTGCGACCTTACTGTATTGGTTTATTATTTCTAGTAATCTTTTTGTGGAGTTCTTGGGGTTTTCGATGTATAGAATCATATCATCTGCAAAAAATGATAGTTTTACTTCTTCTTTTCCGATATGGATGCCTTTTATTTCTTTCTCTTGTCTGATTGCTCTGGCCAGAACATTAAATAAGAGTGGAGAGAGTGGACAACCCTGTCTTGTTCCTGATCTAAGGGGGAAAGTTCTCAGTTTATGCCATTTTATATGATGTTGGCTGATGGTTTATCATATATGGCCTTTATCATATTGAGATATTTTTCTTCTATACCCGTTTTGTTGAGTGTCTGAAACAAAGTTGTATTGTATTTTATCGAATGCCTTTTCTGCATTTATTGATAAGATCATGTGCTTTTTGTTCTTTGTTTTGTTGATATGGTGTATTACGTTAACCGTTTTACGTATGTTGAACCATCCTTGAGATTCTGGGATGAATCCCACTTGATCATGATGTATTATTTTTTTAATATGTTGTTGTATTTGATTTGCTAGTATTTTAGCATCTGTATTCATTAGAGATATTGGTCTGTAGTTTTCTTTTTTTGTGCCGTCCTTGCCAGGTTTTGGTATGAGGGTTATGTTGGCCTCATAAAATGTGTTTGGAAGTATTGCTTCTTATTCAATTTTTTTGGAAGATTTTGAGTACAATAGGAACCAAGTCTTCTTTGAATGTTTGATAGAATTCACTAGTATAACCGACTGGGCCTGGACTTTTATTTTGAGGGAGGTTTTTAATAGTTTTTTCTATTTCCTCCCTGCTAATTGGTCTGTTTAGGCTTTCTGCTTCTTCATGACTCAGTCTAGGAAGGTTGTATTGTTCTAGAAATTTATCCATTTCTTCTAGATTGTTGAATTTGGTGGCATATAGTTTTTCATAGTATTCTACAATAATTCTTTGTATATCTATGATGTCTGTGGTGATTTCTCCTCTTTCATTTTGGATTTTGTTTATATGAGTTCTTTCTCTTTTTTCCTTGGTGAGTCTTGCCAAGGGTTTGTCAATTTTGTTGATCTTTTCAAAGAACCAGCTCCTTGTTTTATTAATTTTTTTCTATAGTTTTTCTGTTCTCTATTTCATTTATTTCTGCTTTGATTTTTATTATTTCTTTTCTTCGGCTGGTTTTGTGTTGTCTTTGTTCTTCTTTTTCCAGTTCCTTAAGGTGTGAAGTTAAGTGGTTTACTTGGGCTCTTTCTTTTTTTTTTTTTTTTTTTTTTGTATTTTTCTGAAGCTGGAAATGGGGAGAGACAGTCAGACAGACTCCCGCATGTGCCTGACCAGGATCCACCCGGCACACCCACCAGGGGGCGACGCTCTGCCCACCAGGGGGCGATGCTCTGCCCCTCTGGGGCGTCACTCTGTTGCGACCAGAGCCACTCTAGCGCCTGGGTCAGAGGCCAAGGAGCCATCCCCAGCACCCGGGCCATCTTTGCTCCAATGGAGCCTCGCTGCGGGAGGGGAAGAGAGAGACAGAGAAGAAGGAGAGGGGAAGGGGCAGAGAAGCAGATGGGCGCTTCTCCTGTGTGCCCTGGCTGGGAATCGAACCCGGGACTTCTGCACGCCAGGCCGACGCTCTACCACTGAGCCAACCGGCCAGGGCCCTTGGGCTCTTTCTTGTTTGTTCATATAGGCCTGAAGTGATATGAACTTCCCTCTTATTACTGCTTTTGCTGCATCCCATAGATTCTGATATGTCGTATTGTCATTTTCATTTGTGTGTATATATCTTTTTATCTTTGTGCTTATTTCTTCTTTGACTCATTCATTTTTTAAAAGTGTGTTGTTTAGTTTCCACATTTTTGTGGGTTTTTTCTTCTTTTTTTTGCAGTTGAATTCTAGTTTCAAGGCTTTATGATCAGAAAATTATGCTTGGTACAATTTTGATTTTTCTGAATTTGTTGATGTTCTTTTTGTGGCCCAACATATGGTCAATTCTTGAGAATGTTCCATGTACACTAGAGAAAAATGTATATTCTGTGGCTTTGGGATGAAGTGTCCTGTAGATGTCTATCATATCCAGGTGCTCTAGTGTTTTGTTTAAGGCCAATATATCTTTATTGATTTTCTGTTTGAATGAATGATCTAGAGCCATCAGTGGTGTATTGAGGTCTCCAAGTATGATTGTATTTTTGTCAGTTTTTTTTTTAATTATTTGTATTTATTTACTCATTTTAGAGAAGAGAGACAGAGAGAGTGAGTGAGAGAGAGAGAGAGAGAAGGGGGAGGAGCTGGAAGCATCAACTCCCATATGTGCCTTGACCAGGCAAGCCCAGGGTTTCGAACCGGCGACCTCAGCATTTCCAGGTCGACGCTTTATCCACTGCGCCACCACAGGTCAGGCCAGTTTTTGTTTTTAGGTCAATAAGTAGATGTCTTATATATTTTGGTGCTCCTTCATTTGGTGCATATATATTAAGGATTGTTATGTCTTCTTGATTCAGTGTCCCCTTAACCATTATGAAATGACCATTTTTGTCTCTGAGTACTTTTGCTGTCTTGTAGTCAGCATTATAAGATATGAGTATTGCTACACCTGCTTTTTTTTGGATGTTATTTGCTTGGAGTATTGTTTTCCAGCCTTTCACTTTGAATTTGTTTTTATCCTTGTTGCTTAGATGTGTTTCTGTAAGCAGCATACAGTTGGATTTCCTTTTTTAATCCATTCTGCTATTCTGTGTCTTTTTATTGGTGAGTTTAATTCATTTAAATTTAGTGTAATTATTGACACTTGTGGGTTCCCTATTGCCATTTTATAAATTGCTTTCTGTTAGTTTTGTATCTTGTTTGATTCTTCTCTTTTGTTTTTCTATCATTTGTTTTTGTTTGTTTGTATTTCATACTTCTTTCCTCTTTTGCTACCTTTTTTAAGTCATGTGCTTCTGTGGTGGTTTTTTCAAGGGTGGTTACCATTAAGTAATAAAAAGGGTACCTACCATATTTATTGTAATACCCTATCTTATGAGTGTTTCTGCACTCCATTGTCCTTTGCTGCTATTAATCTCCATCCTCTCACCTTTTTTTGTTTTTGTTGTCACAGTTTAAATTTGGTTTTATTGTGTTCTTGGTGGAGCTTTTACTTATGGTTTTGTTTTGTTCTTTGTATCTGGTTGGAAAACCCCCCTTAGTATTTCCTGGAGTGGGTGTTTTCTGATGATAAATTCCCTCATCTTTTCTGTATTTGTGAATGTTTTTATATCTCTTTCTTATTTGAAGGGTAGCTTTGATGGGTATAGTATTCTTGGCTGAAAGTTCCTCTCTTTCAAGGCTTTAAATATTGAGGTCCACTCTCTTCTAGCTTGTAGAGTTTCTACTGAGAAATCTGATGATAATCTAATAGGCCTTCCTTTATATGTTGTATTCTTCTTTTCCCTGGCTGCCTTGAGAATTTTTTCTTTGTCATGGGTTTGTGCCAATTTCATTATGATGTGCCTTGGAGTAGGTTTGTTGTGGATAAGAAAACTCGGTGTTCTGTTTGCTTCTTGAATTTGAGGCTTTAGTTCTTTCCACAGGCTTGGGAAAGTCTCATCTATTTTTTTTTTTAATATATTCTCTATTCCATTTTTTCTCTCTTCTCCCTCTGATATACCTATTATTCTTATGTTACTCTTTTTGATGGAGTCAGATAATTCCTATAGGGCTTTCTCATTTTTTTAAATTTTTGAGTCTCTCCCTTCTTCTCTCTGTTGTGCCTGAAGTTGCTTATCTTCTACGTCACTAATCCTACCTTCTATCTGGCCTATTCTATTAGCTAAGCTTGTTACCTCGTTTTTCAGTTCATGAATTGAATTTTTCATCTCTGTTTGACTTGTTTTTATAGTTTCAATTTCCTTGGTAATATATTCTTTGTGTTCATTGAGTTGTTTTCTGAGCTCCCTAAATTGTCTTTCTGTGTTTTCTTGTATATCTCTGAGTATTCTTAGGATTTCTATTTTAAATTCTCTGTCATTTAGCTCTAAGGTTTCCAATACATTAAGTTTTTTCTCCAAAGATTTTTCCACATCTATCTGTGCTACTTCTCTATCTTTTGTATACATGATATTTGATTTCTTTTTTCTTAATGGCATCTGAGGGTGGTCTTGTTGATAGCACTTTGTTTTCAGTATGTGGGACTCCCAGACACTCCAAGGATAGACTTTTCTGTCTCTGGTTGATGAATTTGTTGAATTTTTGGGGAGATTTGTCAGTCATGCTCCTCATGGTGCCATTTCTCTGACATGACCTCACATATACTTTTTTAACATGGAAAATATTTTTACACAACAAGGGAAACTTGGTACAAAAAGGAAGTTGGAGTTTGGAGTTGGAAGACTATATAATTATATATGCCTTATTATTAGTACAATTTTAGTACAGTTTACAATAAGAGGATTGTAAACTACTACCCCAATGAATTATTAATTGAGAAAAATAAGGAATGGTCAAAATGCATTCACTATTTTGTAACTACCCAGCTGGCAAAGAGATATTAATTTTCTTTTGACCCACAGTAATTTACACTATTAAGTCAACATGAGGGACAGGGATGCCTGGGATTCTGGATGCCCAAGGGGGTACTGTTATAGCTAAAGCAGTGGGTCTCCCCCATGAATCCCATGCCTCCCATATCAGATGACAACCATGCCACATGAAGGAACTGGGGAAGGGTAGGGGAAACTTGGAAGGGACCCTACACCCACTTTGGTCCCACAGGAGAGAGTTGAAACCCTCTCCCAGTGCTAGTTTTGTTCACTTTATACCTATTTTCCCTTCTATAACTTCCTATACACCAGTGAAGGGCAATGAGCCATTAATTCTAACCCACATGACCCCAACATCCTAGGAGGAAAAGAGGAGAGGCAGCTGGAGGGCCTGTCTCTGAAAATCCTACTTTCTATAATCCTATTACTTATAATCCCAGTACTCCTTCTGAAATGTCCTGACAATCCCAATTTCTATAATTCTATTACTTATAATCCTATCATTTATACTCGAATTACAATTCATTTCAAAGAACTGATAACCAGCAAGGTCCATACTCATGGTTTGTTAATTTTTAAATCCTTTTACCTGGCCCTATTCTTTTCTTTTTTCTATAATTTTTCTAAAGCAAAGTTCCAATTTTTTAATACTATTTCTACCCTGTATTTTCCAAAAGTGTAAAATTTCTTTTGGTCAGTAGGTGGATATCTAAAACTAGTTTCTATTCTATATTTTCTCTAGTCACTTCACCCTTAGTTGTCCCTGCCATTTTACTCTAGCACCCTTCCCCTGCTATTGTGCGCACAGCACGTCCCGGCCCTGCTTTCCGCTCTTTTCTCACCCAAACTGCTTACTTGTTAGCCCTTCACCCCAGAGGCTGGGGAAACACTATGAACTGTCCAGAGAAGGCAGGAATTAGCACACTAATAAAAGCAAGAAAGATAAGACAGACAATTAACTAGCACCCGGAATAAAGAGTGTTTGACTCTTAGAGGACACAAGACAAGAAGTAGGAACCAACAGAAGAGAATAATTTCTTCAGGGGAGAAGTCACGTAGAGTGCCCTGAAGCTAGAGGTCTTTGGATCCAAGAAAAGAGATTTTATATTTTAGGGGCTTGTTTTATAAATTTTCTTTTACTTTTGCCCAGAAATTTCTAGTTTTGCATGCAAAAATTCAATTCAGGTCTTAGAAACAGACACAGTTACACATTAAACAAAGACTTCACATACACAAATTATAAGTCAAAATATTTAAATGAGTGCACTTTACGTATTCCAATTAAAATCATACTAGAGATATTGTCTGACAAAGAGACAAAACACATAACCACACAGCTCAATAGAAAAAGGAAAGGGTTCCACTTTCAGGGGCTTCTCAGTTCTCCTAGCCACATTCCTGGAACTTAGGCTTAGGCACCAGAGATTCCCAGTTACACCACACAGCTCAGGGGTTTCAAACAGAAACAAGGAAAGCGAAGAACAAGATCTCAACAAATACAAAGGCATCCCTGGATATGCTGAGACGGAACTGATTAGCTCAGTATCAACTCAGTCCCTGCTCACATCTCTTCCTGAGAACATCACCAAATGCAACACTACCAAATGTCCCCACTCAGGTTTCTCTGAGAACACAGGTAGGTGCCTCCCAAACAATCCTAAGGCTGGACCAAATGGACTTCCTACCGATGTCTCAGGCTTTGGAGAATCCCAGATCCAGATAGACTAGTTTCAAACAGCAAAGTAGTTGGCCCTACCTACACACCAGAGTTTCAAATCAGCAAAGCAAAATATCTGTTCCACTTACACCTCTGGAATTTCAAATTAGTTAAGCAAAAGGGTTTGATTTACCTATACCTCCAGAGTTTCAAATCAGCAAAACAAAAGATTTACCTCACCTACACCTCTGGAGTTACAAATTAGCAGAGCCACAAATCTAGATTGGCCACAATTCTAGATTGACCTTACCTACAACCTACCAGAGTTTCAAATCAGCAAAGGCGATCTTGCCTTACCTACAGACTAAAGTTACAAATTAGTAAAGTCACAAGTCTACTTTACCTACACCTAGTCCCAGACCAGTACCAGTCCTAAACAGAAAAGCAAAAGAGTTCAGAGGAAAGCCAGAAAATTCAGTGAAGCAAAAAGAGTTGCTTTACCTACCTCCTTGATTTTTCTGCCAAACTGTCCAAATTGTTGAATTTGGGAACCGGAAGGTGTCTGCTGAACAGCTGTCTGAACCCACAGGAAAACCGGGAGTCCTGAAGACATCTCAGGGGGTGCCTCTCCTCAAAATTCAAATGGGGTTGAAGAGCTCCTCAGAGAGACCATCCAATTCGGGGTGTCTCTACCCGGTGATGCGAAACACCAGATCCCGGACGAGCCCCCAAATGTTATAAAGTACTGCATCCCAGATTCTCAAAGGCAGCATACCACACTCCATTGGGTTTATGTAGAGACACTCAGTCCAGATGAATTTTGAAGAGTTTTATTGAAGGAGATTTGTTAAATATGCCAGCCGCATATGACTGATACAGGGCATAGCAGACCCAAATTGTGCATGCCAAGTATATTCAGAAGCTGGTTATATACCCATTGACTACATACAGGTGGGGGGGGGCATGACAGCATGACAAAATTAACATATAACAAGATTTACGCCACATTCAACAAGATTAACATTTGACGAGATTACTAAAACGTGGTTTCTCTACCAAACTGCCTGTTTCCTTCAACTGCTTATCCCACCGAGTAATGTTATTCCTATGTGGTGGCGCTTTGTTATAAATGCGCCGATATTCACGTTGCACTTTGGTCACGGATTCGAATTTAGAGAGCCACAGAACACACTGAACTTTCCTCTGTACCGTCCACATCTCGACTGGCATGGCCGTGGGCTGCTCTGCTGTATACACGGTGTTACGTCATCATCTGCGCATGCGCACATGCTGCCACATCATCCTACAGAAACTGCGAGAGTTTTCCTTTTATTTGGTGCAGATTTCACATTTCTATCGTCTTTTGTTGATTTCCTGTGACTGGTCAAAAGTGCACCATGACTTTATGGACACACTGTAGATTTGTCAAAGGGCATGGGGCAAAGGCCACTACAAGGTAACTTCTGTTTGTGTTTGGGAGTGGCACCACATTCCTCAAAATTGTCTGCACTCTAAGCCAGTTGTGCTTTATCAGCATCCAGCTACAGGAGAGATGTGAGCTGGATTACAGAGTAGGCAAGTCCTTCTTCCTCCTTTAGGCCTGGATTCTTCTTAAGAAAAATGGTGGCTGAGTAGCCATTTTATCTATCAAAAAGTATGTCTAGATGGATAATCTTGAGTTTGCATGGGTCTTGTAAGGTATTTTTCTCCACCGAGGAAGAAGGAAAGGCATAGCCACTAAGTGTGGATAAGAAAAAGCTTTATGTAGTACAGCACATCCCGTCCAACGAGGTTCTTTGGTCCAGGGACAGGGGCCAGAGAAGTCGCATGGAGGAAACCGCATGGGGGAAATTTAAAGGGTCGTTAAGGCAGTCGAGCTAATATGACGTGGTGAAATTTCATTGGCTGGCAGACAGTCGCTCTTCTCCAAAGGACTCCTGGAAAGTTTTTTTTGGCGCACATGGGTGTGGGCGGTTCTAGCCAAAATTCCTGGGTCTGGTTCCTCATGTGACCTTCCCCCATTGCCAACCAACCTCACATTCTGACCTTTTATGTTAGATAGGGGCACTGCTATTCGTCTGGCTACTTCCTGCTGGTTAGGGGCATCATGGGGAGGGGATGTCAGAAGGTGGTGGCTTTGGGAGGAGTTGCGGATATGGGTGTAGGAACCTCTGTTTGACCATGACTCAAGAGACCTCGCAGATGCGGTCCTGTAAGAATTTTTAAAAGAGGAGTAAATATGCTGATAATTAGAAGAAGATTTAGAATAGGAGTAGCCCAGGTGAGGATGGGTGGCTGCTATTAGAAGCCAAGCAGGTTGTAGGAGGAGAGATTCCTGTGCAGTTTCTCTTGCAGGCAGCTGAGGACATTAATATTTTCTTCCGTTGGGGCAGTCTCAGTGAACAGCATTGTTCCTGCTTTAGCTCACTCTGGTGGCAGGTTCCCAGTGGGAGGGACAGGAGCAACAGGGGGATCTGCAGGGCCCAACCTTTTGGTGAGCTGGAGATGGGTAGGGCCCAGTGGTTCCGACTGCCAGCGGTCCTGCATGGGGGCAAGTTTGAGGCAAGAGACATGGTTAGAAATGAGGGTAGTATTGATTATAGGGTAGCCATTGGTAGGGAGGAAGATGTTGTCAGCTGGATAGTGGTTTCGAGACTTTGTAGAATGTCCTGACCCAGGAGGGGTACAGAGCATGATGGCATAACTAAGAAGCAGTGCAAAAAGGGAATTCTGGCCAAACTGCATGTCAGGGTGGCGTATGAAGAAGAAAAGAAGGGGTCCCATCCACTCTCATAACCAAGACCTGTGAGAGAACTAGAGGTCTAGAGTGTGAAGGTAAAACAGTGAAGGTAGCTCCCCTGTCCACAAGAAATGAGATGGACTTACCCGCTACCTGCAGCATTACCCGGGGCTCAGTGAGGGTGATGGGGGTCTTAGAGTCCCGGCCATGTCAGTCATCCATGAGGTCAAGGAGTTCTAGTGATGGGCCTGCCTGGCTGGCTTGTCCTCTCATTTGGGTGGCTTGTCCTCTGTGTGGAGGCGCTGAGAAAGAGCCCATTGCTCAAAAGGGGCAATTGCTCCACCAGTGACCGGGCTGCTTGCAGTCAGAGCAGGGCTCAGTGGGCAGCCACGGGCAGGGGCACTTTCGGGACCAGTTACCCTGCTTGCCACAGTTAAAGCAAATTCCTGGTGGGGTTTCTCTTTGTGGCCCAGACTTGTGTCGGGCACCTTCTATGCCTTGCACCTATTGCTCTGCCGGTCTCAGGGCTCCCACAAGAGTCTGGGTTTGGAGCATTACCTTCTGCGGCATGCGGGCATGGCAAACAGCCTCAGCCTTTTCCTACTAGCTGCAACCATTAAAAACTTTAAATGCAACTGACCAGGCAGTTGCACAGTGGATAGAGCGTTGGACTGGGATGCAGAAGGACCCAGGTTCAAGACTCCGAGGTTGCCAACTTGAGCATGGGCCGATCTGGTTTGAGCAAAAAGCTTACCAGCTTGGACCCAATATTGCTGGCTCAAGTAAGGGGTTACTCAGTCTGCTGAAGGCCCGCCATCAAAGCACAACATTGATGAGAAAGCAATCAATGAACAACTAAGGTGTCACAACGTGCAATGAAAAAAACTGATTGATGCTTCTCATCTCTCCGTTCCTGTCTATCTATCCCTGTCTATCCCTCTCTCTGACTCTCTCTCTCTGTCCCTGTAAATAAATAAATAAATAAATAAATAAATAAAAAGATGTTTCTATTTAAAACAAAAACAAAAAAAAACTTTAAATGCCATGTTCACAGGTCTTGGATACAGGTTTGGGGGTTGAGAATAAAAGGAGGGGGCTCCCAGGGAGCCCAGCACCCAGATCCAGCTGGAAACACTGGAGCCAGAGGCAGGACAGGGCCAGGCCTTCCTGCAAGAAGATCGGGGTTGGGCCGTGAGGTCAGGAGCCCTGAAAACCGGCATGAGGGCCAATGCCTGGTGGAGGAGGGTCTGATGGAGAAGGGGCTTAAGAACAGAGTGGAGAAAAAAAGGGCCCCTGGCCGGAAGGGGAGGAGAAAGAGGGACTGGTATTTGCAGGTGAATGAGAAACAAGATTCTCAAAGGGAGGGGAGGAGCCCAATAGGATGGAGGGAGCCATGCAGGAGGGGAAGAGAGTTGGGGGTCAGCAGAGAAGGAAAGATTAGAAGTGGAGGGTTTACCGGAGTTTTCTCTGGCCAGAAGAAGGGCCTGCGTGTAGAACAGGCAACACAGAGATTAGGATGGGAACGCAAATAACTTGAAGCCCTGAATGTAAGGGATCTCCAACAAGTTCCCAGTTCTTTTGGCAATAGTTAAGTTGGTGAGGATGTTAAAATTGAAAGTCCCTTCAGGAGGCCACCTGATTTGATTATCCAGTGGGTTCTGTGGCCTGGCTACAGTGGAGAAGAAGAGCAGTTTCTTCTTCTTTAGGGAGAAAGAGATTTTGGATAAAGCACTCCAGGAGTGTTTTTGAATCAGGTTAAGATTCCTGTGCCTCTATGGCCTCCCTCAGTTCTCAGAGTGGTCAGAGATGAGAACTGGCATCCCGCAACTCAAGCTCTGGCCACTGGACAGTTTGGTAGAGTGGATGTGCCCGGAACATATCCATGGGCACACACACACTTGGAATGGATAAGAGATCCCTGACGCAGCTGCGATTACAGACAGGGGGTCTCCGCAAAAAGAACTGAGGGGAAGCTGGAGGCAGGGGACTTACCACACCATGTGCCAAAGTAGGTGGGAGGTCAGAGGTCCTGGTTCTTCCTTGGAAGGGAATGGGAGAGGAGCTTCCCCAGCAGGCTTCAACTCCTCCCAGGTTTTGGCACCAAATGTATGGTATTTTTCCCCATTGCGGAAGAAGGAGGGCATAGCCATGAAGTGTGGATAAGCAAAAGCTTTATGTAGTACAGCACATCCTGTCTGACAATGTTCTCTGGTCTGGGGGCCAGGGGCCAGAGAAGTTACATGGGGGAATCTGCGTGGGGGAAATTTAAAGAGATCGTTTAGGGTGGTCGAACTAATGTGACATGGCAAAATTTCATTGGCTGGCAGACAGTTGCTCATTTCCAAAGGACTCCTGGGAAGTTTCTTTTGGTGTGCATGGGTGTGGGCAATTCTAGCCAAAGTTCCCGGGTCTGGATTCTCATGTGACCTTCCCCCATTGCCCACTGACCTCACAGGTCTTATATTCTGCATTGGGCGCCACATTTTATTTTTATTTTTTTGGTATTTTTTTTGTATTTTTCTGAAGCTGGAAATGGGGAGGCAGTCAGACAGACTCCTACATTCACCTGACCGGGATCCACACGGCATGCCCACCAGGGGGCAATGCTCAGCCCATCTGAGGCCTTGCTCTGTTGCAACCAGAGCCATTCTAGCGCCTGAGGCAGAGGCCACAGAGCCATCCTTAGCACCCGGGCCAACTTTGCTCCAATGGAGCCTTGGCTGTGGTAGGGGAAGAGAGAGACAGAGAGGAAGGAGAGGGGGAGGGGTGGAGAAGCAGATGGGCACTTCTCCTGTGTGCCCTGGCCGGGAATCGAACCTGGGATTCCTGCATGCCAGGCCGACGCTCTACCACTCAGCCAACTGGCCAGGGCCACATTTTATTTAACTTATTTACTTCTATATTTTATGTCTGTTCTCAGTTATTTGTAACTCTTAGAAAAATCTCATTTTTGACTGGGCTCACACTTAGAGGGAGAAGCTGTCAGAGAGGACAGCCTACGTCTCTCAACAATCTGTTCCTGGCATTTTCTTTCAGCCTCCTTCATTCTCTTAGCCAAAATTTTAATATCTTCTGTAGTCTCTTATTTTCCTCAGTATGCTGTTTCTTCACAGCAATACACTGATGTTTGTGTTGCAGAACACGTGGGATCACAAGATGCTAAATCTTGGGTGCTTTGGTCCTAGGTTTCTTATCTTCTTTGTTTAGAGGCTTTCTCACAATGTATTGGCAGACATTATCTTTATTAGAGATTAAAAAGTTTGCAAGAGCCTGACCAGGTGGTGGCACAGTGGATAGAGCATTGGACTGGGATGCAGAAAACCCAGGTTCAAGACCCCAAGGTTGCCAGCTTGAGTGCGGACTCATCTGGTTTGAGCAAAAGCTCACCAGCTTGGACCCAAAGTCGCTGGCTCGAGCTAGGGGTTACTTGGTCTGCTGAAGGCCTGCGGTCAAGGCACATATGGGAAAGCAATCAATGAACAACTAAGGTGTCGCAATGCGCAACGAAAACCTAATGATTGATGCTTCTCATCTCTTCGTTCCTGTCTGTCTGTCCCTGTCTATCCCTCTCTCTGACTCTCTCTATGTCTCTGTGAAAAAAAAAAAAAAAAAAGTTTTCAAGACCCTGGCCAGTTAGCTCAGTTAAAATGTCATCCCAATATGCCAAGGTTGTGGGTTTGATGCTTGGTCAAGGCATATATTATAGAAGAATCAACCAATAAATGGATAAATAAGTGGAACAATAATTCTATGTTTCTCTCTCCTTTCATCTCTAAAATCAATAAAAATAAAAAGTGTTGGTTCTACTAGCTCCTTAGGGCCGCTGTTCACGAAGCACAGCAGTGTCAATGAGACCAGGAATATCTGTCTTCCTGCCTTCTCCAATGACCAGCTTCAGAACACTGAGACTGGCATCCACAATGCAACCCCAAACAGTTTGCACTTTCTCTCTCCAATCATCCTTGGTCTATAACGGGAATGCCTCTCTCTTACTCAGTAGCAGGCAGACAAGGTCATGAGTCAAGACACTCTGCTTCTCGGGAAAACCTAGTTTGTCATTCCCACCACTGATTCAAACCACATAACCCTCTGTTCTTTACCCAGAACATCACAGCAACTTCTGTGGCCATACATGTCTCATAAAAAGGACTAATTTTGCGTTCATCATCCACTTTAATGAGCTTCTGGCAGCCAGTGGCTGGGAAAGAGATTTCAGCTTCATCCTGAAGCAGCTGACCACCTCTAAAGTGCCCTGAAAAAGGCTGGGCACCACAGTTTTAAAAAGATATAGACACATTAGGATCTCTTCAGTGGAAAAGACAACAGTGATAGAAAGACCATTATCTTCTGAGAAATGATGAAATGTTTAAAGAAATTAGTCAACAAGTACTTGATAACCATCTTCAAATCCTGAATATCTTATATGTGGAAAAGATATGTGTTGCCCTATATAGTCCTAAATTAAAAGAGGCAGATTTTAATCTGCTAAAGAGGCAGATTTGGTTCAATGTAAAGTAGGCTTTTAAAAATGGACATAAAAAAAAGAGAAAGAATGGACCTTAGGAGATAGTCACTTCTTAAACCCTGAAGGCAACTGAAGAAATTACCCAAACAGTTAAAGCAGGGGATCATCAAAAAATGACCAGAAAGCTGATGCAACAAGATGACTTTAAGTGGTTCCTTCTAACTGTGAGATTCTATGATTTAAACCTTTCACGTTCATGTGTTGTGTTCATACTGGATTAAGCAAAATTTCCCCCTAAGGTCCCATGCTTTATTGTTTCTCCTATGCCCCTGGGGCCTAGTTTTT
Source organism: Saccopteryx bilineata (assembly GCF_036850765.1). Lineage (NCBI taxonomy): Eukaryota > Metazoa > Chordata > Mammalia > Chiroptera > Emballonuridae > Saccopteryx > Saccopteryx bilineata. Next base: position 160,339,635 of record NC_089492.1, on the reverse strand, counting down.
GTGCTGTGCTTATTTCAAAGGTACACTGAAATCAAATTTAAAGTTGATGGAGTTCAAATAGTAATAGAGGGAGACCTATTTGTAATCTCTATTTCCCAAACTACACAAGCCTGTAAGTAAAGTGACAAGAGCCACTATAAAGGAGTATCCCTTGAAGTCCCATACTTTAGGACTTGAGTTAGCTCAGGGGAGGTAGGTCTAAAAACGCTTTGTCTCACAGACTCTGTGTTTTCAAAATCTTATATCTCCTCTGACTCAAGCCAGACCCAGGAACTCAGACTATCTCCCTTAGGGTGAATTTTTCACCAAGAAAATCTCTAGTTAGAGATAAAACAGATGGTTAAAAGGCCCATTCCTAGTCATTTTACAGACTTGCTTTGACACGGAAATTCTGGAAGACACACATTGCAAGCTCAAATTGGAATCTTTTCAAGTCATATCTTACATTAAACATCTATTACATTCCTAGCACCAAGAAAAGTGAAACAGAGTAGTTGTCAGTGCTTTGACTTATTGGCTCTGGAGGCTTCCTAGCTTCCTTTTGCTGTTGATGTTAGACACTTTCAATACTGCACAACTGTGACATTTAAAGAGTGTGCTCCAGAATGCAACTAAATGAAAAATTCAAACAGCATGGACGTTCAGATGCTCCATATCAAGAGAAAAGGTGGGAGAAATGAGGAACATAATAAACCTAAGCAGGATAATAATAATAAACACTTGTATAGCAGATGGTATGTGCCAGGCACTGTCCTATGCTTTTCATATTCATTTACTTATTTAATCTCAAAATCTACCTCATAAGATTATTATATATTATCCTCATATTACAGATGAACAGATGAGGAAACCAAGAAAGGTTAAGTAACTTGCTCAGGATCACCAAGCTTTACTAGAGCCAGGATCGAAATCCAGAGGGATTGGCTCTAGAATCCATGTTTTCCACCACCATGTTCTACTTCATGATTGCCATTAAATTGTTGGTGGGGGGGGGGGGGGTTGTTTTGTTTTGTTTTACTGAGAGGAGCAGGGGCAGAGAGACTCCCGAATGCGCCCCTACCGGATCCACCCGGCAAACCCACTGGGGGTGATGCTCTGACCATCTAGGGCCATTGCTCCGTTGCTCAGCAAACAAGCCATTTTTTTTTTTAGTGCCTAAGGCAGAGGCCACAGAGCCAACCTCAGTGCCCAAAGCCAGCTCACTGGAACCAATCAAGCTATGACTGCAGAAGGGGAAGAGAGAGAGAAGGATAAGGGAAGGAGGAGGAGTGGAGAAGCAGATGGACGCATCTCCTGTGTGTCCTGACTGGAATCAAACCCGGGACTTCCACATGCCAGGCACACACTCTCCTGCTGAGCCAATCGGCCAGGGCCACTATTGAATTGTTCTTTTTCAGGATTTGACTGATCTGGAAAGAATGCCCTTTGCCCTTAAAAAATCAAGAATTGCATGGACAAGCAGCAGTTCCCAACAAGCTCTCCCTAAAGCTCTTTGGCTCTTCAGAGGACCCTAATACACACACACACACAAACTGATCTCTGGAGCCAATGAGTACTGGTATCCTACAGAATTCTGTGCGTGTGTGTGTGTGTGTGTGTGTTTAAATGATGACACCAATTTCTGATTATGCAATAATGAAAAGTTTAGGTTGATATCATATTTATTCCAGGAAATGAAAGAATTTCTCTTACCTCAAGACAATTGATGGCCATCAGTATTGGTTTGATTTCCAAATACCTCTGTATTAATATAACTTAAATTCTATTTATGTAGATAAGGCCTACCTAACTCCCTACTAGTCATGAGGTAGGATATTCTGGCAGTCTGGGTATTAGTCTGATGGAAAAAATTGTAAGGAATTTAGCAAGGATCTGCCCTGGAGAAGATGAATTAGATACACACATACAGGAAAAATAAACGCAGCTTAAGCATAGAATCAGAAAGCCTAGAGTCCAACTCACTGCAACAACTGTGGGTTTTATTGTTGTTATTTTTAAATATTTTTAGGTACTCTCCCAGAATTCCTCAGTTTATTCTACAGAAATGATACATCACTTATTCCTCATGTGTGTAGGTGTAAAGCCAGAAGCCAGGGCCACCATCACAGCTGCCTGGTCCATGCAGGTTCACATTGGATTCGAACAGTCGGTAAAGAAACAACGGAGCCACAAACTGGTGGGCCATAGTCTTTAATTCTAGCTTGCACCCGGCGGGCAAGTAAAAACACACACTGGGCTCCAAAACCCACTCACATTCAGTGCTCACAAAACCACTGACTTATCCGAGTTTCCTAGAATCAAAGGTTTCTAGCTCACCAGCCTTATACTCCTCAGTTCCCCATCTCCTTCCTTCTCCAACGTCAAACTGCACAAACTGGCCTCTCACTCAACACTCTGCCATCTTGGCTGCTTCTCCTGGCCACATGGCCTCTTTCTCCTCTCTGCTCTGCTCCCTCTGCTCTCTCATGCTAATCATCCCAGGAACCAAGAGAGCAAGCTCCCGTTCTGCCCCCATTTTATAGTGTAGATTCAAAACCTTTAATCCGATATACAAAATAGGGAAGTCTCCAATACAAAGTCACTTCTCTGAGGCATGATTGGATTGTACCACCCCACATCAAAAAGGGTGGGAAAGGCTTAATCCCAAAACCAAGCCCCAGGCTACAATGATCCTGTCTGCCCCCAACACACATTAATATCACCTGGGCAACAGCCTCCTCCTGGGCAGCGTAATCTTTAACAAAGTGAGCATAATACATTTTATCTGCCCAACACCACCCCTCCCCCTCTCCTTCCTCTCTGTCCCTCTCTTCCCCTCCCACAGCCAAGGCTCCATTGGAGCAAAGTTGGCCCGGGTGCTGAGGATGGCTCTGTGGCCTCTGCCTCAGGCGCTAGAATGGCTCTGGTTGCAACAGAGTGACGCCCCAGATGGGCAGAGCATCACCCCCTGGTGGGCGTGCCGGGTAATCCCAGTCAGGCGCATGCGGGAGTCTGTCTGACTGCCTCCCCGTTTCCAACTTCAGAAAAATACCAAAAAAATTTAAAAAAAATAAAATAAAATAAAAATCTTAACCTTTAGTGACAACCAAACTGGCTCTCCTTTTATCCCCGCTTCCCTTTTTCCTCAAAGTCTGATTAAAAGGAGTCCTCAGTGAGTATCTTCAGGCATTAGCCATGTGTAGACCAACCAGCTTCCGGTTTATGGCTGGAGCAGGGCATGCTGTCCTTCTCAGGGTCAACTTACAAGGGTTGGTGGGGTCAGTCTCCACTCTCCATGAAGGTGTCTCTGCTGGATCTGTGGGCTTCAACTGGCTATGGTGAGTCCAGGCGGATATGCCTTCTACCTTGACAGCAGTGGGAGTGGTCAGAATCATGGTGTGTGGACCCGACCATGCGGGAGTCTGTCCTTGGGTGATATACTTCTTTACCCAGACTGAGTCCCCAGGCTGAAAAGGATGTACCAGATGTATGGCCAGTAGCCAGGGCTACCATCACAGCAGCCTGGCCCATGCAGGTTCGCATTGGATTCGGACAGCCAATAAAGAAACAATGAATGGAGCCAAAAACTGGTGGGCCATCACCTTTAATCCTAGCTTGCACCCGGCGGGCAAGTAAAAACACACACTGGGCTCCAAAACCCACTCACATTCAGTGCTCACAACGCTACTGACTTATCCGAGTTTCCTAGAATCAAAGGTATCTAGCTCACCAGACTTATTCACCTCTGTTCCCCATCTCCTTCCTTCTCCCTGCACAAACTCTGCACAAACTGGCTTCTCACTCAACACTCCACCATCTTGGCTGCTTCTCCTGGCCTCCTCCACGTGGCCTTTCTTTGCTCTCTGCTGTCTCCTCTAATGCTAATCTCATGAACCAAGAGAGCAAGCTCCTGTTCTGCCCCCATTTTATAGTATAGATTCATAACCTTTAATCCAATATACAAAATAGGGAAGTTTCTAATACAAAGTCACTTATCTGGGGCATGATGGGATTGTACCCCCCCCCCCCACATCAAAACGGGTGGGAAAGGCTTAATCCTAAAACCAAGCTTCAGACTACAAGGATCCTGCCTGCCCACAACCCACAGAGACACACATTAATATCACCTGGACAATGGCCTCCACGTGGGCAGTGCCTTCTTTAACAAAGTGAGCATAATACATTTTATCTGCACAACACCAGATCTCTTGGATGTGCTGGAAGTGCCTCTCGGACAGTCTTTTGAACAGCCTACTAAGTAATTTGCAGACCCTGCAAGTACTTAAGGAAGGAGTGGTTATGTTTCCTTTATAATTTGATTTATGCATTCTATTTGTCCTGAACCTTTGGGGCCTGTAGGCACAATGTAACTTCAAATTAGTTTCTAATTAATACTGGGTTCCCTTCCTACTAACTGTGAGATTTGGGGCACAAATGCAGGCCTAACATTAGAATGGGCAAGCTTAAATCTGGAAAGAATTCCACACAGCAACTTTCTAACAACTGTCACTGTGGCCCCACTTCCAGTAGGAAAAGCTTCTATTCATCTGTCGATTATTTCATTAAAGTCTATTTTTAAATGTTTACTTGGGAAAGTTCCTGTTTCCCTGTTTGTTTTTTTCCCCACAATTTCCTTAATGCTTAGTATTTACTTGGACATAAACTAAACACTCAGATATTATGCGTTCTGTAATAGATTCTAAGTCTGGCCTTTTTAAATTATTCCTTTCCTACTGGCAAAATTTTTTTTTTCTAATTGGTTGCAAATAAACCTTTAGTAACAAAGGTTCTAGTAAAAATTACTAAAATTTCCCCCAAACCCCACTGGTTTTAGGTAGATTCTTCAGCTGTTTGGTTTTTCTTAAGTTTAGGGAGTCTCCCTTCTTTTGGTGTCCTGGTCAGTGGATGAAAGCCACTATCTCAAGGGAGCAGGCACTTGCATTGTTGGGGTGAGGGTTTGAGCCTCACCTTTGTTGGTTCTTAAGCCTTCTCTTTATGGCCCCTCTTCAACTGTGCCTGTCGTTCCTTCTTTCAGGAATCTTACCTGTCATTGACTAACCAGCCATCTTGGGAGCCAGGCAGAGTTATGTGATTGAGGGGGGAGCAATGTCACTTTTGAAATGCTTAGTTTTATTCATTTATTTTTAGCAGCTGATGATGGAACTTTTTTAAAAAATTTATAATACATTTCTAATTTCTAGAGCTGATTGCTATGTAAAGGCTAAATTGACTTCTCTAATCCTGTCTAACAGATCCTAAAGTATCTTCTCTGATCCCCATCTGTTCCCCATCTCCTTCCTTCTCCCTGCACAAACTCTGCACAAACTGGCTAACAGAAACTGGTGGAAAGTGTCCAAAATTTCCTCACTTGCTTGGGAGCTAGAATCTCACTTAAGCTAAGCAACTAGAAAGATTTTCTTGAGGTGGTCTCAATTGTTCTAAGTGGGCAATGTATGTACAGTTCAGATTCTAACAGTCCTGTTAGGGCTTGAGGCTTCCCTGATAAAGGGGATTCTGAGTTTTCTAATTCTAGATAATTCTAGAGGTCACTTGGAATAAAAGAATTTAAATTATTTTTTATTACATTTATGTCTTACATTCTAACGATTTAGTTACAAACACCAATTTGAATGGCGAATAAATTTTATATTTTACTTAATCAAAAATTTCTTTTACATTTTAAGAAAATATACCTTACTTATGCGGTAATTTTACTGTCTAGGCTAATCAATACTAATATTTTTTACTCTAGATTTGGTGACCTAACACTGAACAATACTGCTCCAAAAATGATAATAAACTAAACATTACATAAAATGGCATTATTAATAATGAATACATATGCCCTAATACGCAAACCAAGATTTCAACATCACAGGGCTATGAAACAGTATATAAAAAGGAGAATTAACAAAAGGTTCTTGAAATAACATACATTTCTAACATGGAAAATATTTTTTATACAACAAGGGATCCTTGGTACAAAAAGGAAGTCTTTGGATTTGGCAGGCTATACAATTCTATATGCCTTATTATTAGTACAATTTTAGTACAGTTTACAAAAAGAGGATTTTAAACTGCTACCCCAATAAATTATTGATTGATTGAGAAAAATAAGGAATAGTCAAAACGTACTCACTATTTCATAACTGCCAAACTGGCAAAGAGATACTAACCCTTTTTTTGACCTACAGTGCTTTATACCATGGAAAGCTAATATCCACGGCCATGACTACAGCTGCCTGGCCCATACAGGTTCTCATTGGATTCGGACAGTCATTAAAGAAACAATGGAGCCAAAAACTGGTGGGCCATCACCTTTAATCCTAGCTTGCACCCGGCGGGCAAGTAAAAACACACACTGGGCTCCAAAACCCACTCACATTCAGTGCTCACAAAGCTACTGACTTATCCGAGTTTCCTAGAATCAAAGGTTTCTAGCTCACCAGACTTATTCACCTCTGTTCCCCATCTCCTTCCTTCTCCCTGCACAAACTGGCTTCTCACTCAACACTCCACCATCTTGGCTGCTTCTCCTGGCCTCCTCCACATGGCCTTTCTCTGCTCTTCTCTCTAATGCTAATCTCAGGAACTAAGAGCGCAAGCTCCCATTCTGCCCCCATTTTATAGTGTAGAAATCCAAACCTTTAATCCAATATACAAAATAGGGAAGTTTCTAATATAAAGTCACTTATCTGGGGCATGATGGGATTGCACCACCCCATATCAAAAAGGGTGGGAAAGGCTTGGTCCTAAAACCAAGCCCCAGGCTACAAGGATCCTGCCTGCCCACAGCCCACCCCCAACAAACATTAATATCACCTGGGCAACAGTTTCCATGTGGGCAGCGCCATCTTTAACAAAGTGAGCATAATATAAGGTCTACCGGAAAGTTCTGTCCGTTTCTATCACAATTTTCAACACGTAAGCACACGTTTATTTGGCGCATGTGTGCCTCTCTATTTTTATCACTTAATGTAACATACTGACGTAGCAAATTAACTAAAACAAAGTTGATTCACGTTAGTCTTATGTGTGAAGCCATAGTGTACCCATGGCTACTGATAAAGTTCATTTACACCACTGTAATTTTTACAAATTTCAACAAGGAAGAAATGCTACAGAAGAATGTCTGTCACATCCACCATATTCCCCGGACTTAGCACCCTCTGACTATCACTTGTTTTTGTCTTTACAAAATTTTTTGAAGGGCAAAAAATTCAAAAATGAAGAAGATATCAAACAAGCACTGGTTCAATTTTTCACATCAAAAGATAAAACATTTGAAAAAATGGGATATACAAATTGCCCTCATGCTGGCAAGAAATCATTAATAATAATGGCAATTATATTATTTAATAAAGTTTATTGATGATAAGAAAAATTTGTATTTTGTTTTATTCTAAAAACGGACAGAACTTTCTGGTAGACCTTATACATTTTTTCTGCCCAACACACCATCAAGTCAATATAAGGGTCAGGGTGCCTGGGATTCCTGGTGCCCAAGGGAGAGCACCAGGAATTCCGGGAGCTGTGAGAGGAGCCTGCCATTTTGTTTATTTTCTTTCCTAAGCCATTTTTCCTGCAGCCATTAGCAAAACAATGGCCCCTCCCAAGCAGGAACGTAATCCAATCCACCACCTGCAATCGACTGCCCCACTCCAAGTAGCTGCCCAGTGCTATTTCTCACAACAAAAGCAGCAAATTTAAAAAATATATAAATTTCACAAATTCACCTTCCCAACAGTGGGCTGCTTTAGCCCACATGAGGTTTTGAATTTCCCCACAATTCCCTGAGAACCCTCTTTTACAATTTTTCTCTATTATGGCTAGAACAGTGGGTCTCCCCCCCACGAATCCCATGCCTCCCACATCAGACAACAACCATGCCACATGAAGGAACTGGAGAAGGGTAGGGGAAATTTCGAGGGGACCCAACACCCCCCTCGGCCCCACAGGAGAGAGTCAGAATCCTTCTCCCAGTGCTAGTCTTGTTCACTTTACACTTATTTTCCCTTTCATAACTTCCTACACACCAGTGGAAGGCAAGAAGCCACCACCCCCAACCCATGGAGGGCCCATGCGACCCCCATGTCCTAGGAAGGGTTAGGGGGGAGGCAGCCAGAGGGCCTGTCCCTGATAATCCCATTCCTTATAATCCTATTACTCATGATCCCATCACTCATTCTCCTTCCTGGAGCTGCAATTCATTTCAAGGAACTGATAACCAGCAAGGTCCACAGCCATGGTTCATTTCTAAACATTTCTACCTGGCCCCATTTCCTTTTCTTTCTCTAAGATTTTTCTAAAGTAAAGTTCTAATTTTTAATACTATTCCTGCCCTGTATCTTCCAAATGGGTAAAATTTCTTTTGGTCAGTAGGTAGATATCTGAATATCTGAAACTAGTTTCTATTCTATACTTCCTCCAGCATTTCTTAGGTCTTAGTTAGTTTTTAGCTTTAAGCAATAGAATATTTCTATGAATTTTGCTAGTTTAATAATTTGTGGGCACCGGCAGACATCCACTAGCTCATATGAGGTTTACAAATTTCCCTTCACTTTTGCCCTCTGGTTTTAAGCCAGAAATTTCCAATTTTTGCATGCAATAACTTAATTCAGGCCTTAAAAAAGACACATTTAAACATTAAACAAAGACTTCACATACACAAATCACACATGAAGAAATTTAAATGAGCACGCTTTACTTATTCCACTTAAAATTATACCAGAGATTTCCTGACAAAAAAAAAAAAAAAAAAGACAAACAGATCACTTACTATTTAAGCACACAGTTCAATAGACAAAGGAAGGGGCACCCCTGTTAGGGGCCTCTCAGGTGCCTGCTCAGCCACATCCCAGCAGGGAGGGCTTAGGTTCAGGCACCAGAGATTCCTACTCACACACTAATCACTCATTAGGTGCTTCCTTAGCCATGTTCCTGGAACTTAGGCTCAGGCACCAGAGATTCCCACTCACACACCAATCACTCATCAGATGCACTCCTAGCCATGTTTCTGGAACTTAGGCTCAGGCACTAGAGAGTCCCACTCACACAGCAATCACTCAGGGCATTTAGATAGAAATATTAAAAGCAAAGAACAAGATCTGACAAACACCTAACAAACAGAAAGATGCCTCTGGAAGTTCAAGGCGAGATCAATCAACCTGGTTAACTCAGTCCCCAATGATGCAGTGCAATGCAAGACTGATTAATCCTGGTTAATTCAGTCCCCACTATGCTCTCCTAGAGCATGAATGAAGTCCCCACTAATGTCGTTATGTGAGAACACAACTAGATGCCTCTGGAAGTCCAAGGTAAGACCTGGTCCCCACTAATGTCTTCCTAGAGCACAAACAGATGTTCCTAGAGGTCCAAGGCAGGACTGACCAACCAGGTTAACTCAGTCCCCCTAATGCCCTCCTAGGGTACAAACAGGTGTCTCTGGGAGTCTGAGACAGGACATAATCCCCATTAATCATCTTTCCAGAGTACAACCAGACATCTCCCAGCAAAGCCCGAGGCAGGACCTAAAAACTCCCCACTGACATCTCGGTCTTGGAGAGCCTATGTGTAAGATTGTGTCCAATCCTTATGCGGTAGTCCGAATTGACTCATCTCAAACAGAAAAGCAAGAATTCAGAGGAAAGCTAGAATTCAGTAAAGCAAAAGAGCTGCTTTACCTACTTCCTTGATTTCTATTCCAAATTGTCCAAATCGCCGAATTTGGTAATCAGGGGGTGTCTGCCAAAGAACTGTCTGGACCAACAGGAAGACAGGGAGCCCTGAAAATGTCTCAGGTGGTGCCTCTCCTCGAGATTCTAGCAGGGTTGGACAGTCCCCTGGAGAGACCAGCTGATTCGGGGTGTCTCTATCTGGTGACGTGAAACACCAGATCCCAGACTAGCCCCCAAATGTTGTAAAGTACCATACCTCACTTCTGTGGGTTTACGTAGAGACACCAAGTCCAGATGAATTTTGAAGGGCTTTATTAGAGGAGGAGATTTATTAATATGCCAGCCACATACGACTGACATGGGGCATATCTGACCCAAATCATGCAGTCCCAAATATATCTCAGAGGCTGGTTATATACCCTTTGACCACATACAGGTTGGGGGAGCATGACAGCATGACATAATCATTAACAAGCTGATAACATTTGTCTAGGGAATTTTAAAAACTTTAAAACTTTCAAGGTAACACAATGGTGATGTCATTTTACATATCAAAATACATCCATAAACTATTTATTTATTTATTTATTTATTTATTTTGGGGGGTATTTTTCTGAAGTTGGAAATGGGGAGGCAGTCAGACAGACTCCCACATGCGCCCAACCGGGATCTACCCGGCATCCCCACCAGGGGGCGATGCTCTGCCCATCTGAGGCGTTGCTCTGTTGCGACCAGAGCCATTCTAGCACCTGAGGCAGAGGCCATGGAGCCATCCTCAGTGCCCGGGCCAACTTTGCTCCAATGGAGCCCTGGCTGCGGGAGGGGAAGAGAGAGACAGAAAGGAAGGAGAGAGGGAGGGGTGGAGAAGCAGATGGGCGCTTCTCCTGTGTGCCCAGGCTGGGACTCGAACCCAGGACTCCTGCACACCAGGCCGATGCTCTACCACTGAGCCATACAGCCAGGGCCAATTCATAAACTATTTAGTGTCTATCTCTCCTCCTTTGACTAGAGGTACACGTTAATCTCAGGATTCTAGGAAGAGAGGGAGAGCTAAAATCAGTGTAGGGTGGTATGTAAATTTTGTCTCTTATTGAAAGGGAAAGGAAGTTCTTCAGATAACCTTAATCCTTTCAGAGAACTAAAACTAAAATGACCCAGTTGTCCTTGTAAGTAATGAGACTTTCATATCCTTCTCCTTCCATTTTCCAAGAAAGGACAGGACAGAAAGTCTGACTTTTCCTCTTTAAAATGGCATTGCCAATACTAAGTTTTACAGTTCTTTGGCACCTTACCACAGTTTGCTGTCTGTATGTCCTCTTGGGAGAAATGTCTATTCAGGTCTTCTGCCCATTTTAAAATTCTATTATTTGTGTTTTTTAGTGTTATATGAGTTCTTCATATATTTTAGATATTAACCTTTTATCAGATGTATCATTTGCAAATATCTCCTTTCATTCAGTAGGTTGGTATTTGGCTTTGTTGATGATTTCCTTCACTGTGCAACAACTCTTAGTTTAATATAGTCCCATTTGTTTATTTTTTCTTTTGTTTCCTTTGCTCAAGGAACTATATCCAAAACATATTGTTAAGAGCAATGTCCAAGAGTATACTGCCTATGTTTGTTGTTGTTGTTGTTGTTCTGTATTCTTCAGATGTGAAGAGCAGGGAGGCAGAGAGACAGACTCTCGCATGTGCCCAACTGGGATCCACCCCAGCAAGCCCGCCAGGGGGCGATGCTCTGCCCATCTGGGCAGTTGCTCCATTGCAACCAGAGCCATTCTAGCACCTGAGGCAGAGGCCAAGGAGCCGTACTCAGTGCCTGGGCCAACTTTGCTCCAATGGAGCCTTGGCTGAGGAAGGGGAAGAGAGAGATAGAGAAAGGAGAGCAGAAAGGGTGGCAAAGATGGGCACTTCTCCTGTGTGCCCTGGCCAGGAATCAAATCTAGGACTTCTACAAGCCAGGCCAACACTTTACTACTGAACCAACCAGCCAGGGCCCTAGCTATGTTTTTTTATAGGAGTGTTATGGTTTCAGGTCTAACATTTCAGTCTATAATCCATTTTGAGGGTTTTTTTTTTTAAGATTTTCTTTATTAATTTTACGGGGGAGGGGGGGAAGGAAATGAGAAGTATCAACTCAGTTGCTACACTTTAGTTGCTCATTGATTGCTTGTCATATGTGCCTTGACCAGGCAAGCCCAGGGTTTTGAACCGGCAACCTTGGCATTCCAGGTCGATGCTCTATCCACTGCACCACCACAGGCCAGGCTTGAGGGTTTTTTTTATATGGTGTAAAGCAGGGGTCCCCAAACTATGGCCCGCGGGCAGCATGTGGCCCCCTGAGGCCATTTATCCAGCCCGCGCCACACTTCCAGAAGGGGCACCTCTTTCATTGGTGGTCAGTGAGAGAAGCATAGTTCCCACTGAAATACTGGTCAGTTTGTTGATTTAAATTTACTTATTCTTTATTTTAAATATTGTATTTATTCCCGTTTTGTTTTTTTACTTTAAAATAAGATATGTGCAGTGTGCATAGGGATTTGTTCATAGTTGTTGTTTTTTTATAGTCCGAGTCTATAGTCCCTCCAACAGTCTGAGGGACAGTGAACTGGCCCCCTGTGTAAAAAGTTTGGGGACCCCTGGTGTAAAGGAAAGTGTTCCAATTTCCTTTTATTGCATGCATCTATTCAGTTTTGCTAAGTGAATTGAAGAGATTGTCTTTACCCCATTGTATATCCTTGCTTTCTTTGTAGTAAATTAATTGGCCATATAAATGAAGATTTATTTCTGGGCTATCTATTCTACTGCATGAACAAGCAAGAGTTTCCAGTGAGCTCCCCCTATATTCGTTCCCTTTTTCCCTCTTCAAAGAATACCTCTCTTTGCAAAATGATCTCTGGAGCCAATGAGTACTTTATCTGATTCCTGATAATATATTTGTAGTATAGAAAAATCATTCTTTGCCCTGCTTTCCTCAATTTATAATATATAATATATAATAATTCAAAAACATTATATAATATATAATTCAAAATTTTAATTATAAATTTTTTAAATTTATAATATATAGTAATTCAAAAGTAGATATTTAACATATTTAAGTTACAAAACATAATAATAAATGAACTGCCTGACCAGGCGGTGGCGCAGTGGATGGAGCGTCGGACTGGGATGCGGAGGACCCAGGTTTGAGACCCCGAGGTCCCCGGCTTGAGCGCGGGCTCATCTGGTTTGAGCAAAAAGCTCACCAGCTTAGACCCAAGGTCGCTGGCTCTAGCAGGGGGTTACTCGGTCTGCTGAAGGCCCGCGGTCTAGGCACATATGAGGAAGCAATCAATGAACAACTAAGGTGTGGCAACAAAAGACTGATGTTTGATGTTTCTCATCTCTCTCCATTCCTGTTTGACTCTCTCTATCTCTGTAAATAATAATAATAATAATAAATGAACTATCGTGAACTCATGACTCTATTTAGAAATTGTACTACTACCATTATCACTGCATCTATCTGTACGCTCTCGTCTTCCTGTCTCCCTCCCAGAAAAGACCATTGCCGTTTACTTTCTTTGTCACTCCTTTGCTTTTTTTAGAAAGACTTATGATAAATATATGCACCTCTAAATAATATGTTGTTTAGTTTTGCTTGTTTTGAGGTTTTTAAAAATAATAACATGTAATTTTCTGTAATTTGCTTCTTTTTACTTAATATTTCCAAGATTCATCCTTGTTGTTGGACACAGCTCTAATTTGCTCATTTATTTTTTCACTGCTTACAATAGTCAATTGTGGACTATGTCACACTTTTTATAACAACTCTCCAGGCAGTGGTCATTTAAGTTGTTTGGTTTTTGTTTATACAAAGGATGCAGTAGCATCTTTTTGTATTTCTCCTGGTTTACATACAGAAATGGAATTGTTGCTTTGTGGAGAATATGTACATTCAACTTTACCAGATATTGCTAAATGGGTTTCCAAAGGGGGTTTATCAATGTATACTCTGATATTGCTGATAGGCAGTGTATAGATCAAGCCATCCTTGCTAACACATTTTGTTACCAGACTTCTTAATGTACCAATCTAGTGGATAAAAAAATTGATATTCGTATTTTCATGATTATTTGTGAAATTGAACATTTTTCATGTATTTATGTACCATTCATTTCTCTCTTTTTCTTCTTTTTTTGGTGAAATGCCAGTTCATGTCTTTTGCTAAGTTTCCTATTGAGTTATTTGTCTTTTTCTTAAGTTGCATGAGTTTTCAAATAATTTTGGATACTAATTCTTTTTTAATATATGGCAAATATGTTCTCCAAGTTTAGTATTTGTATTTTGACTTATTTTATAATGTCTGTGGTGTTCAGAAGTTCTCAACTGTGAAGTACAATTTATCAATCCTTTTTATATACGTAGTACCATTGTGTCTTGTTTAAGAGATCTTTTCCTATCCTGATGTCATAAAAATAGTCTGTATTTTCACTTATAGGTGTTTTTTTTTAATTTACTGGGTGACACTGGTTCACAAAACCATACAGGTTTCAAATGTACAACTCAATATAATGCCGTCTCCACAGTACATCGTGTACCCTCCGCCCCAAGCAAAGTCTCTTTCGATCCCTATTCTCCCCCCTCACCGATAGGTTTTTGAGTTTGTTTTTGACATATAACTATAGGTGCAGTTTTTAAAATGGTTATCCTCTTTTCCAGTGTCACTTATTAAGTAGTTTGTTTCCCTGTGATCAATACTGCCCATTCTGTTATTGTTCAAGTTTCCCTAAATGTATGATTTGTTTCTGGGCTCTCTAGTCTGTTCAAATGGTCTATTATCTATGCCTGAACATATATTCCACTATCAAAAATACTACAGGTTTGCCCTGTCTGGGTGATTCAGGGGATAGACTGTCCTTCCTGTGTGTGGAGGTCGAAGGTTCCTCCCAGGTAACCTATGAGAAGCAATCAATAAGTGCACAAAGTGGAACAACCAGTTGATGCCTCTCTCTCTCTCTCTCTCTCTCTCTCTCTCTCTCTTTCCCTGCCCTCCTTCCCACTGTCTCCCTTTCTCTCTCTCAAATCAATGGAAAATGAAAAATATATTAATATTTAAAAATATTATAGCTCACCTGACCAGGCAGTGGCGCAGTGGATAGAGCATCATACTGGGATGCGGAAGACCCAGGTTCGAGACCCGAGGTCGCCAGCTTGAGTGTGGGCTCATCTGGCTTGAGCAAAAAGCTCACCAGCTTGTACCCAAGGTCGCTGGCTTGAGCAAGGGGTCACTCGGTCTGCTGAAGGCCTGTGGTCAAGGCACATGAGAAAGCAATCAATAACAACTAAGGTGTTGCAACGAGAAACTAATGATTGATGCTTCTCATCTCTCTCCGTTCCTGTCTGTCTGTCCCTACCTATCCCTCTCTCTGACTCTCTCTCTCTCTGTCCCTATTTTAAAAAAAAACAAAAAAACTATAGCTCTATAATAAACTTTGGTAACATATATACAATAGAATACTACTTAGCCATAAGAAATGATGATATATCACCATTTACAACATGGATGAACCTTGAGATCATTTTGCTAAGTGAAATAAGTAAATCAGAAAAAGCTAAGAACTATATGATTTCAC
The DNA here is from genome assembly GCF_036850765.1 of Saccopteryx bilineata. Classification (NCBI taxonomy): domain Eukaryota; kingdom Metazoa; phylum Chordata; class Mammalia; order Chiroptera; family Emballonuridae; genus Saccopteryx; species Saccopteryx bilineata. The sequence continues at coordinate 160,324,361 of NC_089492.1, read as the reverse complement.
ACATAGGTAGGATATAAAATTCAGACTCTTGGACGTGGATAAAAGTGAAGTGGTTACCAGAGGGAGGGATGGTTGGAGGGAGGGGAGTAAAGAGGGACAAATATACCATGATGGGAAATGATTTGACTTTGGGTGATGAGCACATAATGCAATCAATAGTTCAAAGGCTGTAGAGATGTTCGTGGAAATCTCATTGTACTCTTATTGATAAATGTTACTCCATTAAATTTAATTTCTGAATTAAAAAAATCTACAGAAAAAATACTATATTTCCATAATAAGCATAATAAGCCTTGGTAACTGATATGGGAAATCTCCCCACCCTATTCTTTTTCTTTTGAACATCATTATTCTTGGGCCAAGAGCTCCCAGTGACACTAAGAAAATCAGTTTCTCAGTTTTCTCTAAAAACTCTGACGAAATTTTGATGGAATTGCATTGCATCTAATGACTTTACTATGGTAAATCCATAAACCCTCCTTTACTCTAAGTGTTCTTTAATGACTTTTGGTAAAGTTGGATAATTTTTTCCAAATAGGTCCTGCTCAACTTTTGTTAGATTTATTTTTAAATATCTTATATATATATATATTTTTTTGTGCTGTTGTAAATAATGTTTTTTTTTGTTTTTTGGGGTTTTTTACAGAGACAGAGAGAGAGTCAGAGAGAGGGACAGACAGGGACAGACATACATGAACGGAGAGATGAGAAGCATCAATCATTAGTTTTTCCTTGCACATTGCAACACCTTAGTTGTTCATTGATTGCTTTCTCATATGTGCCTTGACCGTGGGCCTTCAGCAGACTGAGTAACCCCTTGCTTGAGCCAGCGACCTTGGGTCCAAGTTGGTGAATTTTTGCTCAAACTAGATGAGCCTGCGCTCAAGCTGGCAACCTCGGGGTCTCGAACCTGGTCTACCGCATCCCAGTCTGAAGCTCTATCCACTGCGCCACCGCCTGGTCAGGCTAAATAATGCCTTTTAAAAATTACATTTGTTTGTTCTTTGGTGCTGGCATTTAGAAATACAAATGTCTTGTATGTACCCAGACACCTTGCTGAACCTCCACTTATTTCTCATATTTCCTGTAAGTTATTCTGTAGGCAGAGACATCTGTGAATAATAATCATTTTTTTGTAATTTATTCATTTTAGAGAGAAGAGACAGAGACAGATAGAGAAGGGAGGAAGGAGCAGGAATCATCAACTCCCATATGTGCCTTGACTAAGGAAGCCTGGGGTTTCAAACCAGCGACCTCAGTGTTTCAGGTCGATGCTTTTACCCACTGCGCCACCAAAGATCAGGCAATAATAATCATTTTTATTTCTTTTTTTAAACCTACACATTTTTCTTTATCTTCTTTTACTGGACCAGCTAGAATCTCCAGAATTATGTTGAATAAAAGTAAAGATAGTAACATCTTTGTCTTGTTCCTGATTTTAAAAGGAAAATCTTTCAACTTTTGACCATTAAGTGGTATGCTTGCTATACATTTTTGGTTGATATCCTTTATCAGGTTAAAATTGTTCCTATTTATTTTTGTATTTAATTTTATCAAATGTTTTATCTGTAACAATTGAGGTGTACATTTGTTTTTTCTCTTTTAACCTGTGTGTATACATACATATATGTCATTTACAGATTTTTCTTTTTTTTTCTTGGACAGAGAGAGAGTCAGAGAGAGGGACAGATAGAAACAAACAGGAAGGGAGAGAGATGAGAAGCATCAATTCTTCATTGCAGCTCCTTAGTTGTTCATTGATTGCTTTTTCATATGTGCCTTGAAGGGGAGGGGGTCCTACAGCAAAGCAAGTGACCCCTTGCTTAAGCCAGCAACCTTGGTCTTCAAGCCAGTGACCTTTGAGCTCAAGCTAGTGACCATAGGGTCATGTCTATGACCCTACGCTCAAGCCAGTGACCCCGCGCTCCAGCTGTTGAGCCAGTGCTGAAGCTGGCGACTGTGGGGTTTAGACCCCAGGGTCCTCCGCGACCCAGTCCGATGTTCTATCCACTGCGCCACCTCCTGGTCAGGCCAGATTTTTCAATGTAAACTACACTACTTCCTAGGATAAACTCAACTTGGTATTTATATCCATCAAGGTTAATTTGTAGAAACCATTCTATTTTAAGTAAAAAAAGGATTTACCACATGAAATTAAGATGCTTTAGTTTCACATGACCAAAAACAATACAAAAACCCAGCTTAAACTAGATTAAACAATACATGGTAAAGTATGGATGTGCTAAGTGTTGGATGCAGGGTTCTGTAGATGCTCAATTACTCAAGCTTGTTAATTGTAGTGTTCAAATATTTAATATCTTCACTGATTTTTGCCTAGTTGACCTACTAATAAATGAGAAAATGTGTTGACTATCTACTTTAATGGTTGTTTTTTCTATCAATTTCTCCCTGTAGTCCTATTGTTTTCTTATATATCTTAAGGCTATTTATTAGCTGCATACAATTTAGTATTATTTTGTTTTGGTTTTTAGCACCAAATGAACATTTATTAAAGTAATTATTATGCAACTAAAACAAAATTGAGCCTGACCTATGGTGATCCAGTGGAATGCTGGAATGCTGAGGTCCCCAGTTTGAAACCCGGGCTTTTCTGGTCAAGGCACAAACAAGAAGCAACTACTGCCTGACCTGTGGTGGCGCAGTGGATAAAGCATTGACCTGGAATGCTGAGGTTGCCAGTTCAAAACCCTGGGCTTGCCCAGTCAAGGCACATATAGGAGTTGAAGCTTCCTGCTCCTCCCCCCCCTTCTGTCTGTCTGTCTGTCTCTCTCTCTCTCTCAATCTCAATCTCTCTCTGTCTCCTCTAAAATGAATAAATAAATAAAAATAATTTTAAAAAAAGAGTTCTTAAAAAAAAAAAAGAAGCAACTACTGTGAGTTGATGCTTCCTGCTCCTCCACCCATTCTCTCTCTCTCTCTCTCTCTCTCTCTCTCTCCTTCTCTCTCCTCTCTCTAAAATCAATCAATAAAATATATTTTAAAATACTTTTTAAAAAAGAAATTGAATAAGAATCTTAGGAGGAAAAACTCCGTTTTTTCCATCATTTCATATATATTCCAGATGCTCACAGTTAAATTCTGATTGGTTTCTGATTCTGCTGATTAGTGTACCAGTAATTTTAGAACATTTTTGGATAGTTTATGTGTAATATTTCCTTTGATTTTCACATTTGAGCTTATTATCCAAATATTCCAGTCTGTTAAAACTTAACCTTGCCCTGGCTGGTTGGCTTATCAGTAGAGTGTCAACCAGCATGTGGAAGTCCTGGGTTGATTCCCAGTCAGGGCACACAAGAGACATGACTATCTGCTTCTCCACCCCTTCTCTCTTTGTCTCTCTCTGTCTCCCTCTCTCTCTTTTCCTCCCATAGCCATGGCTCAATTGGTTTGAGCAAGTTGGCCAAGCACTGAGAATGGCTCCATGGCCTCACTTCAGGAGCTAAAATAGTTTGGTTGCCGAGCAACAGAGCAATGGCTCCAGATGGGCAAAGCATCACCTGGTAGGGGCCTTGCTGAATGGATCCAAGTTGGGGCACATGCGGGAGTCTGTCTCTCTGCCTCCCCACCTCTCAATTAATTTAAAAAAATAAAAACTTAACCTTGTAAAAAAAAAAAACCTTAACCTTGCAATTTATCCTTCTTTGAGGGTTCAAAGAGCTCCACCTTCATTTGCCAAATGTAGTCTGTTCACTTTAAATTTAACTTGCTCTTCTTTTTTCTAGTTTTTCAAATTAGAAGCTTAAATTATTTCCCCCTCCCCCGTATTCCCCTCAACATCTCCCTTACCCTCCTCCCCATATCGCCCTCCCCCCTTGAAGCTTATTATTATTATTATTTTTTGTATTTTTCTGAAGTGAGAAGCAGGGAAGCAGAGAGATAGATTCCCGCATGCGCCTGACCGGGATCTACCCGGCATACCTACCAGAGGGCAATGCTCTGCCATCTGGGCTGTTGCTCTGATGCGACAGGAGCCATTCTAGCGTCTGAGGCGGAAGCCATGGAGCCGTCCTCAGCGCCCAGGCCAGTTTTGCTCCAATGAAGCCTTGGCTGCAAAAGGGGAAGAGAGAAAGGAGAAAGAGAAGGGTGGAGAAGCAGATGGGTGCTTCTCCTGTGTGCCCTGACCAGGAATCGAATCTGGGACTTCTAAACGCCAGGCTGATGCTCTACCGCTGAGCCATCTGGCCAGGGCTGAAGCTTAAATTATTGATTTTAGATTATTCTTTTCTTATTTTTCTGTTTTAAATTTTTTATTGAATTTATTGGGATGACATTGGTTAATGAAATTACTATATATAGATTTCAGGTGTACAATTCTACAATACATCACCTGTAGATTGTATTGTGTGTTCACTACCAAAAGTCAAGCCCCCTTTCATCACCATTTATCCCTCTTCACCTTCTTCTTCCCCTCCCCCTCCCTTCTATGTGCATACAATTTAGAACTGTTACATATTTTCACTGAATTTTACCACTTGTTATAATCTATTAATCTTCTCTATACCTAATAATGCTTTCTGTCTTAAAGTCTATTTTGTCTGATATTAATATAGCATCTCAGTTTTCTTTTGGTTAGTATTTATCTAGCATACTTTTTGTATATATATATTTTTAATCTTTCCATGCCTTTAAATTTTAGGCAAGTTTCTTATATACAGCATGTTGCAGCCAAGACCAAAAAATAGATGCCATTTTTGTCTGCCTAACATCCAAAATTCCTTCCTATTTGTTTTTTGTTTGTTTGTTTGTTTGTTTGTTTTTGACAAAGAGAGATAGGGACAGACAGACAGGAAGGGAGAGAGATGAGAAGCATCCGCCAGCCTTGCCGCGGGAGCCGTAAGCACGAGTTCCGTTTAAGGTTATCTTTGAGCTCGCTGATTAGGCACCATGAGCAAAGCTCACCCTCCCGAGTTAAAAAAAAATTTATGGACAAGAAGTTATCATTGAAATTAAATGGTGGCAGACATGTTCAAGGAATACTGCGGGGGTTTGATCCCTTTATGAATCTGGTCATAGATGAATGTGTGGAGATGGCAACTAGTGGGCAACAGAACAATATTGGAATGGTGGTGATACGAGGAAATAGTATCATCATGTTAGAAGCCCTGGAATGAGTATAAGGAATGCCTGTTTACCAGAGAAATTAACTGCTTCTACGTGTCCCCTCTCCACAGCACCTGTTTACTACTACACTATAAAAAGCGAGTCATGTATATTTTTAATATTGAACTTTTGTTAAATAAACTTTTGTATTGGTCAAAAAAAAGAGAAGCATCAATTCTTTGATTTTATTTTATTTTTTTACAGAGACAGAGAGTCAGAGAGAGAGAGAGATAGGGACAGACAGACAGGAACAGACAGAGATGAAAAGCATCAATCATCAGTTTTTTCATTGCGACACCTTCATTGATTGCTTTCTCATATGTGCCTTGACCACGGGCCTTCAGCAGACCGAGTAACCCCTTGCTCGAGCCAGCGACCTTGGGTCCAAGCCGGTGAGCTTTTGCTCAAACTAGATGAGCTCGTACTCAAGCTGGCGGCCTTGGGGTCTCAAACCTGGGTCCTCCGCATCCCAGTCTGACGCTCTATGTACTGCACCACCACCTGGTCAGGCTCCCCTTCCTATTTGATTGAAATCTTTTATGTGAGTCTATAAGAGACGGAACCTGATTCCTACCACAGAAGTCTAAAGAAACCAAATATTCCCTTTTTTACCCCATGGTGACTAAGGTGCTGATGCATGACTCAGCCTTGACCAGTCAGATGCTCCAGCCAGGAATTGGAACACTGAGTGACACAAAGATGACACAATTTATAATTTGGGCATGGCAGAGGCAGCAGTATCCAATGACAGCAGCAGCAGTGCTCAGCAACAACACTGTCCGGTGGTGGAGGTGTCCAGTGCCAGCAGTGCCCTAACCAGACATTTTCTGTGCTACCCTTGGCTGTGGTTCCCAATGCCTGGCTTCTCTTGTTTTTTGCCTGTTTTACAGGACCAGTTCTCCTTCTATTTGATTCTAGAAACTACCTGATCTTTTATAATAAATACCTTTTCTGCTTAAATAAGGGAGACTCTGTTTCTGTTGCTTGCAAACAAGAATTCTGACTGATATAAAAGTGTTCTTTTTTGCCTGACCTGTGGTGGCACAGTGGATAAAGCATCAACCTGGAACACTGAGGTTGCTGGTTCAAAACCCTGGGCTTGCCTGGTCAAGGCACATATGGGAGTTGAAGCTTCCTGCTCCTCCCCCCTTCTCTCTCTCTCTCTCTCTCTCTCTCTCTCTCTCCCCTCTAAAATGAATAAATAAAAATAATTAAAAAAATTTTTTTTTAAGTGTTCTTTCTTGCCTCACCTGTGGTGGCACAGTGATTAAAGCATCGACCTGGAATGCTGAGATTGCTGCTTCAAGACCCAGCTCTTGCACATATGAGAAACAACTATGAGTTGATGCTTCCTGCTCTTCCACTCCCCCTCCATTTCTATCTCTTTCCTCTCTCTAAAAAGTGTTCTTTCTTCCTCTGGAACTGGGGAGGAGGAAATAATATGAAGAAGGAATATTGAGACCTGGATTTGCTGGAACCATACTTGCTACCACAGGGAGGCCAGCCTGAGTTTAAAATCAACGAGAAGAAAGGTGGGGTTGATAAATATCATAAAAATAAAGGCAGAACCCTGATGACACCTTAAAAAATTTTTTTTCATTAATGATAGAGCAAGAAGCATCAACTCATTGTTACACTTAGTTGTTCCATTTAGTTGTACAATCCTTATTGCTTCTCATATGTGCCCTGACTGGGGATCAAACCCATGACCTCAGAATGGATGATGCTCTATTCACTGAGCCACACAGCCAGGGCCAACCTTGATAGCACCTTGAATCTCAGGTCCAACCATACCTAAAGTTAGCCTTAGTCTGGACATCAGCCTAATAAGAAAATAAATTCCAGCCTGACCAGGTGGTGGCGCAGTGGATAGAGCGTCGGACTGGGATGCGGAAGGACCCAGGTTCGAGACCCCAAGGTCGCCAGCTTGAGCGCGGGCTCATCTGGTTTGAGCAAAGAGCTCACCAGCTTGGACCCAAGGTCCCTGGCTCCAGCAGGGGGTTACTCAGTCTGCTGAAGGCCCACGGTCAAGGCACATGTGAGAAAGCAATCAATGAACAACTAAGAAGTCGCAACGCGCAACGAGAAACTGATGATTGATGCTTCTCATCTCTCTCCGTTCCTGTCTGTCTGTCCCTGTCTATTTCTGCCTCTGTAAAAAAAAAAAAAAAAAAAAAAAAGAAAATAAATTCCACATATTAGTTAATCTCATTTAAGTGGAATTTTCTGTCACTTGCACTCAAATGCATCCTATCCAATATATTTCTATTCTGCCTTTGAAAAGAAATCCTCACTTGATTCTGTAATAAACATTTAGATACTCTTCTACTTCTCTTCTTTAATCCCTAGTTGAACTCCTCCTCATAAGTGACTTAAAATCTTAATGTCTTCATTTTCGCACTGCCCTTTCCTGTTTAATCCACTAGCATCTGGATTTTTTTTTTTTTACCAATATGCTGACATTCTTTTCTTTTCTTTTTTGACAGACACAGAGTCAGAGAGAGGGACACATAAGGACAGACAGACAGGAGGGAGAGAGATGAGAAGCATCAATTCTTCATTGCAGCATCTTAGTTGTTCATTGATTGCTTTCTCATATGTGCCTTGATGGGGGTGGGGGGGAGGGCTACAGAAGACCGAGTGACCCGTTGCTCAAGCCAACAAACCCTGGGCTCAGGTCAGTGACCATGGGGTCATCCCATGCTCAAGCCAGAAACCCCGCACTCAAGCTGGTAAACCTGTGCTCAAACCAGATAAACCCACGCCGGAGACTTCAAAGCCCCTAACTAGAGTGCTCTGCATCCCAGTCTGACGCTCCATCCACTGAGCCACCACCTGTCAAGGCAGACACTATTTTCTTTTAAATCACCAATAGTTTTCTCCTATCTTAATTCATTGCCATCTGCTTAAAATCATTCATCCATTCAACAAACATTATTATATGCTCACTTTATTTATTTATTTATTTTACATGCACACTTTAGCGAAATGTAGTGCTACATTCATTTATTGAACAGATATTTATGAAACATCTAATATATTCTAAACTTTTAGGATCAAAAACAAACAAATTAGATATGATCCCTACTCAAATGTAGAATTACTATTTTATCCAAGAAGCTAGACACTAAAGTAATTATAATAAACTATAGTGAATGTTACTAGAATATCTCCCTGTTAAATTAACATTTAATCTAAGGCCTAAAAGTTAAACATAGAAGAAGCGGAATAATGCAAAGAGAATGTTAATAGAAAAGGGTTGGAGGCAAAAGAGGATCCTTCAAAACCATGTAACTGTGAGAAGTCCAGCATTGTTGGGTCAAAAAGTACAAGGAAGAGAGTGACAATTCAAATCACGGAAAGCCTTGAAGCCCCATTAAGAAATCTGAAGACAGGCCCTGGCCGGTTGGCTCAGTGGTAGAGCGTCGGCCTGGCGTGCAGAAGTCCCGGGTTCGATTCCTGGCCAGGGCACACAGGAGAAGCGCCCATCTGCTTCTCCACCCCTCCCCCTCTCCTTCCTGTCTCTCTCTTCCCCTCCCGCAGCCAAGGCTCCATTGGAGCAAAGATGGCCCGGGGCGCTGGGGATGGCTCCTTGGCCTCTGCCCCAGGCGCTAGAGTGGCTCTGGTTGCAACAGAGCGATGCCCCGGAGGGGCAGAGCATCGCCCACTGGTGGGCAGAGCATCGCCCCCTGGTGGGCGTGCCAGGTGGATCCCGGTCAGGCGCATGCGGGAGTCTGTCTGACTGTCTCTCCCTCTTTCCAGTTTCAGAAAAAAAGAAAAAAAAAATCTGAAGGCAGTGGGAAGCTACTGAATATTTTAATCAGAGGACTGTGAAATATAACATAAATTAAGCCATTTCAAAATGGAGTCAGAGCTGCCATTCCAGAGGAACCGCCTTCCATTTCTTACTCCTTAAACATTTTTAATGTTTAAACTGGTCAAAATAACCTTTAGACTGGACCTAATGCAGCATTGTATCCCAAAAACTACAAAGCTAACAGGAAAGCAGACATTTCAGCTAGACTGAAAGTTAAAGGCATTCTTTAGAATCAGCACCACCAGGTTTAGCTAAAGAATAACTTAGCTTATTTGCACCTAAAGAAATTCCTTCCTTCTGTGCATGTAATTATTCCCTTTCTCATAAAAGCCCCTTGCCTTCACCCCTTAATGGAAACACTATTTGGGTTTGAACTGAATCTGTGCTTCCCTGATAGCTATTCTTTTAGATCTCAAATACTTGCTGCCTGTCACTTTTGCCTTTTATTTATTTTTATTTTTAAAAAATACTTTATTTATTCATTTTAGAGAGGAGAGAGAAGGGGGAGGAGCAGGAAGTATCAACTCCTATATGTGCCTTGACCAGGCAAGCCCAGGGTTTTGTTTTTTCATTTTTATTTATTTTTTTTCCGAAGCTGGAAATGGGGAGGCAGTCAGACAGACTCCCGCATGCGCCTGACCGGGATCCACCCGGCATGCCCACCTGGGGGCGATGCTCTGCCCCTCTGGGGCATCGCTCTGTTGCATCCAGAGCCATTCTAGCGCCTGAGGCAGAGGCCACAGAGCCATCCTCAGAGCCCAGGCCATCTTTGCTCCAGTGGAGCCTCAGCTGCAGGAGGGGAAGAGAGAGACAGAGAGGAAGGAGAGGGGGAGGGGTGGAGAAGCAGATGGGCGCCTCTCCTGTGTGTGCCCTGGCCGGGAATCGAACCCGGGACTCCTGCATGCCGGGCCAATGCTCTATCGCTGAGCCAACCGGCCAGGGCCAAGCCCAGGGTTTTGAACAGGCAACCTCAGCGTTCCAGGTTGATGCTTTATCTACTGCGCCACCACAGGTCAGGCTGCCTTTTATTTTTAGGTTAACAGGACTGATCAATTCATGTTTATTAAAGATCACTTTGTGGTTTGAGGGGGGAAAAAATATTTTCAGGAAATCAGAGAGTGTTTGCAGGAGTCTAGCTAGCATTTGATGGCCTAGAGTACAGTACTGGCCAAAGGCATAAAAAGAAGGAAATTGATTTGAGAGATATTTTGGAAGTAGGCCCAAAAGGGTATTAACAGATGTAGGAAGTGAGAAGCAACTGAAATGTGGAACACGATAATACACATGACCCTGTTTGGAAAGAATGCTTTAGAAAGGATAAGGCACAAGTGACCTATTAAGTCATTTTTCAAAAAAGTATCTTGTCATTTTCTCTCTCCAGGCTTGCATGATAGTCAGGGCTGTTTTTCTCATTATGTGCTCTTCATGATTTCCTCAGAAATTCTCTCATGAAGGTGATCTAACTTCAAATCTGTCAGAATCAATGTCCTGAATCCAAGTTTATGTCCAGGCACGTTCTATTAAGGTAACTTCATCCCAGCAGGAAGCTCTCTTGGTCTAGATCTTTTGTTGTATGCCCCCAGGCTGGTCCCTATCTGTAGGGTCCATATCAGGACTTGGTGGGGGCAGAATATCCTCTTTGATCAATTTAATCTTAATTCTGCCTTTTTCTCTGTTGTCACAGGCTGCTTTAGCCAAGGTCTTTTCTTCCTTTTTTTTTTTAAGACTATTTATTCATTAGAGAGGGAGAAAGAGGGAGAGAGAGAGGGGAGGGGAAGAGAGAGAGAGAAGGAGAGGGGGAGAGAGAGAGAGAGAGAGAGAGAGAGAGAGAAGGAGGGAGGAGCAGGAAGCATCAACTCCCATATGTGCCTTGACCAGGCAAGCCCAGGGTTTTGAACAGGCAACCTCAGCATTCCAGGTCGACCCTTTATCCACTGTGCCACCACAGGTCAGGCTCTTCCTTTCCTTTTTAAAAACTTTATTTTATTATGGTAAAAACACTTAACATAGGTTCTACCCTCTTAAATTTTTAAGTGTACAATATATTATAATTGCCTGTAGGTACAATGTCATTCAGGAAATCTCTAGAGCTTAGTCATCTTGCTTTCCTGGAACTTTATACCTTGTTCATTAGTAACTTTTTTTTTTTTTTTTTTTTTTTTTTTTTTTTAGCGAGAGAGACAGAGACAGAGAGACAGGAAGGAGCAACCATCTGTTTCTCTTCCTTTCCCTCCTCCCTTTTTCTCCCTCTTTTCTTCCCGCAGCCATAGGCTTGATTGGTTCATCCCTGACCCCAGCTGCTGAGGATAGCTTGGTTGGTCCTAGTGCATCAGCCTCAGGTGCTAAAAGTAGCTTGGTACTCAAGCATCAGCCCCAGATGGGTTGCTGGGTGGATCCTGGTCAGAGCACATGTGGGAGTCTGCCTCACTATCTCCCTTACTTTCACACACACACAAAAAAAATTGGATGAAGTATAATTTATCTTTTTTTCTTTTCTTTTTTTTTTTCTTTACAGGGACAGAGAGAGAGTCAGAGAGAGGGATAGATAGGGACAGACAGACAGGAATGGAGAAAGATGAGAAGCATCAATCATCAGTTTTTCATTGCGACACCTTAGTTGTTCATTGATTGCTTTCTCATATGTGCCTTGACCGCGGGCCTTCAGCAGACCGAGTAACCCCTTGCTTGAGGAAGTGACCTTGGGTCTAAGCTGGTGAGCTTTTTTTATTTTGCTCAGGTCAGATGAGCTCGCACTCAAGCTGGCAACCTCGGGGTCTCAAACCTGGGTCTTTGGCATCCCAGTCCAATGCTCTATCCACTGCGCCACTGCCTGGTCAGGCATCTTTTTTTTCTTTTGTACTTTTTTGTTTGTTTGGGGTTTTTTTTTGTTTGTTTTGTTTTTTACAGGAACAGAGAGAGAGTCAGATAGAGGGATAGATAGGGACAGACAGACAGGAATGGAGAGAGATGAGAAGCATCAATTATCAGTTTTTCATTGCGACACCTTAGTTGTTCACTGATTGCTTTCTCATATGTGCCATGTCCGCGGGCCTTCAGCAGACTGAGTAACCCCCCGCTCGAGCCAGTGACCTTGGATCCATGCTAGTGAGCTTTTTGCTCAAGCCAGATGAGCCCATGCTCAAGCTGGCAACCCCGGGGTCTCGAACCTGGGTCCTTCTGCATCCCAATTCAATGCTCTATCCACTGTGCCACCACCTGGTCAGGCATCTTTTGTGCTTTTAATGTTGTATCTAAAAATTCTTTTTCAAATCAAAGGTTGTGAAGATTTACTCATTTATGTTTTTCTAAAAGTTTTATAGTTCTAGTTCTCACATTTAGGTCGTTGATTTATTTCAAGTCAATTTTTATATGTTGTGTGAAATAAGGGCCAACTTCTCTTTTTTTTTTTTTTTTTGGCCCTGGCCGGTTGGCTCAATGGTAGAGTGTTGGCCCAGCATGTGAATGTCCCAGGTTTGATTCCTTGTCAAAGCACACAGGAGAAGTGCTCATCTGCTTCTCCACCCCCTCCCTCTCTCACTTCTCTCTCTCTCTGTCTCTCTTCTCCTTTTGCAGCCATGGCTCAGTTGGAGCGTGATGGCCCTGGGCACCAAGTATGGCTCCATCGCCTCTGCCTCAGGTGCTAAGAAGAGCTTGGTTGCTGAGCAATGGGGCAACGCACTAGATGGACAGAGCATCACCCCCTAGTGGGCTTGCCAGGTGGATCCCAGTTGGAGTGCATGAGGGATTCTGTCTCTACCTCCCCTCTTCTGAATAAACAAAAAAGTAACATCAAAAATTATTTTTATTCATTTTAGAGAGGGGAGAGAGAGAAAGAAAGAGAGAGAGAAGCAGGGAGGAACAAGAAGCATCAATTCCCATATGTGCCTTGACCAGGCAAGCCTGGGTTTTGAACCAGTGACCTCAGTGTTCCAGATTGACATTTTATCCACTGCACCACCACAGGTCAGGACAACTTCATTCTTATGCATAAAACTATTCAATTGTCCTTGTACCCTTTTTTTCCTTCCTCATTAAATGATGTTAGCACCCTTGTCAAAAATCAGTTGATAATAGATATGTAAGTTCATTTCTAGAATAACAATTCTATTCCATTGACTTTTATGTTTATCTTAAGTACCACTGTGTCTTATTTTTAAATTTTTTAATTAAATTAAACTAAAATTTTTTGAGAGACAGGAAGGGAGAGGGAGAGGAAGGAGAAAGATGAGAAGAATCAACTCATAGTTGTTGCACTTTAGTTGCTCATTGATTGCTTCCCATATATGCCTTGACCTGGGGGCTCAAGTTGGGCCAGTGACCCCTTGCTCAAGCCAGTGACATTGGGCTTCAAGGCAGCGACCCCTGGGCTCAAGCCAGCAACCATAGGGTCATGTTGATGACCCCACGCTCAAGTCAGTGACCCCACACTCAAGCTGGTGAGCCCGTGCTCAAGCTGGCAACTTCAGATTTTGAACCTGGGACCTCAGCATCCCAGGTCAATGCTCTATCCACTGCACCACCACTGGTCAGGTTTACTCTATCTTAATAAAGTAATAACTGTAACTTTGGTGGGATAAGTTTTTTTTCCAATTTTTTTTATTATTGATTGATTTTAGATAGTCAAAGAAAGGGGGGAGAGAGAGAGAGACAGAGAGAGGCATTCTTTTGTTGTTCCACTTAGTTGTGTCTTCAATAGTCACTTCTCCTATGTGCCTGGGATCAAACGCACAACCTTGATGTTTCTGGAATACACTCTAACCAATTGAGCTAAGGGGCCAGAGCCTGTTGTTGTTGTTGTTGTTGTTGTTTTTTAGAGAAGAAGGCAGGGAGAGAGAGACAGGGAGACAGAAACATCAAGCTATTCCTATATGTGCCCTGACCGGGATGGAACAGGTTACCTCTGTGCTTCCAGGTGATGCTTAATTAACCGAGCTAGCTGGCCAGGGCTTGGAATAAGTTTTAATACTTAAAATTGATTACTTCTGGAGTGTACCTGATTTTTCATTTAGAGATGGGAATGACAGCACAGTTAAACAACAAGATCAGAAAAAACAAAACAGGACCTGGCTGGTGGCTCAGTGAATAGAGCATTGGCCCAGCATACGGAAGTCTCACATTTGATTCCCAGTCAGGGCACACAGGAAAAGTGACCATCTGCTTCTCTCCCCCTTCATCTCCCCTTCTCCCTCTGTCTTCTCCTTCTGCAGCCAGTGGCTCAAATGATTCAAGCACCTCGGCCCTGGATGTTGAGGATAGCTCCTTGGAGCCTTTAACTCAGGTGCAAAAAATAGCTCAGTATGGCTCCAGATGGGCAGAGCATTGACCCCAGGTGGGGGTTGCTGGGTGAACCCCAGGAGTCTGTTTATCTCCCCTACTTTCACTTAATAAAACCATTTTATGTTCATACCCAGTATGTTAAGACTGCATAACAAATTACTTTTAACAAGTAGTACTTTAAGAATTTGAAAGGAAGAGAAGGATTTGGACTTAACACAGAATAGGGACATTCAAGACACATTTTCTTAGGTCTTACAGGGCAAGGGGCCCCAGCTGATTTCTGAGTTAAACATATTTGTTCATGTTTTGCCTTGGAGAAATTCTCCAGAAATTGTATGCTTTTATGTGTGTGCTTATCTTGAAAGTCACCTATACTAACTTTGCCAGTTTTATAAACACTTCTTCAATGAATCTTGCTGATTTTTTTTTTTTTTTTTTGCAAACCCTCTTTGGTTTCCACATAGTGTTACTAAGAAAATACATACAGCCTGACCAGGCGATGGTGCAGTGGATGGAGCGTTGGACTGGCACACAGAGGACCCAGGTTTGAAATCCTGAAGTCGCCCACTTGAGTGTGGGCTCATCTGGCTTGAGTGTGTGTTCACCAGCTTGAACGCGGGGTCGCTGGCTTGAGTGTGAGATCATAGACATGACTTCATGGTCACTGGCTTAAGCCCAAAGGTTGCTGGCTTGAAACCCAGGTTGCTGGCTTGTGCAAGGGGTCCCTCGCTCTGCTGTAGCCCCCAAGTCAAGGCACTTATGAGAAAGCAATCAATGAACAACTAAGGTGCCACAACAAAGAATTGATGCTTCTCGTCTCTCTCCCTTTTTGTCTTTCTGACCCTATATGTCCCTCTCTCTAACTCTCTCTCTTTGTTAAAAAAAAAAAAAGAAAGAAATAAAAAAGAAAGAAATACATACACACACATGAAAACCAATAAACTTATTATATCCTCTCTTGTCTAGGAATATGACAAATCAGAAGATATATCTGAGGAGGTAGCTACAGCTAGACAGTCAAGAGGTGTGTTCCCATGGATGATCCAAGCCTGTCCAGCAGTGTTGATGTAGACAAAGGCTTTGCCATTGCCTTTGTTGTTTTTCTGTTTCTTTTCCTAATAGTGATGATTTTTTGGTGTGGCAAGTTGGTGAAGAATCCTTATAAAGCCAGTTTTATAACCACAGAACCATGTCTGAGCTGAATTATGAAAAGTCCTGGTAGACTCCCTCTCACAGGAGATTTGAAATCTTTTATATGGACAGTTATGATCCAGGGTTTATGTTATTTTACCTACCTATTTCTCAGCCTCCTCAATTTTGTATTTCACAATAGGTACATGAGGATGACTTAGGAGTAGTAAAAAGGATGAAACACAAGCCAGTTTTCATTGTTCCTGTTCAGGAAAAAGGTTAAAAAAGTGGGACAGAGACAGGATGAATGAATTGATTAAAAAAAGGCCACAGCCCTGGCTGGCTAGATCAGAGGTAAAGCTGCCTGGTGTGTAGAGGTCCCAGGTTCAATTCCCTGCCAGGGTACACAGGAGAAGTGCCCATCTGTTTCTCCACCCTTCCCCCTCTTCTTTATCTTTTTTTTTTCTTTCTTTCTTTCTTTTTTTTTTTTTTTGTATTTTTCTGAAGTTGGAAACGGGGAGGCAGTCAGACAGACCAGAGCCATTCTAGCACCTGACGCAGAGGCCAGAGAGCCATCCTCAGCGCCCAGGCCAACTTTGCTGCAATGGAGCCTCGGCTGCAGGAGGGGAAGAGAGAGACAGAGAGGAAGGAGAGGGGGAGGGGTGGAGAAGCAGATGGGCGCTTCTCCTGTGTGCCCTGGCCGGGAATCAAACCCGGGACTCCCGCATGCCAGGCCGACGCTCTACCACTGAGCCAACCAGCCAGGGCCCTCTTCTTAATCTTTATCTCTCTTTTCCCCTCCCGCAGCCCAGCCTAGTCTCCATTGGAGCAAAGTTGGCCCGGGCACTGACGATGGCTCCATGGCCTCCGCCTCAGGCACTATAATGGCTCTGGTTGCAACAGAGCAACACCCTGGATGGGCAGAGCATCGCCCCCTGATGGGCATGCCAGGTGGATCCCGGTCAGGCGCATGCAGGTGTCTATCTCTCTGCCTCCCCGCTTCTCATTTCAGAAAAATAAAAAAATAAAAAAATAAAAAAAATAAGGCTACGGTTGCTCCTGGCTGGTTGGCTCAGTAGATGGGGCATCAGCCCAGTGTATGGATGTCCCAGGTTTGATCCCTGGTCAGGGCACACAGGAGAAACAATCATCTGTTTCTCTTCCCCTCAGTCTCCCCCTTCTCTCTTTCTTCTCCTCCTGTAGCCAGTGGCTTGATTGGTTTGAGCTTGGCCCTGGGTGCTGAGGATAGCTCTGTTGGAGTACATCAGCTTCAGGCACTAAAAATAGCTCTGTACTTGAGCATCAACTCTAGACAGTGGTTGCTTGTGGATCTTAGTCAGGATGCAGGTGGAAGTTTGTCTCACTATCTCCCCTCCTCGCACTTTAAATAAATAAATAAGTAAAAAATAAAATAAAATAAGGTGATGGATGCCAATGATAAATCTAATAAAGGATTATTATCCAAAATTTATAAAGAACTCCATGGCACACACACACACACAAATTTAGAAATGGTCAAAGGGTCTGACAGACACTTTTCCAAAGAGGACATATAGATCACCAATGGACATATGAAAAGATGTTAATCAAGGTCACTAATTATCAGAAAAATGCAAATTAAAACAACAATGAGATGTCACTTCATAACTGTCAGAATGCCTATCATCAATAAATAAACAAAAAGTGCTGGTGAGGATGTGGAGAAAAGGGAACCCCCATGCACTATTGGTGAGATTGCAGACTGGTGCAGCCACTGTGAGAAACAGTAGGAAGGGTCCACAAAAAACTAAAAATGAAACTATCTTATTACCCAGAAACTCCACTTCTGGGTATTTATCCAAAGAAACCCAAAACAGTAATTTGATAAGAAATATGCACCCCTATCTTCATTGCAGCATTATTTACAACAACCAAGATAGTGAAGCAGCCCAAGTTACCCACCAATAGACAAGTGGATACAGAAGCTGTGGTACATATATAGAATGGAATATTACTCAGCCATAAAAAAGGAATGAAAACTAACCACTTGTGACAACATAGATGGACCTAGGAGGTATTACACTCAGTGAAATAAGCCAGACAAAGGGCCTAACCTGAGGTGGTGCAATGGTAAAGTATGACCTGGAATACCAAGGTCGCCAGTTCAAAATCCTGGGTCAAAGCACATATAAAATACAACTACTATGAGTTGATGCTTCTGCTTCTTCCCATTCTCTCTCTCTCTCTCTCTCTCTCCCCTCTCTCTCTCTCCCCTCTCTCTCTCTCCTCTTTGTAAAAATTAATAAATAAAACAAATAAAAATAAGCCAGATAAAGAAAGACAAATGCCATATGATTGCACTTATATGTGAAATCTGAAGAACTAAATAAATGAACAAACAAAACAGTAACAGTCTTACAGATGCAGAAAACAAACTGATGGTTGTCAGAGGGGAGGTAGGTTATGGGGTTGGGTGGAAAAGGTGAGGCAATTAAGAAGTATCAATTGGTAGTTATAAAATAGTTACAGGATGTAAAGTATAGTATAGGGAATATAGTAAAAATAAATAAATAATAAGGCCATGGGTCTCAATTTTCCAGTATGTAATATCTTTTTTTTTTTTTTTTTTTCCTGAAGCTGGAAACGGGGAGGCAGTCAGACAGACTCCTGCATGCGCCCGACTGGCATGCCCACCAGGGGGCGATGCTCTGCCCATCTGGGGCGTTGCTCTGTTGGGACCAGAGCCACTCTAGCGCCTGGGGCGGAGGCCAAGGAGCCATCCCCAGCACCCAGGCCATCTTTTGCTCCAATGGAGCCTCGGCTGCGGAAGGGAAAAAGAGAGACAGAGAGGAAGGAGAGGGGGAGGGATGGAGAAGCAGATGGGCGCCTCTCCTGTGTGCCCTGGCCGGGAATCGAACCCAGGACTTCTGCACGCCAGGCTGACTCTCTACCACCGAGCCAACCGGCCAGGGCCCAGTATGTAACATCTTTAAGATAAAAGAGTTGGCCATTATTTTATGGTGTAATGTAATATAATATCATGATGTTTGGTAACACCTAAAACTAAAGCCCTTCTAGAGGTGGTCCTAGGAGGTCTCTTTAGTTATACAAATGTAAAGGCAGCAGAAACAAATTGTAACTATGGTAAGAGTCTAACAGAACCTATTTAGTGTGTGAGGTTTTATAAAAATCATGGCTTTGGCCTGACCTGGGTTGGTGAAGTGGATAAAATGTTGACCTGAAATGCTGAGGTCGCTGGTTTGAAACTCCAGGTTTGCCTGGTCAAGGCACATATGACAAGCAACTACATACTATAGATTGACACTTCTTGCTCCCCCCAACCCCATTTCTCTCTCTAAAAATAAATAAAATCTTTTTTAAAAAAAGATAAACTCATCCTGGATTATCCAAGTGAAATCCAATGATAAGTGTCTTTATAAATAAAAGACAAAAGAGGAGAAAACATAGAAAGACAGAGGAAAAGACCATATGATGATAGAGGCAGAAAGCGTAGTCATCCAAACACAACTAAAGAACCCTTGTCTGGAACCAATAAAGCTGGAAGAGTCAAGGAAGATTCTCCCCAGAGGCTTTAGGGGGAGTGCAGCCCTATCAACATCTTGATTTTGGACTTCTAGTCTCCAGAGCTGTAAGAGAATAAATTTCTGTTTTTTATAGCCACCTAGTTTACGGTAATTGTTACAGCAGTAACAGGAAACTAATATATGATACATCATGATGATGATGATGATAAAAATGCAAAAAATTCCTAAACACTGCCTTATTTCCCAATCCTTTCTTCTGGAGGTAATTGCTGTTAAGGTAGTTTGTTTTTGCATTTATGTATATCTTTCCAGACATTTTATTTTTTTTTTTTTAATTATTTATTTATTTATTCATTTTAGAGAGGAGAGGGAGAGACAGAGAGAGTAGAGGGGAGGAGCTGGAAGCATCAACTCCCATATGTGCCTTGACCAGGCAAGCCCAGGGTTTCGAACCGGCGACCTCAGCATTTCCAGGTCGACGCTTTATCCACTGCGCCACCATAGGTCAGGCCAGACATTTTATTTTTAATGTAATATGTGTGAACAAACTATCTATTTTCATGTTTCAGAGTTCAAAAAGAGTATAAAGTGGTGTATTGTGAAAGCCTTCATATCAACTCTTCTCCCACACTCTTCCATTTTCCCCCTTCAGCAACAACCAGTGTTAATTTTTGTCTCCTTCCAGTGTTATTTTATGTATATATAAGAAAACAATGTATATATTTCTGTCATCATTTACAAAACAACAGGGTATTAAATATACAGGGTTACAACAGTCTCGACATATGACATTTCGAGTTTACAACACTCCCTCCCATAAAAACTTCAAAAAATTAAAATGTGGGCCTGACCTATGGTGCTGCAGTGGCTAAAGTGTTGACCAGGAATGCCAAGGTCATCAGTTGGAAACCCTGGGCTTGCCTAGTCAGGGCACATATGGGAGCTGATGCTTCCTGCCTCTCTCTCTCTCTCTCTCTCTCTCTCTCTCTCTCCTCTCTAAAATGCATAAATAAGGCCCCGGCCAGTTGGCTCAGCAGTAGAGCGTCAGCCCAGCATGTGGAAGTCCCGAGTTCAATTCCCAGCCAGGGCACACAGGAGAAGTGTCCATCTGCTTCTCCACCCTTCCCTTCTCCTTTTTCTCTCTCTCTCTTCCCCTCCCACAGTCAAGGCTCCACTGGAGCAAAGTTGGCCCTGGGCACTGAGGACAGCTCCATGGCCTCTGCCTCAGGTGTTAGGATGGCTGCAGTTGCAACAGAACAATGGCCCAGATGGGCAGAGCATCAACCCCCTAGTGGGCATGCCAGGTGGATCCCATTCGAGTGCATGCAGGAGTATGTTTCTCTGCCTCCCTGCTTCTCACTTCAGAAAACTACAAAAAAATTAAAATAAATAAAATCAATAAGTAATGTTGGCCCTGGCTGGTTGCTTCTCCCTCTCTCTCTCTCTCTCTCTCTCTCCTTCTCTCCCACAGCCAAGGCTCAGTTTTTTCAAGTTGGCCCCTGGGGCTGAGTATGGCTCCATGGCCTCACTTCAGGCACTAAAATATCTCAGTTGCAGAGCAACAGCCCCAGATGGGCAAAGCATCACTTCATATGGGGCTTGCTAGGGCGCATGTGGGAGTCTGCCTCTCTGCCTCCCTGCCTCTTACTTAAGAAAAATTTAAAAATAAATATTTTTTAAAAAAAGAATAAATAATGTCTTTAAAAAATGGAGGCAGCCCTGGCCGGTTGGCTCAGCGGTAGAGCGTCAGCCTAGCGTGCAGAGGACCTGGGTTCAATTCCCGGCCAGGGCACACAGGAGAAGCGCCCATTTGCTTCTCCACCCTCCGCCGTGCCTTCCTCTCTGTCTCTCTCTTCCCCTCCCGCAGCCAAGGCTCCATTGGAGCAAAGATGGCCTGGGTGCTGGGGATGGCTCTGTGGCCTCTGCCTCAGGCGCTAGAGTGGCTCTGGTCGCAACATGGCGACGCCCAGGATGGGCAGAGCATCGCCCCCTGGTGGGCAGAGCTTCGCCCCATGGTGGGCGTACCGGGTGGATCCCGGTTGGGCGCATGCGGGAGTCTGTCTGACTGTCTCTCCCTGTTTCCAGCTTCAGAAAAATGCCAAAAAAAAAATAAAAAAAAAATGGAGGCATGAGTGTTTTGGCTTATGCCATTAATGTCATACTTGCAGACTATGTGGGTGAACTAGTTTGGTTGCGCATTGTGGAAGAATATGTAGTAACACATATAAGTGGGGAGTTGGCATCCCCCAGTACACTTACCTACACCATTTGAGCTGTTTGTTTTTTTTTTGTTTTTTTTTTTCTTTTCATTTTTCTGAAGCTGGAAACAGGGAGAGACAGTCAGACAGACTCCCACATGCGCCCGACCGGGATCCACCCGGCACGCCCACCAGGGGCGAAGCTCTGCCCACCAGGGGGCGATGCTCTGCCCATCCTGGGCGTCGCCATGTTGCGACCAGAGCCACTCTAGCGCCTGGGGCAGAGGCCACAGAGCCATCCCCAGCGCCTGGGCCATCTTTGCTCCAGTGGAGCCTTGGCTGCGGGAGGGGACGAGAGAGACAGAGAGGAAAGCGCGGCGGAGGGGTGGAGAAGCAAATGGGCGCTTCTCCTGTGTGCCCTGGCCGGGAATCGAACCCGGGTCCTCCGCACGCTAGGCCGACGCTCTACCGCCGAGCCAACCGGCCAGGGCCCATTTGAGCTGTTAAAAGCACAAATGTTCCCTTTGTGTTGCTCTGTTTGGCAACTTTTTGGCCCATATAGCTCCTTAATAAAAATCAGTTCTCAAATGGTAGTGCTTCGAAGAAGAGGAAAGCCATCACTATGAAGTGAAATTAGACATTGTAAAGAGATCAGAAAAAGGAAAATCAGCAGTGAACATCAGCCACATGCTGGGCTTTAACCTCTCCAGTGCAGCAACAATTTATGAAGACCGTATCCTAGAGCGTGTAAAGGGATCAGCCCCTATGTAATCGACTGTGGCCTATGGGCTGTAAAAGTGCAGTGGTATTAGGTGGAAGGTAAACCACCTTGACATTAGGGTTAAAGTCACTCAAGTGGGCAGGGTGACCAGGGGGAAATACCCAGCAATAACACCTTAAAAGGTAGCCCCTTGCTAACACAGTAATCTTTCACTGCTGGCACAAAATGGCTAGAAAACACTTTTTGTCCCTTTTTTCTATTAATATAGTACAGTGTATAGTACAGTATATTTATATTCTTTTCTATTTCTGTGGTTTAGTTGTGTTTTATATTCTACGACTAGGTTATGATTTTACAACTGTGTTAGGATAGGTAAGTGACTTAGGCTAGGGTGTGTTTTAAGTTACACCAAAATTCAGGTTACATCACTGGAATGGAAATGTGTTGTAACCCGAGGACCCCCTATAATGTCCTGCACCTGCTTTTCTTGTTTAATAATGTGTCTTGAATATCTCTCCATATCTATGCACAAAGAGCTTCCTTAATCTTTTTTTAAAAGCACTACTGAAGAGTATTCTATTGCTTGAGTGTGCCATAATTTGTTTAATCAACCCCTGCTAATAAAAATTTACATTGTGCCTGACCAGGCAGTGGCGCAGCAGATAGAGTGTCGGACTAGGATGCCGAGGACCCAGGTTCAAGACCTCGAGGTCACCAGCTTGAGTGCGGGCTCATCTGGTTTGAGCAAAAAGCTCACAAGCTTGGACCCAAGGTCGCTGGCTCCAGCAAGGGTTTACTCGGTCTGCTGAAGGCCTGCGGTCAAGGCACATATGAGAAAGCAATCAATGAACAACTAAGGTGTCACAATGCGCAATGAGAAAGTGATGATTGACTGCTTCTCATCTCTCCGTTCCTGTCTGTCTGTCCCTGTCTGTCCCTCTCTCTGACTTTCTCTCTCTGTCTCTGTAAAAAAAAAAAATTACATTGTTTTTAAATATTTTGCCATTTCAAATAATGTTGCAGAAGATAGTTTAGCATTTAGATCACTTCAAAGGTATGCATATTCAAAGTATGTCATTTCAAAGGTATGTAGTTTAATTGCTGATTTTAAAAGTACTGCAGGGCCCTGGCCAGTTGGCTCAGTGGTAGAGCATCAACCCAGCGTTTAGATGTCCCAGGTTCAATTCCCAGTCAGGGCACATAGGAGAAGCCCCCATCTGCTTCTCCACCCTTCTCCCTCTCCTTTCTCTCTATCTCTCTCTTCCCTCCCGCAGCCAAGGCTCCATTGCAGCAAAGTTGGCCTGGGCACTGAGGATAGCTTCATGGCCTCCACTGAGGATAGTTCTGGTGGCAGGGGAGCAATGCCCCAGATAGGCAGAGCATCCCCCTCTGGTGAGCATGCCAGGTGGATACTGGTTGGGCATATGCGGGAATCTGTCTATCTGCCTCCCTGCTTCTCACTTCAGAAAATACACGCCCACGCGCGCGCACATACACACACACACACACACACACACACACACAAAATATTGCAGAACTTACAAAAATTTAAAATTAGTTGTCAACATTCCTCAGAAATTTTCATATAAAATAATGGATTTTCAAGTTTACTTGGAAAATTGTAGATCTGTCAACATTGAAACTATCACACAAGACAGAAATTAGCTGGAGCCAAGTAGCAACTGCTCCCTGTAGGTGAAACATGTATTTGCCAAGTGAGCATGGTTCTTATCCAACCCATTTTGTTCCTTTATATTATTTCCCTGATGCCTGAAACCCTTTGAGATTCTAAGCCCTATCTTTTTTTCTTTTGATTCTGAGGTCACTCAGCAACCTTTAGATTATGACCTAATTCCCCAAAAGTCTGTCTTCAGGGAAAGGATCATTTGGTATTCCTAGGGTTTGGCCCCTGTGCTATGATATCTCATGGTCAAGTATTAAGTAGCATGTGGTTGTGATGTTTCACAGTGTATTACAGGAATGAATGTGCTGAGCACACCAACATGAGTTTTCCAAATGGTATATTAGTTATTTATTACTTTATATTATTAAACTGGCAATAAACTATCTACCTCAATAACTTTTAAAATATTTTATTGATTGATTTGAGAAAGAGAGAGAGAGAAAGGGGTAGGGGGAGGAACAGGAAGCATCAACTCATAGTAGTAGTTTCTCATATGTGCCTTGACTGGGCAAGCATGGAGTTTTTAGATCCAATGACCTCAGCATTCCAGGTCAATGCCTCATCCACTGCACCACCACGGGTTAGGCAGTAATTCTTAATATTTAATAATGTGAGTCATTGCCCTGGCTGGATTGCTCCATTGGCTGGAGCATCATCCCGATAAACAAGGGTTATGGCCCGGTCAGGGCACATACAGGAACAGATAAATATTTCTGTCTCTCTACCTTCCTCTGTTTCTCTAAAATTAATAAATAAAAAATAAATTTTTAAAAAATGTGAGTGCCTGACCAGGCAGTGGCGCAGTGGGTTTAAGTGCAGGCTCACCAGCTTAAGCGCAGGGTCACTGGCTTGAGCATGGGATCATAGACATAACCCCATGGTCACTGGCTTGAGCCTAACATTGCTGACTGGAGCAAGGGCTTACTGGAACTGTCCCCCACCCCGGTCAAAGCATGTATGAGAAAGCAATCAATGAACAACTAAAGTAGTGCCACAACTCTGAGCTGATGCTTCTCTGTCTTGCTAAAAACAACAACAAAAACAAAAAAAACAACAAAAAAAAAACCCCAAACTGTAAGACCACACTGCCTGGCCCTGACACTTTTAGCTCTGTGCTTTGGATAATTTAATTCTGCACCTCAATTGTCTCATCCAGTAAGAGACAATAATAGTTCCTACCTCATAGGATTATTGTGAGAATTAAATTAATAACTGTAAGTGCCTAGAACAGTGCCTGGTTTATAGTAAACACTCAATAAATATTGTGTGTATATGTGCTTTATAGGAATTTTATGTCCAAAATTTAAACTCAGATTGGAATACCATGAGAGATGAATTTGGAACATGCCGAATTCCAAATATCTAGACAAGCCCTTCTCTGTACTTTAATTCCTGATGTCTTAACAATTGGATATAAGCACTTAGAATGATCCCAGGAAACTGGTGGGCAAGAGAAATGAGCACAGGTGAGATATGGTCAGCAGGAAAGAATTTCAAGGAATTTGATAATCCTGGGTGCTTGGTCCTGGTTTCCAGTCTTACATAGCAGGTTGTGGTTTACACAGCACATTTTTTAAATGAAGTCAGGTCAGTGTAAAGATTGCTGAACTAATTAAAGCAATAATGAGATAATATTGTAGTCTATGCTGCTAATTCAACAAATACACCTGGTTCTTCCTGTTTCCGGACATGGAGACCTGACTGTTCTTCCTGATCCCCTTGTGGTTGGGTGGGGCCCTATGACTCACTCAGGAGAATGAGCTTTAATTGAAAGTATCCTTCATTCGGGAGAGAGGGCATGGGGGGGGGGTCCAAGGGGGAAGGGAGATATATTCGGTGGGACATTGGATCTATGTAAACACAACTAAACAAACAAACGAAAAACCCACAAAACTAAAGTATCCTGAGTCTTTTTTTTTTTTTTTCTGGACAGAGAGATCAGAGAGAGGGACAGATAGGGACAGATAGATAGAGACAGACAGACAGGAAAAAAGAGAAATGAGAAGCATCAATTCTTTGTTGCAGCACCTTAGTTGTTCATTTACTGCTTTATCATATGTGCCTTGATGGGGGGGGGGCGCTACAGCAGATCGAGTGACCCTTTGCTCAAGCCAGTGACCTTGGGGTCATGTCTATGATCCCACGCTCAAGCCAGCATCCCCATGCTCAATCTGGTGAGCCCATGCTTAAGTCGGATGAGCCGGCGGCTCAAGCCAGTAACCTTGGGGTTTCAAGCCTGGGTCCTCTGCGTCCCAGTCTGACGTTCAATCCACTGCACCACCATCTGGTCAGGCCTGAGTCACTTTAATTGCCAATGTGACACCCTCTATCTTTCTCTTTCTGTCATGATGACTCATTAGCCTGGGTTCCTGAGTAGCTATCATGAGCAGAACTCCACCGCCAACTTTCCAAAGATGATTATGCAGTGTAAACAACAAATATACAATTTTATGTTTTAAGCTTTTGGAGTAGCTGTAAGGTATTTTCTTCCGAAGAAGAAAGAAGGACTTGCCACCAACTTTGGACAAGCAAAAGCTTTATTTTAGAGCGCTCCCAGGCGAGGTTCACTGGTCCGTAAGACAGAGGCCAGGGAAGTCGCGCAGCTTCTACCGCCAGGGGAGTAAAACATTGGTAGGATGGTGGGGGGGTGGGGTGTGAAATTTCATTGGCTGATAGACAGTTGTTCTTTTTCAAAATGCTCCTGGGCTGTTTCTTTTGGCTGGCATGGGTGTGAGTGGTTAGTCATGTGACCTTCCCCATTGCCAACCAACCTCACAGTAGCCTATCCCGATTTGGATACTATTTTAACACATATCAAATTCTTCCAAGTTAAATAGACATTAACATCCAGTCCTAATGAAGGTATGGGGCAATAAATACTTCCAAAGATTTGTTAGTGGAAATAAAAATTGTTTCAACTTTAAAAAATTTTCCCATTGATTTGAAAAAGAGAGGAAGAAAGGGGGAGGGGAGGAGGTAGAAGCAGAGAGAGATAGAGGGAGAGAGAGAACAATAAATTGGTCATCCCACTTAGTTGTTCCATTTTAGTTGTGCACTCATTGGTTGCTTCTAGTGGTGTCCTGACCAGGGCCTGTGACCTTGGTGCACTGGGCAATGTTCTATCCACTGAGCACCCCACCAGGGCCTCAACTTTGTGAAAAGCGATTTGACAACAGATTCTATTAAAATGAAAAAAAAAGTACTTTTGTTCCCCTCAGATTCCATTTTGGGAAATCTCTTCCACAGAAATAAAAGTATTACTTCAAAGGATGTTACTGTTTATTGTTGCATTATTTGTAGTGGCTAAAAGCTGAAAATAATCTAAATGTCTAAATAAGGTTTAGCCAAAGTATGAAGTACTATGCAACCGTCAATAAGACAAATTGTATCTTTGTTATTGACTTCAAGGGATGTCCAACATACCCTCCAAAAAATCCATATGCATGACCTTGTACTTACAAGCCTATAAAAACTAAGCTGTTTTTCCTTAAAGGAGCAGAGGTGGTAAGTGACGGGGGAGCAGAGAATATTATGTTTTTCTCATTATATCTTGCTATTCTTCGCCTTGTTACAATTTATAAGACTTATGTAATTAAACTCAAGTAAAAGTGAGAAAAAAATGTAAACCTGAGAGTGTCAACTGCGTTCAGTAACCGGCCTCCAATCGGGGATGAAGAGAAGCTTCAGTAACATTGCAAGCCACGCCTACTTTACCCTGCCAATAGCTTCTCACATTTACCCTGGAAGGCTCTCTTTGACGCATGCGCATTTGACCGAGTTTTTTTCTAGCCTCTGAGGGGCGCTCTGCAATTTTTTGGGTTTGACCCCATCAGGCTACCGTTGTGAGGACCGGAACGGCACCTGAAGTTTGCTTCCGGGTATTTCTTTTGCTTCCCATTCCCTCCCTCACTCTTATTCCCCTCCCCCTACTCCCTTTTCCCTTTTCGTTTTCTTCCAAAGAGGCTGACTCCTGAGTTGTGAGTCTGGGGTCTGGTTGGTGAGAAGTGCTGTTGTAGCTGCAGGTTGAGAGGTGAGGGGAATTAACTGAGGTATTTATAGACCAAGGGCTTGTCTGAAATGTTTTGTTTGTAAAAGGAGGTTGGACAAGGGTGGGAAGGAAGTTTTCCCCGTGAAACGAGCGGGCGGGGTTGAGCTGGGCTTGCAGGAGCTGGGGGGGGGGGGCGCTTCTCTAAAATGGGTAACACGGTGTGGGGGGAGGGAAAATGGAGGCGTTGAGAACTGGCGCTGGAGTCGCATGGCCTTCTGGCTTCAATTTACTTGAACAGTTTGATGAAAAAAAGCAGCTGTAATTGGATTGTAGGTTTTAGGTAGCCACATTTTATTCCCAGGTTGATTTTTGGAGAAACCTCTTTGCAGCAGGCTTTTGTGTGCTTAAGTATTACACACTTTTTTTTTTAATGTTTATTTTATTGATTTTAGAGAGAGAGGAAAGGAGAGAGACAGAGATGACAGGAACATTGATCTGTTCCTGTATGTGCCCTGACCTGGGATTGAACTGACAACCTCTGTGCTTCAGCATGATGCTCTAGCCAAACGAGCTATCTGGTCAGGGCGTATTACACACTTTTTAAAAAATAAATTTCCACATGGAAGCAAGGTAATGAAGGGGGACAAATAAAGAGAAAACAGTTAATTACAGAGTGGCACCTTTCAAGGTGGAGGTATTTATTCATACTAGGCAACAGCATTCAGAGATTTATCTATCTAGTTTTAAGAAACACAGGTCACAGAAATACAGGCATGCCTCCTTTTATTGTGCTTCACAGGTATTATGTACTAGAAAGCCCGGCGGTCATACGAAATGACCGCTGTTCTAGATATTATAAATTGTAATTAAAATGATTTGTGCAAAGGTGTCTGCTAATTCAAACTGAATTACCCAGGGCAGGCGGCGAGGACGCCCCTTTGCTTACTGCCCCACGGGGTTTCCCCCTTCTACTTGCTTAATTGCTTAAAGTAAAGTGCAATTGAAGGAAACCACTGGCAGTACATTTCTTAAGAGCCACTGCTAGCTCAATAAATAAAGGTGATTTAAATAATAAAATGTTGCCTGACCTGTGGTGGCGCAGTGAACGTCGACCTGGAAATGCGGAGGTTGCCGGTTCAAAACCCTGGGCGTGCCTGGTCAAGGCACATATGGGAGTTGATGCTTCCAGCTCCTCCCCCCTTCTCTCTCTCTGTCTCTCTTCTCTCTCTCTCTCTGTCTCTCCCTCTCCTCTCTAAAAATTAATAAATAAATTAAAAATCATGAAAAAATAAATAAATAAAAATAAAACCATTGCAACCTTCAGTGACCTAAGGTCTGCACATCTGCTGGAAGACTTTAAAAAATAAAATAAAATAAAATGTTAATTCACATGTCAAAGATCTCTTTGTACACAACATTTCTTGTGTAGATCTTTCCATCATTTTTAAGCTCGCCTTACAGAGGACCATCAATTATTTTTAATTTTATATCCGTTCTTTCACAAACTCTTGAACAGGCAACATAAAGTTGACCGTGTCCAAATGCAGGCTCAGGTAAAAAAATGCCAATACGCTTAAGTGTTTGGCCCTGAGACTTATTGATGGTCATAGCAAAGGCAAGTTTTACAGGAAGTTGTCTACGTCTCAATTGAAACAGCAACCCTGTTTGAGATGGAGCCAAATCAATTCTTGGAATGACATGTATTTCACCTTTAGAGGAGCCAGTCAAAGACTTAGCTATTATGACATTATTTTTCAATTGGAGAACCTCTAGTCTTGTACCATTGCAAAGACCCCTTCTGGTGTTAAGATTTCTTTTTTTTTTTTTATTTTTTTATTTTATTTTATTTATTCATTTTTAGAGAAGAGAGAGAGACAGAGAGGGAGAGAGAGGAGAGAGAGACAGAAAGAGAGAAGGGGGGAGGAGCTGGAAGCATCAACTCCCATATGTGCCTTGACCAGGCAAGCCAGGGTTTCAAACCGGCGACCTCAGCATTCCAGCTCGATGCTTTATCCGCTGCACCACCACATGTCAGGCTGGTGTTAAGATTTCTTAACAGCACAATAATTGCTCCAATCTTTAACCTCAATTTGTGAGGTGGCATGCCAGAAGGCGGGACTATTTGAATGCCGTGGCAACTTCACCCCATTGGCTAGTACAGTTACGCAAGCAACCAATAAGCTATCGGCGACAAACAGACACTTAAGCCGCATATAATAAAGATTTTACATGCTGAAGGCAGAGATCCTCTACCAGTAAAAATATTATTCATTTTATTGCAGTACTCTCTTTATGAAGGCAGTTGGGAAGCCCAATCCACATACCTGTATCCTCCTCAGTAAATTGGTTCTCTTCAGTTTCCTAAAACATTATTTCCAGTGGCTCCTTGTCTCTATTAGATGCGGCTTAAGTGTCTGTTTGTCACCGATAGCTTATTGGTTGCTTGCGTAACTGTACTAGCCAATGGGGTGAAGTTGCCATGGCTGAACGCAAATTGAGCGTGTCAGGGGGAAGGTAAACATTTGTTTGCCTTGGCAATCATCTGTTTTACATAAAAACTACGTCTTAATGAAATTTCTTTTAAGAATGCCTCCTAGAAAATACAGCACTAAAGAGGAGAGAAAAGGAGCTAAAGCTGCACAAAAACGGCATTCTCGACAAAAAGAAACCACTGAGCAGAGAAAGACAAGGCTTGCTTCAGTCGCAGAGCAAATGCGTCTTTCTCGGCAAAATGAGACTGATGAGCATAGAGAAACAAGGCTTGCCTCAGATGCAAGACAAAAAAGGCTGTCTCGACAAAATGAGTCCCTTGAACAAAGGCAGGAGAGAAATGCAAAAAAACGACAGAGTAATGCTGACCGAAACGCAAAAAGGATTAAAACAGTTTCAAACGGAGAACTAAACAAAGGGGCGTCCTCGCCACCTGCCCTGGGTAATTCAGTTTGAATTAGCAGACACCTTTGCACAAACCATTTTAATTACAATTTATAATATCTAGAACAGTGGTCATTTCGTATGACCGCTGGGCTTTCTAGTTGCATTATATGCCCTCTAAAACTTACATCTTCTTCAATTCTATATAGTCTAGTGGTTCTCAAAGTGTGCACCAGGGTGCACCGGTGTGCCCTAGAAGATTTCCAGGTACACCCTGTGGTATTCTAAAGAAATATGTGCCTGTTGGGGACCAAAAATCCAAAAGGGTTTTTGGGGGACAGAATTGGCTGTAAACTGACAGTCTGCCCAACTCTCCACCACACTTACCTGATTAGGTTGCAAAAGGCTGTTAAGCTGTGGTGCTGGATTGTTTACACCAGTGGTCCCCAACCTTTTTTGGGCCACGGACCAGTTTAATGTCAGAAAATATTTTCACGGACTGGCCTTTAGGGTGGGACGGATAAATATATCACGTGACCGAGACAAGAGTGAGTCTTAGATGGATGTAACAGAGGGAATCTGGTCGTTTTTAAAAAATAAAACATTGTTCAGACTTAAATATAAATAAAACAGAAATAATGTAAGTTATTTATTCTTTCTTTGCGGACCGGTACCAATTGGCCCACGGACTGGTACTGGTCCGCGGCCCAGGGGTTGGGGACCACTGGTTTACACTACCCCCCATGTTCCCCAGAAAGACTGGAGGCAAGTTTCTTCTATCCTTTGTTTGGTGTCAAGTTAAGATGGTATGTATGGTGGGGATTTTCTGCACTCAACACAGTTAAGAGTAAAAAGAGAGGAATTCTTCAATGTATTGACAAGAAAATGAGAGTTTGCCTTTCAAATATATGCCCAAACATTGAAGAAATCGCTAGATCACATTAGGCTCATTTTTCTCATAAACACAAGAATAAAAAAACTTAACACATTCACTCCAGGACCTGCCGAATTTACTAAATCTTAGTAAGAATGTATCTATGTATATAAAAAGATAACTTTTCTGTCGTTTTTTTATTTTTTAACCCCTCTTTTTTACAAATTCTAAAAAGTATAACTTAAAAAATGTAACATAAAAATGTTTTTTAATGTCAGAATAAATTTAATTTTGTTGTATTTATTTTGTTTAATTACCATAGAGCATGCTTGGACTTTATTTTTTTTTCTTTAATATTTGACTTAATTATTATAACATATTTCTCAAATTTTTATATAGTGCACCTACAGTTATTTGTAGGATTTTAAATGCTCCCCGAGTTCAAAATTTGAGAATCACTGCTATAGTCTTATAGTATAATATGAGAAGTATACATTTTAGCATCATATACTGGAGAATAGGGAGAGGGAATATAAAATCAAACAACTATATTTGAATAAGAAGGAGTAGGAATGAGTTTTATTAGGGGACTGAAATTCTCTATTGTAATGACTCCAAAGGTAATTTTAGTTTTTTGTTCCATGTAGAGGATAACAGCATGTCCTCCCCTGGGTGCCTTGGTTTGGACACAGCAACCACTACAGTGGAATCTGAAGAGATTGCAGAGCTGCAACAAGCTGTAGTTGAGGAGCTGGGTATCTCCATGGAGGAACTTCGGCAGTTCATTGATGAAGAACTGGAAAAGATGGACTGTATACAGCAACGCAAGAAGCAGCTGGCAGAGTTGGAGACATGGGTAATACAGAAGGAATCCGAGGTGGCCCATGTTGATCAGCTCTTTGATGATGCATCCAGGTGAGGACTACATGGGAAGTAAGAGGAAATCTCTTCATTGGCAGACATTTTAAATGTATAATTCATCATGACATTATGGCAAGCACTTTATAGTTTACATGGTGCAGCGCTGTAGACCTTTTTCTTCCTCAAATGTTAAAAGTCTACTATTTTACCTCACAACACAACCACCCGTATATAGAATATTTGTGTATTTGAGCCTCATCCTAATATATGATCAGCAGTAGGGAGTCCAGGTCTTGAGTCCCTTCTCCTTCTTCCTCTTGAACTATACTTTAGAAGAATTGCTTTGTTTTCTTGATAGAATTGTCTAGGTGTAGTGAGGATTATAAAGAGTTACTGTGTGATGTAACCATGGAGCATTAATAAGCTCCTAGAACCCTGAATCTATTTCTAACCCCCCAGAATATTTGTTTCTGGTGCCCTGTTGTCACTTAGAAAACATTTTCAAATAGCAACAGGGCAAATGATAAGGTGCGGTTGAAAGGACCATACTTTGGCCTTATTTTGGGTTTTCAAGAAACTAGTCTGGAAACCACTTTTTAAACATTTTTCTATGGGAAAAGCATTCTAAGTTCTAAACAGAAACACTTGGAATATGGCTGTTTATAAATTGAAGGCAGCTTGTACTTAAATATATTAAATTCTAATAGCTTCTACCCCACCTCCTTCTGGCTTTGACATTTTCTACATGTGTTCCAACATTAGGGCAGTGACTAATTGTGAGTCTTTGGTGAAGGACTTTTACTCCAAACTGGGACTACAGTACCGGGATAGTAGCTCTGAGGATGAAGCTTCCCGACCTACAGAAATAATTGAGATTCCTGATGAAGATGATGATGTTCTCAGTATTGATTCAGGTAAGACAGGAAGCTGTAGAGAGGAAAGTCTCAGGATTGAAATTGAAACACTGGAAGATGAGCAAATAGAAGATAAAAGAAGAGAGGAGAGACCATTGTCATTAACTCCATATTCTAAACTGTTAGATTTGTCTGTTATAGGCAAAAATAGAACATTGTTAGTATCATAGATGTCATCCAATTTTCTGATTGAATTTTCCTCCTTTGTCATTCTATGAATGGTAGGTAATAGGATAGGTAAGTGATTAGGCTTTATCTTGAATTCTCTTGCTTTTCTTTATAGGTGGCATTAGCACCTGTGTATTTATTTCAAAATAGATTGTTTGGTTTTGTTTGACAGGTATTTTGTTTGTTTTTGTTTTTGCAAGAGACAGAGAAAGAGACTAGGGACAGACAGACAGGAGGGAGAGAGATAAGCATCAACTCATAGTTGCAGCGCTTTAGTTGTTCATGGATTGCTTTCTCGTATACGCCTTGTCCAGGGGGCTCCAGCTAATCCAGTGACCCCTTTCTCAAGCCAATGACCTTGGGAGTTTCAAATCTGTATTCTCAGAGTCCCAGGCTGATGTTTTATTCACTGTGCCACTACCAGGTCAGGCATTGGGGGTTTTGTTTGTTTGTTTGTTTGTTTTATTCAGTGAGAGAAGGGAAGGCAGAGACAGACTCCTGCATGCAGCCCAAGATTGGACAAGTCCAGTAGGGGCTGATGCTCTGCCCATCTGGGGTGTTGCTCTGTTGCTCAGCAACCAAGCTCTTCTTAGCACCTGAGGCAGAGGCTCTGGAGCCATCCTCAGCACCCATGGCCAACTCGCTCCAATCGAGCCATGGCTGCAGGATGGGGCGGGAAAGAAAGAGAAAGAGAAACAAGAGGGAGAGTGGTGGAGAAGCAGATGGGTGGTTCTCCTGTGTTCCCTGACAGGGAATTGAACCCAGGTCCATACACCGGGCCAACCGGCCAGGGATGGTGACAGTTTTTTGAAGGTATAATTTACATACTATAAAATTCACCCACTGTAAGTGTACAGTTTGAGTTTTAGTAAATTTATACAATACTTCAGTCTTTACCACAATCCAGTTTTAGAATAACATCACCCCCAGAAGTTCCCTCGTGCTGTTTGCTCTATCTCCACTGCACCCAACCCCTGGGCCCCACTGATCTGCTTTTTAGCTATTAAGTTTTGCCTTTTTTGAGATTTTCTGTAAATAGAATCACAATATGTCTTCTTTTGTGTCTGGCTTCTGTGGCTTAACGTAATGTTTTTGAAGTTCTTCCATGACTTGTTGCATGTAATGGTAGTTCTTTTTTTGTTGAGTAATACTCCATTGTATGGTTATATCATATTTTTATTCATTTCTCAATTGATAACATTTGGGTTGTTTATAGTTTGGGACTATTAGGAGTAATACTGCTATAAACATTGGTGTGTAAGTCTTTGTGTGGATGTTAAGTTTCAAGTCTCTTGGACATTCTACCCAATGGTGAACTTTTGTTAGGTTTTATGGTAGGTGTATGTCTGAGTTTTTAAGAAACTGCCATGCTCTTTACCAAAATAGTTATGCCACTTTCTATTCCCACTAGCAAAGTGTGGGGATTCTAGTTTCTCTACATCTTTGTCAATGCTTGTTATAGTCAGTTTCTTATTTTAGCCATTCTAGTGGGTGTGGTGGTATTAACATTATGATCATAGTTTGAATATCCCTAACGACATTGAGCATCTTTTCACATACTCATTTTCCATTTATGTATGTTCTTTGGGGAATTTTTGCTTTTTAAAAAAAATGGGTGTTTTTTTTTTAATTGATTTACAAGACTTAACATACTTTCGATGCAATTCATTTATCAGCTACATTTTATAAACATTTTCTTCTAGATATAGTTTCACTTTCTTAATGTTGTCTTTTTAAGAGTAGAAATTCTTGGGCCTGACCTGTGGTGGCGCAGTGGATAAAGCGTCGACCTGGAATGCTGACATCTCCGGTTCAAAACTCTGGGCTTGCCTGGTCAAGGCATATATGGGAGTTGATGCTTCCTGCTCCTCCCCCTTCTCTCTCTCTCTCTCTCTCTCTCTCTCTCTCTCAAATGAATAAAATGAAAATCTTTTTTTAAAAAAAAGAGTAGAAATTCTTAAGTAGGGTTGAGGGGATTTGTTTGTTTATTTGCTTATGGCTAATGAGTCATCCCACCAACATTTGTTGAAAAGTCTGTTCTTTTGGTACTGTTGTGAAAAATTAACTGGCCATATATGTGAGCATCTATTTTGTCCCATTAATCTAAATGTCTGTCTTTATACCACAGCACCACACTGTCTTAATTTTTATAGCTTTACAGTAAGTAGTAAAAGTACTGAATTAGTGAAGGGCCTCCAAATTTATTTGCATTTCATATATATGCCAAATAAATTTTAGTAATAGTGTGTCAGTTTAGTTTTTTTTGTGTGTATGTGACAGAGTCAGAGAGAGGGACAGATAGGAACAGACAAACCGGAAGGGAGAGAGATGAGAAACATCAGTTCTTCGTTGCAGTACCTTAGTTGTTCATTGATTAATTTCTCATATGGGCCTTGGCCGGGGGCTACTGTGAATGACCCCTTGCTCAAGCCAGCGACCTTGGGCTCAAGCTGGTGCTGTGCTTAAACCAAATGAGCTCACGCTCAAGCTGGAAACCTCGGGGTCTCGAACCTGGGTCCTCCGCATCCCAGCTCGATGCTCTATCAACTGCGCCACTGCCTGGTCAGGCATGTCAGTTTAGTTTCTACCAAAAAAAAAAATCTTTTTAGCCTGCTAAGATTTTTTATTTTTTTTTATATTTTTCTGAAGTTGGAAACGGGAGGCAGCCAGACAGAGTCCCGCATGTGCCTAACCAGGATCCACCCGGCACACCCACCAGGGGGCAATGCTCTGTTGCAACCAGAGCCATTCCGGCGCCTGAGGCACAGGCCACAGAGCCATCCTCAGTGCCCAGGCCAACCTTGCTCCAATGGAGCCCTGGCTGCAGGAGGGGAAGAGAGAGACAGAGAGGAAGGAGAGGGGGAGGGGTGGAGAAGCAGATGGGCGCTTCTCCTGTGTGCCCTGGCTGGAAATCGAACCCGGGACTCCTACACGCCAGGCTGACCCTCTACCACTGAGCCAACCGGCCAGGGCCGCCTGCTAAGATTTTTAATTGGAACTGTGTGGAATCTAAAGATTAATTTAGGGAGGAGTAGTAGTGCCTTTTTTTTTTATATAAATAAATTTTTATTTTAATGGGGTAACATCAATAAATCAGGGTACATACAGTCAAAGAAAACATTTCCAGGTTATCTTGTCATTTAGTTCTGTTGCATACCCATCACCCGAAGAGAGATCGTCCTCCGCCACCCAGGAGTGCCTTTTTTTAACTAATTTTTTTTCTTCTTCTTCTTCTTTTTCCAAGTGAGAGGAGGGGAGATAGACAGACTACCACATGCACTCCAGCTGGGATCCATCCACCTCCTTTCTAGGGTCAAAGCTCTGCTCATCTGGGACCAAGCTTGCAACAGAACTATTTTTAGCACCTGAGGTGGAGGCTCCATAGAGCCATCCTCAGCACCATAGGCTGATACATTGGAACCAATCAAGCCAGAGTTGTGAGAGGAGGAGAGAGAAGGGAGAGGAGAGGTGAAGAAGCAGGTGGTCGCTTTTCCTGTATGCCCTGTCTGGGAATCAGGCCTAGGGCATCCACATGCTGGACCGATGCTCTACCACTGAGCCAAATGGTCAGGGCCAATATTGCCTTTTTAATACTGAGTCTTCTAATGCATGAACACAGTATATCTCCACTAAGTATTTTATTCTAGCTAATATGAATGAGCTTATTTTCTTTCTTTCTTTTTTAGTGAGAGAGAGAGGGACAGACAGGAACAGAAAGACAGAAAGGGAGAGAGATAAGAAGAATCCAATTCTTAGTTGTGGCACCTTAGCTGTTCATTGATTGCTTTCTCATGTATTCCTTGACTGGGGGGCTCCAGCCGAGCTAGTGACCCCTTGTTCAAGCCAGGGACCTTTGGGCTCAAGTCAGAGACCATATGGTAATATCTATAATCCCATGCTCAAACTAGCAACCCATGCTCATTCAAGCTGGCAATCCCACATTTAAGCTGGTAAGCTTGTGCTCAAGTCTGCAACCTTGGGGTTTTGAACCTGGTTTCTCAGCATCCCAGGTCAATGCTCTATCTACTGCACCACTGCCTGGTCAGGTTATTTTCTTAATTTTACTTTAGGATTGTTTGTTTCTAGGATATAAACCTGTAATTGGTACTTATCTTGTAGCCTGTGACCTTATTAAGCTCACTTACTAGTTTTGGAAGCTTTTTGTGGGTCCATTAGAATTTTGTATATATTAAACTGTATTGTCTGCAAATAATGTCAATTTTACTCCTTTCTTTTTTTTTATTTAAGTGAGAGGAGGGGAGGCAGAGAGAGACTCCCACATGTGTTATGACCAGGATTTACCCGGCAAGCCCACTAGGGGGCAATGCTCTGCCCATCTGGGGCGGTGCTCGTTGGACCTGGAGCCATTTTAGCACCTGAGGCAGAGGCCATCGATCCATTCTCAGCGCCCAGGGCCAGCTCGCTCCAATCAAGCCTTGGCTGCAGGAAGGGAGGAGAAAAGAGAGAAAGGGGGAGAGAGAGAGAAGTGAGGGGGGATGGATATGCTTCCCTTTTTTTTTTCTTTTTATTTATTCATTTTAGAGAGGAGAGAGAGAAAGAACGGGGCGGGGAGAGGGGAGGAGCAGGAAGCATCAACTCCCATATGTGCCCTGACCAGACAAGTGCAGGGTTTCGAACCGGCGACCTCAGCATTCCAGGTCGACGCTTTATCCACTGCACCACCACAGGTCAGGCAAATAGGTACTTCTCTTGTGTGCCCTGACTGGGAATCGAACCTGGGACATCCACCCACTGGACCCACGCTTGACCACTGAGCTAACAGGCCAGGGCCAGGAATTTTTTTTATACTCATTTTTTTTCTGTTACTACAGTATAAGATATTTTTTTCATTTTTCTGTGTCTTAGTTGTGTTTTTATGTTCTAGATTATGATTTTACAGCTGTGTTAGGATAGGTAAGTGATTTAGGCTAGAGTATGTTTTGACTTACACCAAAATTTGGGTTATATCACTGTATAGGAACAGAACTGTGTTGTAACCCGAGGACCACCTGTACTACATACTTTATTTGATTTCTTGACTTTTTATGTTCTAGGATCCAATCCAGGATACCACATTGAATTTATTGTGGGAAGATTTTTAATGACTAATTTATTTCTTTACCTAATAATATGTCTACTCATATATCTATTCCTTCTCAAGTCAGTTTTATTTATTTTGTGTCTTTCCTGGAATTTGTCCATTTCATCTTAGTTGTCAAATTATTGCCATAAAGTTGTTCATAGTATTTATTCCCTTGTGATCCTTTTTAATTTCCATAGGTTTTGTAGTAATGTCATTTCTTTCATTTCTAATATTGGTTATTTGAATTTTTTTTTCTTGGTTAGTCTAGCTAAAAAGTTGATCAGTTTTGCCCTTTTTCAAGGAACCATTTTTGAGGTTCATTAATTGATTTTGTTTTTCCATTTAATTGATTTCTATTCTAGTCTATATGACTTTCTTCCTTCCACTTAGTTGGATTTAATTTGTTCCTTTTCTGGTTTCTTAAAGTGAAAGCTTGGATTTTTGGTTTGAGACCTTTCTTTCTTTCTAATACAGACATTAAAAATTCTAAATTTCCTTTTATGCATTGCTTCACTACATCTCTTTTTTTTTTGTGGCAGATACAAGGAGAATCAGAGGGACAGATAGGGACAGATAGACA
Source organism: Saccopteryx bilineata (assembly GCF_036850765.1). Lineage (NCBI taxonomy): Eukaryota > Metazoa > Chordata > Mammalia > Chiroptera > Emballonuridae > Saccopteryx > Saccopteryx bilineata. The sequence goes on along the minus strand of NC_089492.1, from coordinate 160,285,546 downwards.
GGAAGTGAGAGAGATGGGAAACATCAATTCTTTGTTGCGTTTCCTTAGTTGTTCATTGATTGATTTCTCATATGTGCCTTGACTGGGGGGCTACAGCAGACCAAGTGACCCCTTGCTCGAGCCAGCGACCTTAGGCTCAAGCTGGTGAGCCTTGCTCAAACCAGATGAGCCCACGCTCAAGCTGGCGATCTTGGGGTCTCGAACCTGGGTCTTCTGCATCCCAGTCCAACGCTCTATCCACTGCGCCACCGCCAGGTCAGGCTATCTCATAAATTTTTATATGTTGTATTTTCCTTTTAATTCAACTCATAAGTTTTTATTTCCTTTGTGATTTTTCTTTGACCAGTGGGTTTTTAAAGGTATATTGTTTGATTTTCTAATATTTGGGACTTTGCCAGATTTCTTTCTGTTGTAAATTAATTTCATTGTGGTCAGAAAACATACTTTGTATAATTCAGTTCTTTTAAATTTATTTAGACTCTTTTAATGGCTTAGAATATTGTCTCTTCTAGAGAATGAACTGTGTGTGCTTGAAAAAATTTGTGCCTGGCCTGACCAGTAGTGGTGCAGGGGATAAAGTGTCAGCCTGTAAAACTGAGTTTGCTGGTTCGATACCTTGGGCTTGCTTTGACAAGGCACATATGGGACTGATGCTTCCTGCTCTGCCCTCCTTTTCTCATTCTCTCTTTCTCTCCCCTCTTTATAAAAGTGAATAAATCTTAAAAAAAAAATATTGTGCCTTACCAGGCGGTGGCGCAGTAAATAAAACAGTCTGGGATACTGAGGACCAAAGTTTGAAACCCTAAGGTCGCCAACTTGAGCACAGGTTCACCAGCTTGAGCATGGGATCATAGACATGACGCCATGGTCTCTGGCTTGAGCAAGGAGTTATGCAGTCAAGGCACATATGAGAAAGCAATCAATGAACAACTCAGGTGCTGCAATGAAGAATTGATGTTTCTCATCTCCAGGTGGTGGTGCAGTGGACAGAGCTTCTGACAGGGACACGGAGGACCCAGGTTCGAAACCTCGAGGTCACAGTCTTGAGCACGGGCTCATCCAGCTTGAGCACTGGCTCACTAGCTTAAGTGCGAGGTTGCCGGCTTGAGTGTAGGATCATAGACATGACCCCATGGTATCTGGCTTGAGCCCAAAGGTTGCTAGCTTGAGCAAGGGGTCACTCGCTCTGCTGTCACCCCCCCTCCTATCAAGGCACATATGAGAAAGCAATCAATGAACAACTAAGGTGTTGTAACTGTGAGTTGATGCTTCTCATCTCTCTCCTGTCTGTCCCTATCTGACCCTCTCTCTGTTTCTTTGTCTCTGTCAAAAAAAAAAAAGTGTTTTTTCCATTAAATAAATTATTGTTATAAAAATTAAAATATACAATGAAAACCCAAAATTCTATAGACTACCACCTACCTACCCAATACTTATAAGCACTGTCATCTATTGTGTGTCTCCTTGGACCTTGTGGTACTTTTACATATATATGAATACATACATCTGTCTCACAGTTATTGTCAATAAAACTTACATAATAATGCTTTTAAGTCACTTAGTTCTTGGTTACTTGAAAATTCTTGTATCTTACACTCATTAGAGGTTTTTCTGATCCATAGGTGATGCCGGGAGCAGAACTCCAAAAGACCAGAAAGTGAGTTGGAATGGGTAGAGGAAGGAGGAGAGAGAAGAATATGAAAATGGGAGAAACTTTTGCCCTGACTATTCTGTTAGTTCAGCTGTCGACATAGAGTCATGCACTCTCTCGTCATCCTTAGTTATTGCAGTCCTTTCACACAGTAGTTCTCAAACATTTTACACTTGGGGATTGGTGGAAATATAATTATTTCAGGGACCACTAAGGCCGAAATAAAAGCCATTATTGGTATTTTATGCATTGTCTTTTAATTATAATACTATTAAATGAAAATTCTCTTAAATAACCAGAGGAACAGTAAGAAATATATTTTTAATAGAAAATGACTGAAATTTGTAGAGAGCAATATTTAATTTAAGCAAAGCTCCACAGATACCTAAGACAACCTCAGTAGTATTTTCATTGATATGACAGACTGATATGTGGCAGTCACCCTGAGCAAAGTGAATTTGACTAAGATCATTGGGTCTATCATTGTCATACAACATAAGGGTGGTTAACTCTTTCATGGAACAGTGTGAAATTTTTGGCGGACTGGGCCGTTGAAAAACACTTCTCTAACAGACATTGTAAGAATGCAAAAGAGCCTTACTGGTGATGGCCCAGTGGATAGAGCATCAGTCCGGAATGCTGAAGTCCCAAATTTGAAACCCCAAGGTCACTGGCTTGAGTGCTTATTGATCGTCAACATGATCCCAAGGTCGCTGGCTTTAACAAGGGATCACTGGGTTGGCTTGACCCCCCAGATCAAAGAATATATGAGAAGTAATTAATGAACAATTAAATTGAAGTAACTATAAGTTGATGCTTCTCACTCTCTCCCTTTCTGTCTTTCTATTTTTCAAAAAAAAAAAATACAAAAGAATGTTGTGACTGAGTGCCTTAGTGGATAGAGAATCGTCCTGGGGACTGAGGGTCATGAGTTCGATCCCTGGCCAGGACACATACAAGAAGCAACCAATGAGTGTATAACTAAGTGGAACAGGGAGTTAATGCTTTCTCTCTCTCCCTCTCCCTCCCTCTCCCCCTCCCCTACCCTTCCCCCCCCTCCTCCATTCTTCCCCCCTTTCTCCCCTTTACTCCCCTCTCCCCCACCCCCTTCCCCTTCTGTTCCTCCCGCTCTCTCAAATCAATTTTTAAAAATACAAAAGAGTTTACCTAGAGATGTATGCAGTGAGTGCTATATGAAGGTAGAATTTGGCAGTGCTCAGCTGGGCAAGATTAATCAAGGAAAACTTCCTAAAGCTGTTTTCTGAACCAAATTTGTAATAAGGGATAGTTTTGCTTAAAAAGTAACCAACAGCCTGACCTGTGGTGGTGCAGTGGATAAAGTGTCAACCTGGAAACATTGAGGTTGTCGGTTCAAAACCCTGGGCTTGCCTGGTCAAGGCACATATGGGAGTTGATGCTTCCTGCTCCCCGCCCCCACCCCCATCTCTCTCTCTCCTCTCTAAAATGAATAAATAAAATATGTAAAAAAAAAAAAAAAAAGTAACCAACAGCTTCCAAACAAAATAACTAATTCTGTTTTGTCTTTGAAAGATAGGTTGTTTCTTATTCTAAAGTAATTTCTAACTGATGCTGCTATTTCAAAACTTCCTCATCCCCTTCCTTACAGCTCCGTGAAGCTATGGCTGCCTTGAGAAAGTCGGCTCAGGATGTCCAGAAGTTCATGGATGCTGTCAACAAGAAGAGTAGTTCCCAGGATCTACATAAAGGTTAGGGTCAGGAGTTCCCTCCGTACAAGTGGGGCTGAATTTCCTCAGAGATGTCGTGGGAATGCTTTGTTTTAGCTTCTCAGACTCCTTCTGTACCTCTGTTGGGTTGTTTTAACATCATAGGCTATACTTATTAATATAAGAGTATTTGTCATCTGCTTTTGTTTGCCACTTCTCCAGTGTGTGATGGCTTTATCCAATACTTTTTTAGCTTATGTTCATGACTACTACTTCCAGATGGAGACTAGAGAGAAGGGTAACTCAAACACACGGTGCGGTCTGCAGGGAAATTTTGCGTGTAGGATGGGGCTGTTAGAGGAGAATGTTTTGTAGATGCTACTTTGTATTTAATGAGTGGAAGTTAGTGTTGTTAATAAGGAGTTGTGAACAGTTCGTTAAAGTGAGATATTCTTTTTTTTTTTACAGAAACAGAGTGAGAGTCAGAGAGAGGGATAGATAGGGACAGACAGACAGGAACGGAGAGAGATGAGAAGCATCAATCATCAGTTTTTCGTTGCGATACCTTAATTGTTCATTGATTGCTTTCTCATATGTGCCTCTACCGTGGGCCTTCAGCCGACCGAGTAACCCCTTGTTCAAGCCAGCGACCTTGGGTCCAAGCTGGTGAGCTTTTGCTCAAACCAAATGAGCCCACACTCAAGCTGGCAACCTCAGGGTCTCGAATCTGGGTCTTCCACATCCCAGTCCGACGCTCTATCCACTGCGCCACCACCTGGTCAGGCTAAAGCGAGATATTCTTGAATTAAAGACTTTTATTTATTGATTTGAAGGAGAGAGGGAGCAAGAAATATCAACTCATACTACTTCACTTTAGTTGTTCAATTGATTGCTTCTTTTATGTGCCTTGACCGGGCAAGCCTAGGGTTTTGAATTGGTAACGTCAGCGTTCCAGGTCAATGCTATCCACTGCACCACCACAGGTCAGGCGAGATATTCTTGAATTACGTGTACATTTCAATTATTCAAGTTTTTCTTGTAGCATTAACTGTTGAGTCAGCTTTGTTTTGTATATCTGCCCTTGGCCAAAAGAGCAGCAAAAGTGGCTGGGGATCAAAAGTTATTCCATCTTCCCTGATTGCCTATGACCCTCTTTACTTTTTCATTTTCTCCTCAGTCTATGCCATGTCTCTTTAGAACAACTTTGCTTTCTTCATAGGAACCTTGAGTCAAATGTCTGGAGAACTGAGCAAAGATGGTGACCTGATAGTCAGCATGCGCATTCTAGGCAAGAAGAGAACAAAGACATGGCACAAAGGCACCCTTATCGCCATCCAGACGGTTGGTATGTTCAAGCTAGAGGAAAAACTAGTGAAAGGCAACCTGCAGGTCTTCATTGCCATTTGTTTCTTTTCCCCACATTCTTGCCTTGTCTCACACAGCCCCAGAACTTACACAGAAATTGATGGTTTTTAAAATTTTTTGTTTATCTTTCTCTTTTACTCAGGGCCAGGAAAGAAGTACAAGGTGAAATTTGACAACAAAGGCAAGAGTCTCCTGTCGGGGAACCATATTGCCTATGATTACCACCCTCCAGCTGACAAGCTATATGTCGGCAGTCGAGTGGTGGCCAAATACAAAGATGGGAATCAGGTCTGGCTCTATGCTGGCATTGTAGCAGAGACACCAAACGTCAAAAATAAGCTCAGGTACCTGGATGGAGGATGGTGAAGAGAGCAGAGGCTCAGAGCACAGCACCTGCCCTGTTCAAGTCATAGCCTAGATCTCACAAGTAGCCTTTGTGCTCTTAGTCGCCAGGGGCCAAAAACCCTTTCTCTATCTGTGTCACAGAAGTCATGTGGGTGATTCTTTTTTTTTTTTTTTTAATTAAGGAGAAAACTTGGAGGAAATCTAGGAAGATAGTAGTCAAGATTGATTAATGGTTGAGAGAATAGGGAATTCATGTAGAAGGAAGAAATAAAGTGGAGACTAAATGGTTTTCAGAATAGGAATCTGATAGTGGAACAAGAATAGTTTTTGCAAAAATGGGGATATATTGGTTAGATTAAAGGAGAATTCTTAACTCTTGGTGTGGGAAGAAAGAATAACTGGAAGGAAGCAATAGACTGGAATATCATCCCTGAAGTATGTCTTGTTTGATCCAGTGGAGTGGAAACTATGATAAGATAAGGCCTGTAGTTCAGTTAAATATCATCGCCTGACCTTTCTACTGTCACTCTTTCCTACAGGTTTCTCATTTTCTTTGATGATGGCTATGCTTCCTATGTCACACAGTCTGAATTGTATCCCATTTGCCGGCCATGTGAGTTTCCTTCCTTTCTTCCTTCTGTGCATCTTCTTCTACCTTGTATTTCTTCTAAAGACAACTAATTGAAAATCTCTAGTGTCTTTGGTGTTTCAGTCTCAAAGAACATAAGTTTGATTAATGTCCTTTGGGAGATAGTTTTACTTGTTCATCTCCAGTGGTGGGTCTTTGTAGCCAGAGTGAAATACTGGAATGACTGGCCTTAGGTGGACAATCATATTATAGATATGTTTTCATTTCATTTCTAAATGACTTAGGTTTGAGAAGGTGTTAGTCTCATACTTCTTTCCCAGTTTTATACTGCATCTGATGTGTATAAATCTATACTCTGCATAATGCTTTCTACAGAAGTTTTGTTAGATGGGGCTTGGGGACAGAGTCTTATAGAAGCAGCAGCTTTTCTTTTTTTCTTTTATTGTTATTTGAGAGAAAGAAAGAGAGAGAAGCATCAACTTTTTCTACTTAGTTATTCCATTTAGTTGTGTATTCATTGATTGTTTCCCGATGTGCTCTGACTGAGGATCGAACATGTGACCTTTTTGTGCCAGGATGATGCTTTATCCGCCAAGTCTCCTGGCCAGGGCCAGAAGCAATGGTTTTTAGTTGCAGAAGACTCAACTAACACTGCTCTGTTTCCACATGAAAGGCAGTAAATATATTCAGGATCCCTTTAAAACCTGATAGAGAATGAGAAGGAAGAATAAATTTTTGTTTGTTTGTTTTTCTTAGAAGTAGAGAGGCAGAGAGACAGACTCCCACATGCACCCTGACCAGGGATCCACCCGGCAAGCCCCCTACCAGGTGATGCTCTGCCCATATGGAGCCATTGCTCCATTGCTCAGCAACCAAACTATTTCAGCACTTGAGGCGAGGCCATGGAGCCATCCTCAGCACCCAGGGCCAACTTGCTCCAACGGAGCCATGGCTGTGGAAGAAGAAAGAGAGAAGGTGGAATGGAATGGTAGAGAAGTAGATGGTCACTTCTCCTGTGTGCCATGACCAGGAATCGAACACAGGACATCCATGTGCCAGGCCAACGCTCTAGCACTTAGCCAACCAGCCAGGGCCAGGATAAAAATTTTTTAACAATTTTGTGATGCCAGATGATCTTATTTTTTTCTTTTTTCTATTTTTATTTTTTACACCTGCCTGGCTGGCTGCGCTCTCGCCAGTTGTTTTTTGATTTACCTCTGGATATAACAAGTTAGCAAGAATTTTCACTTGAATTTTTCTAAGGTGAAACATCCATTTTTATGTAATGACTCATCTATAATTACTTAGTTAGTATTTACTTGATTTGTATGAGCATTTACACGTTAGGTTCTTAATACTTCGTGGTCTTAGTTTTGCTTCCCTTGAGGTTATGATTTCATTTATTTTTCTGTCCCTTCTAACTTAAAAAATACTAAACATCTCCTTGCCAACCATTTTTCCCTATCAAGACATGCTCTCTCTCAGCTCTACTTCTTCTTTGGGACAGTGAAAAAGACTTGGGAGGACATAGAAGACATCTCCTGCCGAGACTTCATAGAGGAGTATATCACTGCTTATCCCAACCGCCCCATGGTGCTACTCAAGAGTGGCCAACTTATCAAGACTGAGTGGGAAGGCACATGGTGGAAGTCCCGAGTCGAGGAGGTAGATGGCAGCCTCGTCAGGATCCTCTTCCTGGTACTGTTCTTCCCTAGTTTTTGAGGCACGTGTGGGGGATGGCTTGGGGAAGCATGAAAAGGCAAGAATGAGGATGATTTTGTAAAACTTCATAGTTTTCCCCTTATCCTCCTGTCTATTCTCACTGTTTTGGGTCAAATTTTACTTTTCTTTCTTTTTGTTCCTATGTGAGTAGTTGAAAATAAATTCCCTGAATTTTAATTATGACACTGATCTGTATGGTTTTTGTTTTTTGTTTTTTCCTCTAGGAATATTCACATTGCACATAGGTACAGAGAAAGCAACCAGTTCCATTTGTACATGAGTAGAGTTTTGGTAGCATACTAGGACATAAAAGGAAGGACCCAGGAATTGGAATTGGAGGTCTTGATGATCTTTCAAGGCCCAATTTAACTCCTAGATCTTCTATACCCATATATCCATCCTTTTCTCCCCTCTTACATCTTTCTCAGAATTATATTTCTCTTTGAGCCATCCCAGCTTTTTGTTCCTAAGATCTTATGATCCTGCTAATGATTCTCATACTTAGGAAAAGCATCTGTCACTTCTGAAATTTTGGGGGGCTTTTTTGTTTTTTGTTTGTTTTTCTTTTCATTTTTCTTGAGAGAGAGAGAGACAGGAAAGAAGAGAGATGAAAAGCATCTTGTAGTTGCGGTGCCTTAGTTCATTGTTTGCTTCTCATATGTGCCTTGATAGGGTGGTGGGGCTCCAGAAGAGCCAGCAACCTTTGGCTCAAGCCAATGAGTCTGCACTCAAGCTGGCCACCTTGAGATTTTTAACCTGGGTTGCAGTGTCCCAGGTTGATGCTCTATCCACTGTACCACCACCAGTCAGGCTTGTCATTCCTGAAATTTCTTAAACAAGAAATGTATGTTTTTTGTCTCTTTGTTCTTTTTTTTTTTTTTTTGTATTTTTCTGAAGTTGGAAACGGGGAGGCAGTCAGACAGACTCCCACATGCGCCCAACAGGGATCCACCCGGCACGCCCACCAGGGGGTGATGCTATGCCCATCTGGGGCGTCGCTCTGTTGCAACCAGAGCCATTCTAGCACCTGAGGCAGAGGCCACAGAGCCATCCTCATCGCCCGGGCCAACTTTGCTCCAATGGAGCCTTGGCTGCGGGAGGGGAAGAGAGAGACAGAGAAGAAGGAGAGAGCAGATGGGCGCTTCTCCTGTGTGCCCTGGCCAGGAATCGAACCCAGGACTCCTGCACGCCAGGCCGACGTTCTACCACTGAGCCAACCGGCCAGGGCCCTCTTTGTTCTTGATGCCTGTCATGGAGCCCGGCATATAAGTTTATTGAATAGATAAGGAATTCAGGGCTCACCTGACCAGGCGGTGGCGCAGTGGATAGAGCATCAGACTGGGACACAGATGACCCAGGTTCGAGACCCTAAGGTTGCCAGCTTGAGCATGGGCTCATCCGGCTTGAGCACAGGGTTGCTGGCTTGAGCATGGGATCATAGACATGACCCCATGGTTGCTGGCCTGAGCCTGAAGGTTGCTGGCTTGAGCAAGGGGTTACTCTGCTCTGCTGTAGCCCCCTGATCAAGGCACATATGAGAAAGCAATGAACAACTAAGGTGCTGCAATGAAGAATTGGTGCTTCTTATCTCTCTCCCTTCCTGTCTATCTGTCCCTCTCTCTGTCTCTGTCACCAAAAAGAAAAAAAAATTCAGGGCTCATCAGGGAGATTTCCCTAAGGAGGTACATGTATGTATATATTCTCCACAAATGGCAAGATAGATTCTAGCCCTTAATCCTTCCTCCTTCCTGCCTTTCAACCCCCTAGGATGATAAAAGGTGTGAATGGATCTATCGAGGCTCTACACGGCTGGAACCCATGTTCAGCATGAAAACATCCTCAGCCTCTACATTGGAGAAGAAGCAAGGGGGACAGCTCAGGACGCGTCCAAATATGGGTATGTCCTGAATCGTACCTGGGGAGGGTAAAATGGGACAAACCAGCAAAGGAGGTTATATACAATGAGTATCCCTTGTTTATCAGGATGACATGACACTACTGACCCATTGGAAGGACATGTGCCCTGAGTTATTTCCAGTAGTGGGTGATGGATTTGTGGTGCTACCTCCACATGCTGTGGCTCTGATTTGTTCTAAACAACCACATAAAAATATGAAACAACTGGCTTAAGTTAGGGGTATTGGTGGTAGTGGTTACCTCTGTTACATGAGGATTACTGCTTTTAGTTACCTATGGTCAACTTTTTTAAAGCCTAAACTCTTTTTGTTCTTGTATGTTCCTGCCATACTTTCTGGTTGCTTTTTCCTGACTACATTAGTTGATCAAAAAAAAACATTTTTGAAAGTTTTCACCAAAATATAACAGTTACTGACATAAATCATCTTAGGCAGGAAGATAAAGTCTTCAGTCAAAGCAAGCCTATGCCAGTATTCTGACTCATTGTTGTAAATATTTGTAAATAGCATCTACTCAAAATGTTACCGTTTATGCTGTTTTATATTATATAAATTGAGGGTCAGGTATATGCATAAATAAAAGTGACACAGCTATAGCATCTTCTGAGTAATCAATTTACCTTTTCCTGTAGGTGCTGTGAGGAGTAAAGGCCCTGTGGTCCAGTATACCCAGGATCTGACCAGTACTGGAACCCAGTTTAAGCCAGTGGAGCTGCCACAGACTATAGCCCCCCCCATCCCACCTGCTGCAACACCTGGCCCACCTGCTCCACCTCTGTCCCCCCAGGCAGGTGACATTGAGTGAGTGCTATTTCTTCTTTTTGCCAGTTTTTTTTATATTTTATACTTTCTATATCCTTTACTATGTGATTTCTCCTCTAATCTCCTAGAAGCTTGGAAAGCCAGCTTGCCCAGTCACGGAAGCAGGTAGCCAAAAAGAGCACATCTTTCCGGCCAGCATCTGTGGGCTCTGGTCATTCCTCCCCTACGTCCCCTGCACTCGGTGAAAATATCTCTGGTGGGAAACCTGGGATCAACCAGACATACAGGTAAGGAAATCTCAGGCTCTCAAGGGGAAGGGGAACATTGTGGACTGACTAGTTACTTATAGGGAGGTACCTTGGCTTCAAGGGATGATGATGTGAAGAATTTGGACTGGAAAAGAAAGTTTTAACTTTGGAAGTTTCCAAGAAATACTGTAAAAATAATTGAATTAGAACCTAGGTACTTAGAAATACAGAATCACTAGAAAGTCATTTGTTAAAACTTCTGGTTAAATGTGGAGTCATCAGCCTGACCAGGTTGTGGCACAGTGGATAGAGTGTAGGACTGGGACGTGGAGGACCCAGGTTCAAAACCCCAAGGTCTCCAGCTTGAGTGCAGGGTCACTTGTTCTGCTGTAGCCTCCAATCAAGGCACATAGAGAAAGCAATCAATGAACAACTAAGGTGCCGCAATGAAGAATTGATGCTTCTCATCTCTCTCCCTTCTTGTCTATCTGTCCCTATCTGTTCCTCTCTCTGTATCTCTCTGTCACAGAAAAAAAAATGTGGAGTCATCACTGTTACAATAAAAAGAGAACACTACAGCCACTTTCCTTGTATCATGGGAGTTAGTAGGACATTTATAAGACACATAGCCAGAAAAATGTATTGGTAGAAAACTGGATTATTTCCATAATTTACAAAAGTATTTTCTCCACCCTTCCCCCTCTCCATTCTCTCTATCTCTCTCTTCCCCTCCTGCAGCCATGGGTCCTTTGGAGCAAAGTTGGCCCAGGCACTGAGGACGGCTCCATGGCCTCCCAGGTGCTAGAATGGCTCCAGGTTGCAACAGAGCAGCGCCCCAGATGGGCAGAGCATTGCCCCCTGGTGGGCATGCTGGGTGGATCCTGGTCAGGTGCATATGGGAGTCTGTCTCTCTGGCTCCCTGTTTCTCACTTCAGGAAAATACCAAAAGAAAAAAATACCAAAAGAAAAAAATAAAAAATAAAAAAATATATATATATATTTATTATATATATATAATATATATATATATTATATATATATATGGCTATTAAAATAAAGATAGTATCACTCAGTGAAGAATAACCAGGGTGTTTCCCTGTCCAGGTTTGCTGGTAAGGCAAAGGGAAATTGGGGGAATATAGCTGTTTGAAAGATGAGAGCAGTGGTTTAGCCAACTGGAGGAGTAGTTACTCAACAGTAAGAACCTGTTGCTTTTTTATCTGATCTGTTGCATCTCATTTTCAGATCACCTTTAGGCTCAACAGCTTCTGCCCCAGCACCCCCAGTACCCGCAGTACCCCCAGCATCCCCAGCATCATCCACAGCCCTCCCAGCCTTCCATGGCATGCTGGAGCGGGCCCCAACAGAACCCTCCTACCGCGCACCCATGGAGAAGCTTTTCTACTTACCTCATGTCTGTAGCTACACTTGCCTGTCTCGGATCCGACCTATAAGAAGTGAGCAATACCGGGGCAAGAACCCTCTGCTAGTCCCACTTCTCTATGACTTCCGACGAATGACGGCCCGGCGCCGAGTTAACCGCAAGATGGGCTTTCATGTTATCTATAAAACACCCTGTGGCCTCTGCCTTCGGACAATGCAGGAGATTGAACGCTACCTTTTTGAGACTGGCTGTGACTTCCTCTTCCTGGAAATGTTCTGTTTGGATCCGTATGTTCTTGTGGACCGGAAGTTTCAGCCCTATAAGCCTTTTTACTATATTTTAGACATCACCTATGGGAAAGAAGATGTTCCCCTATCCTGTGTCAATGAGATTGACACAACCCCCCCACCCCAAGTAGCCTACAGCAAGGAACGAATTCCAGGAAAGGGTGTTTTCATTAACACGGGCCCTGAATTTCTGGTTGGCTGTGACTGCAAAGATGGATGCCGGGACAAGTGAGTTGGTGGGGAATTGCTGGCCCTGCAGTGGGTGCCTTTCTTTTCACCTCTTTTTTGCTTTTTATCTGCACTCCTTTGCCCATTTCCCTTTACCTCCTCCTTCCGCTCCTGTTTAAGGTCTCCAGAAAGCTATGAAGTAGAGATGCCGGGATTGAGTTAGCCCCAGTGCATAACCCTGGTTACATTTGTCTTATGTTTGTTTCTTGAACTGATTCTCTGTTTCCTTTGCTTCTCTTCACCATGGTTTCATTGCCACTTTGTTTCATTCTCTGTCTGTAGCTCTATCTTATCCTCACTGTCATGTTCTTACTCTTTCCCATTTTCATGTAAGAGAGAGGAAAAATTTAACTACCATATCCCCATCCTTTTATTAGTACTGCTTGCTTTTAAAGAAAGTCACAGCTCTAGCTGTCATAACCTTCTATGTTATGTAGGTCCAAGTGTGCCTGCCATCAGCTAACTATTCAGGCTACAGCCTGCACCCCAGGCGGCCAAGTCAACCCTAACTCTGGCTACCAGCACAAGAGACTAGAAGAGTGTCTGCCCACGGGGTGAGTAGTCGGGGAAGTGAAGCACTCAGACTGAAAAGCATGTTCTTGTTTTCTATGTTTATAGGAACCATCTGAATTCTCAAAGTTTGGAACAACAAAAAAACTGTAATAGGCATTTATTTTATTAATTGAACATATTTACTGAAATCCCTGCCCATGTTTCTCCCTTGGGCTTTCCTCAAAATGAAGACATAGAATGATTAACGGTGTCTATAACTTTTTTTGCGATCAAAGGTGATCTTAATTTTACAGCTTCATGAATGTCCTAGCATATTATGGTTTGCTCCAGCAAGTGAGATGTGTTCGGAGAGGAGGAAGCTGTTGGAGACTTTGAGGAGTCAAATGATCTGATTGGCCTTTTGAAGATTACTGTGGCTTCCATATGAAGAATAGGGCTAAGGACAGCAAAAGAATTTGGAAGCTCAGTTAGGAGATGCAAGTGAGAAGTGGTGGTTGCTGACTAAAATGGAAGTATAGTAGAGATGAAAAAGTATAGAGTTGGGGTGCCTTTGGGGATAGAGCTACAGGACATGATAGTTTGTGGAGTAGAGGAGGGAAAGAGCAGAATCAAGGACAATTCCTAAATTTTATATGTGAGCAACTAAGTGGATGTTGATGCTTTTTACTGAGCTGGAAGACCAAAGCAGTTGCAGGACTTAGTGGAATTCAGCTTCTCTTTTAGCCATGTGAACTTTGAGATGCCTGTTAGTCCAAGTGGAAATTGAGAAGGCATTGAGATTTCTGAGCAAAGTGTGTCAGGTCTGCACAATAGTGGTATTTAAAGCCTGAATGAGTTCACCTAGAGAGAATACTGGTAATAGAGAAGGGGGCCCAGGAGTCAGCCCTGGGCTCTCCAACTAGAGATTGTGCAGAAGTAGAACCAGCATGTGAGATTGAGAAGGACATGTCAGGAACAGAGAAGGTCGATGGTAAATTGGTTACATAGGAACTTGTGAACTAATAAGCCCTAGTGCTCAAGGTACATCATTAGCAGAGAGGACAGAAGAAGAGAGGAGAAAAACATTGATGAAATAATCCAGAAATTTTTTCATAATTGAAGGGTATGTGTTTAAATTGATAGGGCCAATAGGTCCCAGCATAATGAATGAAAATAGATCCCCCACTAAAACATGGTAACAAAATTTGAACACTACCCACAGAACCCTGAGGACAAAACGAAAATCCTAAAAACTTCTAGAAAAAAGAAATAGACCACACACACCAAAAAAAATCAAAATCACTTCAGCCTTCTCAAAACAATATTAAAGGCTAGAAGGCAAATTAAGGAATTTATTCAGAATTCTATGGGAAAATTATTTCTAATCTAGTGTGCTAAATCCAGGCAAACTATTAGTTCAGTGTTAAAAGTAAAGACATATTTTTGATGCGAAATACATCAAAATTTTCCATTATTCCATTTCTGAGAAAGTCACTGGAAAACATAAAAAAAGTTACGAGAAATGGTTACCAACATAAGGGGATAAAGTCCAGAGAGAGGAAAACACAAGGATCAGGAAACAGGATCCCACTTTGGAGAGGGGCGAGGGAATTCCACAGATGATAGAGGAGTGAAGGGGAGTCAAGGGGAGGTGTCCAGGCTGACAGTTGCTTGCTGGGTGTAGAGAACAGCCAGTGAGAATGGCCACATCTGGCTGCAAACAGACTGGGAAAATGAAAGGTTTGATAGAAAATCTGCTGTCTGAGTAGGTTCACAGGAGATTGAGACTACTGAGGTCAGGAGATGAATTTGTGCTGAATGCATATTGAAAATGAAGCAAAGGGGGGCCCTGACTGGTTGGCTCAGTGGTAGAGCGTCGGCCTGGCGTGCAGGAGTCCCAGGTTCGATTCCCGGCCAGGGCACACAGGAGAAGCGCCCATCTGCTTCTCCACTCCTCCCCCTCTCCTTCCTCTCTGTCTCTCTCTTCCCCTCCTGTAGCCAAGGCTCCATTGGAGCAAAGTTGGCCTGGGCACTGGGGATGGCTCTGTGGCCTCTGCCTCAGGCGCTAGAATGGCTCTAGTTGCTGCAGAGTAACGCCCCAAGATGGGCAGAGCATCGCCCCCTGGTGGGCATTGCCGGTTGGATCCTGGTCGGGCACATATGCAGGAGTATGTCTGACTGCCTCCCCGTTTCCAGCTTTGGAAAAATACCAAAAAAAAAAAAAAAGAAGAAGAAGAAGAAAGAAAATGAAGCAAAAGGAAAGAGAGTTACTAGCTTTATCTCCATTGCTGTATCATTTCTGTTTTCATTTTAAACAAAATTTTGATCTTGTAACAATGTTTAGATTTGATAATGCTGAGTGGTAGATGACTCTTCATTGTATCTTTTTTACTTGTTTGAAATGTTTTCAAATAACCACAGATAATATATGACTCCTCTGCTTAAACCTCTCTAATAGCTTCCAACTCTGCTTTGGGTTTTATTTTACCACTTAACACTGGGTCACAAGACACTATATTATCTTGCCCCTTTCTGTCTCTCTCCCTGCAAAACTGTTCTGACCACACTAACATTCTTCAGTTCCTGGATCCAGTTTACCGGCTATTTGTCAGCCTACCTTGAGGGCCTCTGTACATACTGTGCCTTCTTCTTGGCACCCTTCCATTATTCTTTGTATAGTTACCTCTTTAACCTTGAGCTCCCTCAGCTTTATTCTCACCTCAGAGAAACCTTTCCTGTTCACTCTAAAATTGGGTCATTTTCACTTTCTAATACTGTCTGTGAGCACCCTGTTTGTGTTCATTATAGCATCTGTGACAACTTTATTCCCTTGTCTTCATGTGTCTTTCCCATTAGAATGTAAGCTCCATGAGGGCATGAACCTTGTCTGTTTTGCTCACCATTGTATCACCAGCAGTGTCTGGCACATTGTAACAACTCAGGTAAACTTTGTTGAATAAATGAAAGATACTTTTCATTTGAATGTTGAATAAATAAAGTATAGCTACTATGAAAGTTTTATCTGGGCCCTGGCCAATTAACTCAGTCAGTTAAGAGTGTCATCCTGAAACAAGGTTGCGGGTTCAGTTCCCAGTCAGGGCACACAAGGGAAGCAACCAACTGAAGAATGCACCACTGAGTGAAGCAACAAATGCTCCCTTTCCACCTCCCCTCTTTCCCCCTTCCTCTCTCTCTCTTTAAAAAACACAAAAAACAATAAAAGTTAGACCCTGGCTGGATAGCTCTGGAGTGTGGAGGTTGTTGGTTCAATTCTTGAGTCAGGGCACATACAGTAGCAGCTTGATGTTCCTTTCTTTCTCTCTCTCTCTCTCTCTCTCTCTCTCTCTCTCTCTCTCCCCCTCTCTCTCCCCCCCCTCCCTCCCCCCCTCTCCCCCTGCCTCCAAAAAAAAAAAAGTTTCATCTGGTAGTGATTAAACTAAGTTCAAATTCTGCCCTCATCCCTACCTAACTGATTCTGTTTTATCAGCTGTAAACAGAGGATGTGAACGTTGACACCCCTACCCCTAATGGTGCTTTAAGGGACTGTTCTTGATATGGTGCTGGTTCTGTGTTTCATGAAAATTTATTGAGCTATGTACTTCTCTGTGTGTATATTATACTTTAATGATTTTTTTTAATTTTATTTATTGGTTTTAGAGAGAGGGGAAGGGATAGAAAGACAGAAATATTAATCTGTTCCTATAAGTGTCCTGACTGGAGATCAGACCCACAACCTTTCGTGTCAGGACGATACTCTGACCAACCGAGCTATTCGGCCAGGACTTCATAATTTTTTTAAAGTTAAAAAACACCATTTAGGGTTCCTTTAAGGACAGAATAAGAGAATGTATATAAAGCATTGATATAATGCCAAACACAAAGTACATATTCAATAAATAGAAGCTGCTCTTACCATTTTTGCCCAGTGGGTAAAACTAATGTCATCAGCCAACCAAGTACTGTTGTCATCTTTCCAAAAGTAAATGTCTTCTTTCAGTTCGCATACCAGGAAAATAAAGAACAAAATCCTACCCCTGAGCAAAACAGAGCATAAACACTGACACCTGAAAAGATGACAGTTTTCTCAGTATGACTACTTCCTTTAATGTTGATATTTGCTAGATCTGAATAACTTCAATAGTTTATTTTTAAAATATTTGTTAAATCCCTTAAACTAGATATAGAATGAGCTCCCTGAGATTAGAGATTATGAGGTTTCCCAGTGTTGTGTCCCCAGTGTCTAGCACAGCTCAGTGTTTTAATAAATTTTCACTGAATAGAAGAATGAAAATCAGCTTTAAAGAACTTTAGTACTAATTCCTCCTCTTTACTTCCCTTTCTGTATCTATTACATTGGGTTCTGCTTTTGTTTTATACTTTTATTCTCTGCATCTAATTCTACAAATTATTGATATAGCTTATCTACTTATTTTAATGGCTATTAATCTGTGTTCATATCCTAGTTGCTAAGCTTTTCTCCCAAGTTAGGCATTCTGCTATTCAGTGTTACTAACTGTATAAATACCTGTGTAAATATCTGTATAAGTCACTTTTCCCTCTTCTGAATTGTTTCCTTGGGCAGTATTCCCAAATGAATTAAAGAGCATAGACAGTACAGTAAATCTGCTCACTTAGTCATTACCTAGTAAATGATGATACCTTAACAGTTATAACAGTTCTGTGGAATCAATGGGTGCTGTAGTCATCATGTCATGATGGATTTTGTCTTCTCCCAGAGTTTATGAGTGTAACAAACGCTGCATGTGTGACCCCAACATGTGCACAAACCGCTTGGTGCAGCATGGACTGCAGGTTCGGCTACAGCTGTTCAAAACACAGAACAAGGGCTGGGGTATCCGCTGCTTGGATGACATTGCCAAAGGCTCCTTTGTTTGCATCTATGCAGGTTGGTGGTGAAAGGTTTGCTTTCTCGAGTTAGAACATGATGGAGAATAGAATCAGAGACAGGTTTGGACGTAGGAATAAAATGCTTGACACATGAACTGGGGGTCAGAGGAGGCCAGGATTTTTGTCTGTAAAGAACAGGGTGACTGATGTGCCTGTCTGGGTGGATGAGGTTGGGACAAAAGTACTTCATAAGGACAAGAGTGAAAAGGAGTGAAATTGTGGATGTGATATTTCAGAAAAGGGGCATGATCGGAGAGTCAAGGATATCATTTTCTCCCACATCATTCTACCCTGTCACTCTATTCAGAGAGCTTGTCTGTTTCTATTTATTTGTTTTTTCATTCATTTTGTCTGTTTTTTAATCACCCAAAGATCTTTTAGTATAGCATAGAACTCTCTTTTGGTAAACAAAGTAAAAAGAAACATTGGGAAGGCAGAAAGGGCAAGATCTGAAAACTGTAGTAAGCTGCTCACACTCTCCCAGTGAAGACACAAAGGAGGAGGTGTATCATCAAAGAGAAATGAGACCCCAATGGAGACATTTTAACTTTATGGGGTGGTGGGCTGGATATTGATTGACAGTATGACCCTTATTCTTTCTAAAAGATCAGCATAACCCTGGAAGGCCTTTAATTCTCTTTATTCCCAGGCAAAATTCTGACAGATGACTTTGCAGATAAGGAGGGCCTGGAAATGGGTGATGAGTACTTTGCCAACCTGGACCATATTGAGAGCGTGGAGAACTTCAAGGAGGGCTATGAGAGTGATGCCCCCTGTTCCTCTGACAGCAGTGGTGTGGACTTGAAGGACCAGGAAGATGGCAACAGTGGTACAGAGGACCCAGAAGAGTCCAATGACGATAGCTCAGATGATAACTTCTGTAAGGATGAGGACTTCAGCACTAGCTCAGTGTGGCGCAGCTATGCTACCCGGCGGCAAACCCGGGGCCAGAAGGAGAATGGATTATCTGAGATGACTCCCAAGGACTCCCAACCCCCAGACCTCGGGCCCCCACATCTTCCTGTCTCTCTATCAATCCCTATGGGTGGCTGTAATCCACCTTCCTCTGAAGAAACACCCAAGAACAAGGTGGCCTCGTGGTTGAGCAGCAATAGTGTCAGTGAAGGTGGCTTTGCTGACTCTGATAGCCGCTCATCCTTCAAGACTAGCGAAGGAGGGGAAGGCCGGGCTGGGGGAGTCAAAGCAGAAGCTGAGAAGGTCTCCACCTCAGGGCCGAGCTTCAAGGATGAGGGAGACATCAAGCAGGCCAAGAAAGAGGTAAACTCAGCCTGACCAGGTGGTGGCACAGTGGATAGATCATCGGCCTGGCACATTGAGGACCCAGGTTCGAAACTCCAAGGTTGCTGGCTTGAGCACAAACTCACCAGCTTGAGTGCAGGGTTACTGGCTTGAGTGCAGGGTTACTGGCTTGAGTGTGGGATCATAGACATGACCTCATGGTCTCTGGCTTGAAGCCCAAGGTTGCTGGCTTGAGCAAAGGGTTACTTGCCTTGCTGGAGTGCATGCGCGCGCGCGCGCACACACACACACACACACACACACACACCCATCAAGGCACATATGACAAAGCAATGAACAACTGAGGTGCCACACCAAAGAATTGATGCTTCTCATCTCTCTCCTTGCCTGTCCCTCTCTCTTTCTGTCTCTGTCTCTCTTGCTTAAAAAAAAAAAAAAAAGTAAACTCAGCAGTGGTTTTTGTCTAACTTTTGTATGGTAATAAACTTAATGCAGTCTCACTGTGAGTCTTCACACAGATTATTTACATGACGGATATTTCTGTGGCAAGCCTAATTTTCTCCCAGCATAATCCTACTGTTCGTTTAAACAAAGAAATTATATTAAAATCAACCCACAGGGTTGATTCATTCCAAAATTAAGCATTCATAAATAATTTTTTACATTAAGTGCTATTTCAAGTTATGTACATCATTACTTCTCTTAGAGAAATAAGAATGAATTTTAAATATTTTTAATGAAAAAAAATTTTAATATTGAAACATCACATTATAGGTAATAACTGTGCCTTGTCCTTGTAAGACTCTACCAGGTGTTTTCCATTAACATTTTATGCCTTGTCATTGGGAAGTGTTGAGGACCTTCCCAGGGTGGTTTGCTGATGAGACTGATTGCAGTTGTCTGATTGCATTAATTTTCAACACATCTCACTACCCTCTCACTGAATAGTGTCTTTGAAGTCATTTGAGATGAATTCTAAATGTTGGATTTGTTACCTAGGACCATGAAAACATTTAGCCTTTCACTTGGTCTTTTCCAGGATCCCGATGACCGAAACAAGACGCCAATGTAAGTCCCTCTTTCTGACCTATTTCCAAATCTGCCTTCTCTCAAGCCTACAAAAAAAGCCAAAGAAACAGCCAATAACCTGACTCCTCTAATTTTTTCCTCCGGTCAGAATTACTGAGAGCTCTCGAAATTATGGTTACAATCCATCTCCCATGAAGACTGAAGGGCTTCGCCGCCCACCTAGTAAGACTAGTATGCATCAGAGCCGACGCCTCTTGGCCTCAGCTCAGTCCCACCCTGATGTAAGTGATCTTTCTCAAGCTGTACTTTACCCAGCCCTTTGTTACTCAGAGTCTGAGTGAAGGAACATGTTTCTCCTCAAGTCCTTCACCATAATTAGTTATATCTTTTCTTGATACTTTGACCTTGATTTCCTGCTTCATTTTCCTTCCAGTATGTAATCATCTTGCTGTAGCCTCAGCTCCTTTCTGCCTAACCACAGGTAAGAATAAGAACTTGACAGGGCCTCTCCATTTACTCTTCCTCCTTCCCTCCCTTCTGCTTCCCCAGGACATCCTGACACTGTCCAGCAGCACAGAAAGTGAGGGGGAAAGTGGGACCAGCCGAAAGCCCGCTGCTGGTCAGACTTCAGCCACAGCAGTTGACAGTGATGATATCCAGACCATCTCCTCTGGCTCTGAAGGCGATGACTTTGAGGACAAGAAGAACATGTCTGGTAGTCTAGAAGAATTTGGGGGGTAGTTGGAAGACCCCATAGGAAATTTAAAATAGAGGTGTTTTCTATTTTGGTTTTTTGGGGGTTTTTTTTATAGTGGTGAAACATATAATTTATGAAGTAGTCCCCTTGATAAGTCCAGTACCACCCAGCACCATACAGTTATATTACTGACTCTTTTCCCCATGCTGTACTTGACATCTCGTGACTGTTTTTTAACTACTAATTTGTACTTATTTTTTTTGTGGCAGAGACAGTCAGAGAGAGGGACAGACAGACAGGAAGGGAGAGAGATGAGAAACATCAATTCTTTGTTGCGGCTCCTTAGTTGTTCATTGATTGCTTTCTCATATGTTCCTTGACCGGGGGCTACAGCAGACCGAGTACCCCTTGCTTGAGCCAGCGACCTTGGGTCCAAGCTGCTGAGCTTTCCTCAAACCAGATGAGCCTGCACTCAAGCTGGCGAGCTCGGGGTCTCGAACCTGGGTCCTCCGTATCCCAGTCTGACGCTCTATCCACTGCGCCATTGCCTGGTCAGGCCTAATTTGTACTTCTTAATTGTTTTACCTTATTCATCCACCACCCCCAGCCTCCTGCTTATCTGGTAACCATCAGTTTGATCTCTTG
Organism: Saccopteryx bilineata; assembly: GCF_036850765.1. Classification (NCBI taxonomy): domain Eukaryota; kingdom Metazoa; phylum Chordata; class Mammalia; order Chiroptera; family Emballonuridae; genus Saccopteryx; species Saccopteryx bilineata. The sequence continues at coordinate 160,264,333 of NC_089492.1, read as the reverse complement.
AGTCTGTTTAGTTTGTTTAGTTCTTTAGATTTCACATAAGTGAAATCATGTGGTATTTGTCTTTGGTTTATTCCACTTAGTGTAATATCCTATAGGCCAGCGGTTCTCAACCTGTGGGTCGCGACCCACAGGTTGAGAGGCGACCCCTGTGTTTTGGTCGTTCAACCCCCGCCGGGGTCGCAACCCACAGGTTGAGAACCGCTGCTATAGGCCCATCCACGTTGTCACAAATGGTAAGATTTAATTCTTTTAATGACTTAGTAATATTCTACTTTATTTGTATATATATATTACATCTTCTCTATCCAATCATTATCCAATTTAGGTTGCTTTCATGGCTTGGCTATTGTAAATAATGCTGCAGTGAACATTGGTATGCATATAGTTTTTCAAATTAGTGTTTTGCATTTCCTCGGATAAATACCCAAAAATGAAATTGCTGGGTCATAAGGTAGTTCTATTTTTTTTTTTTTTTTTTTTTTTTTTTGTATTTTTCTGAAGCTGGAAACGGGGAGGCAGTCAGACAGACTCCCGCATGCGCCTGACTGGGATCCACCCGGCAAGCCCACCAGGGGGCAATGCTCTGCCCATCTGGGGCGTCGCTCTGTTGCAACCAGAGCCAGTCTAGCGCCTGAAGCAGAGGCCACAGAGCCATCCCCAGCGCCCGGGCCATCATTTGCTCCGATGGAGCCTCTGCTGCAGGAGGGGAAGAGAGAGACAGAGAGGAAGGAGAGGGGGAGGGGTGGAGAAACAGATGGGCGCTTCTCCTGTGCCCTGGCCGGGAATCGAACCCGGGACTTCCACACGCCAGGCCGACGCTCTACTATCGAGCCAACCGGCCAGGGCCAAGGTAGTTCTATTTTTAATTCTGAGGAACCTCCATACTGTTTTCCATAATGACTGTACTGATCTGCATTCCCACCAACAGTGCACAAGGGTCCCCTTTTCTCCATATCCTTGCCAATACTTGTTTGTTGATGTATTGATGATAGCCATTCTGACAGGTGTGAGGTGATAGCTCATTGTGTTTTTTCATTTCTCTGATGATTAGTGATGTTGAGCATCTTTGCATGTCTATTGTCCATCTGGAGGTAGAGGATTTTTAAAAGAAGCTAAAGAAAAAAATCCAGATCTCAAAGAGTTAAGACATCTCTGGGAGGGCTTCCTGGCTCACAGCGAAACTGTTAATATTTTTGACAAGTCTTCTTGCTCTCTTTCCATTTCCCTACTTTTTCCTCAGCTTCTTTATACAGCAGATCTAATCCTGCTTGAAAAAAATGGCACTTAAGATCTTTGCCTCAGTCCCAGCTCATTATTATTCCTGAGCTGCAATGCATGAGATTAAATAGAGGTAGACTATCCTGTCATGGGTTGGGATGGGCCTGACCCTGCTGTCCTCCCTGTCTAGGTCCAATGAAGCGCCAAGTGGCAGTAAAATCAACCCGAGGCTTTGCTCTTAAATCGACCCATGGAATTGCCATTAAATCAACCAACATGGCATCTGTGGAAAAGGGGGAAAGCGCACCTGTCCGCAAGAACACACGCCAATTCTACGATGGAGAGGAGTCTTGCTACATCATCGACGCCAAGCTTGAAGGCAACCTGGGCCGCTATCTCAATGTGAGACCCCTTTCCCTCACCTCTAGATGTAGGGTAATCCCATGGTCCTCAAATTTCTACTGCTTTTAACACAACTATACAAACCTACCTTTTCTTGTTATAAATTCTTGGTTTCAAAGGTTCTTAAAGAGGTAGTTTTTTTTTTCCCCAGAATTTCAGCTATGATGGGATGATCAGGTGTCATCGTTTTTCACCCAACTCTCACTCACTCCACAAAACCAGGTTCTATTTCCGTGGTTCTTACCAATCCTGTCCTTAAACCTACAGCATAGTTGCAGCCCCAACCTGTTTGTCCAGAACGTCTTTGTGGATACTCATGATCTTCGCTTCCCTTGGGTGGCCTTCTTTGCCAGCAAGTAAGGAGTCAGGAAGAAGGGTGGTTGGGTAGGAAAAGAAGCTTGGGGTTGGGAAAGAGCAAGGACTGTTGGGACTCTGAAGCCCCTCCATCTGTGATCCAGCTCCACCAGCACCCCCTATAACCCCTGTACCTGGGTTCTCTGCTGTCTTCATACCTTATCCTTTTCTTCCTTTGTAGGAGAATCCGGGCTGGGACAGAGCTTACATGGGACTACAACTATGAGGTGGGCAGTGTGGAAGGCAAAGAGCTGCTCTGCTGCTGTGGGGCCATCGAATGTAGAGGCCGTCTTCTTTAGAGGACAGCCTTCTCCCTAACCTCCTGAACCTTTCCTGAACAGACATTTCCCAGGAACTTGGTCTTCCTGACTGTTGAACTCTGACCACCCAGTTCTCCAGCCTGGCTGTTCCCCCAGCTCCTAATAGATAGAAGCAGGGGTTCTGGATCAGGAGATCCCTTCCAATGTGGTGCTAGCAGGCAGGTCCCTCCTCTGCCCCCTACAGCACTAGGAGGTAGGGAGAGGCTACCACTCTAACCTGGGCCTGACATCCCTCAGTCCTGCTGTTGCTCATCCCTCCCGTCCTATATTTGTACAAGTGTTCATGCTTCTAACACTTTGTTCCTGGTATGAGGGCTGTGTATTTGCTATCCTTGGTTTGTATTGTTTCTTGAAAGTCTTTTAATAAGATGTTAAGACTAAGATTATGATGTGATTTTCTCTCCCTCAACCCCCATTCGTGCAATTCTGGGTCTTTCAGTGAGCAATCTCTTCCCCCAACCTTCCCAACGGGCAGCAGTCATTAATCTCCTACATTCAAAACCTTTGCTTTTTCTTATTTGCCATGTGAACTTTTTAAAAGAAATTATGTAACTGTGAAGAAGGTATGAGAAAGACTACCTTAGTTTATTTAGTTACTCCCCTTCTCAATTCCTAATAGTCTCAGACACTTGTTGCCATGTTTTACTTAATCTTTAATATATTTTAATTAAAAAAACCATTAACAGTACATTTTGGTCTGAAGTGGTCCCACTGCTAAAATGCCAGGTGCTAGCTGTAATTTTGGATTTAAAACCAAAACCCCAAATGTTTAATAAATAAAAATTAGAACTAGTTGCCATTCTACTCCAAACCAACAAGCTTAGAGGAAGAGGACAGAGAAAGGAGGCAGTAAGATCTTGGACCTATGACTACAGGGACAGCTGGCAGAGAAGGAATGCAAGACTGAGCTGTCCCCAGTATGGCCCCCACTTTTTGGCAGAGGTAGGGTAAGGGTCATAGGTACCCTCCTACACTCAGTTGCATCTTAGGAGAAAAAAAATTAAAGTCAGCTTAGCTTTGGTTTCTGGTCCAAGTTAGGGAATTTAGAAAGGTGAGCCTTGGCCCTACTTTGGCAGAATGAGGCCCACAGATGTGACAATAAGGCACAGCCCTAACTCTGGAGGTCAGGGAGTCAAAGGTAAACAGCTAGGGCCAAAATCTGAAGAATAAGGAATGTGAGTTGTAATGCCTACACCCAGAACTGAGGAAGGATCTTGAAAGCAGTAGAAAGGACAACTTGGAAAATAAAAACCCCTCCCTCCCCCCCAACAAACAATATAACCAACCTCCCCAGGTAGAGACATGGAGATAGTTGGTTAGGATTTGGTTAAAGGCAACTAGGTGACAACCAGGGGTTGGAGGCACAGAGAACTCTCCTCTGGCTTTCTCCTTTCTCTCCAGAACTTAAAGTGATCCTATTGGGGGGGTGGGAGGGAATAGTTTCTTGGCTTTGCACATTAATCTGAGGGGCAGCAGGGACAATGCTTCAGTCATTCTTACGATGGTTGTTGTTGAGGATGGGGTGGCCATTGGCTAGGGCCCGGCTCTTTACTCCTCCCCAAACTGCAGCCTCCTCCCCCTCTGAGCTCTCTGTTTCTTCCCGGTCACTGCGTTCATCTTCTACCTGCTGTGGAAAGGGATAAGAAGGGTTACTTGATGTCCTCAAACTCCTAAGTATTGCCTCTCTGTGTGGACTTGTTCTAGCTATTCCAGGGCCCTACGGTAGTTTTCTAGAGGGTTGCTGGTATGGGAGAAAGTTTGAGAAGTTTCTAGAGTTGAGGGTAGTAGGGCGTACAGAATGGGGAGAGAACTTTTACCTTTCCAGTTATGAACTTGTGGGCCATGCGCAAAATGAGGTAGGCCCAGAAGATGTGCAGCATCTGTAGCACTCCCATCATGGAATTGAAGAAGTAATAGCCAAAGAAGGCAGGATAGAGCTCCAGTGGGTACACCACAGTGCAATGCAGGATCCTGGGAATGGCAAGGGAGAGACCGTTGTAAACACAGATAGAAAGGGGTTAATGGAGGATAGATAAATGGGGTGAAGCAAGATTCCTTACTCCATGAGAACAGGAGCAGAGTCTGGCCTCCTACTCACCAGAAGGGCAGGATGACCAGTCGGGTGATGATGAAGACGATGGCAAAGACGATGAAGATGTTGTTGCAGGTGTTTTTCCATCCCGCATAGTTAAACATCTTGGCTGACTGCATAGACAGCCCCCATTTGTCATCATGGGCTCCTGACTCTCCCATGTACATTCACACACACACACCAGTTACCATACTGGCTCTGTGTCCCCACCTCCTTGATCCCAGGAATGTCACACACACCCCCACAAACACCAAAAGGATGGAGGGACAGGAGAACCTGCACCAGGTTCTCTGGGTTTGCAGAAGTGCCCAGAAAGCCTGACCTCCAGCAGATAGTCAGAAGAGTCATGCAGAGCCATGATGAGAGTCCCAGCACGAATGTAATTGGCAAACCAGGAGAAGCTGATGAGGATGATAGTGGCCACATGGTGGATGATCTGCTCCTTGAAATCCTATGGAAAAGATGTAGGTGCCAGGAGACTTTCTTGTTCCACAGCCCCCACTGTTCCTTCTTCCTCCCCCTCCCTTTTAGTTCCCTATATCCCACATCTCCATCTAAGCACCCAGAAATCAAAGGAGAGGCCATTCATCACAGTTTCATTTTGACTTCCAGACTTAATGGTGCAGACCTTGACCCACCTTTCGCTTGACATCGGAGGCGATACTGAAGAGCAGGGACCAGTAGAAAGAAAGTTCAATCATGTAGTACCAATACTGGGAAGGGATGGTGCTCTGGGAGAGGAGAGAATGAGAGATTAGGTTCAGGGCCCCACAGCAGCTGGACCCAAGGCTCTCAAGCCCAGCCCTTCTAGGCTCAGAGATTCCAGTCCCTTCTTCCAAGTGTTCCAGAGATCATCTCTTCACAGGACTGTGTTCCTCCCAGTCCTGTCCTACATTGATTCTCTTAACCCCATATAAGGAAATAAAGACCCCATTTCATACCTGTATGGGATATCCCTCCCAAACTTTCTTCATGTCATAGAACCAGGGTTTCTGCAGAGATGAAGAGAAGTTAAAAGAGGGACCCAAATTCTACAGCCTCCCAACACCTCCCCAGAGAACCTCCCAGTAATTCACACTCACATCCACAATGACAGCCATGCCAGCAATGAAAGCAATCAGGTAAAATGTGAATCTCCAGCTGGAAAAGGAAGGGAAATGGCTAGGAGAGTGCGTGGGAGGAGGGCACAACCCTCCCAGTACCCCAGAGATCCTCAGGAACATGAGTAACCAAACTGATCTCACTGACTAGGTGAGATCTCACCCTGCATACAGCCATTGCCCGCCCCTCCCAGCAAGATAGATCAGGCCTTCCTCTGCTTCTCCTGCTCCAACCTCCCCCACCTGGCTTCTCGGAACTTCTTGAGGAGACTGGGCCGGTCCTGGTTGCGGCGGCGGCGGAACCAGCGCTCTACCTGGCGGCCAGAGAGCCCACTCTGCCGGGATAACAGCTCTACCTCCGCCTGGGTGTAGTGAAGAAGCCTATTATATTTCGCTTCAGAACTCAGCAGCGCCCCACACCCTCTCCAAGAACCCTGAAAGTGTACCTCTGGTCCCATCTCTTCGCCCACCAGAGCTGATATTCCGACCCATTCTTGCCTTCCCTCCCACCCCCACTAGAACTCAGTAACCACTAGAGCAGGTCTGCAGCTCACACCTGTTTGGGATGCTTGCCGCTGGTCAGGTAGAATTGCTCCAAGGTGGGGTTGAGTGGTGCCCGCAGCCGAGTTTTCTCCTTTACATTCAGGAGAGCAGCCAGCGGTGTGGCCACGTAACTGGGGAAGGCACAGGAGTGAGAAGTGTCTGGCTCTCCTGCAATACCCCTCAGTAGCCCCTAAGCTGGGGCAGGAAAGGACTGCAAGCTCAGACCACTTTATCCTGGGCCTCAGTTTCCTGGCAATCCCTCTCTGGCCTCCTTGGGCTGCTCATAACTGACAAAGCCGTCTGTGTTCAAAGTGACCAGGAGGGGTGGAGGGTGAGAACAAATAACCATTGAGAGAAAGGGCCTGGGGGTGCTGAGCCCTCAGGAAAACAATGCTGCCTTCAGTGGGGGGGACACAGTAGGCGGGGACCTAGGTGGCCAGAACACTGGGGTCTAGGACCAATTAAATAGCAAGAGATAAACAAACTTGAAGTGCAAACAACTGTGGCTGGCAGCCACAGAAGACATGGGGGTAGACTGGTATGCTCACAGCTCAAAGAAGTATCGAATGATGAGGAAGAGCAAGGCCAGGGGTAGTGTGATATAGAGGTCTGAGGCCTTGGCATAGACGCGTCCATCTCGGTCTTCGAGATCACCCCAGGTTAAGTTCACAGGCAGCCACAGCCGTTCCCACCAGAAGTAGTCATACAAGGTCTGGAGCATCCTGAGTGATAAGAGGAGAAGGCAGAGGGTATCAAGGGGACAGCCACAGGAGAGAGAGAGATGACAGTTTTCATGGTTTAACAAAAGATGTAGGGGGCTGAGACTCAAGCCCTGGGCTCAGGTTCTGGTCATGTGGCCTTGGACAAATCAGCTTCCTCATCTATATAATATGGTGGCTTTCCAATTCTAACGGTGACTATTTACAGCAGCAACTGAAGGTGATGCTGACACTCCACCTCCAAGAAGTCCTGATTCCCTAGAATTAAGAATCTCAGGTTTCCCATCATTTTGCTATCACAGCATGGAGGACAGGTAGGATCAGTCCTGAAAGCTATAGCCAACAACCTGAATATAGGCAGAGGCACCCTCCCTTCCCCTAACTCTCCAGCCTCCCCCTCTAGCCCTCCACTCAAACAACTGCAAGCTTCCTTGCTGGGCAAGTTCAAAACCAGATTACAGGGCTTGAGCAAACCCTTCCCTTTCCCTACAACCCAAGGTCCCTAGGGAAAATGAAGAGGCAGAGTAAAGCAAAATTAAGTCCCCAAATGGGCTGAGCTCTAGGACAATCAGTAAACTAGTGCACATAAGATTAACACCCATGCCCAAGCTGCCCAATTCCTACACATAAAGCAGAAGAATCCTATCAGAAGTGTCTTTTCAGTGCTGGCCAGGTAGCTCAGTTGGTTAGAGCATCGTCCCAAAGCAGAGGCTGCTGGTTCATCCCTAGTCAGGGCACATGGCAGGTACAGAGTGATGTCCCTGTCTCTGCTCTCCCTCTCTCTAAAATCAATAAAATAAATATGGGGGGCGGGGTGTCATTTCAGAAACAACGTGAAGGCAAAGCTGCAGAGAGTCAGGGGTTGGAGGACAGAATTGAGACAACAGACCAAGAGATCTGGTGGAATTAGAAGCTACTGCTTGGCCCTGGTCAGGAAACCCAGTGGTTAGAGCATTGCCCTGATAACACCAAGGGTGTGTGTTTCAATGAATGCATAAATAAGTGGAACAACAAATCAATGTTTCTTTTTCTCTCTAAAAATCAATAAAATTAAAGTTATTGCATATTAAGGTTCACCCAGAAAATAAAACACTAGTCTGCAGAGGACAAGAGGGAGGAGAGGTGGTGGTATTCGGACTGGCCTTGAGACTAGCAGCTGACATAGAGGGAAGGGGGTCGTGTGTTCCCTCAGACCTCCCCCCACACACACACACACACCAAGGAGGAAGAAAAGAGAGTAGAGAAATTGTTCTCTACTGTGAACTAGAGACAAATGAGTGCCCCTGGCAGAAGACTGATCACATAGGTCACAGTAGAACTGAGCTAGGCTGGTCCTTCTGCCCCTCCTCCAGCAGCTCCACCCCCACCCACCACAGAAGCACTTGCGAAATCCCTCTCAGCCTGTCACGGGTCAGTATTCCAGCTCAAGGACTTTACCCTCTTGTCCCCACTTCTGGTCACTGCTCTCTGGGATGAAATCAGAGGTCGGCGCTGAGAAAGGAGCTTCAGCTCCATTTTTCCCCAATACCACATGTATGTACATGTACACACACACATGCACGCGTGCACACGCATATTCCAAGCCTCAGCTCATGAGGGTCTGGTCCCTTCTTCCTCTACCTTAGAATAAATATACTTTTCTTTTCCAGAATAAATATTTAATTAAAGAGATGGAAGCCTTTTGAACTGAACAAAAACATAATTATCCACAGTGGAACTTTGCCCACATAACCATGCACACTCATCTTTTTTCCTAAGAAAAGTGGTAGGGAAGGGGCAAGCCAAGAATGCCAAGATGTGGTGGCACCTCTGGCTTTCCCTTCCCACTTCTTTGCTGAGCCTGACCAGAGGTGGGGAAGTATACCCAACCCAGTCACCTGACTGATAGTCTCTTGGAGCCCAACTTATCTGCCAGCGAGATCTAAAGCCAAGGCTACAGTCAGGCTGAGACATTAGGCCCCATCCTCATCCTGGTTAGTGGAAAACAGCAGGGAAGTTTCTCTATACAGGAAGATTTTAAGGATTAAAGACTCAGAAGGGTCCTAGAGGGGTGGGTGGACCCCCTCTCCCTGATTCCTGTGCCCCCTGGAATGTCTGCTGCCAGGCTTATCTGTACAAAGAAAGTGAGGAGCTGGGGAGGTAGGCAGAGCAAGTGTTAAGACAATGGTCAAAAAGGACAAGTGACTGGGTAGTGCAACTATTTCAGCCCTAGGACAAGTTATACCTGTCTCCTTCCAGCTCCCCGCAGGAGACGGGTGTGAGCTGTGATGAGCAGGCGTGAGCCATGAACGCTGTGAGCAAAAAAGCATGCTATGTCAGGCACTCAAGAACTGCAGATTAATGGGGGTTCTCCTGCACCTGGGTTTCAGGCTTTCTGTGACCACAGCCTTCCTTTGCCTCCATTAGCAGAGGAACACCACCCCATCCCTTCTCACCTGGACCCAGTTGTGAGAGACACCAGATTCAGCAGGGTCAGGACTTCTATCTCAACATGGGGAGGGAGTGGGAGCTGAGATGAGAGGGGCTCCCAGGGCCTCGCTTTACACATGCCCACACAATCAATGGGTCTGCTCCTGGTGGCAGTCCTGGCAGCTTCTTGGCACCAGTACACCAAACCAAGCAAGGGATCCCATAAATGAAAGGCTGGGGCTAGAAAAGGGGACATGTTCTGGAAATGGGGAGACGACTTGCTTTCTAGGCCTCCTTGGCCCTCAGGGCAGTTCCTTGATTTTCTGGTAGAGAAAAATCACACTTGCAGATATTTTTTCCACTCACTGAATTCACTACTCCCAGAGGCTAGAAGAGACAATAGGGTCTGTGTGTGTCTTCTCTCTCTCTCTCTCTCTCTCTCTCTCACACACACACACACACACACACACAAACACCTGCCTCAGAGACACAAACGCCACTTTCTGAGACACAGGCTGGAAAGGGGCCAGCAGAGCAGGGATTTCATGGGCATTGGATTACCAGGAACTTGAGCTCAGTTCAGCCAGTCTCCACCCTTTGCCTCAACTCTGACTGACCCCTTCCAGACCTTCACGGATGGATGAAAAAAGGCAGAGGGTCCCCATGGGGGCTTGTAAACCCAGAGGGCCAGGAGGGCAGAAGTTTGAGTCTGTGAGATCCCTTTCTCTCTCAGCGCTTTGAGGAATAACTGAGAACAATACAACAGGGTTAGCAAGAGAGGAGAGAGTGACAAAGAGAGAATCCCACTGGCTTCCAGATCCCACTGAAGCTTGAGGAACTACAAAAAAGAATTGGAAGAAGATCTGAATAGTCTTTCTTGTTGAAAAATTTTCAGGCAGCAACAGCAGCAGATCAAGAACTAGAAGATTGCGAGCAATGAAGCCAAGAAGAGGTGTTGTAGCTCTAGGTTGCAGTATAAGGCCCAAAATCTAGCTTGTCTGTAGGCTGTTCCACTAGAAGCTCCAGCACACCCCGATACCGCAGGAGATTACAGCCCCTAGGGGTAGGGAGAGGCCAACGGGTTGAAGAGGCAGATGAGGCCACTGCTTAAGAGCACAGTAAAATAAGCCATCCCAGGGGCCAGTGACAGGGTCTAAGGAGGCCCTTCCTCCTAAAGCAAAGCTAGCCTAGGCCCCAGTGAAGGGAATGGATTGTGGGGTACCAAGGAAGACAAGAAGCTCTTTAGAACAGAGAGTCTGTGCAGTTCATTGTATGATTAGACCCTGAGGAAGGAGGCTGTAGACAAGTCCTTACCCCCTAGGAGCCCCATCAAAAGTGCAGTGAGCCATCCAAATTCATGCCCAGTCACCTGGGTTGTAATTCGGGATGTCAAACCCTCCAACACAGTTGTGGGGGTGAATACCTGCTGGAGGCCTTCCCTAACTTGATTCTCTGGGAAGAGGGGCTCACTCCATTCCTCAGGATCCTCAGAACCCCCTGACTGGAGCCTGGCAACTCAGGTGACTGAGACCAGATTCGTGCAACACACCTGTGACTAACCTACTTGCCAGAGAACCTCCGATCCAGTAATTAGCAAGATGTGGCCCAGAAAACCAGTCTCACCAGCAGCTCCCCCTCCACCCCTGCACACACCCCATAACGGTTTGGGAGCCTAACCCTTGGGGGGCCGGGCAGACTCTCAGAGCCACTCCTTCCTGTTTCCCGTTAAGCACATGGGCGCTCCGACCTCCCTCCCAGAGTGGCCACAGTGCGCTGGTAAGGAGAAAAAGAAGCAAGACCCTTCCGTCCCCTCCTACTCTAGCCACGGGAGCCGTACAGGTCAGGGGCACCGCCGCCGGCCCTGCCGCCTCCGGGCTCTGGCGCAAATGGTCACCAAGCCTTGCTAGTCCCCCACAAAGGGGCGCCTGTGTCTCGGGCCGACGCGCGCAGCCCCGCGCCCCCGCAGCCCCGCGTCCCCAGCTCCTGGCCCCTACCTGTTGCCCAGAAGGGCCTCTCCGCGCCCTGGGCGGCGTATCCGGGAACGCCGAGGCGCTGGGGGCCGGCCGCTCCCGCCCGGGCCGCCCTCCCTCAGGCCCGCCGCCATGAGCACGCCCCGCCCGGCCGCCCCGGTCCCGTTCCCCCCGCGGCCCCGCTCCCGCCCCAGCCAGGCCTCCCCGCGGAGCTGCGTCCGGGCGGCCCCCAGTTCTCCCAGCTTCCCCGCGCAGCGCCCATACTCCCGGGCCGGGGTCCCCACTCACTCGGCAGCAGCGGCGTCGCGGAGCTGGCCGGGCCGGGGGCCGCTGCTCTGTCTCTGCTCTGGTCGGAGCTCCCGGCCCCTGCGGACTGGCTCGGCCGGCTCCTCTCCTCCCCCTTCCGCCCGCCCGCCTGCACGCTCCCTCCTCCTTCCTCCTCCTCCCGCCGCCCGCCGAGCGCAGCTGAGCCGGGGCCGAGCCCAACCCGGGAGAGCAAGGCCGCGAGCCGCCCCGGAGCCGGAGCCTGGGCGTGGGCCTGCAGCCAGGGCGCGCGCGGGCTGTGGCCTCTGGGGGCGGCCGTGTCCAGCCCCCACTCCCCGCCGCCCCTCCCGGGCCCCGGGCCCCCCAACCCGACCGCGCCCCCGGGGTCGCCGGGCCGAGAAGCCACCAGTGGGGGGGGGGGGCAGTACTGGCTCTTCCAGCCTGTCTTTCCGTTAGGGGTGCGGCATAGCCCTCGGGGATCCCGAATCAGACCCGCGAGGTGCTTGGGGATCGGGGGCGTGGAGGAGCCGTGCCCCTCCCTGCCCAACCCAGGGCGCCACCAGCTGTGGTCCGAGGTTTCGGCCTGGCAGCAGCCCCTGTCCCCTCTACCCCGCGGATCGCCACAATTCCACCTCCAGCCTCACTGGGCAGCAGACGAGGAAGGCGTCCGGGCTCCCGTGGGGCAGAGCCCAGGGGCGTCCTGTCGCCTATGCCGAGCGACCCTCCAGGGCCGACCGAGGCAGCCGGCCGTGGTGATTGCATTGCCCTTCCCAGCGCCGAGCCCAAGACCCCTAGGGCGTCCCCACCCCACCGCCGGCCATAAAACCCACATTTCCACCCAAGAGCTGAACAGCCTACCCCCGTGATACGTATACCCTACTGGTAGACTCGGAAAGAGCCAGCTCCCAACTTTTGTGTTGCAAAATGTATTCGAGTTTTCCATCTACATCACATCTATCCATATTGAAATTCACATTTTAAAAATTATTTTTTGCTTAGTCTGGTAAAATGCCGTTTCAGACACATGCAACATGTTTCTCCTAAAACAGTGGTTCTCAACCTTTCTAATGCCGTGACCCCGCAATACAGTTCCTCATGTTGCGGTGACCCCAAACCAAAAAAAAATTTTGGTGGCTATTTCATAACTGTAATTTTGCTACAGTTATGATTCGGAATGTAAATACCTGATATGCATTATGTATTTTCCGATGGCTTTAGGCAACCCCCCCGGGTCGCGACCCACAGGTTGAGAACCGCTGTCCTAAAACCATCTGTAAGGCCAGGGGCCACCATCCTGGCCCTTCACATGCAGGTTCTCACTGATTTCGGGCAGACTGTAAAGCAGAGGTCTCAAACTCAACTCAGTACGTGGGCCGCAGAGCAAGATCACAGCCGTTTGGCGGGCAGCACTAGGTCTACAAAAGGCAACTGTTACGCAACACTTCTCTCACTGCAGTTGAAAACAAAAAAATCAGTACAACAAGCACAATCGTACATGCAGTTTACTCAGTGTCACAAAACGACCAGAAACTGTAGTTCGCATCACAACTGCTGTTAACTAAGCTAATATCTAGCTAGGATGCTAGAGAAATGAAAAATACAAGTAGGCCCCTAGGCTTACTTAATTTTATCCAAAATATTTTGAACTTCGTGGATTAGTCTGCGGGCCGCACAAAATTGTTCGGCGGGCCGCGAGTTTGAGACCCCTGCTGTAAAGAAATGGCGGAGTCCGATGATGGTGGGCCATTCTGTTTATTGGTGTCTCACCAAGATAGGCAAGCCACAAGAAAAGCCAACGAACCTGACCAGGTGGTGGCGCAGTGGATAGAGCGTCTGACTGGGATGCGGAAGGACACAGGTTCGAGACCCCGGGGGTTGCCAGTTTGAGCGCGGGCTCATCTGGCTTGAGTGAAAAGATCACTAGCATGGACCCAAGGTCACTGGCTCAAGCGGGGGGGGGGGGGGGGTGAGTTCTCAGTCTGCTGAAGGCCCGCGGTCATGGCACATATGAGAAAGCAATCAATGAACAACTACGATGTTGCAACGAAAATCTGATAATTGACGCTTCTCATCTCTCTCCGTTCCTGTCTGTCTGTCTATATCTATCCCTCTCTCTGTCCCTGTAAAAGAAAAGAAAAGCCAAGGGAAAAGTAACCTGCTTTTCCCATAGAAGACAAGGGATCAGGAAGGCCCCTGCAATGCTGATAGCAGGATCCGAGAGAGTAAGCCCCTGGTCTGCCCCCATTTTATAGTGTAGAAATCAAAACCTTTAAGCCAGTGTACAAATAAGGAAGTCTCTAATACAAAGTCACTCATCTGAGGCATAAATGGGATTCCTCATAAGAGTGCACCACCCCACATCATGCAACAGACAAGGGTGTGGGGAAAAGCTTAGTGTTGAGAAGATCTTAATATTAAAAGGGTGGGAAAGGCTCAGTCTTAAAACTAAGCCTTAGGCCTGACCAGAAGGTGGCGCAGTGGATAGAGCATAGGACTGGGATGTGGAGGACCCAGGTTTGAGACCCCAAGGTCACCAGCTTGAGTGAGGGCTCATCTGGTTTGAGCAAAGTTCACCAGTTTGGACCCAAGGTCTCTGGCTCGAGCAAAGGGTTACTCGGTCTGCTGTAGCCCCACTGTCAAGGCACATATGAGAAATCAATCAATGAACAACTAAGGAGCCACAACGAAGAATTGATGTGGCTCATCTCTCTCCCTTCCTGTCTGTCTGTCTGTTCCTTTCTCTGACTCTCTCTGTCTCTGCCACAAAACATAAAAAGTAAAAAGAGAGCTACAACTTACTCCATGTAGAGGTAGCTTAATTTTTTTACTTTGATGAAATGTTGGCATTTTTATACTGTCTCAGCTAAAACCTCTGACAGTAGCTTGTTGCATGATTTATCTAGTCAAATTCAGTTTAGAAAGGAGTGTGACACACACCCCACGCACACACTCACTTAACTAGTTTTAGAGCTTGGCTCTTACCATAGACTCATTCTGGAGAGGTAAAGAGGCAGAAGCTGACTGATTTCCACCTGTTTGATCATTTGCTTTTTGAGGTAGAACCCCAGCCCAGGCCCTCCTCCTGAGATATGACTTGTTGGCGCACAGCCTGCAACCCTGCCTCATCTCTGCCTGAACCAGCCTAGGGGACTCTAGCCTTTTTGAGCTCCAGACCTGCCAGTTCCCAGCAACTCTTCCAGCTCTGTTTTCCTTTTCCCCAGACTGAACATCTCCCTTATTAGCAAATCTTTTCTCTTTGGACCCCTTTGTAACTTCCGCACCTGCAGCCTGCCAATTCCAAAGTTCCTTCTACCTTTCTTGAGCTCCCTCCCCAGATTCCTCCTCTCCTAAACACCCACACACCCTTTTCCAGTGAGGTTCCAGTGTCTCCTCTTTGGGCCACAGCTGACCTTGTGCCCTCTTCAACTCCTCCCCACACCTCTATCACACCTCTATCCTACTTGGCTCCCTCCTTTGGCTTCTAAGCTCTTTCATCAGGCAGTTTGTCTAGATGCCAGGCTTTCCCAAGGTCCCGACCAAACTTCTTTTTTTTTTTTTTTTTTTTTAAGAGAGAGAGAGAGAGAGTCAGAGAGAGGGACAGACAGACAGGAACAGAGAGATGAGAAGCATCAATCATTAGTTTTTTATTGCGCGTTGCAACACCTTAGTTGTTCATTGATTGCTTTCTCATATGTGCCTTGACCGCGGGCCTTCAGCAGACCGAGTAACCCCTTGCTCAAGCCAACGACCTTGGGTCCAAGCTGGTGAGCTTTTGCTCAAACCAGATGAGCCTGTGCTCAAGCTGGCAACCTCGGGGTCTCGAGCCTGGGTCTTCCGCATCCCAGTCCAATACTCTATCCACTGCGCCACCGCCTGGTCAGGTCAAACTTCTTCTTCTTTTTTTTTTAATTGATTTTAGCGAGAGAGAAAGGTAGGGCAAGAGAGAGACAGAAACATTGATCTGTTCCTGTATGTTCCCTGACCAGCAATGGAACTGGCAACCTCTGTACTTCTGGAGGATGCTCTAACCAACCAAAGGAGTATCTGACCAGGGCCCCAGCAGACTTTTTAAATGATTCTCTCCCCCACCCCACCCCAAGACTGAAGACCAGTTAACTTTTTTTAAGATAGTAGTGGGGAGGAGAAGTTTGGGGGCAAAAGTTAGATTGCCAAGGCCTGAGAAATAAAGATAAGAGGGTGTGCCACCCCTCCCCCAGGAGACAAAAGAGGTGGATGGAGAAATGTCGGCCTCAGGCAGCATTAAAATGATGCTACCAACCTGACCAGGTGGTGGTGCAGTGGATAGAGCGTCGGACTGGGATGCAGAAGGACCCACGTTCGAGACCCCAGGTTGCCAGCTTGAGCGTGGGCTCATCTGGCTTGAGCAAAAAACTCACCAGCTTGGACCCAAGGTCGCTGGCTCCAGCAAGGGGTTGCTCGGTCTGCTGAAGGCCCGTGGTCAGGGCACGTATGAGAGAGCAATCAATGAACAACTAAGAAGTCCCAATGCGCAACGAAGAACTAATGATTGATGCTTCTCATCTCTCTCCATTCCTGTCTGTCTGTCCCTGTCTATCTCTGCCTCTGTAAAAATAAATAAATAAATAACTCTCTTGGGAAACAGATTATTAAAATGATGCTACCAGTTCTATCAACATAATTGGGACACACATACACACACACAGGCCTTGGCTGGACCTGTAGATTTTGACCACCGCCCTCTGACCCATCCCCCACTGTCCAGGGCTGCCATAGCCACACCCACAGTGCCCCAAGCTGCCTGCTTTGCCTTGACTCACTTCCTCTTTATAGGCTGCTGAGGTGTCCTGAAGCTGAGGCAGAGGACACCACCCTGCCAGCAGCCTGGGATTTAGACATCTGGGCAGGCTTCTGGGACAGGCAAAGACAGGGGCCCCAGGTATAGAAAATGGGTCTTCCCAAATAAGTCTGGGCCATGCAACACAGAAGCCAGTTTGGGTACAGGAGTAGAGCTTGGCTAGTATAGGAGCAGAGGGATTCAGGTGCTAAGGGTTCTGGGGAAAATAAGTTTCCTTTCAAGAGGAAAAATTGCCAGAAAGAATTTCTATGTATTCTGAAGTCACTCAATGCAAAGAACAGTCATGTGTACACATAATGACAATTCAACAACAAAAGACCACATATACAACGTGGTTCCATAAGATTGTAATGGAACTGAAAAATTCCTATTACCTAATGATTTCATAACAGTCTTTGTTTGTTTGTTTGTTTTTGGAAATTGAGAGAGAGGAAGAGAAACAGAACTTCTACTTATTTGTGCAGTCATTGATTGATTTTTATTTTTTAGATTTTATTTATTCATTTTTAGAGAAAGAGGAGAGAGAGAAGGGGGAGGAGCAGAAAGCATCAACTCCCATATGTGCCTTGACCAGGCAAGCCCGAGATTTTGAACCAGCAACCTCAGTGTTCCAGGTTGACACTTTTATCCACTGCACCACCATAGGTCAGGCTGATTGATTCTTATACGTGCCCTGAACTGGGATCAAACCCGAAATGTTGGTGCATTTTTTTAAAGACTTTATTTATTCATTATAGAGAGGGGAGAGAGAGAGAGAAGGGGGGAGGAGCAGGAAGCATCAACTCCCATATGTGCCTTGACCAGGCAAGCCCAGGGTTTTGAACTGGCGACCTCAGCGTTTCTAGGTTGACGCTTTATCCTCTGCACCACCACAGGTCAGGCCAATGTTGGTGTATTGGAACAATGCTCTAAGCAGCTGAGTTACCTGGCCAGGGTTCATAACAGTCTTAACATTGCCCTAGTCCAAAGGTTACGAAAAAAATCAACAAGGCTGCAGATGAGATGGCAAGCAACTTTAACCTGGGTGTGAATGAGAACTACACCAAAAAGCTCCTAGCAGTTGTTCCTGAGGAACTAACTAATGAGAAGTTGTTGGTGCTGGAATAGGAACACATAGCTGAAGAAAAGGCAAGAGAAAAGAAAACTGTAAGAGAAGAAAAAAAAATAATAGCCCCCAAAATAGTCAATGAAGCGTTTAGCAGAAGCTTTTGAAGACTTCAGCAAGCTCCTCAAAAAGTTTGAAATCAGCCCTGGCCAGTTGGTTCAGTGGTAGAATGGCAACCCGGCATGTGGAAGTCCAGGTTGGATTCTCAGTTCAGGCCACACAGGATAGGTGACCATCTGCTTTTCACCCCTCCCCCTCCATTTTCTCTCTGTCTCTCTGTCTCTCTGTCTCTCTCTCTCTCTCTCTCTGTTCCCCCAGGGGCAGTGAAGATGGCTCCAATGAGCCTCTGTTTCAGGCACTAAAGATAGCTAGGTTGGAGGGGGTCCCCAGATGGTCAGAGCATCTGCCCCAGATGGGGGAGGAGTTGTTGCCAGGTGGATCCCAATGCAGCACATGCAGGAGTCAGTCTCTGTAACTCCCATACTCTCACTTTTATTTAAGTTTGAAATTATGGACCCCAACATCAAAAGGTTTTCATTGACAAAGATAAATGTTCACAGTACATTATCTGTGTTAAAGAACAAAATTTAAGCCTGACTAGGCGGTGGCACAGTGGATGGAGCATCAGACTGGGAAGCAGAGGACCCAGGTTCAAAACCCCGAGGTCGCCAGCTTGAGCGCGGGCTCATCTGGTTTGAGCAAAAGCTCACCAGCTTGGACCCAAGGTTGCTGTAGGCCCACGGTCAAGGCACATATGAGAAAGCAATCAATGAACAATTAAGGTGTCACAAAGAAAAACTGATGATTGATGCTTCTCATCTCTCCATTCCCTCTCTCTGAAAAAAAAGGAAAAAAATTTAAGTAAACTTGTCCCAGGTTCGATTCCCGGCCAGGGCACACAGGAGAGGCGCCCATCTGCTTCTCCACCCCTCCCCCTCTCCTTCCTCTCTGTCTCTCTCTTCCCCTCCTGCAGCCAAGGCTCCACTGGAGCAAAAGATGGCCCGGGCGCTGGGGATGGCTCCTTGGCCTCTGCCCCAGGCGCTAGAGTGGCTCTGGTCGCGACAGAGCAAGGCCCCAGATGGGCAGAGCGTCGGCCCCTGGTGGGCATGCCGGGCGGATCCCGGTCGGGCGCATGCGGGAGTCTGTCTGCCTCCTCGTTTCCAGCTTCAGAAAAATACAAAAAAAAACAAAAAACCAAAAAAAAAACCAAAACAAAAAAACCCTGGGCTTGCCTGGTCAAGGCACACGTGGGAGTTGAGGCTTCTTGCTCCCCCCCTTCTCTCTCTCTCTCTCTTTCTCTCTCTCAATCTCTCTCTCTCTCCTCTAAAATGAATAAATAAAAATAATTTAAAAAAAATTTTAAGTAAACTTGAAGACTTACTGGCTCTATTAATGATTTATTTATTTATTTATTTATTTATATTTTTTTTACAGAGAGAGAGTCAGAGAGAGGGATAGATAGGAACAGACAGGAATGGAGAGAGATGAGAAGCATCAATCATTAGTTTTTCGTTGTGATACCTTAGTTGTTCATTGATTGCTTTCTCATATGTGCCTTGACCGTGGGCCTTCAGCAGACCGAGTAACCCCTTGCTCAAGCCAGCGACCTTGGGTCCAAGCTGGTGAGCTTTGCTCAAACCAGATGAGCCCGTGCTCAAGCTGGTGAGCTCGGGATCTCGAACCTGGGTCCTCCACATCCCAGTCTGATACTTTATCCAATACGCCACCACCTGGTCAGGCTATTAAGGAATTTTTAAATCTCGTTAATCAAGTAGCATCCCATCTAGCAACCAAAAGAGTGCTCAAGGTGCTCCCCAGAGTTGTATAAAAGAAAGGCTTTTTTTTTTTTTTTTTTTTTTTTTTGTGGCAGAGACAGAGTCAGAGAGAGGGACAGACAGGCAGGAAGGGAGAGAGACGAGAAACATCAATTCTTCCTTGTGGTTCCTTAGTTGTTCACTGATTGATTTCTCATATGTGCCTTGATCAGAGGGGCTACAGCAGACCAAGTGACCCCTTGCTCAAGCCAGTGACCTTGGGCTCAAGCTGGTGAGCCTTTGCTCAAACCAGATGAGCCCGCGCTCAAGCTGGCAACCTTGGGGTCTCGAACCTGGGTCCTCCACATCCCAGTCCGATGCTCTATCCACTGCGCCATCATCCGGTCAGGAAAATGGAAGGCTTTTATAAGGAGAAAGAGGTTAGGACTAAGTTTAAAAAGTGGGTTTGAACCTGACCAGGCGGTGGCGCAGTGGATAGAGCGTCAGACTGGTTGCTGAGGACCCAGGTTCGAGACCCCAAGGTCACCAGCTTGAGTGCTGGCTCATCTGGGGTTTTTTCTGTTTGTTTTTTAATTTTTCTTTTATTAATTTTTAGAGAGGAGAGAGAGTGAGAGATAGAGAGTGAGAGAGAGAAGGGGGAGGGAGGAGCAGGAAGCATCAACTCCATATGTGCCTTGACCAGGCAAGCCCAGGGTTTTGAACCGGCGACCTCAGCGTTCCAGGTCTATGCTTTATCCACTGTGCCACCACAGGTCAGGCGGCTCATCTGGTTTAAGCAAGGCTCTCCAGCTTGAACCCAAGGTCACTGGCTTGAGCAAGGGGTTACTCGGTCTGCTGAAGGCCCACAGTCAAGGCACATATGAGAAAGCAATCAATGAACTAAGGTGTCTCAATGAAAAACTGATAATTGATGCTTCTCATCTCTCTCCGTTCCTGTCTGTCTGTCCCTATCTTTCCCTCTCTCTAACTCTCTCTTTGTCTCTGTAAAAAAAAAAAAAAAAAAAAAAGTGGGTTTGAGCTATTTCAGGCAAGGAGACTTTTCTTAGGGAAAGGCAGGGGCAGTGGTGGGAGTCAGTCGGTTCCCCAGTTCAGCAGAACTGATACCTAACTTTTTGTTGTCCAATGTGGAAATCACAAATTTACATTCCTTACTCTTCTTTAATGTTCATCTGCGCAATAGCGTATTCTACGCGTCCGTTGTAATGTTCATTCCATAAGAGAAATTGCAAGTGAGGACATCAATCAAGAAGCAATATGGGCCCTGGCCGGTTGGCTCAGTGTAGAGCGTCGGCCTGGTGTGCAGGAGTCCCAGGTTTGATTCCCAGCCAGGGCACACAGGAGAAACGCCCATCTGCTTCTCCACTCCTCCCCCTCTCCTTCCTCTCTGTCTCTCTCTTCCCCTCCTGCAGCCGAGGCTCCATTGGAGCACTGAGGATGGCTCTGTGGCCTCTGCCTCAGGCGCTAGAGTGGCTCAGGTCGCAACAGAGCAATGCCCCGGAAGGGCAGAGCATCGCCCCCTGGTGGGCGTGCCGGGTGGATCCCGGTGGGGCGCATGCGGGAGTCTGTCTGACTGCCTCCCGGTTTCTGGCTTTGGAAAAATACAAAAAAAAAAAAAAAAAAAAAGAAGCAGCAATATGGAAATATCTTAATATTTTTTCATTAATATTTTAAAACTCTTTCTTATAACATAATCTAGTTTTGTGTACCTCTTTTATTGTTCTTATTTAAGTATTAAATGCATGAAATAATAAACTACCTTTTAGGATATCATTCATTTTTTTATACTTAAAATGGTCATTAGGCCAAAGAACCAGTTGTTAAATTATTTGAATCCCAACACTGGGCAGGGGATATTATCAGGCAGATTACCTCACTAAAGTTGATTGGAAAATCCAAGACTGATTTTGTTTTTATTCACTTTAGAAAGGCAGGAACATCAATCTGTTCCTGTATGTGCCCTGACCGGGGATGGAATTGACAGCCTCTGTGCTACAGGATGACACTTGAATCAACCGAGCTATCCAGCCAGGGCCAGACTGATTGATTTGAAATTCCACTCCCAGGGAAGCTGAAACTGCAATCAGCTTAGTTATTAAGTTTTGGTTTGGTGATGTGGTTTAGCAAAAATGACTCCTTTCTGGTCTGGTTTCTTTTTTTTAAACATCTGCTTAGAAGCAAATCTATGATGAAAAAAGAAACAAACCAGGCAAACCACCATGGACATATTTTTGAAGAGTGCTGATTCCTCAAGAAGAGCCTCAGGTAAATAAGTATTCCAGAAAAAAATCACTGTTATCATAGGTAATGACAGCTCTGTGCCTCTTCTTGCCCTTGAAGACTTTCCAGTGGGACAAGATATAGAGGGAGGGAGACAGTGATCTGAATGATCCTGACCTGTGTAGGCCTAGGCTAATGTATGTGTTTGTGTCTTAGATTTTAACCAAAAAAATTTGTTTAATTTTTTTTTTTAATTCAGTGAGAGGAGGGGAGGCAGAGAGACAGACTTCTGCATGTGTCCTAACCACCCGGCAAGCCCACTAGGGGGCTATGCTCTGCCCATCGGGGAGGTTGCCCTATTGCTCAGCAATCAAGCTCTTCTTAGCACCTGAGGCAGAGGAGACCATGGAGCCATCCTCAGCACCCAAAGCCAACTCACTCCAATTGAGCCATGGCTGCAGGAGGGGAAGAGAGAGAGAGAAGTGAGACGAGGAGGGGTGAAGAAGCAGATGGGCACTTCTACTGTGTGCCCTGACCAGGAATTGAACCTGGGATATCCACATGCCAGGCCAATGCTCTACCACTGAGCCAACTGGCCAGGGGCCAGATTTTTAAAAAATTAAAATTAAAAAATTTAAGTAGAACCTGACCAGGCGGTGGCACAGTGGATAGAGCGTCAGACTGAGATGCGGAAGGACCCAGGTTCAAGACCCCGAAGTCGCCAGCTTGAATGCTGGCTCATCTGGTTTGAGCAAAAGCTCATCAGCTTGGATCCAACGTCGCTGGCTCCAGCAAGGATTACTCAGTCTGCTGAAGGCCCGCAGTCAAGGCACATATGAGAAAGCAATCAATGAACAACCAAGGTGTCGCCATGAAAAACTGATGATTGATGCCTCTCATCTCTCTCCGTTCCTGCCTGTCTGTCCCTATCTATCCCTCTCTCTGACTCTGTCTCTGTTAAAAAAAAAAAAAAAAAGAATCGATGCTTCTCATCTCTCTCCCTTCCAGCTTGTCTGTTCCTGTCTGTCCCTCTCTCACTAAAATAAAAAATAAAATAAAATAACTTACTTAACCTCTTAACCTGTCCTCATCTTCATTTCTTACTCTCTTTAAAAAAAAATTTTAAGTAGAAAAAAAAGTTTATAAAATAAGGATATAAAGAAAAAAATTTTTGTACAGCTATACATTATGTTTGTGTTTTTTAATTGATTTTTAGAGAGAGAAATATCGGTTTGTTGTTTCATTTTTTATGCATTTATTGGTTGATTCTTGTATGTGTCCTAACTGGGGATCAAATATACAATCTTGACATATTGAGGTGATGCTCTAACCAGCTGAGGTACCCAGCAAGGGCACAATGTGTTTGTGTGGTGTGTGTGTGTTGTTTGTTTGTGTTTTAAACTAAATGTTATTACAAGAGTAAAAATGTTTTTAAAAATTAAAGTAAAAAACAGTAAGCTAAGGTTAATTTATTATAGAAGAAAGAAAAGAAATATTTTTTAGGGATTTTATTTGCCTGGTTTGTGGTGGCGCAGTGGATAGAGCATCTACCTGGGACATTGAGTACCCAGGTTCCAAATTCCAAGGTCGCTGCTTGAACATGGGCTCTTCCGGCTTGAGCACAGGCTCATCACCTTGAGTGCAGGGTCACTGGCTTGAGCCAGGGATCATGATTGCTGGCTTGAGCCCAAGGTTGCTAGTTTGAAGAAGGGGTCACTGGCTCAGCTGTAGCACCTCAGTCAAGACACATATGAAAAGCAATCAATGAACAATTAAAGTGCTGCAACTATGAGTTAATGCTTCTCATCTCTCTCTCTTCCTGTCTGTTTATGTGTCGGTCTGTCTTTTTCTCTCTTACTCATAAAAAAAAAAAGGATTTTATTTATTGATTTTATAGAGAGAAGGGGGATGGATATGAATGAGAAGTAGCAACTCAGTTGCTTCACTTCAGTTGTTCATTGATTGCTTGTTGTATGTGCCTTGACTAGGCAAGCCCAGGGTTTCCAACTGGTGACGCTCAGGGATTTAGGTCAATGCTCTATCCACCGTGCCACCACAGGCCAGCCCTGAGGAAATAAAAACTTTAAATAAATTTAGTGTAACCTAAGTATACAGTGTTTATAATGTCTACAGCAGAGAATAGTAATGTCCTAGGTCTTCACATTCACTGACTACTCACTCATCCAGAGCAAGTTCCAGTCCATTCATGGTAAGTGTCCTATACAGGTGTACCATTTTTTTTTTATTATTGATTTTAGTGAGAAGAAGGGAGAGGGAGAGAAATAGGAACATTGATCTGTTCCTGTATGTGCCCTGACCAGGGATCAAACTGGCAACGTCTGCACTTCAGAAAAAGCTCTACCCAACCAAGCTATCTGGCCAGGCATTATTTTTATTTTTAAATTTTTTTTAAAAGAGCCTGACCAGGCGGTGGCACAGTGGATAGAGCATTGGACTGGGAAGCGGAAGACCCAGGTTTGAGACCCTAAAGTCACCAGCTTGAGCGCGGGCTCATCTGGTTTGAGCAAAGCTCACCAGCTTGGACCCAAGGTCGCTGGCTTGAGCAAGGAGTTACTCGGTCTGCTGTAGCCCCACAGTAAAGACACATATGAGAAAGCAATCAATGAACAACTAAGGTGTCGCCATGAAAAACTGATGATTGATGCTTCTCATCTCTCTCCGTTCCTGCCTGTCTGTCCCTATCTATCCCTCTCTCTGACTCTCTCTCTGTCTCTGAAAAAAAATTTTTTTTAAGATTTTAGGCCTGACCTGTGGTGGTGCAGTGGATAAAGCATTGACTTGGGAACACTGAGGTAACCGGTTCAAAACCTGATCAAAGCACATATGAGAGTTGATGCTTTCTGCTCCTCCCCCTTCTCTCTCTCTTTCTCTCTCTCTCTCACACTCTCTCTCTCCTCTCTCTCTCTCTCTCTATATATATATAAATTTTAGGCCTGACCTGTGGTGGTGCAGTGGATAAAGCATTTACCTGGGAACAATGAGGTCACCGGTTCGAAGCCCTACACTTGTCTGGTCAGAGCATGTATGGAAGTTGATGTTTCCTGCTCCTCCCCCCTTTCTCTCTCTCTTTCTCTCTCTCTCACACACACACTCTCTCCTCTCTAAAATGAATAAATAAATTTTTATTTATTTATTTTTTTTACAGAGACAGAGAGTGAGTCAGAAAGAGGGATAGACAGGGACAGACAGGAACGGAGAGAGATGAGAAGCATCAATCATTAGTTTTTCATTGTGTGTTGCAACACCTTAGTTGTTCATTGATTGCTTTCTCGTATGTGCCTTGACCACGGGCCTTCAGTAAACCGAGTAGCCCCTTGTTGGAGCCAGAGACCTTGGGTTCAAGCTGGTGGGCTTTTACTCAAACCAGATAAGCCCGTGCTCAAGCTGGCGACCTCGGGGTCTCGAACCTGGGTCCTCGGCATCCCAGTCCGACGCTCTTTCCACTGCGCCACCGCCTGGTCAGGCTGAATAAATAATTTTTTTAAGATTTTATTTATTCATTGTAGAGAGGGGAGAGAGAGAGAGAGGGAGAGAGAGAGAGAGAGAGAGAGAGAGAGAGAGAGAGAGAAGGGGGGAGGAGCAGAAAGCATCAACTCCCATATGTGCCTTGACCAGGCAAGCCCAGGGTTTTGAACCGGCAACCTCAGCGTTTCCAGGTTGACACTTTATCCACTGCGCCACCACAGGTCAGGCTGAATAAATAAATTTTTAAAAAATAAAGTAAAGCCCTGGCCGGTTGGCTCAGCGGTAGAGCGTCGGCCTAGCGTGTGGAGGACTCGGGTTCGATTCCGGCCAGGGCACACAGGAGAAGCGCCCGTTTGCTTCTCCACCCCTCCGCCACGCTTTCCTCTCTGTCTCTCTCTTCCCCTCCCGCAGCCAAGGCTCCATTGGAGCACAGATGGCCCAGGCGCTGGGGATGGCTCCTTGGCCTCTGCCCCAGGCGCTAGAGTGGCTCTGGTCGCAACATAGCGACGCCCAGGATGGGCAGAGCATCGCCCCCTGGTGGGCAGAGCGTGGCCCCATGGTGGGCGTGCCGGGTGGATCCCGGTCGGGCGCATGCGGGAGTCTGTCCGACTGTCTCTCCCTGTTTCCAGCTTCAGAAAAATGAAAAAAAAAAAAAAAAGTAAAATAAAAATATTTTATTGATTGATTTTAGAGAGGAAAGAGAGAGAAAGGGGAAGGAGCAGGAAGCATCAACTTCCATATGTTCCTTGACCAGGCAAGCCCAGGGTTTTGAACTGGCGACCTCAGCATTCCAGGTCAATGCTTTATATAATGTGCTACCACAGGTCAGGCACATTTTTTACTTTTATAATGTGTTTTTACTATAACTTTTCTGTTTAGATACACAAATACTATTGTGTAACAATTGCCTACAGTATTTTGTAATATGACATGGTATACAAGCTTGTAGCCTAGAAGCAATAAGCTATATCATATGACCTATGTGTGTAGTAGGCTATACCATTTAGGTTTATGTAAGTGCTTGTAAGTGTGATGTTCGCACAACAATAAAATTACCTAACCATACATTACTCAGAACTTAAGTGTAACTATATTTGTAGAAAAGCAAGGTGGAGTTAGAAGTTGAAGAGGTGTTCATGAGTCAACAGCTAAAGCTCTATGTATTACTGCTTGTTCCCCTATATTCCATTAAAAGGGACCCCAAGTCATCCATGCCTTACTCTGAATGATAAAGAAAACATAAGTTATTAGAAGACCTAGATTCTGGTTTTAACACCATGGCCTTGGGAAGTCACTTAGGCCCCTTGAGTTGTAATTAGAGGATGGTAGATTAGGTAATCTCTAAAATTTTCAATTATAAAAATTAGAGCATGGGGTGGACAGTGATTAGTAAACCTGCAAACAACCTCAATCTGTCCCTAGAGTTGAACAAAACAAAACCAAGGGACAAAAGAAGGGAGATTCCAGCACATTTCAGTGGAAAAATTGTAAATGCATCACACATACTCCTCACTGATGGGCAACCCAGAAGAGTATGCTTCTGCCACCAGCCTGGAATTCTGCTTGCCTTCTCCAAATTCAGAGTTCAGCCTTGCAGTTCAGCCAGAAGTCCCCTGCAGAGGTTTGCACTGTGGAAACAAGAGCTCTCTCTCTCTCTCTCTCTCTCTCTCTCTCTCTCTCATTTCCCCCTAAGCCTACTTGGGATGTGCTCCCAGAGGAAACTCTGAAAGGAACAGAAAGTAGAAGGCATGGGGACCCTGGCAGTGGTACCACTGTATTGTGGTAACCCAGCCTAGGAAGTCTCCTGCCTATGTCCTAAAGTCTGTCTTTTTGGAGTCCCTTGAGTAGTTGTCTACCTGAGGCTCTTACCCTGACCTGGCCTGTCCACCAAGTCCACTTAGTGACCTGAAGTCTTCAGGAGACTGCATTTCCCAACAAGGGAAGGAAGAGAGGTTTGTTTGTGTGTGTGTGTGTGTGTGTGTGTGTGTGTTCTTTTCTGAAACTGGAAACGGGGAGGCAGTCAGACAGACTCCCGCATGAGCCCAGCCGGGATTCACCTGGCATGCCCACCAGGGGGCGATGCTCTGCTCATCTTGGGGCGTCGCTCTGCTGCAACCAGAGCCATTCTAGCGCCTGAGGCAGTGGCCACAGAGCCATCCTCAGCGCCCGGGCAAACTTTGCTCCAATGGAGCCTTGGCTGCGGGAGGGGAAGAGAGGGGGAGGAGTGGAGAAGCAGATGGGCGCCTCTCCTATGTGCCCTGGCCGAGAATCAAACCCGGGACTCCCGCACGCCAGGCCGACGCTCTACCACTGAGCTAACCGGCCAGGGCCGGAAGAGAGGTTTTGATAGCTGTGTGGAACCAGAGCCTCAGAGACTTCAAGTAGGCACTAGGGGGTTCTTGGTTCTCGGTGGCTGCTAATGCCCTCTTGTGGCCTGATTGGGGATTGGCCGGAAAGAAGTTGCAGAAGAGAGCCAAGATTGGACTCTAGGGAGACAAGTTAATAGTAACAGTTATTAAAAAGAAAATAACATTAAAAAAAAGAAAAGAACATTATAGAGATTATTATTATATATTTGTTAACAATTCACATATGTATTTACTACTCTGTGCCCAGAACTCTTCTAAAGTGCTTTACATATATCCTTGGCGGGGTAGCTCGGTTGATTAAAGCATTGTCCCCAAGCACAGAGATTTACCAGTTCCATCCCAGTCAGGGCACATACAGAAACAGATCAATGTTCTTTTTTTTTAATTTTTATTTATTTATTTTTATTTTTTACAGAGACAGAGAGTGAGTCAGAGAGAAGGATAGACAGGAACAGACAGACAGAAACGGAGAGAGATGAGAATCATCAATCATTAGTTTTTCATTGCGCGTTGCAACACCTTAGTTGTTCATTGATTGCTTTCTCATATGTGCCTTGACCACGGGCCTTCAGCAGACCGAGTAAACCCTTGCTGGAGCCAGCGACCTTGGGTTCAAGCTGGTGAGCTTTTCCTCAAACCAGATGAGCCCGCACTCAAGCTGGAGACCTCGGGGTCTTGAACCTGGGTCCTCTGCATCCCAGTCCGACGCTCTATCCACTGCGCCACCGCCTGGTCAGGCCAGATCAATGTTCTTGTCTCTCTCTCTCTCTCTCTCTCTCTCCCTAAAATCAATATAAAATAAACACTTTTCAAAAAATAGCCTGCCTGACCAGGCGATGGCACAGTGGATAGAGCGTTGGACTGGGACACAGAGGACCCAGGTTCAAAACCCCAAGGTCACCAGCTTGAGCATGGGCTCACCAGCTTAGACCCAAGGTCGCTGGCTCGAGCAAGGGGTTACTCAATCTGCTGAAGGCCCATGGTCAAGGCACATATGAGACAGTCAATGAACAACTAAGGTGTTGTAACAAAAAACTGATGATTGTTCCTTCTCATCTCTCTCCCTTCCTGTCTGTCTGTCCCTCTCTCTTGTCTCTGTCTAACACACACACACACGCACACACACACACACACACACACATAACCTGACCAGGTGGTGGCACAGTGGATAGAGTGTAGACCTGGGATGCTGAGGACCCAGGTTTGAAACCTCAAGGTCTCCAGCTTGAGCACAGTTTCCTCAGGCTTGAGAGAAGGGTCCCCAGCTTGAGCGTGGGATCACAGATATGACTTCATGGTCGCTGGCTTGAGTCCAAACGCCATCACTGGCTTGAAGGCAAAGGTCTCTGGCTTGAGCCCAAGGTCACTGGCTTGAGCAAGAGGTCACTGGTTCAGCTGGAGCCCTCTGATCATGGCATGTATGAGAAGCAATCAATGAACAACTAAGGTGCCACTACAAGTTGGTTTCTCATCTCTCTCCCTTTCTGTCTATTGGTCTCTTTCTCATTTCCTAAAAATTAATAAATAAATACGGCCCTGGCCGGTTGGCTCAGCGGTAGAGTGTCAGCCTGGCGTGCGGGGGACCCAGGTTCGATTCCCGGCCAGGGCACATAGGAGAAGCGCCCATTTGCTTCTCCACCCCCCCCTTCCTCTCTGTCTCTCTCTTCCCCTCCCGCAGCCGAGGCTCCATTGGAGCAAAGATGGCCTGGGCACTGGGGATGGCTCCTTGGCCTCTGCCCCAGGCGCTAGAGTGGCTCTGGTCGCGGCAGAGCAACACCCAGGAGGGACAGAGCATCGCCCCCTGGTGGGCAGAGCGTCGCCCCCTGGTGGGTGTGCCGGGTGGATCCCGGTCGGGCGCATGCGGGAGTCTGACTGTTTCTCCCTGTTTCCAGCTTCAGAAAAATACAAAATAATAATAATAATAATAATAATAATAATAATAAATAAAAGTGGTTTACATATATGAATGTATTTAATTCACACATCTGCCTACAATAGAACACTATTTTTCTTTTCAAAATATAAGAGAGAGTTTATTTTAAAAGTCACAGAAGTAGAAGAAATAGGCTTTAGGAAGCAGGCTACAGAGACTCAAGAAGAGCCCTTGGAGCTTAGAAGAAATAGGCAAGGAAACTGTGCCTGGGTTGGGGTAGAAGAGGGGGAAAGGAAGGCAATGGGACAGATGTACTGCCAGGAGGAAACACTATTATTATTATCTCTGTTTTAGTGATGAGAAAAATAAATAGAAAGGTTAAGGTAGTAGTCATAGTCACACAGCAGACCAGTCTTCTGAGTCTAAGGCAGCGGTTCTCAACCTGTGGGTCGTGACCCCGGCGGGGGTCGAACAACCAAAACACAGGGATCCCCTAAATTCCAATGGCTTTAGGGGATCCCTGTGTTTTGGTCGTTCGACCCCCATCGGGGTCACGACCCACAGGTTGAGAACCGCTGGTCTAAGGGAGTCTGAAGCCAGAACCTCTGCTCTAACCATTCTGAAATTAAGTCCCATTTTTCAGGTTGCCAGATGAAATACAGGAAGCTCAACTGAATTATTACTTCAGATAAACAACAAATGATTTGTTAGCACAAGTATATCCCATGGAATATTTGGGTCATACTTAACTCCAATAAATTATTTGTTGTTTGTCTGGAATTCTAATTTAACTGGGTGTCTTATATATATATATTCTTTAATTTTAGAGAGAGAGAAAAAGGAAAGAGACACTAATTTGTTATTTCACTTATTTATGCATTTATTGGTTGGTTCTTGTATGTGCCCTGACGGGGGAATCAAACTTGCAATCTTGACATATTGAGACAATGCTCCATCCAGCTGAGATACCTGGCCAGGGCTTGTTTTTTGTTGTTTTTTTTTAAGCAACTGCACATTTTTTAAAAATTTTTTTATTTATTCATTTTAGAGAGGAGAGACAGAGAGAGAGAAGGGGGAGGAGCTGGAAGCATCAACTCCCATATGTGCCTTGACCAGGCAAGCCCAGGGTTTCGAACCGGCGACCTCAGCATTTCCAGGTTGACGCTTTATCCACTGCGCCACCACAGGTCAGGCGGGCTTGTATTTTTTAATTTGTGTGTGTGTGTGTGTGTGTGTGTGTGTGTGTGTGTGTGTGTGACAGAGACAGAGAGAGACAAAGAGGGACAAACAGACAGGAAGGGAGACAGATGAGAATCATCAATTCTTCGTTGTGGCTCCTTAGTTGTTCATTGATTGCTTTCTCATATATGCCTTACCGGGGGGCTACAGCAGACCAAGTGACCCCTTGTTCAAGCCAGCGACCTTGGGTTCAAGCTGGTGAGCCTTGCTTAAGCCAGATGAGCCCACGCTCAAGGTGGCGACCTCAGGGTTTCGAGCCTGGGTCTTCTGCGCCCTGGTCTGACGCTCTATCCACTGTACTGTGCCTGGTCAAGCAGATGTCTTGTATTTTTATTTACTAAATCTGGCAACCCTAATTTACATGGCACTTTTCTCTGTCAGATGCCATCACATATATTTCCTCAATTCTTTTTTTTTTTTCGAGAGAAAGAAGGGAGAGAGATGTGAAGTATCAACTTGTAGTTGTGGACTTTTATTTTTTAGTTGTTCATTGATTGCTCCTCATGCATGCCTTGAGCAGGGGGCTCCAGCTGAAACAGTAACCCCTTTTTTAAAAGATTTTATTTTTATTTTAGTGAGAGGGAGAGAGAGAGAGAAAGGGAGGAGGGGAGAAGTGAGAAGCAACAACTTATAGTAGTTGCTTCTCAGATGTGCCTTGACCAGCAAGCCCAGAGTTTCAAACCAGTGACCTTAGCATTCCAGGTCACTACTTTAATCACTGTGCCACCACAGGTCAGGTAAGCCAGTGACACCTTGCTCAAGCCAGTGACCTTGGACTCAAGCCAGTGACCTTGGGCTCCAAGCAAGTGACCTTTGGGCTCAAGCCAGCATCCATGGCTTCATGTCTATGATCCTACACTCAAGTTGGTGCACCCGCGCTCAAACCAGCAACCTCGGGGATTTGAACCTGGAATCTCAGTGTCCCAGGGCAATACTCTATCCACTGCACCACTGGTCAGGTAATATATTACCGCATTTAATCCTCCCAGAAGCCTATCTTCAAGTGCCCCAGGATGCCCACCCTCCCCAGAGCCTCTCCCAATACTCCTTTTTATTTTCAGGTAAAGAGAGAGAGAGAGATGATTGGCTGCAGTTACAGAACATAACAAATGGCAGAGCTGGGGCCAGAGGCCGTGCTGTCCAGCAAAAACCAGTGCATGTTTTTTCAGTTTTAGAGGGCAGAAAAGTGAGGAGCAGTGATTGCTCCATGGAAACCTCCCTTCCTGGCATCTCCTTAGCCCTGCTCTGCTCTGAAAGAGCTGCGGGTACCTCCTCACGTAGAAAAAAACAGGGAGGGGCATGGCCTGTGGTGGCACGATGGATAAAGCTTCGACCTAGAACACTGAGGTCACTGGTTCAAAACCCTGGGCTTGCCTGGTCAAGGCATGAACGACAAGCAACTGATGAACAACTAACATGAAACAACTGTGAGTTGATATTTCTTGCTCCCCACTTCTTCTCTCTGTAAAATCAATAAATAAAAATCTTTAAAACAAACACACACAAAACAAGGATCTGCTTCCTGGGTTGGAACAGTGGCAGACAGACAATGGAGACAGCTCACTAGCTTTGTGCCCAGTCGCCACCTGACCACTCTGGGAAGGCAGGAAGGAGACTGCTCCCAGGCCCTAGGGAGCTGGCTGTGAGGTTCAAGTAGCTACTTGCGTAGGGGCCCCTGAGGCTCCCCAAGACTGTTCACCTGCTTGGTGCTGTGACAGCACCAAGCCCAGCTGCTGAGTTTGCTTCACAGGCTGTTCAAACAGTCCTGGCAGCCAAAAGGCAATATATAAAGGGGAGTCTAAGAAACAAGGACTCAGGGAGCCTCCCCCCTCTCCCTGTTGCCTTTTGGGAGCATGGTACTTCTGTCCAGAGGGAACACCCTTTGCATTTTTTTTCTCTTGACTCTGCTGACCTGCTCCCACCCTCAAATACCTGTGCCCTTCTTTCCTCACAGGTAGAAACAGTCCCCTGGCCCTCCCCATCCCAACTGGCTGATTCTAATATGGCAGCAGTCAAGTTTCTGGGCTGGGACCCCCTCTGGGGTACAGGCTGGGGTGCCCTGCTGGTATGTGCCCCAACAGGTTTTTCTCTATCAGCCTGAAATCAGCCTGGAGCCTGTCTGACCTGCCCCCCCCCCCCAGGGAACTGGAGCCAGAGGCAGAGCCAGGTCAGGAGCTGGACTTAGAGCCTGGGCTTCTATGGTCCCACCAGCCCCATTGGGAAGCCATGTACAAAGCCTCCAGTGTCCAGGCCTGAGCTGCTGAGAGGCTGAGTAGAGTTCTCACACATGGGCTGAGGCCCAGTTCCGGGGAGGAGAGATGCTTGGTAGAGAGGTGTTTGCTTGTTGGACCCAGTATAGCCTGGTCCTCTCCCACGTTTGGGAGGGGCCAGAGCTGGAGAGAACAGCTGGTCTGGTCTGCTAGAGAGGTCATCTGACTGGCTGCTCCACCTGGGCAGCACACACCCCCACTCCTCTACCAGGCCACACAGGAGCTAGTGCCCACACAAGTGTGCCACCAGACTGGGAGGACACCCTTCTCACCCCCAGCACCTCCGGGTAAGCGCTGGACCTGGGCCCCAGGCTGGGGGGGAGGTGGCTTGTGGATCACTTGGAGGAGGTAGAAAGGAGTTTTCCTTTCCAACATGAGTACCTTCCCCCTTGTCCAGGCTCCCATGTAGCCCCAAGAACACAACTCATATCTGTTCATAAATTGTACCTGTTGACCTAGAAACCCAGCCGGAGACTGGAAGGTGAGAGGCAGAAAGCAGGGAGGCAGCTTGATGCCCAGGGTTGAAGCAGGGACGGTGCTGTTAGGAGTTAGCGCCCGCCCCAGGTACTTGTTCCCACCAGCTTGCCTTACCTGTCTTCACTGCCCCAGGAACGCCCAGCCAGGCCATAGCAGCAAGGGGACTCAAGCCTCAGAAGGGAGCCATCTACCTCAGGCCAAGGATCAGGAACCGTGGGGCCAGCCCCAGAGTCAGGGCTGGTGTGTTTGACACCAGTTCCAGCACATCCCTGGTCAACCCTCATTTCCCAAAGGAGGCTGAGAGGTGGGGAAGTGGGGCCCCCAAACCTGCCCAGTAGGTTAAAGTCTCTTTTTCTGCAATGAGAGAAATGAACAGGCAATAGGAGCCCAGGTTACAGGGTCAAGGGGTCATACAGAGGAACAGAAGGGCTGGAAGTTCCCCTCATTTGGCTACTGTCTCCCTTCCTAGGCCAGCCAGTTGCATCATGTCTGTGACCAGTGAAAAGACGGGCCTATCCCTGACTCAGGAGATCCTCAGCCACCTGGGCCTTGCCAACAAGGTAGGGGCTGCTGGACTGTAGGGATCATGTTTACTCTATCTCAGGGTGTGAGGGGGCCAGGAACAGGAAAGCAGACCCTGAGGCCACACCAAGGCCCGGCTGGGCCACTGGGGAGGCCGTGGGCAGACCTGTGATGCCTCCTTGCTCTTATAGACTGCAGCTTGGGGGACCCTGGGCACCCTCAGGACCTTTGTGAGCTTCAGTGTGGATAAGGATGTGCAGAGGCTGCTGAGGGCCATTGCAGGCCAAGGTGAGCCTTTTTCCTTCTGCACTTGGGATCTACTCTCTCTATAAGCCAGTCTGTAGACCAGGAAAGAGCCGGGAGGGAGGAACTGACAATCTCAATAAGTGCGTGGAATGCCTTAGTTCCTGTATGTCAAGTACTGTGGTAGGTGTGTCACAGTCATTCTCACAACACCCTATGAGCTAAGTCATATACTGAAGAGAAAACTGGGCTCAGGGAGGTGAAGAGGCTTGCCCAAGGCCAGACAGCTCCGAATGGCAGAGCTTGAATCCTAATCCAAGTCTGTTGGTCCCTGAAAGCCATTTTTACCCATCACACTGACCACCTTTAACCCCATTTGGGTAGGATTTGCATGCCATTTTGGTATCTTATTTGAATCTTCTTTTGAGATCAAATGGAAGTGGGGGGTGATAGGACCCTTACTCCTGTCCTTTCAGCCCTTTCCTGGATCTTGTTCTCTCCTCTTCTGGAGGCTTCAAGTCTGAGGAGTAAGGGAATCCTAGACCTGACTGGGGTCTGCCCAGCATACAGCCCAGCCCTCATCTTGGTTCAGGTGTGGACCACACTGCCATTGTGGACGTGCTGACCAATCGGAGCAGAGAGCAAAGGCAGCTCATTTCTCGAGCTTTCCAGGAGCGCACCCAACAGGTGAGAGCACTGGGACTTTTCAGGAGCAGGGATATGGGGTGAGAAGTCTCTGGAAGACCTGGGGTTCAGCAATAGCAAGCTGGCTCCTGCCCCCTGATTAAATGGGGATGGTACTTCAGGTCTAAGATAAAAACCTGCCAGATACTTCCAAGCCGCCCCTCCCCCCTTGTTCCTGTGGCCTCCCCCTCATGCCGCTCCTCTGCTGTGGCGACCATTTGTAGGATCTGCTGAAGTCCCTGCAGGCAGCACTCTCTGGGAACCTAGAGAGGATTGTGGTGGCTCTGCTGCTGCCAGCAGCCCATTTTGATGCCCAGGAACTGAGAACAGCCTTGAAGGTACCAGTCCAGGAGCCTTGCGCGGGTGTCTGGGGAAGGAGAGGCTGAGTGACTGCCTTTGCTCAGTCCGGAGGGGCGGGCTCGGCAGAGGCCCCCTTTGACCATCCCATATTGAGCCTTAGGAGGACACGTGGTTAGCATCTGCTCTCTGCCATTCTAGTGGCATGGCTCAGTCTCAAAGTGGCCTCCCAATTTCTTATAGAACTCAGGTTCTGCTGAGGATGTGGTTGTGGAAATTCTTGCGACCCGCACCCCACCCCAGCTGCAGGAGTGCCTGGCAGTCTACAAACACGGTAAAAACACAAAGGAGTAGGGATCCAGGAACTGGAGAGGGATCTGAGGGAAGGTTCTCTTTCCCCTGCACGTCTTCCAGGCAAGCCCTCTGGGAGCTTGTCTGCCCAAGTTCTGTTAGCTGGGGCTCTCTCCTCCCTTCTCCTCCCACTCAGTGCTCAGTCTCCCCACGGAGATAGCCAGATGTGATCATAAAAGAAAGAAGCAATGATTAATCTTAGTCTGGGGTTCCAGAGCAGGTTCCAAGGTAATAACAACACGGGGCACTATGACAGTCATCTTCTGGGTACCATGTCATCTTCTCAGCCCTGTGCTGATTCTGCCATCACACCACATCCCAGGCTGCAGCCAGGGGGAAAGGTGGGGACCTGTTCTCTGTCATAGGTGTTACCTCTCAGGCTCCTGGCTGCTGGCCTTGCTTGACTATCACATGCCTGCCTTGCCCACTAATTGTGGACTAGCTTTTTTGCATTCTCATCTTAGCCCCACCCCCCTTTTTTTCTTTCCCCAATTTTTCTTTGCTGTCCATCTTGGTCTATCTCTTAATCCTTCTCCTACCTCTCTCCCTTGTCGCTTCCATGTTCTCTTTTCTCCCTTTTCTGCTCTTTTCCTTTTGTAACATCCTACCTCTCACATTACTCTTCCTCACCTCCATAAGGGCCCAGGCCCTTACCATCTTGCCTCATCATGATGGTTTCCCTCTCTCCTTCCACTGCCTGGCCGCTACCAGAACAACATGGGCCTCCTGCCCTCAGCAGATTGGTGCCTGGAAAGGATCCCAGGGCACGATCCCAGAGCACATGGGGGACTCACAGCTTAGCGATGCTTTCAGGGTGGCTGTGCTGGTGCTTCTGCCTTTCATCCTGGGGACTGGCAGTCATTGAGCAGGACATGACAAGGTTGGCAGGGCACAGTGGACCAGACATTGAACAGGTCCTGCAGGCATCCACCTTGGGAAAAATCAAGAGGATTCAGAGCACTCCTGACCCTACCCCAGATTTCCAGGTGAAGGCTGAGGAGGACATCAAATCTGAGACAAGTGGTACCTTACAGGACCTGCTGCTGTCCTTGGCCAAGGTGAGGAAGACTGACTGGCAGAGGAAGGGTATGGGACAGAGTGGGGAACATTGTTTTTTGTTGTTTTTTTTTGTTTGTTTGTTTCATTTTTCCGAAGCTGGAAACGGGGAGGCAGTCAGACAGACTCCCGCATGCGCCCAACCGGGATCCACCCGGCATGCCCACCAGGGGCATTGCTCTGTTGCATCCAGAGCCATTCTAGCGCCTGAGGCAGAGGCCACAGAGCCATCCCCAGCCCCTGGGCCATCTTTGCTCCAACAGAGCCTCAATGCGGGAGGGGAGGAGAGAGACAGAGAGGAAGGAGAGGGGGAGGGGTGGAGAAGCAAATGGGCGCCTCTCCTGTGTGTGCCCTGGCCGGGAATCGAACCCGGGACTCCTGCACGCCAGGCCGACGCTCTACCACTGAGCCAACCGGCCAGGGCCGGGAGCATTGTTTTGATGTAATGGGCAAGAGAGGGCTTTGTGGAGGAGTTCAAGTTTGGTTTGTTGGCCTTGAGGTAAAAGGCTGCCCTGCAAAGAGGCCTCCTGAAAGAGTTTCTCATCCTAGGGGGGCCGAGAGAGCTACTCTGAAATCATTGACTATAACCTAGCAGAACAGGATGTCCAGGTGAGCCGGGGCTGAGCAGTCCTCAAAGTCATGCACGTAAGACACCTCTACCTATTTTTGAGCCAGCAACGCAAGTGCCCACTTGGCCTACAAACCTGTCCTTGCCTTGGGGAAGGAATCCTCAGTGGCCTGATGGGGGCTTGAGGTGTTGGGTAGTATCACACCTGAAGCCTTTTCACTCATCTAACCTCTGACTCCTGAGCTCACAGGAAGTGAGCTTGTCAACTCTCCTGGGCATTTGGGTGAGAGACCTTCCCCAGATTCTCCTTTGGGGGTTATTTAATTCCTTGAGTGCCAGAATTTTCCAAAATTGGGAATCAAGCTGTGAAGACAGAGCCCCTCTTGTAGTCCTGTTCTCTCTCTCTCTTTTTTAAACCATAAATAAAAGCAACTAATATAGAGGTTAAAATAACTTTGCCATTCAGCCCTGACTGGTTGGCTCAGTGGATAGAGCATTGGCTCGACGCGTGGAAGTCCCAGGTTTGATCCCCAGTCAGGACACATATGAGAAGCAACCATCCACTTCTTTTCCCCTCCCTCTCCCTCTTTATCTCTTCCTCTTTCGCAGCTAGTGGCTGGGTTGGTCCGAGTGTCAGAACAAGATGGGGGTTGCCAGGTGGATCCCAGTTGGGGCACAAATGGGAGTCTGTCTGACTATCTCCCCTCCTCTCACTTAAAAAAAATAACTTTTCCATCCTTAATCCCATTTTCACAATCACTGTGATGGATTCTGGGAACATTGTAACCGTGGTTTCTCAGCCTCAACCAATGATCCTGATTTACTCCCCACTCCTAGGCATTGAAGGGGGCTGCAGGACTCGGCATAGAAGAGACATGGGTCCTTATTCTCACCCAGCGAAATCCTGAACACCTTGTCCGAGGTATACATGAGCCCTCTTGTCTTCCTGGCTTGCTCTAATGAGTTTTAGCTGAGAAAGGTAGAGAGGGATCATCCTTCTCTGTGATAATCAGTCCCCTCTCCTCTAGAGCATTTATCTTTCTTCTTCCTTTTTAATGCGTTTATCTTTTTAACTCCCTCCCCTGCATACCACAAGTGTTTGATCAATACCAGCGGTGCACTGGGCATGAGTTAGAGCACACTGTCCGGAACCGTTTCCATGGAGATGCTCAGATGGCTCTGCTCAGCCTAGGTAGGGGCCTGCTCAGTACATGTGGGTAGGGGTCTCCCTGGAGATGGAACTACCTGTCTCCATTTTTCCCTCTTTGCTTCCAGCCTCGGTGATCAGGAACACAGCACTGTACTTTGCTGATAAACTTCATCAAACTCTTCAGGTGAGAGGGACACTCCTTTCCCCTCCTTCTTTAGGAACAAAAACTGGGGTAGACACTTCCTGGCAGCAAGAGAGGTGTGTAAAGATGGGGCCACAAGCCCTAGCCAGACAGTTCAGTTGTTTAGAGCACTGTCCCAAAGCGCAGAGGTTGTTGGTTTGATCCCCAGTCAGGGCACATACAGAAACAGATTGATGTTCCTGTCTCTCTCTCTCTCTCTCTCTCTCTCTGTCCTCCCTTCCCTTCCTCTCTCATTAAAATCAATAAATAACAATAAAAAAAAAATGATGGGGCCGCAAGTTGGCCCTCGTGGATCCAGACCAGCACTGGAAGTCCCACGACTCTGCTTCCTGCCAGAGCCCCACCAGCTCGGTCTGGGGTAGGTACGGTGCCCTCCTAGGACAGTCACTGACTTGGAACTTACACAGTCCTGGCATTCTGGCTTTTGTGCTGGAAGTGGTACCTAAAAGCTGAAAAATTAATATTGATATTTTAGGAGGAAAGGTCAGGCTTCCTGTCGTTTGGGGAGGGGAGGGAGAAGAAATATGAAAGTTTCCTGGCTTGCAGGAACGCACTGTGTAGGAGGCTCCCTTCTACTAGGAACCTTAAAGAGCATTTTTATTTATTTATTTATTTACAGAGACAGAGAGAGAGTCAGAGAGAGGGACAGATAGGGACAGACAGGAATGGAGAGAGATGAGAAGCAGCAATCATTAGTTTTTCGTTGCGACACCTTAGTTGTTCATTGATTGCTTTCTCATATGTGCCTTGACCATGGGGCTTCAGCAGACCAAGTAACCCCTTGCTCAAGCCAGCGACCTTGGGTCCGAGCTAGTGAGCTTTGCTCAAACCAGATGAGCCCGCGCTCAAGCTGGTGACCTCGGGTCTCGAACTCCTCCGCATTCCAGTCCGACACTCTATCCACTGCGCCACCGCCTGGTCAGGCAAAGAGCATTTTATTAATTTGGGCTAGGCATGCAGAGAGATTTTGTAGATGTAATTTCTATACTTGTGTGATTTGCACCAGACCAGAATGGCTGATAGCACTGTATTGTAAATGAAGAGGGGAAGGAGATTTAGATTCCCTCCCTTCCCCCAAGGCCTGTAAGGAAGCAGGTAAATAGCTAGCCAGGTGCAAGAAGAAAGAGATTGAAAAAAAACAAAACCCTTTTTTAAAATTTGATGAGCCATTTGCAGGCATTTATCCCCTAGCGCAGGGGTCCCCAAACTTTTTATACAGAGGGCCAGTTCACTGTCCCTCAGACTGTTGGAGGACCAGACTATAAAAAAAAACTATGAACAAATCCCTATGCACACTGCACATATCTTATTTTAAAGTAAAAAAACAAAACAGGAACAAATACAATATTTAAAATAAAGAACAAGGCCCTGGCCAGTTGGCTCAGCGGTAGAGCGTCGGCCTGGCGTGCGGGGGACCCGGGTTCGATTCCCGGCCAGGGCACATAGGAGAAGTGCCCATTTGCTTCTCCACACCCACCCCCTCCTTCCTCTCTGTCTCTCTCTTCCCCTCCCGCAGCCAAGGCTCCATTGGAGCAAAGATGGCCCAGGCACTGGGGATGGCTCCTTGGCCTCTGCCCCAGGCGCTAGAGTGGCTCTGGTCGCGGCAGAGCGATGCCCCGGAGGGGCAGAGCATCGCCCCCTGGTGGGCAGAGCGTCGCCCCTGGTGGGCGTGCCGGGTGGATCCTGGTCGGGCGCATGCGGGAGTCTGTCTGACTGTCTCTCCCTGTTTCCAGCTTCAGAAAAATACAAAAAAAAAAAATAATAATAATAATAATAAATAAAGAACAAGTAAATTTAAATCAACAAACTGACCAGTATTTCAATGGGAACTATGGGCCTGCTTTTGGCTAATGAGATGGTCAATGTCCAGTTCCATATCTGTCACTATGACGCGCTTCCGGAGCGTGTGTCCCGCGTCACCAGAAGTAGTACTGTACGTGAGTGATGCCAGACTTTGAGGCGCCGCCACATACAGTACTCTAGGAGCACAGGAGCATCCGCATCCAGGGCTCTTCCACTGACCACCAATGAAAGAGATGCCCCTTCCGGAAGTGCAGCAGGGGGCCGGATAAATGGCCTCAGAGGGCCGCATGCGACCCGCGGGGCCGTAGTTTGGGGACCCCTATCCTAGCACCATTGAAACTATTCCTCCCCTCCTGAAAACATATAATTGATGTATATATCTCTAAACAAAGGAATGGCAAATGAACACTAGAAAATTAAGGAATATCTTATTATATAGAATAACATTTTTGCTATTGTAAGTTTTTGGGGTTTTTTTATTTTTTTTACAAGGACAGAGAGTCAGATAGAGGGATAGATAGGGACGCTCTGCCCACCAGGGGGCGACAGACAGACAGGAACGGAGAGAGATGAGAAGCATCAATCATCAGTTTTTCGTTGCGACACCATAGTTGTTCATTGATTGCTTTCTCATATGTGCCATGACCGCAGGCCTTCAGCAGACTGAGTAACCCCCTGCTCGAGCCAGTGACCTTGGGTCCATGCTAGTGAGCTTTTTTTTTTTGCTCAAGCCAGATGAGCCCACACTCAAGCTGGCTATCCTGGGGTCTCGAACCTGGGTCCTTCCGCATCCCAGTCTGACGCTCTATCCACTGTGCCACTGCCTGGTCAGGGTCCTTATAAGTTTTGATGTGTAAAAATGTTTTTTATGAATCCTATAGACAAATGTTGTAAGTTTGCTAATGCATTGTGTCCCATCCCCCTCCTCCTTTTCCCACCAACCTGTGGGTGTGAGAGCAAAGGTATATAACCTGCCACAAGGGCTGTGCCCGAGGCACACTATTTGGGTCTGCACATGCCCCGTGTTAGTCATGTGCAGCCGGCATATTTAATAAATTTCCTCCTTTAATAAAACCCTTCAAAATTCATCTGGACTTGGTGTCTCTACATAAACCCGCAGAATTGAGGTACAGTTACTTTACAACAGAAGTCTTTATTCTTTCTAGAAGTCTTTATAGGTAGCAAGGCTTTTCTATCTTCTGAGTACCTGCCATTGGAACTGCCCAAGACAGAGCTCTGGAGAAGTGAGACTCTAAGCTAGAGCTAGCTTTCCGGGAGACTGAGCTCGCTCCTAGATAACACATACCTGTTTTCCCTGGCTGGGCATTACCTCCACTCTCTAGAATAATTACCATGCCATCTGGTCATTATTCTGTGAGAATCCCACTGCCACCCCTCTACATTGTTTTTACCCCTACCAGGAAACTGAACCCAATTACCAAGCCCTGATGCGCATCCTTATCTCTAGAAGTGAGACTGACCTTCTAAGTATCCGAGCTGAGTTCAAAAAAAAATTTGGAAAGTCCCTCTACTCTTCCCTCCAGGTAAGAGCTTCCTCCCTCACCTCCCCACTGCACTCCCTGCACACAGCTGAGCAAATGCCCTGGAGAATTCACGAGTCTTTGGTTTGGTGTAAGACTCCAGGCACCAGACAAGTGCTGGATTGGCACAAGGGAGGGGGCAGAGTGCCTGGACCACTGCGGTAGTGGGTCTAACACTCGATTCTCTTGTCTGCAGGATGCAGTGAAAGGGGACTGCCAGCTAGCCCTGCTGGCTCTGTGCAGGGCTGAAGACCTCTGAGACCACCGCATGCTGCCTCCCCACCCCTGCGTGATATTCAAGGATCTCCTGATTCCCATGTTTGACAGAGCCTGCAGGAAACCAGCTGGGCTTCCAAATAGGATAACCCTTCACTAAGCATCACATGTTCCAGCTTCTTGTTGAGTCTAGAACTCAAAAGATTTCTTTTAAATCCCTTAATTTTCCTTATCTCAGTGATATCTGCACCTGGGTCCCCTAGCTCT
Organism: Saccopteryx bilineata; assembly: GCF_036850765.1. NCBI lineage: Eukaryota > Metazoa > Chordata > Mammalia > Chiroptera > Emballonuridae > Saccopteryx > Saccopteryx bilineata. Next base: position 160,222,394 of record NC_089492.1, on the reverse strand, counting down.
CTGTCTTGGGTGTGGGCTAGTGGGACCTACTTCATGGTTTCTGCCCTGCTTCTCCTACCCATATCCTGGGCAGAACATCTCACTGATACTGGTAGCTGTTTAGCTAATTTCATTCTTGTTTTTGTTCCCCGAAGTTTGGGTGGAACAGGACATGGGCTGGGAGGAGACCTTGAAGTTAAAGGTGCCTTTGATGTGCATTTGATTATTCAAGAGGAATACTGTTGGGTGCTCTTTTGCTGTACTTATCAACAAATACCCTCCCCTAGGGGTGTCCCCCCCCCCCGCCACGTCATTATTCTCTCTTCCCCAGGAAATTTTAGGCAATATAATTGAGAAAAACAGGAGCCAGAACAAGTCAGAAGTGGTCAGAGGTAGCAAAGGACCATCTGTAGAAACTAGGAGGCGATAAACAGAGGATCAAGCTGCCCCTTGCCTGCCTGGGAAATTCTGAGTTAGCAGGAAGCAAAACCCCCAAATTTATCTGCCCAAAGTGAGGACTTGGAAACTTGCCTCCAAATTAGAGGACTGTTACCAGAGAAGACCTATCAAAAACAGATAAACAAAAATAAAAAAGGAAAAAGCAGGCTTTGGGTTCCCCCTGATGGCTCTATTAGATATTACATGCAACCTTCTCACCTCTCTACCCTCCCTCCCCTTCTGCATTCCTCAATTGGGTCAAATACAGTGTGTCCATAAAGTCATGGTGCACTTTTGACAGGTCACAGGAAAGCAACAAAAGACGATAGAGATGTGAAATCTGCACCAAATAAAAGGAAAACTCTCCCAGTTTCATACCTATTCAGTGCAGTTCGATGTGGGTTCACGCACAGATTTTTTAGGGCTCCTTAGGTAGCTATCCCGTATAACCTCTACAGACTCGTCACTGACTGATGGCCTACCAGAACGGGGTTTCTCCACCAAACTGCCGGTTTCCTTCAACTGCTTATCCCACCGAGTAATGTTATTCCTGTGTAGTGGCGCTTCGTTATAAACGCACCAATATTCACGTTGCACTTTAGTCATGGATTCAAATTTAGAGAGCCACAGAACACACTGAACTTTCCTCTGTACCGTCCACATCTCGACTGGCATAGCCGTGGGCTGCTCTGCTGTATACACGGTGTCATGTCATCATCTGTGCATGCACACATGCTCCACATCATCCTACAGAAACTGGGAGGGTTTTCCTTTTATTTGGTGCAGATTTCACATTTCTATCATCTTTTGTTGCTTTCCTGTGACCGGTCAAAAGTGCACCATGACTTTACTGACACACTGTACTTAACCACTTAACCTCACTCAGTGCTACAGGGTAAGGCAAACAACAGATCTCAGGAAACAAGTTTTATTTCTAAACCTCTAGGAAGGCATTACAAATAAAGGAGATAGAAACCCAGATCAAATCCTGAAACAAAGACAGACCTGCTGGATAGCCAGAAGAACCCAGACAGACTGGGAAGCAAAGGAGATGCATTCTAGACGGGACCTCATCCTGAAGCCTGAGTCTGTACATTAGTGTGATATTCTGGGAAAACGGAGTTGGGAATCAAAACTCCTCACCTTGCCAGCCCCACTGTTGCCCTGGGTGATTGGGAGGAGGAGAAGGGCACAGCACAGGAGGGCAAGGAGATCACTGAGTCTCACCTTGACATTTACTGCATGCTCTGATCCCCAACAGTCCATAAATAAGTTACCCTGTATATCTCAGGGTTGCCCTGGGGGAGCAAGCAAAATAGGTATGGCCTCTGAAAGAAGAGGCTGGGCAGCTTGGTGCTGGGCGGTGCTACAGGAGGACACAGTCAGACTCTTGCTTCGGCCTCCTCCGACGCTCTCCTGCTGGGCGTCCAGAAGAAGTTCCTCTCCCCTGTACGGGATTTAAGTGGTCATCCCTCAGCCTTGGAAGGGCACAAGGACAGAGATTCTAGATAGAAGTGGGGCCAGGCCTGCGTGGTGCAGCAGGGAAGAAAGAAGGAAGGGATCCAGGGGAGAGGGCAAGACAAAAGAAGCGCCCCGAGGGCAAGGGCAGCAAAGAGACAATTGCAACAATAACAATAACCAGTGTCTGGACAGATGTGGAACACTGGGGAGGCAGGACTTGGAGGAGCAGTGAGCATGAGGGCAGGGCACAGCAGACTCACCTGTAGCGGCAGGGCCCTTGCAGGCAGAGGCTGGACCCCTTGTTGCTGTTGGTACTCCTCTTGCTGAAGTTGCTGGGCCAGCTCCAAGTCACTAAGACCCAATGTGCCTTGTGACTGCTGCTGCTGCAGGGACAAGGCGATCAGGTAGTCCTGGAGAGGGGAAAGAAAGAACAAGGATTGTGAGGTGGGCTGTGGCCTGGGAGATATATTCGCTGTGCTGTGCTGTCAAAGCATACACACCAAGCATGGAGATGGTCCCAAGGAGACAGAGGAAAGGGGTACAGAGGTCACATGTTACGCTCTCTAGATGATATGATGCATGCAGCCCACCAATGGCAGAAAGGTCTCTGAAGCGAACATGTTCTACACCCTTCCTGGAAGTCCCACGCACCTGGTCGACCTGCCGCTGCTTTTCTGGGAGACTATTTCCACCTTCTGCTCCGGGATCCTTGCCCAGGGAATGACTGAGGTGAAAGTCAGAGTCACAGAAGCAACTGTCCCCATCTACATTGTGCAGGCTCTCCCATACCACTTGCTCTTCCTGTAGAAAGCCCTGGTCGGTGACCAGTAAGTACAAGTGACTCTGCAAGGAAGAGGACAAAGCATTAGCGGGATAGGTGGTACAAAGGCATTTTACTGCCCAAAATCATCTGAGATGCACAGACACCATTTGAACCAATTTGTGTGCCAACAGGAACATACCTGTGTGAGCATGGGAAGCGTTTCTAAGTATGAGCAGCTGTGGGGAAAGGGAAGGGATGTCTGGGGAGTGGACGGCAGTCACTGTGGTCAAGCCTGGAGTCCTCAGAGCTGGGGTCCCACACAAGATCCTGCTTCCTACCCTACTTCCCACCATTCTCTAGACTCGTCTGATGGCTATGAAGATAAATCCTTTAAGAATCAAAGACCTCTACCTCTTCTACACAATTCCTAGCAAGTTTAGACAATTTCTAACTTGAAAAGACTGTTCAAAAATTTCCTTCCTGAGAGAGGATTATACCTCTTGTCCCTCCAGACAAAGGCTGTTCAGTCAGCCTAAGACGCAGTGGTGAAGATAACATGGGACAGAACTACAGCCAGTCTGCACTGGACACGCAGCACGAGTGAGAAATAAACCTTTGTTGTGGTAAACCCCAGAGATTTTAGGGATCATTCATTACCAGAGCTAAATCTACCCTGTCCTAACCCGGAAAAAAAAGGCATGAGGAAATAAACAGCATTCCAACATTCCCCCACCTCCAATGCATCATCACCTTGTGCTTAGTCATAGTGCTAAAGTGGTTGTTTCGGAAAAAGACGCTAAGTTCACCCTCCTTGGCAGCTGTGGTTAGCTCACAGAGTCCGTGGTAGGTCAGTTGTGCAGCGGTGGTCTCCAGGAACTGCTCTGCAATCAGGCCTGCCAAAGGGCAAAGGAGTAGGGGTGGGACCTTGGTTTAAACCAAAGTCCACAGAAGGGAGGATAATCCAGAGAGCCCCTGTCAAAGGCCTGGGGTGGTCCTGCCCCTGAAATTCCTTCCTGGAAGCCCAGCTGTGTTCATTCATTCATGAAATAGTTCTGAGCAGCCACCTGGTGTCAGGCACTGCACCAGCGGGCACTTCAGTTCCCCCAGCTCCCTCTCATGGCATTTACATCCCAGTGGGATGTGGTGGGGGAGATAGACAACAAACAATAGATCTAAGCAGCCTGACCAGGCGGTGACGCAGTGGATAGAGGGTTGGATTGGGATGCAGAGGACTCAGGTTCAAACCCCCCCACCCCCCCTACCCCCCACCCCGAGGTCGCCAGCTTGAGCGTGGGCTCATCTGGTTTGAGCAAAGCTCACCAGCTTCGCGGCCCACGGTCGCTGGCTTGAACAAGGGATCACTCAGTCTGCTGTAGCCCCTCAGTCAAGGCACATATGAGAAAGCAATCAATGAACAACTAAGGTGCCACAATGAATAATTGTGCTTCTCATCTCTCTCTCTTCCTGTCTGTCTGTCCCTATCTGTCCCTCTCTCTGCCTCTGTCACCAAAAAAAAAAAAAAAAAAAAAAAAAATCTAAGCAGCCATCTTGCCCTCCACATGCTGTCCACAGGAGAGGTGATCTCACCTTCTGTCACGAGGTTGGTGTCGCTGGAGTGCTTGCAGGTGATGATCTTCTCTACCAGCTGATTGTAACTCAGTTTCCCAACTGCACTCACAGCCTCAGGGCTCTGTGTGGGTGGGGTAGGGTGAGTGATACCAAAAAATTGAGATCTTTTTAAGAAGGAAATGAACCAAGTCCACAAGGACTGCAACCCTATGACCAAAGGTTCCTGAAACTTTTGCTGTCTGAAAAACTGCATATGGCCTGACCAGGCGGTGGCGCAGTGGATAGAGCATCGGATTGGGATGCAGAGGACCCAGGTTCGAGACCCCGAGGTCGCCAGCTTGAGCGCAGGCTCATCTGGTTTGAGCAAAAGCTCACCAGCTTGAACCCAAGGTCGCTGGCTCAAGCAAGGGGTTATTTGGTCTGCTGCGGTTCCACGGTCAAGGCACATATGAGAAAGCAATCAATGAACAACTAAAGTGTTGCAACGTGCAACGACAAACTAATGACTGATGCTTCTCATCTCTCCATTTCTGTCTGTCTGTCCCTGTCTATCCCTCTCTCTTGACTCTCTCTCTGTCTCTGTAAATAAATAAATAAATAAATAAATAAATAAATAACTGCATATGGTTTGTTAGTATTTGAATGTTACCGCCCTACCAAAAAAAGTTTACAATTCAAGAAATTCTCCGCTGGGTCCTGCCTATAATCCAATTCCCCACTCAAGCCAATCTAACCCCCACCTCCCTAACTCCCACCCCACAACACTATGTTTCTCTGACAGCTTGAGCTGGACAAGAGTTTCATTTGAGCCCTCTTGCACTCACCTGTGGGTCAACAAGCCAGCCATGGTACAGATGTATCCCTAGCAAGTCGAAAATGCTGCACTCGGGTGTGTACTCAAAGTCCCAGACGCTTGTGAATCGCACGTTGACATCCAGACCTGTGGCAAGTTTAGGCAGCACTGTCATTGCATCATCCACATTCTAGGGGTAGAAAAGAAAATGATGGATATGTTAAATCAGCACACTGTATAGCTTAAACTTACACTATGTTATGTATCAATTATATCTCAAGGAAGCTGGGGGGGGAATGTAGGTCCAGACTCTCCTCCCCCCATTCCACTTCCACCCCCAGAAGTAAAAAATTAATCTTGTTGCTTTTCTTCCCTGGTTCTCTCAAAAGCCATTCCATTCCTCCCTTGCCTCATCCTTTCTTTATCTTATCTAAATGAACATATTTTCTCATTACCCTCTTCTTCCTCCTGTAGAAAGATATCACAGTTCAAGGAACCCTCTTAAGAAGTAGCAGGAAGCCTTCACTTAATAGTCTGGGTGTCCCCTTACAAGCTTGCAACCCCCTTTGTCCACAGACCTGTGCTCACCTGCTGAAAATTAAGCTGAAGACCCTCTGACATTTCCTGGGGCTTGATGGACAGGAGGCAGTCTCCTACAAGACAGGATTCATTATCAGTCTACCCCACCAATTGTCCTAAAAGCTGCTTCCTCTTCTCCTGGAGAATAGATGGGGTGATGACACAGAACCACAGATTTTCAGAGATGGAAAGGGCCTTAGAGTCTAATCCTGACCTTTCATTTCTCATGGAAGAAAGAGGCCCACAAAGGTGAAGGGCCCACCCAAGGTCACATGTGAAAACTGAGGGCAGCCCAAGACTCTTGACACCTTGACTTTTTTTTTTTTTTTTTTAGATTTTATTTATCGATTTAGAGAGAGGATAGACAGACAGAAAGGGGGGTGGGGATAGACAGACAGGAAGCATCAACTCATAGTAGTTGCTTCTTGCCTGGAGTTTCGAATTGGCAACCTCAGCATTCCAGATGGATACTTTATCCGCTGTGCCACCACAGGTCAGGCGACAGACACCCTTGACTCTTGCTTTTCGTGCCCCAGCCTTGCAGAAATGCCCAGAGACCTTCACCCTCCCTGACACATCAGAGCCCCAAATGGGAAGTCCCTCAATATTTCTGGATTTCTGGCTGAGTGAATAGTGCTTGTAATTCTGTGTAATTCCTCTTCAAGGCCCAGTCACTCACCAAGATGGGCCATGAGCTCATCTGATGTGATCACTTCCTTCTGAGGGGGCAGCTTTACCTGGAGATAGAGGGGTGATCAAAGGGTCAGCCATGCACATGCTTTCCTTCACAGAGAGAGCCCTGAGGGAGAAACCCATGGAAAGGGGGCAGGGGTTGTAGTGGAAAAAGAAGACTCGCAATGCCAGAAACAGCATGAATGTAAAACACTGCAGGGCATTCCCACTTGCTAGAGAGTAGAAAATACAGGAGTAGGAATTGGTCTTCTTGTTTTTATGAACATCTTATTTCGTTTGTGCAAGCTGGAGCTGTAGGGAGAATAATTTCTAAAGTTTTGGCTGGTTTGAGAAAATCAGGATAAAGGTCAGGGAAGAATTATTTCCCCAACATCTTCTGAGCCCCCATCTAAACTCTCTCTTACCTTCCACTGAAGAAAGAGGATGTTCATGATGGCGAGGAGAGGGCAAGGGCCGTTAGTGCTCTGGGTGATGATGGGTGTCCGTTCTCCTTTCCAGGGGATCCACTTTACACAGTAGAAATCGAGCTCTGGCTGTTGGGCCCTGGGGGACTGAAGAAGCCCCTGGGGCCTGGAGCTTGCCCCCATGGTCTCTGCCTCAGGCCCTGTCCTGTGGGCTGGCTCTGGCTGGTTCAAGCTAGGATCAGGTAAAGGCGACTCAAGTTTATCCTGGCCTTGGACTGGCAGCGACGCTTGATCTGCTGGCTCCTGTTCTCTAGCCACCCCACCGGCACCTCCGGCCATCCTACCGGCACCTCCGGTCACCCCATCAGCACCTCTGGCATCCTTGTCTGGGGGGTGTTCATCTGGTTCTTTGTGGTTTTCGGGACTGACTGCTTCTGCAGTACTGGCCTTGCCAGAGACTGGATGCTCAGGTTGATGGCCTTCCATAGTCAGAAAAGGTCAACTGAGGGGCACCAAAGATTTGACAGTCCTCAGAAAGTTGCCTAATCTTGGCTTGATGTGCAAAAGAGAGAACGATTCACTAAAAAGGAAATCATTGGGCTGGAAAGCGAATAGGCCCAGAAAAGTCTCAGAAAAGAAACGTGGTATGGAAGGCTGGATGGTGTTTGTAGTCACTCCTGCCTATGGAATAAACAGAAGAGCAGCCCCAGGCTGAGCCCTTTTACCTCGATCTTGCTGTGATCAGATGGGACCTATGAGTGTACTGGGCTTTCAGGTTTGGGCAGGATGATTCCAGTGGGATTGAAGACACTGGGTGAGGCAGCTTCCCTGAAACAGACAAGAACAAGGAATGCAGAAAAGACAGAGAAAGGGAGAATAAAAGGAAAAAGACAGAAGAGAAAGAGATGGAGAAAGAAATGTTAAAACTAATGGCTGTTAACAAAGTAATCTTTAGCTCACCCTGTAACAGGTATCAATCACATTGGTAGCCCCCACCCTAGTCAGGACCAAGGTAAATCCTTTGCCCTCTACCAAACCACACCCCTTGGCTGTTCATGGACCCTCCTGTGCACATACAGGCTGCTTGTATCTAGGGCTACCTTCTCTCTACCTCATCCCAGAGGTGGAAATGTGAACAGTGACATACTGCTTAGGGTGAAGAGCAGCTAGAGATACAGAGAGTCAGTATCACGCCCCTAAAGAAGAAACACTGTTGAGCCTGACCAGGCAGTGGCACAGTAGATAGAGCATCGACCTGGGATGCTGAGGTCCCAGGTTTGAAACCCTGAGGTCGCCAGCTTGAGCACAGGCTCACCAGCTTGAGCACAGAGTTGCTTGCTTGAGCCTGTGATCATAGACATGACCCCATGGTTTCTGGCTTGAACAAGGGGTCACTGGCTCAGCAGGAGCTCCCCAATCAAGGCATATATGAGAAGCAATCAAAGAACAACTAAAGTGCCGCAACTATGAGTTGATGCTTCTCATCTCTCTCCCTTCTGTCTGTCAGTACCCTGTCTGTCTGTCCCTCTCTCTGTCTCTGTCCCTCTCTCAAAGAAGAGGAAGAAGAAGAATAGGAAGAAAAAGAAGAAGAATAAGAAGAGTAAAAGGAGGAGGAGAAGGAGGAGGAGGAGGAGGAGGAGAAGGAGAAGAAGAAGAAGGAGGAGGAGGAGGAGGAAGAAGAGGAGGAGGAGGAGGAAGAAGAGGAGGAGGGAGGAGGAGGGGGAAGGAGGAGGAGGAGGAGAAGGAGAAGAAGAAGAAGGAGGAAGAGGAAGAGGAGGAGGAGGAGGAAGGAAGAGGAGGAGGGAGGAGGAAGGGGAAGGAGGAGGAGGAAAAGAAGAAGGAGGAGGAGGAAGAGGAGGAGGAGGAGAAAGAAGGAGAAGGAGAAGGAGGAGGAGGAGGAAGAGGAGGAGGAGGAAGGAGAAGGAGGAGGAGGAGGAGGAAGGAGGAGGAGAAAGGAGAAGGAGGAGAAGGAGGAGGAAGAGGAGGAGGAGGAGGAGGAGGGGAAGGAGAAGAAGAAACACTGTTGAAAAGAAGTCCCTTCTCGGGCCTGACCTGTGGTGGCGCAGTGAAGAAAGCATCAACCTAAAAGTGCTGAGGTCGCAGATTCGAAACCCCGGGCTTGATTGGGAGTTGATGCTTCCAGTTCCTCCCCCCCTTCTCTCTCTCTGTCTCTCCTCTCTCTCTCTGTCTCTCCCTCTCCTCTCTAAAATGAATAAATAAATTAAAAAAAAAAAAGTCCTTCTCAAAGGACTCTGCTTTACACAACCTCAAACCACAACAAAAAGGTCTTGGACGGGGCTTCCTGTAGGCCAAAGAGGGAAATGTAGGCCATAGAGACTTAAATCAAAGACTATGCTGATAAGTAACTTCAGATTAGGAGCACAAATATCTCTCCCTCCACAGTAAGCTTCTCTGGACAGTTGGAGTTGAGATATCAACTTCTTCTCAGTTCCTCTTTGCTCCCCAAAGTGCCTTAACCTAGAGATACTCTTTTGCAAATGTTGATTATCGATTTGTATGAAGACTACTCCCTCTGCATTCATTGTTGTGTGTGTGTGTTCCTTCTGTCTATTCCCATCTAGGTAATTTTAGTTGTGAACACTGGACCTGTTTAACCTGCTCTCCTCTATCGGTATTAAGCATCAGTTCAGCAGGGACAGACATTTAATTAATGCTGTGGATAGTAAACAAAAAAAAACCCATAAATCCTGCCCTCTGGAAAACATTCCCCCCTCACTCCTGAGTCAGGGTAAGGAAAGATGAAAAATTAAACTTGTCAGAAATCTTGTCTTTTATCCACCTTCTTCCTAAATTGAGACTATGCATCCTTCTTGCAACCCCGCAGAAATTTAGGGCATGGGTAAGGCCTGGGAAATAAGTTGAGGAACATAAAAGTCAGTGAAATAAGCCTATTCACCTAAATTGATCATCCTCCTGATTCAAACATAATTTATGCTAGCTGCACCTCATTTACATGTTGTTAATTTAGAATCAGAGTAGTAAAAATTGCCTACAGGCCTGACATTTTGTTTTTCTCTCTTTCCTTCTTTCTTCCCCTCCCAAGTGACACTTAGGTCCTGGAAAGCAGAAACCAGAGCCTGGGAAAGTTAAAAAAGCAGGGCTCATTTCTTACCTTTTCTGCGCAATGCCAGAAATGATCAATAATTAAGTGGGGGTTGGGCAGCTAGTTGGCTAAGAGGATGAGCCAAAAGAAACCAGGAGCTGGACACCAGAGAGAGCTGGTTCTCAGAAAAACTGGGCAAACCTAAGTGGGCTAAGTCTAAGAGGCAGGGATGAAACGGAATGAAAAATGTTCACTCTGTAAGGTGCACACCTGGTGGGATGGGCAAGGAGTATTTCAGAGCAGGAAAGGATGAGGGGAGGCTATTCAGATAAACAAGTATTATCCTATTCTTTTCTCCATTCAAGTCCTACATGTTTTTTCCAGCAGGAATGATCTTCTGGTTGTGGGTGAGGGAGTTAAAATAGCACTGCCACTCCATAGCAGTGGCAGTAAGTAGCCAGAAGTTGAAAGAAGCCTATAAACTGGGTAGGGAGCTTCAGTAAGACAGCCACTAGCCCTGGCTGGGTAGCTCTGTTGGTTAGAGTGTCATCCAGGTACACACGCCAATTTTTCAGTTCGATCCCAGTCAGGGTACATGCAAGAATCAATAGATGAATGCAGGGAGAAGTGGAACAACAAATTGATGTTTCTCTGTTTCTCTCTCTAATCAATCAATAAATAAAAAAAGACACCCCCACCCCCGATCCTAGGAACTTTCCTCTCCCTGCAAGTCCTTTACTGTCCCACTCCAATCTCCTCAGTATGACTCAAATCTTCAAGCAACTAATGGTTTAAATGTTCCCCTCAGAATAAGTCAACTACCACCACAGTGCTTGCTCGCAACGGAGAGGGGGAAGGTTACGTTAAAAGAAGAAAAAGAAGGGACCAAGCAGCATCCCTTTTACATATTCCTCCTGCCTCACTCCTCTCACAATCCAAACCTGTAGAGAGCAAAGTGGAAAGAGAGTGTCACCTCCCCAGAGAGGGAGAGGAAAAAGAAAACTGAGGATAGGAAAGGAAGTGAAGGAAATAGATAAAACAAAGTTTTTACCTTAGAGAAGGTTGTTCCAGGACCAAGAAGGAGGGTTCAGCACTGTCAATCCGATGGCGGCGATGGTTACAAGGAAGCGGCGCCAACAGTCCCAGCTGCCTTCCAGCTGTCAACGCCAGAGCTTATACAGGTTTATGAACGGTGGTCCTAGCTTGGTCCTGGCCACTTCCGGACTCACGCCCAGGATCCAGGGCACTGGAGGAGGGCCAGGGCAGGCAGGGGCTCAACCCAGGTTGCTCAGAGGGTGTCTTCAGGATTCCTGAGTCGCAGAGTCTAGGGCGTGCGCTCCAGGCCCTAACTCCAAGCTGGTTTTTAAAGGAAGTTTCAGTTTTTCTTTTTTCTCCTTTCTCTCTTGTCTTCCCATTGGGACAAAGAAAAATTAGTCAAGGACAGGAGCCCTGGAGGAGGAGGGGCCTCCCTTACACTGGAGGATTTCCATCAGAGCTTTCTGACCTAGTCAGCAGCTTGGTGATCAGCAGTGAGGGAAAGAGAAACAAGGAGACAAAAACAACAGACCCTTTCTCTTCTCTCTGCCTGCCGCTGGAAGGGACGGAGCGCTTGTGCCTCTCTGGTGAGAACAGGGAAGAGCAAGAAGTGCCCTTGCTGAGTGGGGAGGAGCTGGGCTGGACAGCGGCGGCGTGTTGGATTTGGGCTTTCTCTCTGGGTAAGGTAGTCCTTTGCTCTGGATCCACAGAGCAGGGCCAAAGAGCAAGATATGTGCATGTTCAATCATTTAAAGTAAAAAAGAAATTCTTCTCCTTTCCAAGCTCTCACTCTTTTTTTTTTTTTTTTTTTAGTCTAGAAACGAAACCTGTTGAGCTATGGCCCTGGTAGTGCAGAAGGAGGTGTGGAAGAAAGCCCAGCCTCTGGGAGGAAGAGTGCAGCAGGGAGGGAACTAGCTGAGCAAGCAGGAGATCCAATACCGCTGGGCTCTGATCCTTGATCCCACCGCAGGCCTCAGCTTATATCAGTCACCTCCTCTCAGTGCCTCGCTGGGGGAGCAGGAAAAGCTGGTGCCAGTCTGGTGGTAGGAGATAAAGAGATGGATTAATAAAGGAAAGAACATTTGATGATGAGAGTACATTTATTTGCAGCACTCTGCACTACTGTGAGGCTGGAAGGTGGCAAAAAGAGGTTGGGACCCAACTCTACATTCAGAAGGGCCCTTCAAACTCCACCGCTGCCATTGCATGAAACTCCAAGCAACTCTGAAGGCTGAAAGGGCAATTGGAACAATTAGGAAGGCAGGGAGCAAAGAACACAGGTTGCAAAAGTTCAGGAAAAGAAATAGGCCACATTTCCGAAGCTATATTAACAACAGGCCACAGAGTCATAAACAAAGAAGCAGCAGGAGTAGGCAAGAGATTGTAGGTCTATAAGAAGAGGGTCCAAAGATTATTGTAATATTTTTAAAACGTGGACAATCACAAAGTCGGTGGCAATGAGTCAGTTTGCTGAAGGGGAGAATTCGAGAAAGGAAGATGAAGAAGAGCTGTTTTGTGATGTGTAATTTAAGATGTCAGCCAGAGGCTCTGTGTAATACATGGGAAGATGCTATATTTAGCCTGATGCGAAAGGGAAAATTCAGATGCCACACATTTAAGTTACTGTGACACACGTTTGTGGGGCCACAATTCTTGGGGCCATTTCGGAGCTTCTAGACTACGTTTCCCAGGATGCCCTGCGCCAGGTTTCACTTGGCGCCTCCGGAAAGGTGTGAGTAAGCCTTAAGCGTAGAACTCCGCCCCCACCACCGGGGGCGGGGCGACGTCGGACTCCGGGAGCGCGGGATTACGCACTTCCTCCCGGGGTCCGGGCGGAATCTCATTGTTGCGGGTTCGAGTCCCGCCTCCTAACTCACCGCAAACCCCTGAGTCCCAGGCGGGGCGCATTCGCCGAGTAATCTCTCCACGGCGAGGGGCAGAGGCACACGTTGGACTTCAGCATGGAGGACTACCTGCAGGGTTGTCGAGCTGCTCTGCAGGTAATGGATCCCTGACTCTGATCTTAAGGAATGGAGCATGGGGTCCAAGAAGGATAAAGATATGGGATCTGGGAAGGGTCTGTGTGGAGGGAACACGGAATTTTGGGGTGAGGGCTTGGGGTCTGATCAGGGTTGGGGCCCGAGGAATAGGGAACGAGAATCTAGGCTTAAGAGTTGGAATGCCGCTTGGTCTCCCGGTTTTTGGCCCCCTGCATTTAGGGTCTTCCAGAGAGCGGGGAAGTGGAATCGTGGGTCTGGGTCCTGCATCTGAGCCTCTGCTTGTTGTCGCCTGGGACAGCTCCTTTAAAAGGTTCAGGGCTGTGCCGCCGCCGGCGGTGCCCGGGAGGTGTATTTGTTCCTTTCTCCCCGCCCCTCTTTCAGTTGTCCGCTCGCAAGGCCTCCTCCACTGGCCTCCAGGTGAACCCCGGGTCCGAGGGAACCTGTGCTCCTGGCTTTTATTGCCTCCGAACGGCGGTTTCTAACTGGGGCGCCTCATTCAGAATAGAGGTGGTCATGGTGTTTTACTCTAAATCTGTTTTTTGTTGTTGTTTTATACAGGGACAGAGAGAGAGAGAGTCAGAGAGAGGGATAGACCGACAGGAAGGAGAGAGACGAGAAGCAGCAATCATCAGTTTTTCTTTCTTTTTCTTTTTTTCTGAAGCTGGAGAGACAGTCAGACTCCCGCATGCGCCCGACTGGGATCCACCCGGCACGCCCACCAGGGGCGAAGCTCTGCCCACCAGGTGCCCACCAGGGGGCGATGCTCTGCCTCGACCAGAGCCACTCTAGCGCCTGGGGCAGAGGCCACGGAGCCATCCCCAGCGCCCGGGCCATCTTTGCTCTAATGGAGCCTTGGCTGCGGGAGGGGAAGAAAGAGACAGAGAGGAAGGGGGGGGGGGGGGTGGAGAAGCAAATGGGCGCTTCTCCTATGTGCCCTGGCCGGGAATCGAACCTGGGTCCCCCGCACGCCAGGCCGACGCTCTACCGCTGAGCCAGCCGGCCAGGGCCCGCACTTCTTTCTTGTGTAAAGGAAGTATCCTTTAAAGACACTTACCTGACCTGTGGTGGCACAATGGATAGAGCAGTGACCTGAAATGTGGAGGTCACTGGTTCGAAACCCTGGGCTTACCAGGTCAAGGCATATATAGGAAGCAACTGCTATGAGGTGGTGCTTCCCACTTCTCCCCCTACTCTCTTTCTTGCTCGCTCTCTCTCCTCTGTAAGAATCAATAAGTAAAATCTTAAATAGCCTGACCTGTAGTGGTGCAGTGGATGGGGCATCAACCTGGAAATGCTGAGGTCGCCAGTTCGAAACCCTGGGCTTGCCTGGTCAAGGCACATGTGGGAGTTGATGCTTCCAGCTCCTCCCTCCCTTCTCTCTCTCTGTCTCTTCTCTCTCTCTCTCTCTCTCTCTCTGCTCTCTGTCTCTCCCTCCTCTCTAAAAAAAAAAAAAAAAAAAAAACTTAGATAAATAAATAAATAAAGACGCTGTTAAGTTGGAATGTTTCCATTAAACTATAGTTTAACTTTTAGGAAATTGTGAATGCTTGACTTTTTCACACTATAGTAATGTGGATAACCCAAATAGCCCTCTTGTTGATACCATATTTTTAGCATTCATACCAGAGGCTATTTTCTATAGCCTCTGCCACAGTGATAGTAAGATGTTCCATTTTTTTTTTTATTTTTTATTTTTTTATTATTAAGTGAGAGTTGAGGAGGCAGAGACAGACTCCTACATGTGCCCCCACAAGGAACCACCCAGAAAGCCCCCTATGGGGCAATGCTCTGCCCATCTGGAGTCACTGCTCCAGCAAACAAGGCAGCGCCTGAGGTGAGGCCATGGAGGCATCTTCAATACCCAGGGCCAACTTACTCAAACCATGGCTGCAGGAGGAGGGGAGAGAGAGAAAGAGAAGGGAAAGGGGTGGAGAAACAAATGGTCATTTCTATGTGCCCTGACCAGTAATCAGACCCAGGACATCCACATGCTGGGCCAACACTCTACTGCTGAGCCAACTGGCCAGGGCCAGGGATGTTCCATTTAAAAGAAATCCTGCCCTGGCCGGTTGGCTCAGCGGTAGAGCGTCGGCCTAGCGTGCGGAGGACCCGGGTTCGATTCCCGGCCAGGGCACATAGGAGAAGCGCCCATTTGCTTCTCCACCCCTCCGCCGCGCTTTCCTCTCTGTCTCTCTCTTCCCCTCCCGCAGCCAAGGCTCCATTGGAGCAAAGATGGCCCGGGCGCTGGGCATGGCTCTGTGGCCTCTGCCTCAGGCGCTAGAGTGGCTCTGGTCGCAATATGGCGACGCCCAGGATGGGCAGAGCATCGCCCCCTGGGGGGCAGAGCACCGCCCCTGGTGGGCGTGCCGGGTGGATCCCGGTCGGGCGCATGCGGGAGTCTGTCTGACTGTCTCTCCCTGTTTCCAGCTTTAGAAAAAAGAAAAAAAAAAAAATAAAAATAAAAGAAATCCTGACTCATCTTCAGGGTGGGCTGCATTCAAGATTAGGTGTTCATCCAGCATGGCCTTCTGATAATCTGTTGTCTACACTGCTCAGGCATGAAGCAGGAACCTTAGAAATTTACAGTCCTGGTATGGGTATTAATCCCATTTTCTCTGCTGGGGTGGCTTCTCTATCTCCTTTCTGCGCCCCCTCCCATATTACCTATTTTGTAGAGTAGGCATCAGACCATATTTAGCTTCTGAAGAGAAGTGGTTTACTTTGTCAGCCCTGGAACCTGTCCCCTCTCTCCCAACTGAGGCCACAAAGGATGTCAGGATATAGTCATTTAAAGTACTAGATTTTTGTTTTTGTTTTTAAGGAAACAAAGTTTATATTGTGGCTCTCAGGTTGTATTTCTTCTATTGGCAGCTTAGGTTTCTTCATGCTCTAAGTATAGCTATATTTGCTCTGAACTCTTTACCCCAATGGTCAGAAAACTGAGGCTGTTTGGCTTGTGCTTTCAGCTGGTGGGGGTGGGGTGAGGGTGAAGAGTTGCACATGCTTTTCCTAAATGGAGAAGAATGTTGCTTTATATGTTGGACAGCCATACACCTGCTTTGCCCTGGAAAGTCTTAGTTTATTAATTGCAACCCCTTTTTCTTCTCAAAATTGTGTCCTGGTTTAAAAAAAGTTTCAAGCCTGACTTGTGGTGGCGCAGTGTATAAAGCGTCGACCTGGAAATGCTGAGGTTGCCGGTTCGAAACCCTATGCTTGCCTGGTCGAGGCACATATGGGAGTTGATGCTTTCAGCTCCTCCCCCCTGTCTCTCTCTGTCTCTCTCTCCTTTCTAAAATGAATAAAAATAAAAAATTAAAAAAAAATTTTAAAAAGTTTTAACAACAAAGTAGATGGTCACCGGCCTTGTAAGCTATGTCAAGGACTTGGGATATGTGTCTATGAACAGGTAGTGAGCTCCTTAAGGAAGAAGTTAAGTTCCATATGAGAGACACAAATGCTGGCAGCAGGAGGTATAGAGGAAGGGGATTGCTCTAGCCTGGGTAATGGGAAAGGCTTTGGGGGTGGGGGTGGTCTCTGGGTAGGGCTTGACTGTATGAGGAGAGGCAGAGGAGAAGCAGGATGGGAGCTCACCTTTACTACTACAAAGTGGGCACTTATGTGCTGTCTCAGTGAATCCTCATAACAACTTCATGAAATTGGTTACAATATTATCTTCATTTTATTATTATTATTAGTAGTAGTAGTAGTAGTGAGAGAGACAGAAAGGGACAGATAGGAACAGACAGGAAGGAGAGAGATGAGAAACATCAATTCTTTGTTGCGGCACCTTAGTTGTTCGTTGATTACTTTCTCATATGTGCCTTGACCCGGAGGCTCTAGCTGAGCTAGTGACCCCTTGCTCAAGCCAGTGACCATGGGATCATGTCTATGATCCCACACTCAAGCCAGCGAGCCTGCACTCAAGCCAGTAACCTTGGGATTTCGAACCTGGGTCTTCTGCATCCCAATCCGATGCTCTGTCCACTGCACTACCACCTGGTTAAGCTATCTTCATTATTTAAATGAAAAATGAGACTCTGGCCAGATACCTCAGTTGGTTAGAGCATCATCCCAAAGCTCAGGGGTTGTATGTTTGATCCCTGGTCAGGGCACATAGAGGAACAGAATGATGTTCTTGTCGCTCTCCCTCAAATCAATAAAAAGAAAAGAAAAATAAGGATTATGGAGGCTAAGTTCCCACAGCAAGTAAGCAGAGCTGGGATTCCACCCCGGTCTGTGGTCTGACAAACAGCAGCTCTGCTGCATTCCAGACAGAACAGAAAAAATACTGAGAAGGGCAGGGCTGGGAATGTGCATGTTACGGTTTTCGTTTTTCTTT
This sequence comes from Saccopteryx bilineata, assembly GCF_036850765.1. Classification (NCBI taxonomy): domain Eukaryota; kingdom Metazoa; phylum Chordata; class Mammalia; order Chiroptera; family Emballonuridae; genus Saccopteryx; species Saccopteryx bilineata. The sequence continues at coordinate 160,205,277 of NC_089492.1, read as the reverse complement.
CAGGTGGTGAATAGACCAGGCAGGCTGGGGGAGTGGTGGGTGCTGACAGGAGAGAGGAATGCCATCACCTCCCTTGGTCATTCCTGTTCCAAATATTAGTTCCTTTTGGTTGCTGTCTGAGCTTGGCTGAGCTCAAGGTGTTGGTTATTCACTTTCCTCTGGAAATCGTTTCTCCTCACCTCAGCTATGAGATTGTGTTTAGTCCCTGCTTTCTGCTTTGCTGCCGAGCCTTCTGTCGATGCTGGAGGTCGGACTGAGCCTGGTTCCTCTGCCAGGAAGGTGAAGCAGCACTACTGTGAGTTCTGGAAAGGACGTCTTTGTGCCCAGGATTAGGTCTCTCCCAGTGCCTCTGCCTTTGTCCTCTATTTCTCTTACTTTTTGCTCTAGATTCAGGGCCATATGGCCGTGTGTGTTTGTATAGTGTCCTCTCTAGAGAACATTGTGCCCCCCCTTACTGCTTCAGTGAGCAAGTTCTCTATCTGAGCAGCCACTTACCTCAAGTGCTTTGTTGTCACTTTGGTCCACAGCCATCTGGGCAGTACTAGGTATCCAGGAAACAGAGGGGCCTTCTCTGGTATCAGAAGGAGGAGTTGCAAGTCAGAGGAGTAGGCCCAGGGTCTTGGGTCCAGAATTCTCATATTGTGTTGGGAAAGAGTTTAATATCAAAAAGAATCTCCCATGCTGTTCAGTATGAATGGGTTTGGCTGCCACCCTGTTGAAGTAGGCACAGGAGGACCTCAGGCAGACTTTCCTCAGAGGCCCTTAGACCAAAATCTTAACAGAAGTACAAAACCTGCCTTTTGTACTTCTCTCTGGGGTTGGGAATAGGAGGTAGGAAAGACGATGGTTTAAAAACAAGAACCTAGTTATGAGAAAAGGCAATTTTATATCACCAAAAATCTTCTTCTAATCTTGTCCCTTTCTGGGGGTAAGGATGGGAGGGAGGTGATTCTAGGTTCACTAGATTCTCTTTTCCAAGAATTATTTGATAACTGTTTCTTGTTATGTTCTTCAGAACCCTTTTCTGCTTTTCTTTTCTTTTTATTTATTTTTATTTTTTTGTATTTTTCTGAAGTTGGAAATGGGAAGGCAATCAGACAGACTCCCGCATGTGCCCAACCAGGATCCACCTAGCACACCCACCAGGGGGCGATGCTCTGCCCATCTGAGGTGTTGCTCTGTTACGACCAGAGCCAGTCTAGCGCCTGAGGCAGAGGCCACAGAGCCATCCTCAGTGCCCAGGCCAACTTTGCTCCAATGGAGCCTTGGCTGCGGGAGGGTAAGAGAGAGACAGAGGAAGGAGAGGGGGAGGGGTGGAGAAGCGGATGGGCGCTTCTCCTGTGTGCCCTGGCGGGAAATCGAACCCGGGACTCCTACACGCCAGGCCAACACCATTTCCTGCTTTTCTAAATAAACTCTTCCATCTTGGCAGTGTACAGATGTGTTGTAGAGTTGTGCACCTAAAACCTCTATAATTTTTTTTTTTTTTTGTATTTTTCCGAAGCTGGAAACGGGGAGAGACAGTCAGACAGACTCCCGCATGCACCCGACCGGGATCCACCTGGCACGCCCACCAGGTGCGATGCTCTGCCCACCAGGGGGTGATGCTCTGCCCCTCCGGAGCGTTGCTCTGCCGCGACCAGAGCCACTCTAGCGCCTGGGGCAGAAGCCAAGGAGCCATCCCCAGCGCCCAGGCCATCTTTGCTCCAATGGAGCCTTGGCTGCGGGAGGGGAAGAGAGAGACAAAGAGGAAGGGGGGGGTGGAGAAGCAAATAGGCGCTTCTCCTTTGTGCCCTGGCCGGGAATCGAACCCGGGTCCCCCGCACGCCAGGCCAACACTCTACCGCTGAGCCAACCGGCCAGGGCCTAAAACCTCTATAATTTTGTTAACCAGTGTCACCCCAATAAGTTCAATACAAAGGATAAACTTTTTTTTTTTTTTTTTTTTTTTTTTTTTTACAGAGACAGAGATAGACAGGGGCAGACAGACAGGAACGGAGAGAGATGAGAAGCATCAATCATCAGTTTCTGGTTGCGCGATGCGACTTCTTAGTTGTTCATTGATTGCTTTCTCACATGTGCCTTGACCGTGGGCCTTCAGCAGACCGAGTAACCCCCTGTTGGAGCCAGCGACCTTGGGTCCAAGCTGGTGAGCTCTTTGCTCAAGCCAGATGAGCCCGCGCTCAAGCTGGCGACCTCGGGGTCTCGAACCTGGGTCCTTCCGCATCCCAGTCCGACGCTCTATCCACTGCGCCACCACCGGGTCAGGCAAACTTTTTTTTTTAATAAAAAAATAAACTCTTCTGTCTAGCAAATCTTCCCCAATTGAAGAAGCCAGTAATCCAGTAGTTCTTACCCAGGAGTGATTTTTTTACCCCCCAGGGAATATTTGGCAAGTCTGGAGACATTTTTAAGTCTGGGGTCATGACTGGAGGCGTTATGGTCATCTGTTGGGTAGAATCCAAGGATGCTGCCATATATCCTACAAGGTACAGGAGAGCCCCTACAATAAAGAATTATCGCCTGACCTGTGGTGGTGCAGTGGATAAAGCATCGACCTGGAAATGCTGAGGTCTCCGGTTCAAAACCCTGGGCTTGCCTGGTCAAGGCACATATGGGAGTTGATGCTTCCTGCTCCTCCCCCTTCTCTCTCTCAGTTTCTCTCTCTCTTCTCTCTCTCCCTTTCTCTCCCTCTCTCTCCTTTCTAAAATAAATAAATAAATAAACTGTTAAAAAAAACCTAAGCCTTAGGCTATTAAAAAAAAAAGAATTATCCAGTCCAAATGCCAATAGTGATGAGATTAAGAAACTGCTATTACTAATATGTCTCATTGAGTTTCTCTTATACCTTCATCTCTCAGAAGCAGGCTGAGAGAGAAGTTCAAAAGCAAACTAGTAAGAGAATTCTTGTGCCTTAGGCTGAATTGGAGACTTTATGGTCTCGTTCCACCTGCTGAATGCTCAGACCTGGAATGAAGTCATAACTTTTTTTTTTTAAAGCAAAAGAGAGACAGGAAGGGAGAGAGATGAGAAGCATCAACTCGTAGTTATGGTATTTTTTAGTTGTTCATGAATTGCTTCTCATATGTGCATTGACCAGGGGAATCCAGGCGAGCCAATGACCCCTTACTCAAGTCAGCGATCGTGGGATCACGATGATCACGTGCTCAGGCCAGCGACCTTGACAAGGTGGTAAGCCTGTACTCAAGCTGGCGACCTCGAAGTTTCTAACCTGGGACCTAAGTGTCCTAGGTCAGCACTCTATCCGCTGTGCCACATTGGTCAGACTGAAGTCATAATTCTTTTTTTATTTTTTTAATTAATTTTTTTAGAGGGGTTGGAGCAGGAAGCATCAACAACAACTCGTTGTAGTAGCTGCTTCTCGAATGTACCTTGACCAGGCAAGCCCAGGGTTTCAAGCCGTTGACCTCAGCTTTCCAGGTCGCGGCTCTATCCACTGTGCCACAGATCAGGCCTGAAGTCATTCTTTTTTTTTCTTTTTTTTTTTTTTTCATTTTTCTGAAGCTGGAAACAGGGAGAGACAGTCAGACAGACTCCCGCATGCGCCGGACCGGGATCCACCCGGCACGCCCACCAGGGGCGGTGCTCTGCCCCCCAGGGGGCGATGCTCTGCCCATCCTGGGCGTCGCCATATTGCGACCAGAGCCACTCTAGCGCCTGAGGCAGAGGCCACAGAGCCATGCCCAGCGCCCGGGCCATCTTTGCTCCAATGGAGCCTTGGCTGCGGGAGGGGAAGAGAGAGACAGAGAGGAAAGCGCGGCGGAGGGGTGGAGAAGCAAATGGACGCTTCTCCTGTGTGCCCTGGCCGGAAATCGAACCCGGGTCCTCCGCACGCTAGGCCGACGCTCTACCGCTGAGCCAACCGGCCAGGGCCCTGAAGTCATTCTTAAAGTACCTGCCTCTTTGGGTTGTTTTGAGGATTGTGATTAGTTCATGAACACAGAACTATTAGAACAGTGTGTGGCACATTCTGTTTCAGAACTAAACCAAACCTCCATCTGTACTATTGTGGCACTGTAGGTCTTTTTTTTTTTTTTAATGTTTATTTTATTGATTTTAGAGAGAGGAAAGGGGGGGGGGGACATCAATCTGTTCCTGTACGTGCCCTGACCAGGGATCAAACCAGTAACCTCTGTGCTTCCAGACAATGCTCTAACTAACTGAACTATCCCACCAGGACCACACTGAAGGTTTTAATATACACTGCTCACAAAATATTAGGGGATATTTTATCGCTTCATACTCATTTTGAAATATCCCCTAATTTTTGTGAGCAATATATATATTTTAAAACTGATAGCTGGGGAAATGCAGAGGAACAAGGTTAATAATAACCCTCCCTCTCAGTTTTTATCAGTAGCTGGACTTTTCATCCTTTCATTTATTTATTTATTTTTTTTTACAGGGACAGAGAGAGAGTAGAGAGAGGAATAGATAGGGACAGACAGACAGGAACGGAGAGAGATGAGAAGCATCAATCATCAGTTTTTTGTTGTGACACCTTAGTTGTTCATTGATTGCTTTCTCATATGTGCCTTGACCGTGGGGCTACAGCAGACCGAGTAACCCCTTGCTTGAGCCAGTGACCTTGGGTCCAAGCTGGTGAGCTTTTTGCTCAAACCAGATGAACCTGCGCTCAAGCTGGTGACGTCGGCGTCTCGAACCTGGGTCCTCTGCATCCCAGTCTGACGCTCTATCCACTGCGCCACTGCCTGGTTATGCAGTAGCTGGACTTTTCAAAGCATTAAAAATAAAAGTTCCAGTAGCAGTAGCAGCAGTTGTGCTTGTTTTAAGCTGGACCTTCTGAGAAAGTGTGTTTCTCAGGTGAGAGTGGGTCATATCTGGTTATCATGGAGGCTCCTTGGAGGAGGGGAAGTGTTATGGACAACTAGATAATAGACTACTGTAGATATTTTTTGAAGGGAAAGGATTATTTTCCCTCTTTTGAAAATGGGAAAAAATAAACCATGGATTGAATACATCAGCTACCCAAAATACTCTGCCTTTGACTTCTCAAGTGCCCAAAGCAACATCAGAAATCAAAATGATTTATTGCTGCTTTTTTGTAAATTAACATTCAAGGAAGTAGTGTAGCAGAGAGGAAAGACCACTTTCCCACTACCTGGGTCTGCATGGAATGCTCAAAGCTTTGCTAAAACAAGGTCCTTGTTCACAAGATGAGGACCCATAAGATTAACCTGCTTACCTCCTCAGTGAGCACAGTGAGGACATGTGACACCCTATGTGTGTGCGAGGTAAATGGACACGCAGAGATGCTTCTGCTAGGTTCCTGTTCTCCTTCCAGGAGTCCCAACCACTGCATGTTGTGCTGGGAAATGAAGCCTGTGACTTGGACTCCATGGTGTCTGCTCTTGCCTTGGCTTTTTACCTGGCAAAGGTGAGTACTTAGGAACAGAATCTCTTAGAATGAAAAGATTTGGATTCAAGATTCAGCTCTGCTACTTAACACCACCTAGTCTTGGGTAAGTTAAATCCCTTCACTTTTCTGAGCCTCATGTCACCATCTATAAAGCCATAAATAATTTACAGTATTGCTGTGAGGATGAAATGAGTAAATGTATTTTGAAGAATCTGTAAACCGTAAAGCAATATTCAGACAGTTTATTATTGAGTTGCTGTGGGTGTCCATGGTCTAGTGCAGAGGTCCCCAAACTTTTTATACAGGAGGCCAGTTCACTGTCCCTCAGACCGTTGGAGGGCCGGACAATAAAAATAAACTATAAACAAATCCCTATGCACACTGCACATATCTTATTTTAAAGTATTAACAAAATGGGAACAAATACAATATTTAAAATAAAGAACAAGTAAATTTAAATCAACAAACTGACCAGTATTTCAATGGGAACTATGGGCCTGCTTTTGACTAATGAGATGGTCAATGTGCTCCTCTCACTGACCACCAATGAAAGAGGTGCCCCTTCTGGAAGTGCGGAGGGGGCCGGATAAATGGCCTCAGGGGGCCGCATGCGGCCTGCAGGCCATAGTTTGGGGACCCCTGGTCTAGTGTGTATTCCTCCATGTCCAGGTCAGCTCTTAATTTTTAATTTTTATTTTTTTTATTTATTCATTTTAGAAAGGAGAAGGGGGGGAGAGAGAGAGAGAGAGAGAGAGAGAGAGAGAGAGAGAGAAGGGGGGGGAGGAGCAGGAAGCATCAACTCCCATATGTGCCTTGACCAGGCAAGCCCAGAGTTTTGAACCGGCGACCTCAGCATTTCCAGGTCGACGCTTTATCTACTGCGCCACCACAGGTGAGGCCTCCAGGTCAGCTCTTAAAGACTCATAATCTTGGCCTGACCTGTGGTGGCGCAGTGGATAAAGCATCAACCTGGAAATGCTGAGGTTGCCGGTTTGAAACCCTGGGCTTGCCTGGTCAAGGCACATATGGGAGTTGATGCTTCCTGCTCCTCCCCCTTCTCTCTCTCTGTTTCTCTCTCCTTTCTAAAATGAATAAATAAAATAAAATAAATTTATAAAAAAATAAAAAAATATAAAAAAAAGACTCATAATCTTTTTTCTGCAGCATCTAGAACGGTGTTTCCCAACGTGGGGCCCACGCCCCACAGGGGGGCAATTCGATAGTTAAGGGGGGCAATTTGAAAATGGACTCACACGACTTTAACTCTTTCGCCCCAGGCCATTTAAACGCAATGCTAGATATCGGTGCCAAATTTAACAAAAAATGCAATTCTTAAATATTTGCGGTAAATAATTATTAAGTATAATTTCGTTTGACGAGACCAAAATATCAACTAGGTGATTGGCGTCGTCAAATAAACTTCGTCCTGGGTTCACCGCGGAGCGTGCCGTCTGCCACGGGGAACCCCGGACGTTTTAAAAACTCGCTAAACAACACAGTCATTCTCACCTAATTGGCCCATCACAACTTCTGTAGTGTTTCACATCACTCAGTTGGTGTTAATTTGAAATAAGTGTCAGTCAAAACTGTTGTAAAAGCTCGTTGATTTAATAAATATACATATATATTGTATAGATATAATTGGTAAGTATTTGATTTTATTTTTATCAATATTAAACTCTTTATTAAGTACTTCTTGCATCGGGGCTAGAAAGCACTAATATTTTATAAATATTATTGGGGCTATAATAGTGCATGCACGACAATTTTAATTTTAGAAGCATAACTTTCCAGAAAATTTTGTCAAGTGGGAAAAATATAGATACCTTTTGATTTGCGGTGGTAGTGTAGCAAATGTGTTATATACATTTAAATAAATATGAATTTTTAGTATATGTTTACTCTATGTCACATTGAATATATTTTAACACATTTTAATATTAGTTTTTAATTGATCTTATTTTTATTATAGCCCATAGTAAAATGAGTGGTGCAAGCAAGAAAAAAACTCATCAATATTTGGAGGAATATTTAAAATTTGGGTTCATACCCGCTGTTCACGATGAGTGGATTCCTTTTTGTCTTTTATGCCAGCAATGCTTGACCAACGAATCAATGAAACGAGGTCGTCTTGAGGCGCATTTGAAGGCAAAACGTAGTGCTCATATTAATTCAGATTTGAGTTACTTTAAAACTTTAAAGAAAAATTTTGAAAAAAGAACAACATTAAAGTGTATTTACTGCTCATACTTCAACTAATAATCGTGTTCTTGAGGCTAGTTATCAAATATCTTTATTCATCGCTAAAACTGGAGAAAATCACTATAGGAGAGAATTTAATAAAACCGTCAATATCAGCATTTCTTAAAATGGTTCTTGAAAAAGATGACAAAGATGTAAAAGCTATGCCATTCAGTAACAATTCTGTTAGCAGAAGAGTAGACGAAATGAGTGAGGATATTGAAAAACAACTTATTGAAAAGCTGAAAACAAGAAAATTCTCCTTGCAAATGGATGAATCAACTTTGAGAGACAGTGAGGCAGTATTGATAACTTAAGTAAGATATATTGATAAAGGACATTTTGCTGAAGAAATGTTGTTCTGTAAAAGATTAGAAAGCACCACTACCTCCAAAGATATATATAATAAGCTAAAAAACTACTTAGATGTCAATGATATACCAATGAAAAATATAACATCTTGTGCTGCAGATGGTGCTCCCAATATGATGGGCAAGAAAAATGGCTGCTTAAAATTGATGAAAGATGCGAATCCAGAAATGATTCTTGTGCATTGTGTTATTCATAGGGAAAACTTGGTAGCTAAAAACATCTCGCCTGTTCTGAATGAAGTATTACATACAGTAATAAAGTGTGTTAATGCTTTAAAGCTAGTGCCAAATGTGAGTGTCTTTTCAAGCTATTTTGTGAAGAACAAAATGAAGACCATGTGAGACTTTTACTTCATACTGAAGTAAGATGGCTATCTAAAGGAAACTGTTTGAAAAGATTTATGGAACTGTTTGATACTCTTAGTGATTTTTTAAGCGACAAACCTGAAATGAAGTATCTGTTAACAATAGATGGTAAAGCATTTGTGAGTTATTTAGCTGATATCTTTGAAAAACTAAATATATTAAATAAGCAACTTCAAGGAACAAATAAAACTCTTGTCGATGCAAAAGCAAAGATATTTGGTTTCATTACCAATATTGAGTTATGTCAGAAACATATTAACAACAAAAACTTTAAACAGTTTCATTGGCTCCAAAAATGTGAAGTAACTGATACCGCTTTACTTGTTATTGTCAATCATTTGAATATTCTGTCGGCTGATATAAAAGAAAGATTTTCTGATTTAAAACAAATTGATTTCCCAACATGGATGATGCAGCCAATGTTAGTGGATTTGTCTGGTATATCAAATATGAAATATCAAGAAAAACTCGCAGAATTGCAAAATGATGAGTCAGTTAAAGCTTTATTTAATATCAAAGGAGCGATGGCATGGCTTTGTGAGGAAACAGAAATCAAATACCCAAATTCAACCAAATGTGCAAGAAAACTATTGCTACCGTTTCCATCTTCATTTTTAGCTGAATGTGGATTTAGTGCTGTAAATGATTTACTGGTAAAAAAAAGAAATCGGCTGGATATAACACAATGTGGAGACTTGAGACTAAAGCTAACCAAATTGGAACCTAATATAAAATCTCTGTGCAGCAAGCATCAAGCGCAAGGATCACACTAAATTAAAATAATAAATTAATATAGAAAAATCTGTATTAAAATTATTTGAATTTAAATTTCTGTTTTTCATTATATGTTTTGAAATTTTACTTACTGTGTTTTGTTAACAATTTCATAGTGATTTCTTCCTAGAACCTATCATTTATGTTTATTAAGTGAACAAATCAATTTTTTAATGTTAAAAATTATGTATGTTACATAGGGGGGGACATAAAAATTTTAGAAAGGTTAAGGTGGGGCACGGCACAAAAAAGGTTGGGAAACACTGATCTAGAACTAGGTCTTTCATATGCGTTATCTTGCTGACCTTCATGTTATTGCTAAGAATGAGGGAGGGCAAGAGTTATCTTTTTATTTTTATTGTCTGGGTAATTGTGGCTTTGAGAACTCACCCAAAATCATGTCTCCCCTTGCCCCAATAGTTTTATTATTTTTCCTGTTTCAAAACATTGCCATACCTTTTTTTCACTTTCCATTCCAGACAACTCAGGCTGGAGATGTCTTTGTGCCAGTTTTAAATATAAAACGTTCTGAGCTACCTCTACGAGGTGACAGTGTCTTCTTCCTTCAGAAGATTCACATTCCAGAGTCCCTCTTAATTTTCCGGGATGAGATTGACCTCCATGCATTGCACCAGGCTGGCCAGCTCACTCTTATCCTTGTTGACCATCATGTCTTACCCAGGTAGGTTGAAGTAAGTTAAGCTGATACTTATCATGTGCCATGTTGGGTTCTGTTGAGTGAGATATAAAGACAGGAGAATTGAATTTTTGCTCTTGAGAATCTCACAGGCTAATCATAATTGAATGAGTCGTATCACATGTAGAAAATATTGTCACTTCTCTAGTTTTGCAAGTAATAATAAGAAATAGAAACTTGGAGATTTCAAACTAAAGGATAGCTCAGAAATCATTTAAATGTGCCTTTTGTATCTTTTTTTTTTTTTTTCCCTGAAGCTGGAAACGGGGAGAGACAGTCAGACAGACTCCCGCATGCGCCCCACTGGGATCCACCTGGCACGCCCACCAGGGGCGATGCTCTGCCCACCAGGGGGCGTCGCTCTGCCGCGACCAGAGCCACTCTAGCGCCTGGGGCAGAGGCCAAGGAGCCATCCCCAGCGCCTGGGCCATCTTTGCTCCAGTGGAGCCTTGGCTGCGGGAGGGGAAGAGAGAGACAGAGAGGAAGGAGGGGGGGTGGTGGAGAAGCAAATGGGCTCTTTTCCTATGTGCCCTGGCCGGGAATCGAACCCGGGTCCCCCGCACGCCAGGCCGACACTCTACCGCTGAGCCAACCAGCTAGGGCTGTATCTTTCTTTCTTTCTTCTTTCTTTTTTTAATGTTTATTATATTGATTTTAGAGAGGAAGGGAATGAGAGAGGAACAGGAACATCAGTCTGTGTCTGTTCCTGTATGTGCCCTGACCAGGGATCTAACTGGCAACCTCTGTGCTGAGAGATGGTGCTCTAGCCAACTGAGTTATCCATCCAGGGCTAGTAACATTTTTCAAAGCTAAAATCATCTTGATTGTTTTTATTTTAATTTTTTTTAGAGATTTTATTTATTGACTTTATAGAAAGGAGAGAGAGAGACAAAGGTGTAGGGAAGAGCAGAAAGCATCAATCAACCCACAGTTGCTTCCCATATATTCCGTGACTAGACAAGCCTAGGGTTTAAATTTTTTTTTTTTTTTTTAGAGAGGCAGAGATAGACAGGGACAGACAGACAGGAACGGAGAGAGATGAGAAGCATCAATCATTAGTTTCTCGTTGCGCGTTGGGACTTCTTAGCTGTTCATTGATTGCTTTCTCATATGTGCCTTGACCATGGGCCTTCAGCAGACCAAGCAACCCCTTGCTGGAGCCAGCGCCCTTGGGTCTAAGCCAGTGAGCCTTTTTTTTTTGTATTTTTCTGAAGCTAGAAACGGGGAGAGACAGACAGACTCCCACATGCACCTGACCGGGATCCACCCGGCATGCCCACCAGGGGGCGATGCTCTGCCCCTCTGAGGCGTCGTTCTGTTGCGACCAGAGCCACTCTAGCACCTGGGGCAGATGGCCAGGGCCATCTTTGCTCCAATGGAGCCTCGGCTGCGGGAGGGGAAGAGAGAGACAGAGAGGAAGGAGAGGGGGAGGGGTGGAGAAGCAGATGGGCTCTTCTCCTGTGTGCCCTGGCCGGGAATGGTACCCGGGACCTCTGCACGCCAGGCCAAAGCTCTACCACTGAGCCAACCGGCCGGGGCCAGCCAGTGAGCCTTTTGCTCAAACCAGATGAGCCCGTGCTCAAGCTGGCGACCGTGGGGTCTCGAACCTGGGTCCTTCCGCATCCCAGTCTGATGCTCTATCCACTGCGCCACCGCCTGGTCAGGCCTGGGGTTTAAATTTTTATTTATTTATTTTTTATTTTTTCAGAGATGGCGCGAGAGTCAGAGAGAGGGATAGATAGGGACAGACAGACAGGAACGGAGAGAGATGAGAAGCATCAATCATTAGTTTTTTGTTGCGACACCTTAGTTGTTCATTGATTGCCTTCTCATATGTGCCTTGACCGTGGGCCTTCAGCAGACCGAGTAACCCCTTGCTGAAGCCAGCAACCTTCAGTCCAAGCTGGTGAGTTTTTTTGTTTTGTTTTGTTTTTGGGTTTTTTTCTATTTTTCTGAAGCTGGAAACAGGGAGAGACAGTCAGACAGACTCCCACATGCGCCCGACGGGGATCCACCCGGCACGCCCACCAGGGGCTACGCTCTGCCCACCAGGGGGCGATGCTCTGCCCCTCCAGGGCGTCGCTCTGCCGCGACCAGAGCCACTCTAGCGCCTGGGGCAGAGGCCAAGGAGCCATCCCCAGCACCCGGGCCATTTTTGCTCCAATGGAGCCTTGGCTGTGGGAGGGGAAGAGAAAGAGAGAGAGGAAGGAGGGGGGCGGAGTGGAGAAGCAAATGGGCACTTCTCCTATGTACCCTGGCCGGGAATTGAACCCAGGTCTCCCACACGCCAGGCCGACGCTCTACCACTGAGCCAACCGGCCAGAGCCATGGTGAGCTTTTTTGCTCATACCAGATGAGCCTGCGCTCAAGCTGGTGACCTCAGGGTCTCGAACCTGGGTACTTCTGCATCCCGGTCCGATGCTCTATCCACTGCGCCACCTCCTGATCAGGCAAGCCTGGGGTTTTAAACCATCACCTCAGCATTCTAGGTCAGTGCTTCATCCACTGCACCACCATAGGTCAGGCATTTTTAAAGATTTTATGGCAGCCTGACCAGGCGGTGGTGCAGTGGATAGAGCATTGTACTGGGATGCGGAGGACCCAGGTTCCAGACCCCAAGTTCGCCAGCTTGAGCGCGAGCTCATCTGGTTTGAGCAAAGTTCACCAGCTTGGACCCAAAGTCGCAGGCTTGAGCAAGGGGTTACTCGGTCTACTGTAGCCCCACGGTCAAGGCACATATGAGAAAGCAATCAATGAACAACTAAGGTGTCAGAATGAAAAACTAATGATTGATGCTTCTCATCTCTCTCTGTTCCTGTCCGTCTGTCCCTGTCTATCCCTCTCTCTGACTCTCTCTCTCTCTGTTTTTTTTTTTAAATAAAAGATTTTATGGCAGTTTTTTTTTTTTGTTTGATTTTTGTTTTGTTTTGTTTTTACAGGGACAGAGAGAGAGTCAGAGAGAGGGATAGACAGGGACAGACGGACAGGAACAGAGAGAGATGAGAAGCATCAATCATTAGTTTTTTGTTGCGACACCTTAGTTCTTCATTGATTGCTTTCTCATATGTGCCTTGACCGTGGGCCTTCAGCAGACTGAGTAACCCCTTGCTCAAGCCAGTGACCTTGGGTCCAAGCTGGTGAGCTTTTATCAAACCAGATGAGCCTGCGCTGAAGCTGGAGATCTCGGGGTCTCGAACCTGGGTCCTCGGCATCCCAGTCCAACGCTCTATCCACTGCGCCACCGCCTGGTCAGGCATGGCAGGTTTATTAGAATAGAAACTTTTGAATAATCGTTGTAAGTCTTTTAATTTTTAAAAAGTTGGGCCCTGGCTGGTTGGCTCAGTGGTAGAGCGTCAACCCAGCGTGTGGATGTCCTGGTTTCAATTCCCAGTCACGGCCCACAGGAGAAGCAACTATCTGCTTTTCCCCCCTTCCCCCTCTTTCTTCTCTCTCTGTCTCTCTCTTCTCCTCCCATAGCCATGGCTCTGTTGGAGCAAGTTGACCCTGGATGCTGAGGATGGTTCCATGGCCTCCCTTTAGGCGCTAAAACAGCTCAGTTGCTAAGCAGTGGAGCAGTGCCCCAGATGGGCAGAGCATTGGCTGGCAGGGGGCTTGCTGGGTGGATCCCTGTCAGGGTGCATGTGGGAGTCTGTCTCTGCTTCCCTGCTCCTCACAAGTAAAATTATTTCCTACAAAAGACAATATTTCATTAGTGTCTGTTTAATGAAGATGCACACCTAGCCTGACCTGTGGTGGCGCAATGGATAAAGCATCAACCTGGAAACGCTGAGGTTGCCAGTTCAAAACCCTGGGCTTGCCTGGTCAAGGCACATATGGAAGTTGATGCTTCCTGCTCCTTCCCCCTTCTCTCTGTCTCTCTCTCTTCCCTCTCTATAATGAATAAATAAAATCTTAAAAAAAAAAAAAAAAAAAAAGATGCACACCTATAATAATTCCATCCTTAATTTAAGATTGGAAAAAAACGACCAACAAAGCAATATAAGTGTCTGTCTGGCTACTGCTATTATTCAAATATGTGTGCGTGTGTGTGTGTGTGTGTGTATTTTTTCTTTTTCAAGTGAGAGGATGGGATATAGAGAGATAGACTCCCATAAGTGCCCTACCGGTATCCATGTGGCAACCCCCGTCTGGGGCTGATGCTCTGCCTATCTGGGACCATGCTTGCAACTGAGCTATTTTTAGCACCTGAGCAAAGAGTCCACAGAGCCATCCTCAGCACCAGGGACCAATGCACTAGAACCAATTGCTGTGGGAAAGGAAGAGAAAGAGAGAGAGAAAGGGGAGAGCGGAAGGGGTGGAGAAGCAGATGGTTAATTTCCTATGTGCCCTGACCGGGAATCACACCTGGGACATCCACACTCCTAGCTGATGCTCTACCACTGAGAAAACTGGTCAGGGCCTCAAATGTATATTTTTTTCCTTGAACACACTGTTTACAGAAGGACATTGACAGAGGGTAGCATAAGGGCATTGATCCAACTGTCCATTCACTCATTAATAAATTTCTGTTTAGGCTCTGGCCAGTGGCTCAGTGAATAGAATGTTGGCCTGGTGTATGGATGTCCCAGGTTTTTTTGGTTTGTTTGTTTGTTTTTGTTTCTTTGTTTTTTTACGGAGACACAGAGAGAGTCAGAGAGAGGGATAGACAGGGACAGACAGACAGGAATGGAGAGAGATGAGAAGCATCCATCATCAGTTTTTCATTGCGACACCTTAGTTCATTGATTGCTTTCTCATATGTGCCTTGACCATGGTCTGCCTTCAGCAGACCGAGTAACCCCTTGCTCAAATCAGCAAGCCTGGGTCCAGGCTGGTGAGCCTTGCTCAAACCAAATGAGCCTGCACTCAAGCTAGCGACCTCGAGGTCTGGAACCTGGGTCCTCCGCATCCCAGTCCGACGCTCTATCCACTGTGTCACCACCTGGTGAGGCTGGACGTCCCAGGTTTGATTCCCGGTCTGGGCACACAAGACAAGCTACCATCTGCTTCTCACCCCTGGCCTCTCCCCCTTCTCTTTCTCTTCCCCTCCCACAGCCAGTGGCTCAATTGGTTTGAGGATAGGTCCACTGGAGCACATCAGCCTCAGGCACTAAATATAGCACAGTGTTTGAGCATTAGCCCATGATGGGGTTGTTGTGTGGCTCCTGGTCAGGGATCATGTAGGAGTCTGCCTCACTTCACCCCTCCTCTCACCTAAAAACATGATAATAACAATAAAAAAATAAATTTCTGTTCAGAAGATGAAGGTGAGATGGAGTTCCTGTTTTCAAGAGTCTTTCTGGCAGAGAGGGGGAACTAAGCAAACAGGTCATTGTGATGGGTTTAGAGGTAAGGGATAACCATCACTGTGGAGGACAGAAGGTGCATGAAGAATGGAGTGGTTAAATGTACTAGAGGGGTAGGGGTGTCAGGAAAAGTTTCCTAACAGAGTTGATGATAATTTCTTTCTTTTTTTTTTTTTTTTTTTACAGAGGCAGAGATAGATAGGGACAGACAGATAGGAATGGAGAGAGATGAGAAGCATCAATCATCAGTTTCTCGTTGCGCATTGCGACTTCTTAGTTGTTCATTGATTGCTTTCTCACATGTGCCTTGACCGCGAGCCTTCAGCAGACTGAGTAACCCCCTGCTGGAGCCAGGGACCTTGGGTCCAAGCTGGTGAGCTCTTTCTTCAAGCCAGATGAGCCCGCGCTCAAGCTGGCGACCTCGGGGTCTCGAACCTGGGTCCTTCCGCATCCCAGTCCGATGCTCTATCCACTGCACCACCACCTGGTCAGGCTAATTTCATTCTTGAAAGAGGACTAGGTGTTTGCTCTGGGAATGGGTAGGCAAGGGAGTTAGGAAAAGCATCCAGGCAGAGAGAGTGGTTAATATAAGCAAAGGCAGGCAGGCATGAAGTAACATGGTGAGTTGGGGGAACTGGAATTTGTTCTGCATGGCTGGAGCATGAAATATGATTGAGAAATAAGATATGGAAAGCAATAAGACTAGCAAGGTAGGCAGGGGCCAGATCATAGAGACCTTACAGGCCCCAAGAACATCAGACTATTTTAGGGCAGTGGGGAACTTTTGCTTATTACTATATATTTATTCCAAGTACTAACAGAATCGAATTTGCATTTTTCAAATGATTCAATTGTGGCGATTTTCAGCCAGTGTGCTGCAAGAAGCAAACGGGTGTGCCACAGAATTTTTATTTTATTTTATTTATTTATTTTTACAGAGACAAAGAGAGAGTCAGAGTGAGGGATAGACAGGGACAGACAGACAGGAATGGAGAGATGAGAAGCATCAATCATTAGTTTTTCATTGCGCATTGCGACACCTTAGTTCATTGATTGCTTTCTCATATGTGCCTTGACCGTGGGCCTTCAGCAGACCGAGTAACCCCTTGCTCGAGCCAGTGACCTTGGGTCCAAGCTGGCGAGCCTTTTTTTTTTTTTTTTGCTCAAGCTAGATGAGCCCGCGCTCAAACCGGCAACCTCGGGGTCTCGAACCTGGGTCTTCCGCATCCCAGTCTGACACTCTATCCACTGTGCCACCGCCTGGTCAGGCGCCACAAGAATTTTTAAAACCTGCAATGCCTGACTATTTTAGTCAGGGGCACCGACCTCTTTTCCTTATATTGTCAAATCAAAAATTGAGAACAGCCAATACAACAATAACCATCAGGTGTGAATGAATTGAGATTATACCTGTTTTTCTGTCAGATCAGCAGAAAAAATTGTTTTTTGGTGTGCTGCAGAATTTTAGTGGTTAGTTTGTGTGTCATGTAATGAAAAAGGTTGAAAATTGCTGTTAGGTAGCATTGTAGAAGACAGTTTAGGACAGCCCAAGATTGAAAGCAGGTGTTTGGTTAAGAAACTAGTGGAGCCTGACCTGTGGTGGCGCAGTGGATAAAGCATTGACCTGGAAATGCTGAGGTCGCTGGTTCGAAACCCTGGGTTTGCCTGGTCAAGGCACATATGGGAGTTGATGCTTCCAGCTCCTCCCCCCTTCTCTCTTTCTGTCTCTCTCTCTCCCTCTCTCTCTCCTCTGTAAAAATGAATAAATAAAAAATTTAAAAAAAAAATTAAAAAAAAAAAAAAGAAATCTTTAAAAAAAAAAAAAAAGAAACTAGTGGAATGGTCCTGGCTAGAGACACTGAGGGCCTAGAGTAAGGCAGTAGCAGAGGGTTGAAATGAAGGGAATAAATAGAAATTGAGATAAAAGCTTCAGGATCTAGTTAACCTGTGTGGAATTTAGGTATTGAGTGAATTGAGGGAACAGGAGAGATTTAGACGTTGGGTGTCAAGGGTGCCAGTTGAAAAGGCAACCCTAAAGGACATCAAATATGTGAATACGGTATTGGTAGCTGATACTTTGCTAAATTCACGTATACAGTTAAGATGACCTCAGTTATAATATTAAAAAAAAAGAACTGAAGGGGGTAGGGTAGAGGTAGAAGTGACCAAAGCTCTGTTTACCTAAGGTGTCTTTATTTTCCTTCAGTAGTGAGGTGGAGGTTGGTCAGAAGCAGCTGGCCTGCTCCTACCTATCTTCCTCTCTTGTTTTCCCCACACAGAAGTGACGCAGCCCTGGAGGAGGTGGTAACAGAGGTGCTAGATCATCGGCCCATCGAGCAGAAACGCTGCCCTCCCTGCCATGTTTCAGTCGAGCTTGTGGGGTCCTGCTCTACCCTGGTGACTGAGAGAATCCTGAAAGGGGCACCAGAGATCTTGGACAGGCAAATTGCAGCCCTTCTGCATGGTGAGGGTGACTTGGTTGGGGCCTGACACTCCTTAGTTCCTCTATTCCTGTCCCACAGAAGGGACAATGGAAAAGTCTAGACTCTTCCAGCTTGACCTTCCCTGCTTAGAGCTGTTCAGCCCCTACTAAAGGCTGGCAATGAGGCATTAAAAGGCTGTGGGATATGTTGTTTAAAGGCCTGTGGGATACATGGCTGGAGAACGCAGAAAAGAAGCAGGGGACAACAGACAACAGACCTAGAAGCTGCCTTGGCAGCACTGTATAATAAGGAACAGCTGAAGAAGCAGAAAACTGATTCCAGGACCATTTTTGCCCAGGAAGTAGTTTTATGATCTTGAGCAAATCTCTTAACCTTTCTTTTTCTACTTTATTTTATTGCCAAGAGAGACGGAGACGGAAAGAGGGACAGACAGGAAGGGAAAGCGATAAGAAGCATCAGTTCTTTATTGCGGCATCTCAGTTGTTCATTGATTACTTTCTCATATGTGCCTTGACCACGGGGCTCCAGCCAAGCCAGTGACCTTGGACTCAAGCCAGCGACCCTGCGCTCAAGCTGGTGACCTAAGGGTTTCAAACCTGGGTCCAATGTGTCCAGGCTGATGCTCTAGGACACTGCACCTCCACCTGGTCAGGCTCTCTTAACCTTTCTTATTCTCATTTTGTCCATTTGTTAAAGAAAGAGTTGGAGTAGACTATCTCTCAACTTGTAAGATTCATTACTGGAATTTGGCCTATGGAAGAGAAGTCATCTTTCTCAGACTGAGTTTCAAAGTCTCCAAGGATTCAGATGCTTAGGCTTTCTTTCTACCCTTTTCCCATTTCTCTGTCTGCATTTTAGTTTGGATATGGAAAGTCTTACTCAGGGCATCGTCCCAGTTTCTTGTTTTGTTTCAGTGAGTTTGCACATGCTCTCCTCTGTGTTACGTCCATTTGGTTGGAGGGTGATGTGTGTTTCAGTGTTTGTGAGTGTAGGGAGTTCTGCTTTCTTCCTTTTCCACAGGAACAATCATTCTGGACTGTGTTAACATGGATGTGAAAATTGGAAAAGCAACCCTAAAGGACAACAAATATGTGGAGAAACTGGAGGCCCTCTTCCCAGATCTGCCTAAGAGAAATGACATCTTTGATTCACTGCAAAAGGCAAAGTTTGATGTGTCAGGTATGAAATGTTAAACCGACCTTTCACCCTTCCACATGAGAAAACAGGGCAAGCCTTGTTCATTATGTTTTTGACCACCATCAAAACTATTTCAGACTATGGGTAATGTTTTAAGCTTTGGAGAGAAACGAGGTAGTATGTGAGTCTGATCAGGATCAAATCAGTCATTTACTGGATTGTTCTGTCCAGGCTTTGGGGGAAGATGAGGAGGAATATACTCTCGGAGGTTTCCAGTCTAATCAGAGAATATAGACATATAAATAAAATATAGACATATAAATAAAATATGCTGAGGTAATACTAAATTATCACAGTGAGATCAAGATAATTGGTTAGGGAAGCAGAGGAAAGAGGGAGAATGTACCAAATATAAGAGAAGAGAACAAAAAGTCTTCCAAATTTGCTGCCCAAATTCCTCCTGTTGATAAAAAAATAAAGTGCCTCATGTACTTTTTGAAAATTAAAACAACATAAAAAGGGAAAAAATCAAAAGTAAAACAGTCTTCTTTCTTTTACCTTTCTCTAAAGATAACTTTTGTGACCCAGTAATTTTTTTTTTTTTTTTTGTGGCAGAGACAGAGTCAGAGAGAGGGACAGATAGGGACAGACAGACAGGAAGGGATGGAGATGAGAAGCATCAGTTCTTCGTTGTGGCTCCTTAGTTGTTCACTGATTGATTTCTCATAAGTGCCTTGACCAGAGGGCTATAGCAGACCAAGTAACCCCTTGCTCGAGCCAGCGACCTTGGGCTCAAGCTGGTGAGCCTTGCTCAAACCAGATGAGCCCATGCTCAAGCTAGGAACCTCAGGGTCTTGAACCTGGGTCCTCCACATTTCAGTCTGACACTCTATCCACTGTGCCACTGCCTGGTCAGGCAATTTAAATTTTTATTATTTAATTACATTTTCCATTATCAGCCCTGTTTATGGCCCCTAAGAGAGGCTGTTTTTCTTCTTTCTCTCTTTTTTTTTTGTATTTTTCTGAAGTGAGAGGGAGTCAGAGAGACAGACTCCTGCATGCGCCGACCGGGATCCACCCGGCATGCCCACTAGGAGGCAATGCTTTGTCCATCTGGGCCATTGCTCTGTTGCAACCCAAGCCACTCTAGTGCCTGAGGCAGAGGCCATGAAGCCATCCGCAGAACCCAGGCCAACTTTGCTCCAGTGGAGCCTTGGCTGCAGGAGGGGGAGGGATAGAGAGAAAGAAGAGGGGGGGAGTGGTAGAGAAGCAGGTGGTTGCTTCTGTGTGCCCTGGCTGGGAATCGAACCCAGGACATCCACACACCGGGCCAATGCTCTACCACTGAGCATACTGGCCAGAACTGTTTTTCTTTTCTTCATCTTGGTGTTCTCACCTTGCTGGTCTTGGGACCCTGGGCTCTCTTGTTTGACCCTTAGTCTCACACCCACATTCTAGGACTGACCACTGAGCAGATGCTGAGAAAGGACCAGAAGACCATCTTCAGACAAGGCATCAAAGTGGCCATTAGTGCAATCTATATGGATTTAGAGGTAAGAGCAAGCCATAGGTGTGGGTGACATAGAAAACGTTCAGTTATGTAGGTATCGTTGCCCCACACTTCTGGTTATCCTCCAAACTGCATCTTGTACCTCAGTGCGTTTCTCCTGCTCTGTTGTCGCTCCCCAGTTTATCATCTCTCGCTGTACTACGGTAACAGCCTGTAGTTTCCCTGCCTCCGCTCTGCACCCTACAAACCATTCTCCCCCAGCAGCCAGAGTGATGTTAATACTTTAGATTGTATCACCCCTTCCTTTATTGCCTTTTCATTGCACTTCTATGTAAAGGCCTTTTGGTGGTTTATAGGGCCTGCTTTGGTCTGGCCCTTGTCTTTCTGATCTCATCTCCTCCCAACCCCAGCCCACCGTGCATGCACAATACTGCAGCCAGACTGCTTTTCTTTCTGTTCCTTGGAATCCTTAAGTTCATTCCCAACCCAGAGCTTTTAAGAGGTTTTTCTTGACACCTAATTGAAATAACATCTTCCCTGCTCACAAATCTCTAACAATTATCTTATTTTGTTTTCTTCATAGCACTTAACACACTGAAATAATCATACTTCATGGCCTCCTTGTTTATTGTCCATATTCCTCTGCTCCCGATTCCCTTTGTTTCTGCTGTGTCTCCGCACCTTTGACAGTGCTAGGCACAGAGTGGGTGCTCAGTTTTGTTGAATGGGTAAATGAATATAACTTCTTTCTCTCCCTTCCTCCTTTCCTTCCTTCCTTCCTTCCTTCCTTCCTTCCTTCCTTCCTTCCTTCCTTCCTTCCTTCCTTCCTTCTTCCCTTCCTCCCTCCCTCCCTCCCTTCTTCTCTCCCTGTCTCCCTCCCTTTCTCCTTTCCTTCCTTCCTTCTTTATCTTCTTTTCTCCCTCCCTCTCTCCCTTTCTTCCACCAGGCAACCCCCCATCAAATCAAACAAGCTATCCTTAGTGCCCGAGGCCAATGCTTGAACCAGTCAAGCCACTGGCTGCAAGAGGGGAAGCAAGAGAGAGAAGGGGGAGAAGGAGGGAAAGAGAATGGTTGCTTCTCATGTGTGTCCTGACCGGAAATCAAACCCGGGACATCCGCACACTGGGCCAATGCTCTATCCAGTTAGCCAGCCAGCCAAGGCGAATATAACTTTTTATTTTTATTTTTTGGACAGAGAGAGGGATAGATACAGACAAATAGACAGGGAGGGAGAGAGATGAGAAGCATCAATTTTTCATTGCAGCACCTTAGTTCATCGATTGCTTTCTCATATGTGCCTCGACTGTGGGCCTTCAGCAGACCAAGTAACCCCTTGATCAAGCCAGCGACCTTGGGTCCAAGCTGGTGAGCTTTGCTTAAACCAGATGAGCCTGTGCTCAAGCTGGCGACCTTGGAGTTTCGAACCTGGGTTCTCTGTGTCCCAGTGCAACGTTCTATCCACAGCGCCACTGCCTGGTCAGGCCAAATATAACTTTAATAATGGTATTTTAATTCCTAGTTCCACATTACATTGGCTTAAATCATTCGACAACCTGATTTGAACACACACTGTCATAATCTACACAGCTTTCTACTAAATGCTATATAAAAATACTAAATAATTAAATTTTAAGAATTGCATGGCCACCCGGGTTCGATTCCCGGCCAGGGCACACAGGAGAAGCGCGCCCATTTGCTTCTCCACCCCTCCACCGTGCTTTCCTCTCTGTCTCTCTCTTCCCCTCCCGCAGCCAAGGCTCCATTGGAGCAAAGATGGCCCAGGCGCTGGAGATGGCTCTGTGGCCTCTGCCTCAGGCGCTAGAGTGGCTCTGGTCGCAACATGGCGACGCCTAGGATGAGCAGAGCATCGCCCCCTGGTGGGCAGAGCTTCGCCCCTGGTGGGCGTGCCGGGTGGATCCCGGTCGGGCGCATGTGGGAGTCTGTCTGACTGTCTCTCCCCGTTTCCAGCTTCAGAAAAATGAAAAAAAAAAAAAAAAAAGAATTGCATAGCCTTCTCCCTTATGACTCATAGCCTAGTTAGGGAAGCAAACAGAACACAAAAGGCTCACCAAGTACCATAATCACTGTACAAATTGACACATTAGAAACGCCAAGTATAGTCCTGGCTGGTTGGCTCAGTGGTAGAGCGTCGGCCTGGCGTGCAGGAGTCCCGGGTTCGATTCCTGGCCAGGGCACACAGGAAAAGCGCCCATCTGCTTCTCCACCACCCCCCCTCTCCTTCCTCTCTGTCTCTCTCTTCCCCTCCCGCAGCCAAGGCTCCATTGGAGCAAAGTTGGCCCCGGGCACTGAGAATAACTCTGTGCCCTCTGCCTCAGTCACTAGAATGGCTCTGGATGCAACAGAGCAACGGCCCAGATGGGCGAAGCAGCGCCCCTTGGTGGGCATGCCGGGTGGATCCCGGTTGGGTGCATGCGGTAGTCTGACTGCCTCCCCGTTTCCAACTTCGGAAAATACAAAAATACAAAAAAAAAAAAAAAAAAAAAAGAAACGCCAAGTACAGAGACAAGCCTTCCTCAGAAACAGCTAGTGGTGGTATTCGTTGGAGGAAATACTGTGTGAGATTTTGAAGAAGAGTAGAGATTGGCAAAGAATGAAGAGCCAGGATGTAGCTGTTACATGTCTGTGCTTGTTTGTATGCCCCATTGTTCCCTTTTAGAATAAAAATACACAGGAGCCAAAGACCTTGCTTGTTTGATCACAAGAGCAGGAGAACCTTGTATGTACCAGACATGTTACATACATTATCATTTTTTAATTCTTAAAACAATCATGTTTGGTAAATGTTTTATCCTAATTTTACAGAATGAGGAAACTGAAGTCCAGGGAGGTAATTTAATGCTTTTTGATCATATAGCTAAGTAATAGATTGATTCTCAAATCAGTTCTATCTAAATCCAAAATCGGGCCTGACTAGGCGGTGGTACAGTGGTTAGAGCATCGGACTGGTATGCAGAAGACCCAGGTTCGAAACCCCGAAGATGCCAGCTTGAGCGGGCTCATGTGGTTTAAGCAAAGCTCACCAGCTTGGACACAAAGTTGCTGGCTCGAGCAAGGGATTACTTGGTCTGCTGAAGGCCCACAGTCAAGGCACATGAGAAAGCAATCAATGAATAACTAAGGTGTCGCAACAAAAAACTAATGATTGATGCTTCTCATCTCTTTCTGTTTCTGTCTGTCCCTATCTATCCCTCTCTCTGACACTCTCTCTGTCTCTGTAAAAATAAGTAAATAAATCCAAAATCTGTATTCTCTCCATTCTACAGACTGCCTCCTGGCACACAGCACAGAGTAAATACTAGATCCCTCTTTTTTTTCTTTTTTTAAACTTAAGAGAAGAGGAGATAGAGAGACAGACTCCCGCATGCGCCTGGACCAGGATCCACCCGGCAACCATGTCTGGGGCTGATGCTCAAATCAACCTAGCTATCCTCAGTGCCTGAGGCTGACTCTCGGACCAAACTGAGCTCTCCTCAGTGCCCGAGACCGATGCTCAAAACAGTCGAGCCGCTGGCTACAAGAGGGGAAGAGAGAGAGAATAGGGAGATAAAAAGAAGCCGATGGTTGCTTCTCCTATATGCTATCAACAGGGATTAAACTAAAGACATCCGCATGCCAGGCTGACGCTCTATCCACTGAGCCAACCGGCCAGGGTCTAGATACCTCTTTATTGAAATACAAGTCCCAGGTTAACAGGTGAAGAAACCCTATACAAACATTTTTTGTTGTTGGTGACAAGGGTGTTCTAAGCTATTGCCCTCATCCCTGTCCATTTCTTCTTTCAGGCCTTCCTGCAGAGGTCTGGCCTCATTACAGACCTCCATGCTTTCTGCCAGACTCACAACTATGACGTCCTGGTCGCCATGACTATCTTCTTCAACACTCAAAACGACCCAGTGCGGCAGTTGGCTATTTTTTGTCCCCATGCAGCGCTCCGAATGACAGTGAGTCTCTGCCTCTTCTCCACCCTAGGGCTGTGCAGAGTTCTGCCTGTACACGTGACCCTGTGCTACAAAGACCACTCCTTGGTTCCTAGATTTACACAGAGGTCCCTGACCTTTTTTTTTTTTTTAATTTTATCTATTTATTTATTTTTTTTACAGAGACAGAGACAGGGATAGACAGGGACAGACAGACAAGAACAGAGAGAGATGAGAAGCATCAATCATTAGTTTTTCATTGCGCGTTGCAACACCTTAGTTGTTCATTGATTGCTTTCTCATATGTGCCTTGACCATGGGCCTTCAGCAGACTGAGTTACCCCTTGCTGGAGCCAGCGACCTTGGGTTCAAGCTGGTGGGCTTTTCCTCAAACCAGATGAGCCCGCGCTCAAGCTGGCGACCTCTGGGTCTCGAACCTGGGTCCTCTGCATCCCAGTCCGATGCTCTATTCACTGCACCACCGCCTGGTCAGGCTCTTTTTTTTTTTAAACAAATTTTATTTTATTTTTTACAGAGACAGAGAGAGAGAGAGACAGGAACAAATAGATGAGAAGCATCAATCATTAGCTATTCGTTGCGCGTTGCAACACCTTAGTTGTTCATTGATTTGATTGCTCTCTCATATGTGCCTTGACCATGGGCCTTCAGCAGACCTAGTAACCTGTTGCTCAAGCCAGCGAACTTGGGTCCAAGCTGGTGAGCTTTTGGTCAAACCAGATGAGCCTGCACTCAAGCTGGCAACCTCGGGGTCTCAAAACTAGGTCCTCCGCATCCCAGTCTGACGCTCTATCCACTGTGCCACCAACTGGTCAGGCAGTCCCCGACCTATTTCTAGAATCTCCCCTCTCCGCTTTTTTCCATCCTCTATGTGAATATCCTTAATCATACTGTTGTTGAAAAAGGGAGATTCCAAGGAGAATTAGAGATGGAGTTCCTAGTTAGAAGGTTCTTGAAATCAGATTTAAAGGAAATGTAAGGAATCTGGAGTTAAACTTGATTCTTAGTGTAATCATTAACTCCTCACCCCTGCAAATCAATTCCTGTCTCTTTACCCTCTTGCCTTAAAAATAGGAAAACACAAGAGAAACCTTTTCTAGTACCTCCATAAACAGGGAGTGATGACTCTATGGAGAAGGGACTGAGGGCTTGTGTCATTGCCTGGTCTTCCCTTTGACCACCTTTCCCACTCTTCCCCTTTCATTTCCTCTGTTGGTTGCTCATTAGCTCAGAGAAGAATTTAAAAGAGAACTTAAGCCCTGGCCGGGTGGCTGAATGGACAAAGCATCATCTTAGTGTGCTGAGGTCATGGTTTCAATCAGGACACATACCAGGAACAATCAGTGAGAACACAACTAAATGGAACAACTAAGTAGAACAATGAGTTGATGCTTCTCCCCCACCCCCCCTTGTCTGTCTTTCTCAAATGAATGGGGGGAAAAAAAGTGGACTTAAGGCAGTCCAGAGCCTCTTTGGGTTGTTTGGGCTGTGAGCACTGCTGAAGACTTGTCTGAATACAGCCATATAATCCTTTGAGCCCCTTAAAGGTATGTCCACCACTTCCGACATCTCTCTGTCTTCTCCTCTAAGAGGAGAACGTAATTCAGTGGAAGGTAGTTTGGCATTCTGCAAAGACAAGACCATGTCCCAGATTTGCCACTTACTGTCTCTCTGAGCTAAAGTAAGTCATTTGACTTCTGAGCCTGTAAGTGGTATAATACTACCTACAAATTAGTCTGATGTGATCATTAAACATAATATAATAGGTAAAATACAGTGTATCCGTAAAGTCATGGTGCACTTTTGACCGGTCACAGGAAAGCAACAAAAGATGATAGAAATGTGAAACCTGCACCAAATAAAAGGAAAACCCTTGGCCTGACCTGTGGTGGCGCAGTGGATAAAGCCTTGACCTGGAAATACTGAGGTCGCCGGTTCAAAACCCTGGGCTTGCCTGGTTAAGGCACATATGGGAGTTGATGCTTCCAGCTCCTCCCCCCTTCTCTCTGTCTCTCCCTCTCCTCTCTAAAATGAATTTTAAAAAAAATTTTATAAAAAAAAGAGAAAACCCTCCCAGTTTCTGCAGGATGATGTGGCAGCATGTGCGCATGCGCAGATGATGACGTAACACCGTGTATACAGTGG
The DNA here is from genome assembly GCF_036850765.1 of Saccopteryx bilineata. Lineage (NCBI taxonomy): Eukaryota > Metazoa > Chordata > Mammalia > Chiroptera > Emballonuridae > Saccopteryx > Saccopteryx bilineata. Next base: position 160,178,929 of record NC_089492.1, on the reverse strand, counting down.
AGCAGCCCACGGCCATGCCAGTAGAGATGTGGATGGTACAAAGAAAAGTTCAGTGTGTTCTGTGGCTCGCTAAATTCGAATCCGTGACCAAAGTGCAACATGAATATCAGCGCGTTTATAACGAAGCGCCACCACATAGGAATAACATTACTCGGTGGGATAAGCAGTTGAAGGAAACTGGCAGTTTGGTGGAGAAATCCCGTTCTGGTAGGCCATCAGTCAGTGACAAGTCTGTAGAGGCTATACGGGATAGCTACCTAAGGAGCCCTAAAAAATCTGTGTGTGAGCCCACATCAAACTGCACTGAATAGGTATGAAACTGGGAGAGTTTTCCTTTTATTTGGTGCAAATTTCACATTTCTATCGTCTTTTGTTGCTTTCCTGTGACCTGTCAAAAGTGCACCATGACTTTACGGACACACTGTACATTGCTGGACACAAAGTAAGCACTGGGTAAATGGTGGCTCCTACTAATCATGTCATGAAGAAAAAGGTGCTTTGGCCAATAGAAATGCCTCTTCCTACATTCTCTGTGCTCCTCCTAGAGCTGCGATGACACCACCATAGCCCAGGCTGTCTCGTGCTGGGAAGTGGGAGTCCTCTTTTCATAGTCTGCCCTACCGTTTCCTCCCTTCCTCCTGTGCTAGGACTAGTATAATACATCAGAGTTGGTCACAGACCTAGATTCAAATGTCAGTTTTGCTTCATTCTGACTATGACTTTAGGAAATTACCTAATCTATCTAAGCCTCAGTTTCCCTATGTGTGAATGAGGGTGATAGTAATACCAATCTTATAAGGTAGTTGTGAGCATTAAATGAGGTAATATTTGTAAGTGGCCAGACTTGGCACCATGCCTGGCATACCTCTTACCTCAACTTGTAAAAATTGTTTTTACGTCTTGATTTGAGAAAGAGAGAGACATTGATTTGGTGTTCTACTCATTTATGCATTCATCGGTTGATTCTTACATGTGTCCTGACCAGGGATTTAACCTGTAACCTTGGTGTATCGGGATGATGCTCTAACCAACTTAGTGACCCACCTGCACTTTGATTTGTTCATTTTTTTCTCTCTCTGTCCTTCCTCTGACCTCAATATAAATGCATGCGCCATCCCCGCTAGGTTTGAGTTCAAGTTTTGGCACACAGAAAAGCACTTGGAAACAACACTAGGTTAGAAGGTGGGGGTCTGGGTCTAGTTTAGCCTCTACCATCTTCCACATAATTTTGCTCAAGATGCTTAATGTCTTGGGGATTTGGTTTACTAACTAATAAAATGAAATATATGATCTTAAAAGTTTCTTCTGGCCTGACCAGGCGGTGGCGCAGTGGATAGAGCGTCAGACTGGGATGCAGAGGACCCAGGTTCGAGACCCCGAGGTCATCAGCTTGAGCAGGGGCTCATCTGGTTTGAGCAAAAGCCTACCAACTTGAACCCAAGGGTGCTGGATCCAACAAGGGGTTACTCGGTCTGCTGAAGGCCCATGGTCAAGGCACGTATGAGAAAGCAATCAATGAACAACTAAGGTGTTGCAATGCGCAATGAAAAACTAATGATTGATGCTTCTCATCTCTCTCCGTTCCTGTCTGTCTGTCCCTGTCTATCCTGCTCTCTGACTCACTCTCTGTCTCTGTAAAAAATAAATAAATAAACAAATAAATAAAATTAAAAAAAAAAGTTTCTTCTGGCCTGACCAGGCAGTGGCGCAGTGAATAGAGCAGGGGTAGTCAACCTTTTTATACCTACCAACCACTTTTGTCTCTCTGTTAGTAGTACAATTTTCTAACCACCCACTGGTTCAACAGTAATGGTGATTTATAAAGTAGGGAAGTAACTTTACTTTATAAAATTTATAAAGCAGAGTTACAGCAAGTTAAAGCATATAATAATAATTACTTACCAAGTACGTTATGTCGGATTTTCGCTAAGTTTGGCAGAATAACTCTTTATAAAACAACTTACTATAGTTAAATCTATCTTTTTTTAAAATATTTTATTTATTGATTTTTAGAGAAAGGGGGGAGAGAGAGAGAGAGAGAGAGAAGGGGGAAGAGCAGGAAGCATCAACTCCCATATGTGCCTTGACCAGGCAAGCCCAAGGTTTCGAACCGGCAACTTCAGTGTTCCAGGTTGACGCTTTATCCCACTGTGCCACAGGTCAGGCTAAATCTATCATTTTATTTATACTTTGGTTGCTCCACTACTGCCCACCATGAAAGCTGGAACACCCACTAGTGGGCGGTAGGGACCAGATTGACTACCACTGGGATAGATCATCAGACTGGGATGCTGAGGACCCAGGTTTGAGACCCCGAGGTCGCCAGCTTGAGCGTGGATTCAATTGGTTTGAGCAAAGTTCACCAGCTTGGACCCAAGGTCGCTGGCTCGAGCAAGGGGTTACTCAGTCTGCTGAAGGCCCACGGTCAAGGCACATATGAGAAAGCAATCAATGAACAACTAAGGTGTCACAACGAAAAACTGATGATTGATGCTTCTCATCTCTCTCTGTTCCTGTCTGTCCCTATGTATCCCTCTCTCTGACTCTCTCTCTGTCTCTATAAAAAAAAGTTTCTGCCCGACCTGTGGTGGCGCAGTGGATAAAGTGTCGACCTGGAAATGCTGAGGTCGCCGGTTCGAAGCCCTGGGCTTGCCTGGTCAAGGCACATATGGGAGTTGATGCTTCCAGCTCCTCCCTCCCTTCTCTCTGTCTCTCCTCTCTCTCTCTCTCTCTGTCTCTCCCTCTCCTCTCTAAAATGAATAAATAAATAAATAAATTTAAAAAAGAGAAAAAAGTTTCTTCTATTTCTAAAATATGATGTGTATTAGCTGATGTCCCTTTTTTGTGTGTGTGACAGAGACAGAAAGAGGGACAGACAGACAGGAAGAGAGATGAGAAGCATCAGTTCTTCATTGCAGCTCCTTAGTTGTTCATTGATTGCTTTCTCATATGTGCCTTGACGGGGGGGGGGGGGGGGAGGTGCTACAGCAGAGTGAGTGACCCCTTGCTCAAGCCAGCAACCTTGGGCTCAAGTTGGTGAGCCTTGATCAAACCAGATGAGCCTGCACTCAAGCTGGCAACCTTGGAGTTTCGAACCTGGGTCCTTTGTGTCCCAGTCCGATACTCTATCCACTGTGCCACTGCCTGGTCAGGCTGATGTGCCTTTTGTTGCAAGTAATAAAGCTGAACTCTGGAAGGCTTTTTAAAAATTTTTTCTCTGACCTGGCTGGTTTGCTCAGTAGTAGAGCATCAGCCCGATTTGTGGATGTCCCAGATTCAATTCTTGGTCAGGGCACACAGAAGTGCCCATTTGCTTCTCCACCCCTCCCCCTTTCTATTCGCATGCTCTCTCTCTCCCCCTCTCCTTCTCCTGCAGCCATGGCTCGATTGGAGTGAGTTGGCCCCGGGCACTGAGGATGGCACCATGGCCTCCACCTCAGGCACTAGGAAGAGCTTGGTTGCTGAACAATAGGGTAATGCCCCAGATCAGCAGAGCATCACCTCCTAGTGGGCTTTCCAGGTGGATCCCAGTCAGTGCACATGTGGGAAGCTGTCTCTGCCTCCTCTCCTCTCACTGAATTAAAAACAAAACGTTCTCCTCTGTAAGAGAAGCCTCCACAGTTTGCTGTACCATGTATATCCCATCTCCTTGTCCTGTCTCCCCTTCAGATCTGTGGAGTCCTGGAACATGCTGACTCTCCATCCCTGAAGCTGACGCCTGTCACCAGCACCCTCCTTAACCTCCAAGCCTATCTTCAAGGTAACACCCAGGTTTCTCGAAAGAAATTTCTTCCTCTGCTCGAGGAAGCCCTCTCAGCATATTTGGACTCCATGACAATCCCTTCAGGGCAACCTGAGACAGTAGACGTGTCCAGGGAGCAGGTAAACAAGGAGGAATTGGACAGGGCAGGTACCTCCCTTATTCCTGGATTGAGTCAAGAAGAAGAGGAGCCTCCACTGCCCCCCACACCCATGAACAGCTTGGTGGACGAGTGCCCTCTGGATCTGGAGCTGCCTAAACTCTCAGCTGAGGCCATCTTTGAGAAGTGCAGTCAGATCTCGCGGTCACAGTCTACCACTGCCTCCCTGTCCAAGAAGTGACTTTTGGGAGGGGAGGGGATAATGAGAGAGGTAGCTTGAACCACCTCAAATGCATGTTTCAGAGGTTTTAGCAATTCTGTCTTCATTGCTCCAGCAGCTGGTGGACTTGTACTGTTCTCATATCTGGGAGGAAAAGGAAGTAAAAGAAAGCAGCTGCTTTAGGAATGGCTTTCTACCTTTCCCTTCAAGCTCTACCAATCAAATTCTGTTATTTAATTCATTAGATCCGCACTGACTCCCCAGGGGTACAATGTGACTCCTACCTGTTCCAACAGTGGCACAAAAAGAATGTGTACCCCAGGGAGCCCTTAGCAAGGCTCTTAGGCAGAGCCAGAATCTCTCATGGAACCCAGCCTTCATTGTCTCCATGTAGTCATTCATTCTCTCATTGATTCGAGTAGTTATTGAATACCTACTCTAAGCTCAAGAGTGTGCTTTGGAAACTCCTGGTCCACTTTTCAGCCTTTAGCAGATTTCCAGCTCCATGACTCCTCTTTCTGCCCCTAGTTAGGTAATGGTGTCTAACTCTGAGATGGCTAAATTTTTTTTCTGAACTTATTGTGACTCTTAGGATTTTTTTGGAAGCAGATTAGAGGCCATTATCCTCTGCCCTGATCAGGTGCTCTCCGTTCTTTGGATCCCTTGTCCCAAAGCCATTGGAAGCCTGAAGAAACCCAAAAGAGCCCTGAGCATTCAGGAGACACTCAGGAAGTCCTTAGGGCCTCATGGGCACTCTTCCCAAAAGACCTGGGAGCTGTGGTGAGCCCCCGGCTCTGTCCCTGCCCTAGCACTTCTGTCAGTTTCTAACCATGCCGTTCTCTTCTTGCTCACAGTAAAAGAAAGCGTGGAGTTACAGTACCAACTCCCATGAAATGTTGTCTTTTGGCAAGGCACTTCATGTCTAGGTCTCATCTTCCCCAGCTGTAAAACTAGGGGTCTGGACTAGAACTTCTGCGTTTCCCTGGGAGTGCTTAGGGTCACTGAATTACCTGTATTTATGTGTGACCATACCAAGGGATTCAGCCTCATGTAGCATGTGCAGGGGTATGGTTCATACCATGGCGACCCAGCAGAGAGCTCCCCCCATGAACTTGTTCTGCATGTGCAATCTCCCTTTACGTAGCCAACAGTTTCACTGAATAATGGGTATGTGGTGGTTTGGCATGGTGTCTTCAGTATGAGGGTGTCAGTGACTTCACTTTGTGGGGATGATGTGTGTAGCCATTGGAAGGTAAAAATAGTGGTGTGATTACTGAACCAAAGGAATTTATGTTTTGTAACTTGGGTACTTTATTTTGCATTTTGTTAATATATTAAATGATTTTTTCCTGGTTGGGGTCTTATTGTCTCTTTTACAACTGCAGTCAGACCTTTCTATCAGATAATTGACTTGTCATCTCAAGATTTTCTCCCTCTTTCCTATAGTCCTTTTTTTTCTTTTTCTTTTTTTTTTTAAGCTGGAAACGGGGAGAGACAGTCAGACAGACTCCTGCATGCGCCCGACCAGGATCCACCCGGCACGCCCACCAGGGGGCAACGCTCTGCCCCTCTGGGGTGTCGCTCTGCCGTGACCAGAGCCACTCTAGCGCCTGGGGCAGAGGCCAAGGAGCCATCCCCAGCACCCGGGCCATCTTTGCTCCAATGGAGCCTTGGCTGCGGGAGGGGAAGAGAGAGACAGAGAGGAAGGCGCGGCGGAGGGGTGGAGAAGCAAATGGGTACTTCTCCTGTGTGCCCTGGCCAGGAATCAAACCCGGGTCCCCCGCACGCCAGGCCGACGCTCTACCGCTGAGCCAACCGGCCAGGGCTCCTATACTCCTTACTATCTTCCTTCTGTTGACTGTTTGGGAATAAGGAGCAGCGGTCTTTTATCTCCTTTCATCCTCAGCCTTTAATTTGTTTCTTCTTCCAGAACTGTCCTTAAAATATACTAATGTATCATTGATTTTGCTCAAAATGTAGGGCCAAGATAGACCTAAAATCAAAGTGATTTTTTTTACCATTGCCTTTTTTTTTTAAAGAGCAGCTTTCATTTGAAATAAAATTCATTTTTTAAAAAAAGGAAAAAAGCCTGACTAGACTGTTGGTCTGGGATACTGAGGACTCAGATTCGAAGCCCCAAGGTCATTGGCTTTGAGCACGGTCTCACTGGCTTGAGTGTGGGGTTGCCGGCTTGATGTGGGGTCATAGATGTGACCCCATGGTCAGTGGCTTGAGCAAGAGGTCACTTACTCTGTTGGAGCCCCTCAGTCAAGGGCACATATGAGAAAGCAATCAGTGAACAACTAAGGTTCAGCAACAAAGAATTGATGCTTCTCTCTGCCTGTTTGTCCGTCTGTCCCTCTTGTGCTCTCAAAAAAAAGCAGTTTTCAGATTATAAAGAGTGTAAAGATGACCATGTTGGCTTCCTAGAGATCTCCAAGGCTAGCCATTTTATAAAATGCACTCTCAAAAAAAAAATTTTTTTTTAAATGCACTCTCCTCTGCCGTGAACCAGCGCAGCTAGTAATTCCAGGTCCTGCATGGGAACAGCGCAGAATTAAGAAAATAGGCTTAGAGTAAAAGGATGGGATCAGAAGGTCTCTGCAGTGCTGATGGCAAGAACAGAGCACTCGCCTGAGCAGGTGGTGGCGCAGTGGATAGAGCGTCGAACTGGGATGTGGAGGACCCAGGTTCAAGACCCCAAGTTCACCAGCTTGAGCACAGGCTCATCTGGTTTGAGCAAAAAGCTCACCAGCTTGGACCCGAGGTCGCTGGCTTGAGCAAGGGGTTACTCGGTCTGCTCAAGGCCCAGGATCAAGGCACATATGAGAAAGCAATCAATGAACAACTAAGGTGTCGCAACGAAAAACTGATGATTGATGCTTCTCATCTCTCTCCGTTCTTGTCTGTCTGTCCCTATCTATCCCTCTCTCCGACTCTATCTCTGTAAAAAAAAAACAGAGCACTCAACGTCTGCTTCCTGCTTTATTTATATGGCAAAGTAAGGCCATTAGCAAATCAAAAATCTGATCACGCCCGACCTGTGGTGGCGCAGTGGATAAAGTGTCGACCTGGAAATGCTGAGGTTGCCGGTTCGAAACCCTGGGCTTGCCTGGTCAAGGCACATATGGGAGTTGATGCTTCCTGCTCCTCCCCCCTTCTCTCTCTGTCTCTCTCCTCTCTCTCCCTCTCTCCTTTCTAAAATGAATAAATAAAAAATTAAAAAAAAAATCTGATCACATTTCCAAGGCAACCCAAGAATTCTACCAAGTGCAGAAAACCCCCACCATATATATCATCTTATCTTCTCAAAACCAAGGATAGGCCCTGGCCGGTTGGCTCAGCGGTAGAGCATCGGCCTAGTGTGCAGAGGACCCGGGTTCGATTCCCGGCCAGGGCACACAGGAGAAGCGCCCATTTGCTTTTCCACCCCTCCGCCGCGCCTTCCTCTCTGTCTCTCTCTTCCCCTCCCGCAGCCAAGGCTCCATTGGATCAAAGATGGCCCGGGCTCTGGGGATGGCTCTGTGGCCTCTGCCTCAGGTGCTAGAGTGGCTCTGGTCGCAACATGGCGACACCCAGGATGGGCAGAGCATCGCCCCATGGTGGGCGTGCCGGGTGGATCCCGGTCGAGGGCATGCGGGAATCCGTCTGACTGTCTCTCCCTGTTTCCAGCTTCAGAAAAATGCAAAACAAAAAACAAAAAAAAACCCCAAGGATAAAAGAAACTTACCTCCAGTCTTTCCAGGGGACAGGATGGAAAGCAGGATGACTATAAACAATCCAGCACCATAGCAAAATACCCTTTAGCAACTTAATAGAACAAGTGAAGTGGGGGTTGGGCAGACTGTCAGCTTACTGCTAGTTCCCCACACCTCTGTTCCCCAAAAATCTAAACTGCAAAGATCCTGTTGGCTTTTGGTCCCCAACACTCCTCCCCAAAGCCCCTGCCACATAGGCATGGGTTTTCTTCAGGGCAAACCTGTTCTTTGGGGTAGTTGGCAAAATCTTTTTGAAGGTGAGGTTACTTCCCTTCCACCTCTTCCTTAGAAGCAAGACAACAGCACCTGAGGCAGAGAAAAGGTACAGAAGTGTTGGTGAGCTGTGTCGCAGGCCAGCCACAACAAGTATATACCAGGGTCCTGAACAGAAACAGGTATGGAATTGAAATAAATGATAGGGACTTAAAGATATATATATACACACACACACACACAAAGATGGGTTCAGGAGGACAACACGGCAAACAGTCTACTATTCCTGAGCTGTAACACGGCTGCTCCCTTGAAGCACATCCACTTTATTCATAGTGTGTTCCATCAGCAATTAAGTTTACAAGGCAACTCATAGACAACCCCCACCATACCATCCAAATCTACTTTACACTAATAAGAAACTAGCTTCCAGCCTGACCAGGCGGTGGCGCAGTGGATAGAGTGTCAGACTGGGATGCAGAGGACCCAGGTTCCAGACCCCGAGGTCGCCAGCTTGAGCACGGGTTCACCTGGTTTGAGCAAAGCTCACCAATTTGGACCCAAGGTCGCTGGCTTGAGCAAGGGGTTACTCGGTCTGCTGAAGGCCCACGGTCAAGGCACATATGAGAAAGCAATCAATGAACTAAGGAGTTGCAACGAAAAACTGATGATTGATGCTTTTCATCTCTCTCCATTCCTGTCTGTCTGTCCCTATGTATCCCTCTCTCTGACTCTTTCTCTGTCTCTGTAAAAAAGAAAAACTAGCTTCCAGACTCCTCTGGAGAATATGGGTGAGACAAATGAAAATCAGGTGTAGCTCTTTGTTAACTAGGCAGGTGAGGTGGGGTTTGTGCCCAGCACCTCAGTCCAGATCGCAAAAATACCCTGTTTGTTTATTCAGTCCCCAACAGATCCCCCTTTTATTCTTTTTAAACTTCAATTCGTGTGCTGTGATTCATACTCATCTGAATTCCCATGTTTAGATTTGGAGGCAGACTGGAAAAATATAAACAACAAAATTGAAATAGCCAACTCTAACAGATACTATAACAAGTGTCCTAATACAATGAAGTGATTAAAGCTTATTAGATTATCAAGCAAAGTGTTAATACAACAGGATCTAAAATAAAATTCTTACAGTCTTAAATGTCCTTAAGGCCCTGGCCGGTTGGCTCAGTGGTAGAGCGTCGGCCTAGCGTGCGGAGGACCCGGGTTCAATTCCCGGCCAGGGCACACAGGAGAAGCGCCCATTTGCTTCTCCACCCCTCCGCCGCGCTTTCCTCTCTGTCTCTCTCTTCCCCTCCCGCAGCCAAGGCTCCACTGGAGCAAAGATGGCCCGGGCGCTGGGGATGGCTCTGTGGCCTCTGCCCCAGGCGCTAGAGTGGCTCTGGTCGCAACATGGCGACGCCCAGGATGGGCAGATTATCGCCCCCTGGTGGGCAGAGCGTCGCCCCTGGTGGGCGTGCCGGGTGGATCCCGGTCGGGCGCATGCGGGAGTCTGTCTGACTCTCTCCCCATTTCCAGCTTCAGAAAAAATGAAAAAAAAAAAAAATGTCCTTAACATGTTAATGTAATTTCACCAAGTCCATGTTGACACCATCACCACTTGACATTATTTGTAAATGTAACCCAACCCTACTTCAGTCTGAGAACTGTCCCAAGGAGCAGGAGTCACACACATTCAGGAAAAGTCCACAAGGCATTGGAGTTGTGGTAACATTTCCACACTTTGCAGCTAGAGTCCAAGTCCCATGACCACTCTTCTAGCTGGCAATGATTCAGGTAGACTGGAAAAGCCCTTTGCAGCATGTATGGAGATGGAGCTTTCTTTTTATTTCTTGAGTTTTTTTTGTTTATTTGTTCTTACAGAGACAGAGAGAGTCAGAGAGAGGGATAGACAGGGATGGAGAGATGAGAAGCATGAATCATTAGTTTTTCGTTGCGCATTGCAACACCTTACTTGTTCATTGATTGCTTTCTCATATGTGCCTTGACTGTGGGGCTACAGCAGACCAAGTAACCCCTTGCTGGAGCCAGCAACCTTGGGTCCAAGCTAGTGAGATTTGCTCAAACCAAATGAGCCCGCACTTAAGCTGGCAACCTCAGGGTCTCGAACCTGGGTCCTCGGCATCCCAGTCTGACACTCTATCCACTACACCACCACCTGGTCAGACGCTTTTGTTTTCTTTAAACTGGAGAGATAAACTCAGGGTGCCTTTCACTGGAGCTCTGCAGCCATGGCATGGTGAAGAGAACCTTAGGATAAACTATGCTGGGTGGCAAATTTAAATTCAACTAAATTAGGAGTAAGTCCTAGCCTAAAATTGGCATGGGGCATTAAGGCAGAAGAAATAAAGGAAACACTATATATTAAACAAAGCAGTGGAAAATAAGACTATCAACACCCACAACAGAGATCTTTGAGTGATGAATAAAAGCTCGAATATTCTGGCAAGGCATAGTTAGTGGCCCTCCTGTCCACAAGAAATTAGATCAGTTTACCTACTACTTGGAAGAAATACCCTAGGCTCGTCCACAATGACGTGAGATGGGACCAATGGTCCTGGGCACCTTTACCCTTCAGTGGCAAGTCCCAGCAGGCTGGGTAAGGTTAGGTCACAGGTGGCTGGAGCAGGGCTGGAAGAGACTGAACCCTCCCTTAGAGGAGTGAGGGGGCAGCTTACCTTCCAGTGTCCCTTTTTTTCAACAGCAAGGGTATGTCCCTGGTAGGGGCAGAGAAGCCTATCAGGCTTTAGCTCAATGACCTTCCTTTCCACTCTTGAAGCAGGACCCTGATGGAGCCTATGAGGCCCCTTTGGGGTGGTGGAGCCTTTAAGGGTGTATGCCAAGAGCTAGTATTTTTCCTGATCTCTTTTGGGCTTTGTCTGCCTCTTCTGTTCTTCTTGGTCATTAGAAACCTTAAAAGCTATAATCAGAAGATCTCGCTGAGGAGTTTGAGGGTCCTCATCCACCCATATAAACTTATTCTGTATATCTGGAACTATTCAGAAAAAGAAATAGCAGCATTATTAGCTGGATCAAATAAAAGAGGGTAGAAGTTTGCAAAAGAAAGAGGTTTAAGCCTGACCTGTGGTGGCGTAGTGGATAAAGCATCGACCTGGAATGCTGAGGTTGCCGGTTCAAAACCCTGGGCTTGCCTGGTCAAGGCACATATGGGAGTTGATGCTTCCTGCTCCTCCCCCTGTTCTCTCTCTTTCCTCTCTCTCTCTCTCTCTCTCTCTCTCTCTCTCTCTCTCTATCTAATTAAAATGGATAAATAGGCCCTGGCCAGTTGGCTCAGCAGTAGAGCATCGGCCTGGAGTGCAGGAGTCCCAGGTTTGATTCCCGGCCAGGACACACAGGAGAGGCACCCATTCGCTTCTCCACCCCTCCCCCTCTCCTTCCTCTCTGTCTCTCTCTTCCCCTCCCGCAGCCAAGGCTCCATTGGATTAAAGATGGCCCAGGCGCTGGGGGTGGCTCTGTGGCCTCTGTTTCAGGTGCTAGAATGGCTCTGGATGCAACAGAGCGACGCCCCAGAGGGGCAGAGCATCCCCCCCTGGTGGGCATGCCGGGTGGATCCCGGTCGGGTGCATGCGGGAGTCTGTCTGACTGCCTCCCCGTTTCCAGCTTCAGAAAAATGGGGGAAAAAAAAAAGGATAAATAAAATCTTTAAAAAAAAAAAAAAAAAGGTTTGGCGTCTCCTGTACATCAGCATTCAAAAGAAAAATTTTTTAAGTAAATAGATTTGCAGAGTTCCAGGACATGACTTCTCCCCTTTATATATATCTATATCTATATCTATATCTATATCTATATCTATATCTATATTTATATCTATATATAAAATTTACAATTGACTTTTTTGTAATACGTATGTACTTTTTTAATTTTTTTTTTTTTTTGCATTTTTCTGAAGCTGGAAACAGGGAGAGACAGTCAGACAGACTCCCGCATGCGCCCGACCGGGATCCACCTGGCATGCCCACCATGGGGCGATGCTCTGCCCATCCTCGGTGTCGCCATGTTGCAACCAGAGCCACTCTAGCACCTGAGGCAGAGGCCACAGAGCCATCCCCAGCGCTTGGGCCATCTTTGCTACAATGGAGCCTTGGCTGCAGGAGGGGAAGAGAGAGACAGAGAGGAAAGCGCGGCGGAGGGGTGGAGAAGCAAATGGGCGCTTCTCCTGTGTGCCCTGGCCAGGAATCGAACCCGGGTCCTCCGCACGCTAGGCCGACGCTCTACCACTGAGCCAACCGGCCAGGGCTACTTTTTAAAATTTAGTATTAATTTTAATGGAGTGACATTGATAAATCAGGGTACATATGTTTAGAGAAAACATCTCCAGGTCATTTTGACATTTGATTATGTTGTATACCCATCTCCCAAAGTCAAATTGTCTTTCATCACCTTCTATCTGGTTTTTTTGTGCCCCTCCCCTCCCGCCCCCATAACCACCACCCTCTTGTCCATGTCTCTGAGTCTCATTTTTATGTCCCACCTATGCATGCAATCATATAGTTCTTAGTTTTTTCTGATTTACTTATTTCACTCGGTATAATGTTTTCAAGGTCCATCCATGATCTGATGTCATCATTTCTTATGGATGAGTAGACAATTGCCTTTTTTTTTTTTTTTTTTTTTTCATTTTTCCAAAGCTGAAAACAGGGAGGCAGTCAGACAGACTCCCTCATGTGCCCGACCGGGATCCACCCGGCATGCCCACCAGGGGGCGATGCTCTGCCCCTCTGGGGCATCGCTCTATTGCAGTCAGAGCCATTTTAGCGCCTGAGGCAGAGGCCACAAAGCCATCCTCAGCGCCCGGGCCATCTTTGCTCCAATGGAGCCTTGGCTGCAGGAGGGGAAGAGAGAGACAGAGAGGAAGGAGAGGGGGAGGGCTAGAGAAGCAGATGGGTGCCTCTCCTGTGTGCCCTGGCCGGGAATCAAACCCGGGACTCCTGCACGCCAGGCTGACGCTCTACTGCTGAGCCAACCAGCCAGGGCCTAGACAATTGACTTTTTTTTTTTTAAGGTTTTTTTTTCCTGTATTTTTCTGAAGCTGGAAACGGGGAGAGACAGTCAGACTCCCGCATGCGCCCGACCGGGATCCACCCGGCACGCCCACCATGGGGTGACGCTCTGCCCACCAGGGGGCGATGCTCTGCCCCTCCGGGGCATCGCTCCATTGCGACCAGAGCCACTCTAGTGCCTGGGGCAGAGGCCGAGGAGCCATCCCCAGCGCCCAGGCCATCTTTGCTACCATGGAGCCTCGGCTGCGAGAGGGGAAGAGAGAGACAGAGAGGAAGGAGAGGGGGAGGGGTGGAGAAGCAGATGGGCACTTCTCCTGTGTGCCCTGGCCGGGAATCGATCCCGGGAATTCTGCACGCCAGGCCAACGCTCTACCACTGAGCCAACCGGCCAGGGCCAACAATTGACTTTTAAGTATTTGTTGAGTACACTTTATAATACCTTGACTTCAAAAATTGTAAGAAGCCTGACCTGTGGTGGCACAGTGGATAAAGTGTCAACCTGGAAATGCTGAGGTCGCTGGTTCGAAACCCTGGGCTTGCCTGGTCAAGGCACATATGGGAGTTGATGCTTCCAGCTCCTCCCTCCTTCTTTTTCTCTGTTTCTTCTCTCTCTCTCTCTCTCTCTCTCTCTCCTCTCTAAAAAAATGAATAAATAAATAATTTTTTAAAAAATTGTAAGAAATACTTGTCTTTATGTTAACGTCTTACAAAATATAGTAAATGCATTTTCAAGTAATATTCCCATACTTATCAAAACATTTCTACCCCATTAATTAATATGCAATTTAAAGAGTAAAAAAAAAAAATTTACACCTTTGTTAAGTAAATCCACACTGCTTCAAGCTTTGCAACTGCAGCAACTTTAGCTTGTAGCAGTTTGGCCAAATTAGGAAGTCTTTAGGATCTACATTTCATTTTATTTAATTTTTTTTAAATTTTTTTATTTTTTATTCATTTTTAGAGAGGAGATAGAGAGGGAGAGAGAGAAGAGAGAGACAGAGAGAAGGGGGGAGGAGCTAGAAGCATCAACTCCCATATGTGCCTTGACCAGGCAAGCCCAGGGTTTCGAACCGGCGACCTCAGCATTTCCAGGTCGACGTTTTATCCACTGCGCCACCACAGGTCAGTCATTTTATTTAAAAATTTTTTTTAATTTTTTACTTTTATTAATTTTTAGAGAGGAGAGAGAATGAGATAGAGAGAGAGAGAGAGAGAGAGAGAATGGGGAGGAAGGAGCAGGAAGCATCAACTCCCATATGTGCCTTGACCAGGCAAGCCCAGGGTTTTGAACCGGCGACCTCAGCATTCCAGGTTGACGCTTTATCCAGGTTGACGCTTTATCCACTGCGCCACCACAGGTCAGGCTTATTTAAATTTTAATGAGCGCACTTTACCTGTTCTTTTTTTTTTTTTTAGTCAAAGTCTTTGTATAACATTTTCTTTTTTAAAATTTTTATTTATTCACTTTTTTTATCGTTTTCTCTTTTTTAAATTTATTCATTTTAGAGAGGAGAGAGGGAGAGAGAAAGACAGAGAGAGAGAAGAGAGAGAGAAGGGGAGGAGGAGCTGGAAGCATCAACTCCCATATGTGCCTTGACCAGGCAAGCCCAGGGCTTCGAACCGGCGACCTCAGCATTTCCAGGTCGATGCTTTATCCACTGCGCCACCACATTTCAGGCTACCTGTTCTAGTTAAATTTTTTTTAATTTGTAGGGATATTTTATTTTTACAATGTTAGAGCCGGCATTTCCAATTTTTTGCATGCATAAACTTAATTCAAAGCCTTGAAGACAGGCACATTTAGACATTAAACAAATACTTCACATAAAATTACACTAATCAAGAGTGAAACCCGGGAATGTGAACTGCTTCATCTTACACGTAGGGCTGTTTTAATAGAAATGTGACAAGGATAATACAAAAAATCCTTGAAATCTCTCTTGAAAAATCTCAAGTTGGCCATGTGAGATTTTTGTTTAGGCACATCCAAACAGGCTCCCCCTTCTTCGTCTTTCCAGGCATGGAACAGGAAAGAAATAAAATGATCTAGAACAGTGGTCCCTAACCTTTTTTGGGCCACAGACTGGTTTAATGTCAGAAAATATTTTCACGGACTGGCCTTTAGGGTGGAATGGATAAATGTATCATGTGACCGAGACAAGCATCAAGAGTGAGTCTTAGATGGATGTAACAGAGGGAATCTGGTCATTTTTTAAAAATAAAACATCGTTCAGACTTAAATATAAATAAAACAAAAATAACGTAAGTTATTTATTCTTTCTCTGCATACCGGTACCAAATGGCCCACGGACCAGTACCAGTACGCGGCCCAGGGGTTGGGGACCACTGATCTAGAACATTAAAGAAAATTAGATAATAATACAACTTTAAGAAGCATCCCAGCCTGACCAAGCGGTGGCGCAGTGAATAGAGCGTCGGACTGGGATGCAGAGGACCCAGGTTCGAGACCCTGAGGTCACCAGCTTGAGCATGAGCTCATCTAGTTTGAGCAAAGCTCACCAGCTTGGGCCCAAGGTCACTGGCTTGAGCAAGGGGTTACTCAGTCTGCTGTAGCCCAACAGTCAAGGCATATATGAGAAAGCAATCAATGAACAACTAAATGCCACAACAAAAAACTGATGATTGATGCTTCTCATCTCTCTGCGTTCCTCTGTCTGTCCCTATCTATCCCACTCTCTGACTCTCGCTCTGTCCCTGGGAAAAAGAAAAAAAAAGAAGCATCCCAGTCTTCTAATTATTCTCAACAGAGAAAGGGACGAGAACATATTAAAATAAGCCTTAAATACCTGACCAGTGGTGGCACAGTGGATAAAGCTTCAACCTGGAAACGCTGAGGTTGGTGGTTCAAAACCCTGAGCTTGCCTGGTCAAGGCACATATGGGAGTTGATGCTTTCTGCTCCCCCCCTTCTCTTTCTCTCTCTCCCTTCTCTATAATGAATAAATAAAATAAGCCTTATACAATTGCTCTTGTGAAGTGAATTTCTCATCCAGGATCATGGTGTCTCATTAATCATTCAGGAACCCACCGAAGAGCCTCAGTTGACCTAGGAAAAACACACACATATCCTTGGCCCCATAAGAGAACAGGGTCTGGCCCTTGCTAGATTTCTGTGAGCGGGTCTCTCCACTGCACTTTAGGGAGGGCTTTCCTTGTAGGATTTCAGAGTCTCTCAGCTGCTGAATGACCCTATACATCAGTATTCAAAAAATTTAAAGTGAAAAGAGCATGACAAAGAAGATTTGCAGGAGTTTGAGGGTATAATTCCCCTTTTTAAATCTTTTCTAATTGATTTTTTTAAATTTATTTTTTATTTTTTTATTTTTTTACAGAGCCAGAGAGAGAGTCACTTAGAGGGATAGAAAAGGACAGACAGACAGGAACAAAGAGATGAGAAGCATCAATCATTAGTTTTTCGTTGCGCATTGCGACACCTTAGTTGTTCATTGATTGCTTTCTCATATGTGCCTTGACCATGGGCCTTCAGCAGACCGAGCAACCCCTTGCTTGAGCCAGCAACCTTGGGTCCAAGCTGGTGAATTTTTGCTCAAATCAGATGAGCCCACGCTCAAACTGGTGACCTCGGGGTCTTGAACCTGGGTCTTCCACATCCCAGTCCGACGCTCTATCCACTCCGCCACTGCCTGGTCAGGCAGGAGGCAGAATTTACATACCACCTTGCATTGATTGTAGTTTCTTCCCCTTCCTGGAATCTTGAGGATAAAATACCTCTAGGTTAGTGAGGGAAGATGAACCCTGAAAGATTTGTAAACATCTTTGATTGTGTTACCTTGAAAGTCTTAATGTTTCTGTGGTTTCTGTGTATCCCCTAAACAAATGTTGACAGCTTGTACCATTGTTGGGCAGATAAAATATATTATACTCACTTTGTTAAAGATGGTGCTGCCCACGTGGAAGCCATTGCACAGGTGATTTTTATTTATTTTTTTTATTTTTTATTTTTGTTTTTTTACATAGGCAGAGATAGACAGGGACAGACAGACAGGAACAGAGAAAGAGATGAGAAGCATTAATCATTAGTTTTTCGTTGTGCGTTGCGACTTCTTAGTTGTTCATTGATTGCTTTCTCATATGTACCTTGACCGCCGGCCTTCAGCAGACCGAGTAACCCCTTGCTGGAGCCAGCGACCTTGGGTTCAAGCTGGTGGGCTTTTTGCTCAAGCCAGATGAGCCCGCACTCAAGCTGGCGACCTCGGGGTCTCGAACCTGGGTCCTTTCGCATCCCGGTCCGACGCTCTATCCACTGCGCCACCACCTGGTCAGGCACACAGGTGATTTTTTTTTTTACAGGTTTTTGCGAAGGGAGGGGAGGGGGTTCTCAGAGGGAAGAGAGACCTGAGCATAAAAGAGGTCTTCAGAGGGACCAGAGAAAAGTCCCGAGAGAGGTAGAAAGAGAGAGAAAGAGTGAGGGAGAGAGGCGCCCCCGGGGGTCAGGCAGGAGGGAGAGAGAGTTGGGAGTCCGTGGAGAAGGAATGATTAGGAATAGAGGTTTTAGGTGAGGTTTCTCTGGCCATAAAAAGGCCCGTGCGATGGAACAGGCAGCACAGAGATTAAGGACTGGTGCGTGAATAATTAGAAGCCATGTATGTAAGAGATCTCCAATCAGTTCCCAGCTTTTTTGGCGATAGTTAAATTGGTGAGGGTGTTAAAACCTAAAGTCCCTTCAGGAGGCTAATTCAGTGGGTTCTGTGGCCTGGCCACAGCAGAGAAGAACAGTTTCTTCTTCCTTAGGGAGGGAGATTCCTGTGCCCCAACAGCTGCACTCAGTTCTCGGAGTGGTCAGACCTGAGCATTAGCGTCCTAAAAACTCAATGTCCAGCCACGGATGAAAGTGGATGTGCTTGGGGTGGTCTCCACAAGCACATGTACTCGGACGGACGGAAAAGATTTCCCTGACGTAGCTACGGTTTCGGACAGGGAGTCTCGGAGGAAAGAACCGAGAGGAATGCTGAAGGCAGGGGACTTACCGCACCGTGCGCCGAAGTGGGTGGAAGTCGGAGATCCTGGTTCTTTCTCGGAGGGGAGGGGAAAGAAGCGGTCCTTGTGGACTTCTAACTCCTTCCAGGTTTTCAGCACCAAAATGTAAGGTATTTTTCCCCACCAAGAAGGAAGAGGCCAGAGCCACAAAGTGTGGAATAGCAAACGGCTTTATTGAGTACAGAGCACGCATCCTGCCCGGCAAGGTTCCCTGGCCCCGAGGAAAGAAAGATGGAGGCGAGAAGTTGCAAGCGCACAGGTGATATTAATGTGTGTTGAGGGCGGGCTGTGGGCAGGCAGGATCCTTGTAGTCTGGGGCTTGGTTTTAGGACTAAGCCTTTCCCACCCGTTTTGCTGTAGGGTGGTGCACTCTTATGAGGAATCCCATTATGCCTCAGATAAGTGACTTTGTATCAGAGACTTCTTTATTTGTATATTGGATTAAAGGTTTTGGTTTCTACACTATAAAGTGGGGCAGACCAGGAGCTTGCTCTCTCTTAATTCCTGAGATTAGCATTAGAGAGGAGAGCAGAGAAAAGCCACATGGAGGAGGTCAGGAGAAGTAGCCAAGATGGTGGAGTGTTGAGTGAGAAGCCAGTTCGTGCAGAGTTTGTGCAGAGAGAAGGAAGGAGATGGGGAACAGAGGTAAAATAAGTCTGGTGAGCTAGAAACCTTTGATTCTAGGAAACTCAGATAAGTCAGTAGCTTTGTGAGCACTGAATGAGTGGGTTTTGGAGCCCAGTGTGTGTTTTTACTTGCCTGCCAGGTGCAAGCTAGGATTAAAAATGATGGCCCACCAGTTCTTGGCTCCGTTGTTTCATTACCATTTGTTCGAATCTAATGCGAACCTGTATGGGCCAGGCGGCTGTGATGGTGGCCGCAGCCACTGGCTTTATAATAATCATGATGTTATGCCCTCCCCTTCCCATGTGTGAGCAAGGGTATATAAGCAGTCCCTGAACTATTTTTGGGACTGCATGATTTGGGCTTGCAGATGCCCCTTGTCAGCCATATGCTGCCAGCATATTAATAAATCTCCTCCTCTAATAAAACTCTTCAAAATTCATCTGGACTGGGTGTCTCTATGTGAACTTGATGAAATGAGGTGCAGTGCTTTTCAGAATCTGGAGTGCGGTACTTTATAACAGAAGAGGCTAGTATAAATCCAGAATAAGTATCCACTGTAACGTGGACAAAGGATTGTTTGCCAAATGAAGGTATATGAGTAACATCCATTTGCCAAAGTTGTCCTGGTAGGAGTCCTTGAAGGTTAACTCCAAATGAAGGGACAGAGTAGTAGAGGACACCTTGGACAGGATTTAACAATCCGCCGTGCTGCCTCCTAAGAAAGTTGAAACTTTACACAGGACTACAGCATTCTGGTGATGGATAGTATGAGAGTGGATTGCTTAATCTGTCGTGGTTGCTCCAATAATTTTCTTTTGGGTAGCTTGATCAATAGGGCATTCCCTTGTGCTAAAGCTCCAGAGAACATGGAGTGAGCTCGAATATGTCCTATGAAACATGGAGCTCTATGTTGACGTACAAGTCTTTGAAGAAGGAGAAATTGCTGAAATAGTTCATCAGCAGTTGTCCCTAAGACAGCAGTCTGTATAGTGGAAAGAACCATAAGTAAATATCTGCTGTCTGTATACAGACTAAAGGAGGAATATGACAAATGCTGAAAAGCCATGGTAAGAGCATGTAATTCTACTCTTTGAACTGATTTTAAAGCTACTGTTTCAGTATAAACTTGTCCATCGATTATTAAGCCTGCTATTCCTGAGTTGGACCCATCAGTAAAGACTGTAGGTGCTTCAGGAATGGGCTCATTAACAATTGTCTTAGGAAATACAAATGTAGTAATTAATGTAGCTATTTTATTAGCTGGGTAGTTTGAATCAATTTGGCCTGTAAAATTTTTTTTTTAATTTTTTAAAAATTTATTCGTTTTTAGAAAGGAGAGGGAGAGAAAGAGAGAGAGAAGGGGGGGAGGAGCTGGAAGCATCAACTCCCATATGTGCCTTGACCAGGCAAGCCCAGGGTTTCAAACCAGCGACCTCAGCATTTCCAGGTCGACGCTTTATCCACTGCACCACAACAGGTCAGGCGTGGCCTGTAAAATTTGCAAAATCAATTTGCCATTTTGTGGAAGTTTCTCAGAGCCATTGTTGTTGATCCTTTGAAAAAGGAATAACAATAATTTGAGGCTCAAAACCTATAAGCTGTAATAGTCACCTACGCCCTTTGATAATGAAGGAGGTGACAATATCAAAATATGGAGATAAAACTTTCTTAGGAGGCCTGACCAGGTGGTGGTGCAGTGGATAGAGCGTCAGACTGGGATGCAGAGGACCCAGGTTCGAGACCCCGAGGTTGCCAGCTTGAGCGCAGGCTCAACTAGTTTGAGCAAAAGTTCATCAGCTTGGACCCAAGCTCGCTGGCTCAAGCAAGGCGTTACTCGGTCTGCTAAAGGCCCATGGTCAAGGCACATATGAGAAAGCAATCAATGAACAACTAAGGTCTCGCAATGAAAAACTGATGATTAATGCTTCTCATCTCTCTCTGTTTCTGTCTGTCTGTCCCTGTCTATCCCTTTCTCTGACTCTTTGTCTCTGGGAAAAAAACACACACAAAAAAAACAGCTTTCTTAGGAGGAATAGCTAAATGAATCCATTCAATAGGACCTGAAGCTTGCCACAATAGTCCGTTGGAGTGTAATTCGAGGGACAAATTAGTAAGGCAATTGATTCTTCAGGATTTATGCGTTTTACTTGTGCTTGCTGCAAGGCCTTTTCTACAAGGTGTAAAGCTTGCTGTCCCGCATCTGTAAGTAGTCAAGGAGATGCTGGTTCAGTCAAGCCTTTAGGAATATCAAAAAATGGCTTCACTTCCCCAGTAGTTAATTTCAAGGAAGGTCTAAACCAATTAATATCTCCTAATAATTCCTGGAAATCATTTAAAGTTTTCAAATGATCTGTTCTGATTTCTAATTTTTGTGGACGAATCTGTTGTCCCTCAATAATTTGCCTTAAATAAGAGAAAGGTAGCCTGACCAGGCAGTGGCGCAGTGGATAGAGCGTCGGACTGAGATGCGGAAGGACCCAGGTTCGAGACCCTGGGGTTGCCACCTTGAGCGCGGGCTCATCTGACTTGAGCAAAAAGCTCACTAGCATGGACCCAAGGTCACTGGCTCGAGCAAGGGATTACTCAGTCTGCTGAAGGCCCGCGGTCATGGCACATATGAGAAAGCAATCAATGAACAATTACGGTGTTGCAACGAAAAACTGATGATTGATACTTCTCATCTCTCTCCGTTCCTGTCTGTCTGTCCCTATCTATCCCTCTATCTGACTCTCTCTCTGTCCCTGTAAAAAATTAAAAAAAAAAAAAAAAGAGAAAGGCAGATTGTTGTACCTTTTCAGGAGCTATATAAAATTCTGATTCTTTCAAAGAATGTTCTAGTTGTTGCAGAATAGTACAGTGTCTTTATCTGGATGAGCAAAAAGAATATCATCCATATAATGAATTATGTACTGCCTTGTACTGGAAAGATAGCTTGAGCAACATATTTTTGGCACAAGGTAGGACTGTTAGCCATATCTTTTTTTTTTTTTTTTTTGGATTTTTCTGAAGTTGGAAACGGGGAGGCAGACAGACTCCCGCATGCACCCAACCGGGATCTACTGGCATGCCCACCCGGGAGTGATGCTCTGCCCATCTGGGGCGTTGCTCTGTTGCGACCAGAGCCATTCTAGCGCCTGAGGCAGAGGCCATGTAGCCATCCTCAGCGCCTGGGACAACTTTGCTCCAATGGAGCCTCTGCTGCAGGAGGGGAAGAGAGAGACAGTGAGGAAGGAGAGGGGGAGGGATGGAGAAGCAGATGGGCGCTTCTCCTGTGTGCCCTGGCCGGGAATCGAACCTGGGACTCCTACACGCCAGGCCGATGATCTACCACGGAGCCAACCGGCCAGGGCCCTGTTAGCCATATCTTGAGGCAAAACTTTCCACTGGTATGCTCCATGGGAGCCTGGAAATTAACTGAAGAAACACTAAATGCAAAATGCTTGCAATCATGAGGGCTTAAAGGAATAGTAAAAAAGCAGTCCTTCAAGTCAATAATTACAAGGTGAAATCCCATGGAATGGCAGTAGAAGGGAGTCCTAGCTGGAGAGGACCCATAATTTCCATAGTCTTATTTATTGCTCTCAAATCTTGAAATAGCCTTCAGTTTCCTGATTTCTTTTTAATGACAAATATAGGTGTATTCCATGGGTTCAATGTGCCCAACCTGTAACTGCTCTTGTACAAAGCAAGCAGCTGCCTTAAGTTTCTCCTGGGAAAGGGGCCATTGGTCTACCCATACAGGATTATCTGATTTCCAAGTAATTGGGTCTGGAGCTACCAAGGCCCCTATGCTAAATTATGATACCCTAATCCACACCTTCTGGTATTGGGTGCAACTTTTATGGGGGTGAGAATTTCCCACTGTTCTTTCCCTAATCCCTTAGTGGGCAAAAATCCCTGATCAAGCATTTGAGTACTGACTAAACCATTAGGACTGACAAGCAATGCTCCCATATTTTTCAAAACATCTCTACCCCAAAAATTACCTGGCAATCCAGGGAGCACATAAAGCCGAAAAAGTCCAGAATGACCTTCTTTATCTTCCTTTTGTAAAAAACTAGAGCTTTGTTGAGGGGATTTACTCTGCTGCATGAGTGGGCCAGGAAGGAGGCCAATGTAGCTTAGCAATAACAGATACATCAGCTCCAGTATCTAAAAGTCCTTTAAATTTACATACACCCTTGTATTGTTAGTTCCATTTCAGGGCGTTCCTGACCTATTTTTTGAATCCAATAGGCAGCTTCAGTAGAGCCAAATCCTCAATTCTCTCGGGGTCCCTTTTGCAGGATTTGGCCTTGTCTTAAAAGAGATAAAAGGATTAATTGAGCAATTTTCATGTCAGGGGAGATAGTTACTCAGAGTGTGAGCCATTACTTTAATTTCCCCTGTATAATCCAAATCTATTACTCAAGGGAGAACAAAATTTCTTTTATAGTTAAATTAGTTCTGCCTAATAAGAGTCCTACTGTGTTACTGGGAAGTGGCCCAAAAATTCCAGTGGGTATAGTTCAAGGTCGCATCTCTGGAGTTAATACGAATTGGGAGGTGGGATTGAGGTCCAGTCCTGCACTGCCTGTTGTTGCCCAGGATAGTTGGGCAATGTTTGGCCTGCTGGAATCATAATTTGCTGAGGAAACACCGACATCGCCCCTATTGTTTGATGAGGCCGGGGAGGGCCCCATTGTCTGTTTCCCTGAATTACCTGCCCTTTGGTGGTATATTTAGACTTACACTCATTTGCCCAGTGTTTCCCTCTCCTACAACATGGGCAGAGGTCCGGGGTTTTAAGGGCTGGCCGTCCTTGAGGAAGAGGCCAAGACTGATATCCGGGGGGGGGAGCAGGGCAGTTTCTAGCAAAATGCCCCAAACTCCCACATTGGAAACAATATCCACAGGCAGAAGTACTTCCCTGACCTTCCTTCTTTCATTTGTTCTGCCTTTTATCAAAGTATCATCCTGGAAGTCTTGCCTTAACGTCTGTGGCAAAAGCAAGACCTTGCATATATGAAGTACCAACATCGGTGCATATTCTGATATAATCCTCTAACTCTCTCTTCTTGCAGTGAGGCCAAAGTGCAGCCTGACAAGCCGAATTAGCATTTTCATTCATTAACTGCTTTATTAAAATCTTTCCTACATTTTTATCCTCTACTATTCTTTCGACTGCTTGAATTAGCCGTGAAACAAATTTTTGATATTGCTCATCAGGACCTTGCCTAATTGTTGGGCAGATAAAATATATTATGCTCACTTTGTTAAAGATGGCGCTGCCCACATGGAGGCCGTCACCCAGGTGATATTAATGTGTGTTGGGGGCAGGCTGTGGGCAGGCAGAATCCTTGTAGCCTGGAGCTTGGTTTTGGGATTAAGCCTTTCCCACCCCTTTTGATGTGGGGTGGTACAATCCCATCATGCCCCAGATAAGTGACTTTGTATTAGAAACTTCCCTATTTTGTATATTGGATTAAAGGTTATGAATCTACACTATAAAATGGAGGCAGAACAGGAGCTTGCTCTCTTGGTTCCTGACATTATCATTAGAGGAGAGGGCAGAGCAGAGAGCAGAGAAAGGCCATGTGGAGGAGGCCAGGAGAAGCAGCCAAGATGGCGAGTGTTGAGTGAGAAGCCAGTTTGTTCAGGGAGAAGGAAGGAGATGGGGAACAGAGGTGAATAAGTCTGGTGAGCTAGAAACCTTTGATTCTAGGAAACTC
This sequence comes from Saccopteryx bilineata, assembly GCF_036850765.1. NCBI lineage: Eukaryota > Metazoa > Chordata > Mammalia > Chiroptera > Emballonuridae > Saccopteryx > Saccopteryx bilineata. Next base: position 160,154,495 of record NC_089492.1, on the reverse strand, counting down.
GGATAAGTCAGTAGCTTTGTGAGCACTAAATGTGAGTGGGTTTTGGAGCCCAGTGTGTGTTTTTTGCTTGCCCGCCGGGTGCAAGCTAGAATTAAAGCTAATGGCCCACCAGTTCTTGGCTCCATTGTTTCTTTACCAACTGTCCGAATCCAATGCAAACCTGCATGGGCCAGGCTGCTGTGATGGTGGCCCCGCTGATAGATTTGTAAATTCCAAACTGCCCTCTTGATGTTCCGCTTATCTGTCAGACCTCACCCTTACTGGACTATTGACCCTGAGACAGAGGAATTCCAAAAAGCTGAGAAGCTGCCCCAAGGAGGGGCTCCGGACATACCAGGGCTTTTGATTTAACACTCACATGCTCGAAGCCCCCCAAGGAGGAGCATTCCGGACATACCAGGACTTTTGCCTCAGTATCCCCTCAGGCTCTCCCAAACACTATATAACTTGCCCCTAGTCTGTAACTGGTGCTCTTCTCCCCCAGGAGAAGTGCTCGGCAGGGTTCCTTTTTTCCTTTCAATAAAGCCTGTTACTCTGGTCTTTCGGACTCCCATGGATTCTTACACCGGCCACTGGCTATACACTAATTTTTCTAAATTCTTCTGTTTTGGCCCCTGAAGTAGGCAGGCACTTCCATGCCTTAGTGGCTATCTGATTAATTATAAGTAGTTAGTTGATACTCTAATTAATTTGCCATATGGACATATTGTCCTTCTCCAGTTAAACAGTAAAAACAACCTCCTTGTAAAGCCAGTAGGCATGGCCACCATCATAGCCGCCTGGCCCATGCAGGTTCACTTTGGATTCGGACAGATGGTAATGAAACAATGAAGTCAAAAACTGGAGGGCCATTACCTTTTGATAGATATATAAATTCCAAACTGCCCTCTTGATGTTCCCGCTTATCTGTCAGACCTCACCCTTACTGGACTATGGCCCCTGAGACAAAGGAATTCCAAAAAACTGAGAAGCAGCCCCAAGGAGGGGCTTCGGACATACCAGGACATTGGATTCAACACCCACATGCTCCAAGCCCCCAAGGTGGAGCATTCCAAACATACCAGAACTTTTGCCTCAGTATCCCCTCAGGCTCTCCCAAACACTATATAACTTGCCCCTAGTCTGTAATCAGCACTCTTCTACCCTGGAGAAGTGCCCAGCAGGGTTCCTTTTTTCCTTTCAATAAAGCCTGTTACTCTGGTCTTTCGGACTTCCATGGATTCCAACACCTTCAATCCTAGCTTCTACCCAGTGGGCAAGTAAAAACACACTGGGCTCCAAAACCCACTCATTCAGTGCTCACAAAGCTACTGACTTTGAGTTTCCTAGAATCAAAGGTTTCTAGCTCACTATCCTTATTCACCTCTGTTCCCTATCTCCTTTTCTCTGCACAAACTGGCTTCTCCTTTAGCACTCTACCATCTTGGCTGCTTCTCCTCTCCTCCTCCATATGGCCTTTCTCTGCTCTCCTCTCTAATGCTAATCTCAGAAACTGAGAGAGGGCGAGCTCCAGGCCTGCCCCACTTTATAGTTGTAAAGCCAGCAGCCAGGGCCACTATCACAGCAGCCACCTGGCCCATGCAGGTTCGCATTGGATTCGGACAGTCGGTAAAGAAACAATGGAGCCAAAAACTGATAGGCCATTTTCTTTAATTCTAGCTTGCACCCAGCGGGCAAGTAAAAATACACACTGGGCTCCAAAACCCACTCACATTCAGTGCTCACAAAGCCACTGACTTATCCGAGTTTCCTAGAATCTAAGGTTTCTAGCTCACCAGTTCCCCAGCTTATTCTCCTCAGTTCCCCAGCTCCTTCCTTCTCTCTACACAAACTACACAAACTGGCATCTCACTCAGCACTCCGCCATCTTGGCTGCTTCTCCTGGCCACATGGCCTCTTTCTGCTGCTCTCTGCTCTGCTCCCTGCATCCCAGGAACCAAGAGAGCAAGCTCCTATTCTGCCCCTATTTTATAGTGTAGCTTCACAACCTTTAATCCAATATACAAAATAGGGAAGTCTCTAATACAAAGTCACTTCTCTGAGTCATGATGGGATTGTACCACCCCACATCAAAAGGGGTGGGAGAGGCTTAATCCCAAAACCAAGCCCCAGGCTACAAAGATCCTGCCTGCCCACAGAGACACACATTAATTTCACCTGGGCAACGACATCTTTAACAAAATGAGCATAATATATTTTATCTGCCCAACAATCTACCCCTATGCTCACTTTACTATCCACAATCTACATCACCGGCATCCCCGTGCAAGAAAATTGGGCACATTACACAAATTACAACAACATGGCAAATCATACAATTTCAACAATTACAAAGGTACACTTCACCAATCTCTGAGCACTTTGCCCAAAGCGCAAAATGTCCTCGGCCTTCTTTCTAGCCATGGGAAAAGCTTCCCAGGGCAGGGGAGTGCTTCTAGGAAAGCCACCCCCACCCCCATCAGGATATTTCACATTGTCCAAAATCCATAATCCATAAGTCCATCCAACAAAGGAGCCAATGCCCACTCCGGTCATAGTCCAGGAATTCAGTCCGTGCACATGAGACTTCAGCCACCCCCCTCATTCCTGCCATCCTGGCAGGTCTTACACTGTCCCAAAGAGGAGCACATGGCAATGGTAGTCAGCATTTCCATCTTGGCTCTGAAGAGCATGATAACGTCCATCCTATGTCCCCAAAATCGCAGACCCACCAGGAGCATAGTAAGAACTCCTTGCTTCTGGGCTCTCACCTTCTGGAGACTGCGGATCACAACTCCAGTCTGATTCTCCTCATCCTCCAAAGAGGAACTGAAAACACCAGCTCCCGCTGCCAGGCTCAAGCCCCCAGCTGCTGCCACCTTCTGCTCCGCAGACCTTGCAGCTCCAGACTCGGCCTCAGCTTCAGCCTCAGCCCTGGCCTGCTCCTCCAGCACTTCCTCCAGCTCCAGGGTCAGCATCAGTTTCTCCTGCTTTTGCTCCAGCTCCTTCCACTGCTCGGTTTGCAGGTCCCGGGCAGCTTCTCCCACAGAGCTCTCAGTTTCCTCACGCATGGCTGTAAAAGTCAGCCAGCCTACAATCCCCAAGAGGACAGCCATGGGGAACCCTAACACTAGCCAGTCCTCTACTCCACAACTCAAAGGCTCCTTGCCGATCTGTATCAAATCCTGCCACAGACTACGCCAAATGTAAAGCCAGCAGCCAGGGCCACTATCACAGCAGCCTCCTGGCCCATGCAGGTTCGCATTGGATTCGGACAGTCGGTAAAGAAACAATGGAGTTGCCTGACCTGTGGTGGCACAGTGGATAAAGCGTCGACCTGGAAATGCTGAGGTCGCCAGTTCAAAACCCTGGGCTTGCCTGGTCAAGGCACATATGGGAGTTGATGCTTCCAGCTCCTCCCTACCTTCTCTCTCTGTCTCTCTCTCCTCTCTAAAATGAATAAATAAAACTAAAAAAAAAAAAAAAGAAACAATGGAGTCAAGAACTGATGGGCCATCATCTTGAATCCTAGCTTGCACCCGGCGGGCAAGTAAAAACACACACTGGGCTCCAAAACCCACTCATTCAGTGCTCACAAAGCTACTGACTTATCCGAGTTTCCTAGAATCAAAGGTTTCTAGCTCACCAGACTTATTCACCTCTGTTCCCCATCTCCTTCCTTCTCCCTGCTTCTAACTCTGCACAAACTGGCTTCTCACTCAACACTCCGCCATCTTGGCTGCTTCTCCTGGTCTCCTCCACGTGGCCTTTCTCTGCTCTCTCCTCTAATGTTAATAATCCCAGGAACCAAGAGAGTAAGCTCCCATTCTGCCTCCATTTTATAGTGTAGAAATCAAAACCTTTTCTTTTTTTTTTTTTTGTATTTTTCTGAACCTGGAAACGGAGAGGCAGTCAGACAGACTCCCGCATGTGCCTGACTGGGATCCACCTGGCATGCCCACCAGGGGGCGATGCTCTGCCCATCCAGGGCATCGCGACCAGAGCCACTCTAGTACCTGGGGCAGAGGCCAAGGAGCCATCCCCAGCGCCTGGGCCTCGGCTGCGGCAGAGGAAGAGAGACAGAGAAGAAGGAGAAGGGGAGGGGTGGAGAAGCAGATGAGCGCCTCTCCTGTGTGCCCTGGCTGGGAATCAAACCCAGGACTTCTGCACGCCAGGCCGACGCTCGACCACTGAGCCAACCGGCCAGGGCCGAAATCAAAACCTTTAATCCAATATACAAAATAGGGAAATCTCTAATACAAAGTCACTTATCAGAGACATGATGGGATTGCACCACCCCACATCAAAAAGGGTGGGGGCCCTGGCTGGTAGACTCAGCGGTAGAGCGTCGGCCTGGTGTGCGGGGGACCCTGGTTCGATTCCCGGCCAGGGCACATAGGAGAAGCACCCATTTGCTTCTCCACCCCCCCCTCCTTCCTCTCTGTCTCTCTCTTCCCCTCCCGCAGCCAAGGCACCATTGGAGCAAAGATGGTCCAGGCACTGGAGTGGCTCTGGTCGCAGCGGACCGATGCCCCGGAGGGGCAGAGCATCGCCCCCTGGTGGGCAGAGCATCGCCCCCTGGTGGCCGTGCCAGGTGGATCCCGGTCGGGCGCATGCGAGAGCCTGTCTGACTGTCTCTCCCCATTTCCAGCTTCAGAAAAATACAAAAAAAAAAAAAAAAAAAAAAAAAGGTGGGAAAGACTTAGTCCTAAAACCAAGCCCCAGGCTACAAGGATCCTGCCTGCCTTCAGCCCAACCCCAACACACATTAATATCACCTGGGCAACAGCCTCCACATGGGCAGCGCCATCTTTTTTTTTTTTTTTTTTTTTAAGATTTTATTTATTCAATTTTTGGAGAGAAGAGAGAGAGAGAGAGAAAGGGGAGGAGCAGGAAGCATCAACTCCCATATGTGCCTTGACCAGGCAAGCCCAGGGTATCGAACCTGCGACCTCAGCATTTCCAGGTTGATGCTTTATCCCACTGCGCCACCACAGGTCAGGCATGGGCAGCGCCATCTTTAACAAATTAAGCATAATATATTTTATCTGCCCAACACTACCCAACACTCTTCTTGCTGAATTTTCTCATTCTGCTCCATGGCCGTTTCATAAAAGTCTGACTTCCATGGCAAATAATCATCCCCAGAGAGACAAGCGCAAGCAATTGCCTTCCAGTTATTTGGGGAAAGAGCCTTTGCACTAATAGTATCTAATAAACCAAGTGTAAAAGGGGCAGTAGGCCCATACTGAGCACAAGCAAGTTTAAGTTTTTTCAGAGTTTTAAAAGGTAGAGGTTCACGCTCTCGCACTAGTTTCCCCTTATCGTCCTGTCTTTCTACAACAGGAAAACAGGTAAAGCCATTTATTGTTTCCCCTTTATTTTGAGCCTGGTCTATAGATTGTTGGAGTGGGGATTTTCCAGATTTTGAGCTATAGACTCTGGAATCAGCCCGATAAGGGTACAGAGGAGCAGAGGGTTGAATGTAGGAAGGAGCCGAGGGCGGTGAAGGTCCCGCAATTAAGGCAGCCATAGCCATGAAATTTTTATCCCGAGTCATCCTTAGACTCCAAGTTGTTCCCACATTCACATCCCTCTGTTTCCAGCTCACCCTGATACTCTTCAGACAATGATTCATCCTCATATGGAAACATTTCTACGAAAAGTTCCCTTATTTTTGATCCTAGCACTCCAATATTTATTTTTCTCTCGAATTATTTCTTATTATACATTCTCACCAAACTCTACTTAAAAGCTTAACTTTCTTTTTTTTAAATTTTATTTATTTATTTATTTATTTAGAGAGGAGAGGGAGAGACAGGGAGAGATAGGAGAGACAGAGAGAGAAGGGGGGGAGGAGGAGGTGGAAGCATCAACTCCCATATGTGCCTTGACCAGGTAAACCCAGGGTTTCGAACCGGTGACCTCAGCATTTCTAGGTCGACGTTTTATCCACTGCGCCACCACAGGTCAGGCAAAAGCTTAACTTTCTAGCCCTGGCCGGTTGGCTCAGCGGTAGAGCGTCGGCCTGGTGTGCGGGGGACCTGGGTTCGATTCCCGGCCAGGGCACATAGGAGAAGCATCTATTTGCTTCTCCACCCCCCACCCCTCCTTCCTCTCTGTCTCTCTCTTCCCCTCCCGCAGCCAAGGCTCCATTGGAGCAAAGATAGCCCGGGCGCTGGGGATGGCTCCTTGGCCTCTGCCCCAGGTGCTAGAGTGGCTCTGGTCGTAGCATAGCGACGCCCCGGAGGGGCAGAACATCGCCCCCGGGTGGGCAGAGCGTGGCCCCTGGTGGGCGTGCCGGGTGGATCCCGGTCGGGTGCATGCGGGAGTCTGTCTGACTGTCTCTCCCCGTTTCCAGCTTCAGAAAAATACAAAAAAAAAAAAAAAAAAGCTTAACTTTCTAAAAGCTTTATACTTACTTCGTGTGCACACTTCTGGGGGGTTCCATTACCTCTCCTCTTTCCTTTTTTTTTTTTACAGAGACTGAGTCAGAGAGAGGGATAGATGGAGACAGACAGGAATGGAGAGAGATGAGAAGCATCAATCATCAGTCTTTCTTTCGTTGCAACACCCTAGTTGTTCATTGATTGCTTTCTCATATGTGCCTTTACTGTGGGCCTTCAGCAGACCGAGTAACCCCTTGCTGGAGCCAGCGACCTTGGGTCCAAGCTGGTGGACATTTGCTCAAACCAGATGAGCCCACGATCAAGCTGGCGACCTCAGGGTCTCAAACTTGGGTCCTCTGTATCCCAGTCTGAAGCTCTATCCACTGCGCCACCACCTGGTCAGGCAGTCCTCTTTCCTTTTTGATGACCACACGAATGGGCGCCAATTGTCGCAGTCCAGCCACAATAAGCATATACCAGGGTCCTTAACGGGAAAAGGTATGTGTTGGGCAGATAAAATATATTATGCTCACTTTGTTAAAGATGGTGCTGCCCATGTGGAAGCCATTGCACAGGTGATATTAATGTGTTGTTGAGGGCAGGCAGGATTCTTGTAGCCTGGGGCTTGGTTTTAGGACTAAGCCTTTCTCACTCTTTTTTTTTTTTCTCACCCTTTTTGATGTGGGGTGGTGCAATCCCATCATGCCTCAGATAAGTGACTTTGTATTAGAGACTTCCCTATTTTTGTATATTGGATTAAAGGGTTTTTTATTTTTTTTATTTTTATTTTTTAAAATTTTTTACAGAGACAGAGAGTGAGTCAGAGAGAGGGATAGACAGGGACAAACAGACAGGAACAGAGAGAGATGTGAAGCATCAATCATTAGTTTTTCATTGTGCATTGCAACACCTTAGTTGTTCATTGATTGCTTTCTCATATGTGCCTTGACCACGGGCCTTCAGCAGACTGAGTAACCCCTTGCTGGAGCCAGCGACCTTGGGTTCAAGCTGGTAGGCTTTTGCTCAACCCAGATGAGCCCGCACTCAAGCTGGCGACCTCAGGGTCTTGAACCTGGGTCCTCTGCATCCCAGTTTGATGTTCTATCCACTGCGCCACCACCTGGTCAGGTGGATTAAAGGTTTTGATTTCTGCACTATAAAGTGGGGCAGACTGGGAGCTTGCTTTCTTGGTTCCTGAGATTAGTATTAGAGGAGAGAGCAGAGAAGGCCATGTGGAAAAGAGGAGAAGCAGCCAAGATGGCGGAGTGCTGAAAGAGAAGCCAGTTAGTGCAGAGTTTGTGTAGACAGAAGGAGATGGGGAAGAAAGAAGAATGAAGCTTTTGAGCTAGAACAGTTCATGGCTCTGTTGTTTCTTTACCGACTGTCCGAATCCAATGCGAATCTGCATGGGTCAGGCGGCTGTGATGGTGGCTGTTGATACTGGCCTTACAGTATGGAATTGAAATAAATGATAGACAGAAACTTAAAGATATACATGTATACAGATGGGTTCAGGAGGACGCCACGACAAACAGTCTCTACTGTTCCAGAGCCATAACGCGCCTGCTCCCTGAAGCACATCCACTTTTTTCTTTTTCTTTTTCTGTATTCCTCTGAAGCTGGAAACAGGGAGGCAGTCAGACAGACTCCTGCATGTGCCCAACCGGGATCCACCCGGCATGCCCGCCAGGGGGCGATGCTCTGCCCCTCTGGGGCGTCGCTCTGCTGCAACCAGAGCCACTCCAGCGCCTGAGGCAGAGGTCACGGAACCATCTTCAGCACCCCGGCCAACTTTTTGCTCCAATGGAGCCCTGGCTGTGGGAGGGGAAGAGAGAGACAGAGAGGAAGGAGAGGGGGAGGGGTGGAGAAGCAGATGGGTGCTTCTCCTGTGTGCCCTGGCCCGGAATCAAACCCAGGACTTCTGCACGCCAGGCCAACGCTCTACCACTGAGCCAACCAGCCAGGGCCACATCCACTTTTATTCATAGAAAAAAATGTTTTCCATCAGCAATTCAATTAAGTTTCCAAGGCAACTCAAAGACAACCCCCACCATACCATCTAAATCTACTTTACACTAATAAGAAACTAGCTTCCAGCCTCCTTCAGAGAATATGGGTGAGACAAATGAGAATCGGGTGTAGCTCTTTGTTAACTAGGCAGGTGAGGTGGGGTTTGTGCCCAGCACCTCTGTCCAGATTGCAAAAATACCCTATTTATTTATTCAGTCCCCAACAGAGCTGGTATCCTCAACAACTCCAGATGTTTATAGGGAAGGGGACATATTTGTGAAGATGGGAACTATACAAGAAGCAAGAGAAAAGACAGTGTATGTTGGGTAAATAAGATCTTGGCTGCCTGACCAGGCAGTGGCACAGTGGATAGAGCGTTGGACTGGGATGTGGAGGACCCAGGTTCAAGACCCTGAGGTCACCAGCTTGAGCGCAGAGTCATCTGGTTTGAGCAAAGCTCACCAGCTTGGACCCAAGGTCGCTGGCTTGAGCAAGGTGTTACTCGGTCTGCTATAGCCCCAAAGTCAAGGGACGTACGAGAATGCAATCAATGAACAACTAAGGTGTTGCAAAAAATAAATAAAAATTAAAAAAAATTAAAAAATAAGGTGTCGCAAGGAAAAACTAATGATTGATGCTTCTCATCTCTCCATTCCTGTCTGTCTGTCTATCCCTCTGACTCTCTCTGTCTCTGTAAAAAAACAAACAAAACATTTTGGCTAATTTGGAAACAATAAGTAAATGGTCTTGGGACTTTCCCACCATTCAACTTTCACCACGTCTAATTTTTGGTTCCCAGAAGTGGTAAGACTGTAAGAGAAATGACTTACATAGAAGGGAAGGAGGGTGGCTTTAGCAGGAAATGTCAGTTTGGTATGGAAACTGGGGAACGGAGTCCAGGGTAATTCTCTTTGTGGGTTTTTTTTTCCTATTTTATAAATTTCTGTTCTGATGTTTGTCATTTTATTTCTACTTATTTTGGATTAAATTTATTCCTTATTTTATTTTGACAGGAAATTCTTTTCTTTTCTTTTTTTAAGATTTTACTTATTCATTTTACAGAGAGGAGAGAGAGAAAGAAGGGGGGAGGAGTAGAAAACATCAACTCCCATATGTGCCTGACAAGGCAAGCCCGTGTTTCTGAACCAGCGACCTGAGCTTTCCAGGTCGATGCTTTATCCACTGCGCCACCACAGGTCAGGCTGTTTTTTGTTGTTGTTATTGTTTATTTTTATAGGGACAAAGAGAGAGAGAGTCAGGGAGAGGGACAGATAGGGACAGACAGACAGAAATGGAGAGAGATGAGAAGCATCAATCATCAGTTTTTTGTTGTGGCACTTTAGTTGTTCATTGATTGCTTTCCCATCTGTGCCTTGACTGGGGGTCTACAGCAGACTGAGTAACCCCTTGCTCAAGCCAGTGACCTTGGGTCCAAGCTGGTGAGCTTTGCTCAAACCAGATGAGCCCGCGCTCAAGCTGGCGACCTCGGGGTCTGGAACCTGGGTCCTCGAATCCCAGTTCGATGCTCTATCCACTGGTCAGGCACCACAGATATTTTCTCTCTGCCATGTTCCTTTCTTTCTCCCATCTTCCCTTTGCTCATTTTTCTTTCTTCCTCCTCCTTCTTTATTTTCTCCTCACTGGTCTTCTACCTGGAGTAGTCTAAATAGGCCTGGTCATGGAGGGATGAAGAAGTGTACTAAAGGAACATATGCAAGGGAGGGCACAGGAGGGAAACGGGGCAGGGAAGACCAGGCTAAAGGTTCTGAGAAGAGAGTTTCATAAGAATGAGGAGTATGGAGGCCTGAACAAGATGGATGGAGCTGAGATTGCAGTTAAAAGAATGGGTGTTAGGCTGGCTTGTGATGCGCAATGGCTAGAGCATCAACCTGGAGCACTGAGGTTGCCAGTTCAAAACCCTGGGCCAGGCCCTGGCCGGTTGGCTCAGCGGTAGAGCGTCGGCCTGGCGTGCGGGGGACCTGGGTTCGATTCCCAGCCAGGGCACACAGGAGAAGCGCCCATTTGCTTCTCCACCCCACCCCCCTTCCTCTCTGTCTCTCTCTTCCCCTCCCGCAGCAGAGGCTCCATTGGAGCAAAGATGGCCCGGGCGCTGGGGATGGCTCCTTGGCCTCTGCCCCAGGCGCTAGAGTGGCTCTGGTCTTGGCAGAGCGAGCCCTGGAGGGGCAGAGCATTACCCCCTGGTGGGCAGAGCTTCGCCCCTGGTGGGCATGCCCGGTGGATCCCAGTCGGGCGCATGCAGGAGTCTGTCTGTCTCTCCCCGTTTCCAGCTTCAGAAAAATACAAAAAACAAACAAACAAAAAAACCCTGGGCTGGCCTAGTCAAGGTACATATTGATACAATAAGCAAGCAATGAACAACTAAAGTGAAACAACTAGCCTGACCTGTGGTGGCACAGTGGATCAAGTGTTGATCTGGAATGCTGAGGTCACTGGTTCAAAACCCTGGGCATGCCCGGTCAGGGCACATATAAGAGGCAACTACTATGAGTTGATGCTTCTTGCTTCTCCCCCTGTTCCCCTTTCTCTCTCTCTCCATTCTCTCTAAGATCATTTTTTTTTTTTTGTGACACAGAGAGAGAGAGAGAGAGAGAAAGAGAAAGAGAGGTACAGACAGGGATATAGACAGGAAGGGAAAGAGATGAGCATCAACTTGTAGTTGCATCACTTTAGTTGTTCATTTATTGCTTTCTCATACGTGCCTTGATGGGGGGCTCCAGCAGAGCCAGTGACCTCTTGCTCAAGCTAGTGACCTTGGGCTCAAGCCAGCGATCTTGGGGTTTCAAACCTGGGTCCTCAGTGTCCCAGGTTGACAGTCTATCCACTGTGCTACCAGCTGGTCAAGCTCTCTAGAATCAACCTTAAGAAAAAAAAAAAAAAGAGTGAAGTGCCTAGCCAGGCGGTGGCACAGTGGATAGAGTGTCAGACTGGGACACAGAGGACCCAGGTTCAAAGCCCTGAGGTTGCTGGCTTGGGCACAGGCTAATCTGGCTTGAGCATGGGCTCACCTGCTTGAGCTCAGGGTAGCTGGCTTGAGTGTGGGATTATAGACATGACCCCAAGGTCACCAGCTTGAGCCCAAGGTCGCTGGCTTAATCAAGGGGTCACTCGCTCTGCTGTAGCCCCCAGTCAAGGCACATATGAGAATACAATCAATGAACAACTAAGGAGCTGCAACAAATAATGATGCTTCTCATCTCTCTCCCTTCCTGTCTGTCTGTCCCTATCTATCCCTCTCTCTGACTCTGTTTCTGTTAATAAAAATAAATAAATAAATAAATAAATAAATAAATGCAAAGCAACCATGAGTTGATACTTCTTGCTCTCTCAATGAATAAAATCTTTTTTTTTTTATTTATTTTATTCTGTTTATTCACTTTATAGAGGAGAGAGAGAGGGAGAGAGAGAGGGAGAGAGAGAGACAGAGAGAGACAGAGGGTGAGGAGCTGGAAGCATCAACTCCCATATGTGCCTTGACCAGGCAAGCCCAGGGTTTCGAACCGGCGACCTCAGCATTTCCAGGTCGATGCTTTATCCACTGCGCCACCACAGGTCAGGCAAAAATCTTAAAAAATGAAATGGGGGTGCCTGACCAGGTGGTGGCGCAGTGGATAGAGCATTGGACTGGGATGCTGAGGACCCAGGTTCAAGACCCCGAGGTCGCCAGCTTGAGTGCGGGCTCATCTGGTTGGAGCAAAAGCTCACCAGCTTGGACCCGAGGTCACTGGCTCGAGCAAGGGGTTACACGGTCTGCTGAAGGCCCGCGATCAAGACACGTGTGAGAGAGCCATCAATGAACAACTAAGATGTCACAATGCGCACCAAAAAACTGATTGATGCTTCTCATTTCTCTTTTTCTGTCTGTCTGTCCCTGTCTGTCCCTCTCTCTGTCTCTGTAAAAAAAAAAAAAATGAAATGAGGGTTAAACCCAGTTGCCAGGAAAATCTAAACATTAAAGAAGTGAAGAAGGTTAAAGTACAAAATATAGCTCCACCTGATCTTCAGGCTTGAAAGTGGAAGAAGCAATAGAATGATCTCATTTTTCAGGTTAAGGAAGAATCTGCATGCCCTGGTGGTTGTCCACACTATGTGGTACGTGAAGGCATTCCTGACACTGCTTCAGCCCTTCATCAGGTACTAATTCTGGGGACAAGGACCCCATCCTTCCCCTTTTCCCCGCTTTATTTTATTTTATTTTATTTTAGTTGAGAGGAAGGGAGATAGTGAGGCGGATTCCCCCATGCGCCCCAGCCAGGATCCACCTGGGTACCCCATTTAGGGCCAATGCTTGAATACTGAGCTATTTTTAACTCCTGAGGCTGATGGGCTCAGACCAACTGAGCCATCCTCAGAGCTTGGGGGCCTTGCTCCAACCAATCTGAGCCACTGGCTGTGGGAGAGGAAGAGAAAAAGGAGGGGGAGAAGGAAGATGGAAGAAGCAGATAGTCGCTTCACCTGTGTGCTCTGACCAGTAATTGGACCCGGAACGTCCATATGCCTGGCCAACGCTCTATCCACTGAGCCACCATTTTTTTTTTTTTTTTTTTTTTTTTCTGAAGCTGGAAACAGGGAGAGACAGTCAGACAGACTCCCGCATGCGCCCGACCGGGATCCACCCGGCTCGCCCACCAGGGGCGACGCTCTGCCCACCAGGGGGCGATGCTCTGCCCATCCTGGGCGTCGCCATGTTGCGACCAGAGCCACTCTAGCGCCTGGGGCAGAGGCCACAGAGCCATCCCCAGCGCCCGGGCCATCTTTGCTCCAATGGAGCCTTGGCTGCGGGAGGGGAAGAGAGAGACAGAGAGGAAAGCGCGGCGGAGGGGTGGAGAAGCAAATGGGCGCTTCTCCTGTGTGCCCTGGCCGGGAATCGAACCCGGGTCCTCCACACGCTAGGCCAACGCTCTACCGCTGAGCCAACCGGCCAGGGCTGAGCCACCATTTTCAAAATCAAGATTAAAAAGAACTTGCCCCACCCTGACATGCTCTTTCGATCATTTTAACCACTCTCTACTTGTTACATTTTCCTTTTGTAAGGGTGTCAAGGAGCCCTCTTCCCAGTATATAACACACTTGGTTTATCCCTTCTTTTCAGTTCCAAGTTCACACGGAAGATTAGTTGTTTGTTTTTTTTATTATAGTTTTTTTTTAAGAGAACATTTTTTTAAATTTAATTTTTATTTGTTTATTCATTCATTCATTCATTTTAGAAAGGAGAGAGAGAGAGAGAAAGGGGGGAGGAGCAGGAAGCATCAACTCCCATTATGTGCCTTGACCAGACAAGTGCAGGGTTTTGAACCAGCAACCTCAGCGTTCCAGATCTATACTTTATCCACTGTGTCACCACAGCTCAGGCGTAAGATTAGTTTTCTGAACAGTCTGGGAGAACTGTCCCAACTCATCTTGGATCAGGTCCACATTCCTGAAGCAATCAGACAGTGACTCCTGAGCTTAAGGATAAAGGTTTGGGGTGGAATATGTAAAAGTAGTTTTCTGTTTTCTTACTGCCCTGAGGGAGATACAAAGGAACTAAAAGCCAGAGGCCATGCTTTCAATTGTTGCAAGGTATCTGGGGAAACTGCACATACCCAGAGAAGAAATTAAGGATATTACTGAATCCAACAAGAGCAAATGAAAAACTATACATGTAAGTGCCTAGGCAACAAGGAATAAAGGAATAATCACAGCACAGAATTTAGAGATTCAGACCAGTCCTAGAAATTAGAAGGGGATGTGTTTGTTGGCAGTGAATGGGGAGACTATACACTGGGGGAGGGGTGCTAGGGAGGATCCTAAATGATGACCAACTCAAGCATCCAACCTTCCAATTCACCTGGCTTCTCCTCGACACCAGCGAATGAATAAAACCCAGGGCCTGCTTCTGTACCACTGTTTTTCTCTCTCCTAGGCTGGACCAGTATCTCCACGGGTCTGGAAGAACCTAGCATAGGATTGGAAAAAGGGCCTTAGAACCAAGCAAAGATATGGGTCTGCCTGCACCCTAACCCCTGAAACCTCTGAGCTATTTTGTAAATCATCTCATCCTCAACCCCAGTGCCACTGTCTCTTCACGTCTCCAGGGGGTGTCATTCCTTCTGTGACCTTGCCTTCAAAGCAGGTCTGGAACCTGATCTGGGTAACTTTCATTTCAGCTGTAGGGGGTGCACGCAGTGGCATTTGTATGGAAAAGTGTAAAGCTGCGGGTCTTAGTGCTGCTTTAGCTGAAGGACCTTGGGCGGACTTCATCTCTATGAGTCATTCTCATCCTCTTGAAGGAAGGCGCCGAGATCCTCTTTACCTAGGGTACTTGAGCAGTCCATGAAGGTCAGGGGCAATGGGAAGGGCAGGCTTAACCCAACACAGCCAGCCTGCCTGATGGGAACCAGGAAGGAATCTGCTCCCGAAATCTTGGAGAACCACTGCGTGCCCCTCTTTCTTAGTCACGTTTGCTGACTGTGAGCCTGGGAAGGAGTGCTTTCAAAACCTTTTGTCAGCCTAACCAGGCGGTGGCGCAGTGGATAAGCGTCGGACTGGGATGCAGAGGACCCAGGTTCGAGACCCCGAGGCCACCAGCTTGGGCGCAGGCCTATCTGGTTTGAGCAAAGCCCACCAGCTTGAACCCAAAGTCGCTGGCTCCAGCAAGGGGTTACTTGGTCTGCTGAAGGCCTGCGGTCAAGGCACATAATGAGAAAGCAATCAATGAACAATTACAGGTGTTGCAACGCGCAATGAAAAACTAATGACTGATGCTTCTCATCTCTCTCCGTTCCTGTCTGTCTGTCCCTGTTCATCCCTCTCTCTGACTCACTCTCTGTCTCTGTAAAAAATAAATAAATAAAAAACAAACAAACAAAAACCTTTCGTCAGTCAATTCAGATGTGTAGTGATTAATAAATTGCGATGAGAGATTTAAGCTGTGCGCCAAGGAAGTGAACTGCTCTTTTCCCCAGTCCCTTACATCACAATCCGTCAGTGGAGTTCTTGTTGCAGGGGTTCCCAAGGCTTTTTAGCGCAGCCCCTGGGGCTGCCGAGGGGAGGCCTGGGGGGAGGGGCGTGGCGCGTGCCTCAGAGCCCCGCAGTAGTCTCGGTTCTAACGACCCGGTGGGTTGGTTGAGAGCGCAAGGGAGGGAGAGAAGGTAGGAGCCACGGCCTCGGTCACTGGCCTCCCTCCCAGCCCCACACCATCCAGCCCCATGGTCCCCGCCGCCGGCGCGCTGCTCTGGGCCCTGCTGCTGAGTCTGGGGACCCGGGCGGCGGCGGGGGCCCAAGGCCCAACTTCAACTGGGACACAGCCGGTCAGTTTCCGCTTCAGGAGCCCGATGACCCGCAACTACCGGTCCACCCTCCGGACCGGTGTTCCCCCGAAGAGGAAGATAATAATGGAGGATGAGGATGACGTCGTGGCCACTGCCGACCGCCTGGCAGGCCCCGCCGCTGCCGAGCTGTTGGCCTCTACGGTGTCTACGGACGTCAGCAGGTTGCGTTCATGGGAGCAAGATGAGGATGGGTCTTTGGAGGAGGGGGTTGTGATTAACGCCCTAAAGAACAGTACCGATTCAGAGATTACCAATTCAAATTCCGCTAGTACAAGACCGGGATCCCAGTCAAGGTTTGCAGCGAATATCCAGGAGCCAGAATACAGGCTGACCACCAGCTTGCCGCCCTCCACCTGGAGATCTACTGAGCACCCGCGGCTCTCTGACACCAGCCTGACCCGGTGGTCCACAGCAGGGTCCACCCCCAGGCAACCCTCACCCACAGCCATGCCACCTCCCGAGGACCTGCGGCTGGTGCTGATGCCCTGGGGCCCGTGGCACTGCCACTGCAAGTCGGGCACCATGAGCCGGACGCGGGCTGGGAGGCTGCAAGGCCTTTCCGGGCGTCTACGCATTGGGGCACTGAGCCAACTCCGTACAGAGCACCGGCCTTGCACCTACCAGCAATGTTCCTGTAATCAGAGTCGCGAGGAGTGCCCCCTGGATTCAGGCCCGTGTTTTGGCACCAGCTGCACCACTCAGACCACCACCAAACTCAAATCCAGCCCCAGCACCAGGGCCAGCCCAGCTCTTGCTTTTTGGAGGCAGGTGAGGACTGGGCTGGAGGAAATTTGGAACAGCCTTTCTTCAGTGTTCACAAAGATGCAACCAGTAAGTGTTTGGTGATGAGCCAGGATTTTGTTGATGGATCTAAAAATTCCTCATAGCCAAAGCCTGTTGCTAAACCAGCCAGTGTGCTTACATGAACTGTTACCTGTTTGGTTACTGATTCATAATATGCATTGGTTTATTCGCGTTATTGCTGGCCATGTATTCCACTTGAACTGGGGTTGGTTTTAGATGTATTATTGGTCACTAGGTAATTAACCAAATTGTTAAGATTGTAGAGATGTCAAGATTTCTTTTATTATTATTTATTTATTTTTATTTTTCTGAAGTTGGAAAGGGGGGGCAGTCAGACAGACTCCCGCATATGCCCAACTGGGATCCACCCGGCAAGCCTACCAGGGGCTGATGGTCTGCCTATCCGGGGCGTTGGTCTGTTGCAACCAGAGCCATTCTAGCGCCTGAGGCAGAGGCCATAGAGCCATTCCCAGCGCCTGGGCCAACTTTGCTCCAATGGAGCCTTGCCTTTGGGAGGAGAAGAGAGAGACAGAGAGGAAGGAGAGGGGGAGGGGTGGAGAAGCAGATGGGCGCTTCTCCTGTGTGCCCTGGCTGGGAATCGAACCCGTGACTCCTGCACGCCAGGCCAATGCTCCACCACTGAGCTAACCGGCCAGGGCATGAGATGTCAAGAATTCTTGATGCACAGGTAATTAATGGATATAGAAGATAATTAAGTTTTCAGCTATTAATGCAGTTTAACAGTAACAACAGCCAATATATTTATTTATTTATTTATTCATTATAGAGAGGAGAGAGAGAGGGAGAAGGGGGGAGGAGCAGGAAGCATCAACTCCCATATATGCCTTGACCAGGCAAGCCCAGGGTTTCGAACCGGCAACCTCAGCCTTTCCAGGTTGACGCTTTATCCACTGCGCCACCACAGGTCAGGCAACAGCCAATATTTGAGGTCTTGCTATGTGCACTTTACCTGGATCAACCTTCCAACAACCCTATGAGGTATTATTATCCCTTTACAGATGAAGAAATGGTTTTTTTTAAGGCTAGAAAGTGGCAGTCACAGCAGGATTTAAACCAGGTTTGAGAGTAGTGCTTAACCACCATCCCCAAGAACTGTCCTATGTTTATTCCCAGCAACCTAAGGATTCTCAAGAGAAGGACAGTCCTCTGCTTTACTGAGCTACCAAAGGCTCTGATTGAACTGGTGAAATATCCTCAATTGATAGGATAACAGGGCCTTTGGGGAGAGGGAAGGACAATAAAATGTATACATGGTAATTCTGCCCATTTGTTTTTGTCTTTGTCCTTATGCGTCCAATCTTATTATTCAATATTAAGCATCAACAATCAATAGTATTGAGGGAAAGCGGGTTTGTGGGGAGCGGGAGATGAAGGAAAAAAAGATGACATAATATTTCCTCTTTTCTCTATTTTGTTTCCTTACCCAGATAGAGAGAAACCGAAGGTAATGGCCACTTGATCTGCAAGAAGAGGTGTCAGCATCTCAACCCCTCCTCCCCTTTCAATCCCAGCATCCACTGGGTATTTTTAGTTCAGAAAAACAAAACTAGAAAAAGAACAAACATTGTTTGGGCTTGTGTTTTTTTACAGAGGTATTTGAGGAAGTAGAGATCTTGTAAAACTAAATTGAGTAGCTAGCAGCACCTATCTGGTTTGGGCCCTTCTCCTGTCCCCCAGGATAGAATGTTCATCTTCCTCATTTCCAAAGTTGTTTTTAAACAAGTACTTTTTTTTTTAAAGATCTCAGATGAATGCCAAGCAGGAGTTGAGCCCTTAGATGATGGTGGTCTTGCCTTCACAATACTTAGCCTTCTTTTCTCCTTGAAAGGGCAGTGGTACAAAATCCCACATCAGTTACTTCCTAGGAGTTATCTTCAACAGCCATATCTATCCTTTCACCCAACATACACCTGTAGTGATTAATTACTCTGTGACTATGTTGCTTAAACTTTTTATTTGAAAAATGTATTTAGAAGTCCAACAAATTTTCAATATAAATTATGACTCTCAAATATTCCCATCACTTTAAATGTTGTTAAAGTGATGGTAGCATACACATTCGAGAAGGTAGCTAAAGGAGAGGGAGAGAGAGAGAGTGTGCACCGAAGAAGATTGTATTCAAAGAACTGGCAGAATAAGGCTAAAGATCAGGGTGACCAGAGGTTCCAGGAGCCCCCATCTTTCCACCCTGTCCTGTGAGCCCTTTAGATCTAGTAAAACCTCATGCTATTGAGATACTTTCAGAGCAACTAGCTAGACTGGAACAGAGCAAATTGGGAATGTTTCTCTATGAGCAATCTTAGACCCTGAAAAACTTCAGGAAATACACTCAAACTTGAAAAACTGGAAACTCCATCCCTGTAGGTGGGGGCAGACTGTACAGATGGATCCTCGTTCCCACATTCCTCATCCCCACTACCATCAAATAGGATGCTTCCTATTACTGAGCTACTGAAAGACTCCTGCCTTCTGCTCATCTGTCCTGTTCTGCCTTCCTAATCTCCCTGCAAGGAAGGAGCCATGACAGAAAACACCTGAGAAAACAGAATGCCTAAAGACCCTGCTCCTCCATCCCTTTCTTACCTAAAGCAGACTCTTCGGCTAGGTGGGGAGGGGACCTGTTCTTCAGACAAAACTCCCTGAGTCTTCTTTGTATCTGGTTCCTGGACTAGGGCACAGAAATTGAGCTTAAAATCTGGGGAGGCCAGAGCTGGGGTGTCTATAGCTCCATTGCTTTTCTCTCCCTCCCTTCCCTAATCCCACCACTGCAGGAACTCCTCCCCCAGAGAGCAAGAAGGGAGAAGCATAGCTCATGTCCATCACAGAGAACTCAAGTAAGCACAAGCAACATAATGACTACAGAACAATGTGGACATTATGTGCAGTCCTATTAAGCCTACTTTCCAGGGGGTCTAGTTCATCAAGACTCAGGCTTAGGATGACTAATGGAATGGGGGGGTGGTGGACAGAAATCTGAGAGGAATAAATGTTAGCTCTCAACTGGGGGTGCTTTTGCCCCTTAGGAGGCACCCGGCAATGTCTAGGACATTTTTGGTGGTAATTAACTAGGGTGGACCAGGGTCATTTCTAAACATTCTATAATGCAAAGGACAAATCCCTCATTACTGAGAATTATTCAACCCAAAATGTCTAGATTTTTTTTTTTGACACAGAGAGAGGGACAGATAGGGACAAACAGACAGAGAGGTGAGAAGCATCAATTCTTCACTGCAGCTCCTTAGTTGTTCACTGATTGCTTTCTCATATGTGCCTTGACGGGGGGGGGGGGGGGGGGGGGGGGGAGGTGCTACAGCAGAGTGAGTGACCTCTTGCTCGAACCAGCTACTTCGGGCTCAAGCTAGCGACCATCGGGGTCACGTCTATGATCCCACGCTCAAGCTGGTGAATGCAGGTTTCGAACCTGGGTCTTCCGAGTCCCAGTCCCAGTCCGATGCTCTGTCCACTGCGCCATGTCTGGTCAGGCTCAAAGTGTCTAGATTGAGAAACCTTGTCCTACGGATCTCCCTGCTTCCAAGTTGTGAGGATCTTAAGATTTCTAAACTCACATAGGATTGTTTTCAACCAATTTATCTCCGTACCTGCCATCCTTCATGGTCAGGAAGGAAGTCCACCCTAAGACATAACTTGAAGCACTGCTGCATTCTGGGTTTCTCTCCAGATACCTCTTCCTCCTCTCACCTGGGCCAACAGGGAGGCTGGCAGATGGCAGGCCCCAAACTTAATTAGAATGTCATCAGGTTAATATCCATCTCTTAACTCTTATTCTATGGGAAACAAGGTTCCTAACAGGGATGGGGTTAAGGACAGAGGGTGTGGGTGTGTGTGTGTGTGTGTGTGTGTGGAGGGGGGGCAATTAAGAGAACTCATCTTAAATTAAAATTTTAATTAAAAAAAAAAGAAAAGATATGGTGGAGCTAGCAATGCTATAGAAACAGGGTTAGAGGCCTAATTAGAGAAAGATGCTGGAATTGGCAGAGAGATTGAAGAGCTGTGAGCTTAAGGTCTGAGACTTAAAGATAGTAGACTAGGCAGTGGTAACGCTCCTAGCCCCTGCCTTACACCTACTTCAGTTCATTCCAGGAGGAGGGAGAAGATAGAGAGCTTCTCAGCAAAGCCAGCTTCAGGTTGGTAACCTCACCCACCTGCCATTTAAGGAGTTCCAGGTTAATAGTTTAAAAACAGGTGGCGCCCAGACCATCATTCAGGAGAAGGGAACTCATTCCAGGTTTCTAGAAACTCCTATTTCAGATCTGAGAGTGTGTCCAGGGCTTCAGCTGAGCTCCTCTGGCCAACCAGTAGTCACTTGGTCAGTCCTGCTGCCTTGACCCCATCTCCAGGAGGGGCTACAGCCAGAGGGAGTAGAGGGAGTCCAGCTCCCAAGCCTTCTGAGGCACTATCAGGCAGATAAGGAGGAGAGAGGCCCCGGCGCACTGGTTCTAGGAGGCATCTGGTGGGGGCAGCACCTCTCCTGAGCTGAGCACAGAGTGGAAACTTTAGACAGCAGAACCTGAGTTAAAATAAAAAAGAAAAGATTAGTCTCAAAGAAAACCAAGGACTCAGGGAGAAAGGCACCACCCAATGCAGACTATTTCCATAATGTGCTCTTATCTCTATTTGCCTGCCCATCCCTTTCTCACTGCTTTTCTGGATCCTACATTACCAACCCTCCCAGGCTAATTCATCCTTCCCTCGATTCACATACTTGCAGATGATCAGGGTTCTGAGGCAGGGTATCAGCAGGTGCTGGCAGGCACCGGATGTGTTGGGTGGCTTTTTCTAATCACTCACCATTCCTGTTGGAGCTATAAGCCCCTAGAATTGCTCCATGGCCTGTCTCGGTTTCCCTTGGATCTCATCTGCTCCTGAACTGCACCTGTCTGTGAAAAAGCACATGTGAAACACTTTCTTAAGTCTTCATGTCAGATCAGAGATCTCCCCTATGCCCTCCATGGGAGAGGCTGGCCCCACCTCCTTGAAAATAAAATCACCAAAAAAGGATAAAATTATACTTGATCTTAGCCAAAAGGCCAAGAAGTGATGGGAAAGGTTAAAATTAATCATTCTTTCAAGAGAGGTCTCAATGCCTTCCCTTCACACTAACCTTTGTGAGGATTAGACAAAAATTAGTCTTTTACTAGTAAAATCCTCTCACAAAGGTCCCTATCATAGTTATCTAAGTTTTGCAATTGGTGAAAAGACCCTTTCACTATCTCCAGGCCCCCTCCCCCCTTTTTTGGTATTTTTCTGAAACTGGAAATGGGGAAGCAATCAGACAGACTCCCGCATACGCCGACTGGGATCCACCCAGCATGCCCACCAGGGGGTGATGCTCTGCCCATCTGGGGCATTGCTCTGTTGCAACCAGGGCCATTCTAGCGCCTGAGGCAGAGGCCATAAAGCCATCCTCAGCGCCCGGGCCAACTTTGCTCCAATGGAGCCTTGGCTGCAGGAGGAGAAGAGAGAGACAGAGAGGAAGGAGAGGGGGAGGGGTGGAGAAGCAGATGGGCACTTCTCCTGTGTGCCCTGGCCGGGAATCGAACCCGGTGCTCCTGCATGCCAGGCCGACGCTCTACCATTGAGCCAACCGGCCAGGGCCTCCCTTATTTTGAGAGCAGAAATACATATTAGATGTTATTTTTTTTTTTTAATTTTTAAATTTTTTTGTATTTTTCTGAAGTTGGAAACGGGGAGGCAGTCAGACAGACTCCCGCATGCGCCCGACCGGGATCCACCCAGCATGCCCATCAGGGGACGATGCTCTGCCCATCTGGGGCATTGCTCTGTTGCGACCAGAGCCATTCTAGCACCTAAGGTAGAGGCCACAGAGCCATCCTCAGCTCCCGGGCAAACTGCTCCAATGGAGCCTCGGCTGTGGGAGGGGAAGAGAGAAACAGAGAGGAAGGAGAGGGGAAGGGGTGGAGAAGCAGATGGGCGCTTCTCCTGTGTGCCCTGGCCGGGAATCGAACCCAGGATCCTGCACGCCAGGCCGATGCTCTACCACTAAGCCAACTGGCCAGGGCCATATTAGATGTTATTTAGGACAGAGGTACTCAGCCTTCTTCCTGCTCCAACTCTCCCGACCACAATATGACTTACTGTGGCACTGGGACTGTAGCAGATTTTCACGAATAGAAGAAGGGTTATGGTCTTTGGAAAATGTGGCCCAAGTAACTCTTAAAGACATATATATTTCCCATTCCAATTAATAACAACTTGCTAATTGTAAAGATGAGGGAGCCTAGGCTAGAGACCTGAAATGCCAGGTCCAAGGGTTACGCAACTGGCGAACTGGAGTAGAATCCTAGCTTCTTAGTTCCCCATCAAGTATTCTGTTATGTCCCTTGTTTGAACTTTCAAAAAGAGGAAGAGCTCTAGGCCACAACACCATGTCAAGCTCCCCATTCCCTTATTACCATGGCAAGTCCATCTCCGGTCCCCATTTCCCCTGCGCCAATGTGAGTCAGGTGGACAAAATTCATTGGTTCCCCAATCATGGTCCGGTCGATCCGTCTCCTCTTCTTCTGCTTGAAGAAAATAGGGGAGTTATATCTGAACCCCCCTCCTGCAGTCACAGTGGAGGAAGGAAAAAGTCTTGAAAACCACTAAGGGAAGACCTGGGGGCCTGGTAGGAAAGGTGATATGGCATCATAATAGAAAAATAAATCACTAGGGTGTGAAAGGCAAGGCTGGAGTGACAAACACAGAGGACACAGGCAGGGTGCTAAGGGCAGTGGCCTGGAGAGTGAACACTGAACAAAGAAAGGACACATCAAGGTCACCTCTGGCTGATGAAACAATGGGGAAAGCTGACAGGTATTAAACTCCACCTACAAACACAACGCAAAGCAACTCAGAACAGGAACAGGAAGTGATAGCTAAAACTATTCACTTCTTCCATCTCTCAGTCCCCTTTATTCTAGTGCACATATCGCTTCTCAGCCTTTTGGCTAAGATCAAGTATCGAGTACACACCTGCCTGGCTACAGAAACTGTCCTGACAGAGGGAGGCAAGAGGTGTGCGTTTCAGAAAGCACATCCTGGATGTTACATCTACTTCACAGTATATAGTAACTGATTTCTTTGTGTGCTGGGGTGGGGGTAGTGTGGGGAGACTCACCGGCTGGGGTTTCTCTACCACACAGCAGCCCAGTTTGTGCCAAAATTCACTCATGTTCCCTGATGGTTCCAGTTTCACTCCTCTGCCTGAGGCCCCAGAGGGCTCCTCACTCCTTTCAGGTGTAACACACCCTGGGTTCACTCAGCAAGATGGGTCTAGACAAAGTAGAGTCCTGGGACCCTTAGCTGAGCAACAAAGATCAGTGTCTCAGACCCTGGGAGACTAGCAGGGCCACAGAGTGAAGTGGGCAGGTGGGTACAAGGTTGTCTTCCTCAGGCCTGGAATCCTGGATGAGCAGGAGAAAGAAAAGAAAATGAATGAGAAGTCCTTCTGTCTTTGAGAAACCTCCTGATGAGCCCAGATTCTGTTCCCCTTTAAAGGCCCTAGTCCTATACCCAACACTAACCTCCTCCATACATAACCTCACAGTGTGACTCAGAGAAAGGAAAAGAACCAAAGGACACGAAAGGGTTAAGCAGCAGCAGCAGCTGCTGGTAGCAAGGGAGAGGAAGGGGGCTGAAAGCATTTACGGTGAGAGGACTGGAGAGACCAAAGGGTAGTGGCAGAAATGAGCCAGGTTTGGGGGTACTACAAGATCCACCTCCTTTCTCCTTGGGTTTAGAGCAAACGGGGAGGGGCACTTAAGTGACTCTGAAGAGGAAATGGTGGTTTTTTGTTCTCATAAACAAGGCCTCCACCCCGTCCCTCCCTTATTCCTTACCTTATCCTAACACCTAGATTTTCTTTTAGACCTTGACTACCTAAATCCTAGGTGACTAACTACAGCAGGTTCATCCTCAAGAAAGACTTTCCACAGTGAGGAATTTATTCATTCTCTCTATTCCCTGCTCTTGTTCCTCCTCATTTCCTCAAATGCTATCCAACCCTTCCCAAAGACATTTAACAGTTCTTTTATAACTTGACCTTGAGATCTTTCCTCAAGGCTGTGCACACTGTTTCTGTGCACTGTATTACTGCACTCCCACACGTGCATCTGTCTGCACACATATGGCACAACCACATTTCTGTATGTATGTCTGTACAGACCATCTGTGCAGAGGTTGCAGGTACATTGCCAGGTATCGTCTGTCCCATGAGAAATCCTTTTCCAGCCTCCCCACCCTCTTCACGTGTTCTATCGTGCCACACTGCTCTGCGCCTGCCTGCCTCCCTCCTCCCCTCATGTTGTGACCTGTTCTCTCCTTCTTTCTCACCACTTCCATCCCCAAGTGTCATCAGCCAACTAGACACAAAGAACTTTCCAATAGCATTAGGAAGGAAAAACTTTCATTACTGCCAGCCAGGGTAGGACACACCTGAGTTTTCTCTATACTTACTGCATTTCCCAGTCCTATAACACAGGCAACCTCAAAGTTTCTAAACAGGGTAATTTTATGAATACTACACTTGAGCATGAATATGAACCTACTGTCCCTCCAGGCCTGGAAGTCTGAGGCCCCGGCACCCTAAACTAATCTAAGAACTGAGGGTATTTTTAAGGAATATTAAAAAAAAAAAAAGTCTTGAGATGAGATCACACAAACACTGAGATATAACTTCTAAGGAAGGGAAGGACCCAGGAGTCTGGGCTTTCTTACTTCCCTTCCCACCACTGGAGGGGAGGAGTAAAGAGATAGGAAGTCAGAACACAGTTGTCCAGAGAGGGGAGCTGTGGTTAACGGGGAAGTCAGTTACAGGCTTTGTTTGTTGTGATGGTGGTGGCAGCCCGGGAAAGGGTTGGAAGCAGGGGTGGGGGATGATGAAGAAAACAATGAAGAATCAGAGGAAACCCCCAACACCACCAGACAGGCTGTACTGAGACTGAACTCTCCCCAACATCCCCCTGCTCAAAGCTGAGTGGACAGAAGTGGATGGTGGGAGGGGAGAGAGAGGGAAAGTGACAGTAGAGGGAACAAGGATGTTTCTGTTCCTTTTCCAGGGACCTGGTCAGAGCTGGGTGGAGGGAAAGTGTGTGTGGGACGTGGCATGAAATGACCAATGATAATGAGAAGTGACCAGGAAATTCCATTCCCTAGGACATAAGGGTCTCTAAGACATGGGGGATGGGGTCACAGTGTAGAGAAAACTGGGCAGGGTGAAATCCAGGGTGGGAGCTTGGGAAGAAAAAGGCAAAGGCAAGGAAAGTAAGAGTGACTGCCATTCTCATTCTTTAAAATACCTGAAGATGGTTGAGGAAAATGAAGTTCTGACCTGGTAAGACCAGGAAGAGGTACCAAATGTGGCCCACTCTTTTAACCCCACAGTTAAGGGGAGGGGCTGGAAAACAGCAGGAGGGATCAGGATTATATGGCATAAATCCACATCCTGATGCCAACTATCTCTGAGAACTGGGCCTGTGTCCCAAATAGGAAGGCTGAATTGGAGCTGGGAGACACCAAGGTCACACCAGGGTTTAACAGCTTCAAAACTATTGGGGACTGAGCAGGAGAAGGGATGGGAGAAAGGTTCCAGGGGGAAGGATGTACAGAGGTAGTTCCCCTGTCCTGTTCTAGCCCCAAACAGGTTTTCCCGGTCCCACTGCCCGCAGCCTCAAGGCCTCCAACCCGCTGCTTGACAAGCCTTCACAAGAAGCAGTTGGAAAGAAAGAGAATTAAGAGAACGGAGTGGGCAATAAGCCCAGGACTGCAGCTGGTCTTCTGTAGAGACCTCCAGACATGGAGGGCTATCGGGGGGCTCTAGAAAAGTAGGAGTAGACCCCACTTTCCAAACAAGTGGCAGGCATTTGCCCCAGAACCAACCGTGCCCTTCCCCAGGAAAGGTCTTGTAGGGGCTTAATATGAAACAGAAGTAGACCCTAAGCTCCCCCTCCCCAATAAATTCAGTCATTCCAATTACAGTGACTCCATTTCTGCCAACTTCCCAACTCTACCCAGAAATTCTCTGCTCCTCCCAACGCTGAACTAGGATTGGGACCCATCGGTGAATCTTTCAGACTTTGTCACTGTCTTCTGTGGCTACTCCAGTCTCAGATTTAGACATTCCAGGACCCAGCTCGTCCCCACTTTGTCCCGCACACGCCACCACCGAGGTCAGTGAATCTCAGAGACCTTCTCCCAGCACCCCAGGCCTGCTTTCCCTTCAACTCTTCAGCGGCCTCGGCCTGAGCGCAGCAAGAGCGTGGACAGATCGGTTACTCAGGGGGCGCATCCCTTTCGCACTGACCCAGCGGGTCCCCAGCCCTGGGTCCCTTCCCCCACCCCCAGCATCCGGTGCGGCGCCGCCGGGCAGGGCGCGCGAGGCGCACTAGCGGGGACCAACTTCGTGGTCTCACCTGCTCCGCTCCGGCATCGAGGTGCCCGGCTGCAGTTTGTAGGGGGCCCCCGCTCCTTGCCCTCCAGTGTGGGGTTCCCAGACTCGCTTCTCCGCGCGGTAGGAAGCCGAGGGCGGGCCGGCAGAGGTGGGGCTGGCGGAGGGCGGAAACGACGGCGACGCGATTACGAAACTCGTCGGGCTGGAAGGCGGACGCACAGCCCCCTCTACCCCCGCCCCGAAGCAGCGCTGCACCGGGGAGGGCCTTGGGAAGAGGCCTCAGGGGTACCCGAGGGCCACCGCCCCTGCCAGGCGCACCGCGGCCTGTGGGCCCCTCGGTGAGGGCGGGGCACCCGAACTGGGCCCCCCTGATCGTATGCTCTTCTTCCGGGCCAGGCAATGCAGGACGAAACGAAGCAGAACCCCCACGTCCCCCGGACCCAACCAAATTCGAGATTCTCAGAAGCACCCCTGTTGGGCAAATAAGTGTGTTACAAGCGTGTTAGGCTTACTCACCTTGTACTTAGCCTGATTGGTGCATGAGCAGGGGGCAGCACCATGTGTGTATAGTCTACGTAAGGCTTCCGGGTTCTTGCCTTCAGGGCGGCAGATTGTAAATTGCGGATTGCCTGACACCACTGGGAGCGGCTGTTATTTGCTTTTTGCCGAAGAAGCCCCCCACCACCACTTGGGCCTGTTTTACTTGAGTCCAGAGAGAGAAGCGGTTTTCCCTGCCTGTTTGCTCGTCCAGTTAGGAGACTTTTATAAACAAAAGTCTGAATTGGAGGCTGTTTCCTCCAGCTCCTGTTTCTTTACCCTCTTCCAGAATCCAGTGTGAACCTGCATGGCCACGGCCCATACAACCCCCACCCCCACCCCAATCTTCTGTGTTTTACCCCAGATGAAACAGGGCATTTACCCATTGTGAGGGGCAGCGAGTAGGGAGGAGTAGGGATTGGAGGAAGGGATGGAGAATTTTCCTGATTCTCAGAAACACTTCATAACCTGAAATCCTTAAATTAGGACATATGGGGGCAATCCACTGTGTCTAGAATTAAGATTTTTTAATCCACAAACCTAAAATCAGAGGACAATTAGATGCTTATTCAATGCACCCGCAGTCAGCATGGGGGCTGCTGAAAGAGCTGCAATAGACCAATAAACCTTCGGAGATACCTTAATCCTGTCTCCCTCCCGAAAGCGTTCGGAACCTATCCTTTGAATTAGCTGAGTCAGGCAGGGAGGGGCGGGGAGTCCTTCCGCCCTCCTTAGGAGGGGCTGCATTGCAGGGGGAGACTGAGCCGACCGACTCAATTCCTGAAGAGGGGAAGGGAGCGAGAAGACAAAGCAAGAAAAGCCCCCATAGCTGCCTTTCTCTCCAACCCAGAGCAGGGACCGGAGCCCCGGGGTCCTCCCTCCATCTTTGGAGCACACTAGTAATTCATTGATAACAGGTAAACTAAACTGAGGGAGGGGGGCAAGGTTTGCAAAGATAGAAAAGCAGCTGCTTCTGGTTAGGTTGAGAACCCCAAATAAGGATGAGGTTGGAAGACAGTTCAAGAAGTGAGAAGGCGCCGCTATGAACAACGGGTAGTCATTTGCTCACTGTTTTACATCTCTTGCCTCACATCTCTATCCATGCTGTATAATCCTATACACAGACATTAATTTTTAACAATTTACCTGTAGTTATTTTTTTAGCATTTATCTCATTTCAAATATCTATCCGCCTGTAATTTATTGTCCTGTGTATTTTATCCTCAGTCTAGTTATCTGTACATTCCTTTCAAGCTATAATTTGTTTTTTGATGAATCTCTAGTTCTACTGTATTGCTCTAGCCTCTATTTCCCTATGTTTCTTTTATTTTTTTCTGTAGTGTTCTATTGACATGTCTACCCTCACCCCAAACTTGTCTCCATAGGAGGGAGTTTAGGGGGATGGATATGTGATAATTTTGAGATTAATCCTGACCTTTCTTTTAGCAGTCTCCTTCCCATCTCAAACCTTTGCTCCAAAGAAAGGCAGCTTGAGGTAGGAAAGTAGGGACCTCTGTGTTGGAGAACTACCTGACCCCATATTGAAATTAGTACAGCCCACAAGAGCAAGGTATATGGGCAGTTTCTGGAATAGGAAAGCTTATTTGCAGCTCAGTGGAATAGGCAGGAGAAGGACTGGCTAATATAAAAATCCAAGACCAGAATGAGACACATATATGGAGAAGCCAGAGCACTTCCATTCCCCACTATCACCATCCCTTGTCCTTCCACCCCAAAGTAGCATCATGACACAGTAAGGCCTGGTGGGGTAGGCCCTGGATTCCCACTGAGGGTCTGGACAAAGGGTATGTGGGTGTATTTGTGTGGCTCAGACTGATGTCTTTTTATATATATTTGCTAATCAAGCAAATGAGGAGGGGAAGAGAAAGGGAAAGGAAAAGAGACCTTTTGAAAAATTTGGGTATTTGGAAATTAAATTGATACTATATTAAAATTTTAAATTTCCTTATCAATGTAAAGGATATTTTAGCTTCAATTTTCTGTGTAGTTGATGTTCTTGACTAATTTTAAATGTAGTTAATGCTTGTATGAGTGTCTAGAATGCATTTGGTACTCTGTGTGTGTGTGTCTGAGTCATAGTTAGAGATTTTAGGTCTTTTAAGTTAATAAATATTTCATGAAATTTTCCTTAGCTTTTAAATTATTTATTTATTGGTTTCAGCAAGAGAAAGAGAGACAGAAACATCAAACTGTTCCTGTATGTACCCTGATTGCCGAGCAAACCAGCAACCTCTGTACTTTGGATGATGCACTAACCAACCAAGCCACCCAGCCAGGGCTCCCTTACCTTTTCAATTGCCAAGAGAGGCTCTGCCAGAAATTCAGGGGTTGGACATCTTTGCTACATACACTGACTATAAGAAAAGGAGTCAGTTTGTCAGAGCTTTTTCCCTTTCTCAGATTCAGATCAGAACCACAGGAACAATCAACACCTAATCCACTGAATAGCTGCTTTTCAGGAACTAAGAATTCTTGCAAGTTTTGAGAATATAGGTATAGGATTATATAATGCGGTAGGTGCCCTGGCCAGGTAGGTGCTCAGTTGGTTAGAGTATTGTCCCCATACACCAAGATTGCTGATTTGATCCCTGGTCGGGGCACATATAAAAATCAACCAGACGCCTGACCTGCGGTGGCGCAGTGGATAAAGCGTCGACCTGGAATGCTGAGGTCGCCGGTTTGAAACCCTGGGCTTGCCTGGTCAAGGCACATATGGGAGTTGATGCTTCCTGCTCCTCCCCTCTTCTCTCTCTCTCTCTCCAATAAAAATGAATAAATAAAATCTAAAAAAACCCCAAAAACCTCAGTTAAAAAAAAAATCGACCAGTGAATACATAAATGAATGGGGAAAAAATGATGTTTCTCTTTTTCTGTCTCTCTTGCCCTTCCTCTCTCTCTAAAAAGCAATAAATAAAACAATTAATTAAAAGCTGTAGGCAACTATCTATGCACAACAAATCAAAAGAGATCATCAGACTGGGAATTATGAGACCTGGATTCTTTTAAAACTGGCTGGGAGGCTTCGCAAGTCACTAGATAATTTATAAAGTGTATTCTAGTTTTAGAAATCTATGATTTTTGTCTGACCTTTGGTGGTACAGTGGACAGTGCATCAACCTGGAATGCTGAGGTCACCAGTTCAGAACCCTGGGCTTGCCGGGTCAAGGCACATACGGGAAGCAATTATGAGTTGATATTTCCTGCTCCTACCCACTTCCTTTCTCTCTCTCTCTAAAATCAATAAATCTTTTTTTTAAAAGTCTATGAAAAAAAAAGTTTACGATTTTTCTTCCCCTTATGATTCTATTTTTTAAAGTGGTTATTATATATTTGCCCAGCATTATACAAAGCTTTCACTAGAGAGAACTATAAGGGAGGAAATATAAAAGAAGCCAGCTATATAGGCAAATAACTGGTTAATAGTAAAATTCTCTGTGAGCAAAAGTAACATGATTGTCTCCTAAGGTTTACATTTTAGGATCTCTATAGCTCTAGATTTAAACCTTGGTTGATTGGTTGATAGGTACAACTTTTTTTTTTTTTTAATTAAAATTTTATTTATTGATTTGAGAGAAGACGGGGGAGACAGAAAAAGAGAAACATCAATTTGCTGTCCCACTTAATTTATGCATTAATTGGTTGATTCTTGTATGTGGCCAACCAGGGATGGAACCCACAACCTTGGCATATTGGGATGACGCTCTAACCAGCTGAGCTACCCAGCCAGGGTGTACAACCATTTTTTGTAGCTCTCTTTCTGTGCACATGTCTCTGCAAATTATTGTAGAGATAGATGATCAGAGCTGAATATTATAGGATGATGACCTCACCTTTCTGACATGTTCCCATACTATCACAGTCCCAGCATCACACTCCTAAGCAGCTTCTCTGCTGAGTAATGCTCAGTTCCCAAGATTTATTTTGGAGCTTGAACCTAAGAACAAAAAGAGCAACTCAGAAATCTCTTATTTTTAAAAATTTTTTCAGAATTTACTTTTTTTTTTAAACTTTTTAAAAAAATTTTTTAAATTCATTTTAGAGAGGAGAGAGAAAGGGAGAGAAAGAGACAGAGAGGGAGAGAGAGAGGAGAGAGAGAGAAAAAAGGTTGGGAGGAGCTGGAAGTATCAACTCCCATATGTGCCTTGACCTGGCAAGCCCAGAGTTTCGAACCGGCAACCTCAGCATTTCCAGGTCGACGCTTTATCCACTGCGCCACCACAGGTCAGGTGAATTTACTTTTTTTTTTAAAAAGTATTTATTTATTTATTTTTCTACAGAGACAGTGAGTCAGAGAGGGATAGACAGGGACAGACAGACAGGAACAGAGAGAGATAAGAAGCATCAATCACTAGTTTTTCATTGCGTGTTGCATTGCAACACCTTAGTTGTTCATTGATTGCCTTCCCATATGTGCCTTGACCATGGGCCTTCAGCAGACCGAGTAACCCTTTGCTAGAGCCAGTGACCTTGGGTTCAAGCTTGTGAGCTTTGCTCAAACCAGATGAGCCCATGCTCAAGCTGGCAAGCTCGGGGTCTCGAACCTGGGTCCTCTGCATCCCAGTCCGATGCTCTATCTACTGTGCCAGAATTTACTTTTAACTTTAAAAACATGGAGTCTACCTACTCACCACTCTTAAAACCCCCATATTCACACGTAAAACATGTTTTAGATTAATGTTTTCTTTTTCTGCCTTGATAGAGATATTTCTCGTTATATGGGCTGTTAAGGTTTCTGTGTGATACTGGTTATCATGTTTGCCTAACCTATTTTGGAACCATTTTAGGTCACAATTTAGGCATCTCAAGGCCTGATGAAAGCCAATGGAGTATGTTGGAGGAAGTCCTTTTGAAACAGGGTTCTAGTTTTGGAGGTGGTGGAATGTTATCTTGGCTCCTTTGGAAACATTTTAACTTATGTTTCTTGCCCCTTCCCTTGGATAGTAAACAGCAGGCTGGAGGTTACAGGGAGGTGTAACAGTCATATATCATTAGAGTGTGGGAGGGATGAACAGAAAAGTTGATAGAAGTACTCATTAAAGCATGAAAAAGTGTCTAATTCTGTTAAAGGACCTTTCCCCAATCTAAACTTTACCTTCCTTACCTGGAGTTTCCAATCCATTTGCTTTCACTATACAATATATTCAAGCATTGTGATCAGAGAAAAGAGCCCTGTTGCCTGACCTGTGGCAGCACAGTGAAAAGAGCGTCGACCTGGAATGCTGAGGTCGCTAGTTCAAAACCCTGGGCTTGCCTGCTCAAGGCACATACAAAAAGCAACTACTATGAGTTGATGCTTCCTGCTTCTCCCCCTGCCCTTTCTTTTTCTCCCCCTGCCCTTTCTCCTCTCTAAAATCCATAAATAAAATTTTTAGAGAGAGAGAGAGAGAAACCTTTTACAGCATAGTAAAATTCTTTTAGCCACCTGGGTTTTATTATGAAGCAGAGGTAGGCTAGAGAGAAATAGGCTGTTAAGGCTTATCTGTGGACTAATAGATGGGCATGGCAAAGTAGTCACTGTATTAAATAGGGAAGGAAAATTAATCCGCAGCCTTGAATGTCTTTTGTGGGCAAAACCCAGCACTTCTGAAGAAAGTACAGTGTGTCCGTAAAGTCATGGTGCACTTTTGACCAGTCACAGGAAAGCAACAAAAGACGATAGAAATGTGAAATCTGCACCAAATAAAAGAAAAACTCTCCTAGTTTCATACCTATTCAGTGCAGTTCGATGTGGGCTCACGCACAGATTTTTTAGGGTTCCTTAGGTAGCTATCCCGTATAGCCTCTACAGACTCGTCACTGACTGATGGCCTACCAGAACGGGATTTCTCCACCAAACTGCCGGTTTCCTTCAACTGCTTATCCCACCGAGTAATGTTATTCCTATGTGGTGGTGCTTCGTTATAAATGCACGGATATTCACGTTGCACTTTGGTCACAGATTCGAATTTAGCGAGCCACAGGACACACTGAACTTTCCTCTGTACCGTCCACATCTCAACTGGCATGGCCGTGGGCCCCTCCGCTGTATACACGGTGTTATGTTATCATCTGCACATGTGCACATGCTGCCACATCATCCTACAGAAACTGGGAGGGTTTTCCTTTTATTTTTTTATTTTTTATTTTTATTTTTTTTGTATTTTTTCTGAAGTTGGAAACGGGGAGGCAGTCAGACAGACTCCCACATGCGCCCGACCGGGATCCACCTGGCATGCCCACCAGGGGGCGATGCTCTGCCCATCTGGGGCGTAACTCTGTTGCAACCAGAGCCATTCTAGCGCCTGAGGCAGAGGCCATGGAGCCATCCTCAGCGCCTGGGCCAACTTTGCTCCAGTGAAGCCTTGGCTGCAGGAGGGGAAGAGAGAGACAGAGAGGTAGGAGAGGGGAAGGGGTGGAGAAGCAGGTGGGCACTTCTCCTGTGTGCTTGGCTGGGAATCAAACCCGGGACTCCTGCACACCAGGCCGAGGCTCTACCACTGAGCAAACCAGCCAGGGCCAGGGTTTTCCTTTTATTTGGTGCAGATTTCACATTTCTATCGTCTTTTGTTGCTTTCCTGTGACCAGTCAAAAGTGCACCATGACTTTACAGACACACTGTACATGT
This sequence comes from Saccopteryx bilineata, assembly GCF_036850765.1. Classification (NCBI taxonomy): domain Eukaryota; kingdom Metazoa; phylum Chordata; class Mammalia; order Chiroptera; family Emballonuridae; genus Saccopteryx; species Saccopteryx bilineata. The sequence goes on along the minus strand of NC_089492.1, from coordinate 160,120,391 downwards.
AAGGTATTTTTCCCCGCCAGAAAGAAGGAAGGGGCTGGAGCCACGAAGTGTGAAATAATAAAAGGCTTTATTGAGTACTGCACTTCCTGCCCGACAAGGTTCCCTGGTCCGGGGGACAGAGGCTAGGGAAGTCCTGGAGTGACCTGCATGGGAGATATTTAAAGGGTCCCATGTAGGGTGGTCGAGCGAATATGACATGGTGAAATCTCACTGGCTGGCAGATGGTCACTTTTTCCAAAGGGCTCTTGGGAAGTTTCTTTTGGCGCACCTAGATGTGGGCGGGCGGTTCTAGATAAAGTTCCCGGGTTTAGGTTCCTCACGTGGCTGTCCCCCATTGCTGACCACCCCACAGTACAAAGTAGACTGGTTTTTACCCTTGAGGATATTCTCAGTCCCTTGAAGGAGATAAGACTATACCTATACATGTAACTGATCTGTAACTTCAAACTAATATAGTCACGTAAAACTCTACAGGGTGTTAGGGTAGATAGATATAGAAGAAATACGTAGTTGGGGCTAAGTTTAAGAAGTCCTCCTGGAAGAGGTGAGTTTACAATAAGGTTTAGAAGGCAAGGATGAAACTAGAAAGCTGAAATGTCACGGTAGTCCTTTTCACTGGTACCATGACCTATCAGACCAAAGGCAGGAAGTAGTTCCGTATTTGCAAACATAATAAGTTTAGGGGAAAGTATCCTCTAGGACAGCGGTTCTCAACCTGTGGGTCGCCTTTAGGCGACCCCTGTGTTTTGGTCGTTCGACCCCTGCCGGGGTCGCGACCCACAGGTTGAGAACCGCTGCTCTAGGAACTTGAATGGAGTCTTGAAACTTGGTAGTATTTTATTTATTTATTTAATATTTTATTTATTGATTTTACAGAGGGTAGGAGTGAGAGTAATCAACTCATAGTTGCCTCACTTTAGTTGTTCATTGATTGCTTGTATGTGCTTTGACCTGGAAAGCTCAGGGTTTTTTGTTTTGTTTTTGTTTTTTTTTTCTTTCTTTTTTCTGAAGCTGGAAACGGGGAGACAGTCAGACAGACTCCCGCATGCGCCCGACCAGGATCCACCTGGCACGCCCACCAGGGGCGATGCTCTGCCCACCAGGGGGCGTCGCTCTGCCGCGACCAGAGCCACTCTAGCGCCTGGGGCAGAGGCCAAGGAGCCATCCCCAGCGCCCGGGCCATCTTTGCTCCAATGGAGCCTCGGCTGCGGGAGGGGAAGAGAGAGACAGAGAGGAAGGAGGGGGTGGGGGTGGAGAAGCAAATGGGCGCTTCTCCTATGTGCCCTGGCCGGGAATCAAACCCGGGTCCCCCGCACACCAGGCCGACGCTCTACCGCTGAGCCAACCGGCCAGGGCCAAGCTCAGGGTTTTGAACAGGTGACCTCAACATTCCAGGTCAATGCCTTACCCACTGCACCACCACAGGCCAGGCTTGGGTAATATTTTAAGATGTAGAGTAAAGAGTTAAACCAGACAATAATGAGCATAACTGTAGCAGAGAATGTACTACTACTAGGAAGAATAAGCCAGATTCTGGAGGACCTTGAAAACCAGACTTAGCCTGACCTGTGGTGGTGCAGTGCATAGAGCATCAACCTGGAATGCTGAGGCTGCCAGTTCAAAACCCCTGGGCTTGCCAAGGCACATATGAGACTTGATGCTTCCTGTTCCCCCACTTCTTTCTCTGTTTCTCTCTGTCTCTCTTCACTAAAATAAATAAAATTAAAAGAAAAAAGAAAGAAAAACCAGACTTAAGATCAACTTGAAGTAGAAGGTAGTAAATAAGTCATTTTAAGTTGGGGACAAGTTTGGAAATAGTAGAGCATGGTAATAGAAGGGTTCCTGGAGCTCATCCTAAGGAACTAGGCAAATGGGGATGTCAAGTTTCTAAGTAAAGAAAGGTTGTGGGCCACAAAGAGGTTGCTGTAGCATGAAGACTGACAAGTGATTTCTTTCTAGGAAGTTATGAGGGACCCTGTGAGTAGCCAGTACAGCTCCTTTCTTTTCTGGAGGATGCCCATTCCAGAACTGGATCTGTCGGAGCTGGAAAGCCTGGGTCTGTCAGATACATCCATCTACAAGGTCAAGGACAGCAGCGTTGGCAAAATGACCGGGCAAGCAACTGGAACAGAGCAAGAGAAAAACCCTGAAGGCGATGCTCTCCTTGAGTACAGCACCTTCAACTTCTGGAGAGCTCCTATTGCCAGCATCCATTCCTTCGAATTAGATTTGCTCTAAATCCAAGACTTCTCTCTCCTACAACCTTACCCTCATTGTCTTCCCTTTTAAGCCCCTTTCTTTTCTTCCTTTTCCCCTATTAATCTTGTTCTCTCCCCTCCATTGTGTTGAGGTGGTGCTGATGAATCTGCCAGTTGTGTTCTATTTATTTATTTAACTTAATGTATTTTGTCAGTTTCTTTCAAAAGCCCTCAAGCCACAAAGTGTTCAAGCAATTGCGGACTGTTACAGGGATCCCTCCTCCCCACCCCATAGTAATTCCAGAAAACAGGCCTGATGGGGGGCACCAGAGAGTAGTCCAGTAGTGCAAACTGGAAGGACTGATTCTTTTACTTCACTTTAATCAGCTTTAGAGATTGCTCAAACCTTCCTGATTTCCTGCTCTGGGCTAGTAATCACAGATATTTCTTAAAGTGTTGATGAATACCTTGTAAATCTTGAGATTATCTGCTATAAGACAGTAGGATTTCTAAAAGGCTAAGGTGGTAAGATGCTTGCTGTTTTGATTCTGCCCCCTCTTGTAATACTTTTTCTGAAATTGGGGGGAAATGTATAAAACAAGAGGGAATTATGTCTTGGGAAATGAAAATAGGGGAAAGCCCTGACTCACTTTAGAAATAGCTATGTTCTATCAAAAAAGGAGTTTCTTTTTAAAGCCTACTTACTTTACAATTTTGCTCCTGTGCATTGAAAACTTTGAGGAAAATCTACTTAATTTCAAATCTTAAAATACAATCTTGCTGAATATTTTAATAATTTGTAAGGTTTTACTTCCCTTTCTAAAAGGCATAGAGTTTGGTCCTTAGTGTGTTAGACTTGTCCTTCTGCATCTGTTATGTATATTGATCAATGGGCCTCAGGCACAGCTCTTCCGCCACCCTGAAATGAACAATCACCATGAGACCATGAAATGAACAATCATATTCTGACCCTTACACTGTTCTCACTCCTCTCAAAATTTTTGCTGATTTGTGTTGTCATTTACTTCTTTAATAAAGACATTTAATCCCAGGATTGCATTCTAGTTTTCTGTCTCTACACAGGAAAGAAGTACAGATTTCAAAAAGTTAGCCTTCCTTTTGCATTCAGCTTATATATTTTTTTCTAATATTCAACTTTGGGGAATAGTAATTTGTGTAGACTTTATTAAAATGATGAACTTCCGGTTGAATGGGTAGGTAGCAAGAAAAAGGGTGGAGAAAGCTGCAATCAACCATTCTTCTGCTTGCACACCAACGTTATTTGAGGCAATAACTCTAGGTCTCAGAAGGCACCTGTGGCGTTTAACCTCCTTACCTCGGCATAGGTGTCTATGAAAATAAACACAAATATGTATCTGCTTGCTTAAAATTCTCATTAAAAAAAACCCCACACCGTGTACTTACAAGCAGTTGAGTGCCTACGCTATGAAAGGCACTGAGCCAGACAATGTAAGAGGATGTGAACAGAAATTAAGATTTTGACTCTCAAACTTAAAAAAGGTAAGTCGTAAATACCGATATGGAGAGCACTTGGGCAATTTGCTGTAAATACTTTAAAGACGTAAACAAGACAGGTAAGTTCAGAAAAGGAAGACACGTACATCTTCGTAGGCTTTGCAAAGCCGACTATCAACGTCAAAAGCCAAAATCTAATCAAGAATGTGTCCTTTCCTGATTTTATTTTTTGAAGGATTTCTTTCCTGACTTCTCGCTGTCCTTTAATCATGCCGTTTGGTGGGTGGAGATGGGGCACAGCTGTTCGGCAAAGTCCTAAGTGGATTTGCAAACTACGCTCCATCCTCTTCCAGGGCCCTCCATTACGTATTTGCTCCAGTGTTCCGGCAGACAGCTGGGCACCGGGTCCTGACGTTCAGGAACTGGAAAACAAGTGCGTCAGGTACCCGAGTTCAGTTCGGACGCGAAACCAGGAACTTCCCAGATAGCTTCCCCTAGGTTGAGGCAAGGAAACGGGTTTCCCCACCAACCCTTTCGCAGGTCTCCCAAGAAGCAACCAAGAAGTAGCAAGACCGACACGGGCTGAACCGAGCGTTCCCTTAGCGGTCCGCCCGGCCCTTGGCGCCAAAAACAAACCAGAGGTCCGGTCCGTCCCTGTCGCATCTCTACTATACGCAGGACACGTAACGGACAGCCCTCCGCCTCGCTAAATAGTCCCGTCTAGGAGTTCTCGGATAGATGCGTTTTCATCGCGAAAAGCCTTCGGTGGATCGCAAATGTGCCTCGGGGGTGCTTCATCCTTCCGTTCTAACGGAAATGTAGGTTTTTAAATCATTTTCTCTTCACAGATTCCTCCGCCAGAAGGAATTTTCGCAGTCTCCACTTCCGGGTCCGCCATTTTGTTGCTTCCATTTCTCTACGAGGGGGGTTAAAGGCCCCCAAAATATATGCGTAAATGAAAAGGCCAAAAAGTAACTGTCTCTGACAGGGATTCCAAACTAGCGAAGGAAACGGGACCAAACTGGCGGGGTCGGCGGAAGCACAACCGGAAGCGTCCCGGACGAGGAGGTGAGGGGGTGGAGATGCACAGACTGAGGGCACCGAGGCCGGGCCGGCGGAGAGTGCACGGCGAGAAGCTGCCTCGCTTCCCAGCCCAGCCCCGAACCTCTGGGCACAAGCAGAGCGGTTCTCCTCCGACGGAGAAGGGGGCTGTGGGGGAGGGGACGGAGAGGAAGGGGAGGGGACTCGGAGGAGGTGAAAAAGGGGGTGGGTGTGAGACCCGGGGCTGGGGCGCTGGACCGAGGGGAGCCAAGGCCACAGAGGTGACCACTAGGGGGCAGCGCGGAGCCCGGGTTCGGGGCTGTTTTCTAGGCTGAGACCTGGGTTCCCTGAGATTCTTCTTCCCGAAAGACGGAACGTTGCCTGTAAACTGGAGGATTTGTGAAAGAGGAGAAAACGAGGCCCAGTAATATCTTAAAGATTGGTATTGAGCACACTACTCTGAACAAGAGCATAAGGTCCCCGCCTCCAATTCTTGCACAGTTGTTTGTACAGCTGGCGGCTCGGTGAGGACGTAGGCAATAAAAAAGGGGGGGGGGAGGTCGTCAGACCATGGATTCTTTAATTTCAATTCTCCTTCCAGTTAACTTTCTCTCGCTCACAGATTTCTTTGAGCAAGCAGAAATCATCCCATTCCTCTCCTCCTTCCCAGAATCCTAGAAGGTGCACCTCTCTCTCCATCTATGGAAAAGGCCATTGTGTGACTTACCTGGAACAATTTAACATTTTTGGCCATGTATGACCATATTTTTTCTTTCTTTCTTTTTTTTTGTGGCAGAGCCAGAGAGAGGGACACATGGGGACAGACAGACAGGAAGGGAGAGAGATGAGAAACATCAATTCTTCGTTGCGGTTCCTTAGTTCATTGATTTCTCATATGTACCTTGACCCGTGTTGGGGTGGGGGTGGGGTTACAGCAGACCGAGTGATCCCTTGCTCCAGCTAGCGACCTTGGGCTCAAGATGGTGAGTCTTGCTCAAACCAGGTGAGCCTGCGCTCAAGCTGGTGACCTCGTGGTCTTGAACCTGGGTCATCCACATCCCACTCCCACGCTCTATTCATTGTGCCACCGCCTGTTCAGGCTAGGACCATATTTTCAACATACCATTTTACCCACCCAGTCTAGTAGAGATGTTTTTAAACATCTATTTTCATATATGCTTTGATAACAATGAAAGAACTGCCCCACCCAAATTCTTACATCACCCAAAGCAATTTCTCTCTAATAATAAGAGTATTGTGAAGAGTTCAAGCACTTCATTCATTATTAAAACATGATTATTGAAAGTCCTTGTGTGTTTGTTTGGGAGGGGCTATGGCTGCTTTGTTATTTTATTCATCCTTCAAGTGAAAGCAGGGGTAAATACAGTAAGAGAGGATGTCCCCTCCCCCTGTCCTTTTTTGTATGTATGATGGGGGAGAGAGAGCTCAGAAGTGCCTGGTCTGCCCTGCTGTATCTTAGTCTACATCTTTTATCAGATAGGATACTGGGAGAATGGCACATAGTCCCCACTAAAGTGCTGTTATTTTAAAAATATGTTTGTTTGTGACAGAGAGAGGGACAGGCAGACAGGGAGAGAGATGAGAAGCATCAATTCTTCGTTGCAGCACCTTATTAGTTCATTGATCACTTTCTCATCTATGCCTTGACGGGGGTGGGGGGGTACAGCAGACCAAGTGATCCCTTGCTCAAGCCAGCGACCTTGGGCTCAAGCTGCTGACCTTGTTCAAACCAGATGAGCCTGTGCTCAAGCTGGTGTCCTCGGGGTCTCGAATCTGGGTCCTCTGCATCCCAGTCCAACGCTTTATCTGCTGCGCCACCGCCTGGTCAGGCTAGGAGACTTTTTTAAATATCAGGTGATGAATATAACACCTTATTTACATTCTAATTTCAAAGTAACTAACTATCTTCATATAGTAACAAATAAGGCCCCCTGGCTGGATAGCTCTGTTGGTTAGAGCTTCATCTGGATGCGCAGAGGTTGCTGGTTCCATCCCCAGTCAGGGCACATTTAGAAACAGATCAGTTTCTGTCTTTCATTCTCTTTCCTCCTTCCTCTCTCTCTAAAATTAGTAAATTAAAAAAAAATAAGGCTTTTTATGGCCTAAAGCAGTGGTCCCCAACCTTTTTTGGGCCACGGACCGGTTTAATGTCAGAAAATATTTTCACGGGCCGGCCTTTAGGGTGGGACGGTTAAATCTATCACGGACCCAGACAAACATCGAGTGAATCTTAGATGTAACAGAGGGAATCTGGTCATTTTAAAAAAATAAAACATCGTTAAATATAAATAAAACGGAAATAATGAAAGTTTTTTTATTCTTTCTCTGCGGACCGGTACCAAATGGCCCACGGACCGGTACCGGTCTGCGGCCCGGGCGTTGGGGACCACTGGCCTAAAGAATGGGATGACTTTTGAGTCAGTTGCTATTTAGTAGTACTGATATATAGACTCACAAATATGATTAAATGTATTAAAATTAACATATATATGAAGGTAGGGTACAGTGGAAAAAAATTGCTCAAATAACATTTAGAAGAGTTCAGGAATAGAACACAAATTGAAATGAGATAAAATCAACTTATTTAAAGTATCTTATTTTCAGTCTATCTGGGTATCTCAGTTGGTTTGTTCAGAAAGAGATACACCAAGGTTACGGTTCAGTCCCTATTCAGTGTACATACAAAACTCAACCAATGAATGCATAAATAAGTGGAACAACAAATCCATGTCTGTCTTTTTTTCTCCTTATATCTCTAAAATCAATTTTTTTTCCTTTTATTAATTTTTAGAGAGGAGAGAGAGTAAGAGAGAGAGGGAAGGTGGAGGGAGGAGCAGGAAGCATCAACTCCCATATGTGCCTTGACCAGGCAAGCCCAGGGTTTTGAACCGGCGACCTCAGAGTTCCAGGTCGACGCTTTATCCACTGTGCCACCACAGGTCAGTCTAAAATCAATTTAAAAAAATTTGAAGTATCACCTGACCAGGTGGTGGCACAGTGGGTTGAGTGTTGACCTAGGACACTGAGGGCCCAGGCTCAAAACCCCAAGGTTGCTGGCTTGAGTGTGGGGTTGCCAGCTTTAGCGTGGGATCATAGACATGACCCCATTGTGGCTGACTTGAACCCAAGGTCGCTGGCTTAGCTGAAGCCCCCCACCATCAAGTCACATATGAGAACACAATCAATGAACAACTAAGGCACTGCAACTATGAGTTGATGTTTCTCATCTCTCTCCCTTCCTGTCTGTCTTTCACTAAGAAAAAAACATAATAAAAAAATTTATAAAGCATCTTATTTTCTAGAAGTATCAGCTTCTCGCCTGACCGGGCGGTGGCGCAGTGGATAGAGCGTCAGACTGGGATATGGAGGACCTGGGTTCGAGACCCCGAGCTCGCCAGCTTGAGTGCAGGCTCATCTGGTTTGAGCAAAGCTCACCAGCTTGGACCCAAGGCCTCTGGCTCAAGCAAGAGGTTACTGGGTCTGCTGTAGCCCCACTGTCAAGGCACATATGAGAAAGCAATCAATGAAAAACTTAAGGTGTTGCAACACGCAATGAAAAACTGATGATTGATGCTTCTCATCTCTCTCCATTCCTGTCTGTCTATCCCTCTCTCTGACTCTCTGTCACTGTAAAAAAAAAAAAAAAAAAAGAAGTATCAGCTTCTCAGGAATGTGAAGGAAACCAGATTTCTCCCTTAACAAATAACCGCAGCTTTCAACTGATTTTTTTCTGTATGATAGAGAATAGAGCTAGAATTTCATTGTGAGGATAGTTGAATCTTGCTTTGTGCCAACATTTCTAAACATCCTGTGTGTAGGGCATTCTTTGCCTTTCTGCTCAGTTTTTGTAGAAGTGTTAAGGCTTGTCGATATACCTTTTATATAGCATGGTGTAATTCAAGAAAATGTGAAGAAATGATTTCTGACTAATGTATGTGTCACCTAGAAATCGGTTTTGTTTTTAAATATTAGTAATAAGATAATTAAATTGAATGAAATTTTTTATTTATTTTAATTGATTTGAGAGAGAGAGAGAGAGAGAGAGAGACATTGACTTGTTTCACTTATTTATGCATTCATTGGTTGATTCTCGTATGGGTCCTGACCAGAATAGAACTCGCCAGTTTGCTGTATCAGGACAACACTCTAACTCAGTGGTTTTCAAAGTGTGTGCCAGGGTGCACTGGTGTGCCCTAGAAGATTTCCAGGTGTGCCCTATGGTATTCCAGAGAAATATGTGCCTGTTGGGGATCAAAATACCAACAAGGTTTTGGAGTTTAGATTTTTGGAGGACAGAGGTGTGGGGAATTGGCTGTAAACTGACAGTCTGCCCAACCCCCCCACCTCACTTGCCTGATTAGTTTGCAAAAGGCTGTTAAGCTGGATTGTTTACACTACCCCCCATGTTCCCCAGAAAGGTTGGAGGCAAGTTTCTTCTATCCTTTGTTTTGTGAAGTTAAGATGATATGTATGGTGGAGTTTTCTGCACTTAACACAATTAAAAGTAAAAAGAGAGGAATTCTTCAATATATTGATGAGGAAATGAGAGTTTGCCTTTCAAATATATGCCCAAACATTGAAGAAATCGCTAGGACACACACATCAAGCTATTTCTCATAAACATAAAAATGAAAAAACTTAACACATTGCCCCGCAGGGACCTGCTGAATTTACTAAATTTTAGTAAGAATGTATCTATATATATAAAAAGGTAACTTTTTTGTCTTTTTAAAATTTTTTATCCCTTTTTTTTTTACAAATTATAGAAGGCATAACTGAAAAAATGTAACATTTTTTGATGTCAGAATAAATTTAATTTTGTTGTATTTATTTCATTTAATTACCATAAAAGCACACACGCTTGGACTTTATATTTTTCTTTAATATCTGACTTAATTATTATAACATGTTTCATAGAAATTTGTTTCTAGTGCACCTACAATTATTTTTTTATTTTAAATGCTCACCAACTTCATAAAGTTTAAGAACCACTGCTCTTAACTAATGGAGCTACCCAGCCAGGGCTTTAAATATATATATGTTAGTTTTGATATTTTAAAAGGAAAATAACCATGGAGAAATATAAAGTATCATTAGTTTTTTCTTTTTCCTTTTTATTAAATTTATTAGATGATACTGGTTAACAAGATTGACAGGTTTCAGGTGCACAGCTCCACAGCACAGCATCTGTACATCGTATTGTGCATCCATCCCCCCAAAATATCAGTTTTCTGTAAGAACGTTTTGCTGTCATTTTTTTCTCTAGCATTTTCTTAAGTTGTAAAAACTGACAGATCAGATTATAGAAGTGCATGCTATTAAAGTTGATCCTCTGTTTCATAGAGCCCATACTGGAGCCTCGGATAGATTCATTAAAAAAATTTTTTTTAAGATTCAAAAGAGAGATAAGAAACGAGAGAAAAAGAAACATCAACTCGTTGTTCTACCCATTTATGCATCCATTGGTTGACTCCTGCATGTGCCCTGACCAAGTATCAAACCCGCGATCCCAGCACATCAGGATGATCCTTCAACCTATTGAACTACCTGGCAAGGGCTTGGGTGGATTCATTTTGGACAAACTTCCTTGGTGGTCTCCTGGACAAACCCATGTTTTGTTTTGTTTTTGTTCTTTTTTAACATTTAAAATTTTTTTTTTACATTTTATTTTATTCATTTTATTTATTTATTTATTTATTCATTTTAGAGAGGAGAGAGTGAGAGAGAGAGAGAGAGAGAGAGAGAGAGAGAAAGAGAGAAGGGGGGAGGAGCAGGAAGCATCATCTCTCATATGTACTTTGACCAGACAAGTGCAGGGTTTCGAACTGGCAACCTCAGCGTTCCAGGTCGACGCTTTATCCCCTTTGCTACCACAGGTCAGGCCAAACCCATGTTTGAGCACAATAATGTATGGTACAGATTCGAAAATTAAATTGCATAATGACTGAATGATTTGCCTAAACCAATCATTTTAAATTTTATGATTTCAGTATTAGTTTATATTCTTGTGTGTGTGTGTGTGTGTGAGTGTGTGTGTGACAGGGACAGGGAGAGACAGCGAGAGGGACAGATAGGGACAGACAGGAAGGGAGAGAGATGAGAAGCATCAATTCTTTGTTGTGGCTCCTTAGTTGTTCATTGATTGCTCTCTCATATGTGCCTTGACCAGGGGGCTACAGCAGACCGAGTAACCCTTTGCTGAAGCTAGCAACCTTGGGCTCAGGCTGGTGACCTCAGGGTTTCGAACCTGGATCCTCTGCGCCCCAGTCCGACACTCCATCCATTGCGCCACAGCCTGGTCAGGCTAATTTATATTCTTAAAATTTATTGGGGACAGCCTTTGGCCAGACAGCTCAGTTGTTTGGAGCATCATTCTGGAGTGCAGAGGTTCCCAGTTTAATTTTCTGGTCAGGGCACATACAGGAACAGGTTGATGTTCCTGTCTCCCTTCCTCCTTCCCTTTCCTTCTCACTAAATTCAATAAGTAAAAATTAAAAAAAAAAATTAATTGGGGACAGACCTAGCTGTGTGACTTAATTGGTTAGAGCATCATCCCAGTACACCAAGATTGCAGGTTCAATTTCTAGTTAGAGCACGTACAAGAATAAACCAGTGGGACTGAGGCTGGTTAGCTCAGTCAGTTAAGAGCATTGTCCTGAAACAACTAGGTTGCGGGTTCGATCGCCAGTCAGGGCACCCACAGGAAGCAACTAAAAAAAATGCACAACTGAGTGGAACAACAAATGCTTCCCTTTTCCCTTACCTCTCTCCCCCTTCCTCTCTCTGTCTCTCTAAAAATAAAAAAAAGGCCCTGGCCGGTTGGCTCAGCGGTAGAGCGTCGGCCTGGCGTGCGGGGGACCCGGGTTCGATTCCTGGCCAGGGCACATAGGAGAAGCGCCCATTTGCTTCTCCACCCCCCCCCCTCCTTCCTCTCTCTCTCTCCCCCTCCTGCAGCCAAGGCTCCATTGGAGCAAAGATGGCCTGGGCGCTGGGGATGGCTCCTTGGCCTCTGCCCCAGGCGCTAGAGTGGCTCTGGTCGCGGCAGAGCATCGCCCCCTGGTGGGCAGAGTGTTGCCCCTGGTGGGCGTGCCGGGTGGATCCTGGTCGGGCGCATGCGTGAGTCTGTCTGACTGTCTCTCCCCGTTTCCAGCTTCAGAAAAAAAAAATAATAATAAATAAATAAAAAATTGGCCTGACCTGTGGTGGCACAGTGGATAAAGCGTCGACCTGGAAATGCTGAGGTCGCCGGTTCGAAACCCTGGGCTTGCCTGGTCAAGTCACATATGGGAGTTGATGCTTCCTGCTCCTCCCCCCTTCTCTCTCTCTCTCTCTCTCCCTCTCTCTCTCTCTCTCTCTCCTCTCTCTCTCTCCTTTCTAAAATGAATAAAAAAACAAAAAACAAAAAACAAAAAACAAAAAAAAATTAAGCCCTGGCCAGATTGCTCAGTTGGCTGAAGCTTTGTCCTGGAGCTTGAAGGTTACCAGTTTGATTTCCTAGTCAGGGCCCATACAGGAGCAGCTCAATGTTTCCTGTCTCTCTCGCTCTCTCTGCCTATCTCCAAAAAAAAAAAAAAAGAACTAATAAATACATAGAAATTCTTGCTCTCTTAAGTAAAATCAATAAGTAAAAATTAAATATTTAAAAAAATCAATAATTGAATTTTTTTTTTAGAGAAAGGTAGGAAAGGAGAGAGATGAGAATCATCAACTTGTAGTTGCATCACTTTAGTTGTTCATTGAATGCTTCTCAAATGTGCCTTGATGAGGAAGGGGGACCCTCAAGCCAAGTAAATGTCCCTTTGCTTAAGCCAGCGAGCTTGGGCTCTAGCCAGCAACTATGGGATTAGTTAGATCAGGGGTCCCCAAACTTTTTACACAGGGGGCCAGTTCACTGTCCCTCGACCATTGGAGGGCAGACTATTAAAAAAACTATGAACAGCCTGACCAGGCAGTGGAGCAGTGGATAGAGCGTTGGACTGGGATGCAGAGGACCCAGGTTCGAGACCCCGAGGTCACTAGCTTGAGCGTGGGCTCATCTGGTTTGAGCAAAAAAAAAAGCCCACCAGCTTGAACCCAAGGTCACTGGCTCCAGCAAGGGGTTACTCAGTCTGCTGAAGGCCCACAGTCAAGGCACATATGAGAAAGCAACCAATGAACAACTAAGGAGTTGCAACGTGCAATGAAAAACTAATGATTGATGCTTCTTATCTCTCTCCGTTCCTGTCTGTCTGTCCCTGTCTATCCTTCTCTCTGACTCACTCTCTGTCTCTGTAAAAAAACAAAACAAAAAACAAAAACAAAACTATGAACAAATCCATATGCACACTGCACATATCTTATTTTAAAGTAAAAAAACAAAACGGGAACAAATACAATATTTAAAATAAAGAACAAGTAAGTTTAAATCAACAAACTGACCAATATTTCAATGGGAACTATGGGCTTGCTTTTGGCTAATGAGATGGTCAATGTCCGGTTCCATATTTGTCGCTGCTAGCCGTAACAAGTGATATGATGCGTTTCCAGAGCCCTGATGTGTGCATCCCGCGTCACCGGAAGTAGTACTGTACGTGAGCAACACTGCGCTTTGTGGCCCCGCCACATACAGTACTCCACTGACTACCAATGAAAGACGTGCCCCTTCCGGAAGTGCGGTGGAGGCCGGATAAATGGCCTCAGGGGGCTGCAGTTTGGGGACCCCTGATGTAGATAATTTCACACTCAAGCTGGATGAGTCCATGTTCAAACCTATGACTTCAGGGTGTTTTATTTTATTTTATTTTTTTTTAACAGAGACAGAGAGTAAGTCAGAGAGAGGGATAGACAGGGACAGACAGACAGGAATGGAGAGAGATGAGAAGCATCAATCATTAGTTTTCATTGCACGTTGCAACACCTTAGTTGTTCATTGATTGCTTTCTCATATGTGCCTTGACCGCGGGCCTTCAGCAGACTGAGTAACCCCTTACTGGAGCCAGCGACCTTGGGTTCAAGCTGGTGGGCTTTTCCTCAAACCAGATGAGCCCGCACTCAAGCTGGCGACCTCTGAGTCTCGAACCCGGGTCCTCTGCATCCCAGTCTGACGCTCTATCCACTGGTCAGGCAGGGTGTTTTATTTTTAACTTTTTAAATTCATTTTAGAAAGGGGGGAAGAGAGAGAGAGAGAGAAGGTAGGAGGAGCAGGAAACATCAACTGCCATATGTGCCTCAATCAGGCAAGCCAGAGGTTTCGAGCCAGCAACTTCAGCATTGCAGGTTGACGCTTTAACCACTGTGCCACCCCAGATCAGGTGACCTCAGGGTTTTGGACCTCAGACCTCAGCGTCTCAGGTTGATGCTTTCTATTCACTGTGCTATCACTAGTCAGGCTAAAAAGTTTTATAATAAACTTATTGAAGACTCCAGTGTGTTATATCTTTTGATATTTACTGTTCTAGAAATTAATTTTTAAATGTTAGTTAATTAAAATACAGTTATAGCCTGACCAGGTGGCGGCGCAGTAGATAGAGTGTTAGACTGGAATGTGGAGGACCCAGGTTCAAAACCCCAAGGTTGCTGGCTTGAGTGCAGGCTCATCCGGCTTGAGCGAGGGTTTGCTGGCTTGAACTTGGGATCTTAGACATGACCCCATGGTCACTGGTTTGAGCCCAAAGGTCGCTGGCTTGAGCTTAAGGTTGCTGACTTAAGCAAAGGGTTACTCACTCTGCTGTAGCCCCCCAGTCATGGCACATATGAGAAAGCAATCACTGAACAACTAGAGCTGCAACGAAGAATTGATGCTTCTCATCTCTTTCCCTTCCTGTCTGTCTGTCCCTATCTGTCTCACTCTCTCTGTCAATAAATAAATAAATTAAATAAATAAAATACAGTAATAAGCTTGACCTGTGGTGGCATGGTGGATAAAGCGTCGACCTGGTACGCTGAGGTTGCCACTTCAAAATCCCAGGCTTGCCTGGTCAAGGCACATATGGGAGTTGATGCTTCCTGCTCCTTTCCTACTTTCTCTCTCTCTCTACCCCGTCTCACTCCCCTCTCTCTCTAAAAATGAATAAATAAAATATAAAATAAAATAATAAGCCCATTACATGTTAATGTAAATAATACATTGTTATGAAATATCTTCCAAGTTAAAAGATAGAAGAATGGCATTATTTTATATTTTTGCAAATGTCTTTAACTTCTGGCTTAAGAGAAGACAGCTGCATTTTTATATTTCTGCTCAGCTTATTGCAATATTGAACTTGGAGAAAGGGAGGAGTACTTTAATAATTTTTTCAGATCATTTTGGGCATTCTCTGCTGCCACACAAGAAAGTCAGCAAGTGGTAATTGCTTCTTTTTTTCCCTCAGCTCTAGCCAAATAGCTCAGTTGGTTAGAGCATTGTTCTGATGTGCCCTGAATGGGCACATACAGAAACAGATTGGTATATCTCTCTCTCTTAAATCATAAATAAATTTAAAAAAGGAAAAAAACAGGCCCTGGCTGGTTGGCTCGGAATAGAGTATCAGCACAGCATGTAGACTTTTGGGTTCTATCCTAAGTCAGGGCACACAAAAGAAGCGACCATCTGCTTCTCTCCCTCTCCCTCTCCCCTTCTCTCTTTTATTCCGTCTCACAGCCAGTGGCTCAGTTGGTTTTGAGTGTCGGCCCCAAGCGCTGAGGATAGCTCAGTGGATTTGAGCATCATCCCTAAATGGGGTTGCCAGGTGGATCCTGCTTGGGGTGCATGTGGAATTCTGTCTCACTATCTCCCCTCCTTTCACTTAATAAATTTCACTGTATCGGCCCTGGCCGGTTGGCTCAGTGGTAGAGCGTCCGCCTGGTGTGCAGGATCCTGGGTTCGATTCCCGGCCAGGGCACACAGGAGAAGCACCCATCTGCTTCTCCACCCCTCCCCCTCTCCTTCCTTTCTGTCTCTCTCTTCCCCTCCTGCAGTCAAGGCTCCATTGGAGCAAAGTTTGCCTGGGCGCTGAGGATGGCTCTGTGGCCTCTGCCTCAGGCGCTAGAATGGCTCTGGTTGCCGCAGAGCTATGCCCCAAGATGGGCAGAGCGTCGCCCCCTGGTGGGCATGCCGGGTGGATCCCGGTTGGGCGCATGTGGGAGTCTGTCTGACTGCCTCCCTATTTCCAGCTTCGGGAAAGAAAAAAAAAATTTTTTTTTCACTGTATCAATGAAGTTTTTATACTGTTACCTTAAAATTTATTGACCTGTTTTTCACTTTGAATGAATCTTATGCCTCTGCGTGATACTTATTTTTAGTGAAAGAGAGAGGGAAGGCAGAGAAGGGAGAGAGATGATGAGCATCAACTTTTATTTAAATTTTTAAGATTTCATTTATTGATATTACAGAGAGAGGAGTGGGGTAACAAATTTCAATTCATAGTTACTTCACTTTAGTTCATTGATTGCTTGTTGTATGTTTTTTGGTTTTTTTTAATTATTTTTATATAGGGACAGAGAGAGAGTCAGAGAGAGGGATAGATAGGGACAGACCGACAGGAATGGAGAGAGATGAGAAGCATCAATCATTAGTTTTTCATTTTGACATCTTAGTTGTTCATTGATTGCTTTCTCATATGTGCCTTGACTGTGAGGCTACAGCAGACCGAGTCCCCTTGCTCAAGCCAGCGACCTTGGGTCCAAGCTGGTGAGCTTTGCTCAAACTAGATGAGCCCGCGCTCAAGCTGGTGACCTTGGGGTCTTGAACCTGGGTCCTCTGCATCCCAGTCCGACACTCTATCCACTGTGCCACTGCCTGGTCAGGCTGTCATGTGTATTGATTAGGCAAGCCCAGGGTTTTGAACCATTGACCTCAGAACTCCAGATCATTGCTCTAGCCACTGCGCTGCCACCAGTCAGGCCCTGCATGATTTTTAAAAATGAAACAAAAGGTTTATTGTTAATTGTGCAAATTTCAGCCTGACCAGGCGGTAGTTCAGTGGATAGAGCATTCACCTCAGATGCTGAGGACCCAGGTTCAAAACCCTGAAGTTGCTGGCTTGAGCATGGGGGTCACCAGATTGAGTGTGGAATTATAGACATGACCCCTGGTCTGTGGCTTGAGCCCAAAGGTCGCTGGCTTGAAGCCCAAGGTCGCTGGTTGGAGCAAGGAGTCACTGGTTCAGCTTAAGCCCCTTGATCAAGGCATGTATGAGGCCCTGGCCGGTTGGCTCAGTGGTAGAGTGCTGGCCTGGCGTGCGGGAGTCCCAGGTTCAATTCCCGGCCAGGGCACACAGGAGAAGCACCCATCTGCTTCTCCACCCCTCCCCCTCTCCTTCCTCTCTGTCTCTCTCTTCCCCTCCTGCAGCCAAGGCTCCATTGGAGCAAAGTTTGCCAGGGCACTGAGGATGGCTCTGTGGCCTCTGCCTCAGGCACTAGAATGGCTCTGATTGCGGCAGAGCGACGCCCCAGATGGGCAGAGCATCGCCCCCTGGTGGGCATGCCTGGTAGATCCCGGTCGGGTGCATGTGGGAGTCTGTCTGACTGCCTCCCTGTTTCCAACTTAAGCAAAATACAAAAAATTTAAAATATATATATATATTTTAAAATATATATATAAATATATATTATATATATATAATATTTTTATATAATATATATAAATATATATATTATATATATAATATATATTTTTATATAATATATATATAAATATATATATAAATATATATTATATATATATAATATATATTTTAAAATATATATATATATAAATTTAAAATATATATATATATATAAAAGGCACGTATGAGAAAGCAATCAATAAACAGCTAAAGTGCCACAACAAGTTGCTGCTTCTCATCTTTCTCCCTTTCTGTTTCTTCCTGTCCCTCTATCTCTCTCTCCTTTCTCTGTTTCTCTCTCTCGCTTAAAAAAATTGTGCAAAGTCCAAATAGGTGCCATACTTCTGAGGAGCTCTCTTTCAATCAATAACTCATAGATCTGGTCTTCTTAAATCATGTGGCTCTTCTGTCACGTAGTCCAGTCTCAATGTGGCTTCTTCTATAGATCTTTATTTATAAGACTTTTGTTCAGCTAGTCTTTAGCTGGTTATTGAGGTTGATTGTTCTATAATTTTTTGTAATTCCATGGGCCAGGAAGGAGGTATTACTTTCACCTATTCCACAACCATCTTTTTTTCCCTACTGTTGCATGATTTTATTTACTTTTTAATTTTTTAAAAATATATTGCCTGACCGCCCTGGCCGGTTGGCTCAGTGGTAGAGCGTCGGCCTGGCGTGTAGAAGTCCCAGGTTCGATTCCCAGCCAGGGCACACAGGAGAAGCGCCCATCTGCTTCTCCACCCCTCCCCCTCTCCTTCCTCTCTGTCTCTCTCTTCCTCTCCCGCAGCCGCAGCTGAGGCTCCACTGGAGCAAAGATGGCCCGGGCGCTGGGGATGGCTCCTCAGCCTCTGCCCCAGGCGCTAGAGTGGCTCTGGTCACAACAGAGCGACGCCCCGGAGGGGTAGAGCATCGCCCCCTGGTGGACAGAGCGTCGCCCCCTTGGTGGGCGTGCCGGGTGGATCCCGGTTGGGCACATGCGGGAGTCTGTCTGACTGTCTCTCCCCGTTTCCGGCTTCAGAAAAATACAGAAAAAAAATATATATATATTGCCATATATATATTGCCTGACCTGTGGTGGCTCAGTGGATAAGGCGTCAACCTGGAATGCTGAGGTTGTCAGTTGGAAACCCCAGCTTGCCTGGTCAAGGCACATATAAGAACTGCTATGAGTTGATACTTTCTGCTCCCTTTCCCCACCTTTCTCTCTCTATCCTCTCTCTAAAGTCAATAAATAAAAATGTGTGTGTGTGTGTGTGTGTGTGTGTGTGTGTGTGACAGAGACATAGGGACAGACAGCCAGGACGAGAGAGAGATGAGTAGCATCAGTTCTTCGTTGTGGCACCTTAGTTGTTCATTGACTGCTTTCTCATATGTGCCTTGACAGGGGAGAGGGCTGCTACAGAGCGATTGACTCCTTATTCAAGCCAGCGACCTTATTCAAGCCAGCGACCTCAATGAGGTCATGTCTGTGATCCCACGCTCAAGTCAGCAACCCTACATTCAAGCTGGTTAGCCCACACTTAAGACTAATGAGACTGTGCTCCAGCTGGCAACCTCGGAGTTTCAAACCTGGGTCCTCTGCATTCCAGTTCGATGCTGTATCCACTGCGCCACCGCCTGGTCTGGCAATAAATAAAAATCTTTAACGAAATATTTTATTGAAGGTCCTGGCAATTTGGCTTGGTGGTAGAGCATTGGCCTGGTGTGTGAAAGCCCCAGGTTCAATTCCTGGTCAGGGCACACAGAAAAAGCAGCCATCTGCTTCTCATCCCCTCCCCCTCTTCTTTTTCTCTCTCTTCTTCTCCCACAGCCATGGCTCAGATGGTTCCAGCAAGTTGGCCCCATGCCCTGAGGATGGCTCCATGGCCTCTCCTCAGGTGCTAAAATACCTCGGTTGCTGAGCAATGGAGCAATGCCCCAGATGGACAGAGCATCTCTGGGTAGGGGGCCTGCTGAGTAGATCCTGGTTGGGGCATATGTGGGAGTCTGTCCCTATGTCTCCCCACTTCTCACTTAATAAATTTAAATAATTGTTGATTTAAGAAAGTAACATTGATCTGTTGTTCTACCTATTTTTAAAAAATTGTTTATTGATTTTAGTGTAAGATGAGGGAAGGAGAAAGAGACAGGAAAATCAAGCTGTTCCTGTATGTGCCCTGATCAGGGATCAAAAACGGCAACTTCTGTGCTTTGGGACTATGCTTTAACCAACTGAGCTATCCGGCCAGGGCTGTTATTCCACTTATTTATGCATTCACTGGTTGACTCTTATATGTACCTTGAATGGGGAATTAACCTGCAACCTTGGCTTATCAGGGATGATGCTCTAACCAATTTGTCCCTAATGTCAAGGCTATGGGTTTGATCCCTGGTGAGGACATACTCAGTTATTAGCTAATGAATGCACGAATAACTGGGACAACACATTGATGTTTCTCTCTCCCTTCTTCTCTCTCTTTAAAATCAATTCAAAAATTAAAGTTTAAAAATCAATAAATTTAAATTTTTTATTTAAAAAATAATTTAAAAAATTACATTCATTAGTATCACCATGAATTTTAACAAAAAGTTTGTAGTGCTCTGGCTGGATAGTTCAATTGGTTAGAGCATTATCTGGAAGCACAGAGATTGCTGGTTTGATCCCTGGCACGTACAGGAACAGATAAATGTTCCTGTCTCTCTCTCTCTCTGTCTTCTCTCTCTCAAATCAATAAAATAAATGTTAAAGAAAAGAAAAGTTTGTATCAAACTATCAGCTTGTGGTGAATGTAGATTTCCCAAAATTATAATTGTTGCTTGAAAGCTCAAATCATAATTGATAATTGGCAATAAATACTGTCAATTGTCTTCTTTGAAGTGGCAGGTCCACTGTGTTCATTTTTTGTAAAAGTGTCTGCCATATACCTGAGTCTCAATATCCTTGGTTTGTCTATTTGTCATTCTCTCCTGTAACATAATATTTCTACCCATGGTCATTACAAAGGATGAAATGCTGTTTCATTGAACCCTTAAGCTACAAAGGTGATATCTGTTGCACATATTTCCAATATATTTTTCATGAGATTGAAAGTAAGGAACTGTTGTTTAAGGCCTGAAACTTTTCTCAATTATTTGGTTGTGTTAGCTGCTGAGGAGGAAAGGAAATGCCCTACCAGATAGTCAACTTCAGAAGTATATTAAAGTGTAAGAAGTCTTCTAAAAACATTTTACAGGCAGCTTTCCTTCTTTGAGTTACAGCTTCCTGAAAACTTTTGTTCCTGTGTATAAAGATGTCTTTGGTGGACTTGGGGAAGAGGTTGCTAGAAGCAGCAAGAAAAGGACAAGATGATGAAGTGAGAACGTTGATGGCAAATGGTGCCCCGTTCACTACAGACTGGGTAAGCTCTCTCACTCATTCCCAATGTGTGCTGTTACCAGTCTTTTTATAAAGGGCTAAACAGACTTTATTGTTTTTTCTCCATTCCCTTTCTGTCTTATTCTCCTCTCAAGAGTTTTATTTTCTTGGTCTCATCTGAATATATGGTGTTTTTTTTTTCTTTTTCCGAAGTTACAAACGGGAAGGCAGTCAGACTCCTGCATGTGTCGGACCGGGATCCACCTGGCATGCCCACCAGGGGGCAATGCTCTGCCCATCTGGGGCGTTGCTCTGTTGCAGCTGGAGCCATTCTATCACCTGAGGCGGAGGTGATGAAACCATCCTCAGTGCCCAGGCCAACTTTGCTCCATTGGAGCCTTGGCTGTGGTAGGGAAAGAGAGAGAGAGAGATAGGAAGGAGAGGAGGAAGGGTGGAGAAGCAGATGGGTGCTTCTGTGTGTCCTGACTGGGAATCAAACCTGGGTCGGCCATACATCAGGCCGATGCTATATCCACTGAGCCACCAGCCAGGGCCCCTAAAAATTGTTTTGAACCTGCATCTATCCCTCCCTTTACCCTTAACTTAGAATGCTCTTGTTTGTCCATTTTTAAACCTTCTAAGCCCAGCTTAAAATGATGTCCTTTATGAAATCTTATTTGATAAATCCCCCATGACTTAAATCCATTATATTTAGCACTTATTTAATTGGTGGCATATTTATTTCCCATTAGTGAGTGTGTGTGTGTGTGTGTGTGTGTGTGTGTATATATATTTTTTTTTTGGCAGAGAGCCAGACAGGAAGGAAGAGAGATAACCATCAATTTGTAGTTACATCACCTTAGTTTTTTGTTTTTTTGTTTTGTTTTGTTATTTTTTGTGTGTGTGTTTGTGTGTTTTTCTCAAGCTGGAAACGGGGAGCCAGTTCTTCAGACAGACTCCCGCATGCGCCCGACCGGGATCCACCTGGCACACCCACTAGGGGGCGATGCTTTGCCCATCTGGGGCGTTGCTCTGTTGTGACCAGAGCCATTCTAGCACCTGAGGCAAAGGCCATGGAGCCATCCCCAGCGCCAGGGCCAACTTTGCTCCAATGGAGCCTTGGCTGCGGGAGGGGAAGAGAAAGACAGAGAGGAAGGAGAGGGGAGAGGTGGAGAAGCAAATAGGCACTTCTCCTGTGTGCCCTGGCCGGGAATCGAACCCGGGACTTCCACACACCAGGCCAACACTCTACCACTGAGCCAACCTGCCAGGGCCTGTTTTTTTTTTGTTTTTTTTAACAGAGACAGAGAGAGTCAGAGAGAGGGATAGACAGGGACAGACAGACAGGAACAGAGAGATGAGAAGCATCAATCATTAGTTTTTCGTTGCTCGTTGCAACACCTTAGTTGTTCATTGATTGCTTTCTCATATGTGCCTTTACCGCGGGTCTTCAGCAGACTGAGTAACCCCTTGCTTGAGTCAGCAACCTTGGGTTGAAGCTGGTGAGCTTTTTCAAACCAGATGAGCCCGCGCTCAAGCTGGCTACCTTGGGGTCTCAAACCTGGGTCCTCCACATCCCAGTCCGACGCTCTATCCACTACGCCACCGCCTGGTCAGGCACCGTAGTTGTTTATTGATTGCTTGTCATATGTGTCTTCATGGGGTGTGGGGGGAGGGGAGGATGATCAAACTGAGCCAATGACACTTGCCCAAGTCAGTGATCTTGGGCTCAAGACAGCAGCATCCTTGGACTTCAAGCTAGCGACCCTAGGATCATGTTGATCCTCACTCAAGTTAGATATGCCACACTCAAGCTGGTGAGCCTGTGCTCAAGCCAGCAACCTTGGGGTTTTGAACCTGGGCCCTCAGCATCCCAGGTTGATGCTCTATCCACTGCACTACTGCCCGTCAGGAATTGTTATTAATTTTTTAGTTAAGTCATTTTTTCAGCCCTGTCTGCTAAACCAGATATTCTTTCCAGGGCCAGGAACCATAAAACTCATTTCTTGTTCATTTGTATCTTTCCAGTAATGATTTATGAGTCTGCACACAGTTGATATTCAGTATTATTTTCCTATAGCTTGGAACATCACCCCTTCACCTTGCAGCCCAGTATGGTCATTATTCCACAGCAGAAGTGCTTCTTCGAGCAGGCATTAGCAGGGATGCCCGAACGAAAGTGGACAGGACCCCCTTGCACATGGCTGCAGCTGATGGACATGCGCACATCGTGGAACTGCTTGTTAGGGTAAAGCAAGAATAATGGCGGGTCTATAGTGTAAAAAAGACATCTACTTCCTTTTCTTACTTAAACAAGTGGTTGGAAACTAGGTTTGGAAAGATCAAATTGAAGGCAGTTTATAGCATTGAATTGCATCTCTTAAAAGAGTAATATGACTGCCTGGCCGGTTGGCTCAGCGGTAGAGCGTCGGCCTGGTGTGCGGGGGACCAGGGTTCGATTCCCGGCCAGGGCACATAGGAGAAGCGCCCATTTGCTTCTCCACCCCCCACCCCCTCCTTCCTCTCTGTCTCTCTCTTCCCCTCCCGCAGCCAAGGCTCCATTGGAGCAAAGATGGCCCGGGCGCTGGGGATGGCTCCTTGGCCTCTGCCCCAGGCGCTAGAGTGGCTCTGGTTGCGGCAGAGCATCGTCCCCTGGTGGGCAGAGCGTAGCCCCTGGTGGGTGTGCAGGGTGGATCCTGGTCGGGCGCATGCAGGAGTCTGTCTGACTGTCTCTCCCTGTTTCCAGCTTCAGAAAAAAAAAAAAAGAGTAATATGACTATGAGAATTTTGTTTTCTAATCTTTTGAAAGCTAAACAGACTTGATTTTTTTTTTTAAGAGACAGAGAGATGTATAGATAGGGATAGACAGGAAGGGAGAGAGATGAAAAGCATCAATTCTTTTGTTGCAGCACCTTAGTTGTTTATTGATTGCTTTCTCATATGTGTCTTGACCAGGGGGCTCCACCTGAGCCAGTCACCCCTTGCTCAAGCCAGCAACCTTGGGCTCAAGCCAGCGCCCTTGGGCTTCAAGCCAGTGACCTTTGGGCTCAAGCCAGAAACCATGGGGTCATGTCTATGATCCGTTCTCAAACCAGCAACCCCATGCTCAACCTGGTGAGCCTGTGCTCAAGCCATATGACCTCTGGGTTTTGAATCTGGATCCTCTGCATCCCAGGCCGACACTCTATCCACTGCGCCACCACCTCCTTAGGCTTGATTTTACTTCATGCCTTTTCTGCATGTGTTTTCTGCACTTATTCCTATTTTTTTAGACTCTCGGCTCTGTTAATAAAAACAACAAAAATCTTCCTTTGTCCTGGCTGGTTGGCTCAGCCGTAGAGCATCGGCCTGGCGTGTGGAAGTCCTGGGTTTGATTCCCAGCCAGGGCACACAGGAGAAGCATCCATCTGCTTCTTCACCCTTCCCCCTCTCCTTTTTCTCTATCTCTCTCTTCTCCTTCTGCAGCCAAGGCTTCATTGAAGGCCTGGGTGCTGAGGATGGCTCCATGGCCTTCGCCTCAAGTGGTAGAATGGCTCTGGTTGTAGCAGAGCAACGCACCCCAGATAGGCAGAGCATGCCCCTGGTGGGCATGTGGGTGGACCCCTGTTGGACACATGCGGAAGTCTGTCTCTCTGCCTTCCCCCTTCTCACTTTAGAAAAATACCCCCCCAAAATTGGTTCTTTTCTCCTTCCTCTTCCATCTGTTACAATTTTCCAGTGATATCCTTAGAAGACCCACTTATTGAAGGCATATGTCTAGTAGCATTCAGGATAATTTGAGAAATGTTTTTCCTTTGATATTTCTTAAAAGTGATCTAAATTTGAATATGTGTACTCTATGGAAATCCTCTGTATTGGTGATGGGATCTTGCACCTGTGCTGCTATAACCAGTGTCTATATGAAAAAATTACTTTTCTATGGCAGAATGGTGCTGATGTGAATGCCAAGGATATGCTGAAGATGACAGCTTTGCATTGGGCCACAGAATACCACCATCGAGATGTTGTAGAGCTGCTTATCAAATATGGAGCTGATGTCCATGCTTTTAGCAAGTTTGATAAATCTGCCTTTGACATAGCCCTGGAGAAAAACAATGCTGAGATTCTGGTCATCCTTCAGGTGTGGTGTTCTTTTGTTTTGTTTTTTAAAGGTTTTTTTTTTTTTTTTTACAGAGTCAGAGAGAGGGATAGACAGGGACAGACAGACAGGAACGGAGAGATGAGAAGCATCAATCATTAGTTTTTTGTTGCGACACCTTAGTTGTTCATTGATTGATTTCTCATATGTGCCTTGACTGCGGGCTTTCAGCAGACCAAGTAACCCCTTGCTTGAGCCAGCAACCTTGGGTTCAAGCTGGTGAGATTTGCTCAAACCAGATGAGCCTGCGCTCAAGCTGACGACCTTGGGATCTCGAACCTGGGTCCTCGGCATCCCAGTCCGACACTCTATCCACTGCGCCACTGCCTGGTCAGGCTAAAGATTTTATTTATTCATTTTAGAGGAGAGAGAGAGAGAGAGGGAAGGGGGAGGAGCAGGAAGCATCAACTGCCATATGTGCCTCGACTAGGCAAGCCAAGGGTTTTGAACTGGTGGCTTCAGCATTCTAGGTCGACATTTTATCCACTGCTCCACCACAGGTGAGGCTGCTTTGTTTTGTTTTTTATCCCCAGAGTATACTTCAGTTGAAGTTAAGGATTTACTGTGGGAGCTGAATCACAACTGAATATTCTCTGTCTTATCAAAGAATACTTCTAATATGCCTTAATTTTATCACTCGATAGCATTAATGTGTGTATATATATATTTTTTAAAGTTTATCTTTATTGATTTTAGAGAGAGAGGAGGGGAAAGAGAAAGAGAGAGACACAGGAATATAGATCTGTTCCTATATGTGCCCTGACCAGGGATCGAACCAGCCACCTCTGTGCTTCCAGATGATGCTTTTGACTCAGTTGGTTAGAGCGTCGTCAGGAAGCACAGAGGTGGCTGGTTTGATCCCTGGTCAGGGCACATATAGAAACATATTGAGCCTGACCTTTGGTGGCGCAGTGGATAAAGCATCGACCTGGAAATGCTGAGGTCGCTGGTTCGAAACCCTGGGCTTGCCTGGTCAAGGCACATATGGGAGTTGATGCTTCCGGCTCCTCCCCCGCTTCTCTCTCTCTCTGTCTTTCCTCTCTCTCGGTCTCTCTCTCTCCTCTTTAAAAATGAATAAATAAAAAAATTTAAAAAAAAAAAAGAAACATATTGATGTTCTGTCTCTCTTTGTTACCGTTGACTATATTAAAAGCCTCTTTATGTTTTCTGAATGTACATCAACTGATGTAAGACAGTACATAGCTCTAAACCCATTAAGTCATAAGGAAGCAATCTCAGAATTAAGTTATCTGTAATGATTTCACACTTTAGTGTTTCTTTTTAAAATGTTTTTATGTTAATTTTAGAGAGAGAGAGAAACATTGATTTGTTGTTCCATTTATTTATGCATTCATTGGTTGACTCTTGTATGTACCCTGACCTAGAATCAATCCTGCAACCTTGGTGTATTGGGACAACACCCTAACCAATTGAGCTACCCAACCAGGGCCTCACCCATTAATTTCTTATTAGGGAGTAACAACGATTTTTAGATTAATAGGACTCGACCCTGCCATTGGAGTGTTTACAGCCTGATGAAGTTTAATTTTTTTTTTTTTTCCTGAAGCTGGAAACAGGGAGAGACAGTCAGACAGACTCCCGCATGCGCCCGACCGGGATCCACCCGGCACGCCCACCAGGGGCGATGCTCTGCCCACCAGGGGGCGATGCTCTGCCCACCCTGGGCGTCGCCATGTTGCGACCAGAGCCACTCTAGCGCCTGAGGCAGAGGCCACAGAGCCATCCCCAGCGCCTGGGCCATCTTTGCTCCAATGGAGCCTTGGCTGCGGGAGGGGAAGAGAGAGACAGAGAGGAAAGCGCGGCGGAGAGGTGGAGAAGCAAATGGGCGCTTCTCCTGTGTGCCCTGGCCGGGAATCGAACCCGGGTCCTCCGCACGCTAGGCCGACGCTCTACCGCTGAGCCAACCGGCCAGGGCCACAGCCTGATGAAGTTTAGACAAGAAATAAAACATTACAATACACTGGTGATGAACAGGTATGGAACAGCTATTACAGGAGCACAAAAGAGGGAGTATTAATGATGCTGAAGGCGAGGATTAAAGTAGATGTAGAATCTGAACTGAAGTGTTTTTTTGTTTTGTTTTGCTTTGTGGGTTTTTTTTTTTTATGCAGAGGAGTAAAGGGGGGCCACACGGCTTGCGACTCCCCAGCCGGCTCAGGCAGCCTGGCCACGCAGGAGGCGTGGACGCGCCAGGGGAAGGCAGGAAGGGAGGAAGGAAGGAAGAGAGGGAGGAAGGGAGGGAGGGAAGGAAGGGAAGGAAGGAAGAAAGGGAAGGAAGGAGGGAGGGAGGGAGGGAGGAAGGGAGGAAGGAAGGAAGGAAAGGAAGGGAAGGAAGGAAGGAAGGAAGGAAGGACAAACCCTTGTGTCAAGGGCTGACTTTCAATAGATGCAGCGAGGGAGCTGCTCTGCTACTTTCAAAAAACCCGACCCAGAAGCAGGTCGTCTACGAATGGTTTAGCACCAGGTTCTCCACGAACATGCGTTGCGTGAGGGGCGAGGGGGCAGCCCCTTTCCAGCCGCATCCCGTTTCCCAGGACGAGGGGCTCTCCGCACCTGACAGTCCCAACGCGCCACACCGGAGCGCTCGTGGGGGCCCGCTGACGGGATGGCGGGGGACCGGCTATCCAGCCAACCAAGGCCCAGTATCGGGCGGGATTCTGACTTAGAGGGGTTCAGTCATAATCCCACAGATGGTAGCTTCGCCCCATTGGCTCCTCAGCTTGCTTTGTTTTTTAAGTGAGAGGAGGGGAGGTAGTCTCTAGCATGTGCCTCAACCCAGATCCAGCTGGCAGCCCCTATCTGGGGCTGATGCTTGAATTAACTGAGCTATCCTTAGCGCCCAAGGCTGACGCTCTAATCAGTTGAGCCACTTACCGCGAGAGGGAAAGAGAGAAGGGGGAGAGAAAGGGGAAGAGAAGCAGATGGTCACTTTTCATGTGTGCCCGGACTTCCAACGCCTGGTGGACACTCTATCCACCGAGCAAACTGTCCAGGGTCCTAAGCTGTTTTTTTGTTTGTTTGTTGTTTTTTTACAGAGACAGAGAGTCAGAGAGGGATAGATAGGGACAGACAGGAACGGAGAGAGATGAGAAGCATCAATCATCAGTTTTTCGTTGCGACACCTTAGTTGTTCATTGATTTCTCATATGTGCCTTGACCGTGGGCCTTCAGCAGACTGAGTAACCCCTTGCTCGAACCAGCGACCCTGGGTCCAGGCTGGTGAGCTTTGCTCAATCAAACCAGATGAGCCCACACTCAAGCTGGCAACCTCGGGGTCTCGAACCTGGATCGTCTGCATCCCAGTCTAACACTGTGCCACCACCTGGTCAGGCCTGAGATGAGTTTTTTTAGTTGTTTTTTGGTTTTTGTGACAAAGTCAGAGAGAGGGATAGATAGGGACAGACAGACAGGAACGGAGAGAGATGATAAGCATCAATTCTTCGTTGTGGTACCTTAGTTGTTCATTGATTGCTTTCTTATGTGCCTTGACCGGGGGGCTACAGCAGACCAAGTGACCCCTTGCTTGAGCCAGCAACCCTGGGCTCAAGCTGGTGAGCCTTGCTCAAACCAGATGTGCCTGTGTGCAAGCTGGTGACCTTGGGGTCTCAAACCTGAGTCCTCCATGTCCGATTCCAACACTTCACTGCGTCACTGCCTGGTCAGGCTTGAATTGAGTTTTGAACAAGAAGTAGGCAGAAAAGTGAGAAAATTATATTCTAAGCTAGAAAAAGAGCAAATCAAAGACATAGAGGTGTGAAAAGACATGGAAGATGCAGGAAAGAGTAAATAGTTCTGTGACTTATTGAGACTTGGCAAGGGACATAAAGTTTGGGAGCTAAGGCTTGAGAGTTAGCTAGGTTCTCAGTGTAGGCTGTTACATGACATACAAAGGAGTTGGGACTATTTTGTGGGTAGTTGGGATTCAGTAGGAGTTTTTAAATATAGGATTCATATGATTAAACTTTTTTTGAGAGAGAGAGATGCACACAGGAAGGGAGATAGTGAGAAGCATCAACTCGTAGTTGCTTCACTTTAGTTGTGTATTGGTAGCTTCTTGTACATGTGTTGACCGGGATTGGACCTTGGGCTCAAGCGTGTGACTTTTGGGATCATATCAATGATCCCACGCTCAAGCGAGCCTGCATGCAAGCTGGCTAGCCCATGCTAAGGCTGGGGACCTTGGAGTTTTGAACTGTTGACCTCAGTCTTCCAGGTCAGCGCTCTATCTATTCTGCCACCACTGGTCAGGTTAGACTTTTTTTTGTGGTTAGAGAGATAGAGGAGGAAGCATCAACTTGTAGTTGTGTTTCTTTTTTTCTTTTTTTGTATTTTTTCTGAAGCTGGAAACGGGGAGGCAGTCAGACAGACTACCGCATGCACCCGACCAGGATCCACTGGGCTCGCCCACCAGGGGGCGATGCTCTGCCTATCCGAGGCGTCGCTCTGTCGCGACCAGAGCCACTCTAGCACCTGGGGCAGAGGCCAAAGAGCCATCCCCAGCGCCCGGGCCATCTTTTGCTCCAATGGAGCCTCGGCTGCGGGAGGGGAAGAGAGAGACAGAAAGGAAGGAGAGGGGGAGGGGTGGAGAAGCAGATGGGTGCCTCTCCTGTGTGCCCTGGCCAGGAATCGAACCCAGGACTTCCGCACGCCAGGCCGACGCTCTACCACTGAGCCAACCGGCCAGGGCTAGTTGTGTTTCTTTAGTTCATTGATTGCTTCTCATGTGTTCCTTGACCAGGGAACTCTAGCCAAGGCAATGACCATGGACTTCAAGCCAGCAACCTTTGGACTCAAGCCAGCGACCATAGGATAGTGTTGATGATCTTGTACTCATGCTTGGAAGCCCGTGCTCAAGCTGGCAACCTCAGGGTTTTAAACCTGGGACCTCAGCATCCCAAGGTGACATTCTGTCCTCTGCACCACCACCGGTCAGGCTAGACTATTTTTTTAAAAGATGATTATTTGCCTGACTGTGGTGGTACAGTGGATGGAGCATCGACCTGGAACACTGAGGTTGCCGGTTTGAAACCCAGGGCTTGCCCGGTCAGGGCACATACGAGATTAGAGGGAAGAGAGAGAGAAAGGGGGGAACAGTAGGAAGCATCAACTTATAGTAGCTGCTTCTCATCTGTGCCTTAACCAGGCAAGTTCAGGGTTTTGAACTGGCAACCTCAGCGTTCCAGGTTGATGTTCCATCCACTGTACCACCACCGGTCAGGTACTAAATGAAATCTTTTAAAAATATGTTTTTTGGCCTGACCTGTGGTGACGCAGTGGGATAAAGCATCGACCTGGAACACTGAGGTTGCCGGTTCGAAACCTTGGGCTTGCCTGGTCAAGGCACATATGGGAGTTGATGCTACCTGCTCCTCCCCCTTCTCTCTCTCTCTCCCCTCTCTCTAAAAATTAATAAATAATTTTATTTATTTATTTATTTTTACTACATAGGCAGAGATAGACAGGGACAGACAGGAACGGAGAGAGAGATGAGAAGCATCAATCATTAGTTTTTCGTTGTGCGTTGTGACTTCTTAGTTGTTCATTGATTGCTTTCTCATATGTGCCTTGATCACGGGCCTTCAGCAGACGGAGTAACCCCTTACTGGAGCCAGTGACCTTGGGTCAAGCTGCTGAGCTTTTTGCTCAAGCCAGATGAGCCCGCGCTCAAGCTGGTGACCTCGGGGTCTCGAACCTGGGTCCTTCCGCATCCCAGTCGGACGCTCTATCCGCAGCGCCACCACTTGGTCGGGCATAAATAAAATATTTTTTTAAATGTTTTTTTTAAAAAGATGATTATTTGGAGTGTGGTATGCAGAATGGAGAGAGACAACTTGATGCTAAAGAACCATGTAGTGGCTCCACTCCTATGGTTGGTGCTGTTAGCGCTTCTTTCCTTCCTTCCCGCTCGGCTCGCACATTTCGCAACATGGGGCACGGAAGAAGACCAGGAACTGGAGAGGAAAGCAATAGAAGAACTGCTTAAAGAGGCAAAACATGGGAAAACAAGAGCAGAAACAATGGGACCTATGGGTTGGATGAAGTGTCCTCTTGATGGCACCAACAAAAGATTTCTTATTAACACAATTAAGAACATACTCCCCTCCCATAAAGAGCAAGACCATGAACAAAAAGAGGGCAATAAGGAACCTGCAAAGAGCCAGAACCAGAAAGAAGAAAGCCAGAGGAAGCAAAGAGCCCACCCTTACAAGCACAGCCTCCCAGCCCAAGGCATAGCCGCTCGCTCCCCGCCCAGGAAGCAGAGCAGACAGGACAAATATGAGAAGTGGTCAGACAAGTGATGAGGCAAGCACGAGAATAAGCCAGACTGTCCCTAGCCACGAATACCAGTACGCATGGGAGACTGGTGTGTGCAGAGATGGTTATTGAGGATGTGCCTTGAGCCGGCAGAGCAGACACCTAAGAGCAGTTTTTACAGTAGGTCCTCTGTTGTTGCCACAAGCAGGAAATGGCCTAGATGCTCTTCAAGGCACTTAGTACAAAGGGACTTGCTTTGAAGATGCCTTGGCAAGTGTAAGCTACTTCAGCAGTGTAGTATACATATGTATTGTTTCTGTTTTATCTCGTTTAGAAGTTGGTTTCAAAATAAATCTAGAACATAAAGGTTTTCAATTGTTAAAACTAGTTTCAGCTTTTTGGGTGTGCTGCAATTTTGGTCATTTCTTAGAATTTCTCAAAAAAAATGAAACACTTGTAAATCCTATACTTTACCTTTTGGGGTGACAAATTTAAAATTTAGAAATCATATTTAAGAAAAGCTGTAGCCTTCCAAGGGCTAGATATTTAGCAAGGAACAATGTAGGAAACTCAGAATGGCTTTGAAATTAGTGCCCATGTCAGTAAGCAAAGCGCATTCTTACACTCATTCCCAAGAAACAAGTTTTTCTATGTTTAATTTTTTTGAATATGTAAGTTTTAAGTGGTGCTTTAAAAAGAATTCTTAAAAGTTAAAATGGATATAATTATTTTAATGCTATGTCTTATTTAGCTAAAGACCTATGATAACCACTCTTAGCATATAGTTGTTTCAAAATTGAAAACTAATTATAAAAAAAAAAAGAACCATGTAGTGGCCTGACCAGGCAGTGGTGCAGTGGATGGAGCATTGGACTGGGATGCAGAGGACCTAGGTTCGAGACCCCAAGGTCTCCAGCTTGAGTGTGGGCTCATCTGGTTTGAGCAAAACTCACCAGCTTGGACCCAAGGTTGCGGGCTCAAGCAAGGGGTTACTCGGTCTGCTGTAGCCCCACGGTCAAGGCACATATGAGAAAGCAATCAATGAACAACTAAGGTGTCTCAACGAAAAACTGATTGATGCTTCTCATCTCTCACCGCTCCTGTCTGTCCCTATCTATCCCTCTCTCTGTCTCTAAGAAAAGAAAGAACTATGTAGTGACTTTCATTAGTCCAGTCAAGAGTTAGTGAGGGCTTGAGTTAAGGAAGTGATAGTGGAGGACAGAAGAAGGCATATTCAGAAAGGAAATTTAACAGTAACCACAGAATGGATAATCTGTTTCAAGCTGAAGCTCTTAGTCAAAGGGATAGTTATGTATGAAAAATAGACATTTCTCACCTGACCTGTGATGGCGCAGTGGATAAAGCATAGACCTGGAATGTTGAGGTCTCTGGTTCAAAACCCTGGGCTTGCCTGGTCAAGGCACGTATGACAAGCAAGCAGTAACAACTAAAGTGAAGCAACTGTGGGTTAATACTTCTCATGCCCACACCCCCACCCTGTAAAATTAATAAATAAAATATATTTTTTAAGTATTTTAAAAAGTAGATATTTCTCTTGCATTTTCAGTGGCTTGTTTTTTGTTCTATATAGATGGTTCCCTATAGACTGGTTATCCTCTTTAACTTTCAATTCCTTGTTTAGAGACTTCTCTCTCATAATTGGGACTTTTTAGTAGTATCATGTTTGTAGAAAACTGCTTCTGAAAGTGAAAAAAATAATAATAAATATCTTTACACCCAGATTGTACAAACATTCCTGGAAGCAAAAGTGCAGCATATGAAACTAGACTTTAAAATCTGGCACTCATTTATTTTGCTTGTTATATAGTCTCTGAGGAATTCTTCAGTGGCAGAATGGAACAAATAGTTGGACAGAACTCTGGAGAATATCTCTCTGTAGATTCTCTGTAGGAATCTCCTGCTAGCACATTGACGTGTAGGTAATTAAAAAAAATTTTTTTTTTGAAGTGAGAAGCGGGGAGGCAAAGAGATAGACTCCCACATGCGCCCTGACCGGGATCCACCCGCATGTCCACTGGGGGGTGATGCTCTGCCCATCTGGAGTGGTTGCTTTGTTGCTTGGCATCTGAGCTATTTAGCACCTGTGGCGAGGCCATGGAGCCATCCTCAGCACCTGGGACCGATTTGCTCCAACCAAGCCATGGCTGTGGGAGGAGAATAGAGAGAGAAGGGAGAGGGGGAGGACTGAAGAAGGAGATGGGCACTTCTCCTGTATGCCCTGACCAGGAATTGAACCTGGGACATCCACACTCAGGGCCAGTGCTCTACCACTGAGCCAACCAGCCAGGGCTAACTTGTAGGTAATTTTAAAAAATGTTTTATATGTTGATTTTACAGAGAGAGGAAGAGAGGAAAAGAGAAACAGTGATTTGTTGTTCCACTTATTTATGCATTCATTGGTTGTTATATATGCCCTGACCCGGGAACAAACCCGCAACTTTGGCAAATGGGGACAATGCTCTAACCAACTGAGCTACCTGGCTATGGGGCTGACATGTACATAATTAATCACAGAATATTAGTACTGGAAATTACTTTCTTTTTTGACAGAACATCAGAGAGAGGGACAGACAGAAAGGGAGAGAGATGAGAAGCATCAATTCTTTGTTGTGGCACCTTAGTTGTTCATTGATTGCGTTCTCATATGTGCCTTGACCAGGGGTCTACAGCAGAGTGAATGACCCCTTGCCCAAACCAGCAACCTTTGGGCTCAAGCCAATGACCTTTGGGCTCAAGCCAGTGACCATGGGGTTATGTCTATGATCCCATGCTCAAGCCAGCAACCCCACACTCAAGCTGGTGAGCCCATGCTCCACTTAAGCTGACCTTGGGGTTTGAATCTGGGTTCTCTGCTACTCAGTCCGACACTCTATCCACTGCGTTACTGCCTAGTCAGGCTGGAAATTACTTTTTAGGCCACCCTCCTATTTTTCATATAAAAAATAAGACCCAGAGAGGTTAAGTGAATTGAGTAAAAGTTTTGCACATAGTACACCTTTTTTTCTAAAATAGAAATAAGTTTGAGAAAGCAATCTAATATTTCCGTTTTCCTCGTTAGAAAACAAAAAATAAAGTGGGATTTTTTTTCAGCTCTGAATTCTTTTTTTTCTTAAATTATTATTGATTGAGTGATTTTAGAGAGACAGATAGAGGAAGGGAAAGAGAGAAAAGGAAGGAAGCATTTCTTTGTTTCACTTAATTGTGCATTCATTGGGCACTTCCCGTATGTGCCCTGACCATGAATCCAACCCACAACCTTGGTGTTTTGGGAGGACACTCTAAACCAGGGGTCCCCAAACTTTTTACACAGGGGGCCAGCTCACTGTCCCTCAGACTGTTGGAGGGCCGGACTATAAAAAAAACTATGAACAAATCCCTATGCTCACTGCACATATCTTATTTTAAAGTAAAAAAACAAAACGGGAACAAATACAATATTTAAAATAAAGAACAAGTGAATTTAAATCAACAAACTGACCAGTATTTCAATGGGAACTATGGGCCTGCTTTTGGCTAATGAGATGGTCAATGTGCTCCTCTCACTGACCACCAATGAAAGAGGTGCCCCTTCTGGAAGTGCAGCGGGGGCTGGATAAATGGCCTCAGGGGGCCACATGTGGCCCGCGAGCCGTAGTTTGGGGACCCCTGCTCTAAACCGACCAGGCTAATCAGATAGAGCCAAAAAAATAAACCGTTGTCTTAATTAGAGCTCCCTGGGACATTGTGTGCTAGAACTAGTTCTACTTGGTAGAGTAGTGGGTGTAGAGGATAACTAGTAACTGTGTAACTAGGGCTAATATGTGTTCTGACTTTGAAATATCCACCTTGTTTTTTAGGAAGCAATGCAGAATCAGGTGAATGCTAATTCTGAAAGAGCCAACCCCGTGACTATGGCTACCCCATTTATCTTCACATCAGGAGAAGTTGTCAACCTCACTAGTCTAGTTTCTTCAACCAATACCAAAACAACCTCAGGTAATATTCTGATAATGTGGCATTTATTTTAGACTTAAAATGAAAACCCGAGCCTGACCAGGCGGTAGCGCACTGGATAAAGCATCAGACTGGGATGCAGAAGACCCAGGTTTGAGATCCCAAGGCCGCCAGCTTGAGTGCAGGCTCATCTGGTTTGAGCAAAAGCTCACCAGCTTGGACCCAAGGTCGCTGGCTTGAGCAAGGGTTACTCGGTCTGCTGAAGGCCCGCAGTCAAGGCACATATGAGAAATCAATCAATGAACAACTAAGGTGTCGCAATGCGCAACAAAAAACTAATGATTGATGCTTCTCATCTCTCCATTCCTGTCTGTCTGTCCCTGTCTATCCCTCTGTCTGATTCTCTCTGTCTCTGAAAGAAAAGAAATGAAAACCCCAGGTTTTCCTATGAGATGAATAGATACCCTCTCTGATACCCACTCCTTTATTAAAATCTTCCCAAAATAGATGATTTGCAATAGATTTTTTTTTCTTCTTTAGTGAGAGAGACAGACAATCAGACAGGCAGAAAGGGAAAGAGATGAGAAGCATCAACTCGTAGTTCCATCACTTTAGTTGTTCATGTATTGTTTCTCATACATGCCTTGATCAGGAGGCTCCAGCTGAGCCAGTGACCTCTTGCTCAAGCCATGGTCCTTGGACTCAAACCAGCGACCTTGGGCTTCGAGCCAGTGACCTTTGTGCTCAAGCCAGCGACTATGGGGTCTTGTCTGTGATCCCTCCCACGTTCAAGCTGGCAACCATGCACTCAAGCTAGTAAGCCTATGCTCAAGCCAGATGAGCCCACGCTCAAGCTGGTGACCTCAGGGACTCAAACCTGGGTCCTCAGCATCCCAGGTTGATGCTCTATGCACTGTGCCACCACTGGTCAGGCAACTTATAATAGATTTTTTTTTAATTTATTCATTTTAGAGAGGAGAGGGAGTGACAGAGAAAGAAGAGACAGAGAGAGAGAAGGGAGGAGGAGCTGGAAGCATCAACTCCCATATGTGCCTTGACCAGGCAATCCCAGGGTTTTGAACCGGCGACCTCAGCATTTTCAGGTCAACGCTTTATCCACTGCGCCACCACAGGTCAGGCCAATAGATTTTTTTTTAAGATTTTATTTATTCATTATAGAGAGGGGAGAGAGAGAGAGAGAGAAAGAGAAAGAAGGGGGAGGAGCAAGAAGCATCAACTCCCATGTGTCTTGACCAGGCAAGCCCAGGGTTTTGAACCGGCAACCTCAGCGTTTCCAGGTTGACGCTTTATCCACTGCGCCACCACAGGTCAGGCTATAATAGACTTTTTTTTTTTTTTTTGTATTTTTCCAAAGCTAGAAATGGGGAGAGACAGTCAGACAGACTCCCGCATGCGCCCGACCAGGATCCACCTGGCACGCCCACCAGGGGGCGATGCTCTGCCCCTCCGGGGCCTCACTCTGTCGTGACCAGAGCCACTCTAGCGCCTGGGGCAGAGGCCAAGGAGCCATCCCCAGCGCCTGGGCCATCTTTGCTCCAATGGAGCCTCGGCTGCGGGAGGGGAAGAGAGAGACAGAGAGGAAGGAGAGGGGGAGGGGTGGAGAAGCAGATGGACGCTTCCCCTGTGTGCCCTGGCCGGGAATCGAACCCGGGACCCCTGCACGCCAGGCCGACGCTCTACCACTGAGCCAACCGGCCAGGGCCAGGCTATAATAGATTTTAAAGCTAAAAGCTAATATGCACTTACTCTTTCTGGGGGAAGGGAAAATCAGACATGGAAGTTATAACTGAGTGCTTACTGGTTAAAAGTAAAATACAGATTAATCTGTTGAAGGGTTATGCCTGACCCCCAAAATGAAAATATAAGGGTGCTATAATATAGTACTGCTAAGGGAAATAGTTAAATATTCATAATCCAAAGCTATAGTAAATAAAACAGAACAAACAGAAATGGTGCCTGACTTGTGGTAGCACAGTGGATAAAGCATTGACCTGGAATGCTGTAGGTCCCCGGTTTGAAACCCCAGGCTTGCCTGGTCAAGGCACATGCAAGAAGCATCTACTCCTGAAGGTTGCGGGTTCAATCCTCAGTCAGGCACAGACAGACACAGTTCGATGTTCCTGTCTCTCCATCTCTCTTTCTGTGTCTCTAAAAAAAAGAAGCAACTACTATGAGTTGATGCTTCCCACTTCTCTCTCTTTCTCTCTAAAGCACTAAAAAGTCACATAAGTGGTTGCTGGAATGTGATTATTTGAATAAAGTATAAGAGCCTTAATTTATTCTTGAGAATATATATAACAACAGAGAACAGAGAAAAGCATTTGGTGTTGATCTTTGAAACTTGTATGTTTCTAACAAAAATGCCTTTCTAAAAAGGAGAAAACTTGCCTAACCAGGTGGTGGATAGAGGGTTGGCCTGGAACACCAAAGACCCAGGTTCGAAACTCTGAGGTCACTGGCTTGATAGAGGGTTGGCCTGGAACACCAAAGACCCAGGTTCGAAACCCTGAGGTCACTGGCTTGAGCACGGGCTCATCCAGTTTGAGTGTGGGCTCACTGGCTTGAGCACGGGGTCTCTGGCTTGAAGCCCAAAGTCGCTGGATTGTGCAAGGGATCACTGGCTTAGTTTGAACCCTGGTCAAGGCACATATGAGAAAGCAATCAATGAAAAGTAAAGCACTGCAACTATGAATTGATGCTTCTCATCTCCCTTTCTGTCTCTCTCTCAAATAAATAAATAAATAAATAAATTTTTAAAAGGGAGAAAACTTGCCCTGGCCAGATAGCTTGGTTGGTTGGAACATCTTCCCAGTGCACAGAGGTTATGGGTTTGATCTTGATCCTCAGTCAGGGCTCATACAGAAACTTATTGATGTTTCTTTTTCTCTTCCTTCCTCTCTCTCTAAAATCAGTCAATCAATAAGTAAACTTTAAAAATGAGAAAACTGAACTTTTTTCAACATCTTTTTACAAAGACTTGTTTTAAAACAAAGGAACTTGTGTCTTTATTTAAATAAGTTTTCCAGGTACTCTTGTTTTTTCTGATTCTGACTTTTACTTAAAAATAAGAAACTGAGCCCTGGCTGATTGGCTCAGCAGTAGAGCATCAGCCTGGCTTATGGAAGTCCTGGATTCAATTCCTGGTCAGGGCTCACAGGAGAAGTGGCCATCTGCTTCACCCCTCCCCCCTCTCTTTATCTCTTTCTCTCTCTCCCACCTCCTCTCCCATAGCCATGGCTTGAATGATTTGAGCAAGTTGGCCCCAAGAAATGAGGATGGTTCCATGGCCTCACCTCAGGTGCTGAAATACCTCGATTGCCAAGCAGCAGAGCAGCGGCTCCATATGAGCAGAGCATCACTGTGTAGAGGGCTTGTGGAGTGGATCCCAGTTGGGGAGCATGTGGGAGTCCGTCTCTCTGCCTCCCTGCCTCCCCACCTCCCCACCTCTCACTTAATCAAAAGAAGGAAAAAAAGCAACTGTAGCCTGACTGTTGGTGGCACAGAGAATATAGAATATCGCCTGGACATGAGGTCCCAGGTTCAAAACCCTGAGGTTGCCAGCTTGAGTGCAGGTTTACTAGCTTGAGTGCAGGGTCGCCAGCTTCAGTGTGGGATCATCTACATGATTCCATGGTTACCGGCTTGAGCCCAAAGGTCTCTGGCTGAGCCCAAGGTCACTGGCTGAGCAAGGGGTCACTGGCTCTACCGGAGCCCCCAGTCAAGGCACATATGAGAAGCAATCAATGCACAACTGAAGTGACGCAACCACAGGTTGGTGCTTCTCATCTCTTTCCCTTTGTGTGTGTGTCTTAATTTTTGTTTTTGTTTTTTTAAGCAAGAGAGAGCCTGACCAGGCGGTTGCACAGTGGATAGAGCATCAGACTGGGATGCAGAGGACCCAGGTTCTAGACCCCGAGGTCGCCAGCTTGAGCGTGGGCTCATCTGGCTTGAGCAAAAAAAAAAAAAGCTCACCAGCTTAGACTCAAGGTCGCTGGCTTGAGCAAGGGCTTCCTCGGTCTGCTGTAGCCCCACAGTCAGGACACATATAAGAAAGCAGTCAATGAACAACTAAGGTGTCACAACGAAAAACTGATGATTGATACTTCTCATCTCTCTCTGTTCCTGTCTGACCCTATATATCCCTCTGTCTGACTCTCTCTGTCCCTGTAAAAAAAAAAAAAAAAAGCAAAAGAGAGAGAGACAGACTGACAGAAAGGGAGAGAGATGAGAAGCATCAATTCTTCGTTGCAGTACCTTAGTTGTTCATTGATTGCTTTCTCATATGTGCCTTGACCACTACAGCTGAGCCAGCCGAAGCCCTTCTTCAAGCCAGCAACTTTGGGCTTCAAGTCAGTGACCATGGGGTCATGTCTGTGATCCCACGCTCAAGCCCATGACCCTACGCTCAAGCCAGCGACCTTAGGGTTTCAAACCTGGGTCACTGTGCCATTGCCTGATCCTCTCTTGAAAAAAAATAAAGCAATAGTATTTCTACTTCAGTTTATATAATATCAAAGGAAGATATTTAAATGTTACTACTGAGAGATAGTATGGAAAGAGTATATACCTAATATATACTGCTCACAAAAATTAGGGGATATTTTATAGCTTCATATTCATTTTGAAGTATCCCCTAATTTTTGTCAGCAGTATATATAGAATTGTACATTCAGGTCTGCATTCAAATACTGATTTATTAATTGACAAGATGCTCGACTATAGAAAAACTAGTTACTTCTCTAAGCCTTCTTTACTTATATATAAAACTGAGATATAATAATATATACTTTATGAGGTGGTTGTGAGACTTTAATATTTTGTATTTTATAGCAGGGCTTCAGTAATAGCTAGTGTGAGAATTAACTTTTCAGTGAAGATCGACTATCATGCCCACAAGGGGGCAGTAGTGACCATGGTTTCATAGTTCATTGACATTTAAAATCACTTTATCTTTTTTTTTAATTTATTTATTTATTTATTTTTATTTTTATGTGCCTTGACCGTGGGCCTTCAGCAGACCAAGTAACCCCTTGCTTGAGCCAGCGACGTTGGGCTCAACCTGGTGAGCTTTTGCTCAAACCAGATGAGCCCTTGCTCAAGCTGGCAACCTCTGGGTCTCGAACCTGGGTCTTCTGCATCCCAGTCTGACGCTCTATCCACTGTGCCACCGCCTGGTCAGGCGATTTGATCTTTAATCTAACTACTGAAATTTTCTAGTCCTTGATCTGGAATGGTAAGCAAAATTGAAGACATCGAGGGTGGAGATTCTTAGCCTTGGCTCCCATGGGTCTATATCATGTTTATCGTGTTGCTTTTGGCAAACCTCTCTTTTCTCTCTTCCATATGTTGACAACTGCTAATTGAAATTACTAAACCGTCCCACAATAGAGGTGATCTCTCCAATGTCATCTTAACCGAGAAATAGTTCTACCTAGCTTTCCCCCTTTAGGAGATTGGCCTACTTGATGCTTAAGTAGTGCATGTAAAAGAAAAGTTAGATAAATTTAGGTTGTGTTATTCAATTGGGTTAAAGGACTTTCTTTTCCTGAATGGTTGAGGGACTTCTTGTTTCCCATCTTCTTTTTTTTTACAGAGCCAGAGATAGACAGGGACAGACAGACAGGAACGGAGAGAGATGAGAAGCATCAATCGTTAGTTTCTCGTTGCGCATTGCGACTTCTTAGTTGTCCATTGATTGCTTTCTCATATGTGCCTTCACCATGGACCTTCAGCAGACCAAGTAACCCCTTGCTGGAGCCAGCGACCTTGGGTCCAAGCCGTGAGCTTTTTGCTCAAACCAGATGAGTCCACGCTCAAGCTGGCGACCTTGGGGTCTCGAACCTGGATCCTTCCGCATCCCAGTCTGATGCTCTATCTACTGCGCCACCGCCTGGTCAGGCCCATCTTCTATTTTTTAAGAATTAGCTGAGGCCTGACCAGGTGGTGGTGCAGTGGATAGAGCGTCGGGTTGGGATGCGTAAGGACCCAGGTTCGAGACCCCGAGGTCGCCAGCTTGAGCGCGGGCTCATCTGGCTTGAGCAAAGAGCTCACCAGCTTGGACCCAAGGTCCCTGGCTCCAGCAGGGGGTTACTCGGTCTGCTGAAGGCCCACGGTCAAGGCACATGTGAGAAAGCAATCAATGGACAACTAAGAAGTTGCAACGCGCAACGAGAAACTGACGATTGATGCTTCTCATCTCTCTCCGTTCCTGTCTGTCTGTCCCTGTCTATCTCTGCCTCTGTAAAAAAAAAAAAAAAAAAAAAGAGCTGAGGCCCTGGCCGGTTGGCTCAGTGGTAGAGCGTCGGCCTGGTGTGCAGAAGTCCCAGGTTCAATTCCCGGCCAGGGCACACAGGAGAAGCGCCCATCTGCTTCTCCACCCCTCTCCCTCTCCTTCCTCTCTGTCTCTCTCTTCCCCTCCCGCAGCGAGGCTCCATTGGAGCAAGGATGGCCTGGGCGCTGGGGATGGCTCCTTGGCCTCTGCCCCAGGCGCTAGAGTGGCTCTGGTCGCGACAGAGCATCGCCCCCTGGTGGGCGTGCCAGGTGGATCCCAGTCCGGCGCATGCAGGAGTCTATCTGACTGTCTATCCCCGTTTCCAGCTTCGGAAAAATACAAAACAAAACAAACAAAAAAAAAAACCTAAAAAGAATTAGCTGAAAGTGGGCCCTGGCTGTGGAACTCTGTTGATTAGTGCATCTTCTCCACACACCGACATTGCTGGTTTGACCCCCAGACAGGGCACATACCAGAATCAACCAATGACAGCACAAATGTGTGGAACAGCAAGTCAGTGTTTCTTTTTCTCTGTCTCTCTCTTTCTAAAAATCAATTTAAAAATTAAAAAAATAAAAGAATTAACTGAAAGTATCCTAGGACTATTCTGTTGGTGGACATATATATATATATATATATATATATATATATATATATATTTTTTTTTTTTTTTTTTTTTTTTTTTTTACAGGGATAGAGAGAGAGAGAGAGGGATAGACAGGGACAGACAGGCAGGAATGAAAAGAGATGAGAAGCATCAATCATTAGTGTTTTTTTTTTGTTTTTTTTTTGCATTTTTCTGAAGCTGGAAACAGGGAGAGACAGTCAGACAGACTCCCGCATGCGCCCGACCGGGATCCACCCGGCACGCCCACCAGGGGGCGACGCTCTGCCCACCAGGGGGCGATGCTCTGCCCATCCTGGGCGTCGCCATGTTGCGACCAGAGCCACTCTAGCGCCTGGGGCAGAGGCCACAGAGCCATCCCCAGCGCCCGGGCCATCTTTGCTCCAATGGAGCCTTGGCTGCGGGAGGGGAAGAGAGAGACAGAGAGGAAGGCGCGGCGGAGGGGTGGAGAAGCAAATGGGCGCTTCTCCTATGTGCCCTGGCCGGGAATCGAACCCGGGTCCTCCGCACGCTAGGCCGACGCTCTACCGCTGAGCCAACCGTCCAGGGCCAATCATTAGTTTTTTGTTGCAACACCTTAGTTGTTCATTGATTGATTGATCCCAGGTCAGGGCACATATAGGAGGCAGCCAGTGAATACACAGATGAGTAGAACAACAAGTCAATATTTCTCTCTCTCTCTTTTTCTCTCTAAAATTAATAAATTTTTAGAAAAGTTTTCAAATCAATTAGTGATCTGTTGGGAAAAGCTGAGGCTATGTATAGATGAGGACAGAAAGTTGAAGATAGGACCACGTAGTGGTCTAGGAATCTGTCTGGAACCCTCTGCAAAGTGCTCCATCCAAAATGAAAACAGATTGTGTGATTTCTTTCTGTTATTGACAATTAGGTAGTGAGAACATTCCTCCAGTCCCATTTTGCTGGCTGGCAGCAATTATAAAGATCGCTACTCAGATGTGTATTGGTGAGCAGCATGGCAGAAGGAAAAGCAGTAGATTAAACTTGTGCTTGCTGTTTTTTAAATTTACTCTTCGATCTTGAATAACTTCCTTAACTTTTTTAGGTCTCAGCTTCTGCATTTCTAGCATGATGGTTGGATTAGATGATCTATCAGGGATCTTTCAACTATTTATGTTTAACTGTTCTTTATTTCTAATGGGTGTGAATGCTCTGTTTCCATTGAGTTACATGAGTGTGTCTCATATACACTTTCAAGTGCTTCCTTAAAAAAAGTGTTTTTATGCTTAGATTACTTCTTTTTATTTTTATTTTATTTTTTTTTTCAGAGA
This sequence comes from Saccopteryx bilineata, assembly GCF_036850765.1. NCBI lineage: Eukaryota > Metazoa > Chordata > Mammalia > Chiroptera > Emballonuridae > Saccopteryx > Saccopteryx bilineata. The sequence continues at coordinate 160,077,184 of NC_089492.1, read as the reverse complement.
GGGTCAGAGAGAGGGATAGACAGGGACAGACAGGAACGGAGAGATGAGACGCATCAATCATTAGTTTTTCGTTGTACATTGCGACACCTTAGTTGTTCATTATTGCTTTCTCATATGTGCCTTGACCACGGGCCTTCAGCAGACTGAGTAACCCCTTGCTCCAGCCAGTGACCTTGGGTCCAAGCTGGTGGGCTTTTGCGCAAACCAGATGAGCTCATACTCAGCTGGCGACCTCGGGGTCTCGAACCTGGGTCCTTGGCATCCCAGTCCGATGCTCTATCCACTGTGCCACCACCTGGTCAGGCTACTTCTTTTTATTTAAAGTTTCTTTATTGAATGATTTTAGAGGGTAAAGGAGAGAAGAGGGGGAGAGGAAGACAGAGAGAGAGTGGGAGAGAGAAAAAGAAGAGAAGAAGAGAGAAACATGTATTTGTTGTTCCACTTATTAATACATTCATAGGTTGATTTTTTTTTTTTTTTTTTTTTTGTATTTTTCTGAAGCCAGAAACGGGGAGAGACAGTCAGACAGACTCCTGCATGCGCCCGACCGGGATCCACCCTGCACGCCCACCAGGGGCAACGCTCTGCCCACCAGGGGGGCGATGTTCTGCCCAGCAGGGGCGTAGCTCTGCCTCAACCAGAGCCACTCTAGCGCCTGGGGCAGAGGCCAAGGAGCCATCCCCAGCGCCGGGGCCATCCCTGCTCCAATGGAGCCTCGGCTGCGGCTGCGGGAGGGGAAGAGAGAGACAGAGAGGAAGGGGGGCGGATGGAGAAGCAAATGGGCGCCCTTCCTGTGTGCCCTGGCCGGGAATCGAACCTGGGTCCCCCGCACACCAGGCCGACACTCCACTGCTGAGCCAACCGGCCAGGGCCCATAGGTTGATTTTTGTATGTGCTCTGACCAGGGATTGAACCTGTAATTTTGGCATGATGATTAGGATGATGCTCTAACCAACTGAGCTACCATCTAGGGCCCCCCAAAAAGTGTTTAAGATCAAATATGTTGTGTAAACTCAGCATGTCTTATCTGATATTGGAGAATCATAGTGCCCTTTAGCCTGTTGCAGTCTCTGGGTCTCTGATACATCCTACAAAACAAGCAAACAAAAAAGTTTAAGCATGTTTAAGCCAGAACTTCAGGATTGTATTTGTCCATAGGACCCATCTTTAGTGAAAGCTATTAGCATCTCAATGAAGACATTTTAGAAAATACGGTTAATACATTTTCTGTTTCATTTCTCCTCTGACTTAGCATTGTCAGAGCTTGCTTTTGTGCAGTTAAATCTTAACTTTTTTTTCCAAGTTTTCCTATCCACGATGCTATCAATTTCAAGGAGACTGAAATTGCTAAACTTCCATATTTCAAAAAAATGAAATTTTAAATTTATTTTTGTCACCTCTAGCTAATTCAGAAGAAATCATAGAAGGAAATTCTGTTGATTCATCAATCCAGCAAGTGATGGGGAGTGGAAGCCAGAAGGTGATCACCATAGTGACTGATGGAGTCCCTCTTGGTAATATCCAAACTGCAATTCCTACTAGAGCCATTGGCCAGCCATTTATTGTAACTATGCAAGATGGACAGCAAGGTGAGTTACCCCATTAGACAGTTTTTTATGAAAAGATACATTTTAAAAAAGTTTTTCTTAGATGAACAAAATTCTTAATTTTAATATAATCCAGTTGATTGTTTCTTTTATACTAAGTGGTTTTTTATTAATTTATTGGAGTGACATTAATAAAATTATAAAGGTTTCTTCTGGTGTACAATTCTGTTTTTTTTTTTAAGATTTTATTTATTTTATATAGAGAGAAAGAGAGTAGAGGGGTTGAGGGAGGAGAAGTATCATCTCATAGTTGTTTCACTTTAGCTGTTCATTGATTGCTTCTCCTGTGTGCCATGCCCAGGCAAGCCCAGGGTTTTGAACTGGTGACCTCTGCATTCCAGGTCAATGTTCTATCCACTGTGCCACCACAGGTCAGGCTGGTGTACAATTCTGTAATGCATCATCTGTATATTGTATTGTGTACTCACCACCCAAGTTAAGAAAAGATATTTTAGACACTGAACTCTCTTCTAAAAATAAGGCATTAGGGTGAGTAGTGGGAATGCAAGAATGTCAGATGCCAGGTGGGGCAAGGAAGCTCTGCAAAAGAAAGAGGAACCAGGCTGCCAAGGCAAATTTTCTTAATAGATATAAAATGTGTGAGTAAAAACCATAAACTGGTAGAAACAGCAAATGATAGGAACCAGTAGGTCACAGAAAAGAAAATACTGATGGTTCTTCAGCCTACTTCATTCATAGCATAAGAAATGCAAATAAATACTGTAAAGATACCATTATAACATTATGTTGTCCAGGGTGTGGAGAAACAGGCACTCTATTAAATTGCCAGTGAGAACGTAAATTAATGCATCCTCTAAAGAGTAAATTGGCAGTATCTATCACTAATAATGATGCACATACCTTTTGGCAAAAAGTTATTTTCCTACGAATTTATATCCACACACAGAAATGACATATATAATGTTATTCATTCCAGCATTATTTAAATCATCAATGATTGAAAAGAACTAAAGTACATGTTAATAGGGAACTGGATAAATAAATTATGGTACAAATACTCTGCAGCTATTAAAAACAGTGAGGGCCTGCCTGACCTGTGGTGGCACAGTGGAAATGCGTCGATCTGGAAATGCTGAGGTTGCCGGTTCAAAACCCTGGGCTTGCCTGGTCAAGGCACATATGGGAGTTGATGCTTCCAGCTCCTCCCCACCTTCTCTCTCTGTCTCTCTCTCCTCTCTCTCTCCCTCTTTGTCTCTCTCTCTCCCTTTCTCCTCTCTAAAATGAATAAATAAAAAAATTTGAAAAAAACAAAACAAAACAGTGAGGGCCTTACCACGCGGTGGCACAGTAGCTAGAGGGTTAGACTGGGATGCAGAGGACCCAGGTTTGAAGCTCTGAGGTCGCCAGCTTGAGTGCAGGCTCAATAGCTTGAGCACAGGGTCACTGGCTTGAGCGTGGGATAATAAACATGATCCCATGGTTGCTGGCTTGAAGCCCAAGGTCGCTGGCTTGAGCCCAAGGTCGCTGCCTTGAGCAAAGGGTCACTTGCTCTGCTGTCTCCCCCTGCCCCCCATCAAGGCATATATGAGAAAGCAATCAGTGAACAACTAAGGTGCTGTAGCAAAGAATTGATGCTTTTAATCTCTCTCTCTTCTTGTATGTCCCTCTCTCTGTCTCTATCACAAAAATAAATAAAAATAAAAACAGGAATTTCTTATGTGCTAGTATGGTCTGATCTCTAAATATATGAAGTGACCAAAGGAACATACAGGACAGGGTATAGAGTATGCTTTATTATTTATTTATTTATTTATTTATGACAGGGACAGCGAGAGAGACAGAGAGAGGGACAGATAAGGACAGACCAGAAGGGAGAAGCATCAGTTGTTCATTGTAACACCTTAGTTGTTCATTGAGGCACCTTAGTTGTTCATTGACTGCTTTCTCGTATGTTCCTTGACGTGGTGGGGGTGGTGGTTACAGCAGAGCAAGTAACCCCTTGCTTAAGCCAGCAACCCTGGGCTCAAGCCAGCAACCTTGGGCTTTAAGCCAGTGACCTTTGGTCTCAAACGAGCAACCCCACGCTCAAGCTGGTTAGCGTAAGCGCAAGTTGGCAACCTCAGGGTTTTGAACCTGGGTCCTCAGCATCGCAGTCCAATGCTCTATCCACTGCGCCACTGCCTGATCAGGCGCTACATTTTTATTTTTTAAAGGAGAAACATATGTATGATATATTTGCTAATGTATTCATAGATCATCTCTGGGAGGACATTCAGTGATAATATTGATAACATTGATTGGTTTCTGGGGGGACATCTGAGTAGCTGGGATTGATGGGAAGCTTTTTACTGTATATGCTTTTTTTTTTACAGAGACAGTCGAGAGTCAGAAAGAGGGATAGATAGGGACAGACAGACAGGAACGCAGAGAGATGAGAAGCATCAGCCATCAGTTTTTCGTTGTGGCACTTAGTTGTACATTGATTGCTTTCTCATATGTTCCTTGACCGTGGGCCTTCAGCAGACCGAGTAACCCCTTGCTCGAGCTAGCGACCTTGGGTCCAAGCTGGTCAGCCATGTTCAAACCAGTTGAACCTGCGCTCAAGCTGGCGACCTCAGGGTCTTGAACCTGGGTCCTCCGCATCCCAGTCCGACGCTCTATCCACTGCACCTCTGCCTGGTCAGGCTGTATATGCTTTTAATTTTTGAACCATGTGAATGTATTACTTATTTTTCTTTTGTTTTTTGTTTGTTTTCAGTGATAATATTGATAACATTGGTTGGTTTCTGGGGGGACATCTGAGTAGTTTGGGATGGATGGGAAGCTTTTCACTGTATATGCTATTTTTTTTTTTTTTTTACAGAGATAGAGAGTCAGAGAGAGGGATAGACAGGAACAGACAGACAGGAACGGAGAGATGAGAAGCATCAATCATTAGTTTTTCGTTGCTCATTGCGACATCTTAGTTGTTCATTGATTGCTTTCTCATATGTGCCTTGACTGCGGGCCTTCAGCAGACCGAGTAACCCCTTGCTCCAGCCAGCACCCTTGGGTCCAAGCTGGTGAGCTTTTGCTCAAACCAGATGAGCCCGCACTCAAGCTGGTGACCTCGGTGTCTCAAACCTGGGTCCTTGGCATCCCAGTCTGACGCTCTATCCACTGTGCTACTGCCTGGTCAGGCAATGTATCATATTACTTATTCAAAATGTACCTAAGTATTTTATTTATTGATTTTAGAGAGAGAAAGGCGGGGGTGGGTGGGAAGAATGGGAAGCATCAACTAATATACTTCTCATATGTGCCTTGACCAGGCAAGCCAAGAGTTTCAAACCAGTGATTCGGTCAATGGTCCATGCTTTTTCCACTGTACTACCACAGACCAGGCAATCATGGGTTGACACTTGTATGTGTCCTGACTGGGAATCAAACCCACAACCTTGGCATATTGGGACAATTCTCTAACCCACTGATCAACCTGGCCAGGGCCCAACCACACTACTTTTAAAAAATGTGTTTAATCAGACCCAAAGAAAGAACGATGAGATTTTATGAATTATCTGCAGGAAATTTTAAATACCAGACTAAAGTTCTATTTCCACTTATATATATAAGCTGCTTTTCATTGCTACCAATTAATTCAGAGAATACAGTTGACTCAGAGAATATAAGCTAACTCTTTTTGTTTTGGGAGAAAGAAAGAGGGAGTGGGAGGGAGGGAGATGAGAAGCATCAACTTGGAGTTGTGGCACCTTAGTTGTTCATTGATTGCCTTCTCATATGTGCCTTGACCTGGAGGCTCCAGCAGAGCAAGTGACTCCTTGCTCAAGCCAGCAACTTTGGGCTCAAGCCAATGACCATGGGATCATGTCAGTGATCCCATGCTCAAGCTGGTAACCCCACACTGAAGCTGGCAAGCCTGGGGTTTCAAACCTGAGGCCTCAGTGTCCCAGGTCGACTCTTTATCCACTGAGCCACTACCAGTCAGACGATATATAGCTAATTTTTAAATCAATCAAACCAAATAACTAGGTAAACCTTCTGTTTTAATAAAAAATTATAATTCATCTTAAAACCTAAATATAATTTTTAACTTGTTATTTTGAGATAATTTTAGATTCATGTACTTTTGGAAGAAATGATACCTAGAGATCTCATATACATCATCTGATTTCCCCCAGTAGTAACATTTTGCTTAACTATAGTAAAATATCACACAGAGGAAATTGACATTGATAAAAATCCACCAACCTTACTGAGATTTCTTCCCAGTTTTTTATATGCGTTCATTTGTGTGTTTGTGTGTGTACTTAGTTCTATGCAATTTAATACATGTATAATTTTGTGTGAGTACCACCACAGTCAAGACAACAGAATAGTTTCATCACAAGGATCCCTTGTGCTACTCTTTTATGGCCACAGTTAACCTCCCTTTCCACCTTATTCCTAATCCCTGGCAACAACTAACTCCTCTGTTTTTCTTTCTCTATACTTTTGTCATTTCAAGAATGTTACATAAGGGGCTCTGGCAGGATAGCTTGGTTGGTTAGGGCGTCATCCCAAAGTGTGGAGGTTGTTGGTTTGATCAAGGCACATACAGGAACAGCTTGATGTTTCTGTCTGTCCATCTGTCTGTCTTTCTCCCCACCCCCACCCCTGTACCTCTCTCACTGAAATGAATTTTTTAGAAAAAGAATGTTACATAAATGAGATCGTATGTAACATTTTGAGATTGGCTTTTGTCTTTTAGCATAATTTTCTTAAGATCCATCCAAGTTGTTGTCTGTTTGAATAGTTCATTCCTTTTTATTGCTGAATATTATTCCATGATAAGGATGTAACACAGTTTGCTTAACTATTCATCCATTGAAGGATATTTGTTTCTAGTTTTGGACTATCTCTAAAACTGTTATGATCAATCATGTACAGATTTGTGGAAACATAAATTTTCAGTTCTCTGGAATAAATGCCCAAAAGTGCAATTGCTAGGTCATATGGTAAGTGCCTATTTAGTTTTGTAAGAAACTTCCAAACTATTTTCTAGGATGACTGCCATTTTACATTCCTACCAGGAATTTATGAATAATCCAGTTTCTCTACATCATTACCAGTATTTGGTGTTATCACTATGTTTTAAAATTTTAGCCAGCCTGACCAGGCGGTGGCACAGTGGATAGAGCGTCGGACTGGGATGCGGAAGGACCCAGGTTCAAGACCCCAGGATAGCCAGCTTGAGCATGGGCTCATCTGGCTTGAGCAAAAAAGCTCACTGGCATGGACCCAAGGTCACTGGCTCAAGCGAGGGGTTACTCAGTCTGCTGAAGGCCTGCGGTCATGGCACATATGAGAAAACAATCAATGAACAACTACAGTGTCTCAATGAAAAACTGATGATTGATGCTTCTCATCTCTCTCCGTTCCTGTCTGTCTGTCCCTGTCTATCCCTCTATCTGACTCTCTCTCTGTCCCTGTAAAAAAAAAAAAAAAAAATTTAGCCATTCTCAAGGGAAGCAAAAGGTAAAATATACAAATGGGACTATTTTTTTTTGTTTTTGTTTTTGTTTTTTACAGGGACAGAGAGAGAGTCAGAGAGAGGAATAGATAGGGACAGACAGCCTGGAACGGAGAGAGATGAGAAGCATCAATCATCAGTTTTTCATTGCGATACCTTAGTTGTTCATTGATTGCTTTCTCATATGTGCCTTGACCGTGGGCCTTCAGCAGACCTAGTAACCCCTTGCTTGAGCCAACAACCTTGGGTCCAAGCTGGTGACCTTTTTTTTGCTCAAACCTGATGAGCCCGCGCTCAAGCTGGTGACCTCAGGGTCTCGAACCTGGGTCCTTCCGCATCCCAGTCCGACACTCTATCCACTGCGCCACCACCTGGTCAGGCTAAAACGTTTTTGCAGAGCAAAGGAAACCATCAACAAAACAAAGAGACAGCCTACTAAATGGGAGAACATATTTGTTTTGGGGGGGGCTTGTTTTGCTTTTTAAGATTTTAATTTTAATATTTTACTCTTTTTTTAAATTTTTATTTATTTATTTTAGAGAAGAGAGAGACAGAGACAGAGAAAAGGGGAAGAGCAGGAAGCATCAATTCCCATATGTGCCTTGACCAGACAAGTGCAGGGTTTTGAACCGGTGACCTCAGCGTTCTAGGCCAATACTTTATCCATTGCGCCACCACAGGTCAGGCCAGGAGAACATATTTGTTAATGATACATCTGATAAGGGGTTAATATCCAAAATTTATAAACAATCCAATTAAAAAACATGGGCAGAGGATCTGAATATATATGATACTTCTCCAAAGAGTACATACTGATGGCCAGTAGATGCGAAAAGATGCTCAATGTCTCTATTTATCAGAAAAATGCAAATTAAAACTATATACCTGTGAGAATGTCTATCATCAATAAATCAACACCCTAGCTGGGTGGGTCAGTTGGTTAGAGTGTTATCCTAATACATAAATGTTGCAGGTTCGATCCCCAGTTAGGGCACATACAAGAAACAACCAATGAATGCATAAATAAGTGGAACAACAAATTGATGTTTCTCTCTATATATATTCATTTCCCTCTCTCTAATATCAATCAATAAATCTAATTTTTTTTTAATTATAAATCAACAAACAACCAGTATTAGTAAGGATGTGGAGAAAAGGGAACCCTTGTGCACACTTGGGGATTGCAAATTAGTACCACTGCTATGGTAAGCAGTATGAAAGGTCCTCAAAAATTTCGAAATAGAACTACCTTATGACCCAACAATTCCATTTCTGGGCATATATCCAAGGGAACCCAAAACACTAATTAGAAAAGGGATATGCACCCCTATGTTCATCTCACTGTTATTAGCAATAGACAAGATGTAGAAGCAACCCAAGTGTCCATGAGTAGACAGTAGATAAAAATGTAGTGTTACAGTCTGACCAGATGGTGGCGCAGTGGCAAGCTTAGACTGGGACACACAGGACCCAGGTTCAAAACCCTAAAGTCACCAGCTTGAGTACGGGCTCATTCGGCTTGAGCACGGGCTCACCAGCTTGAGCGCAGGATTGCTGGCTTGAGCGTGGGATCATAGACATGATACCATGGTTGCTGGCTTGAGCCCAGAGGTTTCTGGCTTGAAGCCTAAGGTCACTGGCTTGAGCAAGGGGTCACTTGCTCTGCTGTAGGCCCCCCCACCCCCACCCCCGTTAAGTCACACATGAGAAAGCAGTCAATGAACAACTAAGGCGCCGCAATAAAGAATTGATGCTTCTCATCTCTCTCCCTTCTGTCTGTCTGTCCCTATCCGTCTCTTTCTCTCTCTCTCTCTCTGTCACAAAAATAAATAAATCTTATATAAATAAAAATGTAAATGTTCGTTTGTTCAAAATCTTAAATCTCCGAAAGTTCTTTTTTTGTGTATGTGGCAGAGACAGAGCCAGAGAGAGGGACAGATAGGGACAGACAGAAAGGAAGAGAGATGAGAAGCATCAATTCTTCGTTGCAGCTCTTTAGTTGTTCATTGATTGATTTCTCATATGTGCCTTGACTGGGAGGCCACAGCAGACCAAGTGAGCCTTGCTCAAACCAGATGAGTCTGCGCCCAAGTTGGCGACCTCAGGGTTTCTTTATTTTTTATTTAATTTTATTTTTTTTATTTTGTATTTTTCTGAAGCTGGAAACAGGGAGGCAGTCAGACAGACTCCCACATGCGCCCGACCGGGATCCACCCGGCATGCCCACCAGGGGGCGATGCTCTGCCCATCCCGGGCGTCGCTCTGTTGCGACCAGAGCCACTCTAGCTCCTGGGGCAGAGGCCAAGGAGCCATCCCCAGTGCCCGGGCCATCTTTTGCTCCAATGGAGCCTCAGCTGCGGGAGGGGAGGAGAGAGACAGAGAGGAAGGAGAGGGGGAGGGGTGGAGAAGCAGATGGGCGCCTCTCCTGTGTGCCCTGGCCAGGAATCGAACCCGGGACTTCTGTACATTAGGCCGATGCTCTACCACTGAGCCAACCAGCCAGGGCCAAAACCTCAGGGTTTCGAAACCTGGGTCCTCCATGTTCCAGTCCGACACTCTCTCCACTGCGCCGCCACCACCTGGTCAGGCTCTGAAAGTTCTTCACGAAAGTTCTTCACCGATTGCTTTAAAAATTTGACACAACGTTGCATTTGAATAAACATGTGTTTTTATGGGTTTTTTGTTTCTTTGTTTGTTTTTTACACGGACAGAGAGAGAGTCAGAGAGAGGGATAAATATGGACAGACAGCCTGGAACGGAGAGAGATGAGAAGCATCAATCATCAGTTTTTTGTTGCAACACCTTAGTTGTTCATTGATTGCTTTCTCATATGCGCCTTGACCGTGGGCCTTCAGCAGACTGAGTAACCCCTTGCTTGAGCCAGTGACCTTGGGTCCAAGCTGGTGAGCTTTGCTCAAACCAGATGAGCTCGTGCTCAAGCTGGCGACCTCGAGGTCTCAAACCTGGTTCCTCCGCACCCCAGTCCGACGCTCTATCCACTGCGCCACCGCCTGGTCAGGCTGTTTTTATGTTTTTATATACCTACTATTATATAGATGTCACACCTGTGACAGGTAAAAACATGCTTTTTTTGAGAAACAGCTTCATCTGTTGGACGTAAAAATAACACATGCTATACTAAATATTTTATTCTATTTCAATGTTATGGGAGAAATATAAATCGCACATGGCTGAAGATATTTTCCGACAAATACGCAAGGAAAATTCAAATATGAACATGGATTTCACAGCAGAAATCTACAACAAAGCGTTGATAATGATTGAAGATTTGTGCTTAGAAATTGCGAACATTTCCAGTCTACCTGAATCATTACCAGCTAGAAGCAGCAGTCATTGGGACTTGGACGTGAGCTGCAAAGTATAGAATTGTGACAATTCCAGTGCCATGTGGACTTTTCCTGGAGATGGACTTTTACTGGACTCCTGCTCCTTGGGACAGCTCCTAACAGACTGAACTGGGGTTGCGTTGCATTTTTCAGGGATTTGGCATGGTGTTGGGGCCAACTTGGACTTGGTGAACATGTTAAGGACTCTTTTATGGATTCTTGCTGTATTGGCCAAGAGTTTGCTTAAAGGCTTTAATCACTGTAAAGAAAAAAATAGAAGACTGGATAAAGAAGATGTGGCACATATACACCATGGTATACTATTCAGCCATAAGAAATGATGACATCGGATCACTTTACAACAAAATGGTGGGATCTTGATAACATTATACAGAGTGAAATAAGTAAATCAGAAAAAAACAAGAACTGCAGGATTCCATACATGGGTGGGACATAAAAACGAGACTAAGAGATATGGACAAGAGTGTGGTGGTTATGGGGGGTGGGGGGAGGGAAGGAGGGGGCGAGGGAGAGGGAGGGGCACAAAGAAAACTAGATAGAAGGTGACGGAGGACAATCTTTCTTTGGGTGATGAGTATGCAACAGAATTGAATGACAAGATAACCTGGACATGTTTTCTTTGAATATATGTACCCTGATTTATTGATGTCACCCCATTAAAATACAAATTTATTTATTAAAAAAAAATCGCGAACAAAGTTCTCAATCAATTGGGAATGCCATCACCGAATTGATCTGCTGCTGCTTCATTTGATGTAGAATTGCATCGTGAACAAAATTACAACACGGGTGATCTTTTGTCGTATGTGCAGTCAAATATTCCTAAGCTAACGCTTGAGCAAAAAGGCATTTACGATCAAATAATGCAAACTGTCAATAACGAGGTTGGAGAAATCTTCTTAGATGTGCCAGGAGGAATTGGTAAAACATTCTTAATTAGGTTGATTCTGGCAACAATTCGAACCCAAGATGACATAGCCTTAGCTCTTGCGTCATCCGGAATAGCTGTAATATTGCTACCAGGTGAAAGAACTGCTCATCTGCTTTGAAATTGCCATTGAACATGCAATTCATTGAAACTCCCATATGCAACATTTCCAAAGCATCCAGCATGGGAGAAGTATTGCAGAAATGCAAACTTATTGTTTGGGATGAATGCACAATGGCACACAAAAAAATCTCTCGAGGCTCTTGGGGACCAGGGATCCCCAAACTACGGCCCATGGGCTGCATGCAGCCCCCTGAGGCCATTTATCCGGCCCCCATTGCACTTCCAGAAGGGGCACCTCTTTCATTGGTGGTCAGTGAGAGGAGCACATTGACCATCTCATTAGCCAAAAGCAGGCCCATAGTTCCCATTGAAATACTGGTCAGTTTGTTGATTTAAATTTACTTGTTCTTTATTTTAAATATTGTATTTGTTCCCATTTTGTTTTTTTACTTTAAAATAAGATATGTGCAGTGTGCATAGGGATTTGTTCATAGTTTTTTTTTTATAGTCCGGCCCTCCAACGGTCTAAGGGACAGTGAACTGGCCCCCTGTGTAAAAAGTTTGGGGACCCCTGCTCTTTATCAATCATTGCAAGATTTGCGTGGAAACATCAGACCACTTGGGAATGCATTAATATTGCTACAGGAGCCTGACCAGGTGGTGGCGCAGTGGATAGAGCATTGGACTGGGATGCAGAGGAGTCAGGTTTGAGACCCTGAGGTCGCCAGCTTGAGGGCGGGCTCATCTGATTTGAGAAAAGCTCACCAGCTTGGACCCAAAGTCGCTGGCTTGAGCAAGGGGTTACTCAGTCTTCTGAAGGCCCACGGTCAAGGCACATATGAGAAAGCAATCAATGAACAACTAAGGTGTCACAATGAAAAACTAATGATTGATGCTTCTCATCTCTCTCTGTTCCTGTCTGTCTATCCCTCTCTCTGACTCTGACTCTGTCTCTGTAAAAAAAAAAAAAAAAAAAAAAAAAAAAAAATTGCTTGCAGGAGATTTCAGGCAGACATTACCTATAATTCCTTGATTGACACCAGCTGATGAAATAAATGCTTGCCTGAAATACTCTACTTTGTGGCGACATGTAAAGACGTTAAAATTAACTACAAATATGCATGTCCAGCTGCAAAACGATCGATCAGCTGAGATATTCTCACTTCAATTGCTGGAAATTGGGAACAGAAAGATGCCGGTTGATCTGACCTCAGGATGAATTTTATTGCCTCATAACTTCTGCAATTTAGTGACGTCAAAAGAAGAATTGGTTGAAAAAATATTTCCCAATATTCAAACCAATTATAAGAATCACGATTGGCTGAGTGAACAAGCTATTCTTGCGGCCAAGAACAAAGACGCCTACGAACTTAATAACATTATTCAGTCTAACATTCAAGGCGAGGCAGTCACATACAAGTCCATCAACACTGTTGTGGAAGCAGATGAAGCGGTTAATTATCCAACAGAATATTTAAATTCACTCGATCTATCAGGGATGCCACCGCAGGTACTGCAATTGAAAATCAGCGTGCCAATTATGTTGCAAAATACAAACCAGCCAAAGCTTTGCAACGGCACATGGCTTGCAGTAAAAAAATTAATGAGCAACGTCGTAGAAGCCATAATTTTTTTTTTTTTTTTTTTTCCATTTTTCTGAAGCTGGAAACAGGGAGAGACAGTCAGACAGACTCCCGCATGCGCCCGACCGGGATCCACCCGGCACGCCCACCATGGGGCGACGCTCTGCCCACCAGGGGGCGATGAGAAGCCATAATCTTGACGGGACCTTTCAAAAGTGAAGATGTCCTCATTCCTCGCATTCCTGATTCTAATGGATATGCCAGTTCAATTTAAGAGATTGGAGTTCCCAATTCGATTGGCGTTTGCAATCACCATTAACAAAGCTCAGGGCTAATCTTTAGAATTGTGCGGTTTAGATCTAGACACAGATTGCTTCTCACATGGACACTATATGTTGTGTGTTCTAGAGTCGGCAAACCAGACAACCTCTATATCTGCACAGACAATGGAACAACAAAAAATATTGTATACCCTCAAGCATTGTGAAAAACATATTAGAAACGTACACTTTCTCTTTTCTTTCTTTTCCATTTAACCAGGATGAGCCACAGCAATGCATGGCCAGGTACAGCTAGTAAATAAATAAAAACATAGTGGTACAGTCCTGGCCAAATAACTGGGTTGGTTGGAGTATCATCCTGATACATAAAGGTTGAGGATTCGTTCCCTGGTAAGGGCACATACAGGAACAGATTGGTGTTTCTGTTTTCCTTCCTTTCTCTAAAATCATACAGTAAAACGTACATTTAAGAAAATAGCAGTGGTACATAACTGTCAACTGGTGGTTGTTGGTGTTAATTCAATGTCACCAGGAATCCCCAACTTGGAGTGTGATAAAGAAAGAAACTTTATTCAGGGCAAACAACTCAATGGTGATACAGCACAGCAGTGAAAACACAACTCTGGAACAGCTCAGTTGTGATACAATATAGCTGTGAAAACAGCACAGGTATGGAACAGCTCAATTGTGATACACATTGCTGTGGAAACAACACAGCAGCTAGGTGGCCCCCAGGGTCAGCCCCTTCTTTAGTTAGGCAGCTCAGCTCAGCACCTCTTCCAATTTGCTCTTCAGTGTTTCAGCTCTAGCCAGGGGGATGGCAGTCTTCAGTCTAAAGTAAAAAGGGAAAGTGCATTTCAGCCAGAGGGGAGCTGGCTTATCTGGATAGAAGTCCCTGCCCCTCATCCCTGAATGGTCCATCCTCATACAAATGAGGATTCCAAATCCTTACAGTTTGATTGGTCCAAATCAACCTGACCAGAATAGAGCTTCTGTTACTGGTCAGAGCTACAGAGCTTCGAGTGGATGGGGAAAGCCTCAGTCCTATTGATTGAAGTAGGATTCCAGGAACTCCTTTATAAGGGCTGGTTCAGATGGCAGAGATGCAGTTCAATACAGATTTTGCTCTCAAGTGTAGTTTGCATGAAAGGCTCTTGTGTAGAAATGGCTGCTAGGTTCTGTTTGTGTGTTTGTTTTTTTATTTTTTATTTTTTTGGTATTTTTCTGAAGCTGGAAATGGGGAGGCAGTCAGACTCCCGCATGCCCCCGACCAGGATCCACCTAGTATGCCCACCAGGGGGCTATGCTCTGCCCATCCGGGGCATCACTCTGTTGTGACCAGAGCCACTCTAGTGCCTGAGGCAGAGGCCATGGAGCCATCCTCAGTGCCCAGGCCATCTTTGCTCCAATGGAGCCTTGGCTGTGGGAGGGGAAGAGAGAGACAGAGAGGAAGGAGAGGGGGAGCAGTGGAGAAGCAGATGGGTGCTTCTCCTATGTGCCCTGGCCGGGAATCAAACCTGGGACTTCCGTATGCTAGGCCAACGCTCTACCACTGAGCCAACGGGCCAGGGCTGTGTGTTTGTTTTTATTTATTTTATTTTATTTATTTAAAAAAAAATTTTTTTTTTACAGAGACGGAGAGTCAGAGAGAGGGATAGACAGACAGGAACGGAGAGATGAGAAGCATCAATCATTAGTTTTCCGTTGAGTGTTGCAACACCTTAGTTGTTCATTGATTGCTTTCTCACATGTGCCTTGACCTCGGGCCTTCAGCAGACCAAGTAACCCCTTGCTTGAGTCAGGGGTTGACCTTGGGCCCAAGCTGGTGAGCTTTTTGCTCAAGCCAGATGAGCTGCGCTCAAGCTGGCAACCTCAGGGTCTCGAACCTGGGTCCTCTGCATCCCAGTCCGACGCTCTATCCACTGCGCCACCACCTAGTCAGGCTGTGTGTGTGTGTGTGTGTTTAATTTGAGCCCAGTTAGCTATCACGAGTCCTTAGTAGGTGTATTCATTCTCAGGTTCACACTATATAAAACAATATTACTCAACCTTAAAATCAAATGAAATCTTACCGTTTGCAACAACATAGACCTAGAGCAGTGGTTTTTGACCATCGGTCCATGGACTAGTGCCAGTCAATGAAAGTTTATTAACCACCCTGATGTTGCATGAAGATTAAAGACCCAATGATTATAAACTCTATAATCCTCATACAACATCAGGGTGGTTAACTCTTCTGCGGACTGGCACTGGTCCGCAGACTAGCAGTTGAAAACTACTGGGTTAGAACATCATCCCAATAATACATCCAGATTGTGGGTTCAGGCCCTGGCCGGTTGGCTCTGGTAGAGCGTCGACCTGGCGTGCGGAAGTCCCGGGTTTGATTCCCGGCCAGGGCACACAGGAGAAGCACCCATCTGCTTCTCCACCCCTCCCCCTCTCCTTCCTCTCTGTCTCTCTCTTCCCCTCCTGCAGCTGAGGCTCCATTGGAGCAAAGATGGCCCGGGCGCTGGGGATGGCTCCTCGGCCTCTGCCCCAGGTGCTAGAGTGGCTCTGGTCACAATGAGTGACGCCCCGGAGGGGCAGAGTATCGCCCCCTGGTGGGCAGAGTATCGCCCCCTGGTGGGCAGAGCGTCGCCCCCTGGTGGGCGTGCTGGGTGGATCCCAGTCGGGCACATGCGGGAGTCTGTCTGACTGTCTCTCCCCGTTTCCAGCTTCAGAAAAATACAAAAAAAAAAAAAAAAGATTGTGGGTTAAATCCCTGGTCAGGCACAAAGGAGAATCAACAAATGACTGCATAAGTAGAACAACAAATTGATATTTCTCCTCTCTTTCTCCCTTCCTCTCTAAAATAAATATTTTAAAATAAAATGCAAAGGCATATAAAAATAATATATCAAAGAATATTTCAGTTTATTTTGTAGTTTGAAACAGTAAAACCTCTTTGTTTTACAATGTATTCATCACCTCCAATTGGTGTCCTTTGCCTTGTAGTTCTCACTGTACCTGCTGGTCAGGTTGCAGAGGAGACTATAATTGAAGAAGAAGAAGAAGAAGAAGAAGAAGAAGAAGAAGAAGAAGAAGAAGAAGCAGCAGAGAAGTTGCCATTGACTAAGAAACCAAGGATAGAGGAGGTGACAAACAATGTGGAGGAAAGCAAGGTAATATTTTTAGCAGTGTGGAGAAAAGAGAAACTAAAGAATCAAAAGCCAAAACTTTAGCCTGACCAGGCAGTGGCGCAGTGGATAGAGCATCGGACTGGGATGTGGAGGACCCAGGTTCAAGACCCCAAGGTCGGGCTCATCTGGTTTGAGCAGAGCTCACCAGCTTGGACCCAAGGTCGCTGGCTCAAGCAAGGGGTTACTCAGTCTGTTGTAGCCCCATGATCAAGGCACATAGGAGAAAGCAATCAATGAACAAGTCAAGTTCCACAATGAAAAACTGATGATGATGATTGATGCTTCTCATTTCTCCGTTCCTATCTGTCTGTCCCTATCTTTCCCTCTCTCTGACTCTCTCTCTCTGTCTCTGTAAAAAAAAAAAAAAAAAAAAAAAAAAGCCAAAACTTTAAAGGCCTGAACTCTTCTTTATCTTTTTGTGTACTCTCTGGATAATCTGTGATCAGAAATTCTTACCTGGTGGTGACGTGGTTTACTTTCACAGGAAGGCACTGAAAGAGAGCTACTACAGCAGCAGCTCCAAGAGGCCAATCGAAGAGCCCAGGAATACCGACACCAGCTCCTAAAGAAGGAGCAGGAGGCGGAACAGTACCGCCTCAAGCTGGAGGCGATGGCCCGACAACAGCCCAATGGAGTTGATTTCACCATGGTTGAAGACGTGCCTGAGGTAGATGCTGTAGTAGTCACAGAAGGGGAGATGGAAGAGAGAGAGACTGAAGTGACTGGGGCAGGTGCGACCACAGAGCCTCACACTGGAGTTTCCATGGAAACTGTTTCATCTTAACATAAAAGGGACACAATTTGTACTGTTATTCTTTTTCCTCTTTTTAAAAGAAAATACAGAGGATGAACCTTGTATAAAAATTAAGAATGACCTTAAGAAGAAAACTATCACAGGGTATAATTCTTGGGCCTCAATAAGGCTCTCTATGCAACTGGAAAAATCAAAACCAAATTTAGGGAACAGTTCTTCTGAGGAACCAAAAAAATGACCAAAATTTTCAGCTTACACCATTGCTTTAAGCATAGAGGTAAAAGAATGCTGCATGTTGTAGATTGTAACTGACCTTTTTTTATTAAAAAGTTTTACTTTCTATCAAAAGATTTTTTAAAGATAATATTCCTGATATGGACCCACCCAGATCCTTTAATAGTTGTATCATAAAGTGACCTGAAAATTTGCCTTAGATTTATGATGTGTATCTGTTACAGAAGAAAACTAATTGGGAGGAAATTTCAGAGTAAGCTTTGGGGAAGAAAAAAAAGACATATTCCACTTCCAAAGGAGCAGGCACTTCCCACTGTCCTGAATTAATTTCACTGAAAAGGAATTTGTGCTTGCCTGACTAAATTTGCATCCATTGTGTGTCCGTAGCTCAGCTGCCAGTTTAAGAAACTGAAATATAATTTTTTTTTCTGGGACAGAGGGACAGATAGGGACAGACAGGAAGGGGAGAGAGATGAGAAGCATCAATTCTTCATTGCGGCTCCTTAGTCTCCTTAATTGTTCATTGATTGCTTTCTCATATGTGCCTTGATCAGGGGACTGCAGCAGAGCTAGTGATCCCTTGCTCAAGACAGCAACCTTGGGCTTCAAGCCAGCGACCATGGGATCATGTCTATGATCCCATGCTCAAGCCAGCGACCCCGCACGCAAGCTGGTGAGCCCACACTCAAGCCAGTGACATTGGGGTTTCGAACCTGGGACCTCCATGTCCCAGTCCAACGCTCTATCCACTGCGCCACCACCTGGTCAGACTGAAATATAACTTTTAAAAACTGGAAAGGAAAGAAAACTTGTTTATGTGGAGAAGTGTATATAAATCCCAAATCCTCCAGGCTGTGCTTTCACCATGCTGGGAAATGGCCCAAAAGAGGCTTGTGGGGTTATGAAACAATCTGGTGTTGAAATACAAACTTTGCTCTGGCTGGATTTTATAAAATTGCCATCAGGAGGGTAGTCTGTTGTTATATCAACTTGCTTCCAACCATTTATTTATGTAATATCAAGCTTTAATAGCAATTCTCTAATTTTATAAAATTTTGTTGACTTTTCTAAGGTGCCTTTCGAGTGTACGTGATATCCTCTTAAACACAATAAAAGAAGGGGGTAAGAGAGACGAATACTGAGGATGTTGTACAGTTTTGTGGCCATTTGATTTGGGGTGAGTGAATTGCTGTTTCCTTAAGGTTGGACCTTATGCAGAGCTTTTGTGCCTGTAAGTGCTCAGTGTATGCCAGCAAAGGGAGTAAGACCTATCAGTGCCATAGAGTAAGGAACCAAAGATTCTGGCCAGATACTTCATCTGCCTTATCCCTTCTCTCCCACTCTGACTGCTTCCTTTGCCTAGACACTTTTGGAAAGTGTTTTATTAGTTTCTTGCCAGCTTGGAGTTTTTTCAAAAGAAAGGGAAATGTGAATGGCGGTAGTGAAGAGGTTCATTACAGAGATTATGGCTTTGCAGTTGGACCCTCAGCATTCTTGACTTGCTTGTTTGCTTTGTTGTAAATGACGAGAAGAAACCAGAGGAGGATGTGCCAAGTAAACATTTGAATGACTGTATTGAATATGGTTTTCTTAATCAGCGATCACAGGAAAGCATACATTTTTAATTTGGAATAAAACTTGACAGTTAACATGGTTCTATTTACCTTGATTAGT
Organism: Saccopteryx bilineata; assembly: GCF_036850765.1. Taxonomy (NCBI): domain Eukaryota; kingdom Metazoa; phylum Chordata; class Mammalia; order Chiroptera; family Emballonuridae; genus Saccopteryx; species Saccopteryx bilineata. The sequence goes on along the minus strand of NC_089492.1, from coordinate 160,058,043 downwards.
GAAGTAATTTGCCATAATTTTCCAGAGGTGAAAAGTCATTTGGGGTTCAAAATAATCTGAAAATATAACTCTCCAAACCAAATCTAACAAACAGAATTGGCTATTAGCTGCTTCTAGGCAAAAATGTCAGTTTTGATTTCAATATTGACAATTGGCCACCTTAGCTCGGTTTTCTTCATGAACTTGAGAACTTTCCAGATAAACAGAGATTCCTCTGGCTGTTTGAGAATGATGGTGAAATGCAGAGGAGCCTAGATAAGGGTGAGGAGAAAATTATAGTATCTGCTGTCAAATTGTCCTGTTTGTTTGTGATGGGGGTTTTTTAGTCTTTTTGTGAACCAGGTGCTAACAATAAGCTGCTATTGTGTGCCATTGCAGAGCCTTAGCTTTAACTATAGATGGACCGAGTGTCATTTTAAGAACTTTTTTTTGTGTGTGTAACAGAGACAGAGAGAGGGACAGATAGGGACAGACAGACAGGAAGGGAGAGAGATGAGAAGCATAAATTCTTCGTTGTGGCACCTTAGTTCATTGATTGCCTTCTCATATGTGCCTTGACTAGGGGGGCTCCAGCAGAGTGAGGGAGCCCTTACTCAAGCTAGTGAGCCTTGCTCAAACCAGATAAGGCCATGCTCAAGATGGTGACCTTGGGGTTCTGAATCTGGGTCCTCCGTGTCCCAGTCTAACACTCTATTTACTGCTCCACGGCTTGGTCAGTCCCAAGTGTCACTTTAGATGTGTTGTGTTTATGTTCTCAGTGTATATGTTGACTTTATTTCCTTTTTTTTCCTTTCCTATTAAGGGAGTGGAGGTTAACAGCAGTGCAGATAATATCCAGCCCAGCCACCTTATTCTCTAGGATAGCTCCTGATTGGGAGTGAGCAGTTTCTATCCAACACTCCCTTTTTTTTTTTCTCAATCTTTTTTTTTTTTTCATTTTAGAGAGGAGAGGGAGGAAGGGAGAGAGAGAGAGAGAGGAGAGACAGAGAGAGAGAGAGAGAGAAGGGGGGAGGAGCTGGAAGCATCAACTCCCATATGTGCCTTGACCAGGCAAGCCCAGGGTTTTGAACCGACTACCTCAGTATTTCCAGGTCGACGCTTTATCCACTGCGCCACCACAGGTCAGGCCAACACTCCCTTTTGAATACACAGAGTCCCTACTCTTTAGGGGAATTGTTTTATCAGTTCTTATTACCGTATTTCCCCATGTATAAGATGCACCATTTTTGGGAAAAATTTGGCATCTAAAAACTGGATGCATTCTATACAGTGATTGTAGATATTTTTACTTACATTTCCCGTTTTTTCACACCTGATGAGGAATTGTATGAATTTTATGATGAATAAAACTTCAGTTCAATAACTATGTAATACTTTTTTTTTTCAAATTTCAGGCCACAAAATTAAGGTCCGTCTTATACATGGGAGCGTCTTATACATGGCAAAATACAGTATCTTTCTGTAGGAGGCTATTCCCACACACAGAAAGGTATTTAATACAGCCCAAGTCCTTCTTTCTTTTTCCAAGTCATTTTTGATGATGGGTCTCTGAGATTGGGAGTTAAAGGAGAGGCTGGGATAAGGAGAGAGAGAGGAAATGTCTGGAAAAGGGTGGGTAGCAAAAAGGTATTTGTTTTTATTTACTTGAAATAGACTGCCTGACCAGGTGGTGGCGCAGTGCATAGAGCGTCAGACTGGGATGCCGAGGACCCAGGTTCGAGACCCTGAGGTCGCCAGCTTGAGCATGGGCTCATCTGGTTTGAGCAAAAGCTCACCAGCTTGGACTCAAGGTCACTGGCTCGAGCAAGGAGTTACTTGGTCTGCTGAGGCCCACGGTCAAGGCACATATGAGAAAGCAATAAATGAACAACTAAGGTGTCACAATGCTCAATGAAAAACTAATGATTGATGCTTCTCATCTCTCTGTTCCTGTCTGTCTGTCCCTGTCTATCCCTCTTTCTGACTCTGAAAAAAAAAAGAGAGAAAAAAAAAAGAAAAGACCAATTAGCATCCCAGAGAAGGGAAATAAGATTTGGTCTCCAGTTGTATTGTGGTGGAGAGGAGAAGTCAGGATCCTTTAAAGTAGTTAGAACTTAAACATTAAATGCATTAATGGCAATACCATTTTATGATTTTGCATTTCTTTCGGGATCAGCCATGGAAGCTGCGGAAATGTTGCTAGATCTTCTGGGTTAGGGGATTCCAAGCTGCCTGTGCCAACGTTAGATTACAGAGAAGGTTCAGAGTTGGTTCTAGAGCAGAAAAAACCTGGAGCCAAGGATGACTGCCTACTTTAAATAAAGCTGCTTAAATAATATTTATTATTTTTTTTAATTTATTTTTTATTTATTCATTTTAGGAGAGAGAGAGACAGAGAAAGAATGAGAGAGAGAGAGAGAGAGAGAGGAGAGACAGAGAGAGAGAAGGGGGGAAGAGCTGGAAGCATCAACTCCCATATGTGCTTTGACCAGGCAAGCTCAGGGTTTCAAACCGGCAACCTCAGCATTTTGAGATCAACACTTTATCCACTGCGCCACCACAGGTCAGGCCAATATTTATTTTTTAACAGAGACAGAGAGACGGATAGATAGGGACAGACAGACAGGAACGGAGATAGATGAGAAGCATCAATCATTAGTTTTTCGTTGCGACACCTTAGTTGTTCATTGATTGATTTCTCATATGTGCCTTGACTGTGGGCCTTCAGCAGACTGAGTAACCCCTTGCTCGAGCCAGCAACCTTGGGTCCAAGCTGGTGAGCTTCGATCAAATCAGATGAGCCCGCGCTCAAGCTGGCGACCTCGGGGTCTGAAACCTGGGTTCTCCACATCCCAGTCCAACGCTCTATCAACTGCGCCACCGCCTAGTCAGACAAACTGCTTTAATAATATCTTAAATAAAGCTGCCTTAATAATATCAGTGTTAATAAAGGACTTTTACACTGTACCTTTGCATTTTTATACTAAGCCTACCACCCAAGAAGAGAAAAAAATCTTAACATTTCTGTTCTTGTTCCTGGATTCAGGGAAATTACTTATAAATGTGTACATTCTCTTCCTGTCACTACCTCTATGGGATCTCTTCTTTGTAATGCCAGAGTTGAGGTCTTTTAACTGCAATATGGGAGAACTTGGCTTTAGTTTTTCTGTGTTTTGAACTCAGTGCCTTAAAAGATGTTCATTTTCTGTCAGATCTTTGTGCAGCTTTTTTTTTTTTTTTAACAGAGACAGAGAGAGAGGGACTGATAGGGACAGACAGAAAGGGAGAGAGATGAGAAGCATCAATTCTTCGTTGCGGCTCCTTAGTTGTTTATTGATTGCTTTCTCATATGTGCCTTGACTGGGGGGCTACAGCAGAATGAGTGACCCCTTGCTCCAGCCAGCGACCTTAGGCTTCAAGCCAGCAACCTTTGGGCTCAAGCCAGTGACCCCACACTCAAGCTGGTGAACACATGTTCAAGCAGACAACCTTAGGGTCTTGAACCTGGGTCCTCCGCATCCCAGTCTGACGCTCTATCCACTGCACCACTGCCTGGGCAGGCCTGTATTCAGCTTTGCCCTTCTGCCTTCTTCAGCCTTACCCTGGCATTATTAAAATTTGTCTGCTTAGTAATGTCAGAAATATATGGTATACAAAATTACTCTCTTTATTCTGATGTAAAAGAAATTAATTTACTTGAGAGTTCCCCAGTTGAAGTTAGATATTGTGTGACCACGGATTTTTAATGCCCTTTTGTTGGGTATATATTAGTGTGTATGTTTATAAACATATAGAGATTTTCTAGCCTATTTATTCGAGGTTCAACCTGATACAACCTGGAAATATTTTTATTTCATTAAATGCATGAGAGTGAGTTTCTTTGGATTTACTAACAGGCCTGAGGAAGGAAAAGCATTGCTTTGGCTCTTCTCTGAGAGGTGTGCTCTAAGAAGCGGTAATGAGAAACCTAAGCAGTAAAGCCCCAGGGAGAGCCAGTACCTGGCTTCGCAGAGATTTGTTTAGCATGTAGTGATGACACCACATAAGCTGAAAGTCAGATCAGTGCCAGGTTAGAGATGGAGCTGCCAGGCCACAGAGAAAGCCTCCTTTCCACGCCTATTGCAGCTGTGTCAACTGGTGCTTATACAATCTCTTACACCTCTGAACAGGAGAAATCCTAGATAAAGCACCATGGCAGAAAGAGCAGACATTCTGTACATCTACATTCCCAGCTTAAAAATCTCATCTTTGTGAGAGTGATTATTTTGAGAAGGCTTGTGTGGCCTTGTCCTAACAAACAACATTATGGACTAACAGAGCTAGAAGTTTGATGCAGATAGTGAACCTTCCCATAAGTTTAATCTTGAGTGAGAATCAGTTTTTGTCCCTGATTTTTGGATACTGGCCTCCTATTCTCTACTCTCTACTCAGACATCTCTGTATGGCCAGGAAAAAAGCTTAAGAATGGAATACGTGTTGCCTAACCAAGTGGTGGCACCATGGATAGAGCATCGGCCTGGGATGCTGAGGGCCCAGGGTCAAAATCCCGAGGTCACAGGCTTGAGCGTGGAATCATAGACATGACCCCATGGTCGCTGGCTTGAACAAGGGGTCACTCGCTCTGCTGTAGCGCCCCACACACACATCAAGGCACACATGAGAAAGCAATCAATTAAAAACTAAGGTGCCGCAACAAAGAATTGATGCTTCTCATCTCTCTCCCTTCTGTCTGCTGTCTGTTCCTATCTGTCCCTCTCTCTCTCAAAAAAATAAATAAATAAAGAAAGAAGTGGAATACTTGTCAAGACCACCTGTGCTGCTCCAGGGTCTTACCTATCTCTATGTAATATTTTCCTTCATAGTTAGAACTCTATTTCTTACACCAATACATTCAGCAAGAATATGAATTTGAATTAAGTAGCTTTGAATTTATGGTGCTGCCTTTTATTTTATTTTTTTGAGCCTCTCTAGGATTAGAGGGTGGGGTGACATTTCTAGACTCTATAGTAGCAATTTGGCTTGTTAATGGCAGGAAATTGTGCTTCCTTATATCTCTGTTCTCCTCCCCTTTCCTAACTACTTTGCTTCTTTGACCCTATTGTTCTTATCTCTTGAGTCTTTCCCAGGAACTAGAATTTTTTTTTTTTTTTTTTTTTTTTTTTTTTGCATTTTTCTGAAGCTGGAAACAGGGAGAGACAGTCAGACAGACTCCCGCATGCGCCCGACCGGGATCCACCCGGCACGCCCAGCAGGGGGCGATGCTCTGCCCACCAGGGGGCGATGCTCTGCCCATCCTGGGCGTCGCCATGTTGCGACCCTCCTGGGTGTCGCCATGTTGCGACCAGAGCCACTCTAGCGCCTGGGGCAGAGGCCACAGAGCCATCCCCAGCGCCCGGGTCATCTTTGCTCCAGTGGAGCCTTGGCTGTGGGAGGGGAAGAGAGAGACAGAGAGGAAGGCGCGGCGGAGGGGTGGAGAAGCAAATGGGCGCTTCTCCTATGTGCCCTGGCCGGGAATCGAACCCGGGTCCTCCGCACGCTAGGCCGACGCTCTACCGCTGAGCCAACCGGCCAGGGCCCCAGGAACTAGAATTTAATTAGTAGGTCATTTGTAATCTATGGGCCTTGTTTTTCCTTTTTCCGCTCCCTTTTATCCCTGCTACATATTTTGTTTCTTCTGAAGTGGTTTGTTTCTGAGAATTTAGGTCACACTCTCTAATCCTGTGCTTCCTAGTTGATTTCAGGCAACTTGCTCTATCAGTAATGATGTCAGGTCCCTTCTCTAGTGTGTTGCCCTGTATACTGACCTACTGCCAAAGTGTTACATGTTGGGGTAGAGGGTAGGGGTGTTGGAGATTGTGGGGATAAGGAGAGAAAGTGTGGATGGGGTACCTTAGATGCTTCTTAAAATGTCCTATTTTAGGTTGTCTGACAGCTTCATGTACAGTGTTTTAGGATAACTTAAATATACTTTTTTATTTAGGATTTTAATAAAATAAGGTTTCATTCTGATGAGCAAGTTTGTGTGTATGCATGTGTGAGTGAGCATTTGTATGTACATACGCCTATACAGATCTATATTATATATACAGTTTTTGTACTGTCATTTAAAATAAGATATTTCTTAATAAAATATCAAAGTCTGGCCCTGGCCAGTTGGCTCAGTGGTAGAGCGTCGGCCTGGCATGCAAGGGGTCCTGGGTTCGATTCCCAACCAGGGCACACAGGAGAAGCGCCCATCTGCTTCTCCACCCCTCCCCGTCTCCTTCCTCTCTGTCTCTCTCTTCCCCTCCCGCAGCGAGGCTCCATTGGAGCAAAGATGGCCTGGGCGCTGGGGATGGCTCCTTGGCCTCTGCCCCAGGCGCTAGAGTGGCTCTGGTCGCAACAGAGCGACGCCCTGTAGGGGCAGAGCATCGCGCCCTGGTGGGCAGAGCGTCACCCCCTGGTGGGCGTGCCGGGTGGATCCTGGTCGAGCGCATGCGGGAGTCTGTCTGTCTCTCCCCGTTTCCAGCTTCGGAAAAATACAAAAAAATAAATAAATAAATAAAATATCAAAGTTTTACCATTTCACGGTGTCACTGAAATTTTTTACAGGGGTAGGAGGAGGGAGGAAAGGTAAAGGCGGAAAATGATGGAAGGTTGCTTGACTTTGGGTGGTGAACACACAATACAGTGTACAGATGATAAATTATAGAATTGTACACCTGAAACCTATATATTTTTGGGGGGTTTCTTTGAAATATGTATAATTTTATTAACCAATTTCACCCCAGTAAATTTAATAAAATAAGTTAATTAGTCCCGACCCAGTAGCTCAGTTGGTTAGAACATTGTCCTGACATGCCAAGGTTGTGGGTTTGATCCCAGGTCAGGGCACATACAAATATCAACCAATGCACTGCCTAGGTGGGTCAGGGGATAGAGCGTTCTCCTGACACACCTAGGTCGTAGGAACAATCCCTGGTCACATACAAGAAGCAATCAATGAGTGCACAACTAGATGGAACAACTATGTAGAACAAAGAGTTACTGCTTTTCTCCCTTTCTCTCTCTCTCTCCCCTTGTATCCCTCCATCAAATCAATGGAAAAAAATTTTTTTCAATATTTTATTGATTTTTAGAGAGGAGGTGTGTGTGTAAGAGAGAGAGAGAGAAGGGGGAGGAGCAGGAAGCATCAACTCCCATATGTGTCTTGACCAGGCATGCCCAGGGTTTCGAACCGGCAACCTCAGTGTTCCAGGTCGACGCCTTATCCCACCGCGCCACCACAAGTCAGGCCGGAAAAAAATTTTTCATTAAAAAAAAATTTAAAAAGAATTAACCAGCCTGACCAGGCAGTGGCGCAGTGGATAGAGCATCAGACTGGGATGTGGAGGACCCAGGTTCAAGACCCCGAGGTCACCAACTTGAGCGCGGGCTCATCTGGTTTGAGCAAGGCTCACCAGCTTGAGCCCAAGGTCGCTGGCTCGAGCAAGGGGTCACTCGATCTACTGTAGCCCCCTGGTCAAGGCACATATGAGAAATCAATCAATGAAAACTAAGGAGCTGCAAAAAAGAACTGATGTTTCTAATCTCTCTTTTTGTCTGTCTGTCCCTATCTGTCCCTCTCTCTGTCTCTCCCTGTCTCTGCCACAAAAAACAAAAACAAAAAAAAACCCACCTTACCTGTGGTGGCACAGTGAATAAAGGTGTTGATCTGGAATGCTGAGGTCGCCAGTTCAAAACCCCAGGCTTGCCTAGTCAAAGCACATACGAGAAGCAACAATGAGTTGATGCTTCCCGCTTCTCCCTTCTCTCTTCTCTCCAAAATCAATACATAAAATGTTTTTTAAATTTTTTGTTTATTTACTTATTCATTTTAGAGAAGAGATAGAGATACAGATAGAGATAGAGGAAGCGGGAGGAGCAGGAAGCATCAACTCCCATATGTGCCTTGACCAGGCAAGCCCAGGGTTTTGAACCTGCGAACTCAGTATTCCAGGTCGACGCTTTATCCACTGCACAACCAGAGGTCAGGCAATACATATAATAATTTTTTTTTTTAATTTTTTTTAATTTTATTTATTTATTTTTTACAGAGACAGAGAGTGAGTCAGAGAGAGGGATAGACAGGGACAAACAGACAGGAACGGAGAGAGATGAGAAGCATCAATCATTAGTTTTTCATTGCGCATTGCAACACCTTAGTTGTTCATTGATTGCTTTCTCACATGTGCCTTGACCGTGGGCCTTCAGCAACCCCTTGCTGGAGCCAGCGACCTTGGGTCCAAGCTGGTGAGCCTCGCTCAAACCAGATGAGCCCGCACTCAAGCTGGAGACCTCGGGGTCTCAAACCTGGGTCCTTCCACATCCCAGTCCGATGCTCTATCCACTGCGCCACCACCAGGTCAGGCACATATAATAATTTTTAAAAGATCTACTCTGGCCCTGGCCGGTTGGCTCAGCAGTAGAGCGTCAGCCTGACATGTGGAAGTCCCAGGTTCGATACCCAGTCAGAGCACACAGGAGAAGCGCCCATCTGCTTCTCCACCTTTCCCCCTCTCCTTCCTCTCTGTCTCTCTCTTCCCCTTCCGCAACCGAGGCTCCATTGGAGCAAAGATGGCCCGGGCGCTGGGGATGGCTCCTTGGCCTCTGCCCCAGGTGCTAGAGTGGCTCTGGTCGCAACAGAGCGACGCCCCGGAGGGGCAGAGCGTCACCCCTAGTGGGCGTGCCGGGTGGATCCCGTTTGGGCGCATGCAGGAGTCTGTCTGACTGTCTCTCCCCGTTTCCAGCTTCAGAAAAATACAAAAAATAAATAAATAAATAAATAAAGATATACTGAAAGGTAGTTTATTATTTCATGCATTTAATACTTAAATAAGAACAATAAAAGAGGTACACAAAACTACGGTAGATTATGTTATAAGAAAGAGTTGGATTTTTTTTGTATTTTTCTGAAGTTGGAAATGGGGAGGCAGTCAGACAGACTCCCGCATGCGCCTGACCGGGATCCACCCGGCACGCCCACCAGGGGGCGATGCTCTGCCCATCTGGGGCATCACTCTGTTGCAACCAGAGCCATTCTAGTACCTGAGGCAGAGGCCATAGAGCCATCCTCAGCGCCCGGGCCAACTTTTTTCCAATGGAACCTTGCCTTCAGGAGGGGAAGAGAGAGACAGAGAGGAAGGAGAGGGGGAGGGGTGGAGAAGCAGATGGGCGCTTCTCCTGTGTGCCCTGGCCGGGAATCGAACCTGGGACTCCTACACGCCAGGCCAACGCTCTACCACTGAGTCAACCGGCCAGGGCCAAGAAAGAGTTTTAAAGCATTCATGGAAAAATATTAAATAATACCTGACAAAAAAACAGTATAAAACTGTTAAGATATTTACATATTGCTTTTTTTTTTTATAGCAAGAGAGACAGAGAGTGACAAACATACAGGAAGGGAAAGAGATAAGAAGCATCAGTTCTTTGTTGCAGCACCTTAATTTTTTTTTTTTTTTTTTTTTTTTTTTTTTTTTTTTTTACAGAGGCAGAGATAGACAGGGACAGACAGACAGGAACGGAGAGAGATGAGAAGCATCAATCATCAGTTTCTCGTTGCGCATTGCGACTTCTTAGTTGTTCATTGATTGCTTTCTCACATGTGCCTTGACCGCGGGCCTTCAGCAGACCGAGTAACCCCCTGCTGGGGCCAGCGACCTTGGGTTCAAGCTGGTGAGCTCTTTGCTCAAGCCAGATGAGCCCGCGCTCAAGCTGGCGACCTCGGGGTCTCGAACCTGGGTCCTTCCGCATCCCAGTCCAACGCTCTATCCACTGCGCCACCACCTGGTCAGGCACCTTAATTTTTCATTGAATGCTTTCTCATATGGGCCTTGACCGGGGGGCTACAGCACAGCCAGTGATCCCTTGCTCAAGCCAGCAACCTTGGGCTCAAGGCAGCGACCCCTCAACTGGTAAGCTTGTGCTCAAGCCAACAACCTTGGATATTCGAACCTGGGTCCTTTCTGTCCCAGGCCGATGTTCTATCCACTGTGCCACTGCCTGATCAGGCCCATATTGCTTCTTGATTGCTGTCTTCACTTGCAGCTTTCTTTACTTTTATTGGAGCATCATCAGCTGTGTTATTTATCCTTAATCATCTTTTCACTATAGGAGTACAATCTCATTCCTTTGGACCGAATGAGCATTGCTAGGGACACTTAGAATACACTGTTGCACAAATGAACTTTAAAAAATAGCAAGGAGCCTGACCAGGCGGTGGCGCAGTGGATAGAGCGTTGGACTGGGATGAGGAAGGACCCAGGTTCGAGACCCCAGGGTTGCCAGCTTGAGCACAGGCTCATCTGGCTTAAGCAAAAAGCTCACTAGCATGGACCCAAGGTCACTGGCTCGAGCAAGGGGTTACTCAGTCTGCTGAAGGCCCAAGGTCATGGCACATATGAGAAAGCAATCAATGAACAACTACAGTGTTGCAATGAAAAAACTGATGATTGATGCTTCTCATCTCTCTCTGTTCCTGTCTGTCCCTATCTATCCCTCTATCTGACTCTCTCTCTGTCCCTGTAAAAAAAAAAAAAAAAAAAAAAAAAAAAAGCAAGGAATGTAAATTTGTGATTTTCACATTGGGTGTCTGCCCAGGCGCCCACCTTAGAGAGAACGCTGACTACAAGTGCCATTTTAACAACCAGTTCACCAAACTCAACAAAAAGGTAGGTATTGGTTCTGCCAAACTGGTGCGAACTGGCTGAATCCCACCATTGGGTATATTGCTCCTAAGGTACACATCTGTACAGCATGTTAATGTGCTGAATACTGTAGGAAGTTGTTACATAATAATATTTGTGAATCTAAACATAGGAAAGATACAATACAAATATGATATTAAAGTTGAAGAATGGTACAACTGCCTGACCAGGCGGTGGCACAGTGGATAGAGTGTCAGACTGGGATGCTGAGGATCCAGGTTCAAGACCCCAAGGTCGCTGGCTCGAGCAAGGGGTTACTCAATCTGCTGAATGCCCGCGGTCAAGGCACGTATGAGAAAGCAATAACAACTAAGGTGTTGCAATGCGCAACGAAAAACTAATAATTGATGCTTCTCATCTCTGTGTTCCTGTCTGTCCCTGTCTATCCCTCTCTCTGACTCTCTCTCTGTCTCTGTAAAAAATAAATAAATAAGTAAATAAATAAAAGAATGGTACAACTGTATAGGGCACTGTATTGGTACTCCTCACCATGAGTAGAGCCTGCAGGAGTATAAATTGCTCTGGGTGAGTCAGTGAGTGAATGTGAAGGCCTAGGACATTACTGTATATTAGTGTAGACTGTATAAGCACTGTATACTTTGGCTACTCTAAATTTAAAAAAAACGAGATTAAATATCAAGTATGAGAGAAAATGGTACAGTCAAGAAAACAGCACAGCCCTGGCCGGTTGGCTCAGCGGTAGAGCGTCGGCCTAGCGTGCGGAGGACCCGGGTTCGATTCCCGGCCAGGGCACACAGGAGAAGCGCCCATTTGCTTCTCCACCCCTCCGCCGCGCTTTCCTCTCTGTCTCTCTCTTCCCCTCCCGCAGCCAAGGCTCCATTGGAGCAGAGATGGCCCGGGCGCTGGGCATGGCTCTGTGGCCTCTGCCTCAGGCGCTAGAGTGGCTCTGGTCGCAATATGGCGACGCCCAGGATGGGCAGAGCATCGCCCCCTGGGGGGCAGAGCACCGCCCCTGGTGGGCGTGCCGGGTGGATCCCGGTCGGGTGCATGCGGGAGTCTGTCTGACTGTCTCTCCCTGTTTCCAGCTTCAGAAAAAAAAAAAAATCAAAAAAAAAAAAAAAAAAAAAAAAAAAGAAAACAGCACAAGTGCCTGACCAGGCAGTTGCACAGTGGGTAGAGCATCGGATTGGGACACAGAGGACCCAGGTTCAAAACCCCATGGTTACTGGCTTGAGCCCGGGCTCATCTGGCTTGAGCACGGGTCATCAAATTGAGTGTAAGGTTGCTGGCTTGAGCATGGGATCATAGATTTGACCCCATGGTCGCTCGCTTGAGCCTAAAGGTCACTGGCTTGAGCCCAGAGGTCACTGGCTTAAAGCCCAAGGTCGCTGGCTTGAACAAGGGGTCACTTACTCTGCTGGAGTGCTGCCCCACACACACACATCAAGGCACATACAGGAAAGTAATCAATGAGCAATTAAGGTGTCACAATGAAGAATTGATGCTTCTTATCTCCCTTCCTGTCTGTCTGTCCCTATCCCTCTCTCTGTCTCTTTTTGTAGCACAGTAAGCACAAGATGTATGAGGCTGCTGCCAAAATAACACCTACAGCAAAGTTTTTATTCTAAAATAACAGAGAAAGTATAGTAGAATAAATACATAAACCAGTAATGATAGTCATTTATCATTACCAAGTATTCAGTAATATAGTCGTTTATCATTACCAACTATTATGTACTGTACATAATTGTATGTGGTATACTTTTACACAATTGGCAGTACAGTTGGTTTGCACCAGCATTTGCCACAAACATGAGTAATGCAATCTACTACAACATTACGAGGACTACAATGTCACTAGGCAATAGGGTTTTTCAGCTCCATTATAATATGGGATTCATGTATGTAGTCCTTCATTGAATAAAGCATCATTATGTGACATATGACTGTACTAAGTTTTTCTGTCCAACTGACCTAATGAGGGACAAGTGGCAGGAAGGCATTCTTTCCCCTGTTGAGGTCTTCTAACCCATTCACACTTTCTGCCTTTTCCTTAACTAGCTACTCCTCACCTAGTAATCTTTAAATATAAAAACCACAAAAACATCCTGACCAGGCAGTGGCGCAGCGGACAGAGCGTCAGACTGGGATGCTGAGGACCCAGGTTCGAGACCCCAAGGTCGCCAGCTTGAGCGCGAGCTCATCTGGTTTGAGCAAAGCTCACCAGCTTGGACCCAAGGTCGCTGGCCTAAGCAAGGGGTTACTTGGTCTGCTGAAGGCCCACGGTCAAGGCACATGTGAGAAAGCAATCAATGAACAACTAAGGTGTTGCAATGAAAAACTGATGATTGATGCTTCTGATCTCTCTCCGTCCCTATCTATCCCCCTTTCTGACTCGGTATCTGTAATAAATAAATAAATAAATAAATAAATAAATAAATAACCCACAAAAACAGCCTGACCAGGTGGTGGCACAGTGGATGGAGTGTCAGACTGGGCTGTGGAGGACCCAGGTTCAAGACCCCAAGGTCACCAGCTTGAGCGCAGGCTCATCTGGTTTGGGCAAAGCTCACCAGCTTGGACCCAAGGTCGCTGACTTGAGCAAGGGGTCGCTCGGTCTGCTGAAGGTCCACGGTCAGGGTACATATGAGAGAGCAATCAATGAACAACTAAGGTGTTGCAACAACATACTAGTGATTGGTGTGTCTCGTCTCAGTTCCTGTCTGTCTATCCCTATCTATCCCTCTCTCTGGCTCTGTAAAAATTAAAAAAAAAAATACCACAAAAACATTTATTTATTGACTTTAATAAGAGAATGTCCTAGTCGATTGTCCTGACTAGGAGAATCGAAACAGCAACCTCTGAGCTTCGGAACACTGTTTTAACCAATCGAGCTATGCAGCTCTTTTTTTTTTTTTTTTTTTTTTTTTTTTTTTTTTTTTTTTTGAGAGAGGGAGGGAGGGAGGGTAAAAGGGAGAGAGATGAGAAGCATCAACTTGTAGTTGCAGCACTTTAGTTGTTCATTGATTGCCTCTCGTAAGTGCCTTGACCAGGGGGCTCAGGCTGAGCCAGTGATCCCTTGCTCAAGCCAGCGACCTTTTGGCTTAAGCCAGCGACCATGGGATCATGTCGATGATCCCACGCTCAATCCAGTCGCTCTGTGCTCAAGCCAGCGAATGCAGGGTTTCAAGTGCTCTTGAAGTGCTCTATCCACTGTACCATCACCAGTCAGGCTCAGTTGGTATTCTTAACAGGCAGAGCAAGTTGAGATAAGAAATGAAGTGAGAATGGAGAGTTTTGAATGGCTTATTTTTTTATATACTTTTTTTTTTTTTACAGAGAGTCAGAGAGAGGGATAGATAGGGACAGACAGGAACGGAGAGAGATGAGAAGCATCAATCATCAGTTTTTCGTTGTGGCACGTTAGTTGTTCATTGATTGCTTTCTCATCATATGTGCCTTGATCGTGGGGCTACAGCAGACCGAGTAACCCCTTGCTCGAGCCAGCGACCTTGGGTCCAAGCTGGTGAGCTTTTTGCTCAAACCAGATGAGCCTGCGCTCAAGCTGGCAACCTCGAGGTCTCGAACCTGGGTCCTTTTGCATCCCAGTCTGACGCTCTATCCACTGCGCCACTGCCTGGTCAGGCTACGTTTTTGTTTTGTTTTTTTTAATTTATTTATTCATTATAGAGAGGAGAGAGAGAGAGAGAGAGAAGGGGGGAGGAGCAGGAAGCATCAACTCCCATATGTGCCTTGACCAGGCAAGCCCAGGGTTTTGAACCGGCAACCTCAGTGTTTCCAGGTTGACGCTTTATCCACTGCACCACCACAGGTCAGACCTGGCTTGTTTTTTATTTTTTCTTTACAAGGACAGAGAGAGTAAGAGAGAGGGATAGATTGGGACAAACAGACAGGAACGGAGAGAGATGAGAAGCATCAATCATCAGTTTTTCATTGCGACACCTTAGTTGTTCATTGATTGCTCTCTCATATATGCTTTACCGTGGGCCTTCAGAAGACCGAGTAACCCCTTGCTTGAGCCAGCGACCTTGGGTCTAAGCTGGTGAGCATTTTTTATTTTGCTCAAGCCAGATGAGCCCACGCTCAAACTGGCAACCTCGGGGTCTCGAACCTGGGTCCTCGGCATCCCAGTCCAACACTCTATCCACTGTGCCACTGCCTGGTCAGACTTGATTGGCTTATTAAATTTACAAATTCCTACCTTCTCTCATCTCCCATCTCCACCCCACTCCCTTCCCTAAAAGCAAACAGCCAAGAGAGAACAGTAGCTAAAGGAAATGATTATGGTCCTTGTGTGGGAGTACAGTCAATGCTGAGATACAAGGTAGAAACATCAGGTTCAGAGAGGCTTGAAAATAGTGAATTTGTTTTGCATTCTTAGTTAATAATGTGCTTGTTGCTATCTCAGTCCAATTCAACACACATTTATTAAGCAAATACAAGTAGCAGTCTGGTTGTGGCACAAACCGCATTGATAGCCAGGGCTGAACAGACAGACCCATCTGACTGGCAAAATGGGTGTCCCTATCTAGTGTAGAGTTCCCAAAAGCTGCTCCATTGGAAATAAGGATGCCTTTAAAAAAAAAAACAAAAAAACCTAGATTACCCCTGACCAGGCAGTGGCACAGTGGATGGAGAATCAGACTGGGACACTGAGGACCCAGGTTCAAAACCCCGAGGTCTCTGCCTTGAGCACGGGCTCACCAGCTTGAACACAGGGTTGCTGGCTTGAGTGTGGGATCATGGACATGACCCCATGGTCACTGGGTTGAGCCCAAGGTCGCTGGCTTGAGCAAGGGATCACTTGTTCTGCTGTAGCCTCCAGGTCAAGGCACATGTGAGAGACTAATGAACAACTAAGGTGTCACAATGAAAACTTGATGCTTCTCATCTCTCTCCCTCTCTGTCTGTCCCTATCTGTTCCTCTTTCTGTCTCGCAAAAAAAATAAAATGAAAAAATAAAAAAAACTAGATTTCTGTTTTTTCTTTTACTCTTTTTTTTTTTTTTTAGATTTTATCTATTCATTTTTAGAGAGAAAGGAGAGAGAGAGAAGGTGGGAGGAACAGGAAGCATCATCTCCCACATATTCTTTGACCAGGGAAGCCCAGGGTTTCAAACCAGCGACCTCAGTGTCCTGGGTTGATGCTTTATCCACCGTGCCACCACAGGTCAGGCCAGGATGCCTTTTTTAAATACAGGCAGATAATACCAAAGTCAAGGACATATAAACACCTATGTTCAACAATTAGCCTTTCCAGGCAAGCTCTCAAAGTCAATGTTGAGGGAATTGAACACCTACTACTAGGCTATGTGTAGTAATTGCTTTTTGGTAAATACATTGCTCACAAAAATTAGGGGATATTTCAAAATGAATATAAAGCAATAAAAAAATAGCATTTTGGCCTGACCTATGGTGGCGCAGTGGATCAAGCTTTGACCTGGAATGCTGAGGTCACCGGTTCAAAAAAACCCTGGGCTGTCTCGGTCAAGACTCATATGGCAGAGTTGATTGTTCCTGCTCCTCTCCCCCTTCTCTCTCTTTCTGTCTCTCTTCTCTAAAATGAATAAATAAATATAAAAATAAATAAATAAATAAATCCTTTTGTGTGTGTGTGTGTGTGTGTGTGTGTGAGACAGAGAGAGGGACAGTTTGGGACAGACAGGAAGGTAGAGAGATGAGAAGCATCAATTCTTTTTTGCAGCACCTTAGTTCATTGATTGCTTTCTCATATGTGCCTTGACCAGGGGAAGGGTGGGACGGGGGGCTACAGCAGACCGAATGACTCCTTAACTCAAGCCAGTGACCTTGGGCTCAAGCTGGTGAGCTTGCTCAAACCAGATGAGTCTACCCTCAAGCTGGCAACCTCGGGATTTGAACCTGGGTCCTCCGCGTCCTAGTCCAACGCTCTATGCACTGCGCCACCGCCTGGTCAGGCTGATTGTTTTTTATTAAACAAGAACATCTGAAAAGCAAAGAACAAGTCAAAGAAAGTTCGATTATGCAAATGAGATGCAAAACCAACTTTTATTTTATTGGTGAAAATGCACTATACAAAAGGCTGAAAGTACTGGAGTATCTATCCACACGTTTCTTGATCTTGAAGTGCACATCTTGCCTGACCAGGCGGTGGCGCAGTGGATAGAGCGTCAGACTGGGATGCAGAGGACCCAGGTTCGAAACCCTGAGGTCACTGGCTTGAGCAGGGGGTCACTCGGTCTGTTATAGTCCCCAGGTCAAGGCACATATGAGAAAGCAATCAATGAACAACTAAGTTGCCACAACAGAGAGTTGATGCTTCTCATCTCCCTTCCTGTCTGTCTGTCCCTATCTGTCCCTCCCTCTCTCCCTCTCTCTCTCTGTCACACACACACACACAAAAAGAAAAGAAAGTGATATCCTGCAATTTCCTAGCCCTTACAATGTCCCTGCAACACAATTTGCCCAAATGCGAAGCCATAGGACATCTTGAAGCTGGTCAAACAACAGTGGCAATAGCACCTGGAACATCCCAAAGCGTAATTAGCAGACTGTGGAATTGCTTTCAAGAGACTGGCACAGTACAAAGAAGATAAAGGCATGGTCGCCCATCTGCCACAACAGCAAGAGAGGACCGCTACTTGACCTTATTGGCAAGAAGGAACAGATGCAGCAATGCAACAGCTGCAGGGACAATTTCTTGCTGCCACTAGACAATGGATATGCACCCAGACCATACGAAATCAGCTCCATCATGTTAGACTGCATGCCATTATCTGCTGAACACCGTAGAACCTGTAGAAGGTGGGCTGATGATTGTCACTGGACCCGTAATAAGTAGTCAACTGTCCTCTTCTCTGAGACATTGTTCAGTCTGCAGCCTGACAATCATTGTGTCCTGATCCGGCGTGAATGAGGAACACGGGAGAATCCACGTTTCATGTCAGAAAGGGACTCCGGTGGTGGTGGAATCATGGTGCGGGCTGGCATCAGCATTGGTGGTCGTACCAACTTCCACATCATCAGAAACAGATCTCTGACTACTATCAGATATCGAGATGAGGCCCTGCACCCTATAGTGGAACCCTATGCCGGAGCAGTTGGAAACAACTTCCTTTTCATGGATGATAATATTGCAAGTCCCCACCATGTGCATCTCATTAACAACATGCTTCAGAGGCATTAATCAAACACATGGACTGGCCTTCACGTTCTCCTACCTGAATCCCATTGAACATGCTTGGGATGCACTGGGAAGACGTCTGGCAAACCATCCAATGCCTCCCACCACACTTCTTGAGCTGGAGGTTGAGCAAGAGTGGCAGAGGATCCCACAAGAACTGCTGGACAGTCTGATCCTGTCCTGCCCCATTGCTGTCATTGTGTTTTGGCAGTCTTTGGTGACCATACACCCTACTGAACAGACAATGTGTGGCACTCTCATCTAGTTTGACATGCTTCTGTTCACCCCCACCAATATATCACTTGCTACTCAATCAGGATTATTGAGTTTGCATCTCATTTGCACAAACAACTTTCTTTGTCATTTGGTTTGCTTTTCTGATGTTGTTTAATAAAAAAAATCAAATGCTTCTTTTTTTTATCGCTTCATATCCATTTTGAAATATCCCCTAATTTTTGTAAACAGTGTACATTTGACAACAAATAGAGTGTGCATATGGTTTTGAAGGACATTCCTCCCCTGAGGTCACCTACCAGGCCTAGCTGTAGCCTTTTTTTTTTTTTTTTTTTTTTTTTGTAGCCTTTGATTAGTCACTGTTCCTCTCAAGGTACCCTTCCAGGTCCCAGTAACCACTACTTTCCTTTGTCCTTTTACGCCTAAGGCTGTTCCTAGCCTCCAGACCCACCTTTGACCTGCACTTTTTTATTTATTTATTTATTCTTTTAGAGAGGAGAGAGAGAGAGAGAGAAGGGGGAAGGGAGCAGGAAGCATCAACTCCCATATGTGCCTTGACCAGGCAAGCCCGGGGTTTCAAACCGGCGACCTCAGCATTTCCAGGTTGACGCTTTATCCACACCAGCACAGGTCAGGCACTTTGCCCACACTTTTTTTTTTAATTAATTTTTTCTTTCTTTTTTTCTTTTTTTTCAAGAGACACGGAGAGAGTCAGAGAGAGGGATAGATAGGGACAGACAGACAGGAACAGAGATGAGAAGCATCGATCATTAGTTTTTCGTTGCAACACTTTAGTTGTTCATTGATTGCTTTCTCATATGTGCCTTGACCACGGGCCTGCAGCAGACCGAGTAACCCCTTGCTCGAGCCAGCAACCTTGGGTCCAAGCTGGTGAGCTTTTTGCTCAAACCAGATGAGCCCGTGCTGAAGCTGGTGACCTTGGGGTCTCGAACCTGGGTTTTCTGCATCCCAGTCCGACGCTCTATCCACTGTGCCACCACCCAGTCAGGCCTTGCCCACACTTTTTTTTGTGTGTGTATTTCTCTGAAGCTGGAAACGGGGAGACAGTCAGACAGACTCCCTCATGCGCCCGACTGGGATCCACCTGGCACACCCACCAGGGGGTGATGCTCTGCCCATCCGGGGCTTGCTCTATCAGGACCAAAGCCACTCTAGCGCCTGAGGCGGAGGCCAAGGAGCCATCCCCAGCACCCGGGCCATCTTTTGCTCCAATGGAGCCTCGGCTGCGGGAGGGGAAGAGAGAGACAGAGAGGAAGGAGAGGGGGAGGGGTGGAGAAGCAGATGGGCGCCTCTCCTGTGTGCCCCGGCCGGGAATCGAACCCGGGACTTCCGCATGCCAGACTGACGCTCTACCACTGAACCAACCGGCCAGGGCCTGCCCACACTTTTTAAATATAACCCTTCATGCCTGACCAGATGGTGACACAGTGGATAAAGCGTCCACCTGGGACGCTGAGGACCTAGGTTGAAAATCCTGAGGTTGCTGGCTTGAGCCCGTGGTCACTGGCTTGAGTCCAGAGGTTGCTAGTTTGAGCAAGGGGTGACTGGTTTGACTGGAGCCCTCCAGTCAAGGTACATACGATAAGCAATCAATGAACAACTAAGATTATTATTTAGAGCATTCTTTTTTTTTTAAGACTTTATTTATTCATTATAGAGAGGAGAAAGAGAGAGAGAGAAGGGGGGAGGAGCAGGAAGCATCAACTCCCATATGTGCCTTGACCAGGAAAGCCCAGGGTTTTGAACTGGCAATCTCAGTGTTTCCAGGTTGACGCTTTATGCACTGCACCACCACAGGTCAGGCTAGAGCATTCTTTTAATAAACCTGGTAAAGGTAGGTGATCTTTTGGATTCATAGGCTTCATATTATCCATGTATTTGAACCTTTCTCTCATATATGTAACCTTAATTTGTTGAGTTTTTATAAAAGATTTTATTTATTGATTTTAGAGAGAGTATAGATAGAGACAGAGAAAGGCAGGGAAGCATCAACTCATAGTAGTTGCTTCTCATATGTGCCTTGACTAGGCAAGCCTGGGGTTTTGAACTGGTGACCTCAGCATTTCAGGTCAACACTATCTACTGTATGTACCACTACAGGTCAGGCTGTAACTTCACATGCTTTTTTTTTTTTTTTTTTTTTTAAATTTTTTTTTTTTTTTCTTTTTCATTTTTCTGAAGCTGGAAACGGGGAGAGATAGTCAGACAGACTCCCGCATGCGCCCGACCGGGATCCACCCAGCACGCCCACCATGGGGCGATGCTCTGCCCACCAGGGGGCGATGCTCTGCCCATCCTGGGCGTCGCCATGTTGCGACCAGAGCCACTCTAGCGCCTGAGGCAGAGGCCACAGAGCCATCCCCAGCACCCGGGCCATCTTTGCTCCAATGGAGCGTTGGCTGCGGGAGGGGAAGAGAGAGACAGAGAGGAAAGCGCGGCAGAGGGGTGGAGAAGCAAATGGGCGCTTCTCCTGTGTGCCCTGGCCGGGAATCGAACCCGGGTCCTCCGCACGCTAGGCCGACGCTCTACCGCTGAGCCAACCGGCCAGGGCTTTTTTTTTTTTTTTTTGAGAGAGAGAGAGAGACAGGAAGAGAGAGATGAGAAGCATCAACTCATAGTTGCAGCACTTTAGTTGTTCATTGATTTCTTCTGTGTGCCTTGACAGGGGGAGTAGGGGTAGGGGTGAAGGGCTCCAACTGAGCCAGTGACCCTTGCTCAAGCCAGGAACCTTGGGCTCAAGCCAGTGACCATGGGGTTATGTCTATGATCCCACCTCAAATTGGCAACCCCGGAGACCTCGGGGTTTCGAACCTGGGTCCTCAGCGTCATAGGTTGGCATTCCACTGCACCACCTTATTATTTTTTTAAATTATTTTTATTTATTTATTCATTTTAGGGGGGGGGAGAGAGAGAGAGAGAGAGAGAGAGAGAGAGAGAGAGAGAGAGAGAGAGAAGGGAGGAGCAGGAAGCATCAACTCCCATATGTGCCTTGACCGGGCAAAGCCAGGGTTTTGAACCGGCAACCTCAGCATTCCAGGTCAATGCTTTATCCACTGCGCCACCACAGGTCAGGCCTTATTATTTTTTACAGAGACTGAGAGAGAGTCCAAGAAAGGGACAGATAGGGACAGACAGACAGGAACAGAGAGAGATGAGAAGCATCAATTTTTCATTGTGGCACTTTAGTTTTCATTGATTGGTTTTTCATATGTGCCTTGACGGGGGGGGGGGGCGGCTACAGCTGACCGAGTAACCCCTCGCTCAAGCCAGTGACCTTGGGTCCAAGCTGGTGAGCTTTTGCTCAAACCAGATGAGCCCACGCTTAAGCTGGCGATTTTGGGGTCTCGAACCTGAGTCCTCTGCATCCCAGTCCAACGCTCTATCCACTGTGCCACCACCTGGTCAGGCTACACCACCTTATTCTTATGAGTCAACAGTACTAAAGGGTCAACTGCAGAATTAAGTAGTAGAGAGTGACTCAAACCTGTGTGGTTCCCAAGTGTGGGGTAGTAGCAATCAAGGAGACATAAATCTGAGAGATAATAATAGCTCAGGCTCCTGTGACTTAGCTCCTAAAGAACCCAAGATGCTTAACAGCTTTTCAAACTTTGTGACTGTGGAACTTTCTGTGTGTTTCAGGTCCCCAAAGCCTTACACAAGCTGATAGACTCTGCCTACTGGGGCACTGGTTTCTCCATAACCTCTCAGGATACCTCTAAGAAATCAGCTTAGAAATCCCTCAGGATGACAACTTTTGGCACATTCTGGTTTTTCTAAAGACAAAGTTTGAGCTAATATCCTAATAAAAAAAAAAAAAAAAGCCTGACCAGGCGGTGACGCAGTGGATACAGCGTCGAACTGGGCTGCCGAGGACCCAGGTTCAAGACCCCGAGGTGCCAGCTTGAACGTGGGCTCATCTGGTTTGAGCAAAAGCTCACCAACTTGGACCCAAGGTTGCTGGCTCGAGCAAGGGGTTATTCGGTCTGCTGAAGGCTCACGGTCAAGGCACATATGAGAAAGCAATCAATGAACAACTATGTGTCGCAATGCGCAACAAAAAACTAATGATTGAGCCTGACCTGTGGTGGCGCAGTGGGGTAAAGCGTTGACCTGGAACACTGAGGTCGCCGGTTCGAAACCTTGGGCTTGCCTAGTCAAGGCACATATGGGAGTTGATGCTTCCTGCTCCTCCCCCTTCTCTCTCTCTCTCTAAAAAAATCAATCAATAAAAAAAAATCAATCAAACTCTGACAACTTTCACATGACTTACACCTACATCAATCTACTGATCATGACTACAAACTAGCTTATGGACCTGAATGATTCATGGCACTCACCTAACATTTTATTACAAACAAAAAACTAATGATTGATGCTTCTCTCATCTCTCCGTTCCTGTCCGTCTGTCCCTGTCTATCCCTCTCTCTGACTCTCTGTCTCTGTTAAAAAAATAATAATAATAATAATAAAATAAAAAATAAAAAAAGACTCAGCAGATTCCTTAATTGGGGTCATGTTTATCCCTCTGTTGTCAGTGGTAATAATTTCTTTGAATTCGCTCCCTTAATTTATTTACCTCTCTGTCAAGATGAGGTGTATCATCACCCGACTGAGCGGTAACGCAGTGGATAGAGCGTCAGCCTGGGACATTGAGGACTGAGGTTTGAAACCCTGAGGTCGCCAGCTTGAGCTTGGGGTCTCAGGCTTGAGTATGGGATCATAGACCTGACCCCGTGGTCACTGACTTAAGCCCAAAGGTCACTGGAAGCACAAGGTTACTGGCTTGAGCAGTCTCTCACTTGAGCAAGGGTCAAGGCACATATGAGAAAGCAGTCAATGAACTATGGTGCCGCAACTATGAGTTGATGATTCTCATCTCTCCCCTCTTCTCTGTCTGTCCCTATCTGTCCCCTCCCCAGACCCCTCTCTCTTGCTAAAAAAAAAAAGAAGAAAAGAGTGAGGTGTGTCATATTAATTGCATCTTTGGGGCAAATTTTCCCACAGAGCACTTAATTTAAACCTATACATTTATATGGTGCTTTTTGACATGTGTTCTTTCCATATTTTACAAAAGAAATTGGCCCTGGCCGGTTGGCTCAGCGGTAGAGCGTCGGCCTAGCGTGCGGAGGACCCGGGTTCGATTCCCGGCCAGGGCACACAGGAGAAGCGCCCATTTGCTTCTCCACCCCTCTGCCGCGCTTTCCTCTCTGTCTCTCTCTTCCCCTCCCGCAGCCAAGGCTCCATTGGAGCAGAGATGGCCCTGCCTCAGGCGCTAGAGTGGCTCTGGTCGCAATATGGAGACGCCCAGGATGGGCAGAGCCTCGCCCCTGGTGGGCGTGCCGGGTGGATCCCGGTCGGGCGCATGCGGGAGTCTGTCTGACTGTCTCTCCCCGTTTCCAGCTTCAGAAAAATGAAAAAATGAAAAGAAAAAAAAAAAAAAAAAAAGAAATTGAGGCTCAGATAGAGCACTTGAATTGCCAAGGTCACACACAGAACTATTAAGTGGCAGATCCCAAGGACTTAAATACCAATTAGTGAACACCCTTCACAATGAAACAAACTAGGACTTTAACCTGTAAATTGCTGCTGCCTGTAAAGCTGCAAGGTTAGATTTCTATTGTACTTCTCTTTTGGGCCTATACTTAAACTAAGGATCATTTACCCCTTCCCTGTGCCCATCTTCAGGGCAAGAACTTAAAATATTTGTGAGACTTGTCCCTCAGGGGGCTTTGAAAAGCTGTGATTTTAAGATTTTTTTTCAGTCTTGGTTTCAACACCTTGGTTTGAAGAGGATAACGAAGTCAGGTGATGGAAAAGATTCTCCACCTCTTCCTTTCTCTCCTCCACCATCTAGGAAACTAGCAATTATTTCAAATCATCCTAGCTTAAGAAAGGCATCTAATGAGGAAAAAGACCTAAAGGACCTCTCCAACCGAGTGAAACCAGCTCAAGCAGAGCATCGACTCTGGAAGACAACCCAGCTTAGCCCACCAAGCTGGGATATAAGGAATGTCCAAAAGGCATTTCAAATCCTTGAGAGTAAAATCTGTAAAGATTACAAGGATTCAAAGAGAAACAGATTGCTCAGTAGAAGATCACAAAGTGAGGAATAGCCTAAACCTGAGTTTGGAGGAACCACAGCTGCCATGTTTCTCCTTTAGAAAGCGTTTATACACACATCGTAGAGGCTCTCGACCCTTTTTCAAAACAGGAACTGCAGACTTAGGGCAGAACTTTGGCTAGGATCACAAAGTAGTCGTAAAGGACTGAGCTAGAAAGAATCCCAAAGTTCTTCAAATATTTCTTAGTGGTTTCCCGCCGAAGGCATAAATGCCTAAAGACTGCGAGCCGGGAGAGGGACTGGTGGTGAGGCGTCCTTAGCTGCAGGGATTGGTCCGGCCTCCAGGCGGCGCCAGCGGGAAGGCGGCCTAGTGCTCCCACTGGGCGGAAAAACCGGACTTGTAAATCCGTAAAAGCAGCCACAGCTGGCGCTAGCCTCTAAACGTCCTTAGCGCGAGGTAGTGGGCGGACAGGCGGCTCTGTACGCCCCTCCCATTGGTCCCCGGAGGTAACTGACAAAATACTTGCAGCCATCCCCAGCTAGAGAAACACTATCGCCGCCACGAGCTCCTGATCCTCCGCGAAGTCCCTGGCGCTTCGCGCAAGCGCGGTGCTCTCGACACCCTCGGGCTCTGCGGGCCGGAAGTACTCCTTCAGGAACAGCTACAGGTCGACCCCGGACCGAATGTGTTGAGGTTTTTGCAGCGTACCCACGCAACCCATACCCAACAAATTCTCTTTAGGACAAGATTTTCTGATGTGGAACCTCAGTCACCTGTTCTGGGGCTTCATTTTCTTTCTCCAAAAATAACCGCCCCCACTCCATGTAACAGGCTACTAAGAAATCCCTTTATCCAGAACCGTGTTGTGTTCCTAGTGCCCTTCCCACCCCCACCCCCCAAAACTCTACCGTGGGTCTCCTGGGCACTCATTTGCCTCCACACCCTTTCTTCGCTAGTCTCCTTCAGGAAACTTTCCTGATTAACTCCGGTGGGACTGCTGCTATCCCAATTACTTGGAAGAGCTCAAGGCCAAGATGAAGGCAGAGATCCAGGGGCAAAGGCGCCAGGAGGGAGCCAACCGATTCCCGCCCCGCCCCTCCGCGACTAAGGCAGCAGCTCGGGGACACAGCTGTATTGGGAAGCGAAGGCTCCTACACAGTAGGATGAGGCACGTCCCAGGAGGCCCAAGGACTCTGTACACAATGCTCGTGGACCCAGCCCCATCTGTCCGTCGGCCTGCGGCCAGCCAGGGGCCCAGTCTAAGGAGGAAGCCCAGAGGGGCGAGTTAAGGCAGCTTGGCTGAGGGTGTACGGAGTGGGAGTGTGCCAGCCCCCTCTAAAAAGCTGGCTCACTGAGGGGGTAAGCTTCTCATCTCCCACTCCTCACTTGAGAGCAGAGGGAAAGACAGTCAATAAATAAACCGAGGTGGGCAGGGACCCCGGAAGACTCTCAAAGCCCAAGAAGGCTGGAGGTGTAGGACAACGAGAGAGGGAGGTGATCTATCCTTGGAGGCATTTCCGTGCTTACGGGCATGGTGGAGCAAATTAAAAGTTAAAATGGCTGCCTTTAGGGATGGCTGGCTGGAAAGAGGGCATGACCAGAGGGAGTTTAGGGGAAAATTGGGGCTTCTCCATGTCCACTCTCTTTAGGGTGCGGCCCCGGTAGCCCTCAGGGCGGCCCACATACAGGTGTCTCCCGGAGTACCTGCAGGGGCCTCCCGAGGGAACTCGAGTGCGCAGGGCGGGGGGAGCTCGGTGGGCGCAGGAGGGCAACTTCCGACTGCCTCCGACCCCCAGTCGGGGAGCAGGAACTGGCCAGCCAGGGGGGCCCGGGCATTGCCTGTCTGGGGGCACATCCAGTCGCAGTGGCAGTGCGCATTTCCGGGGCAGAAGGCTGGAGCCGGCCAAGAAAGGGGCCGGGGCAGGCTCTGGGGGAAGTGCTCGAGGGGACAGGGGGCCCAGGGGATCAGCACCCCTCTGGGCTGGCTGCGGGGCATGCAGATAGCGCAGCAGTTCCTCCAGGGTGGTGACTTCCACAGCCTGCCCTGAACAGCCCCGTGGCGGAGGCCTCACCAGCACCCGTGGTGCCGGGCTGCCTGCCGCATTCCCACCGCGTGCATGGCCCAGGCCCTCCTTGGCATTGTTCCCATTCTGGTTCCATTCCCAGGGACCCCCGGCGTTGCGGAGGTGTTTGACCGGCAGCTCGGGCGTGGACTCCGGGGTGGGCAGGCAGGCCAGTTCCGGTGGAGGTCGAGTCTCGGTTGGAGGCAGAAAAGTAGTGTAGAGCTGGGGCATCTGCACAGTATCGCCGTCCTTGGAAGGTGGTGGTGGCTCTGGGCCTGGCCCGTGCAACTGGGCCAAGCTGCGGAGGGAGAGAGGGCGCGGGAGCCCGGAGGTCTCCATGTCCTTGCTCCGACGTCGGTGGGCACGGCGACAAGCGCAGGAGACCAAGAGGCCAGAGACTGATGCGCCCAGGGCGAAGGCTGCGGCCACACAGGCCAGGAGCAGTGGGATGGGGACTGAACGGGAGGCTGAGGCAGCAGGGAGGTCCCGGCGCACGCCTGCCAAGAGGGAGGAGGCTCAGTGAAGGCAGGAGGGCTGGGATGGCAAGTTACAAAGTTTTTTTCACCTCTCCCGCTGCTGCTCAGCTTCACGCCAATAACTAACTCCTCGACCCCACCTTAGGAATCCCCTCCCCTGACACACGCAACCCATTGCACCACCCCTTACACACAGGTTAGAGCTTGGGCCTGGGAAGTCCCCATTCCAGCTCTGGCCCCTGAAGCCAAGCCAAGAGCAACTGCCAAACTGCCCGTGCAGAAGGAGGTGGGGCTGGGACCCCAACTCAGGGTAGGGGAGGCTCCAAACAGGCATTAGCACCAAACACAGGAAAGTGAGGGGCTTAGAATTCTTCAAGAACCAGCAGCCCCATACTTCGTTCCTGTCCCTCCCAGCCCCAGCTCCCTTACCCTGAGTGTGAGCTCCAAGAGTGGAAGACTGGGGCCCGGGGTGGGCATCACTGGGGGGGCTGGGGGTCTCAGGGGAAGGGCCAGGACCCAGAAGCACTGGTGACAGAGACCAGGTCAGAGCCAGTGAGGCTCCTGCTCTCCACCCATTGAGTGGTTCTACACCCCCACACACACGCTTTGGAACCCAAAGGCACAGAACTCCAGTCTCTCTTTTGCTCTGGCTGTGGAGAAGGGTTCACCATGCAGTACATTCATTTGTTCAAAAACTATTTATTGCCCTGTCTGGATAGCTCAGTTGGTTGGAGCACCATTCTAAAGCACAGAAGTTGCCAGTTCAATTCCCGGTCAGGGCACATACAGGAACAGATCAATTTTCCAGTCTCTCTCTCCCTTTCTCTCTTTCTAAAATCAATACATTTTTAAAAATTACAAAAACCACCTCTTTTTATTAAGCACTCTTTTATGTGCCAACCACTGAGCTATATGCTGAGTATTTAGAAGATGCTACACCTATTCGGAGACTTTCAGGGTGTCCAGGGTGCTGGTCTGCTGCTGCCAAGGGCACAGACGAGTGAGTGTGGGCGGAGCAAGGGAAGTGAAATTGAGACAAGACTCACCATAAGCAGAATTCCCCATGCCAGACTGACTCCCAGTAGCTCCGTCTGTGGAGGGAGAGAAGATTAAGATGGGAGCAAGGGAAACATCATGAAGAACTGGTGGTGTCCCAGAAGGGGAGAAGACAAAATGTATGCCTGCATGGTGTCACTGGCCATCAGAGTCATGTGCCACTATGGCTACAGCTACAGCCTCCCCTCTGTTTACCTTGGCAGTCACCATGCTCCATAGATTCCTGGCGCCCAGCTGGATCCACATCAATCCTAGGAGGACATGGAGGTGGCTAATGCAGTTATATATCTTATCCCACCCCCAACCCTAGCCCTCAGCTTTCTCTCTCAGTAATGGGGAATTTTTGCCCCAGGAGATCCAGGGGCACTTACCAACCAGGTCCCCTGATATCCACACAGCCTCTGGAGCTATGCCATCCACAGTATGGATCATGAGAAGCCAGACAGCTCCTAGGGAAAACTGAGTCATGTGAGGCTGGGATCCTCTCCATTCTAATCACATTCCATTCCCTGCCTCTTCTACTCGCACCCTGGCCTACAGGAGGCTCCTGGCCCAATATTCCCATCCTTTCCACCCCAACCCCTAGTCCAGACCCTAGCTACTCCCACCTGTAGAATACTTGAGGCAACTTTCCACCAACCATGCCCTATATTTTCCTGCCATCCCCAGTGCCTGCATTCCAGTTCCAGAGTTCTTGCTGGCCCAGGGAACCCACCCAGGCAGGGCTTAGCCTTAGGCCCCTCTTACCTCCTGCAGGCCCCATGCCGGGCACAATGACTGAGAGGGAGGTAGATGATACAGCCAGAAAAAGCCACAAAGAGCCTGTGACCTTCAATGTCCAACTCCAGCCCAATAACCCGCCGTGCTGTTTGGGCTGCCCGTTTCCCACTGCACCTGGGGTGATGGCCAGAAGGATCAGGAAAGGGGCAGAGAAGGGACCGGCCTGGCAAGGTTCCTTTCTCTCAAAAGGTGGGAAGGGGCACAAACAACTGAGTATAGCTCATGGGGCTGGTGTTCCTGAGTGACCGCACTGCCTCATCACACTGTCCAAGCCTCTCTCTCTACCCCACAGCTTCTGCTCTACAAAAGCCAGTGTTGAAGTTCCTACCCTATTCCCACATCCCATCTCCCACCTCACATCCCATCCCTGCTCTGCAGAGGGCCTACCAGACAAAGGTCTCATGTCCTCACCGGGACGGGCTGTAGGCATCAATCTCTTCCAACAGGATGGGCTCACGTCCCCCAGAGTGCCCCCCTGGGGGCAGGACCTTCAGCACTATCCCATCATCAGAGCCGAGGAACAGGACTGTGGTGTTACTGTAGGGACCAGCTGTGCCATCCACAGCTACCTGGGTCAGTAGGGCCCTGGGAGGAATAAACCTCAGGTCAGGGCAACCTGATGAGTGGAAGCTTGTGTGTTTCAAGGACAGCCCATGTGTCCTGGTATCCACTCCTGAGCCTTTCCCCTTGCCCAGGGTTTCCTTCTTAGCTCTCTCCCTTCCATTTTCATGGGTACTTCCTCCCACCACTATGATTTATCTTGTGGGATCAGAGGAGAGTAGCCACGAGAGGAGGGTGGTGGTTAGTATTGTTTAGCCCCATACCTGCTGGTAAAGGTGAGCAGAGGCTGGTGGGTGGCAGGTGGCACAGCAGGGTCTAGCAGTGGGTGAGCCTTGATGAAGGTCAGGACATCATCAGGGAGATCTCGAGAAGAGGGGAACAAGGCAGCTACACCTACTCCTGCACAGGATCCTGGCCTGGTGGGCACATGGAAAGGGGCAGCCTTGAGCTGGGAGCTGTGACTTAGGCTCTGTGCTCCCCACACACTGCTCCTAAACTTGATGGGTAGTCCCTGCTTCCCCTCCGCACACTCACACCACTGCTTCCCAATCCCAGCTGCAGCTGGTCAGGCCCACTGTCAACCCCTCCCCAAGCTCTGGACACCTTTCCTTTTCCTTATAACCCCACTCTGGGAGCAGACACTGCTTGTTTCTGCCCCACAAAGCCACCCCTATCCTGGGTACCTGGGCGAGGGGACCTTGTCCTCAGACACAGGGGTCCAGACCCCATCCAGACTCCTCTGCTCCTTGAACTTGCCCTCAAACCCACGTTCGACATCATCCAGGTAGAAGGCACAGACCGCAGAACCAGGGATGCTGAGGGAGCCGGAAAAGGATATGGACTAGGTGTGGGGAGATACAGTGCAGCCCCTCCAAGGTTAGACAGGGCAACTACCCTTCATGAACCACATTAGGGGGCAGAGAACCCAGGGGTGCCCCCATAGGAAAAAAAGGATGGGCAGAACAGCAACTGGCTTTGAATAGAGATTTCCCTCACTGGCCCCATCAAGCTTTGAGAGGAGCTTGATGCTAGTAGGGCAGGGGCAGAGTGGGCCACATTGGTTAGTCTAGTACCAACCTATTGGTCTGGGTGGTGAAGACCCCAAAGAGAGCAGAGTGGCCATACAAGTTCACAGGCCCAGTCAAGGCCTGTAAAACATCAAAATAGAAGGCAGAGTCCCCAGGGACAGAGCAGTTGAGCCGAAGCTTCAGGAAGGATGTCCAATGACGGTCCAAGGCTCGAGGTGAGCCACCCATGTCACGCTTACACACACGGGCCACACGGGAGAGCTGTACCTGAGGGTGAGAGTGGAGACGAGAGAACAGTGAGAGACAACGTTGGGCCAGCACGATGAGAGGACAGCAGCGAGCCAGAGCACCAAGACACAAATGGGGGGGCTCAGCAAAGGAAGGGGCGCTGCGCTGGCTCAGTGTTAAGGATGAGGGATGCAGAGGACATTGGGGCAAAGGGCTGGGGGCTACTCCAACTTGGGGGCCCAGAGTCTAGGGAACTGCATTATGGAAATTAGGATCAGTAACTTTCCCCTGACTCTGATTGTCTTTGCGAGATCCAGCACAACCCTCCAGCTGTCCAACCCTGGTAGCCACCACCTCCTTACCCTCCCTAGCCGGGCATCCTCCACAGAGACCTCTCGGAAGAAGAAGTAGACATGATCTCCGTGCTCCAAGGCATGGACAAAGTGTGGCTCTGAGGAGGGAGCAACACGAAAGGATGTGAAAGAGTATCTAAAGCTGCTCAGAAACGCCAGGCCCCACACAGCCTCTCCCCACTATGTGCATGGACATGCCACCACCATCTGTGTCCTTCCTGCTACAGTTCCCCTCAGGCTCCTCCTCCCCCAGAGCAGCCACCCTCCCCAAGGCCTGCCCTGACCTCGGAGCCACTTGGAGTCGTATTTGGCGGAGCGGAGCGGGGGCTGAGGGCCAAGGCTTCTGTAAACTACAGCGTCACTGGCCTGGAAATCTGCGGCTGTGGCTGAATACAAGCTGCCCTCTGGAGGGATGGGTAGGATGGTGTCAGGGGAGGGCTGGGAGCTCTATTCTGGCTCTTCTTGGGCCTTCCCTACCTCAGGCTGAACCCAGCCCCCACTACAACCCTCCATTCAGGAATGTGGGAAGAAATCTACATTGGGAGAGGGACTACGGTGGAAGCTCCCTACAGCCACATGCCTGCTCCTCACATGCCCAGGTGCACACCTGCAAAGATGGCCACATTGGACTGGGTGGCATCAAAGGGGCATCGAGCCTGCCCACTCAGCTCCTCACCCTCCTGCTGCAGAGAAGTTATCTGGAGGCAGAAGGAGCAGATTCTTGGATCCCTTGGGATCTTGGAGTCTGGCTCCATAGCCCACTTCCTCGTGTCCCCTGGCTTCCTTCCACCACCCTTCTGGACCCTTGTACTCTGGGCACTCCCATTCCCCCACCCCCACTGGTCTGTGCACACCAAACTGATAGTCCACTTGGGATTTCTTCCCAGGCCCATCCTGACCAACCCCTCGCCTTTGTACCCTATAGCTGCGGCACATGGGGCTGAATGAGTTCGTTCCACAGGCAAGGAGTGTCTGTGAGTCCCAAGGAACAAGAACACGAATGTAGTTGTAGCACTCGTCCTAGAGAACCCAAAACTTGAGGTCAGCGATGGGGTCCCTAAACTGGAAATAAGGCCATTCCCCTTGGACCAGTCCAAGCAAAGTGGGGTAAAGTCCCAACTAAGATATTCACTAGCCCTGTGGCCTTGGGCAAGTCCTCTGGCCTCTTGTCAGAGTCTCACTTTTCTTTTCTGTGAGACATGTGGAAGATGTGGAAGAAGCTAAAAACCAATTGCTTTTCTGCACATTTTTCTGTGTGGCCTGAGATCAGAGAAGTGGGTGGGAAATTGGGCACCGCAGACGACTGCTTGGACAGAGCCTGGAGGCGGGGTATCTCCTTCCCCCGAAATCCTCAGCCAGCTCCTTACCGTCAGCTTCCCCCGCACAGCGCAGTTCTCCATGTCCTGGCTCTTCCATGTTAGATACTGAAGGGAGAAGTGAAAGAGGAAAATCATGGAGCACCCTGGACCCAACTACACATCCTCTTGACTCCCATTAGACCTTCTCAAGCTTTATCTCCATGCCTGCACCTCCTCCCACCCAGCCTCTCACCTTGTTGGGTACCAGCCCCTCTCCTCCTTCTTGAGCTTGTAGGTCGAAGGAGAAAACATGATCCCTGAAGAGACAGGTAAAGAAGGGTCAGAGACAAACCAAGGCACACCACCTGAACTCCTCAGTCCCCGCCTTGCCCATGTTCAGCTGCTCAGGGACAAGCAGTGTAGGCCTCCTGCCCCGTACTCGCCCCCTTACTCCATGCCTCGGCATTTTGCTCTGAGTCCCAGCATGTCCATGTCCCATGGCTTGTACACCTGCATGTGTCCTCTGCACACTCCTGTAGCGGCCATGCAGGTCTCATGTCTTCCCAAGAGCATGCATGTCAGCCCACAACTGTACATAGTCGTACCGGGCAGCCACTAGCAAGGTCCGGTTCAAGGTCAGGAATTTCTGGAAGTCCAGCCCAAGTTCTGCAACCACAGCATCATCCTCCAGGCCCCGGAACCAGGATAACGGGGAAGTACCTAGAAGGCACAGAGAGGTGTGTGCTGAGAGCCAGCCAGGATACTACATACTCACTCAACACCTTCTCCAATCAGATGAAACCCAACCATAGACACAGTGGATATGTGAGATGAGTTATGAGGTATTAATTAAGTAAGCTAGTAATAAAAGTAATACCAAGGCCCTGGCAGGTTGGCTCAGTGGTAGAGCATCGGCCTGGCGTGCAGGAGTCCCGGGTTCGATTCTCGGCCAGGGCACACAGGAGAAGCACCCATCTGCTTCTCCACCCCTCCGCCTTTCCTTCCTCTCTGTCTCTCTCTTCCCCTCCCACAGCCAAGGCTCCATTGGAGCAAAGTTGGCCCAGGTGCTGAGGATGGCTCTATGGCCTCTGCCTCAGGTACTAGAATGGCTCTGGTTGCAACAGAGCAACACTCTAGAGGGGCAGAGCATCGCCCCCTGGTGGGTGTGCCGGGTGGATCCCGGTCGGGCGCATGTGGGAGTCTGTCTGACTGCCTCCCCGTTTCCAACTTCAGAAAAATACAAAAAAAAAAAATCACATCCTTAAAATTACTCTAAATCCTACATGTATAACAGGAACCTGAAAATAAGTAAAGTTCTTCTCAGAAAAAATGGGTTTATAGTTTCCTTCATGGTAGGATGTGGGCTTGGCAGTGGTATAAGTGGTAGGGAGGGAGGACAGAGGTGCTGGGACCCAGTGAACGACTGCCAAGCCTTCCTTTGTAGCTAATAATGGCAGACACATCCAAAAGCATCCACTTGTGCCAGTGTCCTCAGCACTGTATATGTATTATATCACTTAACCCCTAAATAACTCTATGAGATAAAACACTATTAATATCTTTATTTTATAGATGAGGAGACTGAGGCAAAGAAAGGGTAAATTACTAAACCAAGGTCACACAGCTAGTGAGCAGCTTGGCAGGGATTCCCACCTGTGAAGATGTGGTCTGGATGAGAATCATGTTCTGAACCACCATATGATACTGCCTCAAAGCGAAGCAAGTCGGCCCAGGGATAAGAAGCAACTTCTCAGATAAAAGAAGCCAGCTCTCTTTATCTGTCTGCTCCCCTTTGCTGGTCAGGCTCGGAGCTTCCTTGAGACTGTAAGCCTTCCTGCGCCTTGCCTCCTACACAGGGAGTCTTAGTGTCCAATTTCTAAGCTCACACACTGGGAGCACAGTACTGGGCACTCACCTTGCAGGTCAGAGATCAGCAGAGGGAGAGGGTCCTGGGGAAAGGCAGCCTCGGTGTGGGGCAGTGAGAGCAGCAGCAGCAGTAGCAGCAAGGGCATGAAGTGGGGGGCACGGGGCATCCTGTGCGGGGCAGCTCAGGCCCCAGGGGGTGCCCCCTCACCCATATGCTGGCCCTGAAAGAGGACACAGAGGAAAGTGGGGCAAGGGGCCCAATTCTCTCCCCCCTCTTGAAGCTGGCAGGCTCCTCCCTTGGTCTATCCCCAGAAGACCCTATGCAGTTGGGAAAATAACCCTCTCTGGCACTGCCTCAGTCCCAACTGTCACTGTCATTCAAGGCCCTAGCCTCTCCAACTGGTCCAAACTGGCTGGTGTGAGGTCTGCCTGCATGACCCCAGGTAAGGACAAGATACACCTGCTCCCCCTCTCAGCCTTTCCTCCTCTCTCCTGACTGGGCCTGGTGACACCTCCTGGCCCCCCTCTTGCTAACTCTTTCTCAGCTATAATTAGAGACTAAAGCCTTGAAATTATAAATAGTGACTCCTTGGCACTGGGAGGAAAAGAGGGCACCACGTCTGCCTCCCCCTCCCTCCCAGACCCCCACAGCACCCTGGGAGCAATGCAGGCTCTGCACCCAGGCAGAGGCAGCTGTGAGACAGCCACCATCCTCTTCAGGGCTGAGGAAGAACAGAGTGGGGGGAGGCAGCCTAAGGGTCATTAGCCTGTGCTTCAAAGGCCCTCCCCATTGCTAGGGAGAAGCTTGGGAGTGGGGGCTGCTATCTTAGCCAAGAATGAATCTGCATCAAAGCCAGATCAGAGTCTAAATTTAGCTCTGGCTGCAGCTGTCTGCCCGACCACTGTGCCCCCTCCCAGCCTCTCTAGCCCCCTGCTCTCTCCCTGGCTCCTAAGAACCAGTGCTTCTTCTTGATGGGGGTTGGGGGGAAAAGCAGACCCACCCCCTATAAGGAGCCAGGGACAGAAGGGGCTACCCTGACGAGGAGAAATGGCTGCACACGTGCCTTTTTCCCTTCCTTCCCTCTTCAGACTGCCTTGAAATGGAAATATAAATAATCCAATGACAGGCAGGCAATCTTAGTTTAAAGTCCAGGAAAAGAAGGGTAGGGTAGAAGACTGCTGAGACAATCCTACTTCCCACTCTGGCTGGAACCCACAACTGGAGGTATATACTGGCTTCCTGCCTTTCCCCTGAAACTGAAGTGAGGGTCTGAGCAGGTTCCAGAGATCAGGTCAGGAAGGGTGAGAATCTTTTCTTTTTGTGAGCAGACAGCTATCCTTAACAGTCTTTAGTTGCCCATCCTGCCATGTCCCCTAAAGAAGAGACCCTGGGCTTGCAGGCCCAGCCCATTCTATCCCCCCAACAATTCTACTGTTGAAGCCAGGATCCAAGTGTACCCCACCCCCAACCCAGCGTCACTGGTGGGGAGACTGATGTCAGATGGGTTTCAAGAGAGCTGGAGGAGGGGAGGTGTAGGAACATCTAATGATAACCCCCCCCCCCAGAGGCAGAGCAGTCAGCTAGCTAAGGACCCTCTGGAGCTAAAAGGCTAAGCCTCCCTCTCCCATACCCCCACCATGTTACCGGATGCTGGTGCTTCCAGGGGAAGTGGAAGGGACACAGCTTGTCTCCTATCCCTCCCCTCCTGCTCCCCCTACCAGGTTGCCCTGGACAACTAATATCTTCACCCAGGAAACAACTTTGGTCTCTGGCAAGTGAGGAGAACAGCCAGCCCCTCTCTCTGCTCCCAGGCTGTACCAGCTCCCATCCCCTGCCCTTAGGAGCTACTGCCCTTTCCTTACCTCACGTGGTGACTATTGTTGGGGTCTGAGGGGGATAGAAGACCTCTGACCTGACAGAAGGAGGAATAGAAGGAGGGAAGACACTGTGTTACTACACCTCTTTACCACATCCCTTAAAAGTAAATGTGTAGCCTGACCAGGCAGTGGCGCAGTGGATAGAGCATCGGACTGGGATGCAGAGGACCCAGGTTCGAGACCTCGAGGTCACCAGCTTGAGCGCGAGCTCATCTGGTTTGAGCAAAAGCTCACCAGCTTGAACCCAAGGTCGCTGGCTCCAGCAAGGGGCTACTCGGTCTGCTGAAGGCCCGCGGTCAAGGCACATATGAGAAAGCAATCAATGAACAACTAAGGTGTTGCAATGCGCAATGAAAAACTAATGATTGATGCTTCTCATCTCTCTCCGTTCCTGTCTGTCTGTCCCTGTCTATCCCTCTCTCTAACTCACTCTGTCTCTGTAAAAAAATAAAATAAAATAAATAAATAAAAGTAAATGTGAAGCCTGACCAGGCGGTGGCGCAGTGGATAGAGCATCGGACTGGGATGCAGAGGACCCAGGTTTGAGACCCCAAGATCACCAGCTTGAGCGCGGGCTCATCTGGTTTGAGCAAAAGCCCACCAGCTTGAACCCAATGTCGCTGGCTCCAGCAAGGGGTTACTCGGTCTGCTGAAGGCCCGCGGTCAAGGCACATATGAGAAAGCAATCAATGAACAACTAAGGTGTTGCAATGCGCAATGAAAAACTAATGATTGATGCTTCTCATCTCTCTCCATTCCTGTCTGTCTGTCCTTGTCTATCTCTCTCTCTGACTCACTCTCTGTCTCTGTAAAAAATTTTAAAAAATTAAAATAAAATAAAAAAAAGTAAATGTGAAGCCTGACCAGGCGGTGGCACAGTGGATAGAGTGTCAGACTGAGATGCAGAAAGACCCAGGTTCGAGACCCTGAGGTCGCCAGTTTGAACGCAGGCTCATCTGGTTTGAGCAAAAGCTCACTAGCATGGCCCTGGCCGGTTGGCTCAGTGGTAGATCGTCGGCCTGGTGTGTAGGAGTCCCGGGTTCGGTTCCCGGCCAGGGCACACAGGAGAAGCGCCCATCTGCTTCTCCACCCCTCCCCCTCTCCTTCCTCTCTGTCTCTCTCTTCCCTTCCCGCAGCTGAGGCTCCATTGGAGCAAAGTTTGCCCAGGCACTGAGGATGGCTCCATGGCCTCTACCTCAGGCACTAGAATGGCTCTGGTAGCTACAGAACATCGCCCCCAGGTGGGCATGCCGGGTGGATCTCGGTCGGGCGCATGCGAGAGTCTGTCTGACTGCCTCCCCGTTTCCAACTTCAGAAAAATACAAAAAAAAAAAAAAAAAAAAAGCTCACCAGCGTGGACCCAAGGTCACCTGCTCGAGCAAGGGGTTACTTGGTTTGCTGAAAGCCCGCGGTCAAGGTACATATGAGAAAGCAATCAATGAACAACTAAGGTGTCCCAATGAAAAACTGATGATTGATGCTTCTCATCTCTCTCTGTTCCTGTCTGTCTGTCCCTATCTATCCCTCTCTCTGACTCTGTCTCTATTAAAAAAAAAAAAAAAAAAGTAAATGTGAAAATTCAGAAGTCTATTTAGGCTAGGGTTGAGGTGATGCTGCCCTGAAAGGTGTGGTGTGGTGGTGGTGGTGGTGGTATGTGTGTGTGTGTGACATGAGCTTGGTTAGGAAGGTGCTGGCTGCTTCATGCCCAGAGATGCGAGGGCAGGGCCTGGGGCTGGCCCCTAGCCAAAAACTCCTGAACTGCAGGACCAGTCTTGGGGAAGAGGAAACTGGAAGAGTTTGTGGGGCATGATGACCACTCCCAAGTAAAACCCATCAGAATCCAGAATCCTTCTCAGTAAAAGCTCACTAGCTGGGGACAATAGAAGCTAATTTACATCTCATTTACATGCTCTTCATCTCTAGGCAAAATGCTGATAGGCACCTCCAGCCCCTTCCTTCTTCCCTGAGAGCAGATCATACCTCCTTCTCACTCAATCTTTCTTTACCAACCTCCCCAGGTCCAGCCTCTAAAAACACTTGGTTGGCCTTTGCGTGGGTCCACTAGACTCAACTATGACAGCACTTTAAGAGGGTTTTCCATTGCTGTTTTTGGGGAGCAGCATCTGAGCAGCCTGGGGAAAGGCTTACCCTGCTGAGACCAATCCTAGCTGCTTCATACCCCCATGGGTATGAAGGAGGCCTAGCCGACTTTTTCTCCCCCTCCTCCCCTTGCTGGGAAGAGGAAACAGCCCTTCTCTCCCGTCCCGGCCCCAAAGCCACCTCTGGGGAGTGGCCGAGGTCATAGCCAGAGTCTAGCGGGGGCGGGGGAAGGGATGGAGTAGGGGAGACCAGACTGGGGACAATAGCAGGAAGCCCTCTAGCTGGTTGCCGCCCCAGTACACCTTCCTATGGGGGGGGGGGGGGGCGTTGAGGAGCCGCACGGAGCAGACGCGTTCCCATCTTTAAGACGTTCCCCCACCCTTAGCCCTCAGCCCGGTGGCTCACACCTACCACCCAGCCCCCAACGAGGATAATCCAGGTATCTAGAGCCTCGCATAAAGTGGGCCGGGGGCCAGGGGCTCGACGTGTCTCCCCCTCACTGGATCCGGAGCTACGAGAGGGGCGGGTAGCTAAGTCTGAGCCGGGACCGGGTCCCAGAGCCACGTTAACGGGAGGAGGGGCTGGCTGGAGGGGCCTGCAGGCGCAGACCAAGTGGAGATGGGAGCGGGGGGTGGGGGGAGCGGAGCGGGTCTCCGAGGCCAGGGAAACGGGGCCAGAGGATGGGAACCGAAGAGGGCGGGTCCGAGGCCAGAGCCGGCCCGGGTCGGCGGGTTCGAGAGGCAGTCGCCAGCTCGGCTTTCCTCCTTAGAAGACCTTGATCTAACAAAGCCCCGGGCCGAGTGAGGTGCAGGAAGGAGATGGACTCTGGGGCTGATGTTTCTTGAGAACCCCATTCCCCGACTCTGTGCGGGAGCCAACCCCCTGGGAGGTTCTCAGACTCCCGCTTGCAGGACAGAGGTGCAGCTGTGACACCAAAGTCCAAAACGACGCGTCCCCTTTCCATCCTTGCACGGACATCCAGAGGGTCCGGTGCTCGGAGGGTCTCGGAGCCTTAGTTTCCCTGATGGGGAGAGTAGGGACCAGGTTTTCCACCCTCCGTAGAGTGCGGGCCTCAAATCGTTCCCTTTCGCACTCCCCAGTTCAGGAGATGGGGCTCAGAAAAGCTGTGTCGGCAGAGGCGCCCAGACCCTGATCCCACAGTGCAGTGACGAGACTCGGCCACAGCCCCCTCTTCCCTCCGCGCACCCCAACTCCGCCAGCCAGGCACACCGCGCAGGGGAACCTCCTGGGTCCCTCTCGCACTTGGGAAGCTTGAGTCCAGCCTGTGGCGCCCAGTCCTCCCTGCAGCCCGGCAGCCCCGTCCCAGCTCCGGGTACTTGCTCGGAGATGAGGGCCAGCGGAATCGAGAGCGCAGCGGACAGGCGGCGGCCCCTCACCGCGCGGACCTCGCAATCCGTGGTTGGGGCTCGGCCAAGGAGTGATAAGCGTCCGAGTTGGATGGAGCTTGGACCTGGAGTTCCGGGCGCTTTAGGGTTTTGCAAGCCCAGGGTCTCCGTCTCAGCATCCACTCCCGCAGTGGCTTCGCGGAGGAAAACAATGAGACCGCCCGGAGCTCTGGGCCGGGCCCCAGCAGCCCCGCCCCCCTCCCCGTCAGACCCGCCTCCGGCCCGCCTCGAGGTCGCCGCAACTAATCCTGTCCTCTCAGGCCCGCTAGACCCGGCCTTTTCGACACCTTTTCACCAATAGTCCTCATCGGGGGCGGGGTGCCTGGAGCACCGCTCACTAAGAGGCCAGGAGGAGCAGCTGAGCTGGAGACCAAAGCCAGGCATGAGCTGGAGAGACCCGGGGACAGTCTCTGAGTCCACGACAGAGAAGGGGGTCACACGCTTTTACGTGGAGAGGCCCTAGGAAAGAAAAACAGCTGGAAGGAGAGACAAACTGGAAACCGGGGGACCTCGCCTGGGCTGGCCTGTCTGAGCCCGCACGACCCTCCCTCATGCCTTTCCTCCACCCAACGGCTTTGACTACTCTGCTCCCTGGGGAGTCTCCCACCTCCCCATTCCCTAAACTGCCCTCAACTCTCTGTTCTTCCTCTCTAGTCTTTTTACCTCAACCCTTTTATTTCTCCCCATGTACTTCCTCTGGTTCATCCTGAACCTAATGCACTTAGGGGCTTGAGGCCTGGGAAAGGAAAGGAAGGTGTCACCGGGAGGTTTTCCTTGTCCCCATCATCTCCCTCCCTTTCACCCCTACTGTCAAAGCAGGATGGGCTCTCCATTAAGCCAGGAACTAAGGAGCCAGGATGCCAGGATGGCTGGTAGTCAGGCTGCTGGTTGATGGAAAAGAACAGGTGAATAGGGCTAAAGCCAAAGAGAGATGTAGAAATCAGGACAAACTGACCCAGGGAATCACATTGAAAGAAAGGAAAAGTGACCGGCTATTTCAACCCTACATAGCCTTACTATCCCCCAAACACAGGATCAGTGATGTCTCATCTTTCCTCAGAGAACCCTGGACATCTCTCCAAACAGCAAAACTGCTCCTTCTCCATCCACACTTTCCATAAAGACCCTTTGATTCTGGGAACATCAGTGTGGAGGAAAAATAAGGCTACTTCACACAGCACTGATTGGCTCCCACCTTGGTATTGCCTGCTGTGTAAGATCATTTACTGTGTGGGAGCTGGGACAAAACACAGTCATTCTCAAAATTCCCAGGTTAGTGGGTGGCCTGGGAGACACTGGCATTCTTAGATAATTTTATCTGAGTAGGCACCTCCTTCCTCCATGCCCCTACTCCTCTTCCCTGGACTGGAGGAAAGGAGAGACAGGGTTTGCTACTTCTGGCCAGTCTTGACAGAACTGAGATCAGGGTGCATAGTAACACCAACTGGGCTGAACCCTACCATAAGGAAACAAGACACACACACACACACACACACACACACACACAAACAGTTGAAAGTCCAAGTGAACCAGTGACAAAAACAGAATTGGAAATAATGAAACAATACTTATACAAGGTTAACTGTTGGGGGTCTTGGGTCCAAGGCAATTTAGTAGCCAGTGGAGCTGGGGATTTTTTTGTTTGTTTATTATTTATTTTTTTCAACTATTTTATTTATTG
This sequence comes from Saccopteryx bilineata, assembly GCF_036850765.1. Classification (NCBI taxonomy): domain Eukaryota; kingdom Metazoa; phylum Chordata; class Mammalia; order Chiroptera; family Emballonuridae; genus Saccopteryx; species Saccopteryx bilineata. Next base: position 160,017,106 of record NC_089492.1, on the reverse strand, counting down.
ATTTTAGAGAGGGGAGAGAGAGAGAGAGAGAAAGGCAGCGGTGGAGGAAGGAGCAGGAAGCAGCAACTCCTAGTAGCTGCTTCTTGTTTATGCCTTGACACAGCAAGCCTGGGATCTTGAACCAGTGACCTCAGCATTCCAGGTTCGATGCCCTATCTACTGAGCCACCACAGGTCAGACTTTATTTTATAGGAGGAAGTGCAAGAGAGAGAGGGAGAGAAACATTGATTTTTGTTGTTCCACTTATTTGTGCATTAATTGGCTGATTCTTCTATGTACCCTAACCGAGAATTGAACCTACAACCTTTGCGAATCAGAAAGACACTCTAACCAACTGGGCTACCTAAACAGAGCCAGTAGGACTGTTTTAAAGGCTGAAAAGAGGTTTTGAGAGAAAGACATCTAAAAGTATAGAGGTAGAAATCCTCTCAGATCCTAGCACAGGGCTTAGGTACTCAAATATGTGCTCATTGAATAGATCAGTGAACAGGGATTGAGGTGTAACTCAAAGTTTTATGGCCCAACTAAAATCTCAATTTAATCCAATAAGTATTAAGTACTAACTTCAGGTACAATCCACCTTAGGATGTAGTCCCAGTCTTTAAGGAAATGATCTTCTATTTGAATTAAAACAAGATTTACATGTACTAAATGATTAAAAAGCAATACTGCCTGGCCAGGTGGTGGCGCAGTGGATAGGGTCGGACTGGGATGCAGAAGGACCCAGGTTCGAGACCCCAAGGTCGCCAGCTTGAGCGCGGGCTCATCTGGTTTGAGCAAAGCTCACCAGCTTGGACCCAAGGTCGCCGGCTCAAGCAAAGGGTCATTCGGTCTGCTGTAGCCCCTGGTCAAGGCACATATGAGAAAGCAATCAATGAACAACTAAGGTGTCGCAATGAAAAACTGATGATTGATGCTTCTCATCTCTCTCCGTTCCTGTCTGTCTGTCCCTATCTGTCCCTCTCTCTGACTCTCTCTCTCTCCCTGTAAAAAAACAATAACACAATACCAAGGCCCTGCTCAATTGGTTGGAGAGGTGTCCCGACATGCCAAGGTTGCAAGTTCAATCCCTGATCATAAAACAAACAAGAATCAATCAAGGAATGCATGGATACATGAAACAACAAATCAATGTTTCTCTTTTTCTTTCTTCCTCCCTCTCTCTCTAAACAAAAAACAGGCCCTGGCCAGTTGGCTCAGTGGTAGAGCATCGGCCTGGCGTGCAGGAGTCCCGGGTTCGATTCCCGGCCAGGGTACACAGGAGAAGCGCCCATCTGCTTCTCCACATCTCCCCCTCTCCTTCCTCTAGGTCTCCCCCCCCCCCCAGCCGAGGCTCCATTGGAGCAAAGATGGCCCAGGCGCTAGGATGGCTCTGGATGCAACAGAGTGACACCTCAGATGGGCAGAGCATCGCCTTCTGGTGAGCGTGCCGGGTGGATCCCTGTCGGGTGCATGTGGGAGTCTGTCTGACTGCCTCCCCGTTTCCAGCTTCGGAAAAATGCAAAATAAATAAATAAATAAATAAAACAAAAAAACCCAAAGCGTTCTGGCCTCGGTTGGTTACAGCATTGTCTTGAAACTCAGAGGGTGCCAGTTGGGTCCCTGGTTAGGGCACATACAGGAACAGATCAATGTTTTTGTTTCTCTCTCTCTCTCTCTCTCTCTCTCTGCCGCCCCCTCCTTTCTCACTAATATCAATAAATAAACATTTAAAATAAAGCAATACCAAGTCTAAAAAAAAAACCCAAAATAAAACAACAAAAACCCAAAAGCTACATTGAACATAATCCGAAATGAAAGAAAAGACAATAAATCTTTTTTTGTGATGACTACAGGGAAAGATGATGGATACATTTTGGGAAAACTTCAGTGGGAGTTGACTTGTTACAAAAGAAAAGAGATAATGTTCCAAAGAAGAACATAACTTAAGCAAAAACTTTTACTTGTTGAGCATGAAGCCTAAAGCATAGATAGCAAAGGGTCCTGAATGACTAATATGCAAGAAAAATACCAGTTTGGCCCTGGTCAGATAGGTCAGTTGGTTGGAGCACTGTCTCCATGCATTAAGGTTGTGGGTTTGATCCCCAGTCAGGGCACCTATAAGAATCAACCAATGAATGCATAAATAACACTGGGGAACAATTTTTTTTTTCATTTTCTGTTGCATTAGGTTTTAGAACTGTTTCTATATATTTCTGCATCGCTGATTCCAAATCTGAAATCCAGTTTTTGGTGCATGCTCTAGTTCTTATTCAATTTTAATTTCATTTTGTTACAGTTAATGGCATGCATTGGTTTTTAAATTGGAGTTAAAGGGCAATGACTCTTGGATAGAACATAACCACAAGGCAATTAATGTTTTACAAACACCAATTTTACATAATTGTAGTGGTTTTTAAACGTAAAAAATTATTATCTGATAAAAACACCCTCTTATTTTGTTTAAAGATTGAATCATGTCTGACCAGGCGGTGGCGCAGTGGATGGAGCGACGGACTGGAATGTGGAGGACCCAGGTTCAAGACCCGGAGGTCGCCAGCTTGAGCGCGGGCTCATCTGGTTTGAGCAAAAGCTCACCAGCTTGGACCCAAGGTCACTGGCTCGAGTAAGGAGTTACTTGGTCCGCTGAAGGCCCGTGGTCAAGGCACATATGAGAAAGCAATCAACGAACAACTAAGGTGTCGCAATGAAAAACTGATGATTGATGCTTCTCATCTCTCTCCGTTCCTGTCTGTCTGTCCCTGCCTATCCCTCTCTCTGACTCTCTCTCTGTCCCTGTAAAAAAAAAAAAAGAAAAGAAAAGAAAGATTGAATCATGGTTTCTTCGAGTAGGTGTAAATGTAAGAATAGTCCTGACACCTTCTGTTATATATGAGGCTGTTACACACTTCAACATCAAAGGCGCAATATTTCATCATTTGTGACACGTGTATATATTGCCTATTTTCAAGTTCCCCTTGGCGATCAAGACAAGAATTGGGCTCCTCATCTTGTGTGTCATAATCGTGAGGAAATGCTTCATGACTGGACAAAAAGAAAATGCAAAGGAATGCCTTCTGGTATTCCCATGGTTTGGCGTGAACTAGAGGACCACAGCAGTGACTGTTATTTCTGTCTGAATCATACAAAGGGCATTGACAAGAAAAAATGGCATATGATCACATATCCTAATATTCCTTCAGCAATACGACCTATCCCACACTCTGAGACACTCCTGGTTCCAGTTTTCAATGGTTTTATTTGATCTAAGGATGAAGAAAGTGAACATGGTAATCAAGTGTGTTTTGATAAGATGCATGAGGAAATGGTTGTAGAATCTGAAGGGTCTTCTTCTGATGCCAAGCAGTCACTAATCCCTCAGCAGTTTAGCCAACCTGAATTGAATGACTTAGTAAGAATGACATAAAAATTGTCCTCGACTTTCTGAAGTATGAGGAGCATAACTGGATCATTTGTGTGGATCTTAAAATGATAAATTTCCTAAAAAAAAAAAAAAAAAAAAGATAAATTTCCTGCTAGGACAACAGAGAGGTTTCATGAAGTATCCTTGCTTTCTGTGTTTGTGGGACAGTCGAGCTCGGGAGAAACACTGGACACAGAAGGAGTGACCAAAACGTGAAGCTCTGGAAGTCGGGATGCAAAATATTGTGAAAGAACCAGTAGTTAATCGAGACAGGATCATTTTTCCCCCACTTCACATCAAACTTGGCTTAATGCAGCAGTTTTTTCAGGCTCTGAATAAAGAAAGTGAATGCTTTTAACATATAATTTCTGCTTTTCCTACCTTGTCTTTCGAGAAGATAAAAGCAGGTGTATTCGATGGGCCTCAAATTTGAACCCTCATACATGACGAAGAATTTGCCAGGAAGATGAATAAGGAGGAGAAAGCAGCATGGCAGTCTTTTGTGGCAGTTACAAAGAACTTCCTTGGCAACAAAAAAGCAGAAAACTATGAACTTCTAGTTCAAAGGATGCAGTTGGCTTTCCGTGACATTGGATGGAACATGAGCATTAAGATTCACTTCCTGAGGCCCTGGCTGGTTGGCTCAGTGGTAGAGCATTGGCCTGGCGTGTAGGAGTCCTGGGTTCGATTCCCAGCCAGGGCACACAGGAGAAGCATCCATCTGCTTCTCCACCCCTCCACCTCTCCTTCCTCTCTGTCTCTCTCTTCCCCTCCCGCAGCCAAGGCTCCACTGGAGCAAAGTTGGCCCTGGTGCTGAGGATGGCTCTGTGGCCTCTGCCTCAGGCACTAGAATGGCTCTGGTTGCAGCAGAGTGATGCTGCAGAGGGGCAGAACATTGCCTCCTGGTGGGCATGCCGGGTGGATCCCGGTTGGGCGCATGCAGGAGTCTGTCTGACTGCCTCCCTGTTTCCAACTTCAGAAAAAAAATACAAAAAAAAAAAAAAAAAAAGGATTCACTTCCTGAACAGTCACCTTGATAAGTTTCCCGAAAATCTTGGAGCTGTTAGTTAACACCTGCTACGTGCCAGGCACTGTGCTAAATGCAAAGGCTACAGTGGTGAGTAAAGCAGACATAGCTGGGCCCCAAGTGAACAGAGCTTATAGTAAAGTGGAAAGGTGAGTCCTGGCAGGTAATATGGATGGATCTACTGGATAGGAGAGATGTGAGGTCGCAGTTAAGTGCATGTGTAGAGAGCAAAAAGTTCATAGAATTCTCACTTTATTCTATTTTCTCCGAAGATGGCTATGGATTCTGCTTAAGATAAGCAAGGAGGCCTGACCAGGCAGTGGTGCAGTGGATAAAGCATCAACGGGGGACACTGAGGACCCAGGTTTGAAACCTCAAAGTTAACCTGCTTGGGTGTGGGCTCAAGCCACTAGGTTTAGCGTGGGCTTACCAGTTCGAACGCGAGGTCGCTGGCTTGGACGTGGGATCATAGACATGACCCCATTGTTGCTGGCTTGAGCTCATGGAGGCTGGCTTGAGCCACAGGTCACTGGCTTGCTTGAGCAAAAGGTCACTGGTTTGGCTGGAGCCGCCTGGTCGAGACATCTATGATAAAGCAATCAATGAACAACTAAAATATTGCAACCACAAGTTGATTCTTCTCATCACTCTCTTCTTGTCTGTCTGTCCCTGCCTGACTGCCTGTCTTTCTCTATTGCACGATAAAGAAGAAGAAGAAGCAGAAGGGGAGGAGGAGGAGGAGGAGGAGGAGGAGGAGGAGGAGGAGGAGGAGGAGGAAGAAGGAGAAGGAGAAGGAGAAGGAGAAGGAGAAGGAGAAAAGAAAAATTGAGCAAGGAGGTGGTGAGGAGTTCAAGTTTCAAAGAAACTTGAAAAGAGAGGCAGTTGTTTGAAATAGCTACTTGTAGGGATTGGGAGACAGTGATTTTCCAAACATGGAGATCCTGAATTTATTAAAGGTGCCAGTCTGTGGGACTGTGTGATTTTCTCCAGAAGACTCCAGGGAGCAGGAACTTGGACTTGTGTTATTTGGACTTCTCCTTTGAAATACTTCTCAGATTCATCCATTTCGTCCCAATGCCAACTACCTTTGTCTGACTATCTCTCTCCCCTTATCCTTGAACTTTCCTATCTTCTTTCTAGGTCTCCTTGTCTTCTTGCTACAATAAAACATTTTGACAAGTAACACCCTTATTTAAGAACTTAAAATTAAATCTTATACTTACCAAGCTATTTTAATCTATTTACCTTGGCATACCAGATCTTCCATAATTTGCCTCCTTCTGCCTTCCTTTTTCTTCTGCTTCTAACTAGTATCTTAAAAATATTTTTTTAGCCCTGGCCGGTTGGCTCAGCGGTAGAGTGTCAGCCTGATGTGTGGAATTCCCAGGTTCAATAGCCAGTCAGGGCACACAGGAGAAGCAACCATCTGCTTCTCCACCCCTCCCCCTCTCCTTCCTCTCTCTCTTCCCCTCCCACAGCCAAGGCTCCATTGGAGCAAAGTTGGCCTGAGCGCTGAGGATGGCTCCATGGACACCAACTCAGGTGCTGGAACAGCTCTGGCTGCAACGGAACAATGCCCCAGATGGGCAGAGCATAGCCCCCTGGTGGGCATGCTGGGTGGATCCTGGTCAGACGCATGCGGGAGTCTGTCAGACTGCCTCCCCATTTCTAACTTTGGAAAAATACCAAAAAATAAATAAATAATTTTTTTTAAAAATTGATTTTAGAGAAAGAGGGAAACATTGATTTGTTCTTCCACTTACACTGGGGAACAAAATTTTTGTTGCATCCACAAAAACTCTTGTTCTTACCTAATTCGAGTGTGCTGGTCTCAAAACTGACATTAGTTTTTCTCTGTAAGCTACAGGTTTTTTGGGGGTTTTTTTGTATTTTTCTGAAGCTGGAAACGGGGAGAGACAGTCAGACAGACTCCCGCATGCGCCCGAACAGGATCCACCCAGCACACCCACCAGGGGCGATGCTCTGCCCACCAGGGGCAACGCTCTGCCCACCAAGGGGCAATGCTCTGCCCCTCCGGGGCATCACTCTGCCGCGACCAGAGCCACTCTAGCGCCTGGGGCATAGGTCAAGGAGCCATCCCCAGCGCCTGGGCCATCTTTGCTCCAATGGAGCCTTGGCTGCGGGAGGGGAAGAGAGAGACAGAGAGGAAGGAGGGGGGGTGGAGAAGCAAATGGGCACTTCTCCTATGTGCCCTGGCTGGGAATCGAACCCGGGTCCCCCGCACGCCAGGCCGACGCTCTACCGCTGAGCCAACCAGCCAGGGCCAGCTACAGTTTTTTTACAATTCAAGATTTTAGGGTTTCATCTGATTGTAAAATTTTCAACATTTAGTTTAACATAACGAAGTAGAATGTCTTCTTGGGCATTATCTTTGTGAAAATATAATAATTTATATAATGCAGTAAATATACTAATACACTAAAAGATATAATTGCATCAGAATTTGTCTACAATTTTGAAATAGAACATATTAAAACATTTATTTCAATCATAAAATTTGCGCAAAACTTATTTAAATTCTATTCAGGCAGAAATTTGCGTTTGTAGCTCTTGCGTTTGTGTACTTGTTGAGGACAATCTATTTATTCAACCAATTCAACACATTGGTTGAATAAATCTGTACAGTACTCTGTATCTCCTCCTGCTTAGGGGTTTTATGGCTCACATCTTCAAATCTTTTCTCCTTTATTTTTTATTTTATTTTTTTCCTTTTTATTGAGTTTATTGGGTTGACACTGTTTAACAAAATTATACAAGATTCAGGTGTACAATTCTACAACACATCATCTTTACACTGTATTTTATGTCTCCTCCCTTTATTTTTTTTTAAGACTTCATTTATTGATTTTACAGGGAGAGGAAGGGGGGTTAGTGAGAAATATCAACTCATAGTTGCTTCACTTTAGTTGTTCATTTATTGCTTGTCATGTGTGCCTTGACCTGGGCAAGCTCAGGGTTTAGAACCTGTGACCTCAGCATTCCAGGTTGACATTTTATCCACTGTGCCATCACAAGTCAGGTTTGTCCTTCTTTACCTTTAACCATTCATTTTCTACTGACATTCTCCCTTTAGCATATACCCATTCTCAAGTATCTCCCATAATTTAAAAAGAAATCTTCTAAACTTTTCATTGATCTTTGTCTATATTTAGCCATCACTCAGTTTTTCTTCCCTTTACAGCTAGCCTTCTAAGAGTCATTTAAACTTTTCTGTGCCCAATTTCCTCCTTCTCATCCCCTTCTCAATCATTTTAGTTTTTGGCCCAGTCAATCCACTGAGATTATTCTTATTAAGGCTACTCTTGACTTCCTTGTAACATTCAATGAACAGCTCTTTAGTCTTTACACATTTACCTTCCTTATGGCATTTGACTCTGTTGACCTTTCCTTTCTTGAAATCCTCTCCTTGTTTTGGCTCCTGGGGTCTTCTTCTCTTGAACAGAGATTAGGGACTTAATAAATATATATATTTAGGCCTGACCTGTGGCGGCGCAGTGGATCAAGTGTCGACCTGGAAATGCTGAGGTTGCCGGTTCGAAACCCTGGGCTTGCCTGGTCAAGGCACATATGGGAGTTGATGCTTCCAGCTCCTCCCCCCTTCTCTCTCTCTGTCTCTCTCTCCCTCTCTGTCTCTCTCTCTCCCTCTCTTCTCTCTAAAACTGAAAAAATAAAGTAAAATAAATATATATATTTTTATATATATACATACATATACTGCTCACAACAATTAGGGGATATTTTATAGTTTCATATTCATTTTGAAATAACCCCTAATTTTTGTGAAGAGTATAGTTAAAATGAATGAATGGCTTCACTTATATTAATATGGCCTTTCTTTCTCAGCCTTCTCTGATCTCTCCTTAAATATTGGTGTTCCCTAGCGTCACATCCTGAATGCAGCACCTTGGACCGCTTGGCCATCCTGACAACACGTTTAGGGTCACATCTTTTTTTTTGTTTGTTTATTTATTTATTTAGTTTTTTTTACAGAGGCAGAGATAGACAGGTACAGACAGACAGGAACGGAGAGAGATGAGAAGCATCAATCATCAGTTTCTCGATGCGCGTTGCGACTTCTAATTTTTTTATTTATTTATTTATTTATTTATTTATTTATTTATTTATTTTTACAGAGTCAGAGAGAGAGATAGATAGGGACAGACAGGAATGGAGAGAGATGAGAAGCATCAATCATTAGTTTTTCGTTGCAACACCTTAGTGTTCATTGACTGCTTTCTCATATGTGCCTTGACCGTGGGCCTTCAGCAAACCGAGTAACCCCTTGCTCGAGTCAGCAACCTTGGGTCCAACCTGGTGAGCTTTGCTCAAACCAGATGAGCCCGCGCTCAAGCTGGCGACCTCAGGATCTCGAACCTAGGTTCTCCGCATACCAGTCCAATGCTCTATCCACTGCACCACCTCCTGGTCAGGCATGTTGTGACTTCTTAGTTGTTCATTGATTGCTTTCTCACATGTGCCTTGACCGCGGGCCTTCAGCAGACCGAGTAACCCCCTGCTGGAGCCAGCGACCTTGGGTCCAAGCTGGTGAGCTCTTTTGCTCAAGCCAGATGAGCCCGCGCTCAAGCTGGCGACCTCGGGGTCTCGAACCTGGGTCCTTCCGCATCCCAGTCCGACGCTCTATCCACTGCACCACCACCTGGTCAGGCTAGGGTCACATCTTTAGCTATTTTTCTTGCTCCACACATTTCAATGGTCAAGATAATCCATACCAACAGTTACAATAACTACTTACATGCTGCTCACCATGAAATCTAGCTGTTCAAGCTGGGTCTTCCTCCTCTATATGAGCTCTAAACACATATAGATAGCTTATTTGATACTTCGTATTGGATTTTTCATAGGTATTTACCACTTAGTCTGAAGACAGGAAGCTTGTCTCTCTTTTTTTTCTGCGAGTGAGAGAGCGATAGACAGGAAGGGAGAGAGATGAGAAGCATCAACTCATAGTTGTGGCACCTTAGTTGTTCATTAATTGCTTTCTCATATGTGCCTTGATGGGGGATGGGAGGATGGCTTTTGCTGAACCACTGACACCTTGCTCAAGCCAGTGACCTTGAGCTTCAAGCCAGCGACCATGGGGTCATGTTTATGATCCCATGCTCAAGCTGTATGAGAACACACTCAAGCCAGTGACCTCAGGGTTTCGAACCTGGGTCCTCAGCATCCCAGGCCAACACTCTATCCACTGCGCCACCTCCTGGTCAGGCATTATTTCTTTTTTTTTTGTATCCTCAGCACCCATTCATAATGCCTGATAAATAGTAGATAGAGGACAAAATAAATTCATCAAAGATATGAACTAAGCCTGACCTGTGGTGGTGCAGTGGATAAAGTGTCAACCTGGAAAGCTGAGGTTGCCAGTTCAAAACCTTGGGCTTACCTGGTCAAGGCACATATGGGTGTTGATGCTTCCTGCTCCTCCCCCTTTGTGTCTCCCTTCTCTCTCTCTCTCTGTCCCTTCTCTCAAATGAATAAATAAAATCCTTTTTAAAAAAAATATGGGCCCTGGCCTGTTGGCTCAGTGGTAGAGCGTTGGCCTGGCGTGTGGGGGACCCGGGTTCGATTCCCGGCCAGGGCACACAGGAGAGGCGCCCATCTGCTTCTCCTTCCCCCCACCTCCTTCCTCTCTGTCTCTCTCTTCCCCTCCCGCAGCCGAGGCTCCATTGGAGCAAAGATGACCCCGGTCGCTGGGGATGGCTCTATGGCCTTTGCCTCAGGCGCTAGAGTGGCTCTGGTAGCAACAGAGCAACGCCCCAGATGGGCAGAGCATCGCCCCCTGGTGGGCATGCTGGGTGGATCCCAGTTGGGTGCATGCGGGAGTCTGTCTGACTGCCTCCCCGTTTCCAGCTTCAGAAAAATAAAAAATTAAAAAAATTAAAAAAAAAGAAAAAGATATGAACTACCTCCAGGTATCCGGTATCAATCTTGCTAAACTGCTTCAAATCATAGTGAACTTTCTCCTTCTTAACTGATAAGAGTACGGGTCCTAACCATAGTAAAATCTCGGCTAAGCATATAGAATTGTTACATTTTAAATATTTTCCCAGACACCTGAATTTATCCAATTAAATGCAAAGCATTTTCATTTTAACTTTTAAATTAAGGATGATTTTAAAAGATATTATTAACTTCCTGTGGGTTATATAGTAGAAAGAGCATGATAAGGAGTCATTAAGACCTAGATTTGCCTGGCCTGGAGTCAGAGGTGGATTAAGGTAGGTTGAGGCCCCGGGCACAGAAGAAAATGTTGGGCCCCTTAAAAAAAGAGAGACAAGACCCTGGCCAGTTGGCTCAGTGGTAGAGCGTTGGCCTGGCGTGCAGAAGTCCCGGGTTCAATTCCCAGCCAGGGCACACAGGAGAAGCGCCCATTTGCTTCTCCACCCCTCCCCCTCTCCTTCCTCTCTGTCTTTCTCTTCCCCTCCCGCAGCCAAGGCTCCATTGGAACAAAGATGGCCCGGGCGCTGGGGATGGCTCCTTGGCCTCTGCCCCAGGCACTAGAGTGGTTCTGGTCGCAACAGAGTGACGCCCGGGAGGGGCAGAGCATCGCCCCCTGGTGGGCGTGCCGGGTGGATCCTGGTCGGGCACATGCGGGAGTCTGTCTGACTGTCTCTCCCCGTTTCTAGCTTCAGAAAAATACAAAAAAAAAGAGAGAGAGAGATAAAGACAGGGAAAATAAAAATACATATTACCCTGACCAGGTGGCCACACAGTGGGTAGAGCATTGGACTGGGACATGGAGAACTCAGGTTTGAAATTAGGTCACCAGCTTGAGTGCGGGATCATAGACATGACCCCTTGGTCGCTGGCTTGAAGCCCAAGGTTGCTGGCTTGAGCAAGGGGTCACTCACTGTGCTGTAACCCCCTGGTCAAGGCACATATGAGAACACAATCAATGAACAACTAAGGAGCTGCAACGAAGAATTGATGCTTCTCATCTCTCTCCCTTCCTGTCTGTCTGTCCCTCTCTCTGACTCTTTGTCTCTGTCAAAAAAACAAAAAACAGGCCTGACCTGTGGTGGCGCAGTGGATAAAGCATCAACCTGGAAATGCTGAGGTTGCCAGTTCAAAACCCTGGGCTTGCCTGGTCAAGGCACATATGGGAGTTGATGCTTTCTGCTCCTCCCCCCTTCTCTCTCTCTCCCCTCGCTATAATGAATAAATATAATCTTTAAAAAAAACAAAAAAACAGCCTGACCAAGCGGTGGTGCAGTGAATAGAACATTAGACTGGGATGCGGAAGGACCCAGGTTCGAGTCCCCGAGGTCGCCAGCTTGAGTGTGGGCTCATCTGGTTTGAGCAAAAGCTCACCAGTTTGAGCCCAAGGTACTGGCTCCAGCAAGAGGTTACTCGGTCTGCTGAAGGCCCACGGTCAAGGCACATATGAGAAAGCAATCAATGAACAACTAAGCAGTCGCAATGCGCAACGAAAACTAATGATTGATGCTTTACATCTCTCCATTCCTGTCTGTCTGTCCCTGTTTATCCCTCTCTCTGACTCTCTGTCTCTGTAAAAACAAACAAACAAAAAAAACACAAAAAACAACATGTTAACCATATTTTTTATTTATTTATTTTATTTTTTTTACAGAGACAGAGAATGAGTCAGAGAGAGGGATAGACAGGGACAGACAGACAGGAACAGAGAGAGAGATGAGAAGCATCAATCATTAGTTTTTCGTTGCGCATTGCAACACCTTAGTTGTTCATTGATTGCCTTCTCATATGTGCCTTGACCACGGGCCTTCAGCAGACCAAGTAACCCCTTGCTGGAGCCAGCGACCTTGGGTTCAAGCTGGTGAGTTTTTCCTCAAACCAGATGAGCCCGCACTCAAGCTGGTGACCTCGGGGTCTTGAACCCGGGTCTTCTGCATCCTAGTCCGACGCTCTATCCACTGCGCCAGCGCCTGATCAGGCACCATATTTTAAATAAGTAAAAAATATTATGTACTGCTAATGTTAAGTCGGGGCCCAGGAATCAGAGGCCCTGACTTCTGAAGGGCCCCGCAAACCCCCAACTCGACACTTTTTTCTAATGACACCTAGTTTGGTTTCATATGTGCAATTTTAACATTAATAGCTATGCTAACCTCCCTGACCAGGCTGTAAGATTATTTTTTTTAAAGACTTAAAGACTTTATTGATTTTACAGACAGAAGAATAGTTGCTTCACTTTGGTTATTCATTGATTGCTTGTTGTAAGTGCTTTGACCAGGCAAACCCAAGGTTTGAATCAGCAACATCAGTGTTCCAGGTTGTGACACCACACACAGGTCAGGCAGACTGTAAGATTTTCTTTGTGTGACAGAGACAAAGAAAGGGACAGATTGACAACCTTGTGACACCTTAGTTTCTCATTGATTGTTTTCTCATATGTGCCTTGAAGAGGGGTGGAGAGGGTGGGGGGGAAATGGGGGTGGGCTACAGCAGACCGAGTGACCCCTTGCTCAAGCCAGTGACCTGCCAGCGACATTAGGGTTTCAAACCTGGGTCCTCCATGTCCTAGTCTGACGCTCTATCCACTGCGCCACAGCCTGGTCTGTTTTTAAGATTCTATCTTTTGTGTGTGTGTGACAGAGATAGAAAGACAGGGACAGAAGGGAGAGAGATCAGAAGCATCAATTCTTTGTTGTGGCACCTTAGTTGTTCATTGATTGCTTTCTCAAATGTGCCTTGCTGGGGGTGGCGATGAGGGGGGCCTACAGCAGACTGAGTGACCCCTTTCTCAGCCAGTGACCTTGAGCACAAGCTGGTGACTTCAGGGTCTCAAACCTGTGTCCTCCGCGTTCCAGTCCGACACTCTATCCACTGCGCCATAGCCTGGTCAGTTTGTAAGATTTTTGATGGTAGTTTTGTCTCTTCAGGAACTCTGACTTACCATTTTTTTTAAATCACTTTAGGACATTAAGTAGAGTTGTTTCCTCGAGTGGTTCAATGCTGTGCTGACACCTGCTGGTCACATCTGATTTCACAGCCTTGGCCCCACTGCCTTTCTCTTTCCAGTATTAAGTGTGGGTACAGTCTGTGTCACCCTAACCCAGCCAGGCACTGGAAACATTTGCTCGTGGCAACTGTTAGGTTAAAGCTGCAGTGGCCTCTTCACTGAGGAAGGGGAAAGCCTCCTTTCAGCTGGGTGGGCACTGGGGAGAGCCAAACTGAAAACACAAGGCTGGTGGATTCCAAAAGGAAAATTTATTTTATAAATGCCTGGTTCAAGCAGACAAGAGACCAACAAGTGTCAGCCCTGAACTATTAGAGGGGGTATCAGATATAGGAGATTTGCTGGCATGGGGTCCATGCACCTGGGCAAGCTTAGATTAGCATATCGGGGGTTTTGTGGCCTTAGTTACTGATTTAATGAGGGGAATTCTGCTGCAGAGACACAAGTTCTTTGATGTAGCACAGACTTGGTGTCCTTGGTAAATCTTGAAGACAGCCTAAAGATCAGTCTCCCAGAAACAGCTGGGGGCCTCAGTCTGTGAGCCTGTTTTCACAAACAGCTATTGTGATTTAAAGCTCCCCTAATGGTCAGGTTCCTTCCCCATGCAAACTTTTTTCAACATTTTTGTGAAGGTAAGCTTTTGCTACATTTCAAAGTGAAGGCCAAACAACTGTTAGGAGAGAGACCAGCAAGCAAATTAACTCTATCTTTACAAAATATTTGGGTGAGGGAAATGTGAGTTTTACTGGGGCTGATTTAACCCTAACAATAACATTGCCCTAGTCTGCATCACCTTTCCCTGAAGACTTCAGGGACACATTCAGGTCTGTTGGCCTCTGGCATCTCCAGCTTAAGTTCAGTTCAATCTTCAGAACTTTCCCCAACGACCTCACCCCAGCAATTTGTACTTGATAGCCTTTCTAGTAACACAAATATAAGAACACGATTTCAGCCTGTCCAGGCGGTGGCGCAGTGGATATAGCGTCAGACTGGGATGCAAAGGACTCAGGTTCGAGACCCCGAGCTCGCCAGCTTGAGCGCAGGCTCATCTGATTTGAGTGGGGCTCACCAGCTTGGACCCAAGGTTGCTGGCTCGAGCAAGGGGTTACTTGGTCTGCTGTAGCCCCATCCACGGTCAAGGCACATATGAGAAAGCAATCAATGAACAACTAAGGTGTCGCAACAAAAAACTGATGATTGATGCTTCTCATCTCTCTCCGTTCCTGTCTATCTGTCCCTGTCTGTACCTCCCTGACTCTCTGTCTCTGTAAAAAAAAAAGAACCCAATTTCAAGGAATTGGGCAACAAGAAAAGAAACAAGCAGAAACACTGAGAACAGGGTATATGTAATCCCTCCTCTTTACCTCAAAGAATTAAGCCTTTTTCCTAGAGTGTTACTTCTTTTGACCTGTGTCATATTTCCAGGACATTCTTGGACCATAATAGTTCTTGGTGATGGTATGAAGAATGGGAGGTTGAGCGAAGTAGGTAGGCGGGGCTTGAGGGGTGGGGCCAGGCCAAAAGGCCTCCGACTTAAGAGCTTCTCCATTCTGTCAGCTCTTCCGGAACATCCAAGGCAAGACTGGCACCCAGTGCGCAGCAGGTGAGGGACTGGCAATGACAGAAGGGTAGGCTTTAGGGGTGATGGTGGCAGAAGAGTCCTGGCTATCATACTTATCTTTCCAAATTGTCACTCTAATCTGATAGCATTCTTGGGACCATAGTGGAGACCCAAGTGGAAAGGTCCAGTTCAGTTGTTCCTGGGGCATGGCAGCCTCTGAAAGGCAGACGTGGTTTGGGATGGGGTGGGGGCAGGGCTGAAGTATGGAGGTAGAGGTGGGTGTGTGACAGTACTGGGAGATGCAGGGAAGTCTTAGGAAATATGGAGGTAAATGTAAGGGCCAGAGGGACAACGTGGCCAGAGGCTCATAGGGCAGGACCCACACAAGAGAAAAAGGGAGGCTGAAACAGGGAGGGAAAGGACAATTGACCAACTGAGATGGCAATGGGGGCAACTGAGAGCTGGTTAACAGGAAGGCAAGGAGGAAGGAAGGTCCAAATGGAGCAATCTCCTCTCACAGCTGTGCTGCATGGTTCAAAAAGCCCCAGACAAAGCCAGGAACAAAGCGAGGTTCCCATTCCCATTGGACTGATTCAGCTGGGGAGGAAACCCCCCGGGTACCCATCTTGCCTTACTCTTTAGACTCTCATTTTGGTTTGGGGGAGAGGCAAGGCTGCTCCTCACTGCGGTCACAGCCACATCCTGCAGAGCAGGGGAGGGGAAGTAAGAAGCAAAACAACCAGAAGAACCATAGGCAAAGACCACAGGGAGAGAACCCTGGACACAGGCAGCTGATGGGCCACCAGGAGTCCCAGCAGGAGCCCCAGCAGAAGGCTGTAGACCTCTGGTTCTGCCTGCCTCACTGAGGTATGCGTCCTATGGTTTCTTAGTGTGCTTCAACAGCATTGACAGCATTCCAGGGAAGGAAGTCTCTTTGGATTATTTGGTTGGAAGCCCATTTTTATCATTTGCTAGTGACTTTGGCCAAATTGTTTAATTTCACTTAGCTTCAGTTTTCTCATTGTAAAATGGGGATACCTACTGCCTGACCAGGCAGTGGCGCAGTGGATAGAGCATCGGACTGGGATGCGGAGGACCCAGGTTTGAGACCCCGAGGTCGCCAGCTTGAGCGCGGGCTCATCTGGTTTGAGCAAAGCTCACCTGCTTGGATCCAAGGTCGCTAGCTCGAGCAAGGGGTCACTCGGTCTGCTGAAGGCCCATGGTCAAGGCACATATGAGAAAGCAATCAATGAACAACTAAGGTGTCACAACAAAAAACTGATTGATGCTTCTCATCTCTTTCCGTTCCTCTCTGTCCCTGTCTATCTCTGACTCTCTCTCTGTAAAAAAACAACAACAAAAAACAAACAAATGAGTATACCTACCTTACAAAGGGTTGGGAAGACTGAGATAATTTACACAAAGCACTTGGCAAATAGTAGGTTCTTTTTTTGTGTGTGTGACAGAGATAGACAGAAAGAGGGACAGACAGGAAGGGAGAGAGATGAAAAACATCAGTTCTTTGTTGTGGCACCTTAGTTGTTCATTGATTGATTTCTCATATGTGGCTTGACGGGGGGGCTACAGCAGATAGAGTGACCCCTTGCTCAAGCCAGTGACCTTGGGTCCAAGCTGGTGAGCCTTGCTCAAACCAGATGAGCCTGCGCTAAAGCTGGCAACCTCGGGGTTTCAAAGCTGGGTCCTCCGCATCCCAGTCCAACTCCACTGCACCACTGCCTGGTCAGGCAATAGTAGGTTCTTAATAAATGTTATTATTTTTATCAAGACTCCTAGCACCTCCATATTTCTCACATATTTAAAGGCAATACATCATACTAGCTGACATAGGCTTTTGGAGTTAGAAAAAGTTATATCTGACCTTGGGTAAATGATTTTTCTTTTTTGAGGGAGAGGCAGGCAGAGAGAGAGACAGGAACATGGAGCTGCTCCTGTACGTGGGCTGACCAGGGAATCAAATCAGCTACCTCCATGCTCCAGGACGATGCTCCAACCAATCGAGCCATCTGACCAGGGTTTAATTTTTATTGCTTTTTTAAAAAAAGTATTTATTTATTTATTTAGTATTTTTCTTAAGTTGGAAACGGGGAGGCAGACAGACTCCCGCATGCGCCTGACCGGGATCCACCCGGCATGCCCACCAGGGGGCGATGCTCTGCCAATCTGGGGCATTGCTCTGCCGCAATCAGAGCCATTCTAGGGCCTGAGGCAGAGGCCACAGAGCCATCCTCAGCGCCCGGGTAAACTTTTGTTCCAATGGAGCCTCAGCTGTGGGAGGGGAAGAGAGAGACAGAGAGAAGGAGAGGGGGAGGGGTGGAGAAGCAGATGGGCGCTTCTCCTGTGTGCCCTGGCCGGGAATTGAATGCCAGGCTGATGCTCTACCACTGTGCCAACCGGCCAGGGCCTATTTTTTTTTTTTTTACAGACACAGAGAGAGGGATAGACAGGGACAGACAGACAGGAACGATGAGAGATGAGAAGCATCAATCAGTTTTTCGTTGAGACACCTTAGTTGTTCATTGATTGCTTTCTCATATGTGCCTTGACCGTGGGCCTTCAGCAGACCGAGTAACCCCTTGCTCAAGCCAGTGACCTTGGGTCCAAGGTGGTGAGTCTTGCTCAAACCAGATGAGCCAGCACTCAAGAAGCTGGCAACCTTGGGGTCTTGAACCTGGGTCCTTCCGCATTCCAGTCCGACACTCTATCTACTGCGCCACCACCTCATCAGGCTTTTATTGCTTTTTTTTTTTTTTTTTTTTTTTGTATTTTTCTGAAGTTTGAAACAGGGAGGCAGTCAGACAGACTCCTGCATGTGCCCCACCGGGATCCACCCGGCATGCCCACCAGGGGGCGATGCTCTGCCCATCTGGGGCATCGCTCTGTTGCAACCAGAGCCATTCTAGCACCTGAGGCAGAGGCCATAGAGCCATCCTCAGCGCCCAGGCCAACTTTGCTCCAATGGAGCCCTGGCTGTGGGAAGGGAAGAGAGAGACAGAGAGGAAGGAAGGGGGAAGGGTGGAGAAGCAGATGGGCACTTCTTCTGTGTGCCCTGGCCGGGAATCGAACCCAGGACTCCTGCATGCCAGGCCGACGCTCTACCACTGAGCCAACTGGCCAGGGCCGCTTTTATTGCTTTTTTAGAAAGACAGAGAGAGGAAGGGAAAGAGAGGGGAGGCAGGAGGGAAGCACTTGCTATTCCACTCAGCTGTGCATTCCTTGGTTGCTTCCCATGTGTGCCCTGACTGGGGATCAAACCCCAACCTTGTTGTTTCAGGACAACACACACTCTCAACCCACCCAGCTAACCAGCCAGGGCTAGGTAAATTATTATTATTATTATTGAGAGGCAAGGAGGCAGAGACAGACTCCCACAGGTACCCGACTGGGATCCACCCCGCATGTTCACTACAGGGCAATGCTCTGCCCATCTGCAGTTACTACTCTGTTGCTCAGTAAGTGATCCATTTTAGCGCCTGAGGGGAGGCCATAGAGCCATCCCCAGTGCCCAGGGTCAACTGGCTCAAACCATTTTAGCCATGGCTGCAGAAGAGGAAAAGAGAGGGGTGGGGGGAAGGGGAGGGGTGGAGAAGCAGGTGGGCGCTTCTCCTGTGTGTCCTGACCAGAATCAAACCAGGGACTTCTACAAGCCGGGCCAACAATCTACTGCTGAGCCAACCAGCAGGGCCAGGTAAATGATTTGATATAAGCCTCAGCTTGCTCAGCTATAAAACAAGGGTAGTAAAACCCACATCTCACAGATATATGTGATACATGCTCAGTGTCCAAAAATGGTAGCTGGGAGAATTACTTGCCAGGTAAGCCTTATCTTTTTCATTATGGCAGAAACAGCCTACTTCCCCTTAAAACTTAATTTGTGGTGGGCTAGCCTCCTCTGTGCCCTCATTCCTCCAGCCAGAGCTATTACTATTATACTGGGCTGTTTTAGAGGTCAAGATTTGTTACAGTACTAAAGACAAAAAAATCTGAACAAGGCACAGGGGACTGAAGGGCCCAGGGGGAAAAAAATGATAAGATAGAAACTAAAGAAGAGACAGAAGGGGAAAAGCCATTTTTCTCTTTCTAAGGAATCCTGTGACCTTTCTTCTATCACTGATCACAGCCCCCAAACCCCACCCCGTCTCCAGGAACCATGGAGTCCTTCAGCTCAAAGAGTCTGGCACTGCAAGCAGAGAAGAAGCTACTGAGTAAAATGGCGGGTCGGTCCGTGGCTCATCTCTTCATCGACGAGACAAGCAGCGAGGTGCTAGATGAGCTCTACCGTGTGTCCAAAGAGTACACACAAAGCCGGCCCCAGGCCCAGCGGGTTATCAAGGACCTCATCAAGGTGGCCATCAAGGTGGCTGTGCTGCACCGCAGTGGCTGCTTTAGCCCCAGTGAGCTGGATCTGGCCGCCCGCTTTCGCCAGAAGCTGCGGCACGGAGCCATGACTGCACTCAGCTTTGGGGAGGTGGACTTCACTTTTGAGGCTGCTGTGCTGGCCAGCCTGCTGGCCGAGTGCCGGGATATGCTGCTGGAGCTGGTGCAGCACCACCTCACCCCCAAGTCCCACGGCCGCGTTCGCCATGTGTTTGATCACTTCTCCGACCCGGGCCTGCTCACGGCCCTCTATGGGCCAGACTTCACCCAGCACCTTGGCAAGATCTGTGATGGGCTCAGGAAGCTGCTGGATGAGGGAAAGCTCTGAGAGCCCAGCACCCAGCAAGCTCTGCCTCGACAAAATGGCTGGCTGAGAAAACAACAGACAGTGGGCTTTGTAATTCTGCTCATCTGCACTAACACTTTCAGTCTTCAGGCTTTAGTCTTCCCCAAGAGTGCTTGTGACTATGAGACCACCCCACCCCCAAACTGCTGGCAGAGAAGAAGCAATGCTGAGGGTTGAGGCCTCCCTCCCACTCCAGCCTCAGAGACGGAAACAAAGCTGCCTGAAAAGATGAAGTGAAACTTGGATCTCTTATTTCCTCCATAAGGGATGTTTGAAACAGGGAAGCAAGCCCCCTTCCCTATAAACCAGTGGAAGAGGGCATAGTCCATTTAACCACTCTGGGGACACTAAAGACAGAGGGGGGAGGGGGCCCTTTGAGAATCCTAGAACTCCAGCTCTAGGCAGAGCCAGAACAGATACCAGAGGCTCTGTTCCAGAGAGCAGGAAGAAGGGGCTATGGCAGGGGAGAGTCTCAGAGGGGAAATAAAACTACTAAAATATGCACAGGACTCAAGTGTTTAATCTCTCTAGCTTCTTATATCTTCTAACATCACGGAGGTACACAAACACCACTTATCTCACCACTCACTGTTTCCATACAGGAGACTCAGTATCATTGGGGTTCCCTTGCCTACTTCTGTTTAAGAAACTAAAAAAATTGTACCGCAGATCAGTGTTACAAACTGCAAATAAATACACAGTGAGGAACAAGGCATAGATCAACAGGCTCTGGTGTAGAGGGAGTACAACAAAAAGCTCCCCACAACGAAAGGACCCCTGAAGCTATCCTCTTCAAATGCCAAGGCAATTCTTCTTCCATCCCGAACGGGGTGCCCTGGTATCTACATCACTGTTTTTTTTTTCTCAGACCAAGAGTTGTGAAAAAGTTATAGTGAACTGGTGGGTCAAGACTTAGTCCAAATTGTTTACTCTGAAATTGAGGAAAAGGCCTGGCACAGCCCACCATTTCTGCAGTGGGTTAGATCACTGACTGACCCGTCCTCAATAACATGCTTGGCTAAGAAGGTGGAGAAGGTGGGCAGCCAGCAGTCATAAGCTCACTGTTCCTGGATTTCCCTCACACCAGGGCTATAAAAATCTCATTTTTCAGCTAAGAGTGGGAAAGAATAAAATACAGCAAATAAATATTACTTCAACATAGCACCAAATAAATTAGGTAACATAGTTGGAGATTAGGAGGAAGTTGAGGGCTGGGGAGTCTCTGCCTCCCTGCTCTAAGGCCAAGGAATGGTGAAAAGAATAACAAAGAGCCTTTTGAATCTAAAGGACAACTCTAGATTCAGCCCAAGAACTGAGAAGGGGTCTATTTCCCACCCCCTACTTTTGCCAATAAAACTGGCCCAGGCCAAGGAACTCTTGATGGACGAGCTAGGCAGCAGTGAGGAAGGTGGGCTGGGAAGCCGTGTTCTTCAGCCTCACCTCCGGCTCCTCTCCCCCTCAAGTTGCTCCTTCACCATCTTGATTCTCTCAGTCGGTTCTGGGGACATCATCAAAGTTTGAAGATTTCATCCTCTTGGTCCTGAAGTGTCTGGGTTCGGGAGGTCTGCGTCAGTGGCACAGGACCTAGGACTGCTCGCTGCTGCGTCTGAGGGGAGCTCCAGTAAAGATCTGACTCCTCTCCAGGCACCCTGCAAATGAGGAAAGGGGAGGCAGAGTGACAGGTGAAGGGCAGAAGCTGAAAACAGGCCAAGTGAAGAGGCACATAGGAAGTTGTCCTCCTTTCCTAATACATGATCTGGTTGGTCTAATATGGAGTCTCAATCCCCTCTGGATAAATCCTTCATGGATTGTCAGATCAATAAGAACTGTCGATTATTTAACACAGAACCATTTCCCACTGCCTCTACCCACCCCAGCAGCCACTGCTCTGCTCATTGCTTCAGGGCCCCTGGAGGAGAGCATTCTCACCTTCTCTCTGCTGACACTGCTTACTTACTTGGGTATCTGGTAAGGTAAGGCTGGAAGAATGGAAAAGTCTATGAAGGGGCTTTAAAAAGGCCATTAAGACTCACCCACTTTCCCCTTTTTTCAGCTTCTGGGCAGCAGCCTTCTTTGACTGGCTGATCTGGGAATCAAGCTTCTTGAGGAAATCAGAGGCAGAGAGGTCGTTGATGGGGCTAGGGGGTTCCCAGCCAGGTGTGGGAAGGACTTCACCAATGGCACGTCCTAAATCTGTCTCTTGTTTCTTCCTCTCAGCTGAGTGCGGCCAAACTTCATCCTTACTCAGCAGAATCTCTTCCTCTCTATCTTTCTCTTCCTCAGAATCCAAACCATTGAACAGGTCTCTGGGCTCTGTCAGGACGGGGATGTACAGGGTTTTCTTCAGGAAGATAGAGTCATTAGTATAAAGGCGGTTTGCACGCTTAATTTGTTCCATCTTAAAAAAAAAAGTCACCATAATTAATGACTGTAAAAATGATAAATTTTATATTAGTATAGAATCTAGTGCCTTTATTGCACAGAGCCTGACCACGTGGTGTCACAGTGGATAGAGCGTTGGACTGGGATGTGGAAGACCCAGGTTCGAGACCCCGAGGTCGCCAGCTTGAGCGTGGACTCATCTGGTTTGAGCAAGGTTCACCAGCTTGAGCCCAAGGTCGCTGGCTTCAGCAAGGGATCATTCAGTCTGCTGCAGCCCCCTGGTCAAGGCACATATGAGAAAGCAATCATAGAAGACTAGATAAAGAAGATGTGGCACATATATACACCATGGTATACTATTCAGCCATAAGAAATGATGACATCGGATCACTTACAACAAAATGGTGGGATCTTGATAACATTATACGAAGTGAAATAAGTAAATAAAAAAAAAGAAAAAGAAAGCAATCAATGAACAACTAAGGTGCCGCAAAGAAGAACTGATGTTTCTCATCTCTCTCCCTTCCTGTCTGTCCCTATCTGTCCTTCTGTCTCTGTCACACATACACACACACACACAAATCTCATTAATACTATGAAAATAGTTTTGACTGTGTGGATCCCTGAAGTTTCAGGGCCTCTTTTTTTTTTTTTTTTTTTTTTTTTTTTTTTTTTCTGAAGTTGGAAACGGAGGTAGTCAAACAGACTCCCGCATGCGTCCGACCGGGATCCACCTGGCACACCCACCAGGGGGCAATGCTCTGCCCATCTGGGGCATCGCTTTGTTGCAATCAGAGCCATTCTAGCGCCTGAGGCAGAGGTCATGGAGCCATTCTCAGCGCCCGGGCCAACTTTGCTCCAATGGAACCCTGGCTGCAGGAGGGGAAGAAAGAGACAAAGAAGAAGTAGAGGGGGAGGGGTGGAGAAGCAGATGGGTGCTTCTCCTGTGTGCCCTGGCCAGGAATCAAACCCGGGACTCCTGCACGCCAGGCGGACGCTCTACCACTGAGCCAACCGGCCAGGGCCAGGGCCTCATTTTGAGAACCTCCATTAAAGATGAAGAAAGGGAGGCTCACAGAGGTTAAGTTACTTGCCTAAGATTATCTAGCAAGATAATGACAGAGCTAGGGCCTTTTTACTTCTGGGAATGCTTTCCACATGACAATATTAATAATTTTTCATTGACCAAATATTTATTTAGTACCTATTTATTCATCACTAAACATGGTGATTGGTATCACCATTTATCTACCTGCCACCCAGGGTAGAAATATCAACATCATCCTTAAATCATACTTTTTTTCACTACCCATAAGTGTGGCATAAGTCTCTCTTATATCTGGATTTGTCTTTATTGCTATCACTGTAGAACAACTCTTAATATTTCTCATCTGCATATTGCAAGTTTTTTTTAATTTTTAAAAATTATTTATTTATTTATTTATTTATTTTACAGAGACAGAGAGAGAGTCAGAGAGAGGGATAGACAGGGACAGACAGACAGGAACGAAGAGATGAGAAGCATCAATCATCAGTTTTTCATTGCGACACCTTAGTTGTTCATTGATTGCTTTCTCATATGTGCCTTGACCGTGGGCTACAGCAGACTGAGTGACCCCTTGCTGGAGCCAGCGTCCTTGGGTCCAAGCTGGTGAGCTTTTTTTTTTTTTTTTTTGCTCAAGCCAGATGAGCCTGTACTCCAGTTGGCAATCTCGGGGTTTTTGGGTTTTTTTTGTTTGTTTGTTTTTTTATAGACACAGAGAGAGAGCCAGAGAGAGGGATAAATAGGGACAGACAGAAATGGAGAGAGATGAGAAGCATCAATCATTAGTTTTTCATTGCGATACCTTAGTTGTTCATTGATTGCTTTCTCATATGTGCCTTGACCATGGGGCTACAGCAGCCTGAATAACCCCTTGCTGGAGCCAGGTCTTTGGGTCCAAGCTGGTGAGCTTTTTGCTCAAGCCAGATGAGCCCGCGCTCTAGCGGGCAACCTCAGGGTCTCGAACCTGGATCCTCTGCATCCCAGTCCGACGCTCCATTCACTGCACCACCGCCTGGTCAGGCCGATCTTGGGTTTTTCGGGGTTTTTTTTTTTTACAGAGACAGAGAGAGAGTCACAGAGAGGGATAGTCAGGGACAGACAGATAGGAACGGAGAGATGAGAAGCATCAATCATTAGTTTTTCATTGCGCATTGCAACACCTTAATTGTTCATTAATTGCCTTCTCATACGTGCCTTGACCGCGGGCCTTCAGCAGATGGGAGTAACCCCTTGCTTGAACCAGCGACCTTGGGCTCAAGCTGGTGAGCTTTTGCTCAAACCAGATGAGCCCTCACTCAAGCTGGCAACCTCGGGGTCTCGGACCTGGGTCCTCTGCATCCCAGTCCGATGCTCTATCCACTGCGCCACCGCCTGGTCAGGCAATATTGCAAGTTTAACTGGCTTTCCTCTCTCCAATTATCCATCACTCTGCTGACATTTATCTTTTTTTTTCTTTTTTTTGCAAGGTGGGGGAACAGACAGGAGGGGAGAAAGATAAGAAACATTAATTCATAGTTGTGGCCCCTTAGTTGTTCATTGATTGCTTTCTTATATGTGCCTTGCCCTGGGGGAGAGGGGACTCAGCTGAGCCAGTGACCCCTAGCTCAAACCAGCAACCTTGGACTCAAGCCAGTGACCTCGGGGTTTCTAACCTGGGTCCTTAGCATCCTAGGTTGATGCTCTATCCACTGCCTGGTCAGGCAACATGTATCTTTCTTAAAATATTCATCTGATTGCCCTGGCCTGCTAGCTCAGCAGTAGAGTGTTGGCCCAGCATGTGGAAGTCTCAGGTTCGATTCCCAGCCAGGGCACACAGGAGAAGTATTCATCTGCTCCTCCACAACTTCCCCCTCTCTTTCCTCTCTCTCTTTCTCTTTCCCTCCCTCAGCCAAGGCTCCATTGGAGCAAAGTTGGGCTGGGCACTGAGGATGGCTCCATGGCCTCTGCCTCATGCACTAGAATGGCTCTGGTTGCAACAGAGCAATGTCCCAGATTAGCAGAACATCACCCCTAGTGGGCATGCCGGGTGGATCCCAGTCGGGCACATGTGGGAGTCTGTCTCTCTGCCTCTCCACTTCTCACTTAAGAAAAATAAAAAATAATAAAAAATTTAAAAAATTCATCTGATCGCCTGACCAGGCGGTTGGCATAGTGGATAGAGCATTGGACTGGGACAGGGAGGATCCAGGTTCGAGACCCCAAGGTTGCGAGCTGAAGCGCAGGTTCATCTGGTTTGATCATAGCTCACCAGCTTGGGCCCAAGGTCACTGGCTTGAGCAAGGGGTTACTGGGTCTGCTGTAGCCCCCTGGTCAAGGCACATCTGAGAAAGCTATCAGTGAACAACTAAGGTGCTGCAACAAAGAATTGATGCTTTTCATCTCTCTCCCTTTCTGTCTGTCTGTCCCTATCTGTCCTTCTCTCTGACTCTCTCTCTGTCTGTCAAAGAAAAAAAAATCACCTGATCAACTCATTAGCCTACTTATAAACCTCCTATGGCTCCTCATTGGCTCAGATAAAATCCAAATTAGCATTTAAGGGCATCCTCAATCAATCCCCCATAATGTCTAGCCTCATCTCCCTTCTTCTGCCACCTATACATTTTATCATTCTGAACTGATCTTTTTTCTATGAACATTTCATGATCTTTCACACTTTTGTTTCTTTATCAGACTGAAATGCTTCTAAACTATCCCCTTCTTTGCTTGAAAAATTTCTAATCAACTTTCACTCTCCAGGGCTCCCATATTGTAAATATTGTAATAATACCTATCGTATTATTTGTTATTCAGTTCTTTGCATATTTTCTCAAACTCTGTGAGTCCTTTAGTTTTGTAGGGTTTCTTTTTTTTGTTCTTTTTGGTCATCTGTGAATCCTTTAAAGTCAGGGATGGTGACTTGCTGTCTCTGTATTCCTAAGTCACTCCATAGCACCACACAAACTTGGCACACAGCAGAGGTTCATTAATGCTTTATGAATAAACAAACTAGGTAATAAAATATAGAAACCACAGACATAGTATATCAGTATTTTATTATCAGAGGCCAGGAAGCCAGTTTTACTAAAAATTTATCCCATATTGGCATCAATTTGGGAAATCACATTTCTTATTAATCTGTCAAATATCAAAGATCTTTCCATCCTGGGGCAAGACTATTATAATACAGCTGACTACAAAAATCTTATGCTCTGATATGTTAAAAAATATGACCAGGTTAATCTGAACAATAAAAAAAGTTAAAACTGGTTTGCAGTTTTGTATTTTTACTTTGCCAAGTGCATTGATGCTATTAATTTTTTTTTCTTTATTCATTTTAGAGAGGAGAGAGAGAGAGACAGAGAGAGAGAGGAGAGACAGAGAGAAGGGGGGAGGAGCTGGAAGCATCAACTCCCATATGTGCCTTGACCAGGCAAACCCAGGGTTTCGAACCAGCGACCTCAGCATTTCCAGGTAGACGCTTTATCCACTGTGCCACCACAGGTCGATGCTATTAATTTTATTTTGCCTAGATAATATCCTAGGTCCCTTCTAGCTCCAAGATGTTATGAATTAACCTGTACATTTTCTGAGGCTTTTGTTATTTCCTGGGAGTACCATATAAGAGGACATCATTCCACTCTTTTTTTTTCCTGATGTGGGTTTTTTTTTATATTTTATTTATTGATTTTTAGAGAGAGAGGAGTGAGAGAGAGAGAGAAGGGGGAGGAACAGGAAGCATCAACTCCCATATGTGCCTTGACCAGGCAAGCCCAAGGTTTCGAACCAGCAACCTCAGTGTTCCAGGTCGATGCTTTATCCCACTGCACCACCACAGGTCAGGCTCATTCCACTCTTAAAAAGGATGTAACCAGGCCCTGGCTGTTTGATGCAGTGGTGGAGCATTGGCCCAGCATGTGGATGTTCCAGGTTCAATTCCTAGTCAGGGCACACAGGAAAGGTGTCCATCTGCTTCTCCACCCCTCCCTGTCTTGTTTATCTCTCTCTCTCTCTCTCTTCCTTTTCTGTAGCCATGGCTCAACTGGAGCAAGTTGGCTCTGGGCTTTGGGGATGGCTCCATGGCCTCCGCCTCAGGCACTAAGAAGAGCTCAGTTATTGAGCTGCGGAGCAACACCCCAGATGGGCAGAGCATTGTCCCCCAGTAGGCTTGCCCAGTGGATCCCAGTCAAAGAGCATGCAGGAGTCTGTCTCTGCCTCCCTTCCTCTCACTGAATTAAAAAAAAAAAAAAAAAAAAAAAAAAAAAAAAGATATAACCAAGTCCAAAGCCTAAAGGAATTCATTCTAAGCCATCAAGCCAGTTCTTATGAGCTAGAAAGGCCAGTGGATTCTAGTTAGATAAACAGCAGTACAAAGTGAGGATTTTAGAATGAGATGACCTGGTCTAAATCCTAGCTCTACTACACTGCTCACAAAAATTAGGGGATCAAGGAACTTGCAGATACTCCAGTACTTTCAGCCTTTTGTATAGTGCATTTTCACCAATGAAATAAAAGTTGGTTTTGCATCTCATTTGCATAATCAAACAACTTTCTTTAACTTGTTTGCTTTTCTGATGTTCTTGTTTAATAAAAAAAAATCAAATGCGGCCCTGGCCGGTTGGCTCAGCGGTAGAGCGTCGGCCTAGCGTGCGGAGGACCCGGGTTCGATTCCCGGCCAGGGCACACAGGAGAAGCGCCCATTTGCTTCTCCACCCCTCCGCCGCGCTTTCCTCTCTGTCTCTCTCTTCCCCTCCCGCAGCCAAGGCTCCATTGGAGCAAAGATGGCCCGGGCACTGGGGATGGCTCTGTGGCCTCTGCCTCAGGTGCTAGAGTGGCTCTGTCGCAACATGGCGACGCCCAGGATGGGCAGAGCATCGCCCCCTGGTGGGCAGAGCGTTGCCCCATGGTGGGTGTGCCGGGTGGATCCCGGTCGGGCGCATGCGGGAGTCTGTCTGACTGTCTCTCCCCGTTTCCAGCTTCAGAAAAATGAAAAAAAAAAAAATCAAATGCTTCTTTTTTATAGCTTCCTATTCATTTTGAGATATCCCCTAATTTTTGTGAGCAGTATAATTAGACTAGTTGTGTAGTTATCTCCTTAAGTTTCAGTTTCCTTTTCTTTAAATGAGAAGTATACCTAGCTACCTCATAAAATCTTATGAAGATCATAGGAGATAACATTTAGAGCTTGGCACATACTAAGTGTTCTTTACATTTACATGATACATGGGTAACAACTTTGTTCATTATCATTATTTAATATATCTTCCTCATTTTACAAATGGTGGGAAAACTGAGGCCGCAGACAGGAGAAGTAACTTATGTGGTCACTCACTTTAGTAGTAAGCAGCAGAATGAAGCCAAAACCTAGACCTTTTCTTCACTAGACTAAAAGGCTTTTCTGTATTCAAAAAGGTACAGGGCTATAAGAAAACCTCAATGAGTAAATAATTGTTGATTCACTTGTAGCATAGTCCCCCTCTCTTTGCTGGGCTTTTTTTTTCCCTTTAAAAATTTTTTTATTTATTGATTTTAGTGAGAGAGGAAGGGAGGGAGGAAAATGGAGAGAGAGGGGGAGAGAGAGAGAGAGAGAGAGAGGAATATCAATCTATTCCTGTATATGTCCTGATTGGTGATCGAACTGGCAACCTCTGTGCATCAGAACGACACGCTAACCAACTGAGCTATCCAGCCAGGGCTGCTCAGTACTTTCATATGAACTTCCTTTGTTTAGACCAGGGGTCCCCAAACTACGGCCCACGGGCCACATGCGGCCCCCTGAGGCCATTTATCCAGCCCCCGCCGCACTTCTGGAAGGGGCACCTCTTTTACTGGTGGTCAGTGAGAGGAGCATAGTTTCCATTGAAATATTGGTCAGTTTGTTGATTTAAATTTACTTGTTCTTTATTTTAAATATTGTATTTGTCCCATTTTGTTTTTTTACTTTAAAATAAGATATGTGCAGTGTGCACAGGAATTTGTTCATAGTTTTTTTTACAGTCCAGCCCTCCAACGGTCTGAGAGACAGTGAACTGGCCCCCTGGGTAAAAAGTTTGGGGACCCCTGGTTTAGACCATACCATATACTTGAAATGTTCACTTTCCTGAACTCCCAGTCTCCATATATGAAAATCTTAGCTATACAGTACTTTCATTTTTTTTAAAAAATCTATTGCCTGACCAGGCAATGGCGCAGTGGATAGAGCTTTGGACTAGGACGCGAAAGACCTAAGTTTGAGACCTCGAGGTTGCCAGTTTGAGTAAGGCTCACCAGCTTGAGCCCAGAGTTGCTGGCTTGAGCATGGAGTCACTCGGTCTGCTGTAGCCCATATAAGAAAGCAATCAAAGAACTAAGGTGCTGCAATGAAAAATTGATGCTTCTTTCTCATCTCTCTCCTTTCCTGTCTGTCCCTATCTGTTCCACTCTATCTCTGTCACACACACACACACAAATCTATTAAGCTTTTATATACTGGGGATTGTGCCAGACTCTAGAGATATAAAATTGAAAAAAAAGTGTTCTGTCCCTTAAGAAGAGTACCGTATGGGCTATTCAAAAAACAAAGATGTAAAAGGTGGTGGCCCTAGCTGGTTCCTCAGTGGATAGAGCATCAGCCTGGCATGTGGACATCCTAGTTTTGATCCCTGGTCAGGGCACACATGCAAAGTGAGCATCTGCTTCTCTTTCTCTCCCTCTTCTCCTTCTCTCTCTCTTTCTCTCATAGCCAGTGGCTTGATTGTTTTGAGCATTGGCCTCAGGCACTGAGGATTGGAGCACCAGCCCCAGAAGCTGCTGAGTGCATCCTGGTCTGGGAGAATGCAAGAGTCTGTCGATTTCCCCCTCCTCTCACTTAAAAAAAAAAAAGGTGCCTGACCAGGCGGTGGCGCAGTGGATAGAGCGTTGGACTGGGATGCAGAAGACCCAGGTTTGAGACCCCGAGGTCACAAGGTTGAGCATGGGCTCATCTGGTTTGAACAAAAATTTACCAGCTTGGACCCAAGGTCGCTGGCTCAAGCAAGGGGTTACTCGGTCTGCTGAAGGCCCGTGGTCAAGGCACGTATGAGAAAGCAATCAATGAACAACTAAGGTGTTGCAATGCGCAACGAAAAACTAATGATTGATGCTTCTCATCTCTCTGTTCCTGTCTGTCTGTCCCTGTCTTTCCCTCACTCTGACTCTCTCTCTGTCTCTGTAAAAAAAAAAAAAGGTATAAAAGATGTAAACAACTGGATTAAATATGTATATGTCTGTGCAGAAAAGTATGGAATGCCTGACCAGGCGGTGGCGCAATGGACAGAGTGTTGGACTGGGATGCTAAGGACCCAGGTTCGAAACCCCGAGCTCGCCAGCTTGAGCGCGGGCTCATCTGGTTTGAGCAAAAGCTTACCAGCTTGGACCCAAGGTCGCTGGCTCGAGCAAGGGGTTACTCCGTCTGCTGAAGGCCCGCGGTCAAGGCACATATGAGAAAGCAATCAATGAACAACTAAGGTGTCGCAATGCGCAACAAAAAACTAATGATTGATGCTTCTCATCTCTCTCCGTTCCTGTCTGTCTGTCCCTGTCTATCCCTCTCTCTGACTCTCTGTCTCTGTAAAAAAAAAAAAAAGAAAAGAATGAAAAGTATGGAGGAAGGAACTTCTAAGTCTTTCAAGCCTTCGTGATGGCTCCCTTGCGATCTTCACTGATGTCCACCCCTACTCCCTTCCAAATAAAATTAATCTTTTCTGACTTCCCATCCTATGTTAATACCTCTACAAATTCACCACATCCTGTCACCTACAATAATTATTCATGTTCCTGTTCATTTCTCACTAGACTGTAAATTATGAGGGCAAGAACTATACATTTTGTTTATGTTTCTATCTCCCAAGAGAGCTACCAGAGTGCTTTAAAACTACCAAGCATAAAAATGTTGGCTAAATTCAGTAGGATATGGGGGAAAAACATCTCATCAAGTTTAGTGTAATAGATTTTTACAACTACCACCTATACCAGGGGTCCCCAAATTTTTTACACAGGGGGCCAGTTCACTGTCCCTCAGACCGTTGGAGGGCTGGAATAAAAAAAAACTATGGGCCTAACTGGTGGTGGCGCAGTGGATCAAGCATCGACCTGGAACGCTGAGGTTGCTGGTTCAAAACCCTGGGCTTGCCTGGTCAAGGCACATATGGGAGTTGATGTTTCCTGCTCCTTCCCCTCTTCTCTCTCTCTCTCTCTCTATCTATCTATCTATCTCTCTCTCTCATCTCTAAAGTGAATAAATAAATAAAAATAATTAAAAAAAAAACTATGAACAAATCCCTATGCTCACTGCACACATCTTATTTTAAAGTAAAAAAACAAAATGGGAACAAACACAATGTTTAAAATAGAGAACAAGTAAATTTAAATCAACAAACTGACCAGTATTTCGATGGGAATTATGCTCCTCTCACTGACCACCAATGAAAGAGGTGCCCCTTCCAGAAGTGCGGTGGGGGCGGGATAAATGGCCTCAGGGGGCCGCATGCGGCCTGCGGGCCGTAGTTTGGGAACCCTGACCTATACCCTATAAATGGCCTGAAATGCTTGGTGTAGAGAATACCTTGGCTCTCCATGATTTTCTGTAAATTTTTAATCACTCTCAATTAAAAAGTTTCTCTGTGGCTACGAGTACAGGCTTTAGAGTCAGACTTGTTTGAATTTCCACTCCAATACTCATTAATTATTTGACCTTGGTCAAATTGGTGAACAAATCTAATTCTCAGTTTCTTCATCTGTAAAAGGGGGACAATTGTATGCTCACAGGGATGTGAGGATCAAATGGATGTATGTATGTATAGTCCCTGACATAGTGACTAGCATAATAAAAGGGAGCTGCTCCTCTCCACTGAGATAGTGGGCCAGGATTTCTTCCAACCAGACAGGCAAATGGGAAAGCAAACAAATAGATAAAGATGGATTAGCAACACAACACAGGTAGGAAAATTTCAGAGGAAATGGCCTAAAAAGGCCACTAATTTTTTCTGAGGAATAAATCTCTTCTAACTGGTTGTCCACATCCCAATCCTGGAAGACTCACCGTCACCCCGTATTTGAGTGCTAGTCCAGCCAGGGTGTCTCCAGGCGCCAACTGATGCTCCAGGCGTCTTTCCCTCACTGGAGAGCAGGCAGACTGCACCAGGCTTCCATAAGAACGAGCCCGGCTCCCTTGAAGCAGTCCTGACCCCCCGAGGGGGGCCTGTCTAGAAGGAGAAGCCATCTCCTCACCCTGCAGGCAACTGGGGCCTTAACTGCGGGACGCCTAAATAAGTGACTGATAGTGACAGTCCTGGAAACTGGGAACGAATAACCAGGGAATTCCTTTCTGTCTTCTCTCCCAAGTCTCCCCGTCTCCCTGGCACTACGCAGTCCCCTCCACCCTCGCTTCTCCTCCCTTCAAGCCCCTTTCCCACAAATCTGTACTCTGAGTATTCAGAGACTCAGGTAGGGACCTGAGTCTCTCCTTAGTACCCCTCCGACTTTCGACCATCTACAACGCGCGACATTGACCTCTGACCTTTGAACTCCAGACACTTTCCTCAACATTCGGCTCAGTTTGTCACTAGGTCTGGCAGCTCCGCCTTCGGGCCCTCCTACATCTTGGCTCCGCCCCGTTCAGGGGTTGTTCCACTAGGGTTGGGAACAAATCAGGCCCACCCAGGTGGGCTGTCGCTGCCGACAAGGCGCGTGATGATTGCGTGTATGAAGTATACTTTGCACTCAAGATCCTCAAAGGCCCACTCTGCATCATATGAGTCACGCCCTCAAATTCGACTCCGCATCTATCCTTCCAAACGCCTTGAATACGACAAGATGCAAGGGCCTGGATCCAGCCGGGCGGCAAACTCTTTGAAAAAAAGACTTCATCTCCCAAAAGGCGCCGCGTCTGCGGGGTCGCAGGGGACCATAGGAAATGCAGTCCCCGCCCCCCATGGGCTGGAGGCAGCCTATCGCAATCGCGCAGTGCATGCAGGGAAGCGCGTCCCCGGAAGTAAGGACGCCAGCCGGAACAAGAATGGAAGTACAGGAGACGCTTCACTCGGCCTACGGTGGCCTGAAAGGCGTAGTGAAGCCGCTGCAATAGAATTTCTTATTTCTGGGACTCGCAATGTCTTTCAAGAGAGAGGGGGACGATTGGAGTCAACTTAATGTACTCAAAGTAAGCGCGAAAGGGGAACGTATAGAAAGCTGTTTCCGCCGCCTTCTGAAGGCAGTGAAGGAGTTGTTTTGTTGCTCTGTCAACAGATGGGGGGCGGGAGGGAGTCAGGCAGCTAGTGTTGTGTTGTGACCCGTTCTTCGCTGTTCGATCTCTGTTGTTCCCAGCGTTCTTAGTCCTTTGAGATCTCCCTTCCACCCCTTCCTCTTGTTCCGCTGATCTCTCCGACTTCCTCCCCTGCCCTCTGCAGAAACGAAGAGTCGGGGACCTGCTGGCCAGTTATATACCAGAAGATGAAGCGCTGATGCTGCGGGATGGACGGTGAGGGCGAAGAGTGTACCAAGCCTGAGAGTGCTGCGATTAGAGGCTCAATAAACTTGTTATTAAGGAGGAGAGCGGGAGTATATAGTAGGATTTTTTGGTCGGGAGTGAGGGACAGGGATGTGAGTGGTAGAGATTGAGATAGTTGGCAATTGGGCTTTGGGAAAGACTACTACTAGGACAGAGTGGGACCTACGGCAAAGACCCCACTTCCCCAGGAACTATTTATCTTCTCTCCAGCTTTGCTTGTGCCATCTGTCCCCACCGACCTGTACTGGACACCCTGACCATGCTGACTGCCCACCGTGCAGGCAAGAAACATCTGTCCAGTAAGTTTGCAGGAAGACAGGATAGAGATTAAACTTTTAAAATGTAATGCAAACTACTCATGGTGCTCTGATTTTCATTCTATTCCCTTTCTACTCAGGCCTGCAGATTTTTTATGGCAAGAAGCAGCCAGGAAAGGGAATGGAGCAGAATCCAAGACAGCAGAATGAATTAGAGAGGGAAGAGACCAAAGCGGAGGTAATCAGAGATGGAAGTGTTCCAGGCAGGACCGTGCTGCATACCTTAAGCTTGAGGGGCTTTGGTTTTTAGAAAGAAGCTCTGACTCTGTCTTCTATCTCCATATCAGGCTCCTCTGTTAACCCAGACTCGACTTATCACCCAGAATGCTCTGCACAGAGCTCCTCAGTATAATAGTTGCTGTCGCCGGAAGTACAGGTCTGTGGGATGGAAAAGTCAGGTGTAAGGAGGGACAAAAAGAAATAGATGGTTCTTAAGTGATTGTTTTCTAAATTGTATTCTCAGGGATACTAGTGTTCTGGAGATGTTAACTGGTATTTCAGGAAAAAGAGGACTTTGTAATTAAAAAGAAGTATGGGAAATGACACTTTATAGGATTACAAATTAAGATACTTTTGAAGAATAGTAATATTAGTATATTTTAAGAGGTCTATAAAGTCTTAAGATAAAAACTCAAAAAAAAATTTTAATAAGTACACAATTATTTTTTGTTT
The DNA here is from genome assembly GCF_036850765.1 of Saccopteryx bilineata. Lineage (NCBI taxonomy): Eukaryota > Metazoa > Chordata > Mammalia > Chiroptera > Emballonuridae > Saccopteryx > Saccopteryx bilineata. Next base: position 159,982,477 of record NC_089492.1, on the reverse strand, counting down.
TGTTTTATTTATTCATTTCAGAAAGGAGAGACAGAGAGAGAGTGACAGAGAGAGAAGTGGGGAGGAGCAGGAAGCATCAATTCCCATATGTGTCTTGACCAGGCAAGCCCAGGGTTTCAAACCAGCAACCTCAGCATTCCAGGTCAATTCTTTTTTTTTTTTTTTTTTTTTTTTTTTCTTTACAGAGACAGAGAGTCAGAGAGAGGGATAGACAAGGACAGACAGACAGGAATGGAGAGATGAGAAGCATCAATCATTAGTTTTTCGTTGCGCATTCCAACACCTTAGTTGTTCATTGATTACTTTCTCATACGTGCCTTGACCACGGGCCTTCAGCAGACTGAGTAACCCCTTGCTCGAGCCAGTGACCTTGGGTCCAAGCTGGTGAGCTTTTTGCTCAAACCAGATGAGCCCACGCTCAAGCTGGCCACCTCGGGGTCTCGAACCTGGGTCCTCGGCATCCCAGTCCGACGCTCTATCCACTGCGCCACCGCCTGGTCAGGCCCAGGTCAATTCTTTATCCACTGAACCACCACGGGTCAGGCAAAACTCAAAAAATTTTAACTCAGCCTTTTCTAAATTCATTTGATTCCAAAAGCCTTTCTGTGCAGGATACTTTAATATCTTGAAGAACACAGTTTAGGAAACACTGCTTTAAGGGGTTGGGAGTCACAAGAGAATTGGCCTTTTCCTTTACTGCTTTTTTGACAGATTTTGATTCTTCTCTACCCAGACCAGAAGCCCCTCGTACCCCTGGCTTGCCTTCCTCTTTGCCATCCCCAGAGGTTGAACTCCAAGGTGGGAAGATGAATACTGAGCCTGGGGCTGGCCTACAGGCTAAGGAGTCAGCAGCTGTCTCACCCCCTGCACCTATGAGCCCTACAAGAAGACGGGCCCTAGGTCATTACCTCACCCTTCGAAGGTGAGTATGCAGAATCACTTTTCCCTTTTTCTATGACCCTCTTCTTTTCAAACTGTCTTGTTTTTTTTTTGTGTCCCACTGACTTCTCAATAAGCCTCCTTTCCTGACTAGTTTTCTCTAATGTTTCCAGCTCTGGATGGATTCCAGATGGACGAGGTCGATGGGTAAAAGATGAGAATGTTGAGTTTGACTCTGACGAAGAGGAACCTCCTGATATCCCCTTGGACTGACACCCTGTTCCTCCATTTATTTCACAAATAAACTACAGCAGGCACTGGGAGTCTAGCTTTCATCAAGTCTGGTTCCTTGCCCCACTTCAGGATTTCAGATGTATTCTTTCTCAGCTGGCCAATTCTTCCCAGCAATGTACACAGCTCCCCATACTTCTAACCCCTCCCCCACCTTCTACCAAACTCATGCCAAGCGTCAGCTGCATGCAGCCTGGTGCCCTATTAATAAGTCTGTCAGAAGGAGGTCTGTGCCCTTCATGTTGTCTGCCTTCTTCCCTACCTCTACTTAAAGTCCTTTCCTCCTTCAAATCACATGAGGGCTGTAGGTAGAAACTGGGTGGGGGTCAGGGGGTCTGGCCACATCTGGAAACGGGGCTAGATATCCTGTGAAAGTAAAGAGACTGAAGTCATTGGCAGGGTTGTGGGGAACACCAAGGGAGAAAGCTCCCCCACTCTTCCTAGTAATTTGAACCTCCCTCCTGTTGATCCCCAGAGTATAAATAATCCCCTGATGAACTGGCAGTAACCCTTGGGTGTTAGCGCCAAGATATCCACCCCAAAGCCCAAGGAAGGAAGCAGGCAGAGTGGACAGAAGGACCTTTATTTACAGGGAAGGGAGATAAATGAGGATTTAAGCATTCCGGGCTCCCAGCTGCAGATGGTAAAGGCAAAGGTAGTGTTATCTCTTTTTTTGCTGGCGACCTGTAAAGGAGGAAGAGTAATACACAAGTTTTGTTCCATCTCTTGCTTTCTGCAAAGGTTGTCTTCTCCTTTACAGTTCTTTGGCCAGACTTATAAAGCGGTAATGTCTTAGGCCACCAAACATGCCCACGCCATATTAATAAAATAAGAAGTGACAACTAAAATATTGGCTTCCAAACAGGTATGTCTAGCTTCCCTTCCACTTCTCTACAGGTATGTATTTGGGGCAGGGGTACTTTTCCATCTACTTTCTGACCACTTGGATTTGAACTTCTCATGTGAGTATTGCTTTGGCAGCGCCCCTGGCTGTTAGAACTAAGTCAGCTTTCAGGACTGTCCACCAGCTTCTGCACCTCCCCACCAAAACCAGGTCTACAGTTACTCACGTAGTTCATTGTTTCGGGTCATGGCCTGGGCTGCCCGAGCTCGAGGACCCTGCTGTGTAAAATGGTAACCAAAGCGGACAATGGAGGGACACTGTTCTAGCATGGTTGCCATCTCCATCTCTACAGCATCACCAGGCCACTGGCGCTGGGGGAGGGGAGATGAAAGCTATCAGCCACCAGAGGGCTGTTCATTGTGGCAGATCATCCACCCTTTGGGAGGTCAGAGAGGCTTGTTTTTCCAGAGTGGGTGATGAGTGGTGCTGATTTGGCTCCCTCTTAGACAATGAAGAGGAGCAATCAATCAGATGAGATCTTAACCTAGTGGCTGCCTTAGGGAGGAGACTGGGAATTAGCTGAATGCAAAGCCCAAGGGAAGGGTGTGCTGACCTGGTTGTCTACACGGAGCTCAGTGACTGTGGCATTTTCTCGAACTGCCTTCAGCACAGCCATGAGTCCTGTGCTGCTAATGAAGTTGGATTCAATGTTCAGGCTCTGGAGGCTACGATTCTCACGCAACATGTCAGCTACCGCCTGGGTAGTAGGGACTTGGGTTAGGATTAGGGGACAGTTTCACAGATGACTGAGGAGAGAAAGAACAGGAGCAAGAGGGAAACACAGCTCTTTGAGATGAGTCCTTGAGGAAGTATAGGTAGGGCTAGAGGGAGGCAGGTGAGGAGCTGGGGAAACGGGAAGATCAAGTGCAGTGGAGTTGAGGGGTATAGAGAGGGTTGTGGCTCTTTGGGAAGATGATCTGAAGGTTTTAGAGCTGTGAGTCGTAGAACTGAGGGTAGGAGTTTCCATCACGGCTACCGTAAGAGAACATGGTGGGAATAGCACTCCAGCACAACCCTTTATGACAGACCTGCCAGGGATGCATGTCAAGTTATAGGGAGAGGGCCAGGGATGTCAACCAGCCTTACATGAGCAATGGGATCACCACTCCTCGTGGCCACCAGACTGAAGCTCCGAACATGGGTATTTGTCTTCATGGCTTCACACAGCTCAGTTAGCATGGGTACTGTGATGTCCTGTCAGAGGGGAACAGGAGATGGTGGGTTAAGGGACTCACATGTCAGCAGTTATCCCAGTGTTATTGTTTGAAGGATGGTGGTCAAATACCTGTATATTATTGAGGTTTACCTCCTCCAGCTCCTTGTCATTGTTGCGAACACTTTTTAGTATCTCCTCGATGTTTGTGGGATTTGGGGGCTCATCTGGCACTGGCTTATACTTGTCAGGCTGTACCACACCTGCAGGTAAGGGCAGGAAAGAAACCCCATGTCCCCTACAACCTCCTCCCCGTTGGTTCTCTTATCACTTATGGCACATTCTCTTATCACTTATGGCAATGGTCCCCAACCCCCGGGCCGCGGACCAGTATCAGTCCGCAGAGAAAGAATAAATAACATTATTTCCGTTTTATTTATATTTAAGTCTGAACTATGTTTTATTTTTTAAAAATGACCAGATTCCCTCTGTTACATCCGTCTAAGACTCACTCTTGATGCTTGTCTCGGTCACGTGATACATTTATCCATCCCACCCTAAAGGCCTGTCCGTGAAAATATTTTCTGACATTAAACCGGTCCGTGGCCCAAAAAAGGTTGGGGACCACTGGCTTATGGCAGGTCCTCTCTGCAGTTCACCTGTTTCACCCTTTGCTACCTTTCCTCAGTCTCTGGGACTGCCTGACAAGAGCTCTGGGGGCCATATTCCCAAATACACTTACTGCTAATGCCTTCGGTATTGCAGATTTCTCCACTGCAGATGGCATCATAGTATTGCTTGTTGCTCATCAGTGTGTACATACCCAGGATTGCTGAAAAAGAGTAAGCAGAGGGGGGACAAGGAATGAGAAGGGATTTGTTCCAAGCCACTCCTCCCACATTCTGAATCTGTTGCATTTTTTAAGCCTGACATATTCCAAAGAGGTTCCCCCTTCATTGGCCCCAGTGGTCCACTCTATAAATTGCTTAAGGCAGTGGTTTTTAAAACCTTGAGACAGCCTGACCAGGCAGTGGCGCAGTGGATAGAGCGTTAGACTGGAATGTGGAGGACCCAGGTTCGAGACCCTGAGGTCGCCAGCTTGAGTGTGGGTTCATCTGGTTTGAGCAAGGCTCACCAGCTTGGACCCAAGGTCACTGGCTCGAGCAAGGGATCACTCGGTCTGCTGAAGGTAGATATGAGAGAGCAATCAATGAACAACTAAGGTGTCGCAATGAAAAACTAATGATTGATGCTTCTCATCTCTCTCCCTTCCTGTCTGTCTGTCCCTATCTTTCCCTCTCTCTGTCTCTCAAAAAACAAAATACCTTGAGACAAAGCTAAAGGAAGGTCCCCAAGAGCAGCCAGAATAGTTCCACTTTTATTTGCTTTATTATCACTGTAAAATGGTCCTTGAGATGTTAACTTTTTTTTTTTTTTAAATAAGAGAAATGAAAAGCCACTACCTGGAGCTTTCTCAAACATCCATGTCCTGTTTCAGGGTCTTCCCCACCAGTCCCAGGCCATGAATAGGACCCCCTGACCCAGACATTCACGCCCTCCTCAACTTCCCACAGGTGCCTACCTGCAATATCACACATTTCAGCATCTGTGGCGTTGGCCAGTGCCTGCTCTAGCTCAGGTTCCAGAGTGATCTGCTCCTCTGCTGGAATTTCCCTTTTGGGTTCAATGTAAGGTTTCCCTGATAGGGAGAGAAAGGATGGTTCAGGTAGAGGTAATTTCTCTTAAGATCCTGGCCTCCAGCTTCCTTTCCTTCTCTAGGAGGTTTTGGAATGTTGGGTCACTCAGAACTCCTGAGTCCCCTGACCTTTCCCAAGAGCTGAAGAGTGCAAGCCGGCATGCAGCTATCAGGGCAGCAGAGTCCCTGAGCAGTTAGGACAGTGGTCAGCAAACTGCGGCTCGCAAGCCACATGCGGCTCTTTGGCCAGCTTAGGAGTACCCTAATTAAGTTAATAACAATGTACCTACCTATATAGTTTAAAAAATTGGGCTCTCAAAAGAAATTTCAATCGTACTGTTGACATTTGGCTTTGTTGACTAATGAGTTTGCCGACTACTGATAGGACCTGGCAGGTGAGAGGGAAGCTGGAGGGAGGACACATGTGAGACAGCCATTTGTATTCTGGAAGGGGAAGACATAGATGTTAGGGTCTCCATACCCTTCTTCTCGCCTGTGAAGGGCACCAAATCTTCACGCTCTTTGACCTCTAGTGCCTGCTGCTCCAGGTACTGCAAAAGGGCCTGTCGGTCCAGTGGCCCTGTTGGGCTCTTCTTTGTCTGGTCACGTTGTCTTAGTCCAGCTGGCAGGAGCATGTTCTTAGGGACGAGTTTTGGGGAGCATGTCAGACCTCCCCTCTAACCTAGGATACTTGCAGGGCTACCTAAAACACCTCCAGACACCTCTTCCCTGGCCCTCTTGGGGCTCCAGGCCCTGTAAGTAGCCCTGGTCTCAGCCATCCAGGGTCCTGCACCCTTCCCCAAATGTTTGGGAACTGCCCTTGGTTTTGTGTGCTGGAGCCCCTACCTCAGGGTCCATCTCCTGCAGCTCACAGTCCAGCTGCTCCAGCTCCTCAGGGCTCAAGGTCTTTAGGATCTCATCTTCATCTATGTCTCTGTATTTCTCCAGTTCCTTCAGATATGATGACATGATGGCTCCCAACCCCTCCCCACAGTGTGGTACTCACAGAGCCTGAGGAACATGGGGAAAGTGGTTGGACAATGGAAAGACCTACATGGACAAACACAGCAAGGACACCAAGAGACCCAGCCAGGGAACAGAACAATGAACGAGATGCCTCAAAATTAGAAACCTAATTGGGCTTGGGAAGATGGGGGGAGGTGAGGTTGTTTAGTTAGAACCAGAGCCTCCTTCTTCCTGCTTCCTCAGCTTCCAGCTATTCTGGATGAGGATCCCAGGCATCCAGGTTGGATTTGTCTTCCCACTAAAATGGGAGAAATCCTGGCAGCACCCCTTCCCTATAACCTCGCCTGTTGGGCCTCCTGACCGAGCATAGCTGCCGGGAGCCCTGTCAACACAGCTGGCCCCAGGCCCAGCTCCTATTGAAAGGGTGGGGGCAGAGAGCTTCAGGGTTATTCCTCCTCTCTTCCCCACAATCCAGTCTTTTTCCTAAACTGGTTTAAGCAAGCAAGGATTTGGAGATAGGGGGGAGGCAGGGAAGAGACAATACTCTGACCTCACCCTCATTTTTTCTATTGTGTGGGATCAGGGTTTCACTTTCTGTTTGCTAAAACTCTAAATCCTAAGGGAAAAAAGAAGTTGGGTGGTGGTGGTGGGTACTTCCAGGTTGAGGGGGAAGGGTAGTATGGCATCCAGAAGGAGGGGCTAAATCCCCATAATTTGTCCCTGGTTTTGGACAGGAAGGTGACACCAGACCAACAGGTTCCTTCTATATGGGACAAAGTTTCTTTAAAAACTTTGAGGATTAAAAAAGTAGGAGGATTAAACTTGCAGTCTTTTGCAATATAAAAATAAACACACACAACATGCCAACTCTGAGTTAGAAAGTGTGATACTTACGTTGACAATGTAAGCTATAGTTAAAGGACAGTGGTAGAAACATACACTGAGTGACAGACGACACACACTTTATATAATTCCCAATAGTAGCCATTCTTCCCCTCTCCCAACAGGTTGATCCATAAACCCCCTGCCTTCTCCACCTACCGGTCCTAATGGCCACTTCCCTCACCTGCCCTTCTGTCAGCCAGTCTGTCTGCTCCACAGGAGCACTGTCCCTGTGGCAGGAGCCAGTGCCGGTGCCCGGGGAAAGGGTGGGGGAACAGTGAGCTCAGCATTTTATTATTTTAGCTCCCGCCAGGTGGGGGGTAGTGGGAGATCACATATACACAGCCCCCATACCCTGCCCAGCCCTGAGAGCCTCTAGTGGCCACTAACAGCCATTACACACACGCCCTTTCTCGTCATACAAGCCTAAGTCCTAGAAACTGGAATTCTACAAGCAGTTCCTACTTATATGGTGTCTGCTATATTCAAAACAGTGATTATAAGGTGATATAAAAGTGAGTATAGGATTTTGTCTGGTTGTCTAATTTTAATGTGTTTATAATCTAGTTGGAGGAATGAATACTTTACAATTTAAAAAGGGAAGCTAATAATGAATGTTCTTCCTCTCCAAATATAAAGACTCATATGCTCAGACACTGACAAATACTTCTTGCTCCTGACCCTAGATTAGACGCCAGACAAAAGGGATCTTTCTATTTTATTAGATTAAAAAACACAAACAAAACCAGTAAGGAATAAGATGGTGAAAGAAATATAGAAAAGGGCTAGGCAAAGACTAGAGATAACAAAGGGAAAAATGGAGAGGAGGAGCAACACTGAGAGCCCAGGGCAGGGCAGGAAAGAGGTTTCTAAGGTCTAGACATTTCTTCATTTGATGACGATTTTCTGGCGCAAGGCTCGAGGCCCAGAGCCAGGGGGGGGCTCAGGAAGTGGTGGGCCAGGGCCCAGGGCTGAGGCAGTGGGTGGCAGTCCATGGGCAGTGATGTATTTCTTGTAGGCTTCACGGATGATCTTGAAGGCTCGCGCAGTGGCATAGGGTATGTCTGTAACAGGGTCCCGGTATAGGGCTGGGCGATGGGTCACTGGGCAGACCTCCCGTACAGGGACCTTTGGGGGCCGCCCTTGGGGAAACCATTCCTCAAATGTAGCATCATCACTAAAAGTGATGAAGGTCCGTGAGCAGCGAGCTGGAGGGACAATGGATCCAGTCCCGGCACGGGGGGTCAATGCAGCAGCTGTGGGAGCAGGATCAAGTCTGGGGGGAAAGACAGAAAAAAACACCAAGAGCTGAGAGAAAACAACAGATAAAGACTGTGACCAGCTTGACCTGTGGTGGCGCAGTGAATAAAACGTCGACCTGGAATGCTGAGGTCGCCGGTTCAAAACCCTGGGCTTGCCCAGTCAAGACACATATGAGAGTTGATGCTTCCTGCTCCTCCCCCCTCCTCTCTCCCTTCTCTCTCTCTCTCTCTCCCCCCCCCTTCTCTAAAAATGAATAAATAAAATCTTTAAAAAAAAAAAAAAAAGGGCCCTGGCCGGTTGGCTCAGCGGTAGAGCGTCGGCCTAGCGTGCGGAGGACCCGGGTTCGATTCCCGGCCAGGGCACATAGGAGAAGCGCCCATTTGCTTCTCCACCCCTCTGCCGCGCCTTCCTCTCTGTCTCTCTCTTCCCCTCCCGCAGCCAAGGCTCCATTGGAGCAAAGATGGCCTGGGCGCTGGGGATGGCTCTGTGGTCTCTGCCCCAGACGCTAGAGTGGCTCTGGTCGCAACATGGCGACACCCAGGAGGGTCGCAACATGGCGACGCCCAGGATGGGCAGAGCATCACCCCCTGGTGGGCAGAGCGTCGCCCCCTGGTGGGCGTGCCGGGTGGATCCCGGTCGGGCGCATGCGGGAGTCTGTCTGACTGTCTCTCCCTGTTTCCAGCTTCAGAGAAAAAAAAAAAAAAAAAAAAAAAAAAGAAAGAAAAAAAAAAAGGGACGATGACCAAAGAGCTGAGAAAAGAGGAGGATGCAGTGTGATGGCAACATTCTGAGAGAATCTAGTAAGCAAAAGACAAGAAAAGAAAGCTGCACTGGATGGAAAAATAGAAAAGAGGGAGAAAAGAGATGCTAAAAGGGAAAGAAGTAAGCTGAAGAGAAGTGGAATCTGAAAGTTACCCATATCTGTGTGAGAAAAGCATGTGAAACGGGCTGAGAAGTATAGCTGAGAGAAGGGAGGACACTCTCCCCTCGCCCCGTGTCACTCACCCTTCCACATCCACATTTTCTTCCTTAGGGCCTGGCTCCCCCACCAGCGGCACTGTCACTGAATGATAGGTGATTATAGGCCCAGGGCACTTCCGCTTCTTGTGAACCTGCTTCTTTTTGTCAGCCTCAAGTCGCTCATATGTCTCTTCAGGGTCAAAAGAAGGAATGAGGATGGTCAGCTTCCCCTCTTCCCACAACTGGTTCTGTCCTACAGTCTCTCGACTGTCTTCCTGGCTGTCCAGCCACTGCCTACCAAGCCAATTCTGAAAGTTTGCTAAGGCTCTCTAGTCTATCCCATCTTAGATGTTTTCTGCTCACCCCCCCCCCCATATCCTCTTTGCTCATCATTTCTCAAGTCCACTTGGGCTCCTCACCCACTTGGAGCTGCAAGACTTCAGAGTTGGAAGGGACCCTTTGAGGAGGAGCCTGCTCAGTTCCCCAGAAATGCCCCACAACCTCCCTGTCAACTCGCTCCCATCCAAAGCAGCATGTTACATCTTTAGGCATCTCTAGTCATTCTAGTTTCCCAATTTTGAGCTGAAATACACTTCCTTATGACACTGTTTTACCTTTTAAAGCCACAGAGGACAGAAGTCTAATCTGTCTTCCACATGACAGTCCTTAAATAGTTGAATTAGTGTCCATGTGTCTCCAGACTAATCACAACATCCATCCCATTGAACCATTCTTCATAAGACAGGGCTTTGAGTCACTCCCTCCTTTTGCCACCCCGGGGCCAAGGACACTCTTTTATTACTGTACTTATCACAGTCTACAGCAGAGCTCTAAGCTGGCAGCCCACTTATGGTAAGTATTCTGTTTGATCTGTATTGTCTTTTAAAGAAAAATCTGAATTAGTTCCTGACATTGAAAAATTAGATAATTACATTTTTTCTTTTTTGTGACAGAGACAGAGAGAGTCTGAGAGAGGGACAGATAGGACAGACAGAAAGGAAGGCAGAGAGATGAGAAACATCAATTCTTCGTTGTGACACCTTAGTTGTTCATTGATTGCTTTCTCATATGTGCCTTGACCATGGGGCTACAGCAGACCAAGTGACCCCTTGCTCAAGCTAGTGAACTTGGGCTCAAGCTGGTGAGCCTTGCTCAAACCAGATGAACCCGCACTCAAGCTAGCGATCTCGGGGTTTCGAACCTGGGTCCTCTGCATCCCAGTCCGACACTCTATTCACTGTGCCACCGCCTGGTCAGGAAGATAGTTACATTTAAATACAGAGATTTCCAGCCTCTCTTAAAAAACAGTAAGAAAATATGGCAACCCTGGGTGTGCACTCTCACATGTAGCTGAGCTGAACAACTGCTGCTCCTTTCAGGCACACCTATCTCCCTCCCTCCCTCTCCCTCTCTTTTTAAGTTAGAGGAGGGGAGATAATGAGATAGACTCTGCATGTGCCCAAACTGGGATCCACCAGCAACCCCCACCTGGGGCCAATGCTCAAGTACCAAGCTATTTTTAGTGCCTGAGGCCGACTCACTCAGACTACCCGAGTTACCCTCAGCACCCAGGGCTAATGCTCAAAACAAATGACCCCCTGGCTGCAGGAGGAGAAGAGGGAGAGAAGGGGGAGGTAGAGAGTGAGAGAAGCAGATGGTCGCTTCTTTGTGTGCCCTGACCAGGAATTGAACCCAGGCTGTCCATAGGCTGGGCTGACACTCTATCCACTGAGCCACCAGCCAGGGCAGGCACACCTCTCTAATATACCACAGTCCACTGGCTGGACCCTGCAACACTGCTCAATGGCAGTGGCAGTTTACTGTTGGTACATACATCTCCTCCTTAAGGGCAGTGACTGTGGCTCATATTACCTGCAAATTATCAGGTCATGCAACATTCCACACATTACAGGCACTTAATTAGTATTTATTACTGCATAAATAGATCAAAATATTTCTGTTCCCTTTCCTCTGAATTAACTCCAAACTTCTGTGTCCTTGTTAAACATGGGTACTGTGAACACAATCCTCTAGATAAAATCTAACCAAAAGAGTCTTATAAAAACCCCTCAAGTAATATAACCTCTTTTTTTTTTTAATATAACCTCTTGTATATTAAAATTCTGTTTGATAATATAGCTTTCTTTCCCTTGAGCCAGACTTCCAACCCTTCTTCTCTTGAACACTTCCCTGTACTCTCTGGAACTCCTGTTCTATTATCAGCCAACTCATCTATAATCTCCTTCACTCAACATTCCTTCCATACCTTGCCTTACTGGAAACCTATCACCCACTGAAGCCACCATTCTCCCTGCAGCTCTCTGGTGAAAGCTGCTCATCTTCTCACATCCCATACAAGATACGCCCATATCCTACTGAGCTCCACACTGCAGCTTCAGATCGCTATTCCTCGACCTACCTGCACACTCACTTCTCTTCTGAGACTGATGCTCACAATCTAGCTTACTGTCTCCCTTTCTTAGTCACAGTCACTCCCTCATCCACAGAAGACTTGGACAATGGTTTCCACTCTTCCTCTGAACCCTAGCTCCTATCATCTCAGGTCACCCTGGTAACTTCAAAGAACACACAGGTAGCCCCTTTAACACCATATCCCCAGTTTCTTTACCACCTCATCTCTTAACAGCCTTTTTGTCCATGATACATTAGTTGCTCTATTCTGCTATAGCTACAGCCTAGACCTTGTCATTATCTGAAACTGGCCCAGCTCTGAAACATACAAAATCATATATCCAGCTTCTGGCTACAACATCTTATCCTTCAGGTCTGTTTGCTCCGTTACCCTATAGCAGGGGTCCCCAAACTACAGCCCGTGGGCTGCATGTGGCCCCCTGAGGCCATTTATCCAGCCCCTGCTGCACTTCCAGAAGGGGCACCTCTTTCATTGGTGGTCAGTGAGAGGAGGCACCTCTTTCAGAGGTGGTGAGCATCCGCATCCTGTGCTCCTGGAGTACTGTATGTGGCAGCGCCGCAAAGTGCGACGTCATGTACAGTACTACTTCCAGTAACGTGGGACGCACACGTCACAGCTCTGGAAGCACGTCATATCACTTGTTACGGCTAGCAATGACAAATATGGAACTGGACATTGACCATCTCATTAGCCAAAAGCAGGCCCACAGTTCCCATTGAAATACTGATCAGTTTGTTGATTTAAATTTACTTGTTCTTTATTTTAAATATTGTATTTGTTCCCATTTTGTTTTTTACTTTAAAATAAGATATGTGCAGTGTGCATAGGGATTTGTTCATAGTTTTTTTTTTATAGTCCGGCCCTCCAACGGTCTGAGGGACAGTGAACTGGCCCCTGTGTAAAAAGTTTGGGGACCCCTGCCCTATAGATTCCTCTGTCTTCTACTTCTTCAGTACCTGTTGTACATGGCTAACTCTACCAGCCCCTCCCAGCCTTTTCTTTTTTCTTTAGCCCTTTGAGTAGTACGAACATTCATGTATGTCCTCATGCCTCCTGACCATCCAGAGTATGATCGTACTTGTATAAGGCAACGTTAAAAAAAGGCAAATGGCCTGACCTGTGGTGGCGCAGTGGATAAAGCGTCGACCTGGAAATGCTGAGGTCGCCGGTTCGAAACCCTGGGCTTGCCTGGTCAAGGCACATATGGGAGTTGATGCTTCCAGCTCCTCCCCCCTTCTCTCTGTCTCTCCTCTCTCTCTCTCTCTCTGTCTGTCTCTCCCTCTCCTCTCTAAAATGAATAAATAAAAAATTTAAAAAAATAAATTAAAAAAAATAAAAATAAAAAAAGGCAAATGTATGTTTTTGTTTCCATAAATTGGTTATCAAACAAACATGATTTTAAGTTAATAAAACTGGAACTGGAACTAATTTCATTTTTTGGAAAAAAAACTCACTCCTGTGGGTCAGTGAGCATGAAAAAAACTCACCAAAGGGATTTTATTTTGAAATTTAAATTGATTGATTGATTTTAGAGAGGCAAGGAAAGAGAGAAACATCAATTTGTTATTCCACTTATTTATATATTCACTGGTTGACTTTGACCAGGGATCAAACTCACAACCTTGACATATTGGGATGATGCCTTAACCAACTGAGCTACCTGGCCAGGGCCTCATTTTCCTTTTTTTTTTTTTTCTCATGGGACAGAGTCAGAGAGAGGGACAGATAGGGACAGACAGACAGGAAGGGAGAGAGATAAGAAACATTAATTCTTTGTTGCGGTTCCTTAGTTATTCATTGATTGATTTCTCATATGTGCCTTGACCGGGGGGCTACAGCAGACAGAGTGACCCCTTGCTCGAGCCAGCGACCTTGGGCTCAAACTGGTGAGCCTTGCTCAAACCAGATGAGCCTGCGCTCAAGCTGGCGACCTCGGGGTCTCAAACCTGGGTCCTCTGCATCCTAGTCCGACGCTTTATCCACTGCGCCACTGCCTAGTCAGGCCCTTTTTATGTTATTTTAAAATTATCTCCCTTTGCCCTGGCTAGATAGCTTGATTGGTTAGAGCAGCGGTTCTCAACCTGTGGGTCGCGACCCTGGCGGGGGTCGAACGACCAAAACACAAGGGTTGCCTAGGCGACCAAGATCCACCTAGGCGACCCCGACCCACAGGTTGAGAACCGCTGGGTTAGAGCATCATCCCAAAGTGCATCATCCCAAAGTGCATCATCCCAAAGGTTGCAGGTTCGATCCCTGGTCAGGGCACATACAGGAACAGATCAATGTTCCTGCCTCTTTCTCACTCTCTCCCTTCCTCTCTCTAAAACCAGTAAAATATACATTAAAATAAAGGCCCTGGCTGGTTAGCTCAGACAGTTAAGAGGGTCATCCTAAAAAACAAGGTTGTGCATTCGATCCCCAGTCAGGGGACTCCCCACCAGGAGCAACCAATGAATGCAAGACTGAGTGGAACAACAAATGAATGCTTCCCTTCCCCCTCCCTACTCTTTCCCTTCCTCTGTCTCTCTAAAAAATGCAGTCAATAAATACAACCCTAGCCCTGGCTGGCTGGCTCAGTGGTAGAGCGTTGGCCTGGTATATGAAGTCCTGGATTCAATTTCCGGTCAAGGCACACAGGAGAAGCGCCCATCTGCTTCTCCACCCCTCCTCCTCTCCTTCCTCTCTGTCTCTCTCTTCCCCTCCCGCAGCCAAGGCTCCATTAGAGCAAAGTTGGCCCAGCACTGAGGATGGCTCCATGGCCTCCGCCTCAGCGCTGGATGGCTCCAATTGCAGTGGAGCATCACCCCCTGATGGGCATGCAGGGTGGATCCTGGTCAGGCGCATGCAGGACTCTTGTCTGCCTCCCCGCTTCTCACTTCAGAAAAATACAAAAACAAACAAAAATCCCCACAAAAACGCCCTGGCTGGGCCTGGTGGTTGGAGCGTCCTCCTGGCACAGAAGTTGCCAGTTTGATTCCCCAGTCAGGGAACATATAGGAGCAGCTTGATATTTTTATCTCTTTCTCCCTGCCTCTCTCTCAAAAAATAAATTAAATAATCTTCCTGGGAGCAACTGGGAGAGACTTTTTCTTTAGTGAGGAGGGGAGATAGTGAGTCAGACTCCTGCGTATGCCCTGACCAAGATCCACTCGGCAGCCCCTGTCTGGGGCTAATGCTTGAATCAACTGAGCTATCCTCAGCACTTGGAGCTGATGGTCGAACCAACTGAGCCATTGGCTGTGGGAGAGGAAGAGAGAGAGTAGTGGTGGAGGGAGAGCGAGAGAAGCAGATGGTCGCTTCTCTTGTGTGCCCTGACCAGGATTTGAACCTGACATCAATACACTGGGTGGACACTATCCACTGAGACAACCAGCCAATGCCTTCTCAGGCATTCTTAAGACAGACTCTCCTGGAGTTCTCCAACTCTCTGGCCTTGCTATACAGTCTTCTCTAAGCTCCTTCTCTTGTACAAGACCATTACATTTTAGTGTTTACAGGACTCTTTTGGGCCTGTCTTCTCTTTTCACTCTTTGCTTTCTCCCTGGTTGATCAGATCCACTCTAATGTCACTTACTATCATCCATATTCTACTTTTATTGTTTTTATAATTTTTTTATTTTATTTCTTTTGTGACAGAGACAGAGTCGGAAAGAGGGACAGATAGGACAGACAGACTGAAACAGAGAGAGATGAGAAACATCAATTCTTTGTTGCAACACCTTAGTTGTTCATTGACTGCTTTCTCATATGTGCCTTGACTGTGGGCCTTCAGGAGACCGAGTAACCCCTTGCTCGAGCCAGTGACCTTGGGTCCAAGTTGGTGAGCCTTGCTGAAACCAAATGAGCCCGCACTCAAGCTGGCGACCTTGGGGTCTCGAACCTGGGTCCTCTGCATCCCAGTCTGACGCTCTATCCACTGAGCCACCGCCTGGTCAGGCCATATTCTATTTTTAAAACAATTTATTTAATAACTTGGGGGGGGTAAGATGGGAGGGAGAGAGACAGAGACAGAGATGAATCAACTCATTCCTCTCAGTTGTGCAGCTACTCATTGCTTCTCATATGTGGCCTGACTGGTGCTCAAACCAGTGACCTAAGTACAGCCACTGCTCTTGGGATCAAGCTGGTGACCCTGGGATTGAACCAGCAACCTCAGAGCTCCAGGACGCTCTATCCACTGCACCACTAGAATACCATCTATATTCTAAATATTTCCAAATTTATATTTCTAGACCAGAACTCTTGTCTGAGCACCAAATATGTGATTTTTTTTTACTTATTTACTTCTTACATTTTATTTATTCATTTTTTTAGAAAGAGGAGACAGAGAGAGAGAAAGAGACAGAGAGAGGAAAGAGATAGAAAGAACAGAGGGAGGAGCAGGAAGCATCAACTCCCATATGTGCCTTGACCAGGCAAGCCTGGGGTTTTGAACTGGCGATCTCAGCGTTCCAGGTCGACACTTTTACCCACTGCGCCACTACAGGTCAGGCCAAATATGTGTTTAACTGACCTCCATGCACTGCATAAATCGGTCATAGACACCTCAAATTCAACATATTAAAAAATAAACTAGCCCTGGACGGTTGGCTCAGTGGTAGAGCGTCAGCCTGGCGTGCAGAGGTCCCGGGTTCGATTCCTGGCCAGGGCACACAGGATAGGCACCCATCTGCCTCTCCACTCCTCCCCCCTCCTTCCTCTCTGTCTCTCTCTTCCCCTCCAGCAGCGAGGCTCCATTGGAGCAAAGATGGCCTGGGCGCTGGGGATGGCTCCTTGGCCTCTGCCCCAGGCGCTAGAGTGGCTCTGGTCATGGCAGAGCGACGCCCCGGAAGGGCAGAGCATCGCCCCCTGGTGGGCGTGCTGGGTGGATTCCGGTCGGGCACATGCAGGAGTCTGTCTGACTGTCTCTCCCCGTTTCCAGCTTCAGAAAAATACAAAACAAAAACAAAAAAACCCTATTTTTTCTTCTGCTGAACCTGCCTTTCTGGAGTCTTCTATGTCAGTTACTGAGGTCAGGAGATTGAGAGTCACTCTCCTGACAGTGGCCTGAACCAATGTAGTTAAAGGATACAGATTATAGTGACAGCAAGGTCATGTCATTATTTGTGATAGTTCTCAGCCATTTATGTTTGACTAATAAAGATTATATTTCTCACTTTGAAGTCAATATGATAAAAAAAGTCACAAGAATAGATCTTAGCCTGACCCGTGGTGACGCAATGAATAAAGCATTGACCTGGAATACTGAGGTTGCTGGTTTGAAACCTTGGGCTTGTCCAGTCAAAGCACATATGAGAGTTGATGCTTCCTGATCCTCACCTCCTTCTCTCTCTTCTCTAAAATGAATAAAAAAAAAAGAAATAATAGATCCTTAAGATGTTGGAAAGGAATTAAATCTTTTCTTAATCATTGTAAGTTGTCTAAATTTCAAAACTATCATTAAACTGTAATGGGTTGGATCCCAGATACTTCTGGTAAACAATCTTCCACTCTTCACAATGAAATCACTTTTGGGCTACGTATGTTCCATTATATATAATCATCAAAAAAAGAGAAAGATTCAGAGAGAAAGAGAAGTAACAAATTAATACTTCAGGTGATTCTATCTGTTATTTCACTATTTCATTCAATGAATGTATGACCCAGAGCAAGCACGTGAAATCTGCAGTTCCCTCGATTACTCATGTACCTCTTACAATGTGATACTCTTACCATCCTGGCCGGGTAGCCTAGTTGGTTGGAGTGTTGTTCTCCTGACATTCTGAGGTTGTGGGTTCAATCCCAGTTAAGGCACATACAAGAATCAAACAATGAGCCTGGCCTGTGGTGGTGTAGTGAATATACCGTCGACCTGGAATGCTGAGGTCGCTGGTTCAAAGCCCTGGGCTTGCCCGGTCAGGGCATATATGACAATCAGTGAACAACTGAAGTGAAGCAACTGTAAGTTAATTCCTCTCACTCACCCCACTTCTCTCTTCTCTCTCTGTAAAATCAATAAATAAAATCTTTAAAAAAAAATCAACCAACGATGGCATGAATAAAGTGGAACAACAAATCGATGTTTCTATCTCACTCTCTCTTCCTCTCTCTAAAAATCAATAAATGTAAAAAAAACTTTTTTAAATGTATGTTCTTGCACAATACTTTTATTTTTGTATTTTTCTGAAGCGAGAAGGCAGAGAGACAGAGACAGACTATTGCATGTGCCCGACCAGGATCCACCCGGCATGCCCACCAGGGGGCAATGCTCGGCACATCCAGGGTGTTGCTCTGTTGCAACAGGAGCCATTCTAGCACCTGAGGCAGAGGCCATGGAGCCATTCTCAGTGCCTGGGCCAACTTTGCTCCAAAGGACACTTGGCTGCAGAAGGGGAAGAGAGAGAGAGGAAGGAGAAAGGGAAGGGTGGAGAAGCAGATGGGCGCTTCTCCTGTGTGCCCTGGCCGGGAATTGAACCTAGGACTTCCACATGCTGGGCCGACGCTCTACCACTGAGCCAGCCAGCCAGGGTCACACAATACATTATTGTATGTGATTGCTTACCCACTAGCACATAAACTGAAGAGATTTAAAATTTTTTTACTTTAAGGCAATTTAGCTCATGAACTGATTCTCCTGATCATTAAACTAGACATCATCATCCCATTTTGTGAACAAGGAAAGCAACATGCAAGTAGGTTAAGTAATTTCCCTGCAGTCTTACAGCAAGTGAACAGCAAAACTAGAATCTGAACTCAGTTCCATACAGATCTTATTTTATACTGAAGTATCTTAACTTGTTCTGTAGAGCCTTCGCTCCTAATCATTTACTATCCTCATTTTTTTTCTTCTGATGTCCTTGACCCAAATCTCCACCTTTCCAGTTCTTTGGGTCTTCCAGGTATCAGCTTCCTTATGCTTCTCAGCCCCTGTACCCACTGTTCTCAAAGCCACACACTGACCCAGTGAACGCAAGTTGAGCTCCTCTGTGACCTTGGCCTCCCGGAGCAGCTCTTCCTGGGTCAGTGGCCGCTCACAGTGGGGCCCCTTTCTCCGCCGTGACTGGCCCTGCCTTTCCTGCACCCGCAGGAATGTTTGTCGCGTATGCTCAGCTGTAGATTGACGCATGGACTTCCGACCTGGGAAGGAAGTCAGAGAGGAAGAAAAAATCTTTGAATTCAGATCCACCTCCTTTATTATTTTTTTTTTTATTTAAAACTTTTTAGCCTGACCAGGCGGTGCCGCAGTGGATAGAGCATCGGACTGGGATGCGGACGACCCAGGTTCGAGACCCCGAGGTCCCCAGCTTGAGTGCAGGCTCATCTGGTTTGAGCAAAGCTCACCAACTTGGACCCAAGGTCACTGGCTTGAGCAAGGAGTTACTCGGTCTGCTGTAGGCCCACGGTCAAGGCACATATGAGAAAGCAATCAATGAATAACTAAGGTATCACAACAAAAAACTAATGATTGATGCTTCTCATCTCTCTCTGTTCCTGTCTGTCTGTCCCTATCTATCCCTCTCTCTGACTCTCTGTCTCTGTAAAAAAAACACACAAAACTTTTTAGTTGGAGCCTTTCTGGAGGTGACAACCCTTCAAGGACAACATGCCTTTATTTATTTATTTTTTTATTTTGATTTTTTTTGGATAACATGCCTTTTGCTAAGGATCTCCTTCATCCTTCTCCAGAAGAGGAGAAGAGGAAACACAAGTAGTGCCTGGTGCAGAGCCCCAATTCCTACTTCATGGATGTGAAGTGCCCAGGATGCTATAGAATCACTACCGTCTAGTCATACACAAACAGTAGTTTTTTGTTTGTTTGTTTGTTTGTTTTACAGGGAGAGAGAGTCAGAGAGAGGGATAGACGGACAGGAACGAAGAGAGATGAGAAGCATCAATCATCAGTTTTTCGTTGTGACACCTTAGTTGTTCATTGATTGCTTTCTCATATGTGCCTTGACCGGGGGCCTTCAGTAGGCCGAGTAACTCCTTGCTGGAGCCAGCAACCTTGGGTCCAAGCTGGTGAGCTTTTTGCTCAAGCCAGATGAGCCCGGCTCAAGCTGGCAACCTCGGGGTCTCGAACCTGGGTCCTTCCGCATCCCAGTCCGACGCTCTATCCACTGCGCCACCGCCTGGTCAGGCCACAAACAGTAGTTTTGTGTGTTGGCTGCTCCACTGCCCTCTGTCAGCCTACAGGTGGAAAAACAAGGCTTACAGAAGGATGCTTCTTCAGAAGGAAGCAACACTAAAAGCACCCCAAATCAAAATAAGTGGGGAACCACCCCAATAAAGACATTTTGGATAAAAAATAAAAATAAAACTTTTTACTTGGAAATTATTTCAAACTTATAAAAAAAATAGTACAAAGAATAGTACAAAGAACACTCATGTATGCTTTACCCAGATCACCTACTGTTAACATTTTGCCCCATTAGCATTCTGTAAGTGTATGTTATGTGTTTCATTTTTTCTGAGTAATCAGTTAAGTTGCACAGATCATGGCTCTCTACCCCTAAATGCTTCAGTGTAGATTTCCTAATAAGGATTTTCCTTACATCATCATAGTAGTTATCAACTTCAGTAAATTTGGCATTAATACTAAATATATTAATAATTATTTTTTTTAATTTTAATTTTTATTTATTTATTTATTCATTTTTAGAGAGGAGAGAGAGAGGCAGAGAGAGAGACAGAGAGAGAGAGAAGGGGGTTGGAGCTGGAAGCATCAACTCCCATATGTGCCTTGACCAGGCAAGCCCAGGGTTTCGAACCGGCAACCTCAGCATTTCCAGGTCTACGCTTTATCCACTGCGCCACCACAGGTCAGGCAATAATTATTTTTTTTAGAGAGACAGAGAGAGTCAGAGAGAGGAATATTCAGGAACAGACAGACAGGAACAGAGATATGAGAAGCATCAATCATTGCCCTGGCCGGTTGGCTCAGCGGTAGAGCGTCGGCCTGGCGTGCGGGGGACCCGGGTTCGATTCCCGGCCAGGGCACATAGGAGAAGCGCTCATTTGCTTCTCCACCCCCCCCCCCTCCTTCCTCTCTGTCTCTCTCTTCCCCTCCCGCAGCTGAGGCTCCATTGGAGCAAAGATGGCCCGGGCGCTGGGGATGGCTCCTTGGCCTCTGCCCCAGGCGCTAGAGTGGCTCTGGTCTCAGCAGAGCGACGCCCCGGAGGGGCAGAGCATCGCCCCCTGGTGGGCAGAGCGTCGCCCCTGGTGGGTGTGCCGGGTGGATCCCGGTTGGGCGCATGCGGGAGTCTGTCTGACTGTCTCTCCCCATTTCCAGCTTCAGAAAAATACAAAAAAAAAAAAAAAAAAGTCTGAGAAGCATCAATCATTAGTTTTTCATTGCGTGTTGCAACACCTTACTTGTTCATTGATTGCTTTCTCATATGTGCCTTGACCGTGGGCCTACAGCAGACCGAGTAACCCCTTGCTCAAGCCATTGACCTTGGGTCCAAGCTGGTGAGCTTTGCCCAAACCAGATGAGCCCGCACTCAAGCTGGGGACCTCGGGGTCTCGAACCTGGGTCGTCCGCATCCCAGTCCAACGCTCTATCCACTGCGCCACTGCCTGGTCAGGCACTATATTAATAATTTTTTTTTTTCTTTACAAGGACAGAGAGAGAGTCAGAGAGAGGGATAGATAGGGACAGACAGACAGGAACGGAGAGAGATGAGAAGCAACAATCATCAGTTTTTCATTGCGACACCTTAGTTGTTCATTGCTTTCTCATATGTTTCTTGACCACGGGCCTTCAGCAGACCGAGTAACCCCTTGCTTGAGCCAGTGACCTTGGGTCTAAGCTGATGAGCATTTTTTTTTTTTTTTTTTTTTTCTCAAACCAGATGAGCCCGCACTCAAGCTGGCAACCTCGGGGTCTCGAACCTGGGTCCTCGGCATCCCAGTCCAACACTCTATCCACTGCGCCACCGCCTGGTCAGGCACTATATTAATAATTTTATCATCATACTCCAGTACTGTCAATTGACCAAATATCCCCACTCACTGTCAGAGCCATCATCCTGTAGTTCTAGTGGTAGCAGTGCCTTCTCTTCTCGGGCCTTCTGAGAACCAGCTGGTGTGCTGACTTTGCGAGGCCTTAAGCTCTTGAGAGGTTCCTGGGGACAGATTGGAATCAGACACCAGAGAACAGAGAGATAAGGAGGAAGAAGATGGGACTGTTAAGAGAAAACCAGCACTATAGGAAATGGGAAAACTAGCACTACAGGAAATGGGACTGGTGTGGGGAGTACTGGGACCTAATGAAAGGGAAAATAGGAATTAAGGAAGTCCAAGAAAACTAGGACTTCCCCTGCACCTTATAGGCTTTGGTGACTACTCGGCGCTTTCTTGTTGGCTCTTCTGCTTCTCCATCACTGGATGGTTCATCTCCTTCATCAATGTCAAAGTCAGAGTCCACCTCATCCTCTGTGTCTGACTGGTCCCCTTGATACTCATCATCTCCTGATTCCTGTGGACATAGACAGATGAGGTTCTCGCTGGCATCAGAGTCATTAATGCCCCTCCAGAAAAAAACAATCTCTTTGCTTTTTTTATAAGGGCTGCCGCACTCTCCTTCAGAACCCAGTCACTTTCCTCAGGCAAGAAATCTTCCCAGCTGATGGTCTTTTATTTATTTATTTTATTTTTTGTATTTTTCTGAAGCTGGAAACGGGAAGAGACAGTCAGACAGACTCCCGCATGCGCCCAACCGGGATCCACCCGGGACGCCCACCAGGGGCGACGCTCTGCCCCCCAGGGGGCGATGCTCTGCCCCTGGGGGGGGGGGTCGCTCTGCCGCGACCAGAGCCACTCTAGCGCCTGGGGCAGAGGCCAAGGAGCCATCCCCAGCGCCTGGGCCATCTTTTGCTCCAATGGAGCCTCGGCTGCGGGAGGGGAAGAGAGAGACAGAGAGGAAGGGGGGGGGGTGGAGAAGCAAATGGGCGCTTCTCCTATGTGCTCTGGCCGGGAATCAAACCCGGTCCCCCGCATGCCAGGCCGACGCTCTACCGCTGAGCCAACCGGCCAGGGCCCCAGCTGATGGTCTTTAGCTCAAGCACCACCCCTTTCAACACTGGCTTTTTATCTGTAGCACAGTATGTTAAGTGCTGAGGTACAAAAGGATATGCTTTGATCTCTACCTGCAATTGTCTTACAGTCTAGTAGAGGGTAGGATGTAATTATAAAAGAAAGTGGTTTTTTGTTTTGTTTTGTTTTTTACAGAGACAGAGACAGAGTCAGAGAGAGGGATAGATAGGGACAGACAGACAGGAATGGAGAGAGATGAGAAGCATCAATCATCAGTTTTTCGTTGTGACACCTTAGTTGTTGCTTTCTCATATGTGCCTTGACCGGGGGCCTTCAGCAGACAGAGTAACTCCTTGCTGGAGCTAGCGACCTTGGGTCCAAGCTGGTGAGCTTTTTGCCCAAGCCAGATGAGCCCGTGCTCAAGCTGGCGACCTCGGGGTCTCGAACCTGGGTCCTTCCGCATCCTAGTCCGATGCTCTATCCACTGCGCCACCGCCTGGTCAGGCAAGTGGTTTTTTTTTTTAAAGGACTTTATTTGTTGATTTTAGAGAAAGGAGAGAAAGAGAAAGGCAGGGAGAAGAAGTGGGGTGCATAATTGCTTCTTGTATGTGCCTTTATGGGGCAAGGTGGGAGTCTCAAACTGGCAACCTCAGCACTCCCGGTTGATGCTTTATCCACTGCACCACCACAGCTCAGGCAAAAGGAACTTTTTTTTGTTTTGTTTTGTGATAGAGAGACAGAGAAAGGTACAGATAGACAGGAAGGGAGAGAGATGAGAAGCATCAATTCTTTGTTGCAGCACCTTAGTTGTTCATTGATTGCTTTTCATACATGCCTTGACTGGGGGGGGCCCTCAGGCTAAGACAGTGACCCCTTGCTCAAGCCAGCGACCTTGGGCTTCAAGCCAGTGACCATAGGATCACACACTCAAGCTGGAGATCCTGCGCTCAAGCTGGTGAGCCCATGCTCACGCTAGATGAGCCCATTCTTAAGCCGGCAACCTCAGGATTTCAAATCAGAGACCTCAGCATTCCAGGTCTACGCACTATCTACTGTGCAACCACCAGTCAGGCATAGCCATTGAAGATTTGATAGGAGAACAAAACTGTATACGGGGCATTGCAGAAAGCTCTGGAGGTGATTAGATGGGCTGGAGTAGAGAACATGGAGTACAACCTAGACCTGAGGTGATGCAGATTAGGGATAGAATGACAGCCACACTGGAAAGGTAAAAGAACACACTGGGTGCAGAGGAGTTGACTGGTTGCACATGGAACTCAAATATGTGGCTCCCTCTTCAATTATGCAGGCTAATGGGCTAATGTTGGTACACACATTGTCAAAGCAAGCAAATAACAGAGACAGCTGATACTCCAAGCGTGCCAGAATTCTATCTTGCGATGATGACCATCATTTCCTCCCAACTCATGTCTATGAAAGTCTGGGAACACAGTAATCTCCTCAGCTCTAACCTGGTAGTAAATCATATCACCAGAGGGTAGCAGTTCAGTACACATTATGTTAGTGCCCAATCAAAATGCTTTCACTAAGTTATGGATTTACTACCATTCTTTTGGCTTTTATCAAAGTTCATTAATAGACATGACTAGGTAAGAGAATTTTTCATATCATCTACCAAACCCTTGTTATTTTATGTATCTCATATAAACAGGTGATTCTCCCTAGGATTTATGCTGAACAAGTCTGTCTCCCTTAAAGAACTTCTATGCTTCTTTCTTATTAAAAAATAAAATAAAATAAATTCAGGGCCCTGCTATCTCAGTTGGTTCAAGCAGTGTTTTGTTTTTTTTTTAATCTTTTAAGATTAAGATTAAAGATTAAAAAAGATTTTAATCTTTAATCTTAATCTTAAAAGTTTTTTTTTTTTTTTAATCTTTTAAGATTAAGATTAAAAAAAAGAGGGAAAGAGCCCTGGCCAGTTGGCTCAGTAGTAGAGCATCGGCCCAGCATGTGGAAGTCCCAAGTTCAATTCCTGGTCAGGGCACACACGAGAAGTGCCCATTTACTTCTCCACCCTTCCCCCTCTCCTTCCTCTCTATCTCTCTCTTCCTCTCCTGCAGCCAAGGCTCCATTGGAGCGATGTTGGCCCGGGTGCTGAAGATGGCTCCATGGCCTCCACCTCAGGCACTAGAATGGCTCCTGTTGCAACAGAGCAACGCCCCAGATGGGCAGAACACTGGCCCCTAGTGAGTGTGACAGGTGGATCCCAGTCGGGTGCATGCAGGAGTCTGTCACTCTGCCTCCCCGCTCCTCACTTCAGAAAAACACACACATACAAAAAAAAAAGAGGAAGGGAGAAAGAGACACAAACATCAATCTGTTTCTATATGTAACCTGCCTGGGGATCAAACCAGAAACCTCTGTGCATCAGGAAGACTCTCCAACTGAGCTATCAGGCCAGGGCTCAGGGCAGTGTTTTTTAATTGCTAGTCCGTGAAAAGTTAATCACCCTGATGTTGTATGAAGATTACAGACCCAATTATCTTAGTCGAATTCAATTATGCTCAGGGTAATTGCCACTGATCAGCCTCTATTATTGATGAAAATATTATTGAGGTTGTCCGAGATATCTTTGGAACTTGTAGGCTCATTCAAACAACATTTTGCATGGTGCAGAGCATTTACAAATCAGGAGCAATAAATAAAAAAGCATTCAGACAGGCCCTGGCCGGTTGGCTCAGCGGTAGAGCGTCGGCCCGGCGTGCAGGAGTCCCGGGTTCGATTCCCGGCCAGGGCACACGGGAGAGGCGCCCATCTGCTTCTCCACCCCTCCCCCTCTCCTTCCTCTCTCTGTCTCTCTCTTCCCCTCCCGCAGCCAAGGCTCCATTGGAGCGGGGATGGCCCGGGCGCTGGGGATGGCTCTGTGGCCTCTGCCTCAGGCGCTGGAATGGCTCTGGATGCAGCGGAGCGCCGCCCCAGAGGGGCAGAGCATCGCCCCCTGGTGGGCGTGCCGGGTGGATCCTGGTCGGGCGCATGCGGGAGTCTGACTGCCTCCCCGTTTCCAGCTTCGGAAAATAAATAAATAAATAAATAAAGCATTCAGACAGGCCCTGGCCAGTTGGCTCAGTGGTAGAGCATCAGCCTGGCGTGTGGAAGTCCCAGGTTCGATTCCTGGCCAGGGCACACAAGTGAAGTACCCATCTGCTTCTCCACTCCACCTCCTTTCCTTTCTCTTTGTCTCTCTCTTCCTCAGAGGAAAAAAAAAAGCATTCAGACAAACTTATGTAGCATTTAATACATCATATATGTGGAATTTGGAAATAAGGCACCAGCTTATAAACTGTGTTGCACTGTCATGTGAGGTAAGATAAAACTTTATTGCATGTTTCTGTTTCCAGCTGGCTAGGTTACCATTCTCAAAGTATAAAAAGGTTGAAAATCAGTGGGTTAGGACATCGCCTTGATATGCCAAGGTTGTGGGTTCAATCCCTGGTCAAAGCACATACAAGAATTAACTAATGAAAAAAAATAAAATATAAAAAGAATCAACTAATGCCTGGCCTGTGGTGGCGCAGTGGATAAAGTGTTGACCTGAAATGCTGAGGTCACTGGTTCGAAACCCAGGACTTGCCTGACCAAGGCACATATGGGAATTGATGCTTCCTGTTCCTCCCTACTTCTCTCTTCCCCCCCACTCTCCTCTCTAAAAAATGAGTAAAATCTTTAAAAACATATATATATATATTTTTTGTATTTTTCTGAAGCTGGAAACAGGGAGGCAGAGACTCCCGCATGTGCCCAACCAGGATCCATCCGGCACGCCCACCAGGGGGCGTCGCTCTGTTGCAACTAGAGCCACTCTAGTGTCTGAGGCAGAGGCCATGGAGCCATCCCCAGCACCTGGGCCATCTTTGCTCCAATGGAGCCTCGGCTGCGGGAGGGGAAGAGAGAGACAGAGAGGAAGGAGAGGGGGAGGGGTGGAGAAGCAGATGGGCGCTTCTCCTGTGTGCCCTGGCCGGGAATCGAACCTGGGACTTCAGCATGCCAGGCCAACGCTCTACCACTGAGCCAACCGGCCAGGGCTAAAAATATTTTTTAAAAAAAGAATCAGCCTGACCAGGCAGTGGCACAGTGGATAGAGCATCGGACTGGGATGCGAATGACCCAGGTTCGAGACCCTGAGGACGCCAGCTTGAGCACAGGCTCATCTGGCTTGAGCGAAAAGCTCACCAGCTTGTACCCAAGGTCCCTGGCTCAAGCAAGGGGTTATTCGGTCTGCTGAAGGCCCGCAGTCAAGGCACATATGAGAAAGCAATCAATGAACAACTAAGGTGTCGCAATGCGCAATGAAAAACTAATGATTGATGCTTCTCATTTCTCTGTTCCTGTCTGTCCCTGTCTATCCCTCTCTCTGACTCTCTGTCTCTGTAAAAAAGAAAAAAAAAAAAGAATCAACTGCCTGACCTGTGGTGGCATAGTGGGTAGGGCGTTGACCTGGAATGCTGAGGTCGCCAGTTAAAAACCCTGGCTTGCCTGGTCAAGGCACATATGGGAGTTGATGCTTCCTGCTCCTCCTTCCTTCTCTCTCTCTCTCTCACACACACACACACACTCTCTCTCTCCTCTCTAAAATGAATAAATTTTTTAAAAAATCAACCAATGCATAAATAAGGAGAATTAAAAATCAATGTTTCTCTCTTGTGCTCTCTCTCTAAAATCAATAAATTAAATCTCTGGTCAGACAGTTTGGTTGATTAGCATTATCCTGATATGCAAAGGTTGCTGGTTCAATCCTTGGTCAGGGCACATACAGGAACAGATTAATGTTTCTATCTGTCTCTAAAATCAGCCAATAAATTTGAAAAGTACTAAATAAAATCAATACATATTAAATAACAACTTGTAAAATGACAGGAATAGGATAATGGCTTTTGGAAGAGGGATGAGGAAGTTCTATTTTATTTTTTTTATTTATTTTTTTGTATTTTTTTCTGAAGCTGGAAACAGAGAGAGACAGTCAGACAGACTCCCGCATGTACCCAACCGGGATCCACCCAGCGCGCCGACCAGGGGCTACGCTCTGCCCCTCTGGGGGGTGCTCTGCCACAACCAGAGCCACTCCAGCGCCTGGGTCAGAGGCCAAGGAGCCATTCCCAGCGCCCGGGCCATCTTTGCTCCAATGGAGCCTTGGCTGCGGGAGGGGAAGAGAGAGACAGAGAGGAAGGGGGGGGGTGGAGAAGCAAATGGGCGCTTCTCCTGTGTGCCCTGGCCGGGAATCGAACCCGGGTCCCCCGCACGCCAGGCCGACGCTCTACCGCTGAGCCAACTGGCCAGGGCCGAGGAAGTTCTATTTTAAACTAGCTGGTTAGGGCTGTGTAAGTAATGACTCCTAATCAGTCACCAAGTCCTGGGGATTCTACTGCCTTAATTTCTCTTGAACCCTCCTTTCCCTGTTTCTCTACTCCCACTGCCCCCCTCACACCACTCCTTTCATTACAGTTGTCTTTCTAGAGTACAAATTTGATCTTCTCAATCCTCTGAAGAATATCCCTAACATTGCTCAGGCTCACAAGGCCCTATATATTCTAGCTCATGCCTACTCCCTCTATCCTTACCAATCTTTATTTTCCTTCAGATCTAGAGAATAAGAGTAGATGTGCAGGTCCAGGACTAGGACCTTAGTGGCTTTACATATTCTGCCCTATCCCTCTAAGTGGTCTAACTCTTCTCCTCCCCAGCTCCCAGTCCCACTGCTCTTCATCCAGCCAAGGCCTACTTTTCATACTGTCTTCAGCTTAAACACCGTGTCCCCAAAGGATACCCATTCTGACCACAACTCTGGCTCCCCCGTGTTACTATAGCACCCTATGCTTACCACTTATTTAATTCCTTATCACAGAGTATTTTTTTTAGACTGACTAGGCGGTGGCGCAGTGGATAGAGTGTCAGACTGGGATGTGGAGGACCCAGGTTTGAGACCCTGAGGTCGCTAGCTTAAGCGTGGGCTCACCAGCTAGAGCACAGGTTTACCAGCTTGAGCATGGGATCATAGACATGACTCCATGGTTTCTGGCTTGAGCAAGGCATCACCCGGTCTGCTGTACCCCCCCCCCCCACCTCCGACAAAGCACACATGAGAAAGCAATCCATGAATAACTAAGGTGCTGCAACAAAGAATTGATGCTTCTCATCTCTCTCCCTTCCTGTCTTATCTGGCCCTTCCCATCAGTCTGTCCCTATCTGTCCCTCTCTCTGACTCTGCCTCTGTCACAATATTTTTAATTTATTGATTTTAGAGTGAGAGAAAGAAACATTGATTTGTTTTTCCACTTATTCATGCATTTATTGATTGATTTTTCTTTGTGCCCTGTCTGGGGATGGAACCAGCAATCTTGGAGTATTTGGATGACATGCCAACTAACTGAGATTCTGGCCAGGGCTCACACAATATTTTCACTCTTAATTCAGCTAATTCCTCACTGAGGTCTAAAATATATAAGGACAAAGCAGTGTTTTTAAAACTGTTTCCCTAGAGCCTATCACAGTGCATGGCATATAGGTGCTCAGCACACATTTAAAGAATGGATAAACTCAATTAAACAAATAAACAAACGCCAACCCAATCCAGACACTGGACTAGGCACTAGATATATACTGTTGAACAAAACAGACCATCTCTAACCTTACAGAGCTTACAAACTAATACGAAAATATAAAAAGTAAGCAAACCAAATCGAATTACAAAGTGAAACGTTCTATGAAGGATATAAGTAAGGACACTTTTTATGACAGTTAAGGAAGGGTAACCCCAAAAAGTAGGGATTAACTCTGAGATTTGAAAGCTGCAAAAGGAGTGAGTAGGCCGAGTTCCTCCTCTATTTTGAGGAATGGGCCGAGTAT
This sequence comes from Saccopteryx bilineata, assembly GCF_036850765.1. Lineage (NCBI taxonomy): Eukaryota > Metazoa > Chordata > Mammalia > Chiroptera > Emballonuridae > Saccopteryx > Saccopteryx bilineata. The sequence goes on along the minus strand of NC_089492.1, from coordinate 159,953,175 downwards.
ATACCGCCTGACTACGGCGTGCCTCGCGCGTGGCGGACGTCAGAGCGCAGCGAGAGATGCAACTAGAGAAGAATGTAGTAGGTTTCTGCCACAGTCCGGGGTGCCTCCAGAGAGGTCCTCTACCCCTGCTCCGTCCAGTCTCTTCTAAAACTCCGCTGCATCTCTGCCCGCCCCCCAATCCCTGACTCGCCCTACAGCTCTCGAGTATCCACTGCGAGGGCTCCTCTCTAGTCCCCGCCCCCTTCTTTGTCCGAGGTTTCCCCCTTCAGGACTCCTCTGAGCTACCATCCTCCCTCATCCTGGGCCCGGCTCTTGCCTCGGTGAAACCCCCATAAGTCGTCTGGTAGAATTCATCTTCCTCCTCTGCCTCCAGGAGCCCAGAAAGCCGGTTCCCCGCGGTCTTCCGAGGGGCTCGGCCCCCAGCCAAACTCATATCGCCTACCGAAACTGCGTCGTCATCACCGACCCCTCACCCAGGCGGTTCTCGGAGCTCGACGCTCGACACCACTACCTGCGGGTGGCAAGCGGCTTCCAGGCAGAAGCAGCAGAGCGTCCAGAGGCTCCTAGTCCCGCCCCTAAACCGGTTTTACTTTTCAGACCCGCCACTCAAGTGCAGACGTCATCCTCCCCCCCCCCACCGCCCGCCCCCAGTTTTCTTCCCTAACAGCGGCTTGGGCTGTGGAATGCTTCGGCTCTGTGACGCTACTCTACTACCAAAAGTCCAGAATTTGGGAGTCAGCAAATTTTCATTTGGAAAAGGCCAGTCTCCCTCTACTCCAGTCCGTTTTTCACTATGGCAACAATAAGAACCTTTCTAAAAACCTACACTTTGTCACTTTTCTACTCAAAAATCCTTAGTGGCTCCCTATCATCTTCCAGATAAAGTCCAAAATCCTTGAGGCTGAAACCACACTAGAGTGGTTAAGGGCAGAGTCTTGGAGCCAGACAGACCTGAGTTGGAGTTTGAACTTAAACGTTCTAGCTGTGTCACTTTGGACAAGTTGCTTCACATCATCTCTAAAGTGGGAACTAATAATAATAATACCTAGGCCCTGGCCGGTTGGCTCAGTGGTAGAGCGTCGGCCTGGCGTGCAGGAGTCCCAGGTTCGATTCCCGGCCAGGGCACACAGAAGCGCCCATCTGCTTCTTCACCCCTCCCCCTCTCCTTCTTCTCTGTCTCTCTCTTCCCCTCTTGCAGCCAAGGTTCCATTAGAGCAAAGTTGGCCGGCAGCTAAAGGTGGCTCTGTGGCATTAGGTGGCGCAGTGGATAAAGTGTCGACCTGAAAATGCTGAGGTCGCCGGTTCGAAACCCTGGGCTTGCCTGGTCAAGGCACATATGGGAGTTGATGCTTCCTGCTCCTCCCCCCTTCTCTCTCTCTGTCTCTTTCTCCTCTTTCTCTCTCTCTATCTCTCTCTCTCCTCTCTAAAAATGAATAAATTTAAAAATAATGAAAAAAGAAAAAAAAAGAATGGCTCTGGTTGCGACAGAGCAACGCCCCAGATGGGCAGAGCATCGCCCCGTGGTGGGCATGCCAGGTGGATCCCGGTCGGCTGCTGCGGGAGTCTGTCTGACTGCCTCCCCATTTCCAACTTCAGAAAAATACAATAATAATAATACCTAGTTCTGAAGGTTGTTGAGAAGATGAAGAGAGATGATCCTTGTAAACTGCTTCACACTGTATTTAGTACACACAGATGTTTAACAGGTGGTAGTTACTATTAACATGGCATTCAAGAGCCTTCATAATTTAGCCTCTACCTTGCCTTCCTAACCTCACCCCCTGCTACATCAACCTAGTCTAGCATCACTTCCCTAACACCCAATTTTCTGTCATGCTTTCATGCTGTTCCTCCTTCTTAGAATCCCTTTTCTCTCTTGTCTACATGACAAAATTTTAATTCTGTAGGACAGTCAAGTCTTCTTGAACACCCATTCCTCTCTTCCCAGCACAGTTCTCATAACGGTGAAGATCACACCCCCTGCCTGACCAGGCGGTGGCACAGTGGATAGAGCATCTGACTGGGATGCTGAGGAACCAGGTTCGAGACTCAAAGGTCGCCAGCTCAACAGCTTGAGCGTGGGCTCATCTGGTTTGAGCAAAAGCTCACCAGCTTGAGCCAAGGGCGCTGGCTGGAGCAAGGAGTTAATTGGTTTGCTAAAGGCCCGCGGTCAAGGCACATAGGAGAAAGCAATCAATGAACAACAAAGGCAGGGGTCCCCAAACTACAGCGTCGCTCATATACAGTACTACTTCTGGGGATGCGGGACGCACACTTCACGGCTCCAGAAGTGTGTCATATCACTTGTTACGGCTAGCAGTGACAAATATGGAACCGGACATTGACCATCTCATTAGCCAAAAGCAGGCCCATAGTTCCCATTGAAATACTGGTCAGTTTGTTAAAGTTACTTGTTCTTTATTTTAAATATTGTATATGTTCCTGTTTTGATTTTTTATTTTAAAATAAGATATGTGCAGTGTGCAGAGGGATTTGTTCATAGTTTTTTTTTATAGTCTGGCCCTCTAACAGTCTGAGGGACAGTGAACTGGCCCCTGTGTAAAAAGTTTGGGGACCCCTGAACTAAGGTGTCACAATGCACAATGAAAAACTAATGATTGATGCTTCTCATCTCTCCGTTCCTGTCTGTCTGTCCCTGTCTATCCCTCTCTCTGACTCTCTGTCTCTGTAAAAAATAAAAAATAAATAAAAGAAAAAAATCACGCCTCCTTAATTCTTCAAAATAGTTACAATCTCAAATCTGCGGTATTGTCAAGCCTCTGTGTCAATGTTTTTCTTTAAATTCAGAAAATACGGTTGTCAAACCATATAGCACTTGTACATACTCTATGATGGCATCTATTATGTTTTATTCTAATGATTTATGTGTCTCTCTTGGTGAATTCCCTTTTCCATTTCCTTGGAGGTACCAAGCCAGCATGTCCTGCTCTGCCCCTACTTCCACACTCCAGTGACATCACAGAAGTTCTGCTATGCCAGGAATGTTACTGGGCAAGAGTGGCTCCATAACTCTGAGCACCCCAGGGATTGAGTGGGAGTGGGAGCAGAGCCAAAGTTTAGGGAGAAAAAATGGGAGACACCACTAGCCCAACTTTTTGAATTTTGCCTTCATCCATTCATATACTTGGGAGACCTGTATTGGGCACTTATTCTATGCCAGGCACTATTCTAGAGCCTTGAGATATAAAAATGGATAAGAAGTAATCTTTGCCCTGAAATGTTCATAGTCTTATGAGGGAGCTAAACAAGTAAACGGACTGATATAATGCAAGATGGTAGTAGTAACAGTAGCCATTTCTGGTTCATAAAGGGGAAACAAAGACCAATAAGAAGCTGCAAAATAGGTATGTCTTCTTCTGGGACAGCTGAAATAAAATTCATAGATCAAATCCTAGGGAGAACACCCCCAGTTTCACCTACTGCCATAGTGAGTCTATTATTGGTCTATTTCTAGTTTTAAAATCAGAAGCAGCTTTACCTCTACAGCTGATTTCTAAAATAATTCAGGAAATGGTAGCAACTCCATGCCTTTTATGGAAACAAGGATAATTTATTCAACAAATATTTATTGAATATCTATGAGCCAAATCCTATGCTAGACAGTGTGTCCCACTTGTCTAGTTTTTGTACTGTTTAGTTTGGTGGTGGTGGTGGTGTGTGTGTGTGTGTGTGGGGTGTATAGGCAATCATATGTCAATGCTACACCATTCCATTGCTATGGGATTAGAAATGCAATCCAATCACTGGAAGTTTTTCTACCTTCAGTACCCAAAGGTGGGTTTATAATCCAGCAGGTGACAGCAGGGAATCAATTATTTTAGATCTTAGTGAGAGAGGGGAGAAGGCAGTGGTCAGTGCCTGGCAATATTCTCTGGCGGGTCAGGTCCTAGGTTCCTTTTTGAGGACCCAGAAGAGATAGAGGATAACCAGACCATCTTAGGGGCTACCAAACTTAGGATATTTTCCATTCCTCTACATTTATTCATTCCACAGATAATTATTATACAGTCACATCACCGGAGTACCAGAAGATACAAGAGCAAACCAAACACAGTGGTTGCTCTCCAGTAGTTCGTTCTCTTCAGAGAAGGGCAGTTCTTCAGATCCCCACCAGAGTTCACAACCAGGGTACTTTGTTAAAAATGAGCAGGGTGCCTGACCTGTGGTGGCGCAGTGCATAAAGCATCGACCTGGGAACACTGAGGTCGTCGGTTCAAAACCCTGCACTTGTCTGGTCAAGGCATATATGGGAGTTGATGCTTCCTGCTCCTCCCCCCCCTTTTTCTTTCTTTCTTTCTTTCTTTCTTTCTTTCTTTCTTTCTTTCTCTCTCTCTCTCTCTCTCTCTCTCTCTCCCTCCCTCCCTCCCTCCCTCCTCTCTAAAATGAATTTTAAAAAAGGAGCAGGGTTAGTATGAAGATTAAACTGGAATGGAGAATTTCTCTGTGTGTCTCCATACCCTTTGGAGCATAGATAACATTAAAGGGTAAGGGTTTGGATCATGGGAAGATTGTGATATGGTCTGATCACCTTCCTTGTCCCTTTTGACAGGTCTTCATTCATTTATCAAATATTGATTAAACTCTGTCACTGTGCCCAGCATTGTGCTTGAGGCAAATGAAGTGTTGAGCTACTTCAAATGTCATTCAGAGAAAATCAAGACATGCATGCACATTAAACGAAATAGTAAGCAAAGCAGTAGAGCCAAAAGGATACTTGTTGGTATGTGATGTTTTGTGATATTTGACTGCTTAATGTCTTTGACTTAACACTAGCATGTCTAGCAGGAGTTCTTCCCTGGGCTGTAAAACTGAAAGGCCCCGCTAAGTCACCTTTTTAAAAAATTTTTTAGAAAATTAAATGGACATTTATCAATAAGAGTACATAGGTTTCAGGTAAACATTTCTAAATCATATAGTTCTTAGCTTTTTCTGATTTACTTATTTCACTCAGTTTCATGGTCCATCCATGTTGTTGTAAATGGCAATACATCATCAATTTTTTTATTATTTATTTATTTATTTTTTTACAGGGACTGAGAGAGAGTCAGAGAGAGGGATAGATAGGGACAGACAGACAGGAACGGAGAGATGAGAAGCACCAATCATTAGTTTTTCATTGCGACACCTTAGTTCATTGATTGCTTTCTCATATGTGCCTTGACCGTGGGGCTACAGTAGATCGAGTAACCCCTTGTTTGAGCCAGCGACCTTGGGTCCAAGCTGGTGAGTTTTTCTTTTTTTTTGTATTTTTTTCTGAAGTTGGAAATGGGGAGGCAGTCAGACAGACTCCCACATGCGCCTGACCGGGATACACCCGGCATGCCCACCAAGGGGGATGCTCTGCCCATCTGGGGCGTTGCTCTGTTGCAACTAGAGCCATTCTAGAGCCTGAGGCAGAGGCCATAGAGCCATCCTCAGCGCCCAGGCCAACTCTGCTCCAATGGAGCCTTGGCTGCGAGAGGGGAAAAGAGAGACAGAGAGGAAGGAGGGGGGAGGGGTGGAGAAGCAGATGGGCGCCTCTCCTGTGTGCCCTGGCCGGGAATTGAACCCAGGACTCCTGCACGCCAGGTCAATGCTCTACCACTGAGCCAACCGGCCAGGGCTGCTGGTGAGCTTTTTTTTTTTTTTTTAAAGAAAGTGTTTTTTTATTTTATTTTATTTATTTTTACATTTTTAAAAATTTATTCATTTTTTTAGAAAGAGGAGACACAGAGAGAGGAAAGAGATAGAAAGAACAGAGGGAGGAACAGGAAGCATCAACTCCCATATGTGCCTTGACCAGGCAAGCCTGGGGTTTTGAACCGGTAACCTCAGCGTTCCAGGTTGATGCTTTTACCCACTGTGCCACCACAGGTCAGGCTGCTGGTAAGCTTTTTGCTCAAGCCAGATGAGCCCGCGCTCAAGCTGGCAACGTCGGGGTCTCGAACCTGGGTCCTTTGCATCCCAGTCCGACACTCTATTCACTGTGCCACCGCCTGGTCAGGTGATACATCATCATTTCTTAAGGCTGAGTAGAATTCCATTGTATATATGTATCACATCTTCTTTATCCAATCTGCCATTGAAGGACACTTTGGTTGCTTCCATGTGTTGGCCACTGTGAACAATGCTGTGATGAACATGGGGGTGGATGTGTCTTTACGTATCAACGTTTTTTAGTTTTGGGGGGGTAGATATCCAGTAGAGGAATTGCTGGGTCGTATGGTAGTTTTATTCTTAATTTTTTGAGGAACCACCATGCTTTACTCCATATTGGTTGTACTAGTTTGCATTCCCACCAGTAGTAAATGAAGTTCCTTTTTCTCCACAGCCTCTCCAACACTTGTTATTTATTTATTTATTTAACAGAGACAGAAAGGGAGTCAGAGAAAGGGATAGATAGGGACAGACAGACAGGACTGGAGAGAGATGAGAAGCATCAATCATCAGTTTTTCATTACAACACTTTAGTTGTTCATTGATTGCCTTCTCATATGTGCCTTGCCTGTGGGGCTACAGCAGACCGAGTAACCCCTTGCTCGTGCCAGCGACCTTGGGTCCAAGCTGGTTACCTTTGCTCAAACCAGATGAGACTGCTCTAAGCTGGCGACCTTGGGGTCTTGAACCTGTGTCATCTGCATCCCAGTCTGACGCTCTATCCACTGCGCCACTGCCTGGTCAGGTGGCTCCTTTGTTGAAGATTATTTGTCCATATATATGTGATTTTATTTCTAGGCTCTCAACTCTCTTTCATTGGTCTGTATGTCTGATTACCATGTCTCTGTCGTATAATTTGAAGTCAAGGTAGTGTAATACCTCTGGCTTCATTCTTTTTCCTCAGGATTGCTTTCAAGCCAACTCTCATAATGAGCTCAGGCAACGCAAACCAGTTTTTTTAAATTAACTAATTTTATTAATGTTTTTTGTGACAGAGGTGGGGGGGGCGGCTACAGCAGAGCGAGTGACCCCCCCTTGCTCAAGCCAGCAACTCTAGGCTCAAGCCAGCAACCTTGGGCTTCAAGCCAGCGACCTAGGGTTCATGCCAGCAACCATGGGGTCATGTCTAGGATCCCATGCTTAAGCCAGCAACCCCGCGCTCAAGCTGGCTACCTCGGGGTTTCCAACTTGGGTGCTCTGTGTCCCAGCCCAAGCTCTATCTACTGGGCCACTGCCTGGTCAGGCAAAAAAAAATTTTTTTTTTTGAGACAGAGAGTCATAGAGAGGGACAGATAGGGACAGACAGACAGGAACAGATAGAGATGAGAAGCATCAATCATCAGTTTTTCGTTGCGACACCGTAGTTGTTCATTGAAGGTCATGCTAATTTTTTTATTTATTTTTATTTATTCATTTTAGAGAGGAGAGAGAGAGGGGGAGGGGAGGAGAGAGAGCGAGAGAGAGAGAGAGAGAGAGAGATGAGAGAGAGAGAGAGAGACAGGGGGGAGGAGCTGGAAGCATCAACTCCCATATGTGCCTTGACCAGGCAAGCCCAGGGTTTCGAACCGGTGACCTTTATCCACTGCGCCACCACAGGTCAGGCCGGTCATGCTAATTTTTTTTTTAACTTTTTAAAATTTTTTTTTATTTATTTATTCATTTTAGAGGAGAGAGAGAGAGAGAGAGAGAGAGATTGAGAGAGAGAGAGAGAGAGAGAGAGAGAGAGAAGGGGGGAGGAGCAGGAAGCTTCAACTCCCATATGTGCCTTGACCCGGCAATCCCAGGGTTTTGATCCGGCAACCTCAGCATTCCAGGTCAACGCTTTATCCACTGCGCCACCACAGGTCAGGCCGGTCATGCTAATTTTTAAAATTGATTTTAGAGCGAGGAAGAGAAAGAGAGAGAGAGACAGACAGACAGACAGAAACAGTCTGTTCCTGTACGTGCCCTAAGGAGCAAATCCGCCACATCTGCGCTATGGAAGAACAATCTAACCAATAGAGCTGTCCAGTTTGGACAACCTAGTTCTTTCAAAGAGCAGAATTAAATTGACCCACCAACCGCGCTCGTATTCAATCCGTGGATTCGTTAGATCTTGCCGGACCTGCGTCCTGTGAGCAGTAGTAGCCTCCCTATTGGCTTTGTGTCCCTCAGAGCTTCCCTTACATTCAGTGGGATGGAACGTTGGGTTTGGCGCAGGCGCAGCGCCAGCATTTGGCTGCCCTGAGGGAGTGCGGCGGCGAGGCTGGGCGGTAAACAGGCTGTGGCAAGCTGGAGGAGAATCTGGTGGAGGAGGTGGAGCGGGTGGGGGCGTTCGTTTCGCTGAGAGTTCTCACGCCCCATTATTCTTTTAGGTGTGAGTTGGTTCGGACGTGGGGTCCCGGCAGCCGACCTTATCCTGCTCCCTTGTGAAAGGGGAAAGTAGCTCCCGCAGAAAGCAGTTAATGTTGCCGAGAAGGTGCTAGAGGTGGATTGTCCCCATGCCAGCCAAGGTGTTCGGCCCTGAGCTAGTCCAGGAGCCTGCCCGACGTGTCTGAGAAAGGCCCCTGAGGGGCGGGGAGGTGGCCGTGAGAACGCGGTTGCTGTGAAGAGACGAGGGGAAGATTCGACTCCCGAGAAGAGGAAGAGCCGGATTGAAAGGGAGTGAGGCCGCTGAGGGGGAGGGGGCTGCCAAGATGGCGTCGGCCTCTGGGCCATCGGCGGTCGGGTTTTCATCGGAGGATCCCGGGGTTCTTCCCTGCTCCTCCTCAGGTGATCAGGGGCGGGTCGTGGGAAGGGGGCTGATGACGGCTGTGCAGTGGGAGCAAGGGCGAGACCTGGGAGGGCACCTGTAGCTGGGGATATCGGGGGAGTTGCCGGCAAGGAGAGGGCTGGGCTTTTTATGGCAGGGCTTTCTGAGTGACCAGGGGAGTCTGAGGAAAAGATGGATTTGGTCGAGAAATGGAAAGCTGTCAGAAATGTTGGTTGTCTTGGAGGAGACCGAGTTGAGGACTTTAAGAGAGACACAAAGCTCAGGAAGGGGTGGACGGTGGGGGTAGGAAGAGAACAGTACCGAAACCGGAGTAGAGAAAAGTAAAGTAAATGGAGACTTGATAGAGAGGAATTAGTGTGAGAGGCAGGTAGGCAAGTCTCGTTGTGATGGTTAGTTGAAAATGTGGCATAGAAGCCATGGGTATTGGAAGAGTAATGGGACGCTTTCGATTGCTGGCGAGTTTAGGGAATGTGGATTTTGTTAGGGGTGGGAGTTCATGGAGAGGTCTTCCTCCGAGATTCCCCATAATGCGCCATTCTTTCTCACTTCGTGCCCCTGCGCTCCCCTATACACGCGCGCTCGCACAGACACATTTTATCATCCTCCCTTGATTGCTTCTTTCTCTCGACCAACTTTGAAAGGGGCAGTATTGAGGGGAGCCTGTGGATATGGAAAATTAGGGTTAAAATACCCTACAAATAGATGGAGAAGGTGGAATGATAGTCTTGAGTTGTACTACGGCTGAGAGGTGATGTTGGGAATTAGGCCTGAGGGGGATGGAGTGGAGGGTAGCTCTGAGTTGTGTGGGGGAATATTGCCTAATAGGAAATAGACTGGAAGAATGCTTAGGCCATATCAGAAAATTGGCACTTGGAGAATGGAGTCAATGACTATATATATAGCTCAAAGTAGTTAGAAACTATTGAAGATTGAGGGAGGGCTAAGGAACCCATAGGAAAAGCGACAGATTGTGTGTAGGAGGGAAAATGTGTGATGTTAGGATGTCTGTGTGTGTGTGTGGGGGGGGGGTGAGTTTGAGTCAGAAACTGTTCTAGAGCTTCTATCAGAAATATCTGGTGATTGTTGTCTGGACACTAGGAACTGGAGGAGCTACCAGATGTTGAATGCTTTACTTGAGTTGTTGACATTTCCTTAGGCCTGGGATTGAACCCTCGCCATTTTGAATTGGCTCAATAGAGGGTTCCACCTTTCATATTCCAGCACAGATGAGCTAATATTTGTCACAAATATCTTCTTCATAAGCTGCAGTTTTATTTATGTACATCTATTTTTAGTTTCTTGAGGTGATTTCTGCCTTTCCTTTAAAAGCGTTAGACAACTTATGTTGCACCTGAGTGTGAATAAAGTCAAAATGACAGTTTTTTTTTTAATTTATTGATTTTTAGAGAGAGAGAGAGAGAGAAGATGATTTGTTTCACTTATTTTTGCGTTCATTGGTTGGTTCTTGTGTGTGCTCTGACTGGGAAGATCGAACCCATAATTTGCCGTATCAGGATGATGCCCTAACCAACCTAAGCTACCTGGCCAGGGCCAGGTTTTTTGGTGTTTTTTAAATTTTCCTTTATATAGTAGATTCTTAATTTAACTCTCTTTTTCAGCCTGACTGGTGATGGCGCAAGTGGACACCAAGGGCCCAGGTTTGACCCTGAGATTGCAGGCTTGAGTGCAAGCTCACTAGCTTGAGTGAGGGGTCGCTGGCGTGAAGTCCAAGGTTGCTGGCTCTGCTTGAGCTCCCTCCCCCAAGGCATGTATAAGAAGCAATCAATGGGCCCTGGCTGGTTGGCTCAGTGGTAGAGCATCGGCCTGGCATGCAGGAGTCCCAGGTTCGATTCCCAGCCAGGGCACACAGGAGAAGCGCCCATCTGCTTCTCCACCCCTCCCCCCTCTCCTTCCTCTCTGTCTCTCTCTTCTCCTCCAGCAGCTGCAGCCGAGGCTCCATTGGAGCAAAAGTTTGCCCAGGCGCTGAGGATGGCTCTATGGCCTCTGCTTCAGGCGCTAGAATGGCTCTGGATGCAACAGAGCAATGCCCCAGATGGGCAGAGCATCGCCCCTTGGTGGGCATGCCGGGTGGGTCCCGGTCAGGTGCATGCGGGAGTCTGTCTGACTGCCTCCGCGTTTCCAACCTCAGAAAAATACAAAAAAAAAAAAGAAGCAATCAATGAACAACTAAAGTGGTGCAACTAAAGATGATGTTTCTCATGTCCCCTCCTGTCTCTCTTTCATGTACTTAAAAAAAAAAATCTTTCCTAAATAAATTAATTAAATAAAACCTCTTTTTTCCCTTCTCCAATGCAAAAAAGAATGGTCCAGTATTGTCCTTAGACTTCTTAACTATCAGGTCAGGTATTTTCTCTATTAGAAATGCGTTATTGTTATTTTTTAAATTTATTAATTGATTTTTAGAGAGGAGTGAGAGAAAGAGAGACATCAATTTGTTTGCTTGCTCTGCCCCTCCGGAGTGTTGCTCTGCTGTAACCAGAGTCACTCCAGCGCCTGGGGCAGAGGCCAAGGAGCCATCCCCAGCGCCCGGGCCATCTTTGCTCCAATGGAGCCTCGCTGGCTGCGGGAGGAGAAGAGAGAGACAGAGAGGAAGGAGAGGGGGAGGGGTGGAGAAGCAGATGGGCGCTTCTCCTGTGTGCCCTGGCCGGGAATCGAACCTGGGACTTCTGCACGCCAGGCCGACGCTCTACCACTGAGCCAACCGGCCAGGGCCAACCTTAGCATTCTAGATTGACACTTTATCCATTGCACCACCACAGGTCAGGTGAGTGATTATTATTTTGTTTTAAAGTGAGAGGAGGGGAGATAGTGAGGCAGACTCCTGCATGCACCCAGAATTGGGATCTACCTGGGAACCCCATCTGGGGCTGATGCTGAAGTACCGATCTATTTTTAGCACTCCAACAGTCTATCCTCAGTGCCTGGGGCCATGCTTGAACCAGCTGAGCCACTGGCTGTGGGAGGCAAAGGGGTGGGGATAGAAGCAAATGGTTGCTTCTCCTGTGTGCTCTGACCAGGAATCAAACCCGGAATGTCAATATGTTGGGCCGATGTTCTCTCTATCCACTTAACCTCAGGCCAGGGCCGCAACTGATGTTTTAAATAAGCCACTTAAAACCTTTGGAGGCTCAAAATCTTTTGGCATTCAAGTTAGGAAGGACAGGACAGGTTATTTACAAGTGTTGTTCCCTGTCAATATTAAAATCCTGTGTAGATTATTTTGCCATTAAGCCAGAGCTGGGTTTTTTTGCTGTTGTTAAGTGAAATACCACAGGTAGAACAAATTGTATGCTCATGTTTGACATCTTTTCCCATTGGAGTAATTACCATGTTTGGATTTGGGGGAAGAAGGTAAGAATGTATTATTAGCTTGTAGCAGCCATCATCATATCCTTGTTCTTTGGTTGTTAAAGGTGATGCAGTTTGCTATCTAGTCTCAGCAATTTGGTGGATAAAGGAAATTTATTCCTTCTCTTCCTTTCTCCCTCATCATTATTTGAACAGTGGTGGCATCACTTAAAAAAATCAGCCCTGACAAAGTGCTGTTGACAGTGCAAGCATCTGTCACACTATTGTACAGGGTGCCTGTAGTTTGACTAGTCCATCAAGAGCTTCAAATTTAGCCACTGAGTCCCCTTTTTACTACCATGAAGACAGTAAAGAATTTGTTTTAGAGACTTGATTTGAAGTTAGTGGACAAGTTAGAAAGTAAAGTTAGAATGCTAAGTTGTATACTGCTCCCCTGAAATAAGAACTGTGATAAAGTCACATGTGATTCCCCAAGAAAAAGAACTTGAAACCTTAGGAGATCATGTACCTGTAACTCCTTTTGCTTCAGACTAGAATATTTCTGAAATTACCATCCTTTAAATACATGATTTTATTATTTTTATTATAAGCACAGTGATTTGGAGGTAACTTTACAGCTCCCCTCCCCTGCCCCAAAACAACCAAAGGAAACCCCAGAGGATACAGGATTGAAGCATTTAAAAAAAATTTTTTTTTTTTTTTTTAGGATTGAAGCATTTTTATTTATTTTTTTTGTGAGTATTTTTCTGAAGCTAGAAACCGGGAGAGACAAACAGACTCCCGCATGCGCCCGACCGGGATCCACCCGGCACGCCCACCACGGGGTGACGCTCTACCCACCAGGGGGCGATGCTCTGCCCCTCCAGGGCATCGCTCTGCCGAGACCAGAGCCACTCTAGCGCCTGGGGCAGAGGCCAAGGAGCCATCCCCAGCGCCCGGACCATCTTTGCTCCAATGGAGCCTCGGCTGCGGGAGGGGAAGAGAGAGACAGAGAGGAAGGAGAGGAGGAGGGGTGGAGAAGCAGATGGGCGCTTCTCCTGTGTGCCCTGGCCGGGAATCAAACCCGGGACTTCTACACACCAGGCCGACGCTCTACCACTGAGCCAACCGGCCAGGGCCAGGATTGAAGCATTTTTGTTTAGGACCTTAATTCTGGTGGCTTTTTTTTAAAGCAGGGCCTGACCAGTAAATTTCGCTGTACTCTGATAACTCCAACTGGTAGGGGTGTTGTTGAAGATTTTTTTGATTTTCTTTATTTTTTTATTTTTATATATATATATTTAATTTTTTTGGTCTCTTTGTATACAGTCCAAGCTGTATGTAGGCTGATCCCTTTCTCTTCAGTTTTTCTATACTGAAGACTGAAAAGTAATGCAATTTAAGCCAGTTTACTGGAGTGAGTAAACTGAAATTTGCTTTAATTTTTTTTACTTAATTTTTTAAAGATTAGTTGTTTTGTTTTGTTTTGTTTTGTTTTTGTTTTTTCATTTTTCCGAAGCTGGAAACGGGGAGGCAGTCAGACAGACTCCCGCATGTGCCTGACCGAGATCCACCCGGCATGCCCACCAGGGGGCGATGCTCTGCCCATCCGGGGCATCGCTCTGTTACGTCCAGAGCCATTCTAGCGCCTGAGGCAGAGGCCACAGAGCCATCCCCAGCGCCTGGGCCATCTTTGCTCCAATGGAGCCTCGTTGTGGGAGGAGAAGAGAGAGACAGAGAGGAAGGAGAGGGGGAGGGGTAGAGATGCAAATGGGCGCCTCTCCTCTGTGCCCTGGCCGGGAATCGAACCTGGGACTCCTGCACGCCAGGCCGACGCTCTACCGCTGAGCCAACCGGCCAGGGCCTGCTTTAATTTTTTAAAAATTGATTTTAGAAAAGAAGGAATATATATATAGAAAGGAACATCAATCTATTTCTATATGTACCCTGACCAGGGATCAAACTGGCAATCTATGCTTTCGGACAATGCTCTAACCAACCAAGCTATCTGGCCAGGACTGAATTTGGAAATGGAAAGGTAGAACATAATGTCATAATAGTCAAAATATCATTAAGTACCATTTGGTTGATATTTTATGAAGGAGAGACTTTTCTGTTTTCTTTTTAGGGGGTTTTGACCACTCCAGTCTCTCCTTTTTTCCTTTTGTTTCCTTGTTAGATTCTGTCAGAAATTTATATCAGGCCCTGACTGGGAATCTCCATTTGTTGGAGTATTGTCTTTATATACCTAGGATACGGGTTCAACCCCTGGTCAGGGCACATACAACCAATAATTGCATGAATAAGTGGAACAAGTCAATGTCTCGCCCTCTCTAAAACCAATAATTAAAAATTAAAAAAAGATTCTGACCAGGCAGTGGCACAGTGGATAGAGCATCGGACTGGGATGCGGAGGACCCAGGTTCGAGACCCCGAGGTTGCCAGCTTGAGTGCGGGCTCATCTGGCTCAAGCAAAAAGCTCACCAGCTTAGACCCAAGGTCACTGGCTTGAGCAAGGGGTTTCTCAGTCTGCTGAAGGCCCACGGTCAAGGTGCATATGAGAAAGCAATCAATGAACAACTAAGGTGTCACAATGAAAAACTAATGATTGATGCTTCTCATCTCTCTGCGTTCCTGTCTATCCCTATCTATCCCTCTCTCTGTCTCTGGGAAAAAAAAAATAAAAGAATCACATCAGAATATCATTGTTTTTGATTAACCAGTTAGGTTTGTTATGGCTGCTCACAACCCTTTGTATATCAGAATATTATGTTTTGCTTGTTAATTTTTGTGTGCTGTTCTGGTTTTGATATACAACTCTCTGATTAAAGCTTTGCTCAGGCTCTGGCCGGTTGGCTTGGTGATAGAATGATGGCCCAGCATGTGGAAGTCCTGGGTTCAATTCTTAGCCAGGGCATACAAGAGAAGCACCCATCTGCTTCTCTACCCTTCCCCCTCTCCTTTCTCTTTTTCTCTCTCTCTCTCTCTTGCTCTCTCTCTCTCTCTTCTTCCTGCAGCCAGGGCTCCATTGGAGCAAAGTTGGTCTGTGCACTGAGGATGGCTCCATAGCTTCCACCTTAAACGTTAGAATGGCTCCTGTTGCCACAGAGCAACGCCCAGATGGGCAGAGCATCGCCCACTAGTGGGCATGCCAGATGGATCCTGGTCGGGCGCATGCAGGAGTCTCTCTCTGCCCCCCCCCACTACTCACTTCAGAAAAATACCCAGAAGACTCCAAAACCCCCCAAAACTTGCCTGACCAGGCAGTGGCGCAGTGGATAGAGCGTCGGACTGGGATGCGGAAGACCCAGGTTCGAGACCCCAAGGTCTCCAGCGTGAGCGCGGGCTTACCTGGTTTGAGCAAAGCTCACCAGCTTGGACCCAAGGTCTCTGGCTAGAGCAAGGGGTTACCCAGTCTGCTGAAGACCCGCAGTCAAGACACATATGAGAAAGCAATCAATGAACAAACAACTAAGGTGTCACAACGGGAAAAAAAAAACCAAACTGATGATTGATGCTTCTCATTTCTCTCCATTCCCATCCGTCTGTCCCTATCTATCCCTCTCTGACTCTGTCTCTTTAAAAACAACAACAACAAAAAAAAACAACCCAAAACTTTGCTCAAATACTGCATATTTTATCAGCCTACTTTTCTTTGATAACATAATGGAAGTTTAGCTTGTGAACAACAGAGATAACATTAAGCCAAAGACAGAACTGGAGAGAAGAAAGGTGGTTATTTTGTCATTTAAGGTGTATATTTCCTAGGATTTGGGGGGTATTTTTTATTTTATTTTTTATCAAGTGAGAGGTGAGGAGGCAGACAGGCTCCCATGTGTGCCCCTACTGGGACCCACCCGGCAAGCTCCCTACCAGGTGATGCTCTGCCCATCTGGTGCTGCTGCTTGTTGCTCAGCAACTGAAGCTATTTTAGCACCTGAGGTAGAGGCTTCACAAAGCATCCTGAGCACTTGGGGAAAACACTTGAATCAGTTGAGCGTGGGTATGGGAGGGGAAGAGAGAGAGAAAGAAGGGAGGAGGGAGTGGTGGAGAAGTGTAGATGGTTGCTACTCCTGTGTACCCTGGCCAGGAGTCGACCCCAGGACTTCATATGCCAGGCCGACGCTCTACCACTGAGCCAGCTGGCCACGGCCAGGCTTTATTTTTATTTATTTATTTATTTATTTTTTAAATTTATTTTATTTTATTTTTTTATTTTTTAAGAGAGAGAGAGACACACACAAACATGCACACAGACAGGAATATTGAGCTGCCCTGACTGGGGAATTGAACCCAGCAACCTCTGTGCTCTGGAACAGCACTCCAGCCAACTTAGCTATCCAGCCAAGGCTCACCACTCTCTTCTTTTTATTGAGTGTATTTTCTTAATCAAGCATAAAAGGCCTGACCAGGCTGTTGCGCAGTGGATAGAGCGTTGGACAGGGACGCAGAGGACCCAGGTTTGAGACCCCGAGGTTGCCAGCTTGAGGACTGGCTCATCTGGTTTGAGCAAGGCTCACCAGTTTGAGTCCAAGGTCGCTGGCGAGCAAGGGGTCACTCGCTCTGTTGTAGCCCCCTGGTCAAGGCACATATGAGAAAGCAATCAGTGAACAACTAAGGTGTCACAACAAAGAATTGATGCTTCTCATCTCTCTCCTGTCTGTCTGTCCCTCTCTTTATCTCTCTCTGTCTCTGTCACAAAAATAAAAAGATAAGCATAAAAGTATGCCTTTGAAAGTATGCTGTTTTCTGATAGACTGACAGAAGGCCTCTCTTTCCCTCTCTTCCAAACCCCACCGTTCAGGCTTAGACAGTGGACTGATGGTTTATCCTAAAGGAAATCCTTTTCTAGTCCACTTTCCCTATTGCATTTCACTTCTTCACCCTTTCCTATCAAAAGAGAGCATTTTTTTAGTTTCGTTTTTTTTTTTTTGTTTTTGTTTTTTGTATTTTTCTGAATTTGGAAACGGGGAGGCAGTCAGACTCCCGCGTGCATCCAACCGGGACCCACCCGGCATGCCCACCAGGGGGCGATGCGCTGCCCATCTTGGGGCGTTGCTCTGCTGCAATCACAGCCATTCTAGTGCCTGAGGCAGAGGCCACAGAGCCATCCTCAGCGCCCGGGCCAACTTTGCTCCAATGGAGCCTCGGCTGTGGGAGGGGAAGAGAGAGGCAGAGAGAAAGGAGAGGGGGAGGGGTGGAGAAGCAGATGGGCGCTTCTCCTGTGTGCCCTGGCCAGGAATCGAACCGGGGACTCCTGCATGCCAGGCCGATGCTCTACCACTGAGCCAACTGGCCATGGCCTTTTTTTAGTTTCTATATATGTGTTTTGTTTATATCTCTTAGAGCTTTTTCTTTTACTGTTTTCTTGTGAAGTGAACTTTTTTCTTAACCCCTGCCCTTTTATTATTTTTTAAAATTTTATTTATTTATTCCCCTCTGCACTTTTTTTTTTTTTTACAGAGACAGAGAGAGGGATAGACAGACAGAAACGGAGAAATGAGAAGCATCAATCATTAGTTTTTTGTTGCGCATTGCAACACCTTAGTTCATTGATTGCTTTCTCATATGTGCCTTGACTGCGGGCCTTCAGCAAACGGAGTAACCCCTTGCTTGAGCCAGCGACCTTGGGTTCAAGCTGGTGAGCTTTTGCTCAAACCTGATGAGCCCGCGCTCAAGCTGGCGACCTTGGGGTCTTGAACCTGGGTCCTTGGCATCCCAGTCCGACACTCTATCCACTGTGCCACCACCTGGTCAGGCCGCCTCTGCACTTTTAAATTTTGTCTCAAATCGGTTTACTTTCTCCTGTGAAATTTTTTTTTAAAGATTTTATTTATTAATTTTAGAGAGAGGAGAGAGAAAAGCAGGGGGAAGGAGTGGGAAGTATCAACTTGAAGGTTGCTTCTCATGTGTATCTTGATTAGGCAAGCCTAGGGTTTCGAATTGCTGACTTCAGCGTTCCAGGTTGATGCTCTATCCACTGCACTACCACAGGTCAGGCCCTCCTCTGAAATTTCATTGTTTATTTTTTTTTTTAGTGAGAGACAGGGACAGATAGGGACAGACAGGCAGGAAAGGAGAGAGATTAGAAGCATCAATTCTTTTTTTTTTAAAATTTTTTATTTATTCATTTTAGAGAGGAGAGGGAGAGACAGAGAGAGAGAGAGAGGAGACAGAGAGAGAAGGGGGGAGGAACTGGAAGCATCAACTCCCATATGTGCCTTGACCAGGGAAGCCCAGGGTTTCGAACCAGAAGCATCAATTCTTCATTGCAGGTCTTTAATTGTTCATTGATTGCTTTCTCATATGTGCCTTGATGGGGGTGGGGGCTATAGCAGAGCAAGTGACCCCTTGCTCAAGCCAGTGACCTTTGGGCTCAAGCCAGCAACCATAGGGTCATGCCTATGATTCCACACTCAAGCCAGTGACCCGTGCTCAAGCCAGCTGAGCCCGTGCTAAAGCTGGCGACCTCGGGGTTTCCAACCTGGGTCCTCTGTGTTCTAGGCCGATGCTCTATATACTGTGCTACCGCCTGGTCAGGGCTTTTTTTTTTTTTTTTTTGTGGCGGAGACAGAGAGAGGGACAGACAGACAGGAAGGGAGAGAGATGAGAAACATCAATTCTTTGTTGCAGTTCCTTAGTCGTCCATTGATTGATTTCTCATATGTACCTTGACTGGGGGCTACAGCAGACCGAGTGACCCCTTGCTAGAGCCAGCAACCTTGGTCTCAAGCTGGTGAGCCTTGCTCCAACCGATGAGCCCGCACTCAAGCTGGCGACCTCAGGGTCTCGAACCTGGGTCCTCCACATCCCATTCCGACACTCTATCCACTGCGCCACTGCCTGGTCAGGCAGGCCATATTTTCTTTATTATTATTATTATTTTATTTTTCTTAAGTGAGAAGTGTGAAGTCTGAGAGAGAGATTCCTGTATGTACCCTGCCTGGGATCTACCCAGCAAGCTCTCTATGGGGCAATGCTCTGCCCATCTGGGGCTGTTGCTCTGTTGCTTGGCAACTGAACTATTTTAATGTCTGACAGGAGGCCATGGAGCCATCCTCAGTGCCTGGGGCCAACTTGCTCCAACCAATCCATGGTTATAGGAAGAGAAGAGAGAGATAGATAAATAGAAGGGAGAGTGGGAGGGGTGGAGAAGCATATGGTCACTCCTCTTTTGTGCCCCGACTGGGACTCGAACCCAAGCCATCCACACACCAGGCTGATGCTCTGCCATTGAGCCAACTGGCCAGGGCTTTTTTTTTTTTTTTTTTTGTATTTTTCTGAAGCTGGAAACGGGGAGAGACAGACTCTCGCATGTGCTCGACCGGGATCCACCCGGCACGCCCACCAGGGGGCGATGCTCTGCCCATCCGGGGCCTCGCTCTGTTGCGACCAGAGCCACTCTAGCGCCTGGGGCAGAGGCCAAGGAGCCATCCCCAGCGCCCGGGCTATCTTTTGCTCCAAAGGAGCCTCGGCTGCGGAAGGGGAAGAGAGAGACAGAGAGGAAGGAGAGGGGGAGGGGAGGAGAAGTAGATGGGCGCCTCTCCTGTGTGCCCTGGCCGGGAATCGAACCCGGGACTTCTGCACACCAGGCCGACGCTCTACCACTGAGCCAACCGGCCAGGGCCTTTTTTTTAATTTTCAACCAACGTTTTAGTACCAAGAGATACATATTTGAGACCTGAGAACAGTAAAATTTGCCTTGTAGAAATAGAAGCAAAAGTTTATCACTGAAGAAAAATTTAGTGATATAATGTAACCTCATTTTCCAAATTAGGAAACTGAGGTTCAGAGAGTTTGTTAGTAGTTGCAAAGATGTCTGTCCTGTAAAGGGTGCATGTTATCAGGATGAGTCTTTGTAAATTTGTAGTTCATTCTTTGCTACTTAGTTGCCTCTTAGCTGAGGTAACTCTAGGACTGCTTTCCAGCTTTAAAAGTTTCTAGGATCCTTGTCTTTCCTAGAAGATCCTTAGGAAAAACTGACACCTGCTAGGAAACAAAATTTAGCTTTTCTCTGAGATGTGGCTTGGTTTCTTAATGGGCTTGATTTATTGAGGGTATAGTAATGGTACTTTAATGCTATTGCTTATAATTGTGTGCTCAACAATACTCCTCATGAAGCAGGCTGACATTTTAAGACAATTTCTGAGTATTTTCATTTGGAGAATAGATTGTGCCTCCCATCTGGTAGGGTGTACAGTAGTTAAAGTGGCTTTTTAAGTATTTCAAGTTAAGAGGGTGAGAGATTGCTTAGATCAGGGGTCCACAAACTACGGCCCATGGGCTGCATGTGGCTCCCTGAGGCCATTTATCCGGCCCCTGCCACACTTCCGGAAGGGGCACCCACCCCCTCTTTCATTGGTGGTCAATGAGAGGAGCACATTGACCATCTCATTAGCCAAAAGCAGGCCCATAGTTCCCATTGAAATACTGGTCAGTTTGTTGATTTAAATTTACTTGTTCTTTATTTTAAATATTGTATTCCCGTTTTGTTTTTTTACTTTAAAATAAGATATGTGCTGTGTGCGTAGGGATTTGTTCATAGTTTTTTTTATAGTCCGGCCCTCCAACAGTCTGAGGGACAGTGAACTGGCCCCCTGTCTAAGAAGTTTGGGGACCCCTGGCTTAGATAGTCCAGCAAACTTGGCTGATTGTATTTTTGTTTTGTTTTGTGTGGGTTTTTGCTCTTGCTTTTTTTTTTTTTGTATTTTTCCGAAACTGGAAACGGGGAGGCAATCAGACAGACTCCCGCAGCACTAGACCGGGATCCACCTGGCATGCCCACCAGGGGGCAATGCTCTGCCCATCTGGGGCGTTGCTCTGCTGCAACCAGAGCCATTCTAGCGCCTGAGGCAGAGGCCACAGGGCCATCCCCAGCTCCGGGGCCATCTTTGCTCCAATGGAGCCTCAGCTGCGGGAGGGAAAGAGAGAGACAGGGAGGAAGGAGAGAGGGAGGGGTGGAGAAGCAGATGGGCGCTTCTCCTGTGTGCCCTGGCCGGGAATCGAACCCTGGACTCCTGCACGCCAGGCCGACGCTCTACCACTGAGCCAACCGGCCAGGGCCTGCTATTGCTTTTGCTTTTTAAAACAAATATTTTAAAACCTCTGGCTCTCCATCTTATCTATCAAGACACCCCATGAGAGTTAGCATTTTGCTTCCGAAAAGCGTGCTTGTCTCTTTGTGCTCTATGTAGAAATTAATGACACATTTATGTAGAAGTATTGGTAGGTCATTGAGGTGGGTCTCTGGGATTGCTTCCCTATGACTTACTTGCTCAGGCAATTCCAGTTGTCTTAAGGAATGCACATCCGGCTAGCCTCTAGTGTCCCCAAATTATATGTGTATACTTCAAACACTGAAGTCATTCACACACTGCCTCTTAGTTTCTCATCTGGTGGATGATGTCATCTCATCTGACGCAAATGCTTCTGCTCTGAAAGCACAGGGAGAGGCTCTGGTAGTAAGGCCAACTCTTTTGTACCATACACTTGAACGGGAAGGCTCTCTCTCTCTCTTTTTTTAGCTATTTACTGTCTGCAGATATCTTTGTTTCAATGATCTCCTCTTTCCTGGCCAGCTCATTTCCCCTTCTGGAGTGTGCCTTTTTTACACTTTTCAGAATAATACTGATGTTTTTTCCTCTTTCTCTACGTTTTCTTTTTCCTCTGAATAGTGAATCTTACCCTCCAGTGTCTTAGTAGTAGCAAGCAAATTTATGGAGTGTCACAGTGTTGTTTTGACCAGTGAGTGACTAGAAATCAGGTCCTCGGGTACTTTTTTCACCACAAACACAGTTTAGGCTTAGGCCAAGGACCAAAAAGGAGTACTTCCTTAAGATTAGTAAGGATTAATTAGAAAAGTTTTCTGGCATGTTGCAATTCATCTTTGTATTTTATTTTTTATTTTTATTTTTTTTAACAGAGACACAGTGAGAGAGAGAGGAATAGATAGGGACAGACAGGAACGCAGAGAGATGAGAAGCATCAATCATCAGTTTTTCTTTTTTTTTTTTGCATTTTTCTGAAGCTGGAAACAGGGAGAGATAGACTCCCGCATGCGCCCGACCGGGATTCACCCGGCACGCCCACCAGGGGCGATGCTCTGCCCTCCAGGGGGCGATGCTCTGCCCATCCTGGGCGTCGCCATGTTGCGACCAGAGCCACTCTAGCGCCTGGGGCAGAGGCCACAGAGCCATCCCCAGCGCCTGGGCCATCTTTGCTCCAATGGAGCCTTGGCTGCGGGAGGGGAAGAGAGAGACAGAGAGGAAGGCGCGGCGGAGGGGTGGAGAAGCAAATGTGCGCTTCTCCTGTGTGCCCTGGCCGGGAATCGAACCCGGGTCCTCCACACGCTAGGCTGACGCTCTACCGCTGAGCCAACCGGCCAGGGCAATCATCAGTTTTTCGTTGTGACACTTTAGTTGTTCATTGATTGCTTTTTTATTTGTACCTTGACCATGGGGCTACAGCAGACGGAGTAACCCCTTGCTCGAGCCAGCGACCTTGGGTCCAAGCTGGTGAGCTTTGCTCAAACCAGATGAACCCGCGCTCAAGCTGGAGACCTTGAGGGTCTTGAACCTGGGTCCTCCGCATCCCAGTTCAATGCTCTATCTATCCATGGCGCCACCGCCCGGTCAGGCCATCTTTGTATTTTAGCAAGTATTGATTGAGCTGTTTCCACTTTGGCACTTGACTGGTTCAGCTGTTTTGAAATTATTTTAGTAACATTAAAGATTTCCCAGCTTATTTTCATAATTTAGAGGCTAGATCTTTATATTTTTCAAGTCTTGTCATCCAGGTGATAAGCTGAAATTAGGTATTTCTGTTTTATAGAGGAACATTGATATTTTTGAAGGATATAAGAAATGAACCTCTTCAGAGAGAACCCCTTAATATTCTGATTCAGATTTGTTTCAGGTTAAATAGGCATCTCAAAGCAATATATAGTAGAGAAAGAGTATATAGTAGTCATGCTTTAAAAAACTTTTTTTAAGGAGTCATGCTTATTGTAGCCTGGGATTGATAGCACTATTTCAGGCATTTTTTTCACATTTTCCTTCTAGTTTTATAATTGTAATGAGCTTGAGTTAGTGTGTAGAGTGTGGAGTGATGTTGGTCCTGTACATATGGGACTGTTGAGTGACAGTTCACTGGGAAAGATAGGTTATAAATCAAGGAGAATGACAATAAAGCCACTCATGTATATCCCTTTAATTTTCCAATTGTAATATTTGTTATAGAAAATTTATATAAATAAGGAAAAATAGAAATTTTAAGTTATAAAACTAACCTAATCCCACTATCCAAGATGGTCATATCCAAGGTAGTCATAACATTTTATTATCTGATCTTCTGAACCTTTTCTATGTGTGTAAATACATGTGAATTTATAGGTATTTCCCAAAAATATGGTAGTATATAATTTTTTTACCCTTACTGTGACATCCTCTCCATAAATATATATAAATATAAAAATAATGGTTATAGCCTGGCCTGTGGTGGTACAGTGGCCAAAGCATCGACCTGGAACACTAGGGTCACTGGTTCAAAACCCTGGGCTTGCCTGGTCAAGGCACATATGGGAGTTGATGCTTCCTGCCCCCCCCCCCCCCCGTCTCTGTCTCTCTCCTCGCTAAAATGAATAAATAAAATCTTAAAAAAAAATAATGGTTATATACTATTCCATTTTATGGTTACAGTACAATTTTTATCACCAGTCCCTCTTGTTCATTTAGATACTTCCCAATTGTGGTATCTATTCAATTATACATAGTTATTATCTACAGTGCTGCATAGATATCTTTGTGTACACATCTTTGTCTACTTGACTATTTCCTTAAGATAAATTCATACTTCTAGGTCGATTTGTACATTTTTGTTTTAAGGCTTTTTGCCAAATAACTCCCAAATTGCCTTTCAAGAGTAGAAGGAAGATCCTTAAGTAAAATGTATACATATTCTTTCTTGAAAGATTATAAGCCTACATGCAAAAGAGGTTTTTTTGTTTGTTTGTTTTTTGACAGAGACAGAGTCAGAGAGAGGGAGAGATAGGGACAGACAGACAGGAGGGAGAGAGATGAGAAGCATCAGTTCTTCGTTGTAGCTCCTTAGTTGTTCATTGATTGTGTTCTCATATATGCCTTGATGGGGGGGCTATAGCAGAGCGAGTAACCTGTGCTCAAGCCAGCAACCTTGGGCTCAAGCCAGCGACCATGGGGTCATGTTTATGATCCCACACTCAAGCTGGTGAGCCTGTGCTCAAGCCGGTGACCCTGGAGTTTAGAACCTGGGTTCTCAGCTTCCCAGTCCAACGCTTTATCCACTGCACTACCTCTTCATCAGACGCAAAAGTTTTTGTTTTTGTTTTGTTTTTTCCTTTCTGTGACAGAGACAGAGAGAGGGACAAATAGACACAGACAGACAGAAAGGGAGATAGATGAGACGCAAAAGAGTTTTTATAACTGAAAAATTTTTGCCAATCTGAAATCACTCTAAAAGAAAAATGATTGAGTTAGGTTTTGTGACTACTCTTGGAATTTTTCTGCCAGAACATTTTTTTTCTCTCTCTCTCTTTTGACATTTATCTAAAATTGCAAAAAAAATCATCTCACATTTCTGAGCATGGTGTTTGAGATCAGGCCAGATTCTGTTTATAATTTTAAACTTAGAGTTTTTTAAAAGATACGCTTAATCTGCTGTAAGTACAATCCCAGAAGTAAGTGATAACTTTCTGTTTTTCCTCATTTAGGTTTCAACTCTCTGTGCTGTTGGGTCAAGAGTAAGAGAGGTAGATCTGATCTGTGTCTGTGCTGAAGAAGCATGAGCTCGCAGTAACTAGCAGCCAACTTCTCTTTCTTGTAACAGTTGCAGGTTTTTTGTAGTGGTAGTGCATGGTCTTCTTCTGAGAAGGCTGTGGGTAACATAAACATAATTTACTTGAACTTTGCCTTCTCCAAAAAAAGGTGCTAATTTAACATGGAAGTATCTTTCTCACAGTTTTACAGTATGTTATGAGTTAGTTAACTCCTTAACCTTTTGCCTCCCATGAAATCTTCCCATAGCTTCATTTTCTTTTGTTTTGGTAAATGAGTTTCAACTCTTTATTTTCTCTCTGCTGCTTCTGCTGCTGCACTTCTCATTTCCTCTGACTCTTCCCATCTTGTCAATGGGGTTTTATAATTTGCAGTGATAATGATAATTGCTTATATTTATAGAGTATATATTATATATTAAGTGCTATACATTACTTACTGAATTCTTTAACAGCCCTATGAGGTATATGTTATTATTTCCCCATTTATAGATAAGGTAACCTAGGCCTAGAGAGTTTTAATAAACTTCTCCATGGTAACCTAGTTAGTAAATGCTGGATCTTGTGTTCAAAGCTAGCAAACCTAGGTGTTCTAATTTCAGAGCCCACATTCCTACCCACTATGCTGTTGCTCCCTCACTAATCTGAAAATCTGTGTGTGAACTAACTTGACTTTAAACCACATGAAATATTTGTTGCTGAATGAATACTGACTGAACGAGTAGTCTTTGGTGAAGAAGAGAATAGTGCAGAAGGGAACTTCTCCTTTTCATTTTAGCTTTCCTTAAAACAACAAAACTGTCAAAATGTTTTAGAAGTTAATGTAGATTTATGACAAGGATTGATAACGGATTCTGCAGTCAATTCCAAGATCCCTGAAACTAAGCGAACAAAAGAGTTTGCCTATCAGATGCCCTTTTTTTGTTCATTGCAAAATCAGTAATCATAAGCCTTATACTTTTTTTAAAAAATTTATTTATTTATTTATTTTACAGAGACAGAGAGTCAGAGAGAGGGATAGATAGGAACAGACAGACAGGAATGAGAGTCAGAGATGAGAAGCATCAATCATCAGTTTTTCCTTCAGCAGACCGAGTAACCTGTTGCTCGAGCCATCGACCTTGGGCTCAAGCTCTGGTGAGCTTTTGCTCAAACCAGATGAGCTGGGCTCAAGCTGGCGACCTCAGGGTCTCAAACCTGGGTCTTCCGCTTCCCAGTTCGACGCTCTATCCGCTGTGCCACTGCCTGGTCAGGCTAAAATCTAACTCTTTTTTTTTATAACAGAGGCAGAGAATCAGAGAGAGGGATAGATAAGGACAGACAGACAGAAACGGAGAGAGATTAGAAGCATCAATCATCAGTTTTTCGTTGCAACACCTTAGTTGTTCATTGATTGCTTTCTCATATGTGCCTTGACTGTGGGCCTTCAGCAGACGGAGTAACCCCTTGCTCGAGCCAGCGACCTTGGTTGGGTCTAAGCTGGTGAGCTTTGCTCAAACCAGATGAGCCACTCAAGCTTGCGACCTTGGGGTCTGGAACCTGGGTCCTTCACATGCAGGAGTCTGTCTGCCACCCCATCCCAGGGCTTCTCACTGCGCTCAAGCTTGCGATCTCGGGGTCTGGAACCCAGTCCAACACTCTATCCATTGCGCCACCGCCTGGTCAGGCAAGGTTTGACTTTTTTTTTTTGTATTTTTTTTTCTGAAGTTGGAAATGGGGAGGCAGTCAGACAGACTCCCGCATGCGCCCGACCGGGATCCACCCGGCACGCCCACCAGGGGGTGATGCTCTGCCCATCTGGGGCACTGTTCTGTTGCGACCAGAGCCATTCTAGCACCTGAGGCCATGGAGCCATCCTCAGCGCCTGGGCCAACTTTACTCCTTGGAGCCTTGGCTGCTGGAGAGGAAGAGAGAGACAGAGAGGAAGGAGAGGAGGAGGGGTGGAGAAGCAGATGGGCGCTTCTCCTGTGTGCCCTGGCTGGGAATCGAACCTGGGACAACTGCACGCCAGGTCGACGCTCTACCACTGAGCCAACTGGCCAGGGCCAAGGTTTGACATTTGTTGTTGTTGTTAAATACCTTAAATTTTGCAGTAAATCTGTTGCAATTTTAATTATAAATTTAGTCATCCTGGCTTTAGTTTAGGGTTCCAGTCCAAATTTCTCTAGTCTTTCACTTAGCTGAAGTCAACCTTATTGAAGATGAAGCATCCTACAAAAGGTGTAGACTATTTGGTTCTGTTTTTCCAGTTTTCTTGTTTTGTTTTGTTGGGTTTTTTTTGTATTTTTTCAAAGTGAGAAGCCCTGGGATGGGGTGGCAGACAGACTCCTGCGTGTGCCTGACCAGGATCCATCCGGCATGCCCACCAGGGGGCGATGCTGGGCCAGATGGGTTGTTGTTCTGCTGCAACTGGAGCCATTATAGTGCCTGAGGTGGAGGCCATGGAGCCATCCTAAATGACCGGGCCAACTTTGCTCTGATGGAGCCTTGGCTGTGGGAAGGGAAAGAGAGAGATAAAGAGAAAGGAGAAGGGGAAGGTTAGAGAAGCAGATGGGCGCTTCTCCTGTGTGCCCTGGTTGAGAATTGAACCCAGGACTTCCACACACTGGGCCGACCCTTTACCACTGACCCAACCAGTCAGGGCCTTCTTGGTTATTTTATGCAGCATATCTTGCTAACAGCTAGGTGACATTTTGGGAAGAGAAATGAAAACCATTATATTCCCTATTTATGCCACCCTGACTCACCATGAGGAAGGAAATTTTGCTGCTCTGCTCACTGGTACCAGAAATACTTGGTCTTTAGCCCTTGTACTACTAAGGGCTATTACAGCCTCTCCTCTGATCCTAGCTATATTCTGAAATTCTCAGGGCACTTGACCATTTGTCTTAAACAATTATATTTAGAGCTTTATTTTGTTGCCCTCAATCCCATGTGTTCATGTGTCTGCCTCATCATTAAACCTTAAAAATGGACTGGAACTGGAGTCTTTCCTGGAACTTACATTAAGGTGTTATTCTGTTTGGACTTCTCTTTTTTGTTTTCTTTAATATGGCTAATCTTTATTACTTTGAAATTTTTAGAGCAGTGTTTTTCAACCACCAGTCCACCAGAAATTTTGTGCTGGTTTGTGGAAAAGTTAATCACCTTGATGTTGTATGGAGATTACAGACCCAATGATTATAGACTCTGTAATCTTCATACAACATCAGGATGGTTAATTCTTTTGCAGGCTGGCATGACATTTCTGGTGGACCATCACTGGTCCGCGGACTGGAGGTTAAAAAACACTGCTAGAGGTAGATTGAAGGGATATATATTGCTTCTTAGCCTTTTGACTCAGATCAAATGTAGATTGAAGTGATAAACCAGCAGTCTTTCAAGAAAAAGGCCAACATTCTCCAATGTGAAAGGGGAGAAAGATCTGTTTTCCTGAATGATTTTTGTCTCTCATGTAATCATGGGTGAAGGCATGGGGATGGCAGACTCTTAAGAATTAACTTAGCCCTGGCCGGTTGGCTCAGCGGTAGAGCGTCGGCCTAGTGTGCGGAGGATCCGGGTTCGATTCCCGGCCAGGGCACACAGGAGAAGCGCCCATTTGCTTCTCCACCCCTCCACCGCGCTTTCCTCTCTGTCTCTCTCTTCCCCTTCCGCAGCCAAGGCTCCATTGGAGCAAAGATGGCCCGGGCGCTGGGGATGGCTCTGTGGCCTCTGCCTCAGGCGCTAGAGTGGCTCTGGTCGCAACATGGCGACGCCCAGGATGGGCAGAGCATCGCCCCCTGGGGGGCAGAGCACCGCCCCTGGTGGGCGTGCCAGGTGGATCCCGGTCGGGCGCATGCGGGAGTCTGTCTGACTGTCTCTCCCTGTTTCCAGCTTCAGAAAAATGAAAAAAAAAAAAAAAAAAAGAATTAACTTAACCGCCTGACCAGGCGGTGGCGCAGTGGATAGAGCGTCGGACTGGGATGCTAAGGACCCAGGTTCGAGACCCCGAGGTCACCAGCTTGAGTGCGGGCTCATCTGGTTTGAGCAAAAAAGCTCACTGGCTTGGACCCAAGGTCTCTGGCTCAAGCGAGGGGTTACCCGGTCTGCTCAAGGCCCGTGGTCAAGGCACATATGAGAAAGCAATCAATGAACAACTAAGATGTCGCAATGCGCAACGAAAAACTAATGATTGATGCTTCTCATCTCTCCGTTCCTGTCCGTCTGTCCCTGTCTATCCCTCACTCTGACTCTCTGTCTCTGTTAAAAAAAAAAAAAAAAAATTGACTTAACCTTTCAGAGTAGATTTTCCTATAGATATAGTCTTTTAGTGATTTTTTTTTAATTTTTTGAATAGTTTTATTAGAGGAGGAGATTTTTAATATGCTGGCTGCATATGGCTAACACAGAGCATCTGTAGGCCCAAATCTTCGTGATTTTCTCAACATACTTATTCTTGAAATCTTTCCTAAATTTAAGTGGATAAAGGTCATAAAATATTTATTATAACTACACAATTACACATCTGCACTGATAAAATATTTAGTAAGTAAAACTTACTTCAGTAAGAAAATGCCAACAAATTCCTGTTGAGTTTGCAGCAGAAATTGAGATGAGGCTGTAGGGATGCAGAATCAGTATCTGCTTCACTGAATGTTTTTCCATTATTTTGACATTGCATTTTCTCATCCTTAGCCTCTTTTCATCTCCATAGATCAACTCTTTACCTTTTTTTGGAAATAATTAATAGAGTAGTAAAACACCATAGATAAGCTCTTAAAGGTCTTTCCCTTTTAGTTCTACAGAAAAAAATATTAATCAGCCTCCAGACTTTCCAGTTGGTCTTGTTTGTCTCTTAGCCCTTTCTCTTTCAGCCATGGTATCAAATGAGACCCTCTGACTCTGATGGGTAAATATATCAAGAACAGATCTATTTTCCAGAGAAAATAATGAATACTGAAGTAAGGAAAGGGACTAGAACAAGAATGTAATGTGCTGCCTGACCAGGTGGTGGCGCAGTGGATAGAGCATTGGACTGGGAGGCTGAGGACCCAGGTTTGAGACCCCAGGGTCCCAGCTTGAGCACGGGCTCATCTGGTTTAAGCAAAGCTCACCAGCTTGGACCCAAGATTGCTGGCTCGAGCAAGGGGTTACTTGGTCTCCTGAAGGCCCGCGGTCAAGGCACATATGAGAAAGCAATCAATGAACAACTAAGACGTCGCAATGTGCAACGAAAAACTAATGATTGATGCTTCTCATCTCTCTGTTCTGTCTGTCTTTCCCTGTCTATCCTTCTTTCTGACTCTCTCTGTCTCTGTAAAATAAATAAATAAAGTGTCCAAAAAAAAAATTAATGTGTTTAAGGGCTTTGTGAATATGAGGGACAGAAGAGGAAGGGACATTGAAAATTACTTTCAGCCCTGGCCTGCTGGCTCAGTGGTAGGGCATTGGCCTGGTGTATGGAAGTTCCATCTTCGATTTCTGGCCACAGCACACAGGAGAGGCACCCATGTGCTTCTCCACCCTTCTCCCTCTCCTTTCTCTCTATCTCTTTCTTCCCCTCCCGCAGCCAAGGCTCCATTGGAGCAAAGTTGGTTCCGGGTGCTGAAGATGGCTCCATGGCCTCTGCCTCAGGCACTAGAATGGCTCCAGTTGCAACAGAGCAATGCCCCAGAGGGGCAGAGCATCACCCCCTGGTGGGCATGCCGGGTGGATCCTGGTCAGGCACATGCAGGAGTCTCTCTGCCTCCCTGTTTCTCAATTCAGGAGAAAAAAAAAAGTTACCTTCTAAAAGGTATCACAGAGCTGAGGCAGGAGCTCATTGTCAGGTTTAGTTTGAAACAAACCCTGGTTGTTTCATTGTGTAAGATAAGATGTCTGAGTGTGTATATACACACTTACAGTTGTGTTTTATTTTTTTTAACAGCATCTGGGAACAAGAGACCCATGGCATCTGAGGTAAGTTTTATTTTTTTCTTTTTCTTGTTTTGCGAGAGAGAAACACATACACATACAAGAAAGAGAGATGAGAAGCATCAACTTGTAGTTTTGGTTGTTCATTGATCGCTTCTCATATGTGCCTTGACGGTGGGGCTCAAGCCACTCCAGTGACCCCTTGCTTAAGCCAGCAATCATGGGATCATGTTGACACTCTGTCCACTGCGTCACCACTGATCAGGCTGAGGTAAATTTCGTATTGACACAGTAGTTCTAAAACTTTAATTCTGAGATAGAATATCTGTTTATGACATCTTTATTTTCTTCCTACTGAGTCTTGGGAGCTAGACAGGGTGCTTGCATGTGTTTGGTAAGCTAGAAATTATACAACTCAATTTTTGTTGCAGTTTATTATGGATATTAATTTATTATATTTTTATTTTTTTATTTTTATTTTTGTTTATTTTTTTTTTTTCTTTTCATTTTTCTGAAGCTGGAAACAGGGAGAGACAGTCAGACAGACTCCCGCATGCGCCCGACCGGGATCCACCCGGCACGCCCACCAGGGGCGATGCTCTGCCAATCCTGGGCGTCGCCATGTTGCGACCAGAGCCACTCTAGCGCCTGGGGCAGAGGCCACAGAGCCATCCCCAGCGCCCGGGCCATCTTTGCTCCAATGGAGCCTTGGCTGCGGGAGGGGAAGAGAGAGACAGAGAGGGAAAGCGCGGCGGAGGGGTGGAGAAGCAAATGGGCGCTTCTCCTGTGTGCCCTGGCCGGGAATCGAACCCGGGTCCTCCGCACGCTAGGCCGACGCTCTACTGCTGAGCCAACCGGCCAGGGCCTAATTTATTATATTTTTAATGTACAAGTGCTGTGTGCCGAGTAAATAATGTACTTGAGTGACCTTTCTAGATTTTTTTTTTTTAAGTGAGAGGAGGGGAGATAGAGAGATTCCCGCATGCTCCCTGACCAGAGTCTACCCAGCAACCCCCGCCTGGGGCCAATGCTTACAATCGGTTGAGCCACTGGCTGCCGAAGGGGAAGAGGGAGAGAAGGAAGAAAGGGAGGTGAAAGAGAAGCAGATGGTCTCTTCTCATGTGTGCCCTGACTTGGGATTGAACCCGGGACATCTGCATGCTGGGCAGATGCTCTATCCCAATCGTCAGCAAACTCGTTAGTCAATAGAGCCAAATATCAACAGTACAACAATTGAAATTTCTTTTGAGAGCCAAAATTGTTTTGTTTTGTTTTTTTTGTATTTTTCTGAAGTTGGAAACAGGAAGGTAGACGCCCACATGCGCCGACTGGGATCCACCCGGCACGCCCACCAGGGGGTGATGCTCTGCCCATCTGGGGCGTTGCTCTGTTGCAACCAGAGCCATTCTAGCGCCTGAGGCAGAGGCCATAGAGCAGTGTTTCCCAACCTTTTTTGTGCCATGGCCCACCTTAACCTTTCTAAAATTTTTATGTTCCCCCCTATGTAATAATTTTTTAACATTAAAAAATTGATTTGTTCACTTAATAAACATAAATGATAGGTTCTAGGAAGAAATCACTATGAAATTGTTAACAAAACACAGTAAGTAAAATTTCAAAACATATGAAAAACAGAAATTTAAATTCCAAATAATTTTAATACAGATTTTTCTATATTAATTTATTATTTTAATTTAGTGTGATCCTTGCGCTTGATGCTTGCTGCACAGAGATTTTATATTAGGTTCCAATTTGGTTAGCTTTAGTCTTAGTCTCAAGTCTCCACGTTGTGTTATATCCAGCCGATTTCTTTTTTTTACCAGTAAATCATTTACAGCACTAAATCCACATTCAGCTAAAAATGAAGATGGAAACGGTAGCAATAGTTTTCTTACACATTTGGTTGAATTTGGGTATTTGATTTCTGTTTCCTCATAAAGCCATGCCATCGCTCCTTTGATATTAAATAAAGCTTTAACTGACTCATCATTTTGCAATTCTGCAAGTTCTACTTGATACTGTATATTTGATATATCAGACAAATCCACTAACATTGTTTGCATCATCCATGTTAGGAAATCAATTTGTTTTAAATCAGAAAGTCTTTCTTTTAAATCAGCCGATAGAATATTCAAATGATTGACAATAACAAGTAAAGCTGTATCAGTTACTTCACATTTTTGGAGCCAATGAAACTGTTTAAAGTTTTTGTTGTTAATATGTTTCTGACATAACTCAATATTGGTAATGAAACCAAATATCTTTGCTTTTGCATCGACAAGAGTTTTATTTGTTCCTTGAAGTTGCTTATTTAATATATTTAATTTTTCAAAGATACCTAAATAACTCACAAATGCTTTACCATCTATTGTTAACAGATACTTCATTTCAGGTTTGTCGCTTAAAAAATCACTAAGAGTATCAAACAGTTCCATAAATCTTTTCAAACAGTTTCCTTTAGATAGCCGTCTTACTTCAGTATGAAGTAAAAGTCTCACATGGTCTTCATTTTGTTCTTCACAAAATAGCTTGAAAAGACGCTCACATTTGGCACTAGCTTTAATAGCATTAACACACTTTATTACTGTATGTAATACTTCATTCAGAACAGGCGAGATGTTTTTAGCTACCAAGTTTTCCCTATGAATAACACAATGCACAAGAATCATTTCTGGATTCTCATCTTTCATCAATTTTAAGCAGCCATTTTTCTTGCCCATCATGTTGGGAGCACCATCTGCAGCACAAGATGTTATATTTTTCATTGGTATATCATTGACATCTAAGTAGGTTTTTAGCTTATTATATATATCTTTGGAGGTAGTGGTGCTTTCTAATCTTTTACAGAACAACATTTCTTCAGCAAAATGTCCTTTATCAATATATCTTATGTAAGTTATCAATACCGCCTCACTGTCTCTCAAAGTTGATTCATCCATTTGCAAGGAGAATTTTCTTGTTTTCAGCTTTTCAATAAGTTGTTTTTCAATATCCTCACTCATTTCGTCTATTCTTCTGCTAACAGAATTGTTACTGAGTGGCATAGCTTTTACATCTTTGTCATCTTTTTCAAGAACCGTTTTAAGAAATGCTGATATTGACGGTTTTATTAAATTCTCTCCTATAGTGTGATTTTCTCCAGTTTTAGCGATGAATAAAGAAATTTGATAACTAGCCTCAAGAACACGATTATTAGTTGAAGTATGAGCAGTAAATAGAGACTTTAATGTTCTTTTTTCAAAATTTTTCTTTAAAGTTTTAAAGTAACTCAAATCTGAATTAATATGAGCACTATGTTTCGCCTTCAAATGCGCCTCAAGACGACCTCGTTTCATTGATTTGTTGGTCAAGCATTGCTGGCATAAAAGACAAAAAGGAATCCGCTCATCGTGAACAGCGGGTATGAACCCAAATTTTAAATATTCCTCCGAATATTGACGAGTTTTTTTCTTGCTTGCACCACTCATTTTACTATGGGCTATAATAAAAATAAGATCAATTAAAAACTAATATTAAAATATGTGTTAAAATATATTCAATGTGACATAGAGTAAACGTATACTAAAAATTCATATTTATTTAAATGTATATAACACATTTACTACACTACCACTGCAAATCAAAAGGTATCTATATTTTTTCCACTTGACAAAATTTTCTGGAAAGTTATGCTTCTAAAATTAAAATTGTCGTGCATGCACTATTACAGGCCCAATAATATTTATAAAATATTATTGCTTTCTAGCCCCGATGCAAGAAGTACTTAATAAAGAGTTTAATATTGATAAAAATAAAATCAAATACTTACCAATTATATCTATGCAATATATATATGTATATTTATTAAATCAACAAGCTTTTACAACAGTTTTGACTGACACTTATTTCAAATTAACACCAACTGAATGATGTGAAACACTACAGAAGTTGCGATGGGCCAATTAGGTGAGAATAACTGCATTGTTTAGTGAGTTTTTAAAACGTCCGGGGTTCCCCGCGGCAGATGGCAGGCTCCGCGGTGAACCCAGGACGAAGTTTACTTGATGCGAATCACCCAGTTGATATTTTGGTCTCATCAAACAAAATTATACTTAATAATTATTTACCGCAATTATTTAAGAATTTTATTTTTTGTTAAATTTGGCACCGATATCTAGCATTGCATTTAAATGGCCTGGGACGAAAGAGTTAAAGTCGTGTCGAGTCCATTTTCAAATTGCCCCCCTTAACTATCAAATTGCCGCCCTGTGGGGCGTGGGCCCCATGTTGGGAAACACTGCCATAGAGCCATCCCCAGCGCCCGGGCCACCTTTGCTCGAATGGAGCCTTGGCTGCGGGAGGGGAAGAGAGAGACAGAGAGGAAGGAGAGGGGGAGGGGTGGAGAAGCAGATGGGCGCTTCTCCTGTGTGCCCTGGCCGGGAATCAAACCCAGGACCCCTGCACGCCAGGCCGACGCTCTACCACTAAGCCAACCGGCCAGGGCAGAGAGCCAAATTTTTTAAACTTAAACTATATAGGTGGGTTACATTGTTATTAACTTAATTAGGGTGGAGTACCC
Source organism: Saccopteryx bilineata (assembly GCF_036850765.1). NCBI lineage: Eukaryota > Metazoa > Chordata > Mammalia > Chiroptera > Emballonuridae > Saccopteryx > Saccopteryx bilineata. The sequence continues at coordinate 159,917,919 of NC_089492.1, read as the reverse complement.
TTTGTGGAAGAGCCACACTCAAGGGGCCTAAGAGCCGCATGTGGCTCGCGAGCCGCAGTTTACTGACCAAGGTTCTATCCAGTAAGCCAATTGGCCAGGGCCTATGGGTATTATTATTTAATTTTGCGAACAACTTCTATGAGGGAGGAGGTACTGTTATCCATGTTTTACAGATGAAGAAAGCTCAAGCTGGCGACCTTGGGGCCTCGAACCTGGGTCCTCTGCATCCCAATCCAACGCTCTATGCACTGCGCCACTGCCTGGTCAGGCAGGTTCTAAGATCTTAACATCCTATTTTCACTAGTTTTGCCTTCTGGTTATTTGAATGAGTATTGACATCATGGAGCATACCTTGTCTGTTGTGTGGGCATTTTGGCTTTGAGAAATAGCCTGCTCGGTTCTGTTCTGCTGGTTTTACTTCTTCCTTATTTTAGGGTGGGAAACAAAGCCATGTCATGTTCTCAGGAATCTTCAAGGCACTGAGGCCTCTACCCTATCTCAGAGAATTCATCTTACTGCCTCAGCCTTTTAATTCCTGGGTTTGCAGAACTTGAATTTGCCAGGATCACATAGTTGTATGATTCAAACCCAGACAATCCAATACTAAGGCCACTCTCACTTTGCTGTTACTGCCTTTGGTTGCACAGTTTCAATGAATTTGAACAGCTTTTAACTAGGCAGAAACTAATTTCCTAAAAAAAAATTTTCTGTGCAGAATATATTGATTTGCTTTACTTTTTTTCCATAGAGTATTTCCTAGCCCTCTTCTTGACTCTCTCCTGGGTTTTACGATAGGGGTCTCAGAGGTCTTATTTTTTTGTATTTTGTTTTTTTATTTTGTGACAGAGACAGAGAGGGGGACAGATAGGGACAGACAGACAGGAAGGGAGAGAGATGAGAAGCATCACTTCTTTGTTATGGCTCCTTAGTTCATTGACTGCTTTCTCATATGTGCCTTGTTTTGGTGGGGCTGCAGCAGAGTGAGTGACCCCTTGTTCAAGCCAGCGACCTTAGTTTCAAGCTGATGAGTTGTGCTCAAGCTGGCAACCTCAGGGTTTCGAACCTGGGTCCTTCGCATCCCAGTCCGACACTGTATGTACTGCGCCACCGCCTGGTCAGGCAGATTGTGTGAGTTTTTAGGCATTTCTTTTAGAATATCTTTGAAGGTTTGTAAGGTTATATACCTTAGCAAGAAGAGTAGAACTTGAAAATCAGGTTCTAAGATTTTTTTTTTTTTACAGAGACAGAGAGAGAGAGTCAGAGAGAGGGATAGATAGAGACAGACAGACAGGAACGGAGAGAGATGAAAAGCATCAATCATTAGTTTTTCATTGTGACACCTTAGTTGTTCATTGATTGCTTTCTCATATGTGCCTTGACCATGGGGCTACAGCAGATCCAGTAACCCCTTGCTCGAGCCATTGACTTTCGGTCCAAGCTGGTGAGCTCTGCTCAAACCAGATGAACCCGTGCTCAAGCTGGCGACCTCGGGGTCTCGAACCTGGGTCGTCTGCATCCCAGTCTGACACTCTGTGCACTGTGCCACTGCCTGGTCAGGCAGGTTCTAAGATCTTGACATCCTATTTTCACTAGTTTTGCCTTCTGGTTATTTGAATGAGTATTGACATCATGGAGCATACCTTCTTGTCTGTTGTGCTGGCATTTTGGCTGTGAGAAATAGCCTGCTTGGTTCTGCTCTACTGGTTTTACTTCTTCCTTATTTCAGGGTGGAAAACAAAGCCATGTCATGTTCTCAGGAATCTTCTTCAAGGCACTGAGGCCTCTACTCTATCTCAGAGGAGTCATCTCACTTCCTCAGCCTTTTAATTCCTGGGTTTGCAGAACTTGAATTTGCCAGCTTTGAGGTGATTTCTTCTGGTGAATTCAGTTTGAAGAGTTAGCATTCAAATTGAATTGAAGTTTAGAGGGGTAGTACTCTCTGAATGGAAGCTGGTGAAAAAATAAAGGATCCATAGAACTCTGCTTATAATCTTGTTTTTGTGTACTTCTCTTTCTACTTTTCTTTAATGATACTCATTTTTACTTTCTTTTTTTTTTTTAAGTGAGAGGAGGGTACATAGTGAAACAGACTCCCACATGTGTTCTGACTGAGATCTACCTGGTGTCCCCATCTGGAGTCAACACTCGGATCAACCAAGCTATCCTCAGCCCCTGGGGCTGACGACACTCTAACCAGTCGAAAGGGGAAGAGAGGGAGAAGGGGGAGAGGGAGAGGAAGAAAAGCAAATGGTCACTTCTCCTGTGTGCCCTGACAGGGGATCGAATCTGGGACATTCGCATCCTGGGCTGACAGTGTTTCCACTGAGCCAACTGGCCATGATCTCATTTTTACATTTATGCCATCATTCTGAGGACCGGAGGTCACATATGCATCCATTGGAGTTTTCTTCTTTTTTTTTTTTTTTTAGCCAGTTAATTCACTGGGAGGCAACACTATAGCTCTGTGTTTGCATGCGGTTGGTCTTCTGAAGATTTTATAAATGTTCATAACCTAAAAAGGGTGTGTTGACTGTTTTGATGTACCATCGTGGTATTTGTTTAGCATATTATGTGGGAGTTATGTATTAATCTTGACTCTTCTTTTTCTAGGTGCTTTATGCCCCTGGCATGTCCATTAAGAAAATAGGTCACAGAGGTGTTGATTCTTCAGGAGAGACAACATATAAAAAGGTGTGTCTGGGTGGAACCCTTTCATATTACTCCAGAAAGGAGTAGTTCTGTCTCCTTGAAATTATTTTCCATGTTCTATTCTATTTTCTTGATATTGTAAGCCTTTACACAATAACTGTCATACATCTTGGACTTCAGAGTTTTCTTCACAAAAGGTGAAATGAGTTATCCCCCCCCTTTTTTTTCTGAGAAGGAGAGAGAGATGAGAAGCATCAAGTTACAGTTGCATCACTTCAGTTGTTCATTGATTGCTTCTTATACGTGCCAAGCTGAGCAAGTGACCCCTTGCTCAAGCCAGTGACCTTGGGCTTCAAGCTGGTGACCCTGCACTCTAGCCGGCGAGCTTGTGCTCAAGGCAGATGAGCCCACACTCAAACTGCTGACCTCAGGGTTTTAATCCTGGGTCCTCAATGTCCTAGGTTGATGCTCTGTCCACTGTGCCACCACTGGTTGAGCTCCCATCTGTATTAATCTGATTAAATGAGATGTTCTTAATGGACAAATCTGATGTTGGATACTACATATTTCACTGAGCTGAAGAAATTGGATTTTCCTATTACGCATTAACATTTGTGTAACAAGCCCCAAAGGTTATTGTCTTGCTACAAGGAACCATGTCTCTTAAAGTCTATCTTTCCTTTGGTGCTCGAGGTACATAAAATTAAAGACATATCTCACCCAGCTTGGTGATAACAGAGATAGACAGCAGGTTGGGATTTTTTTCTTTCTTCTTTGTGGTGTTTTTGTTTGGTTTTTTGTTTTTTAAAGAAAGGTAATTTCTCCTGACCAGGCCATGGCGCAGTGGATAGAGCGTCAGCCTGGGATGCTGAGGACCCACTTTTGAAACCAAGGGGTCGCTGGCTGGAGCAAGAGGTCACTGGCTCAACTGGAGCCCCTGGTCAAGGCACATATGAGAAGCAATCAGTGAACAACTAAAGTGCCACAACTATGAGTTGATGCTTCTCATCTCTCTCCCTTCTGTCTCTCTCTCTCTAAAAAAATATGTAGTTTAAGCTGGTGAATAGGGTCTAGAACCACCTGCTTTATGAGCTTTCTGATGGATTAGAAAGATAGTAGTAATAGCCAAGAATAGAAAATTGTACTGATGAGGGGAAAACAGGAGAAAAGCATCCTGAGTGACCTCAGTTCTTCAGTTCTAGACTAAGTTGGATATGCTTAGGCTTCCCAAGGGACATTGTTCAAATTTCCTTTTAGCACCTTTACGTTGTCTGATAGAGGGCATGCAGATTTCTTGAAGTCATGTTTCTGGCCTATGTAAATTTTTTTTTGTGTCTGTTCTCTGGACTGAATCATTCTCAGTCAGGGACCTGACTCTCCCTACAAATGGGCTCTGAGGCCCATGTCATTTTAACAGACATTTATTGAGTTCCTTTTATGTGCTGAACATTGAGACAAAAAGATGACTTTATACTCTAATTGGAGAAGCAAACACCTAAAAGCACTAGTTATAATTTTAATGCCAAATGAGAACTAAGTAAGAGTTAGTGATGTGGAAAATCATGTGGAACAAAACTATCTAATAGAACTTCCTATATTGATTCAAGTGTATTATAGGTGTTATCCAACATGGTAGCCATGAGTCATACTTGAATATGGTTAGTAACATTAAAGAAGTACATTTTCTTGCCTGACAGGCAGTGGTACAGTGCATAGAGCATTGTACTGGGATGCAGATGACCCAGGTTCAAAACCTGAGGTTGTCAGCTTGTGCGTGGGGTGGCTGGCTTGAATGTGGGATCATAGACATGACCCCAGTGTCCTGGCTTGAGCAAGGCGTCACTCACTGTGCTGTAGCCCCCCGGTTAAGGCACATATGAGAAAGTAGTCAGTGAACAACTAAGGTGCCCAACAAAGAATTTATACTTCTCATCTCTCTTTCTTCCTGTCTGTATCTCTGTCTTTATCGCTGTCTCTCTGTCAAAAAAAAAAAGTACAGTTTTTATTTTAATTACTGTATTTCCGCATGTATAAGACGCTCCTATGTATAACACACTCCTTAATTTTGGGGCCTGAAATTTTTTTTTTTTTGTATTTTTTCTGAAGCTGGAAATGGGGAGAGACAGTCAGACAGACTCCCACATCCGCCCGACCGGGATCCACCCGGCACAGCCACCAGGGGGCAAGGCTCTGCCCATCAGGGGGCGAGCCTCTGCCCCTCCGGGGCATTGCTCTGTTGCGACCAGAGCCACTCTAGGGCCTGGGGCAGAGGCCAAGGAGCCATCCCCAGCGCCCGGGCCATCTTTGCTTCAATGGAGCCTTGGCTGCGGGAGGGGAAGAGAGAGACAGAGAGGAAGGAGAGGGGGAGGGGTGGAGAAGCAGATGGGTGCTTCTCCTGTGTGCCCTGGCCGGGAATCGAACCCGGGACTTCTGTACGCCAGGCCGACACTCTACCACTGAGCCAACCGGCCAGGGCCTGGGGCCTGAAATTTGGGGGGGGGGGAGTTATTGACCTCAGGTTTTATTCATCATAAAATTTATACAATTCCAAAAAAAAAAAAAAAAAATTTATACAATTCCTCATCACTGTCAAAACTCCCATCCAGGCCCTGGCCGGTTGGCTCAGTGGTAGAGTGTCGGCCTGGCGTGCAGGAGTCCCGGGTTTGATTCCTGGACAGGGCACACAGGAGAAGTGCCCATCTGCCTCTCCACCCCTCCCCCTCTCCTTCCTCTCTGTCTCTCTCTTCCCCTCCCGCAGCCAGGGCTCCAGTGAAGCAAAGTTGGCCCAGGCGCTGAGGATGGCTCTGTGGCCTCTGCCTCAGGCGCTAGAATGGCTCTGGTTGCAACAGAGCAACGCCCCAGATGGGCAGAGCATCGCCCCCTGGTGGGCATGCCGGGTGGATCCCGGTCGGGCGCATGTGGGAATCTGTCTGACTGCCTTCCCGTTTCCAACTTCAGAAAAATACAAAAAAATAAATAAATTAAAAAAAAAAAACAAAACTCCCATCCATTAGCTTGTTCTCATATGTGTCTGATGACTAATCACTGTCTTCAACAGTGAGTGCAAAAAGAAGCACAAGCAGAAATGCAAGTAAAGGCCCTGGCCAGTTGGCTCAGCGGTAGAGCGTCGGCCTAGTGTGCGGAGGTCCCGGGTTCGATTCCCAGCCAGGGCACACAGGAGAAGCGCCCATTTGCTTCTCCACCCCTCCGCCGCGCTTTCCTCTCTGTCTCTCTCTTCCCCTTCCGCAGCCAAGGCTCCATTGGAGCAAAGATGGCCCGGGCGCTGGGGATGGCTCTGTGGCCTCTGCCTCAGGCGCTAGAGTGGCTCTGTTCGCAACATGGCGACGCCCAGGATGGGCAGAGCATCGCCCCCTGGTGGGCAGAGCTTCGCCCCTGGTGGGCGTGCCAGGTGGATCCCGGTCGGGCGCATGCGGGAGTCTGTCTGACTGTCTCTCCCTGTTTCCAGCTTCAGAAAAATGAAAAAAAATAAAAATAAAGAAAAAGGGAAAAAAAAGGAAGAAAGAAATGCAAGTAAAAAAAATCTACAATCACTGTATAAGATGCACCTAGTTTTAGACCCCAATTTTTTTTTCTTTTTTTGTATTTTTCTGAAGTGAGAAGCAGGTAGGCAGTCAGACAGACTACTGCATGCGCATGACCGGGATCCACTCGGCATGCCCACTACTCTGCCCATCTGGGTTGTTGCTCCGCTGCAGTCAGAGCCATTCTAGCACCTGAGCCATGGAGCCCATCCTCAGTGCCTGGGCCAACTTTGCTCCAGTGGAGCCTTGGCAGCGGGAGGGAAAGAGAGAAATAGAAACAAGAGGGGGAAGGGGGAAGAACCATCTTCCCATCTGTGTTCTCCTGTGTGCCCTGGTCGGGAATCAAACCCAGGACATCCACACACTGGGCTGACGCTGTACCTCTGAGCCAACCGGTCAGGACCTAGACCCCAAATTTTAAAAGAATATGTGCATCTTATACATGGGAAAATACGGTAACTTAAAATTAAGTAGCCACATGTGGCTAGTGGCTTATGTATTTGACAACACATGTCTGGGTGATATGATATTTTTCCATGGGTTTGGGTGTGTGTGTGTGTGTGTGTGTGTATGAGAGAGAGAGAGAGATAGAGAGAGAGAGAAAGATAAGGACAGACAGGAAGGGAGAGAGATGAGAAGCATCAAGCATCTTCGTTGCAGCTCCCTAGTTCATTGATTGCTTTCTCATATGTGCCTTGACCGAGGGGCTACAGCAAGTGAGTGACCCCTTGCTCAAGCCTGCGACCCCATACTCAAGCTGGTGAGCCTGCGCTCAAGCTGGCTATTTCAGGGTTTCAAACCTGGATCCTCTGCATCCCAGTCTGATGCTTTATCCACTACACTAGTGCCTGGTCAGGCTGGAATTCTTTTTTTTTTTCCGAAGCTGGAAACAGGGAGGCAGTCAGATAGACTCCCGCATGCGCCCAACCGGGATCCACCCGGCATGCCCACCAGGGGGCGATGCTCTGCCCATCTTGGGGCGTCGTTCTGCCCATCTTGGGGGCGTCACTCTGCCGCAATCAGAGCCATTCTAGCGCCTGAGGCAGAGGCCACAGAGCCATCCTCAGCACCCGGGCAAACTTTGTTCCAGTGGAGCCTTGGCTGCAGGAGGGAAAGAGAGAGACGGAGAGGAAGGAGAGGGGGAAGGGTGGACAAGCAGATGGGCACTTCTCCTGTGTGCCCTGGCTGGGAATTGAACCTGACACTCCTGCACGCCAAGCCGATGCTCTACCACTGAGCCAACCGGCCAGGGCTCAGGCTGGGATTCTAAGAGCGGGACTCTTGCATTTGTGTTTTGACCATAGTATGATGATTTCTGAAAGGAGTATTTAAAATTTTTTATTTATTGATTTTATAGAAGGGGGAGACAGAGAGGACATTGATTCCTTGTTTTACCCATCTATGCATTCATTGGTTGATTCTTGTATTGCCCTGACCTGGGATAGAACATTCCAACCAATTGAACTACCTAACTGGCCAGGGCTGAAAGAAGTATTTAGACTTAAAATTATTTGAGTCTTTTCAGGCTTCTTCAGGTAGGGTTGTAGTTTTCTGTTGCTGTTGTTTTTTGTTTTTGCCGCTCTGTTGTCCCTAAAACACTAGTCAGGCCCTGCCTTAGGACTGAAGCTTCTATAGCTGGGTAGGTAATCATAATATCAGATAATTTTAATTATATTCTGTATCAGATGAAAGAAATGTCTGGAGGGCCCCAGCTACTCTGAAGGTAGGAACTTTGGGAGTGAGACCTAAGCTTGTTCTCTTAATACAATGTAGTTTTCAAATGTAGATATGGATAGGAAGGAACACCTTGGCTCCCTGAAGCTGGGTAGGGCAGTCCCAACTTTGCTATTCTGTATCTTTTTTTTTTTTTTATATTTTTCTGAAGCTGGAAACGGGGAGAGACAGTCAGATAGACTCCCGCATGTGCCCAACTACGATCCACCCGGCACGCCCACCAAGGGCGGAGCTCTCAGGGGGCCATGCTCTGCCCCTCCGGGGCGTCGCTCTGCCGCTACCAGAGCCACTCTAGCGCCTGGGGCAGAGGCCAAGGAGCCATCCCCAGCTCCCGGGCCATCTTTGCTCCAATGGAGCCTTGGCTGCGGGAGGGGAAGAGAGAGACAGAGAGGAAGGGGGGGGTGAAGAAGCAAATGGGTGCTTCTTCTATGTGCCCTGGCAGGGAATCGAACCCGGGTCCCCTGCACGCCAGGCCATCGCTCTACCGCTGAGCCAACCGGCCAGGGCCGCTATTCTGTATCTTGACGTCCTTCCATTGCTTGCTAGGTTAAACTGCAATGTAAAGCACAAGGATGGGGAAACTAGATTAGTCTGAGCTACTAGAAGAGCATTGCTTTCAAGTGCTCCTTCTGGCTCTTTCCTCCTGAGTTGTTATTGCTATGATCAGATTTAATACTAGAAACTTTTCTCTTCCTTTCTATTTTCAGACAACCTCATCAGCCTTGAAAGGTGCCATCCAATTAGGCATTACTCACACTGTGGGGAGCCTGAGTACCAAACCAGAACGAGATGTCCTCATGCAAGATTTTTATGTTGTGGAGAGTATCTTCTTCCCCAGGTACGGAGAGGTTGATGTTCAGGGTAATGCCTTAGAAAGTGTGGCTTTTTCTTATCAACCTCAGGGTAGTTTTAGGGGCTTGGGTCTAATATAGACATGTGTCCAGTTCTTATTCTGGTCTTTTTTTTTAAGTGAGAGGAGGGGAGATAGCCAACTGCCCAAGGCTATTGTCCTGATCTTAATCAAGGTGATGGGGGACTCTAGAATTTGGAGAGCAGATGCTGTCTTTTGGATGTTTCCAGGGGCCTCTGGCCTGTAGGGTGAGCCCTATAAAACAATTTCATGCACTTGGGTAGGAGGCAGTGTTACTCCCTGCCTTGTCATATTGTGCTTTGTCCTACTAAGTTACTCATCTAATTCCTCTGGTTCTCTCAGGAGGGAGAACCTACCTCTGGATAACTCCCAGAGTGGACTCTGGATGACAGGGACTAGTAATTTACGGCTTCTTCTATTTAACTCCACAGTGAAGGGAGCAACCTGACCCCTGCTCATCACTACAATGACTTTCGGTTCAAGACCTATGCACCTGTTGCCTTTCGCTACTTTCGGGAATTATTTGGTATTCGACCCGATGATTACTTGGTAAGCTTCTGCATCTTATGACCCAGTAACTCCATGTCAGAGGAATAGTCCTAAAGGAAGACCCTCTTTCTCCATAGCCTTACTCTCGTTTTCTTTTAGAATACAGTTGCATCTGTAGTTGAGTTCTGGTTGTGTAAGTCCTGGTATTTCTAAACTTCGTGCTCTCTTCTTTTTGGACCCCAGTACTCCCTCTGCAGTGAGCCGCTGATTGAACTCTGCAGCTCTGGGGCTAGTGGTTCCCTCTTCTACGTGTCCAGTGATGATGAATTCATCATTAAAACAGTCCAGCATAAAGAGGCAGAGTTTCTGCAGAAGCTGCTTCCAGGATATTACATGGTGAGAGGAAGAGGAGCACTTGCTGCTACCTGTGTGGCCCACTTCACTCCTACATGAGGCTGGGGAGGCTGTCTTCAGCAGGTCAAAACCATGTCAGTGCTTCTGCCTTAAGAATATAGTTCTTGCCTGACCTGTGGTGGTGCAGTGGATAAAGTGTCAACCTGGAAACACTGAGGTTGCAGGTTCAAAACCCTGGCTTGCCTGGTCAAGGCACATATGGGAGTTGATGCTTCCTGCTCCTCCCCCTTCTCTCTCTCTCTTTCTCTCTCTCTCCCCCCCTAAAATGAATAAATAAATAAAAAAAAATAAAAATAAATAAATAAACACCTAAAAAAAAAAAAAAAAGAATATAGTTCTTGCCTGTCTGACCTGTGGTGGTGCAGTGGGTAAAGCATCGACCTGGAATGCTGAGGTTGCTGGTTCGAACCTCAGGGCTTGCCTGGTCAAGGCACATAAAAGAAGCAACTACTACAAGTTGATGCTTCCTGCTCTTTCCTCCTTTCTCTGTCTCTCTTTCTAAAATCAATAAAGTCTCTCTCTCTCTCTCTCTCTCTCTCTATATATATATATATATATATATATGGCACATAAAAGAAGCAACTACTACAAGTTGATGCTTCCTGCTCTTTCCTCCTTTCTCTGTCTCTCTTTCTAAAATCAATAAAATATATATATATATAAATAAAATTCTTACCTGACCAGGTGGTGGCACAGTGGATATAGAGTGACCTGGAATGCTGACCAGGCTCACCATCTTCAGTATGGGGTCACCAGCTTGAGCGTGATGTCGTAGACATGATCCCCTAGTTGCTGGCTTGAGCCCCAAGGGACACTGGTTTGAGCCCGCTGGTCAAGGCACATATGAGAAGCAATCAATGAACAACTAAAGTGATGCAACTACGAGTTAATGCTTCTTATTTCTTTCCCTTCCTGATTGTCTGTCGATCAGTCTCTCTGTCTCTCTCTCTCTCTTGCTAAGAAAAAAGAATGTACATTAGTTGTTTCCTGGCTGAGTAGTTCAGTTGGTTATAGCATTGTCCTCATATGCCAAGATTGTGGTTTTGATCCCTGGTCGGGGTACATAGAAGAATCAATCAAGGAGCTGGACCAGTGGTGGTACAGTGAGTAGAGCATCGATCAAGAATGCTGAGGCACCCAGTTTGAAACCCTGAGATTGAAGGCTTGTGCGTGAACTCGTGCTTTAGCGTGGGGTCATCAACATGATTCCAAAGTTGCTGGCTTGAGCAAGGGGGTCACTGCCTCACCTTGAACTCCTGGTCAAGCAAGGCACATATGAGAATCAGTGAACAACAATAAACTATGAATTGATGCTTTTGACTTGTCTCCTCTCTCTTTCTTTCTTTCCCATCGCATCTAAAAAATCAATTATAAAAGTAAAAAAAAAAAAAGAATTGTTTGGCCTGTAGTAGCGCAATGGATAGAGCGTCAACCTGGGATGCTGAGGTTGCTGGTTCAAAACCCTGAACTTGCCCAGTCAAGGCACATACCACAAGCAACAAGCAAGCAGTGAACAACTAAAGTGAAGCAACTATACTTTTTGCTCCTGCCCCTTGCCCCCGTAAAATCAATAAATACAATCTTTAAAAAAAAAGAATCAACTAAGAAATGCATAAATAAGTGGAACAACAAATCAGTGTTTGTCCCTCTCAAAGAAAAAAAGAATATAGTTTATTTTTGTGCTTTTCACTTCATCTCTTTGCCTGTCTATGGTTTAAAAGGGGTTTTGTTTATCTGTCTTATTTTAAATGTTATTTGATTTAGACTGTCCTGACCAAAGACAAAATTCAACTTTGATTATGTTTTATATTCTTTTTTTTTTGTGGCAGAAACAGAGCGAGAGGGACAGATAGGGACAGACAGACAGGAAGGGAGAGAGATGAGAAACATCAATTCTTTGTTGTGGTTCCTTAGCTGGTCATTGATTGATTTCTCATATTTGCCTTGACCGGGGGCTACAGCAGACCGAGTGACCCCTTGCTTGAGCCAGCGACCTTGGGCTCAAGCTGGTGAGCCTTGCTCAAACCAGATGAGCCCGCACTCAAGCTGGTGACCTCGGAGTCTAGAACTTGAGTCCTCCACATCGCAGTCCGACACTCTATTCACTGCACCACTGCCTGGTCAGGCTGTTTTATATTCTTAGTTCAGCTCCTGCATTGGGAAATGGGATTGGTTATTTCCCTTAACAGTGCTCTATCAGTCTTACTCTGACTGACTGCTCTTGAAGGTTCTGGAGAAATTAAGGAACTCTCCTTTGCCAGCCATCATACCCGAGAATATACTATCCCAAGGGCCAAGAGTTAAGACTTTTTCTTTATTATTGTTTTTAATTGATTTTAGAGGAAGAGGAGGGGGAAAGAGAGAAACATTGATTTGTTGTACCATTTATTTATGCATTCATTGGTTGATTCTTCTATGTTCCAGGGATTGTATCTACAACATTGGCATAGTGGATGATGCGCTAACCACTGAGTACCCAGCCAGGGTGGAATTAAGACTTTTTTTTTTTTTTTTTTTGTATTTTTCTGAAGCTGGAAACGGGGAGAGACAGTCAGACAGACTCCCGCATGCGCCTGACCGGGATCCACCCGGCACGCCCACCAGGGGCGATGCTCTGCCCCTCCGGGGCGTCGCTCTGCCGCGACCAGAGCCACTCCAGCGCCTGGGGCAGAGGCCAAGGAGCCATCCCCAGCGCCCGTGCCATCTTTGCTCCAATGGAGCCTTGGCTACGGGAGGGGAAGAGAGAGACAGAGAGGAAGGAGGGGGGCAGTGGAGAAGCAAATGGGTGCTTCTCCTATGTGCCCTGGCCGGGAATCGCACGCCAGTCCAACGCTCTACCGCTGAGCCAACTGGCCAGGGCCAAGACTTTTTCAGTGTTGTCTTCTCTTAAACCTCTCTAAAGTAATATATCCATCATACATTTAGTATCCTGACTGATTAGTATATTGGAAGGTCTGTAGCTCAGCTTGATGATGATCCCATTAGAGGCATTGGGAACTTTAAACAAATATGGTGTATGATGTGGGCTTCTGGGCTGACAGATTGTACCTGAATCCCAAGTAACAGATGAAGGAAGATTGGTGGCAGCTTTAGCCCTTGAATTTCACTGAAAATCAGCTAAATTGCTCTCCTATTTTTTGTTTTTGTGCCCTTAGAACCTCAACCAGAACCCTCGGACTTTGCTGCCTAAATTCTATGGACTGTACTGTGTGCAGGCAGGTGGTAAAAACATTCGAATTGTGGTAATGAACAATCTCTTACCACGATCGGTTAAGATGCATATCAAATATGACCTCAAGGGCTCAACCTACAAACGACGAGCTTCCCAAAAAGAGCGAGAGAAGCCTCTTCCCACCCTTAAAGACCTAGACTTCTTACAAGACATTCCTGATGGTCTCTTTTTGGATGCTGACATGTATAATGCTCTGTGTAAGACCCTACAGCGAGACTGTTTGGTGAGTGTGTCATATTTCCTTCTCTCACAGACACCAAAAATCTCAATCACTAAAACAGCTTAAATGTTCTTCAGTATCAAATCTTTGGGAGATAGGACTCTGCTCCTTCACTATATATGACCCAGCCTTCATTTTAAATAATTTTTACATTAGATAATTATTATGCCTTTATATATATTTGTGTGTGTGCGTGTGTGAGATAGAGAGAGAGGGACAGATAGGGACAGACAGGAAGGGAGATGAGAAGCATCAATTCTTTGTTGCTGAACCTTAGTTGTTCATTGATTGCTTTCTCATATGTGCCTTGAAGTGTGTGTGGGGCTACGGCAGAGCGAGTGACCCCTTTTCAAGCCGGCAATCATGGGGTCATATCTATGATTCCACGCTCAAGCCAGATGAGCCCGCCCTCAAGCCTATGACCTTGGAATTTCAACCCTGGGCCCTCAGCATCCCAGGCCGATGCTCTATCCACTGCGCCACTGCCTGGTCAGGCATATGCCTTTATATTTTTAATTCTCTGTTTATCCTCTCCACCTAGCTTTATTTCTTTACCTACAATGGGCCTAGTAATCATGCATTCTTATTTTTATTTTTTTTTACAAGGACAGAGAGAGTCAGAGAGAGGGACAGATAGGGACAGACAGATAAGAACGGGGAGAGATGAGAAGCATCAATCATCAGTTTTTTGTTGTGACACCTTAATTGTTCATTGATTGCTCTCTCATATGTGCCTTGACCGTAGGCCTTCAGCAGACCGAATAACCCCTTGCTTGAGCCAGCAACCTTAGGTCCAAGTTGGTGAGCTTTTTCTTTTTTTGCTCAAGCCAGATGAGCCCGCACTCAAGTTGGCGACCTCGGGGTCTCAAACCTGGGTCCTCCGCATCCCAGTCCAATGCTCTATCCATTGCACTACTGCCTGGTCAGGCTCATCCTTTTTTTTTTATTTTATTTTTTTTATTTTTCTGAAGCTGGAAACAGGGAGAGACAGTCAGACAGACTCCCGCATGTGCCCGACTGGGATCCACCCGGCACGCCCACCATGGGGCGACGCTCTGCCCACCAGGGGGCGATGCTCTGCCCATCCTGGGCGTCGCCATGTTGCGACCAGAGCCACTCTAGTGCCTGAGGCAGAGGCCACAGAGCCATCCCCAGCGCCCGGGCCATCTTTGCTCCAATGGAGCCTTGGCTGCGGGAGGGGAAGAGAGAGACAGAGAGGAAAGCGCGGCGGAGGGGTGGAGAAGCAAATGTGCGCTTCTCCTGTGTGCCCTGGCCGGGAATCGAACCCGGGTCCTCCACATGCTAGGCCGACGCTCTACCGCTGAGCCAACCGGCCAGGGCCCATTCTTATTTTTATACAAGCACCATCATTCCTCAGATCTTGGTCCTGCCTACCTAATCCAAATCTATATATTGGAACTTGGTGCTGATGAAGAAAATCATTCAACTGTGTGAACTTGCATCTCTACAGATAGATAAGATCTGTCTCCACCTGGGTCCTCAGCTTCTCTCATCAGTTTCTTCTTTTTTTTGTTTTGTTTGTTTTTTGTTTTTTGTTTTTTTAGTGAGAGAGAGTGATAGGGACATACAGACAGGAACGGAGAGAGATGAGAAGCATCAATCATTAGTTTTTTGTTGCGAGACCTTAGTTGTTCATTGATTGCTTTCTCATATGTGCCTTGACCGTGGTCCTTCAGCAGACCCTTGCTTGAGCCAGCGACCTTGGGTCCAAGCTGGTTAGCTTTTTTTTTGCTCAAGCCAGATGAGCCCACGCTCAAGCTGGTGACCTCGGGGTCTTGAATCTGGGTCCTTCTGCATCCCAGTCCAACGCTCTATCCACTGCGCCACCGCCTGGTCAGGCTCTTTTTTTTTTTTTTTTTAAATAGAGGAAGTGGCGTGGGGAGAGAAGCATCAGCTTGTTAGTCCTCTTAGTTGTGACATTGATTGCTTCTCATATGAGTCCTGATTGGGGCTTGAACCAGCAACTTTATGGTTGAGCTGGTGAGAGAGGAACAACAACTTGTTCCACTTAGTTGTGACATTGATTGCTTCTTATATAAGTCCTGATCAGGGGTTGAACAAGCGACGTTAGGGTCGAGCTGGCACCCTCAGGATTGAGCTGATGGCATCTGTTCTCCATTCTCCAGGTGATGCTCTGTTCACTGTGCTGCTGGCCAGGGTACTTTTCAATTTATTTTCTCTTTCCCTCAGCATAGATTTCAGGTGATTGTCATGTTCTTCAAATCACTTTATTTTTATATATATCTCTATATCTATCTCTATATCTATATAGATGAAATATATATATAATGTTTTGTTTTGTTTTTTGTATTTTTCCAAAGTTAGAAGCGGGAAGCCAGACAGACTACCACATGCGCCTGACTGGGATCCACCTGGCATGCCCACTAGGGGCGATGCTCTGTTGCATCAGGAGCCATTCTAGTGCCTGAGGTGGAAGCCATGGAGCCATCCTCAGCACTTGAGTCAACTTTGCCCCAGTGGAGCCTTGGCTGTGAGAGGAGAAGAGAGAGACAGAGAGGAAGGAGAGGGGGAAGGGTGGAGAAACAGATAGGCGCTTCTCCTGTGTGCCCTGGCCGGATATCGAACCCGGGACTTCCTAACGCTGGACCGACGCTCTACCACTGAGCCAACTGGCCAGTGCCCACTTTATTTATTTATTTTACAGAGTCAGAGAGAAAGATAGACAGGGACAGACAGACAGGAACGGAGAGATGAGAAGCATCAATTATTAGTTTTTCATTGCGCATTGCGACACCTTAGTTGTTCATTGATTGCTTTCTCATATGTGCCTTGCCCATGGGCCTTCAGCAGACTGAGTAACCCTTGCTCGAGCCAGCGAATTTGGGTCCAAGCTGATGAGCTTTTGCTTAAACCAGATGAGTCCGTGCTCAAGCTGGCAACCTTGAGGTTTCGAACCTGGGTCCTCGTCATCCCAGTCCGACACTCTATCCACTGTGCCACCGCCTGGTCAGGCCCCACTTTATATTTTTAATTAAAAATTTTTGTTAGCCCTGGTTGGATAGTTTAGTTGGTTAAAGCATCATTCTGAAGTACAGAGGTTGCTGGTTCAATCCCTGGTCGGGCCACGTACAGAAACAGATTGATCTCTCTCGCCCTTCCTCTCTTGCTAAAATCAATAAATTAAAAAAATGTCCCGGGCTTGTGGGTTCAGTGGATAGAACATAAGCCAGGCATGTGGACATCCCAGGTTCAATTTCTCGGTCAGGGCACACAGGATAAGTGACCATCTGCTTCTTTTCCCCTCTCTCTCCCCTTCTCTCTCTCTTTTTGCTTCTCGCAGCCAGTGGCTCGATTGGTTTGAGCATTGGCCCCAGATGCTGAGGATAGCTCAATTGATTCGAACTTCAGCCCCATACTGGGGTTGCCGTGTGGATCCTGATTGGGGCGCATGCATGAGTCTGTCTCTGTACCTCCCCTTCTCTCACATTTTTTTTGGGGAGGTGACAGACAGAGGGACAGATAGGGACAGACAGACAGGAAGGGAGAGAGATGAGAAGCATCAATTCTTCGTTGCAGCACCTTAGTTGGTCATTGATTGCTTTCTCATATGTGCCTTGACCCGGGGGCTACAGTAGACTGAGTGACCCCTTGCTCGAGCCAACGACCTTGGGCTCAAGCTGGTGAGCTTGCTCAAACCAAATGAACCTGCGCTCAAGCTGGCAACCTTGGGGTCTCGAACCTGGGTCCTCCGTGTCCTAGTCCGATGCTCTATCAACTGCGCCACCGCCTGGTCAGGCTCCCCTTCTCTCACTTAAAAAAATAAATAAGTAGAGCCTGACCAGCGGTGGCGCAGTGGATAGAGCGTCGGACTGGGATGCAGAGGACCCAGGTTTAAAGTTTTTTAAAGTTTATTAGGGTAACATTAACATGACATAAATTTCAGATGTATAACTTGATAATATGACACCTGTACACTCTATTTTGAGCTCACCCCCTGAAGTCTAGTCTCCTGTCACTGTGTATTAATTAGATCCCCTTCACCCTCTGTTTTCCCCTTATACCTTTTGTCTTCTGGTAACCACCATTCTGTTCTCTGAGTCTGAGTTCGTATATTTCTTTGTGTTTGTTTTGTCAAACCATTTTTAAACTCCCATCCCTCAGCCTTGTTTCTCAGCACACCGCCTCAACTTTCTATTCTATTTCATCTCTTTGTCCTGGCCCATCAATGATTTATAAGCATATCTGTACCAAACTGTTGTTAATATCCTTTCTTTCCCACTTGATGGCTTATTCTAGGTAAATTTCTTTTGTCCTCTAGATCTATTTTCTCTTTCTTTAGGATACTTCTTCATAATTTGCTTCCTTTCCTTCCTCTGGCTTCAGTCTCTACTGATTTTTCTTTTTTTGTAATTTATTTTTATTTTCTAATATTTTATTTTTTAATTTTTTTTAAGTGAAAGGAGGGGAGATAGACATACTTCTGCATGCGCCCCAACCACACTTTACCTGGCATCCCCTATCCGAGGCAGATGCTCAAATCAACTGAGCTATTTTTAGTGCCTGAGGCTGATGCCCAGGTTAACCAGGAGGGAAAGAGAGAGAGGAGGGGAAAAGGGTGGGGGAGAGAAGCAGATGATGGTTGCTTCCTTTTTTTTTTTTTTTTTTTTTTGTATTTTTCTGAAGCTGGAAACGAGGAGAGACAGTCAGACAGACTCCCGCATGCGCCCGACCGGGATCCACCCGGCACGCCCACCAGAGTGACGCTCTGCTCACCAGGGGGTGATGCTCTGCCCCTCCGGGGCGTCGCTCTGCCATGACCAGAGCCACTCTAGCGCCTGGGGCAGAGGCCAAGGAGCCATCCCCAGCGCCTGGGCCATCTTTGCTCCAATGGAGCCTTGGCTGCGGGAGTGGAAGAGAGAGACAGAGAGGAAGTGGGGGGAGGGGTGGAGAAGCAAATGGGTGCTTCTCCTATGTGCCCTGGCCGGGAATCGAACCCGGGTCCCCCCCACGCCAGGCCGATGCTCTACCGCTGAGCCAACCGGCCAGGGCCTGGTTGCTTCTTTTGTATGCCCTGACCAGGGATTAAACCCAGACGTACATACACAGGACCAGCACTCTATCCATTGAGCAAACTAGCCAGGGCCCTGACTTTTCTTTTTACATACAAATAAGCCTACTTTTCTACCTTAAAGATAGGAGGATTTTTTCCTGACCTGTGGTGGCGCAGTGGGATAAAGCGTCGACCTGGAACACTGAGGTCGCCGGTTCGAAACCTTGGGCTTGCCTGGTCAAGGCACATATGGGAGTTGATGCTTCCTGCTCCTCCCCCTTCTCTCTCTCTCTGTCTCTCTCACTCCTCTCTCTCTAAAAAAATCAATAAATATGGAAACAACCAAAAAGCCCATCAATAGATGACTGGATAAAGAAGATGTGGCACATATACACTATGGAATACTACTCAGCCATAAGAAATGATGACATCGGAACATTTACAGCAAAATGGTGGGATCTTGATAACATGATACGAAGCGAAATAAGTAAATCAGAAAAAAACAGGAACTGTATTATTCCATACGTAGGTGGGACATAATAGTGAAACTAAGAGACATTGATAAGAGTGTGGTGGTTACAGGGGGGAGGGGGGAATGGGAGAGGGATAGGGGGTGGGAGGGGCACAAAGAAAACAAGATAGAAGGTGACAGAGGACAATCTGACTTTGGGTGGTGGGTATGCAACATAATTGAACGACAAGATAACCTGGATTTGTTATCTTTGAATATATGTATCCTGATTTATTGATGTCACCCCATTAAAAAAATAAAATTATAAAAAAAAATAAAAAAATAAAATAAAATAATAGTACCTAATTAAAAAAAAATCAATAAATAAAATATTAAAAAAAAAAAATAGGAGGATTTTTTTTTTTTCTTTTCATTTTTCTGAAGCTGGAAACAGGGAGAGACAGTCAGACAGACTCCCGCATGCGCCCGACCGGGATCCACCCGGCATACCCACCAGGGGCGACGCTCTGCCCACCAGGGGGCGATGCTCTGCCCATCCCGGGCGTCGCCATGCTGCGACCAGAGCCACTCTAGTGCCTGAGGCAGAGGCCACAGAGCCATCCCCAGCGCCCGGGCCATCTTTGCTCCAATGGAGCCTTGGCTGCGGGAGGGGAAGAGAGAGACAGAGAGGAAAGCGCGGTGGAAGGGTGGAGAAGCAAATGGGTGCTTCTCCTGTGTGCCCTGGCCAGGAGTCGAATCTGGGTCCTCCGCACGCTAGGCCGACGCTGTACCGCTGAGCCAACTGGCCAGGGCAGGATTTTTTTTTCCTTTACTTTTTTCTTTTTTTTTTTATGAACGAGAAACACAAGAGACATATAGGAAGGGAGAGATAGAAGCATCAGCTTGTCATTGCGGCACTTTAGTTGTTCATTGATTGCTTTCTCATACGTATGTGCCTTGACTGGGGGCTCCAGCAAAGCCAGTGACTCCTTGTTCAAGCCAGCAACCATGAGGTCATGTCTATAATCCCACACTCAAGCCGGCGACTCCACACTCAAGCTGGTGAACCTGCACTCAAGCGAGTGACCTCAGAGTTTTGATCCTTGGTTTTCAACGTCCCAGGTCGACACTCTGTCCTCTGTGCCACTGCCTGATCAGGCTAGGAGGATGTTTTTTCAATGTCTCCATTTAAAGATTCTTCTATTTCTCCTTTTCTTTTTTCTTATTTCTGTCTCAACCCATTATGTCCTGGCTTTTGCTCTTACCACTTCATTTGAACTACTCTATGCAGTGACTACCTGGATGCCAAATAGGATTTCTCAGTCTTTTGAATTTTCTGAAGCATCTGACAGTTAACTATTTCTACTTAATGTATCTTCTTTTGATTTTGCAATAACTTTCCTTATTGATTTTTTAACATCTCTGATTGTTTTTTTCTTGAACTGCTTTTGTAGAATCATCTTCCTCTACTCAGTCCATAATGTCCATCCTTTCCCTCCTTTGCTTACTCTGTCTGCATCTATTCCAGGATAATGCCTATTTTAGTTTGGCTGCTTTGGTTGTAAGGACTAGAAAGATAGTGGAACACACAGAGTTTTTCAAACTAGACATAAGAATCATCCCTACCCTCGTTAGGTAACTCAGTTGGATAGAGCGTCATCCTGATACTCTAGGATTGTGGGTTCAGGTCAGGGCATATAAGAGAATCAACCAATGAATGCATCAATAAGTGGAACAGCAAATAGATTCTCTTTCTTCCTCTCTCTCTCTAAAAAAAGAAAGAATCACCCTGGTGGGCGTGCCGGGTGGATCCCGGTCGGGCGCATGCGGGAGTCTGTCTGACTGTCTCTCCCTGTTTCCAGCTTCAGAAAAATGCAAAAAAAGAAAAAAAAAGAAAGAATCAGTCTTGTTTTCTCTTCATTCTGTATTCCACCCACCTACTGAAATTGTTGAGCTGCAGCACCAAAGTGAACTCCTGGAACTGGTGGGAGTCAAGTCTTTCCCACCCTGTTATAAGATGGAAAGAGAGTTGAGAATTACAGGATGATCCAGGCTCCTTAATGTGACATATCAGACCTGTTATTATCTTGCCCTTATCAACCTCTCTAATCTGCCTCACATAGGCTTAGCATTTTATGTTCTAGCAATACCAAATTATACCTCCTTGCACATAACATGATGTTCCATGACTCCAGGCCTCTCAATGTTCTTTCCTTCCTTTATGTACTTGGACTTATTTTTTGTCTAATTTATCTTTTATAAACCTTTGTATGTATTACTTCCTGACCTACTGTACACTGCTCCTCAATCATGTACTGCCATTGTTGTACACATTAGACTGTATCTTTTTTTATTTTAATTTTTCCATTGATTTGAGAGAGAAACATCAGCTCGTTGTTTCACTTAGTTCCATTTAACTCTTTGAGTAGTACAAACATTCATTCATGTATGTCCTTGTGCCTCTTGACCATCCAGAGTACAATCGTACAAAAATTTTTATTTTAAAAATGTGTAAGGCCGCCCTGGTCGGTTGGCTCAGTGGTAGAGCATTGGCCTGGTGTGCGGGAGTTCCGAATTCAATTCCCGGCCAGGGCACACAGGAGAAGCGTCCATCTGCTTCTCCACCCCTCCCCCTCTCCTTCCTCTCTGTCTCTCTCTTCCCCTCCCGCAGCCAGGGCTCCATTGGAGCAAAGTTTGCCCGGGCACTGAGGATGGCCCTGTGGCCTCTGCCTCAGGCGCTAGAATGGCTCTGATTGCGGCAGAGCGACGCCCCAGATGGGCAGAGCATCGCCCCCTGGTGGACGTGCCGGGTGGATCCCAGTCGGGCACATGCGGTAGTCTGTCTGACTGCCTCCCCATTTCTAACCTCAGAAAAATACAAAAAAATAACAACCCCAAAAATGTGTACGGCAACATTAAAAAAAAGGCAAATGTATGTTCTTGTTTTTATAAATTGGTTATCAAACAAACATGATTTTAAGTTAATAAAAGTGTAAGTGGAATTAATTTCATTTTTTGAAATGAAAAATGGGTTTTTTGAACCCAGGGGTCAGTAAACATGAAAAACTTCACTACTTCAAGGGTTAATTGTGCACTCATTGATTGCTTCTGGTATGTGCCCTGACTGGGGGCTGAACCCACAACTTCTGGAAAGGAGCCTGATTCAGTAGTTAAGTCAACAA
Organism: Saccopteryx bilineata; assembly: GCF_036850765.1. Taxonomy (NCBI): domain Eukaryota; kingdom Metazoa; phylum Chordata; class Mammalia; order Chiroptera; family Emballonuridae; genus Saccopteryx; species Saccopteryx bilineata. Next base: position 159,896,103 of record NC_089492.1, on the reverse strand, counting down.
TTCTGGTGTGCCAGGTTGATGCTTTATCCACTGAGTGACCTGGTCAGGGCTGTATCATATTTATTTTTGCATTTGCTTCTCTTCCTAAATTATAATATTCTAGGGGACAGAAACTCAAGTATCTTTTTTTTTTTTTTGTATTTTTCTGAAGTTGGAAATGGGAAGGCAGTCAGACTCCTGCATGCGCCCGGCCGGGATCCACCCAGCACGCCCACCAGGGGGCGATGCTCTGCCCATCTGGGGCGTTGCTCTGTTGCGACCAGAGCCATTCTAGCGCCTGAGGCAGAGGCCATAGAGCCATCCTCAGCGCCCAGGCCAACTTTGCTCCAGTGGAGCCTCGGCTGCGGGAGGAGAAGAGAGAGACAGAGGGGGAGGGGTGGAGGAACAGATGGGCGCCTCTCCTGTGTGCCCTGGCCGGGAATCGAACCCGGGACTCCTGCACGCTAGGCCGATGCTCTCCCACTGAGCCAACCAGCCAGGGCCTCAAGTATCTTTTAATCCCCCCATAAGCAGGCACTCTGCCTACAGATGGTAAGATGGTAGATATTCAGTAAATTTATTTATTTATTTATTTTTAAGTGAGAGGAGGGAAGATAGTGAGACAGACTGCTGCATACTTCCCGACGGGATCCATCAAGCAACCCTGATGCTTGAATCAACCGAGCTATCCTCAGTGCCTGAGACTGACGCTCAGACCAACCAAGCTGTTCTCAGCCCTGGGCCCAATGCTCAAACCAGTCGAGCTACTGAATCTGAGAGGGAAAGAGAGAGAGAAGTGGGAGAGGGAGGGGAAAAGAATCTGATGGTCACTTCTCATGTGTGCCCTGGCGGGGATCAAACCCAGAATGCCCATACTCTGGGCCAAGTCTCTATCCACTAAACCAACTAGCCAGGGCAATATTGAACTGAATTGAAGCTGGTCACATAAAGTCTTGCAACAGATATGCTCTGTCACAAAGTATACTTTGACCAAACCCTCCTTGTGGATTCTGTACAGCACAAATAGGTATTTTTGGTTAGTAATATCAATATAATGCTGTTTTCTTGAAGAGATAAAAAGAAAGAACAACAAAGAGGGTCTTGTGAAACTAGGCAGTTGCCTAATTTGTGTTGACTCAAATGAAAGAAAGCTGGGGGGTATACAAATGACGAGCAACCAGAAGAGGTTGATATATTCTTCTCCAAGGAGTTGCAGGAGCGAAGGATAATTCTATGGTTAGTCCTAGAGGTTCACTATCAAGAAAAATTGGATCAGGAAAGCTATGAGGTTCTGAATAAAATCCTCATACCTTCTGAGGCTCAAATCATGTTTTTTCCTTTCATTAGGTGCTGCAGAGCTTCAAGATAATGGACTATAGCCTCCTGATGTCAATCCACAACATAGATCATGCACAACGAGAGCCTTCAGGCAATGAAGCACAATGTTTGGTTGACACTCGCAGACCGGCCCCTCAAAAGGCTCTCTATTCCACAGCCATGGAATCTATCCAAGGCGAGGCGAGGCGAGGTGGCACTGTGGACACTGAAGACCAGTGAGTCGGCTTGGGCACCAGAAGGGAGCATAGGCTTACAGCATTTTATTTTTTAATTTATTTTTAATTTATTTTTGTTGATTTTAGAAGGGTGGGGTGGACAGGAACATTGGTCTCTTGCTTTATATGCCCTGACCAGGCACTGAACCGGCAACATCTGCGCTTTGGAGCAAAGCTCTAACCAGTAGAGCATTTTTTCTTTTTTTTTTTTTGTATTTTTCTGAAGTTGGAAACAGGGAGAGACAGTCAGACAGACTCCCGCATGCGCCCGACCGGGTTCCACCCAGCATGCCCACCAGGGGCGATGCTCTGCCCACAAGGGGGCGATGCTCTGCCCCTCCGGGGCGTCGCTCTGCCGCAACCAGAGCCACTCTAGCGCCTGGGGCAGAGGCCAAGGAGCCATCCCCAGCGCCCGGGCCATCTTTGCTCCAATGGAGCCTCGGCTGCGGGAGGGGAAGAGAGAGACAGAGAGGAAGGAGAGGGGGAGGGGTGGAGAAGCAGATGGGCGCTTCTCCTGTGTGCCCTGGTCGGGAATCGAACCCGGGACTTCTGCACGCCAGGCCGACGCTCTACCGCTGAGCCAACCGGCCAGGAACATTTTTTCTTGAGGAAGGGATTCAGCTTCTGGAAAGGAGCCTGATTCAGTAGTTAAGTCAACAACATTAACAATTACAGACTATAGACTGAGCTTTCTTAAGAATATATAAGGGAAGGAAGATATCCTAAAGATGGGATGAAGAGCTATTCAAAATTTAAAAACTTTTTGCCTTATCTATGGTGGTGCGGTAGATCAAATGTCAGCCTGGAACGCTGAGGTCGCCGGTTTCAAACCCTGTTTGCCTGGTTAAGGCACATATGAGAAGCAACTTCGAGTTGATGCTTCCTGCTCCTCCCCCCTTCTCTCTCTCTTTCCTCTAAAATCAATAAAGTCTTTTTTTTTTAAGTTAAGATTTTTTTCTTAAAAAGGAAAGTTTAATCAGAACCTTTGACACATATCTACAAATTATATTAGAAATTCATCGAAAACAATTTATTATAGACTTCCTTATGGAAAGCATATTTTTTACCGTAATGGATCTACCAAGGACATAGAGTTATTGAAGGGACCACAATTGTTCTTTAGTTGGAATCCTTTAAAATGACTCAAGAAGAGTATCTTAGCGTGACCAGGCGGTGGCACAGTGGATAAAGCATCGGACTGGGATGCGGAGGACCCAGGTTCGAAACCCCGAGGTTGCCAGCTTGAGTGCAGGCTCATCTGGTTTGAACGAAAGCTCACCAGCTTGGACCAAGTTTGCTGGCTTGAGCAAGGGGTTACTCGGTCTGCTGAAGGCCCGCAGTCAAGGCACATATGAGAAAGCAATCAATGAACAACTAAAGTGTCGCAACAAAAAACGATTGATGCTTCTCATCTCTCTCCTTTTCCGTCTGTCTGTCCCTATCTATCCCTCTCTCTGACTCTGTCTCTGTAAAAAGAAAAAAAAAGAGTATCTTAGTGAGCATAGATTTAAATATGAAAGTACTGATGAATTGTAAAGTTAATTGGAGGAACATTTCCAAAATTGCTGAGTAGGTGTGATTTTAGATTTACTTTGTTGGAATTGGGATGGGAGAAGCAGGCAAATGACATTTGGAGAGAGAGTCGTTATAATACATACTCCAGAGTGGTTGGGGTCAGAGGAAAGCTCTACTCTTCTCGTTTATGGAAGATAGGACAATTATGCTTAGTTGCTAGCCAAAAGATTTTCTTACGTTTTCTTTGTCTTCCTCAGTATGGGTGGCATTCCTGCCCGGAATAGTAAAGGGGAAAGGCTGCTGCTTTATATTGGGATCATTGACATTCTGCAGTCTTACAGGTGAGATACATAGATTCCAAATTAGGGGGCAGGGTGAATGCAGATAATTACTCAGTTCTCTTTTAGAAGGGTTTGTCACTAAATTCTTCCTGAAACAAGTACAGTGAGTTGTAATCTGGCTGCTTACCTCATTGGGTTTCAAGTGGTGATTTATTTTCTTTATTTTTGTCTCCTGGCTTTCTTATCCTACCACCTCCTCATAGATGCACCTCTGTGGAAAGCTCAATCAGTTCTCAGAAGCACAGGGTAGAATATACCATCTGTCTGACTCTGAAAAACTTGTGGGATGAGTCATACTCCACATTGGGACATAGCTGGAAACATGTTCCCCTTTCCCATGGAGGAAGACAAGAGGGTTACTGTGTTCTGTGAAAAATCTTAGTCTGTAGAACTAAGCAGTGAAGTAATGAAGAGCTGGAAATATTAAACCCCAGTTTTGCTCCTGTAAGGTTAAGGTTTCAGGTACTAATGAAGACTAAACAGTGTTTGTTTGCTTGGGGTTTTTTTTGTATTTTTCTGAAGCTGGAAACGGGGAGAGACAGTCAGACAGACTCCCGCATGCGCCCGACCGGGATCCACCTGGCACGCCCACCAGGGGCAAAGCTCTGCCTACCAGGGGGTGATGCTCTGCCCCTCCGGGGCGTCACTGCCGCAACCAGAGCCACTCTAGCGCCTGGGGCAGAGGCCAAGGAGCCATCCCCAGCTCCCGGGCCATCTTTGCTCCAAAGGAGCCTTGGCTGCGGGAGGGGAAGAGAGAGACAGAGAGGAAGGAGGGGGGGGGGGTGGAGAAGCAAATAGGCGCTTCTCCTATGTGCCCTGGCCGGGAATCAAACCCGGGTCCCCCACACGCCAGGCCGACGCTCTACCGCTGAGCCAACAGGCCAGGACCAGTGTTTGGTTTTTTAATTGAGAATATTAGCTTCTAATTTGAACTTTTCTCTTAGAGGCTTGCCCACTTATTCTTCCAGCTGTTCTTTTACAATAAATATTCTTATCCCTGACTTGCCAGGGACATATTGATACCCTTTCTCTTGGAGAATTAACCTACCTAGAAGCAGCTTTGCTCTCTATGCTGAATAAAGGCTACTGTGTCTGTTCTTTGGAAAGCCAGTGTAATACTAGGAGTGCTTGCCCAGACTCTCTCTTTAATTTTTTTTTTTTTTCATTTTTTTTTTTTTTTTTTTTCTGAAGCTGGAAACAGGGAGAGACAGTCAGACAGACTCCCGCATGCGCCCGACCGGGATCCACCCGGCACGCCCACCAGGGGCGGTGCTCTGCCCCCCAGGGGGCGATGCTCTGCCCATCCTGGGCGTCGCCATATTGCGACCAGAGCCACTCTAGCGCCTGAGGCAGAGGCCACAGAGCCATGCCCAGCGCCCGGGCAATCTTTGCTCCAATGGAGCCTTGGCTGCGGGAGGGGAAGAGAGAGACAGAGAGGAAAGCGCGGCGGAGGGGTGGAGAAGCAAATGGGCGCTTCTCCTATGTGCCCTGGCCGGGAATCGAACCCGGGTCCTCCGCACGCTAGGCCGACGCTCTACCGCTGAGCCAACCGGCCAGGGCTCTCTTTAATTTTTTAAATGGATTTTAGAGAGAGAAACATCGGTTTATTGTTCCACTTATTAATGCATTCATTGGTTGTTTCCTGCATGTCCCCTGACCAGGGAGTGAACCTGCCACCTTGGAGTACTGGGACAATGATCTAACCAACTGAACTACCCAGCCAGGGCACAGCCCCTCTCTTTTTCAAAATTTTCTATTACCATTGCCTCTTTAACTCCCTAGAATAAGGTCATTTATTTTAGAACTATGCAAATGCATGACACATATTTTTCTTGGCAGGTTTGTTAAGAAGTTGGAGCACTCTTGGAAAGCTCTGGTACATGATGGGGTGAGTCAGCTATAGGCTCTCTTTCTTCCTTCTTCACTTCTGTTTTGCTCCCCCCCCTCAGTTTCTTCTTATTTCATTTGTGGGTTCTACCCTTCTACTAGGGTCTCAGCCTAGGGAAAATGACCTTGGACTAGTGGGCCTCTTGCTGGACCTCCCCCACCTCTTAACTCTGCAGCCATCTCTTCTGCTCTGCAGGACACCGTATCGGTGCATCGCCCAGGCTTCTACGCTGAGCGGTTCCAGCGCTTCATGTGCAACACTGTATTCAAGAAAATCCCCTGTAAGTGGCTTCTACCAGATGAACCCCAATGGCTCCCTACTCTAAGAGATGGGTGGCAGGATACTTCTGTCTGGGAACTGCCAAAGTCAGAGGCCTCTCTTGCTCTACCCACATCCTGTGAGAGCTGTTGCCTGTCCTTATGTCAGTCACTCTGTTTGTCCCCGTCATTTCCAAGTTGCTGCTTTCCTTCTGGCTCTTCCTACATGTGTCATTGAGGTGAGGGGCATTTCTGGAAAATTGGCGAGATTGCAAAAAATGTGTAGTTGCGGGTATAGGATCTGGGTCACAGGCTGATAGGCAGAGTCAGATTTTTATGGATAGAGATAGGCAAGGATATTGCCAGTGTTCTATTTTCTATTTATAAATCCAATGCCAAGGAGTTCCCAGACTAGGTTCAAATGATTGGAGAAGCATTTGCTAATTTCTGCTTAGCAGGTGTTCTTTCTTGCCTCACCTTTCTTGGTTGGAAAGTGCTAATGTTCTTTTCAAACCTTTCATGCTCCTGCTACTGTTTAATTCCAGCTCCTCCTTCCCATCTCCTCATCATAGGCATCCCTCAATGAGTCAGAGAGGACTTAAGCATGCCACACAGTCTTAAGAAACATGGGGAATCCTTTCAAAGTCTTCTCAAAGTGATGTATAAACAGGTGTGTAAAGTGTCATCATAGCACTATGTGTATAAGTACTATGAAGGTAAAGAGTGAAAGGGTCCCCTTTTTCAGGTTGAACTGAAGGATACTATTAAAAAACAGGGAGTTACAGGGTAGAGCACATCTCATCAGGTAGAAGCAAAGCCATTGTGGTTGCTTGTAGAAGGGGAGAGATATGTATATGTCTCCTTTCCTCTAGGTTCTCCACTTCTTTCCAAAATGAAGTGAACTAAGATGCCCCTTCCTCTAAAAAGTAGTTCATAGAGCCCGTCTTTCTTGACATTAACCCTCTTCCTGCTTTGCAGATAAACAACTTGGTGTTTGTGTTGGGGATGCTAGCAGTTTGTATCTTTGTATTGGTGATGGTTTCTGGGGTGGGTGCTAAGTAGGCTCTCTCTTTCCCTTTTGAAGTGAAGCCCTCTCCTTCCAAAAAGTTTCGGTCTGGCTCATCTTTCTCTCGGAGAGGAGGCCCCAGCAGTAACTCCTGCATTACTTACCAGCCATCGGTCTCTGGGGAACACAAGGCACAAGTGACAACAAAGGCGGAAGTGGAGCCAGGTCAGCCCCAGGGCTGGGGTTCCCATGTCATTGGGCACTCCCTCCCTCCCTCCCTTCTGATTCCTTATTTGCTTTGGACCTCTGCTTCCCATTCCTGTCCAGGAAAAGCCAAGTTGCTATATATTTTTCCCCCACCCCATTTTCTCTTCTTTTTTATTGATTTTCTTCCCCTTTCTTTTTTCCAGGCGTCCACTTGGGTCGTCCTGATGTTTTACCTCAGACTCCACCTTTGGAGAAAATCAGTGAGGTCTCGACTATTCCTGACCCCTGTTTTTCACCTGTAGTTGGAAAGACTTTGCAATTGCTATCTACAAGGTTGGTTCCTTGGCCTCTTTTTCCATATAATCTCATCTCTTCAGATCCTTGGGAACCTTCGTAACTGTTTTTTTTTTCCAGAGATCATTATCTTTTGCTTTCATTAGATTTTTTTCAGGTTACTTTTCTTAGAGTTCATCTTTAGTGATTTGGAAAGTGTGTTAGTATCTCTGTATCTTTAAGGGGTGGGAGGAAGCCTTTGTGTGCAGACTTTCTGATACTCAGTCAAAATACCCCAACTAGCTTAGCCCTTTATTTCCTGGTAAGTGAGAGTTCTCAACTTAGGGTGTAAGGCTGATAAAGTTTCTGGGCAGTGAAGATAGTGAATAGGTAATCTTTGAAAAAAACCCAGTGTAAAGATTGTGATTTAATTTTATAACCTGGTGTGTTAATTATCTATTACATCATAATAAATTATCCCAAAATTTAGTGGCTTAAGATAATAAACATATGTCATAGTTTCTATGGGTCAAGAATCTGGGTGCAGCTTAATTGTGTTCTCTGACTAAAGGTAGTCAAGCGGGGGACTAGGGCTAAGGTCTTGGCTGAAGGCTCATTTCTAAGTTCATTTATGTGGTGTGGATTGTTGGACTGAGAGCCTTAGTTTCTTGTTGGCTAGGGGCCTCCCTCAGTTCTTTGACACATACGTCTCTCCATAGGACAGCTGAGACAGCTGGCTTCCCTCCCAGTGCATTTACCTAACAGAAGCCCCACATTGTTTTTGTCATCTACTCTCAGCATTGACATCCTACCACTTGTACTACGTTCTATTCAATAATCTAACCTACGTTCAGAAGGAAAAGATTATACAAGGGTATGAATACTAGGAAGGCAGGGATCATTTTGGCCATCTTAGGAGTCGCCTATTATATTCCACCCTCTGACCCATAGTGATTCACATCCCTCCATGTGAAAAATTCATTCCCTCTCTTGGTCTCCAAAAGTTTCATCCCATTATAGCATCTGTTCAAAGTCCAGAATTTTGTCATCTAAATTAGCTCCATGTTTGGGTGAGGTATTGTTCCTCTCAGTCTGTGGGTCTGTGAAACTAAAAAAGAAACAACCTACCTCCCCCCACCCACCCAGCATACAGTGGTGAGACAGACATTACATAACCCCTATACACATTCCTGTACGAAAAAGGGAGAATGGGAGGCATAGAGGACTCACTGATCCGTAGCTACCCAAAATACAGCAAATACTGGAGTTTATCAGGTCTCAAAACATGGGAATGATTCTCCATGACTCTTGGCTCCACCCTTTGGACTCTTGGAGTCCACCCTTTTGTCTTCTGAGTCTTTTTCATGAAAACTAGATGGTGTTTGCAGCTGAGTAGTTTTCTCAGTCTGCTTCTTGCCAGTAGAATTTCGGGGATCCAGTGGTTCCTTTTTACTTTGCACTGTTTCTGTTCCTTTCAGACCAAGCTGGTGATATTTCTTCTGATGTATTCTCAAAGATTTTGTGGACCTCCTGTGAATCTCATTGGAGTTGACTCAATTAGACAACAGCCCCACCTTCAAATATCTTTTGATAAGCCCTATGCTTCTTAGAGATCCTATTGTTGAGAGGACAAGACACACAACTCTTAATCTTTTTGAATGTTTTGAATAGCCTTTTCTTTATGACTGAATAGTACTCTGAAACATCAACTGATTTTTCTTAGACCTTAAAAAATATTTTATAGTTATACACTTGGCTTTGTTTTTAGACCACATTTTCCTGGCATTGTCCTAGACTGTTTTTTCCCTTTCTTTCTCTCTCTTTCTCTCTCTTCCTTTCTTCCTCCTCCCCTCCCTCCCTCCTTTCTACCTTCTTTCTTTCCTGAGAAAAATATATTGATTTGTTGTTCATTCATTGATTGATTCTTGTATGTGCCCTCACTGGGGATTGAACCTGCAACCTTGTCATATGGGAATGATGCTCAACCAACTGAGCTACTCAGCCAGGGCTGATACAGTTTTTTAATTTTGGCATTGTTTGTTATCTGGAGAGGTTCAGAATTTTCAAAACCATCAAATCCTGGCTTTTTAAAATTTTTTGTTTACTGCCTGGCCAGGTGGTGGCACAGTGGGTAGAGCATTGGACTGGGACGCAGAGGACCCAGGTTTGAAACCCTGAGGTCACTGGCTTGAGCATGTACTCACCGGCTTGAGCATGAAGTCGCTGGCTTGAGCAAGGGGTCACTTGCTCTGCTGTAGCCCCCCAGTCAAGGCACAAATGAGAAAGCAATCATTGAACACCTAAGGTGCCACAACGAAGAATTGATGCTTTTCATCTCTCTCCCTTCCTGTCAGTCCCTACCTGTCCCTTTCTCTGATTCTGTCTCTGTCAAACACACCAAAATATTTGTTTACTTATTTTTAGTGAGCGAGAGACAGATAGATGAGAAACATCAACTCATAGTTGTGTCATTTAATTTGTTCGTTGATCGCTTCTCACACGTCTTTTGACTGGGAGGCTCCAGCTGAGCCAGTGACTCCTTGCTCAAGCCAGTGAGTGACCTTGGGCTTAAGCCAACAACCATGGGATTATGTCGATGATCCTGCGCTCAAGTTGATAAGCCTGTGCTCAAGTCGACGACCTCAGGGTTTCGAGCCTGGGTCCTCAGTGTCCTAGTTCGATGTTCTGTCCACTGCACCACCACCAGTCAGGCCTGGCTTTTTTGTTTAATAATTCTTCCCCTAATTTATTTTTCTTCTCTAATATTTTACAATAGGCATTACGAAGAAGTCAGGCAGCACTTTTAGCACTTCGCTTAGAAATCTTATAGCAAGACCACCCAGTTTATTAGCCACATACCCTACTTTCCACATAACTATAAATGACATCATTGCTAAACTTCGTTCCACTACATACAGAGATCTTCTTTTCTTTAGTTTCTGATTAGGTTTTTTCTTTCTTTTAGCTGTCATTGGCAAATCTCCTTCAAGTCCAAAATTCTACAGTATATTTAGAGCACTTTAAAACTTGCACTAAGCCCAGGCTGGCTGGCTGGCTGGCTCAGTGGTAGAGCGTCAGCCTGGCGTGTGGAAGTTCCAGGTTCAATTCCTAACCAGGGCACACAGGAGAAGTGCCCATCTGCTTCTCCACCCTTACCCCTATCATTTCTCTCTCTTTCTCTCCCCTTCCTGAAGCCAAGGCTCCATTGGAGCAAAGTTGGCTCAGGCACTGAGGATGGCTCCATGGCCTCCGCCTCAGGCACTAGAATGGCTCCAGTTGCAACGGAGCAACACCCCAGATGGGCAGAGCATTGCCCCCTAGTGAGCTTGCCAGGTGGATCCTGGTTGGGTGCATGTGGGAGTCTTATCTCTCTGCCTTCCCGTTTTTTAGTTCAGAAAAATACAAAAAAAAACCTCACCAAACTTCCACTAAAACTTTTCCTGAAAGCTCACTTCCTTTTTTCAAAGACACTTTCACATTTTAGATTTTTATTATAGCAGTACTTTATTTCCATATATGTTATTATGTATTGTGTGACAAAGTAACCCAAAACCTAGCAGCTGAAGACAACAAACATCATCTCATATTTTATGTGGCTTAAGAATTTAGGTGTGGCTTGGGTGGGTGCCTTTGGCTCAAGGTCTCTCAGGAGGTTATAGTCAAGTTGTTAGCCAGGGGTAGTGGTCTCATCTGAAGGCTTGCCCAGGGGAAGATCAGTTTTCAAGCTTATTTGGTCATTGGCAGAATTCAGTTTCTTGTCACATGGTCCTCTCGATAGGGTGGCCCACAGCATGGCAACTAGCTCTCCTCATAGCAGACAAGTAAGAGAGCACATACCCAAGAGGAAGGTTTTAGGCTTTTTGTAATTTAACCTCAGAATTGACATCCATCACCTGTGCTGTATTCTGTTCACTAGAAGTAAGTCACTAAATCCAGTTCACATTCAGAAGAGAATTACAGGCATGAATGTCAGGCAGCAGTGATCATTGGGTGCCTCTATTCTACCTGGAGATTGAACACAGAAGAAGAGGGTATTAGGAAATATTTTATAGTTTCAAGAAACCAAATAGTTGATTAAAACAATGTATTTCTAAATCTAGTAACTTCTAAGCCTCTTCTTTCTGAATCCTGAATTGCTTCTAAAGTGAAATATGGAGAAGCAGTGTGAGATTAGACTTGAGCAGACAGAGTCCTTTTTCTTTTTTATCTTCTAATTCTTCTCTCTACCTCCGTTTTCCCCTCCTGTTAGTTCAACCTTGGAAAAGCTTGAAATTGAAGAGTCAGAGTTCACCAATGTGAGTGTCTGGGGTGTGGGGGAGGTGAATGCTCTGAAGGGTATAAAGAGGATGTATTGATGGAATGTGCAGCAAGGTGTTCATTGGCGGAGTTAGAGGGACTGGGTGCTCCTAAATCTTGCTTTTTTAAATTTTGTTTTTGGTACCATGTAGTTGGAAATTGAAGTTGAAATAGAAGAAAACTTCTTAACTCTGCCAGCCAGGTTGAAATGAACTTGAATTACTTTCCTACCTCCTTATTTCATACTCTTCATTCTTAACTTTACACACTTTCCTTTTCAGTGAGCAGAAAACCTCAGAAGACCTGGAACAAGACTCTACCATCTCCTTGATCCCAAGATGTCAGCCCTTGCCCCAGCAATGCTGAGTTTTCTTCTTGGTCATCAAAAGAGGAATATAATGGAGGCTAGGGGAGCACTCCAGCTCCTTTCTGAAGAAGAACTACTTCTCCTTCTCTTCCTCATGAATGGGCATTAGTGCCTTGGACAGTTGAGGACCCCAGCATCCTCTCCACTCCCGAGTTGGGTTACACAAGTTTTCAACTGGCCAAACTTGGCTTCCACAATTGAATTGTTTTCAAACTCCTATTCTTTCTGCTGGAAATGGGCTTGCTGAACTTGGTGGTTTTCTTCCCTCTCATCTACCTTTCACAAGGAGCTGGACTCTCCGTTTCCTCAGGACAGACTGGCTGGCACATTATCCCTACCGTAGCTCTTTCCCTCTGGGAGAAGACACCTGTGAACTTTGTAAGAGTATTTGGGGAAGTTAGGGTGTTTAACCACCTTCCAGCCTTCTATTTTTCCTTAAAAAGGGAAAAGAAAAAATAGTGCACAGCACACAGTTTTAAGCCAGACAGTTTCAGATCAAAACTCCAGAAGTGGAAAGATTCCTATTCATAGGGTTTCCTCTTAAGGGCCCTGGTGTTTGAGAAACAGAAATGTGGTGATTGCTCTGCCTAGAGTAGCTCCTCTTTAACTCCTCCTCTTGATGAATTTCTTAAGACTGCGGGAATTGAGAGAATGGGACATAGGGTACACTTTACTCCTGCTGTTAAAACAGTGGCGTGGTCATGGGGCTAGGCGATCAGGGGGCTTCCTAAGCATGTTCCTATTCACTGCCAGGCCATAATGATTCTTTTGAAATTTGAAATATATTTTGGTGGTTTTTCTAAATATGAAGACATCAAATGAATTTTAGATCCTTCTCCAAAGGAGATTTCTTCCTTGCTCTTCCCACCTTTTCCAACAGTGTTCTGCTGTTTGTGGAGCTGAGGTGGACAGAGGGGTCACCTGTGTTTTATTTAACAGGAAGCCCATATCTGTGAAGCTAGAAAATATCTCTTAAACTCATGGGAGCTGGCAGGTCCTTGCCTCGGTGAGGTCACTGCTGTACTGCATGTCCTGCCCCTCTCTTCATGCAGAGAACTTGGAAACGAGAGCTATATAATCCCTCTCCTCTCCCATTTCCAAGAGCTGCCATTTTCCATCTGATCCTCCTACTCCTTTTGGGGGAAGAAGGGAGCCTGGCATCTCAGGCAGATTGTTGAATTCCCACACTGTCCCCTCTTCATCCCACCTGACCTTGATAGTAGGTTATCCCATACCCCAGGTAACTGTCTATATTAGACAACCCAGCCAGATTCTGGCTGCCTGTCTTTGCTGCCATGTTCTTTTTTACAAGAAGGAAAGAATTCTTCCTATTTTTTTCCCCATAATTTACTATTTATGATGTATTTAAGTGTTTTATTCAGGACAAGAGTTCTGTCCAGGGTGGGAGGGAGTATTTGAAGGGGACTGGGTCTTAGGGAAGGGAATGGGGGAGATCAGCATTTTTATGAAGTGTCATTATTTGCCTCTACTTTGTATTCAGAAATGGCAAATGCAATATAAGTGATAAATACCTGGTTTTAATGTATTAAACTTGCATCGGATATTTAGACCTCTTGTTTCTTGGTTCTTTTTCATATACCATCTGCTCCACCCTCCTGCTTCAGCACCCAGACTCAGTTTTTGTTTTTTTGTTTTTTTGTTGTTTTTTTTCTGAAGCTGGAAACGGGGAGGCAGTCAGACTCCCGCATGCGCCCAACCGGGATCCACCCGGCATGCCCACCAGGGACCAGGGAGCGATGCTCTGCCCATCCAGGGCATCACTCTGTTGCAATCAGAGCCATTCTAGTGCCTGGGGCAGAGACCAAGGAGCCATCCCCAGCACCCAGGCCATCTTTTGCTCCAATGGAGCCTCGGCTGCGGGAGGGGAAGAGAGAGAGAGAGGAAGGAGAGGGGGAGGGGTGGAGGAGCAGATGGGCGCCTCTCCTGTGTGCCCTGGCCGGGAATTGAACCTGGGACTTCCGCACGCCAGACCGACGCTCTACCACTGAGCCAACCAGCCAGGGCCCAGACTCAGTTTTGTTTGTGTTGCCCTGAGCGAATGCTGCACGCATCCTTTCCAGTCTCCCTCACTCCATCTTCAGTCGAACTCGGACTGAGAGAAATGACTTCATTCCTTTCCAGTCACCCCCTTCCTCTTACCTTAAACTTCACAAGGAAAAGCTGTGATTGATTATGAAAGGAATTACTGTAGGTCTGTTGCCTTGGTTACAACTCACTTCAGTTGAGGGAATTGGGAATCCAAAGCTCAGAATCTTCCTCAGGTTTTTTAGAGGAAAGGTATGGGACTGGGAGAAGCAAGCTTGAGATTGGTTGGTCCTAGGATTCACTCTCTTGCTTTCCCTGGACATGGCCCATTTTCATCTCATAACACACATAAATTAATTACTGAAATTCAGCACACCAAAAAATAAGTCTGCCTATCTGACCAAAAAAGAAAAAAAGTATAATTTTAATTGATTTACCAAAAAAAAATGTAGTTACCTTTTTTTGCTCCAAAGTGACTTTAAAATATCAGCCTGACCACACAGTGGCTCAGTGGATAGAGTGTTGGACTGGGACACAGAGGACCTAGGTTTGAAACCTTGAGGTCACCGGCTTGAGTGCAGGCTCATCCGGCTTGAACATGGGCTTACCAGCTTGAGTGCAGGGTTGCTGGCTTGAGCACAGAATCATAGACATGACCCCATGGTCGCTGGCCTGAGTCCAAAGGTTTCTGGATTGAAGCCCAAGGTTGCTGGATTGAGCCCAGTGTCACTGAGTTGATCAAGGGGTCACTCACTCTGCTTTAGCCCCTAGTCAAAGGCACAGACAAGAAAGCAATCAATGAACAACTAAAGTGCTGCAATGAAGAATCGATGGCTTCTCATCTCTCTCCCTAACTGCCCCCTATCTGTCCCTCTCTGTCACAAATAAATAAATAAATAAATCAGATGCCTATACTTGTATATAGGAACTTCTGGTACCGAGAGTTAACCATCAGATGCAATCTTATGTAACGTGACCGATCAGACCCAACTCGATTGAATAACATATTTATGGCTCAAGACAGGCATTCACACCCTACCACTGTGTTGTGTTGGCTGTTGTCATATTATTTTACAATCTAAGGGAAAAGAGGTCAGTGTCCCCTGACTAAATAGGTAATCCATGTTTTAAAAATTCTTGCTGCACACCAGTTGAAAATCGCACTTGAGTGTTGATCTTAGAAAAGCATGGAGACTTTTCCTCTTCTGCAAGGTTGTTCTTCAACTCTTACTGTGACCAGAACTAGGCAAGGAGAGGAGGTGCTCATTCCAAGGTATGTAGGTAGGGGAGCTTTGGAGAAGAACAAGTTAACTGAATATTGCTCCCTTCCCTATCACTAGTCCCTGTCTTGTTATGATTGTATAAATATTTATGCAGCAGCTATTGAGCAATGCCCTGGGCAGTTGGTCAAACTTCAGGAGTTTATAGTATCCAGGAGGAACTTGCACATACGGGTACACCAAAACAGGTGCAGTTAAGGGTTCCAGTTCTCTGAAAAAGTGATATAGAACATAATGTGGAAGAAAATTAAGAGGTTACTGTGGGTTAGAAGTGGTAGGGAAAGTTTCACCTGAGCACAAGGGCCTTGAGCTATGCAGATGGTCTTTCAGATAACAAGGAGGAACAGGTGCTGAAATGGAGGGAGATCTGAGTGAGACTTCTTGAATAGGTGTGGGAGAGGCAGCAGTGAAAATTCTGACTGCTAGGCTGAGGAATTTTTATTTAAATTGTAAAGAATGAGAGGCCCTGGCCAGTTGGCTCAGTGGTAGAGCATTGGCCCAGTGTGTGGAAGTCCAGGGTTCGATTCCTGGCGAGGGCACACAGGAGAAGCACCCATCTGCTTCTCTTTTTTTTTTTTTTTTAAGCTGGAAACGGGGAGAGACAGTCAGACAGACTCCCGCATGCGCCTGACCGGGATCCACCCGGCACGCCCACCAGGGGCGACGCTCTGCCCACCAGGGGGCGATGCTCTGCCCCTCTGGGGAGTCGCTCTGCCGCGACCAGAGCCACTCTAGCGCCTGGGGTAGAGGCCAAGGAGCCATCCCCAGCGCCCGGGCCATCCTTGCTCCAATGGAGCCTTGGCTGCGGGAGGGGAAGAGAGACAGAGAGGAAGGAGGGGGGCGGGGTGGAGAAGCAAATGGGCGCTTCTCCTATGTGCCCTGGCTGGGGATCGAACCCGGGTCCCCCGCACGCCAGGCCGACGCTCTACCGCTGAGCCAACCGGCCAGGGCCCCATCTGCTTCTCTAACCTTACCCCTCTCCTTCCTCTCTCTTGTCTCTCCTCCTCCCGCAGCCAAGGCTCCATTGCAGCAAAGTTGGCCCCGGGCACTGAAGATGGCTCCATGGCCTCCGCCTCAGGAGCTAGAATGGCTGGTTGCAGTGGAGCAACACCCCAGAAGGGCCAAGCATCACCCTCTGGTGGGCATGCCCGGTGTATCCTGGTTGGGCACATGTGGGAGTCTATCTGCCTCCCTGCCACTTCTCACTTCAGAAAAAAAAAATTTTTTTAATTGTAAACAATGAGGAACCATAGAATGTTTTTGTCTTAAGCAGGACATAAAAGAATAATTTAGAGACTTACCTGTTGACAAAGTTCATCAAAGTGAGTAGAAAAAGCAGACTGGTTAGACTAATAATTTAGGGGTAAGAGATGAAGGAAGAGAATTAAGATGGTAATTAAAAAGAAAGACTTATGGTAGAACAAATTATTGAAGTGAATGAATTGGCGGGTCTTTACGGGAGGAAATTGGGGAGTCTTAGTTTTTATGTTAACGAAATATGATAATTTAGATGAAAAAATCAATTATATATATTTTACATACAGTAGTGATGCCAATTTTGTAAAACAAACTACACAGAAACAAGATGCAGCAGCCTTACCAGGCAGTAGCGCAGATAGAGTGTCGGACTGGGACGCTGAGGACCCAGGTTCAAAACTCCAAGCTTGAGCGCGGGCTCATCTGGTTTGAACACAGCTCACCAGCTTGCACCAAGGTCACTGGCTTGAGCAAGGGGTCACTTGGTCTGCTGTAGGCCCCCTGTCAAGGCACATATGACAAAGCAATAAATGAACAACTAAGATGCTGCAATGAAGCATTGATGCTTCTCATCTCTTTCCCTTCCTGTCTGTCCCTCTCTGCCCCTCTCTCTGTTTCTCTCTGTTTCTGTCACTAAACAAACAAAAATAAGATGCAGCACAATTAAAACAATTATTATAGCTAAATGGTGAGATGGGAGTGAGAAGGCTGTTTTTTTCTATATGTCCTGCAAAGATGTCAGGGTCTGGGATTTTACTCTGCTTACTTTACCCTACCCAATCAACTGGCAGGATTCCCAGGACACACAGGTGGCTTTATAAATCTGTCATGGAAATCCCACTAATTGTCCTTCACCTCCCTCAGGGCAATATCTTCACATGGCAAATAAGCCTCATGATCTGGCCCCTGATTTCTCCAACTCATTTTTTTTAAATTATTTTTTTATTTATTCATTTTTTAGAGAAGAGAGAGAGAGAGAGAAGTGGGGGAGGAGCAGGAAGCATCAACTCCCATATGTGCCTTGACCGGGCAAGCCCAGGGTTTCGAACCGGCGACCTCAGCATTCCAAGTCGACACCTTATCCACTGCGCCACCACAGGTCAGGCTCCAACTCATTTCTGACTTTGGCTCTAGCCACACATAATTCTGATTAACCAGGGATGCATCTTACTTGGCCTTCTGCATCTCTACACCCCATACCTACTCATCCTAGAAGCTTTGATGTGGAGACATGCACGCCTCTGTGGGCCCCATGATGCAGCTCTGATTATAGGTAGAGATGCAGTCTTATCCATGTTTAGAATTAAGGAAGAGTTGAGATTACAGTCAGTCAACTCAGGACCCCAAACAGTCATTTACCTGCTGTGCCTGTCATGCAAAGAGCGGCTACCATGTGAGAACTGGCCGCCAGCAGATGGGATTCTTTAGTTTAAGGCCCAGACTAAACCCTCCTTTAGGCTGGTTAAGGAGAAAACTTTTTTCCCTAATAGGAATTGAATCTGAACATGTTTTAAGCATAAATGATATTTCTGCTACACTTGTCATTACTCTTCAACATACTACTCATGCAGCTGCTGAGTGCAGAAGACACCCTCTATGGCAGGGGTTGGAAACCTATGGCTCGCGAGCCAGATGTGGCTCTTTTGATGGCTGCATCTGGTTCGCAGACAAATCTTTAATAAAAATAATAATAACGTTAAAAATATAAAACATTCTCGGCCCTGGCCGGTTGGCTCAGCGGTAGAGCGGTCGGCCTGGCGTGCGGGGGACCCGGGTTCGATTCCCGGCCAGGGCACATAGGAGAAGTGCACATTGGCTTCTCCACCCCCCCCCCTTCCTCTCTGTCTCTCTTCCCCTCCCGCAGCCGAGGCTCCATTGGAGCGAAGATGGCCCGGGCGCTGGGGATGGCTCCTTGGCTTCTGCCCCAGGTGCTGGAGTGGCTCTGGTCGCGGCAGAGCGACACCCCGGAGGGGCAGAGTATCGCCCCCTGGTGGGCAGAGCTTCACCCCTAGTGGGCGTGCCGGGTGGATCCCGGGCGGGCGCATGCGGGAGTCTGTCTGACTGTCTCTCCCCGTTTCCAGCTTCAGAAAAATACAAAAAAAAAAAAAAAAAAAAAAAAAAAAAATATATATATATATATATATATATATATATATATATATATATATATATATATATATATAAAACATTCTTATGTATTACACAATCCATTCATATCCTACCGCTCATGTTCATGGTTGCGGGTGGCTGCAGCCAATCACACCTGTCCTCCGGGACAACACCAAATTTTTATTGGATAATGCATCCCCTACACAGGTCGTCGTTTGGCTCTCACGGAATTACATTTTGAAATATGTGGCATTCATGGTTCTCTCAGCCAAAAAGATTCCTGACCCCTGCTCTATGGTCAGAGTGTGCCTCTAGTGGTGAACCCCAGCTCCTACTAATCCAATAGGTGTCTGTTATAATCCATTCAGATGCATGCAGGGCCTATTAGTTAAAACGTCTATTAACTAAGTTAGAGAAATTGAAATTATAGGATAATAAAACTGGAAATCTTGGTTTAATGTTTTACTCTTGAACTTGTCAATCTCAGCTATTCTGAAAGTTTTTCACCAGAGTTGAAGTCTCATTCATTCTTTTTTTTTAAAGATTTTATTTATGCCTGACCTGTGGTGGCGCAGTGGATAAAGCGTCAACCTGGAAATGCTGAGGTTGCCGGTTCGAAACCCTGGGCTTGCTTGGTCAAGGCACATATGGGAGTTGATGCTTCCAGCTCCTCCCCCCTTCTCTCTCTCTGTCTCTCTCTCTCTGTCTCTCTCTCATCTCTAAAAAATGAATAAATAAAATAAAAAAAAAAGAATTGCTTTAAAGATTTTATTTATTTACATATTTTTAAATGTTTATTTACTGATGTTAGCGAGAGAGAGAGACAAGAACACTGATCTGTTCCTCTATGTGCCCTGACAAGGGATCACACTGGTAACCTCTGCACCAGAACAGTGCTCTAACCAGCTGAGCTATCAGGTCAGGACAAGATTTTATTTATTGATTTTACAAAGAGAAGAGGCGGGGGAGTGAAAAGTATTAACTCATAGTTGCTTCACTTTAGTTTTTGTTGCTTGTTTGTTCTATGTTGTATGTGCCTTGACTGGGCAAGCCCAGATTTATTTTATTTTATTTTTTTTGCATTTTTCCGAAGCTGGAAACCGGGAGGCAGTCAGACAGACTTCTGCATGCGCCCGACCGGGATCCACCTGGCATGCCCACCAGGGGGTGACTCTCTGCCCCTCTGGGGTGTTGCTCTGTTGCATCCAGAGCCATTCTAGCGCCTGAGGCAGAGGCCACAGAGCCATCCTCAGCGCCGGGACCATCTTTGCTCCAATGGAGCCTCGGCTGCAGAAGGGAAAGAGAGAGACAGAGAGGAAGGAGAGGGGGAGGGGTGGAGAAGCAGATGGGCGCTTCTCCTGTGTGCCCTGGCTGGGAATTGAACCTGGGACTCCTGCACGCCAAGCCAACGCTCTACCACTGAGCCAACCGGCCAGGGCCAAGCCCAGATTTTGAACCAGTGACCTCCCCATTCCAGGTCTACCCTCTATCCATTGTGCCACCACAGGCCAGGCTCATTCATTCTTTAAGGAAAGATTTGCCAGTTAAAATAGATTCCAGATTAAACTGTTTCTTTAGTTTTTCAAGGACACAAGAAGCATGTCAATATCTCCTGTAAAGATTTTTTAATTAATTAATTTATTTATTCATTTTAGAGAGGAGAGGGAGAGACAGAGGGAGAGAGAGAGAGGAGGGACAGAGAGAAGGGGGGAGGAGCTGGAAGCATCAACTCCCATATGTGCCTTGACCAGGCAAGCCCAGAGCTTTGAACCGGCGACCTCAGCATTGCCAGGTTGATGCTTTATCCACTGCGCCACCACAGGTCAGGCTAAAGTAGTTTTTTATCATGGAATTTTCCTAACCAAAAGTAGAGTAGTATGGTGAACCACTACATACCCATCACCCAGCTTCAATCATTATCAAAAATAAATAAGCCCGATCTGTCTCACCTATACTTTCTACTTGCTCCTCTCTAACTTTCTCTCTACAGTTCTAAAGAATTAAGTTAAAATAAATCCAAGACATAATATCCTTTCATCCATAAATATTTCAACATATAACTAAGGAGATAAG